>NC_135535.1:12034787-13234787 GCF_045843805.1 Urocitellus parryii
TGCACCTCCCCGTCTGGCTTTACTGCCTGGGAGCCACGGGGCAGAGTGGAACCTCGGGCTCTCTCCTGGTCCCCTCACCACCACTCCTTCCTGATGAGACTCCCTTGAGTCGCCAGCTCTCGAGTGGCCGGTGCTTTCTGGGCCCAAGCTTGGCAGTCCCAGGCTCATGGGTAGATCCTGGCTCTGGCCCTCCTCCTCGCCTGGTCTCTGGCTAGTTCTCCTGAGCCTCAGTGGTCTCCTCTGCCAACTGGGAACTAGCAGGAGCCATTCATTCCATCGCTCAGCCAATCCACAAACACAGAACAGAACAGTACTTCGGGAGTGTGACCCTGCCCGGGGAGCACACAGCCTAGTGCCGGAAGGAGAGAGCCGGGACTGGAGGATGCGCCGGGGTTTGCCAGGCAGGGAAAAGCCTTTTAAGCAGAGGGAACGGGACAGGCAAAGCCCTGGAGAGAAAGAGGAGTCGGAGTCCCGAGACGCCCGCGTGGCCAGAAAGCAGAGCAGCGCAGGGGCGGCGGGGCCGACGCCCACGGTGGGCACTTGGAAAGTGACTTGTCCTTCCCTGACCCCAGAGCTGACCCTGCTCTAGGTGCAGCTGAGCACAGGAGCCCATCTCCCCTCCCGCGTGCGGTGGCTGCCACCTAAGGCCGTGGGCTCCGCATCTGGGAGTGCGGGGCGGGCAGAGGGCGCCAGCAGCCGCGGCTCTGCCAGAAATAGCGGCCGATGTTCCGGGAGCTAATGACTGTGGCCTGGCGCATTTTCTTTCCTTTTAGTGGCCTCCAGCTGATGGCTTGTTGAGGAAGAGGAAAGTGGCGGGGCCAGCGGAGGGGGCCGCCTGCCGAGCCCCCCCCAGCCCCCCCAGCCCCCCCCAGCCCCCCCCCCCAGCCCTGGGCGCCTGCTCCGGGCTCTGCCTCCACGGGGCTGGGCCTTCGAGGAGGCTGTGGGTCGCCTCTGGTTTCCTTCCAGGTCCCGTGGTCCCGTCCACTCCCTGCAGAGGTCTGTCTGTGGACAGGGTCAGCCGCCCTTCCTCCTGGGAGAGGGGGTTCATCTCCCCGCTGCAGCCCAGCAGCCTGGGGACCTGGCTGGGACCCACTGTGTGAGGAAGACCAGACCCTCTGAAGGAGCAGGGGACCCATGGTGAGAAGGGCAGGCCCTTCTAGAACCTTCCACCCCAGCTGAATGCAGTTGGTCCTGCTCAGCCGTGACCAGGTGGAGCTGAGATCCACGGAGCCCTGGGGATCCTACGACGCGGGGACCTCAGTTCCCCGGGTTTTACGATGGTCTGCTACGGTTTGGATTGGGGTGTCCCCCAGAGGCCTGTGGGTCGGAGGCCTGGTCCCCGGGCTGGGGCTATCGGGAAGAGGTGGAACCTCTGCAGGCTCCAAGGCCCGGCAGGCTAGCCCCCAAGGGGACAGTGCACCTGGCCAGATGCTCCCCTTTCTGGCTGGCCACTAGCCATTTGCTCCACCAGGCACATCTGCCAAAGGCCCAAAGCCATGGGGCCACCAGGCCTGGACTGGACACTCAAAACTATGAGCTAAAGAAGCTTTTTCCCCTTCATAAGAGACAGCGCTACAGTGACCAACCCGACATCGTTGGTCCTGTGACGACAGCAGTAGGTCACTGGCTTTGTTTCTGCCCGGCTACCTTCTGGTTTTGACCAGAGATGTGCAGAACCATCCAGAGCCACCCAGTACCAGAAAGGAGTCCATCTGTCCTCCCTCCCTCCCTCCCTCCAGGTGGCTACTGACTGGTATCAAATATGCCTCGGAAGAGCACTTGGGGTCCCCTCTGCCCCTCGGCTCCTTCTCAGTCCCGTGGTCCTGCTTGAGCCCCCGCTCTCCTGGGGTCCTGGCTCCTTGGTGGAGAAAACGTACAAGACCCCGGGCTCTGGCTTTCTTCTAGAACAATCTTGGCATCGATCGTGTCCTAAGCAGACACTCTACACCTGGCAGGGTTTTCAGAGGCCCTAGAGCGGTTCTTTGCCGCCGTGCCACCCCCCTCTGTGACAGACAGCGAGCTGCAGCTGTCCCTGGGGGATTGTTCTTGCTCCTTTGGAACAGGGAGGCAGGGAGGGACCCGCCTGCCACAGGGAGATCCGTGGGGCTCCGTGGGAGGCTGGAGGGCTCACCGCCCTGCCTCCAGGCCCCCCCAATGTGACCACCCACAGGGCTGCCGCCTCGGGAAGCCGCTCAGCCCACAAGGGGGCTCTGGACCCCAGACCCTGCACCCCGCCTCCCTGGCAGAGCTTCCGTTGCAAACCTCCCCAGCCCAGCTCAGCGCGCACCCAGTCCTCCGGTACCTGCCTCGAGAGATATTTAAGTCAATGGGTGGGTGGGTGAGTAGCCAGCTCATCCTCGGGCCAAGGGGACCCTCCTGTCCCTCAGCCTGGAGCCGGACACGGCTCTGACCTTTCTGAGGCTGTATCACTTAGGATTAAAAGTAATTAACTGAAAGTCACAGAAATCCCAACATAAAAGTGGATTAAACCAGAGAATTTATCTCACACTCAAGTAAATGAATTCTGGAGGTGAGGGGTTAGTGCTCTGTGGGGTCAGAGGCCCAAGCTTCTTCCGGCTTTGTGCTCCATGATCCACGGGATGTGGACTCATCCTCCTGGTCCAAGATGGCTGCCCAAGTCCAGTCATCACTTCACAATCTAACAAGCAGAGGAAAGGACAAAAAGGGACACCCCCCTTCCTCTGGAAATTGGCCAGAACTGAGTCAGTGGGCTGTAAGGGAGGCTGGGAAGGGTGGCCTTTATTCTCAGTGACAACAGGACCTTGTTGAGCCCATTTTCTCATCTACAGAGAGGGATAATACAAGCCCTTGGCTTCTCTGTTGTGTCAATCAAATGCAAGAAATGTGGGGTTCTATAAATCAGGTGACCCTGTGGACCCTCAGTGCTACACCCAGACAGACTAGAGGGAGACAGTCTAGAGTCTAACTCTGCCCTGATTGACAGGCGGCCTGGGGAGGAGGCCCCCCTCTCCTCGCCCCTCCTCCGTCCCTTCCTCCTCCTCCTCCCTCCAGCCCGGCTTCCTCCACCACGTCCTGGTGCCACCTCTGGGCCAGGCCCTGGGAAGCAGCAAAGGTCCAGAGACCCTACAAGAGAACCTGCTCTCCAAACCCAGGTCTGCTGGGAAAATGGACCCCAAACAGGCGTGACCACAGGGCCCACCGTGTGCTCATGGTGGTCTCTGCGAGTGCCCAGGGAGCATTGCAGAGGGAGGTTCACCCCACCAGAAGGAGTAAGGCCCAAGGCCCCCCAAAATGGCCAGAGCTGTGGGCCCGGAATCGGGGCCTCAGTTCCAGTTCCAGCTCTGTCCCCACTGTGTGGCTGGGGCAAGCTGGGGTGTGCTGGGCCTGTGTCCCCACCTGTAAAGACAAATGGTCACTCTTTATGATAGCTTTTCTTTTTTCTTTCTTCTTTTTTTTGGGGGGGTACCAGGATTGAACCCAGGGGTGCTACATCCCTGAGCCCCAGCCCCACCCTTTTTGTTGCTTAGGGCTTTGCTCAGTTGCTGAGGCTGGCCTTGAACTTGGGATCCTCGTGCCACTGGGACTCAGGCACATGGCACCCGTCTGGCTGCGGGATTCTGTGTGCTGTTCTCTGCTCGCTTGTCGTGGGCCAGCCCCGAGCTCCCCCCTGAAGGCTGTAGACAAGAGAAGCTTGGTGCCAACCACGAGGAGACGGTGCCACAGGAAAGCACCACGCCACCAACTCCACCCACAGGGCAGCGCTGACCCCCTGGTGTCCAGGCCTCGGACAGAACCTGAGCCTCCCACAGCAGCGTGGAGCCACGCGGTGCCGTCCAGCCTCCTCCAACACCAGCTCCGCAGCCTGCAGGCACTCCCACAGCAGCCTAAGGTCGGGCGCAGCCAACACCCGTGCAGAAGCCACTGCGCCTGGAAACTCAGGTTGCAGCGCCCCTGCAGCTGGGCCGGCCGTGGGGGCGCCACCCAGGAGGCGGCATTGAATGGGAAGAAGGTCCAGGGGCCCAGGGGTCCAGGTGGGAGACTCCGCCGGCCATCCCAGGCCAGGTCTGTGTATCCAACTCTCTGACCTTGGCCCAGTCCCTGAGCCTCCTGGGCCTCAGTTTCCCCACCTGTAAAATGGCCGCTGGGGGACTAGAGAGGGTGAGCAGCCGGCGCTTGGTCTCCTGCGGCTGTGTGTCCCAGTTAGTCCCCAGGAGGGAGCTCACCCCCTCCCTGCTGGGCCCTGGGATCCTGGAGCCTGCCACCCAAGTCCAGAGCAGCCGTCTGGCCATCCTGGGGTCGGACCCACGCTTCTCCCCCAGCTCACCCCCACGCCCCCAGATCTCGGCTGGCTTTTCTCTGGGGGCCTTGTGATTTCTTCCTGTGTCACAGACATAAGCAAGTGAGGAAACGCCTGGCTCAGGGCCATCTGGAAAGCAGGGCGGCTCCCATAAAGACCAGAGGAAGCGCACGCCTCCCGGAGGGCCATGTGGAGCCGGCTCTGCCACCTCCCTGCCACGGGACCCACTGTGGCTCTGTCATTAAGGATCATGGGGGGAGCTGGTGACAGGAAGCCTAGTGCCCGCCCGCAGCCCAGTTCTCAGCCACGGGGGCCCCTGTTGCTCCCGAGCTCCCTCTGTCCCCAGTGCTCCCAAGTCCCTGGTCCTCCCCACCGGGATTCTGACAGTCGGACAGGAGCCCTGTGGGGCCCAGAAGCTGGAGAAGAGTCGGGCAGAGAGTCGGGCAGGACAGCTGCTCCCTGCTGTCCCAGGCACAGGGGTGGTGGGTGGGGACAGGCCGGCTGCTCCACGGCTCCCTGGTGTGCTGACTGTCACGGGAGCCGCTCGGAACCTGGGTTTCCTCATCTGCAAAATGGGAATGATTTTGATACCCACTGTATACGTTTGTTAGTGCTTCACCTAGGGCCTGCTGAAAAGAAAAGGAAAAATAAAATAAAACACCGATCGTTGTCAGTCGGGAAATCGAGTGGCCTGGCGGAGCTGGGTAGGGCCTGGCCATGGAAGGCTTCACGCCAGGCACCTCAAAACAGTGGGACGTGATCAGGAAACAGCGTTAGGTTCTGCTGCATGGAGTGGGGGACCTGATCTTCACCCTCCCCAGCTGCTTCCTCCCCAGCTTCCTCTAAACCTTTGGCCAAATAACAGCGATTGTTAACCAGAATTCTCCTTCAGTGAGCAACTTCAAAGCTGCCAAGAGGTCGGGCCGGTCTCGCCCCAAGCTCAGTGCCCGGGAGGCCTCTGTCTCCAAGCCACACCTCGCAGCGGGGTTAAGGGATCTGGCTTGTCCTGGATCAGTCGGTAGCATGGTGACTCTTCTCTGGGTCACCTAATACCTGTCCCCTGTGCCTCTCGAGATGGCAGGGACGACACTGGGATCCGGGTGGGAGCAAGAGAAGGAGCAGAGCCAAGTGCCAAGCCTGGGCAGCTGCTCTCCCTGGAGACGGTGAACCACCCTCGCTGTTGGCAAATCCTGCTTTTGGGTTTATGAAAACATCCCACCTCCCGTTTGCAAGCATGCGGCGCGCAGGTGCGTGCGTGTGTGTGTGTGTGTGTGTGTGTGTGTGTGTGTGCACACTCGGGGCCAGCGGGAGCTGCCAGGGTGGGGTGGGAGCTCTGCCTGGGAGTGCCAGAGGATGCTCCCCAGGACGGGGACCTGGTGGCCAGCCTAGAAGGAGACTCCCTGGGGGTGGCCCTGGTACCCCTCGCAGCGGCAACCCGGGGAGCCTGGGGCTCAGGCAGGCGGCACCTCCCACCTTCTCCCAGTTGGCTGGAGTGGGGCTGGCCTCCGTCCCCTGCCCTCTGCGTCCTGGTCAGACAACAGGCAGGTGCACCCGAGTGAGTCCTGGGTAGTCAGCGAGGCCAGCGCTGCCAGGAGCAGGTGTCTGAGGCTGCTGAATAAGTCATGATGGACCCCAGCACCCTCCCCAGGAGCGCGGCCTCCCAGATGCTATCTCCCCCAGGGAGCCAGGTGGCATGTAGGTGACCCTTCCTCGCCAGATGGCAGACAGGGTGAGCCTTCCACCTGGCCAGGCTCATGTTTCCCAGGCTGGAGCCCAGGCTGCCCGCGGGCGCAGGTCCCCAGCCAGGCTCCGGGAGGCGGGAGGCGCCCTGGGCCAGCAGGGTCTGCCTCCATCTGCCTCCCGTCCCCCGGGCCTCGAAGAAAGGAAACGCCAGGTCCCCAAGGAAGAAAGAACAAGGGAATGAAGCCACGTGTCATTCACGCCGTGCGAGCTGGGCCCTTCCAGCCCCTCCGCTTCCTGGGGTCTCCAGTGCAGACCCCCTGGGCCAGCCCCGGCCCCTTGGCCGACTCTTACTGCACCCCGTGAGTCTGAACGCCCTCGGGGGCCGTCGGGACCCATTTCCAGAAGGCAGCCCGCTTACTGCCGGGCCCAGAGGGTGCACAGATCCCCGGGGACCGAGTCTGGCCCGTCCCTGGCCTGGGCACAGACAGCAAGCTGACGCGGCGCTGCCCGACTCCTCACCAGGTGACCTTTAGCACTCAGCAGGTCCCCGGGAGGGAGCGGCCTCCTGGATATCACATCTCGAACCTTCTCTGGCCAAAAGTATCAAAATCTGAGAGGCCCAGATAAGGACGGAGCTGGGGATTGATGACTCAGGCGGGTTGGGCGCTCCTGGGGGGATGGGGCCCGAATCTTCCGAGAGACAGACAGACGGACAGACAGGGGGCAGGGAGACAAGGTAGCAGACACAGGGGAGGGAAGAACTAGTCCAGGTGAGAAGCAGGGGCTCCCTGCTCCACCAGGAGCCAGAACCTGAGCTCTGGCCCCGCTGGTCACGAGGAGCAGCTGCAGAGTGCGAGCTCGCCTGTCACAGTGCGTCCCTCCAATCCGCCATCTCACCTGAACGTGCAGCCCAGGGCTGCAGGGAGTGGGACGGTCACTCAGGCTCACTCCTCGGTGCCCGCTGGTGGATGGCCGGGTGTGGGGTGAGGAAAGCCAGCCTCCGGGGTCGGGGCCCCCCTGAGCTCCTCCACTGCTCTGTGATGTTGGGTCTGGCGCTTGCTGTCTCTGGGCCTCTGCCACCCAGGCTGGGAACGGGGGCATGGCCTGCGTCCCTCAGAGGGGCGGTATGAACACGGAGCGGTGATCTCGGGCGCTGGCTTCCGGGTGAGCAGGACTGGCTCAAGCCCTGGTGCTTCCAGGACAGGTGACCGTGGGCACGTCCCTGGTCTCCCCATCTGGATAACGGGATAGTAAGCACCTCTACTAGGATCGTGACAAAAATGACATGAACCAACCCAGGTACCTCAGGGAAGGTTGTGCTCCCTGCCACCACCAGCATAGGATTCACTGCTCTAGGACGGAGACCCTCACTATGATCCCTCAGTCAACCTTATTCCCCCCAGTTTACAGGTGAGGAAACCAAGGCACAGAGATGGGAGGCAACTACCCCAGGATCACACAGCTAGCTAGTGGCCAAGATGAGATTGGGCCCAGGCCATGGGCTCCCGACTCTGGGTCCCTACCCTGACCTCGCTGCCTCTCAACAAGGGCACAGTAAAACTGAGCCATTGCTATTTAGTTCCCAGGAACACTGCGGATGCTCAGCCCAGACTCATCTCCCCCACCCCCACCTCCTTCGTCCTGTAGAATTGAAATCTGTCCCCAGGAACTACCTCCAACGTCCTCCCTGTGCCTTGCCACCACCACTGTGTGATTGGAGATCAATGAGCTGATTTCCCGTGAACCTCTTCTCCAGGATAACCTTGTCCCATCACCCCCCCCCCATCAACTGACCACCCACAAAGGTGCATTAGGACCCTGCACACGCCAGGCACGGGCTGGACACAGAATGGCTCTGGAGCCTGGTCTCTTGGTTCTCCCTCTAATGAGAGCAGGCCAGGGTTCCCGGCCCCACTCTGTCCACTCTCCAAGGGACATTCCCAGCTTTCTGTCCCCTCCAAACCCTGGAGCTGAGAAATCAGCACAGCACACTTGGAGCCTCCGGAGCTACCCCAGGAAGGGGACGAGATGGCAATTATTGTCCCCCTGTGACAGATGAGGCAACTGAGGCCCAGAGAGGGAATGTGACTTGCTCAAAGCACACAGCAAATCCTCAAGGAGCTGGCCTGAGCTTGGGAGCCTTGCATCCCCAGTTTCCATCAACTGACCATCTGGCTTCGGCCTCCTGACCCTCGGGTGCCGCCCTCCTTGGCCTTGGCGGGGGGCAGGGGGAGTTTTGCAGGGGAGGAGAAGGAGGGGCCGCTGGTTCCCCCCCATCGGGGTCTGCTGTGTTTCCCGGGGGAGGACACTGCCTGCTGCTTCTGGCCCCTGACTTGGTGGACTTGGGCTCCTGATGCCCACTGTCGGCCTGGAAAACACGGAAGCTAAAAAAAACACCCGAGAAGTTAAAATTAGTTTTCCACCTTCTTCTGCCCCAGAAAGAGCTAACAAGTCACCTGTGAGGAAGCTCTCCTCCCGGGCCGAGGGGCGGCAGAGGGCGGCACCGAGAGGCTCCCAGGCTGTTGGCTGTCTCCCCCCTCTCCCCCCACAGAGAAAGCGCAGCACTTTATTCCATTTCAACCTGAAATCCAGGAGG
This sequence comes from Urocitellus parryii, assembly GCF_045843805.1. Taxonomy (NCBI): domain Eukaryota; kingdom Metazoa; phylum Chordata; class Mammalia; order Rodentia; family Sciuridae; genus Urocitellus; species Urocitellus parryii. Next base: position 12,043,346 of record NC_135535.1, read on the forward strand.
CGCCTTCCGCCACAGGCCGCTAACGAGAGTGGCCTAGCACGTGGCTCTGGGGCCGGAGTCCTGCAGGTCACGCTGCCTGACAACGAAGGCCAGCTCCGGGGGACAGGGCAGGAGCAGAGGGCTGGCAGGAGGGCAGGGCACAGGCCCGGGGGCGTCCCCGACTGGCCCTGTCTCCCCGAGGACTTGGAGCCCCTCCCTCCCCGGTGGGGCCTCAGTCCCCTCATCTGTGAAGTGGGCTCCTGCTGCCCAACCGAGGGGGATCTGGTGCAGGGGGAGAGGGACACGAGGGACGCCCTTGATTAGAGGCTGCCGCTGTGGGGTGTTGGGCAGGCGGGAGGTGGAGTCGTGGTCCCAGGCCACCACTCTGAGGTTGCTGTCACCAGGCGGATCTTGCAGTGGAGACCCCAAGGAGGCGTGGGCAGGTGGGCAGCGCTGGCCCCGGAGGCTGAGTCCCTGGGGAGCAGAGCTTTGCATGCTGCCCGGCTAATGGCATTTTTAAACCACGCGGGACGGTGGTCAAGAGGCTCCAGGGCAGCAAGCCCGGCTCGGGGCTTCCCCCCCCTACCCACCTGGGGGGGGCCATCTGCTCTCCAACCCCCTGCAGCAGGAGCGTCCCCAGTGCTCCCCCCACCCACACAGAACCGTCCCACGGGGCGCAGAGGGAGCGGGGGAGGGCGGTTTCCATAGCAACCCTGGGCTTCCCATTCCCCGGGCATCAAATGCCAAACCAGGGCCCAGGGGTGCAGGCCCCTCTCCTTGGACAAGCTTTCCCCTCCCCCACCGCCATCTCTACCTTGTTGGGTCTCTTCAGAAGGGGGCTGCTGGGGGAGGGGTCTGGGGACACTTGGACCCATCAGGCTGGGAAACCTGATTCATGAAGGCCAGTGTCCTGGCAGGGGCTGTGGGACGCCTGCAGGGTCCCCAGCCAGCATGACCTTATGCGGATGGAGAGAGGAGAGAAAGATGGGGGGACACAGTGCTGTCACGGCACACACACCACCCCGGGCGACCCCGTCCATAAAGACTGACTCCTGTCAGGGCCCAGAGGCTGCCCAGATCCCAGGGACGGTGCTGGCTCCCACCTGCTGTGTACCAGGTGTCTCCCCCAGTTCTTCATGTGGACAATGTCCCCAACGGCTATGAGATGAAGAAATTAAGGCACAAGAAGTAGGAAGGTCTCCCGAGGCGACCGGGTCACTGGCTGGTAGCCGAGGTGGACACCGCCCAGCGAGCTGGCTCGGGCTCCCTCCGTGAATAGGCCGAGACAGAAGTGAACTTGTGGCTTTGCTCCTGAAGGAGCAGGAGATGCTGATGATCCGTGCAGACAGGAGGCACAAAGAGAAGCCATCAGAGCAGTCCAGCGGGCCACAGGGGAGCAGCCAGTGAGAACCCGCGGCAGGTGGCCCAAGGGCTTTGGGATATGGGCTGGACGTGCGTCTCGTCTGGCCTTCACTCTGGGGCCCTGCGTCCACCGAGTCTAGAGTAGCCTCCTCCCCCAATGAGTGCTTGTGGGATCTGGCAGAAGGGGGGGGGTGAGTGGACAAGGAGAACTGTCACCAGTGGCCAGGGTGGGAGAGAGGGGATGGAGGTCAAAAATGACCTGTAACCCCAGCGACTCAGAGTCTGAAGAGGAGGATCGCGGGGTCCAGGCCAGCCTTGGAACTTAGTGAGGCCCTGTCTCAAAATAAAAAGGCCTGGGGTGCAGGTCGGGGTAGGGCACCCCGGGATCAATGCCCAGAACCGCAAAAGAAAATGAGTAGAGGTGGCCCCTGTCACACACAGGCTGACGCAGTGCAGCCTTTGGGGGCCCCTCCTGCAGCCCTCCGTGGTTTTTAAAGGGGCAGAAACAGGCTGTGGGACCATCCAGGCCCAGGAACAGAGGGACTGTGCTGGGGAAGACTGAGGGGAGCCTGGGGAGAGGATCCCTGAACGTGCTGGAGGCCGCCTGGGTCTGCTCTGGAAGGTGAAGGCTGAGATGGGATTAAGCCCTTTTTAGGAACTTTCATGACCAGACTCTGTACCCTGGATACAGTCCCCACGCCCAGCCCGGGCACAGGGTGGGGCGGTGGGGGGGACTGGCTCAGAGCAGGGGTTCAGTGGAAAAGGAGGTGCTGACCTCTCCTCAGTTTGGTGCCAAACAAGGACAATTCCATGGAAGCAAGAGCTGGTCCCCAGAGCATCCCATCTGCCCCTCCTCCGCACTCGACCCTCCCCCCACCCGGATGTCCTTCCTGAAGGCACCCGGCAGGCTCACCCCTTCACCTGACTTGAGTCACCCAAGCGCACCTTTAGGAAAGGCCTCCCTCTGCCCATCCTCCCACCCACAGCGTCCCCACACTCCCCGATCCCCTGACGCTGCTGTTTTCCTCACAACCTTGGTCATTGCTATTTATTTATTTATTTATTTGGGATTGAAGCCAGGGAAACTCAACCACGGAGAGCCACCTCCCCAGCCTCTTTTTTTTCTTTTTTTTTTTTTTTTTTTTTTTGGACAGGATCTTGTTGAGTTGCTCAGGGATTCACTAAGTTGCTGAGACTGGCCTTGAACTTTTGATCCTCCGGCCTCGGCCTCCTGGGCTGCTGGGATTACGGGCCTCCCACTCACCCAGCCCTGGAATGCTCTGTGATTGGCACCTCTCCCTGCCCTTCCCTTGCCCTGGGAGGTTACTGCCCAGATGACACTGGGGTTGGTCTTCCCCAAGGTGCTGGACCTTGGAGGCCGAGCTGCTCCGTAATTATTTGTGAATGAATGAAGGAGCCGCGGGGAGGGCCTGGTGTTTTAATCCTGGTGGGAAAGAGACCTTAAACCAGGGTTGTGACTGCTGTGAGGGCCACGTGGCCCCCGGCCAGCTGCTTCAGCCTCACTTTCCAGGGGGCGGGGCGGCGGTGATCTGCACCTGCGCCAGCCCCGGCCACTCCGCGGACCCAGGCCAGAGAACTCGCGACCAGGACGGGAGCCGAACGTGCGGGTCACACCTGCGTGCAGCCTGCGTCCTTCAAGGGACCGCCGAGGCTGTGGAGCCCCTTTTCAATGATGGCCTGGAAGTCGTCTTGGGCATCACGAATGTCGCCCGGACCCCAGACCCAACAGAATCGTGCGGACCTCGCGAGACAGCGCGGCGCTGCTCGGAGACCTCCCGAAGGGTCGTTCTGAGTAAGAAGAACTTTATAATCAAATATTATAAAACTGCACCAGGAACAGGTGCAAGTAGCCCTTGGGAAAGGAAAATAGATGTTGGTGGCTTTGTCATTTGTGCAGGTGACAGCAGGCAGCCCCAAGGCGGGCAGAGCAGTGGTGCTCAGCTCTAGGGGCGGAGACTGAGGGTGCTGGCCACTCCACCCCGCCACACACTTGACACTCGAGCCCCACCCCCAGGGCGACTCAGAACTGTGTGAAGAAGCTTTCCTCCTACCGGGTGGGGAGCAGGGACTACTGACATTTAGAAGCAGCTGTACCAAAAGGCCTGGGACCGCAGGACAGACCCACACAGTGGGCACCTGTGCCCTGGTGCCACAGCCCCCTCGCCCCAGCAGACCAAGCAAGTCCAGCCGTCTTCCCTGTCCCCACCTGTGCTGTGAACACATCACCACACTAAGCTGGTGACAGGAGCCCTGGACCAATGTTTTCGTGCTACCTGGTCTCCAAAGGCACATACCTGACCAGAGATGGCACGAGACCTGGTGATGCAGAAAGGAGGGGATGGCAGGTCGCGTGGTTTGGCGACTGGGGGGCAGCTTCGAGAGGACTCCTGCCAGACCGTGGGTGTCAGGGTTCCCAGGTCTGCTCTGCTGCAGAGCTATCACCTGAGCAAGGTGCAGCTTCTGCTGCCCCCAGGCATGGAGCAAGGGACTGGGCTTGAGACTCCAGAGAACCTCTGCCGGCTCTGCAAGAGGAAGGGACGGGGCGGAGACAGCCTCAGAGCCATCGAAGCCCGGAGAGTGTGTGACCTGGGGCAAGTTCCCAATGCTCACAACTTAGTCGACTGGGCCAAGTGTAAAAGGGAAATATGAAGCAGAGTGCAGGAGCACACACCTGTAATCCCAGCAACTGGGAGGCTCAGGCAGGAGGATTGCAAGTTCGAGACCAGTCTCAGCAACTTAATGAGGCCCTGTCTCAAAAGAAAAAATAAAAAGGGCTGGGGATGCAGCTCAGTGGTAGCACACCCCTGGGTTCAATCTCTGGTACAAAAATTAAAATTAAAAAAAGGGGGGAAGGTGAGTAGCACCTATTTTATGGGGTCATTACCTTGTGGGGGCCCCGCAGCTGGCTTTATAAGTGCTGGCCGCTATGATGACACAAGGACACCAAAGTCTGGCCCTGCTGTTACTAATTTGAGGTGGAGGAGACCCGTGGAGATTCCCTGATTTGGGCAGGGTTGCATGTGTCTCGCAGGGAGCCCAGGGTGGTGGTGTTGAGGTGGAGGGATCTTTAAGGGGTGGAGCCTGGTGAGAGGTCTTTAGGCCACCACTGGAAGAAGTTAACCTAGTTCTAGATCCTGTTCAGTTCTTACCAGAGCGCAGCTGGTCTGAATCAAGGCTATCCATGCCATCCCAGCGCTTGGCCCCTCCTGCATGTGGCCATTTCCGTTCCCATTGTCTGTCTTACTGTGATGCAGCCAAGGGGGCCCTCAGCAGACGCCCAACAGAGGGAGCCACTCAACTTTGGACTTCAACCTCCAAAGCTACAATCTTATAAAAGTACCCAACTCTGGCATTTAGTTATAGCAACAGAAAATGGTCTCATTCAGAGACTAACGCAAGCCTTGGTAAACGTAGGGTGAATGCAGGGGTAGCTAGTACCCTCGGGCTTCTCCGCCTCCGTCCCTGGAGAAGCACCCCCCCCATGCCAGCATACGCAGGAGACTCCAGGCGAGAGCACGTGGTGGCGGCCCAGCTGTCTTGGAGCAGAGGAAGATTCTTCCAGCTCCAGAGGCCTCTTCCACCTCAGCTGAACAGAGAGCTGGGGAGCTGCATTCACGACCATGAAGAGGGGAAAGTCAGTCTCCACCCCCGCGCCATGCTCATCATGTGGGAACAAATGGTCTTAAAGACCACTGAGCTGGGGCTGGGGCTCAACATTCTTCAGGTTTCCTGCAAACCTCAAGGCAGAGGGAAGGAAAGGGCCAATGGGGGTGAGGGTGCCTGACATTTTTTGAGCACCTACTATGTCCAGACCATGAGATAGGTATCTCCTAAACACGTGCACACACAATCTCATATAACCCCTGCAGCAAACCTCCAGCAAGTGAAGAAGAACCTCAGGAAACTCAGAAGTTTATTACACCCAGTTCTCAGGTGTAGATTCCCACGCCAAAGGTCATACGAGAGGAAACAGGAGACCCCTGATGCTAGCCTAGCGCAGTCTGATGCCAAGCCCAGGCTCTTCCCCTTCGTGAGGCTGTTTCCCAGAGCCCATGGAAACACAGCAGTAAGCAGCAATGAGAATCCTGAAAAGCCATGCTCATAAGAGCCCACCTTCATCAGGAATGGGGAGCAGCTATGAGAACCAGAGATCCAACTTTAGTAGTTTCAACCCCAAAGGGGCTGGTGTGTCCTCTCCATTTTCAGAGATTTCAGATCCTCAAGCTTTTTTGCTCTGCCATCCTCAGTATGTCTTCCTTCCATGTATGTTATCTCATGGTTCTGGATAGTTGCTGGGGCTCCAGCCATCACATCCAGGAGGGAGAAGAAAAGGATCAAAATGAGCTTGTGCTATACTTTTCTTAAAGAGACTTCCAAGCAGTACCACCGAAAAACTTGAATTTACATCATTGGCCACCCCAGCTTCTCTGGGAAAGATTACTTTGAATTGGGTATATTGATCTCCAGAATGAAACCGATGCTGTTACCAAGGAAGAAAGAGAACAGATGCTATGTACATAACTAGCAGTGTCTCCCACACCACAGTACATAACTAACTGGCAGTGTCTCCCACACCGGCTGCAGTCTTTCTGCTCCAGACCCAGGTAAGGAAGATTCTGATTCCCAGCTGTTCCGGAGGAAGCCCCAGTCCTCCCCGTGAGTACACATCCCCAGGTGCTGTATTCTCGTGATCCCCTCCAGCCCCATCTCTGCTGGGGTCATCTCATTTGTGGATGGTCCCACTGTCCGGCATGCTCTGTCTGTGCCTGGGGGGCCCAGCTTTGGGCTGCTAAACCCCTCTCCCGTGTGTACCCGCGGCCACACGCACACCTGCAGGCGCACACATCTGTGCTTCAGCCTCTGCACAGGCATCTGCTCTTAGGCCTGGAGGGGCAAGAGATCCCAGCAGAGCAGGAGGTCGAAGCCTTGCCCGCGTGGCCCAAGGACCAAGCAGCACAGACCCCTGAGCATCCGTGTGCTTACGAGGCCTTGGACTTCCATCATCTTGTCCCATTCGGAGGGGCCTGTCTACCCCGGGGGGGCCCCTCTCCTTCATGGTCATTTCCATGATCGCAGGCCAAGGGTCCCTTCCAAAGACATGATATGGGACAGGGGGCTTAGGGGATGATCGTCCCACTCGGGGGGATCTTGTAGGAAAACGGGGAGGTGGAAGAGGGTGGGAAGGGGCTCACAGGCATGGCCCAAAGGAAGCGCGGCTTGGCAGGTCCCCTGGGGCTCTGCAGCCTAAAAGGGGCCACAGTTGCCCACCTGGAGCCGAGGGTGGGTGGCTCAGACCGCTGTGCCGTCAGTCATTGGCAGAGGATGAGCAGTGTGACCACCCCGGCTTCTGTGGACCACCAGGTCTCGGTGGAAGGTGCAAGTGACACTCAATAGGTGGCCCAGGACACGCCAGCCTTTCCCTGGTGAGGGGCTGGGCAGGTCACCAAGGGTGTCAGGGCCCTCTGCCTTCTCCAGGGCCTCTAGAAATTCTCAGATCTCCTCCCTTATTTAGGCGAGAGCTTTAACAACCCCCTTAGGACCACCCCAAGCCCCCACCTTTGCACATATATCCAGCTGCTCGGCTGCACAGCCAGGTGCCGGCACCCATCAGGAAGCAAGTGGGTTCCCAGCAGCTCCTCCTGGTGAACAGAAAATGCTCTGAAGGAGCAGGCTCTGAGTGACAGCCAAATGTGCTGCCTCCCAGGACGCCACCGTTGGAGACGGTGCATTTCCCCTCCCCAACCAAATGAGGTCCCTAGCTGGCCCACCTGCCTGAGCGGCAGCCTGCGCGCTCCTGCTGCTGCCCGGGAGGCGGCCGCCCGGCGCGCTCCAGCTTGGCTCGGTGGCAGGTGACGCACAGCCCCCGAAGGGTTGTGTAATCCTGAGCGGTGGCACCTTGGTTTCCACTAAAAATACACCCTGGAACTGGGGCACCGTGGAGGATCGCTGGCAACCCGGGAAGAGGGATGAATAAGGACGCCAGGGCCGCCTGATCCCTCTGAGTCAGCGCTGAGCTCCGCGTGGACCCCCTCCGCCCATCACTGTCATCGGTAAGAGCTCCAGCAGTCCCCGGGGCTTGGGGTCTTGTGAGTCACCTCGAGGACCTGCCCGGGTGTAAACAGAAGTGCGTGCTCTGGGCCGGGCCCTAACCCGCCCTGGAACAGGGGCCTGGCTGACCTTGGGGACCCGCGCCCTGGAGTTGAACGTCCCCGCTGAATCAGGACGAAATGCTTTCAGCCATAAGTCACAGGAAACCCGATCGATGCCGCCCGGCTGGAAGGCTGTGCGTGTTCATTCATGAGACCTCTGTAGGCGGGGAGCCTCCCCGCGTCAGGAAAGATCCAGACCCCTCCAGCCTGTCACTCTCGGCATTTTGATTCCTCATCCTCAAATTTATTGCCTCCTCAAGTCACAAAATGACTGCACGGCTCTGGATGTCAAGTCCTATGAGTAGTATCCAGAGCTCCATGGAGTTACTCTCTGCCCCCTCCCCCGCCCCCAATGGCGTCCTTCTCTCTGGGGAGCCTTCCCTTCCACAACGGGGAAAACTTTCCTCGTATCTCACTGACCAGAAGCAGGTCACCGACCCCAGCGCCCCTCACCCGGGCCAATCAGGATTGGCCAATCAGGAGTCACTCCGGGAGGCTGCGCACATTGAGCAACCGAGGCCAGGGCAGCTCCCGGGCTGTGAGGCGGGGCTGCTCCACGCCCCCTGCCTGGAGTCTGGGTGGGGATCCTCCAATGGAGCCTGCGGGGCCGACGAGGCGGGAACACTACTCTTGCACGTGGGAGCTGGAGAAAGTCCACAAGCACAGTCTCTGTGATGGGACAGAAGTTCCCTTCGTGACAGAGGAGCTGCTGGGTGTGGAGAAGAACTGTCTGGACGTCCAGGCGCAGACGGCCTGACCATCTGGGGGAGGAACCCCCAGCGGCATCCAGGACCTTGCACTGAAGAACAGACAAGAATCACCTGGAGGCCTGAGCGGGGAGGGAGTGAGAGCTGGGGTCGTCGGGAAGCCACGAGGGGCGGCGGGGCGCCCGGCCCACGGACAGTCCCTGGACTGCCGCCCAGCGCCACCGGTACCTTTGGCCCAGGCAGGCCGCTGCTCTCCAGAGCCTCGGCTTTCCCCTCTGTGGCATGGGAGTCTGCGTCACTCCGCGTGGCTTCTCTTTTTCATTCATTAGTCACTCAGCAAACACTGAGGGACCTCCCAGGGGGCAGGGGGGCAGGGGGGCAGGGGCGGGGGACACGGGTGCGCCTAGGCAGCTCGGCCTGAGCCTGGCTCTTCTTGCCTATACAATGGAGTCACCACGGAACCTACCTCCCAGGCTCCCTGGTCACCAGAGGAATTGGCCAGGTGTAAAGGGCCACAACAGTGCCCACCAGGCACCGAGCTCTGGGTCAGCGAAGGCTGCTAGCTCCAGGCTCCGCCCGCTCTGCCAGACAGAGGAACACGGCGATGGAGAGAAACGCAGGGTCCACGCCACCTTGGCCCTTGGTCTAGTGCAGGATTCGCACACTGACGGGACCACCTCCCAGAGCGCAGTAACAGTGCTAAGAGATTCGAGGCACAATCCCAGGGCCTGTGACCGCGGGGCCTGGCCTGGCCGGAGGATGCGGGAAGGCTTCCCGGAGGAAGTAGCTTTCAAGATGAGATCTGCAAGAGGAAGGGGTCACCAGCGGGGGAGGGGAATTTCCCGGCACAGGGAGCAGCCTGCCTACGAGCGTGCAGCGTGCGCCAGCCAGCGTGCCCTCGCTGTGACAAAAACACCCAAGACGATTAACTTAAAAGAGAAAAGGTTGTCATTGGCTTGTGGTTTCAGAGGCTCCATCTACAGCCAGGTGGACCGCTACTCTTAGGAGACTGATGGAGGGGCCAGGTGGCCATGGCGAGGAGCACATGGCCCAGCAAACCACTGTCATCATAAGCCAAGGAGAAGGAAGGAGGGCTGGGCCCCCAGCCCCTCCAGGACAAGCCCTCTAGGGACCCTCACCCCACCACAGGCCACAGCGAGCTGGAGAGGCTGGAGGAGGGCCTGGAGTCTGCCACCGTGAGCGGCAAGGAGACAACCAGAGAGGCTGCATATTTTATGCTCAGAGACCGGGGAAGCTATCAACAAGGATGACATGATCATCGCGCTTCAGAAAAAGATTGGAAAAAATGTAAACGTCCCTCCATAAGCGACCAAGTCAACAAATTATGGTACCTCCACACAAGGCAGAATTTAGTAATTTGAAAGAAATTGGAGTGCGAAGGCCTTTCTGTGCAGAATGGGAACAATCTCAAAAACATATTAGCTGAACCACCGCAGAACACAACAATATGTACAGAAGGCCGCTAACAGGAAGAGGACAGGAACGTCCCCACAGGCCCCTGTGATAAAGGCCTTCTTGATCTTCTGCGGCGCTATTGGGAGGTGGGGCCTTTAAGAGGCGGGGCCTAGTGGGAGGAAGTGAGGTCATGGGGGTGTGCCCTGGAAGAGGATCATGGGATGCCAGGCCTCTCCCTCTCCCTCTGTTTCCTAGCCTCATCCCCCATGTGCTTCTGCCTCCCTGTACTGCCGGGGGCCCAAGGCCATGGGGCTAATCGGCCATGGAGTAAAACCTCCAAAACCATGACCCAAAGTTAACCTTTTCTTTCTCTTTCTCTTTTCTTTTTTGGTCCTGGGGATTGAACCCAGGGGCTCTTAACCACTGAGCCACATCCCCAGAGCCCCCCACCCGCTTTTTATTTAGAGCTAGGGTCCCGCTGAGTTGCTGAGGCTGGCTTTGAACTCACGATCTTTTCTCCTTATAAGGTGGCTAACTCAAGTATTTGTTACAGTAACAGAAAGCTGACACAATTCACTCAACAAAAGTACAAAGAACCCTTAGAACTCATAGTTAAGTCTCACAAGATCACTGTCAAAGAAACATGAAACACGGGCTAAAAAGTCATTCTGGTTCGGCAGTTTCTTATCATCGGACCCAACAATTGCACTTTTCAGTATCTGTGCAAGAGAAATGGAAAAGTATGTTCACTGAAAGACATGAATTTTCATAGCAGCCTTATTTATAAGGACCCCGAACTGGAAGTGGCCAAGTTTCACCCAATTGGTAGGTGAATGAACAAGTGATGGTACGTCAACACAACGAAAGAGTACTCAGCCATGAGCAGGAACAAATGTGGACCCACGCAGCAATGCAGATGACTCCAGTGAACGAAGCCAGACACGGAATGCTAATCGCCGTAGTCACATGTATGTGGCACACTGGAAAAGGACAAACCATAGGGACAGATGTTAAACTGTGACAGTTTGAATTACTTCTAATAAAATGTCAGGAGCTGAGGTGGAAGAGGGATTGAAAGGACACGGGGCAACAGAAACAGAAGTGTCCCGTGTCTCGGCTGAGATGGTGGTTACCCGGCTGTAGGCATTCATCAAAATCCTCGCTCTGAACAAGCACGAAATTCAGAAAGTGAATTCTATCGTTTGTCAATGAGACCTCAATAAACTTGACTGGGAAACAAACCAACTCAGGTTCTTGTTTTTTTTCAGACTCTGAGAAGAGGCTGCGCAGTCTCCCATCCCCGCTTCTTTAAAATCCCACCTGTCTCCCGACTGCTGCGCCATCACCTCTCACCCCACCCTCCCCCAGTGAATCCCACTCTGCTCGTGTTCTCTGCCCACCACGCTCAGATCTGAGCCTCCCAGGTTGTACCATAAAGTCCTCCAAGACCCCATCGGGAAAGCCTCCAGGAGAGGTGGGGTCCTTCTCTGGGGTGGGGCAGGGTCTGGGCAGGGCCTGGGCAGGGCCTGGGCGCGGTTCCGAAGCCCCTCCCAAGAAGAGCCCCTCCTGTCGCCCCCAGGGCGGAGAAAAGTGTTCTCCGCAGCACGAAGTGTGCAAAGCACTGTGTCCTCCTTCCCTTTAAAGCCCCTTTTGTAATCCCAGCGGCTAGGGAGGCTGAGGCAGGAGGATCGCGAGTTCAAAACCAGCCTCAGAAATGGCGAGACTTTAAACAACTCAGTGAGACCCTGTCTCTAAATAAACTACAAAATAGGGCTGGGGTGTGGCTGAGTGGTCAAGTGCCCCTGGGTTCAATCCTGGTACCAAAAGTAAATAAATACGTAAATAAACAAATCAACAGCTCGTACTCTTTGCTTGTTCTGATCTAGGCCGTCACCTACGCCGCGCAGCGGCCCAAGCAGGAGTCTCAGTTGTCGCCCGCAGGCCAGCGGTTCAGGGCGGTGCAGTGACCCGCCCAGGACGCACAGCCAGTGCGGGTCTGCGGAGCCGGCGGCCCCCACCAGCAGCCTCACGCCTGTTGGGGGACCCGAGGCGCCCGCGGAGCAGAGGGGCTCGAGGGGCGCAGACAGTAGCGGGCGGGCGCTGCGCGAGCGAGGATTCCTCGGTGTGTGGGGGTCCCCCGGTGCCTCGGCTTGCAGGGGGACAGGCGGCCAGAAGGAGAGGCGACGGGACGGGCAAGTGGGGTCTGGGGAAGGGTCGCAGAAGGGGAGGGAGGGGCCCTGGAGGATCCGCTGGGAGAGGCGCTGAGCCTGACCAGCCCCCTGACAAATGGGTCTCGCAGACGCCCCGCGTGAGCCGAGGGGAGAGAGGCACGGAGCCCGCGCGCGTCCGCAGAAGGCCTCGTGGCCGCGCGTTTGCGGGGACAGTGGCCCAGGCTGCCCGGGAGGCCGGGCGGGTGAGCGCCTGAATGAATTAGACCGAGTTCCTGCGGCAACTTCAATCCCAGGGCCCGCCAGATGTTGTCACTAATTTAATCTTCATAACAAGTCCTTAAGTGTGACTGTTCTCAAAGTCGCACTTAGTAAGCGCGGAGCCCCTGTTTGTGCCAGGCTCTTAGCTGAGCCCCGGAGCTCGAGATGATCCAGGCCGGGGACACGGATTTAAAGCCGGGGTTTGAATCGCGACCCTGCCTTTCACTGGCTTTGTGTCATTAGTCGCCTCTCCGTGCCTCGGATTCCTGGTCGATACAATGGCCATAGTAATGTGATGTCCCAAGGTCACCTAACCCTCGCCGCAGCTGGTTGGGCGAGGGGCGGGTACCCTGCACGTGGGCAGCCAGCCCATTGGTCAGGAGCTGTCGATGGAACCCGAGGCGAAGGGTGGCCTGAGATGCTCGGATCCTCCAGGAACCGAGAAACGCCGAGGACCAGCCGCCGTGGAACGAAAACAGGCATTTACTCCAGGTGTCCGCAAAGGTCGCAGAATGGGTGGGGCGTCCGTCCCGAGCTTTGGAAACCGCGCGGCTGGACCAGGGAGGCCGCAACTCCGATGTACCCGGTGCCCTTCGGCGCTGACCGCACCTTCGCGTCCCCTCCGCGGAGCGGGAGTGGAAGGAGCTGGCCCCGCAGAGGTCACCCACTCGGGTGACACGAGAGAAAAGATTCGCAGAGCGCAGGGACCGAGGCGGCCGAGGGCGGCCCGAGCGAAGCTGGCCCCGCTTCCTCCCTTACAGGGGAGGGGGAGGGGTGTTCAAGAGAAAAGCCTGTTCGCTGGCGGCTTAGTAAAAATAAAGTTAAAAAAAAAAAAAACATACATTATCGTCAACGTCGAGATATGTTCCGGGTTGGAGATGCGGTACATTTTGTTCCAGTTTTTATTTAGTGCGCGCTCGGGATCCAGGCCCTGTGCAAAACAGCCAGCCCCGCGGCTCGGCTCCCGCTGCCAGCCGAGGCTGCCAGCGCCGCCTGAGTAACTCGGGAAAATGGGCAGCTTCCCTCGGCGACGCCCGAGGGTCTTTTTCAGCCCATTACTATTTTAGATTTCCTAAAAATCATGTTTCCATGAATATTCCTCAAAGTGGATGCTGGGGCGGTAGGGCTCCAATCTCAGCTGCTGAACTTGGCCCCTCCTTCCCTTTGACCTTACCTCCAGTAACCCAGGTGCCCCCGGCGAGCAGCCAGGCTCCCTTCTCCATGTATCCAAAACGCACTCAGCATTTATTGATCACCTGCTACATGCACTCAGCATTTATTGATCACCCGCTACACGCTAGGGTCTGGGCTAGGTGCTGAGGGTGTGGGTATCCTGGGGGTATCCTACCACCCATGGAGCTTATAACTTATATGCACATGTGTTAAAGAATCTGTGTGTGAGTCCAAAACTGTACCCTACACTCCGTGGCATAAAGGTGTGGCTCCATGAGCTGGCCAGGGCAGGGTGCTCCGAGGGAGGCCTGGGACCACTTAACATCCTCCCTTGCAGCTCTGGCCCACCCCAGCCAGCCTCCTCCAGGTCCTCCCTGGGCCAGCGTTCCCAACTCCACCGTGGAGCACACCACGGGCCTGCTGGTCAGCCGGCAGCTGTCCTCGGGCTGGAGTTAGTGGAGTTAGCTCTTATTCAGTGGCTTTCTAAGCTGGGACTCCCAGGCAGGACAGGGAGCCCAGGGTGTGGGAGCCAGAGGGCAGTCCCCTGAGGGAAGTCCCCAGTGGTGACATCCTGTCCCCACCTCCACCCCACTGTGAGTCTCCATCCTGAGCCTGAGATCCACCCAGCTCTCCACCTGCATCGCCGCCATCTTGATCCAGGCCTCAGCACCCAGAGGATGCCGGCTCCTGAGGATGCCTCTCCTCTGGTGCTAATTTTTTTGTCCTTGCAGCAGCCACAGTGCCCTGAAGCCATTGATGCTCTCTGGCTGCATCGCTCCCCCACCAAAAGCCCTTTGGCAGCCCCGGTCACCACCTGCCACACACTGACCTGGTTCACGGCCCTGCGCCACTTGGTCTGGACCTCCCTCCAGCCTCCTCGTCAGCCTCCGAATCCAGACTCCTGTTAGGAGCCACAGCAAAAATATTGATACAGGCACCTTTGGATTTTATTGACTGCCAGCCAGCAATTCACATTCATATGGTAATTGGACTCATGCTGTTCAGCTGGGCCCATTTCAAGACTCAGGTTACTCATGTCACTCTTGTAATGGGAGAGTTCCCATTGGTTGGGAAAGGATGGTAGGAGGGTGTTCCGGGGGAAGGGGAAACCCCCCCGGCTCAGGTAGAACACACACGTGGCGGACCCACCTGTTAGGGGACGCACACGGCCTCTCTCTAAATAAAACTTTGTCTCAGTTTGACTGGCTTGTGTTTTTGTGCCCAACCGGGTTGCAAGATTGCAAGCCCGTGTGCACTGACAGCTCAGCAGGGGATCGCTCAGCAGGGGTGCCGCAGGCAGTGCTCGGCAGCAGGAGCGGGACTCAGCCGGCCCGGGGCCGGGCAGATTGCGGCATTTTGGTGGCCCTGTACTGGGAACGCCCAAAACTTAAAGGTGAGTAATATCACTCGCCCCTAAGGAAAGGCGACAGAATGGGTATTTCTGTTTTGATTTATTCTGCTCTTATTTCAGGCTCTCTAGCCTTACAATTTTTCCAGACGAGTTGGGATAAATGGCTGACTCAAGGTTTGAAGTTATTCGGCCCTGAGAGAGAGAAAATTGACATAATCATTTTCCTCCTCTCCGTTTCTGTTTCATTCTGTTTTGGCTTTCTTCTATCCTATCTTATTGGGTTACGTTACCTTTATAGTAGATTAGAATCTAGTAAAAAACAAACCGAAAAACTGTTAAGTAAATTGTTAGAGGTCCAGGCCATGGCAGAAAACATATTAGGTCAAGCAAAACAAAAGGTCTCTCAAGCTAGTCAGATAGAAGAAAATTTGAACAAGGCAAGCTCAGGGAAAAAACGGTCGTCAGATAGGGAGGCTGCTACTAACTCCGTTCCACCACCAGAGGGCATAATTCAACCAACAGCTTTACCTGCCTCCATAGATGATGAACGGAATCCTGAGGCGGGACCCCAAAAACTAGCATGCCCTGTAATTGAGCAGGGAGAAGAAAAAGAACGAGTTTACCGTGCCTTAGATTTCAAAATAATAAAACAATTAAAGGAAGCTGTAGCAGCCTACGGCCCGGCCGCTCCCTTCACAGTCAGTATGGTCGAATCTATTACCGGCTGGAACTTAACACCAGCAGATTGGGCTAACGTGTGTAATTCTGTGCTAAATAGAGGACAGTATTTATTATGGAAAATTGCCAATGAGGAATTTTGCAAGGAGACAGCTAGGCAAAATGCAGAAGCAGGTTACCCTGAACGAGGCCTGAAAATGTTACTGGGAAAAGAGGAGTTTCAAGAACAGATGCAACAGCTCAGATATGATCCTGGCGTATACGCTCAAGTCGCTATAAATGCAATTAAGGCATGGAAAACTTTAAAGGGACAAGGGGATTTTCAAGGTCAACTATCTAAGATAATACAAGGAGTTAATGAGCCCTACGCTGACTTTGTAGCTAGACTTATTGAAGCAGCCTCTGAGACATTTGAAAATACAGAACAGGCAATGCCATTTATAAAACAGCTGGCTTACAATCAAGCAAATCGTTGCTGCAAAGAGGTCATTAGACCGTGGAAACAGGAAGATTTAAACACATATATTAAATTATGTAGAGACATTAATGAACAAGGACAAGTCATGGCAGCTGAAGTAAAACAGGCTTTAAGTACCAAGCCAAAAACATGCTATAATTGCAATCAAGAAGGGCATTTTAAAAGAAATTGCCCCATAGGAGGAGGGTTTAACAAAGCTAGGTATCAAAAGAGTAGAATCCCGGGTATTTGCCCACGATGCCATAGAGGGAGACATTGGGCTAATGAATGCCATTCTCAAACCACCATAGAGGGTATTCCGTTATCAAAAAATGGACAAAGACCAAGTGTCTACCCACGATATCGTGGAGAAAGGCATCAGGCCCCGTTGTCAAAAAACGAATTGGAGGGCCCAATGCCCCGGGGCCCAAAACCACAAATATACGGGGCAATGGAGGAACCCAACAGCACCATCAAGGTGGTGCCCAGGACGCATTATCCATCAGATCCCTCATCAGACAGACTAGAGGGAGCGCAGGGTTGGACATCTGTGCCTCTGCCAGAGCAGTATTAACTCCAGAGATGGGAGTTCAAATCATTCCCACAGGAGTAAAAGGACCTCTTCCCCAGGGAACAGTAGGCTTATTATTAGGACGCAGTTCTTCTACACTTAAAGGACTTATGATAAGTCCTGGGGTAATTGATCCCGATTATGAGGGTGAAATAAAAATCATAGCTAGTTCTCCAAGAGGTATATCAGTAATTTCATCAGGAGATAGAATAGCACAGTTATTAATAATACCAAGCCTACATGATAAATTTTCCAGTTGTAATGTAGAAAGAGGTTCCAAGGGATTAGGCTCCACAGGTGTAGATTGGGCTATGCTATCTTTAAATTTAGATTCTCGCCCTATGCTAAAATTAAATATTCAAGGGCATGATTTTAATGGACTGCTGGACACAGGCGCTGACCTCAGCATCATATCTCGCCAGGAATGGCCTAAGCATTGGCCATTACAGCAAGCGACCCAAACACTTAGAGGCCTAGGAGTGGCAACTAATCCCCATAGAAGTGCAATGGTATTAGATTGGAGGGATCCTGAAGGATGTGAAGGAACTATACAGCCCTATGTATTGGACCATCTCCCCATAAATTTATGGGGACGAGACTCCTAGATCAATTAGGATTGACATTAACAAATAACGTCAATCCTAACGCGCCCACTACTAGGGCAAAACAAGGCTTTAGAAAAGAAAAGAGATTAAGAGATCAAGAACAAGATATAACAGCACCAATTCAAGTAGATCAAGAGATAGATAAACATGGATTGGGTTTTCAAAAAGGGCCACTGAGACAATCAAAATTACTTGGAAATCAGAAAGACCAGTGTGGGTTCCTCAGTGGCCCCTAACTAAAGAAAAGATACAAGTAGCCCATGATCTGGTCAAACAGCAATTAGCGGAAGGACATATACAACCTTCCGTATCTCCCCATAATACTCCCATTTTTGTTATTAAAAAGAAATCTGGTAAATGGAGATTATTACAAGATTTAAGAGCCATTAATAATGAGATGGTTATTATGGGACCTGCTCAATCAGGGATTCCCCAACTGTCTGCTTTACCAAAAACGTGGCATGTTCTAGCTATAGATATTAAAGATTGTTTCTTCTCAATTCCAATTCACCCCGAGGATAGTCCACATTTTGCATTTACTATCCCTGCACTGAATCATGAAGGTCCTGATCAGAGATATGAATGGAAAGTACTCCCTCAAGGGATGGCTAACAGCCCAACTTTGTGCCAAATTTATGTTGATAAAGCAATCCAGCCACTTAGAATTCAAAACCCTGAACTACAGATATTTCACTATATGGATGATGTGTTAATGGCACATAAAGATAAAAACACATTGCTAGAATGTTATGCCACGCTTACAAACTTATTAAAAAATTATAATCTAGAGATAGCAATAGATAAAGTACAATTAAATCTTCCAATTAATTATTTAGGAGTTCTATTATCCTCAACCATGGTCCGTCCACCAAAAATTCAAATACGAGTAGATCAACTCAAATCACTTAATGACTTTCAAAAGTTATTGGGAGATATAAATTGGATAAGGCCTTATCTAGGCATACCAACAGGAGAATTAGGACCTTTATTTGATATTTTAAAAGGTCCATCAGATCCAAATTCACCCCGCATGTTAACGCCTGAAGCTAGAAAGGCATTAAAAATCATTGAAACATATATGGAAAATATGCATTTGGATAGAATTGATATAAGTTTGCCTTTATTATTTATTGTATTACCGACAAAAAAATATTCCTACAGGGGTATTTTGGCAAGAAGGTCCATTATTATGGATACATTTATCTTATTCTCCTAATACTATTCTTACTAGATATCCTGAGGCTGTAGGGCAATTAATACTCAAAGGAATAAAAGCAGCAAAAGGAGTGTTTGGGATTTCTCCCAATAAAATTATTACTCCATATACTATGGATCAAATTGATGAGTTAGCTAATGAGTTAAATACTTGGGCAATAATCATGTGTAAATCTAGTGTTGCATTTGATAATCACTTGCCATCTAATCCTTTGTTGTCCTTTTGGTCTAAGCATCCTGTAGTTTTTCCAAAAATGACAAGAAAAACCCCTATCATAAATGCTCCAAATATATTCACTGATGGGTCAAATAATGGTACAGCAGCAGTAGTTACTCCTGATCAAACTTTTACATTTTTAGTACCCAAACAATCAGCTCAAAAGGTAGAGCTCAATGCAGTATTGCAAGCTTTTATGATGTTCAAAGATTCTACATTTAATTTATTTTCTGATAGTCAGTATGTAGTTAATGCTATCGTATCTCTTGAAGATGCTGGTAGGATTTCTCCTTCCTCTACTGTTTTCTCTTTGTTCTCTGCTATACAAAGTCTAATCTGGGATAGAAAGGATCCATTCTTTATAGGACATATCAGAGCACATACAGGATTGCCTGGAGCCCTTAGTTTGGGTAATGAACTAGCAGATAAATCTACACATGACATACATATTTTCTCCACAATAGAAGAAGCTATAAATTTTCATAAAAGGTTCCATGTCAATGCTAATACTTTACAAAAACGTTTTAAAATAACTAAAGAACAAGCCAGACATATAATAAAACAATGTCAAAATTGTGTGACATTTTTGCCACAAGTTAATCTTGGAGTCAATCCTAGAGGACTGATACCTAACCATATTTGGCAGATGGACGTCACACACTTGCCAGAATTTGGAAAATTAAAATATTTACATGTTACAGTTGATACTTCTTCTGGATTTTTGATGGGCTCCCTTCATCCCGGAGAAAAAACTAAAGATGTTATAGCTCATTGCTTACAAAATTTTGCCACTGTGGGTGTTCCTAAACAGTTAAAAACCGATAACGGTCCTGGTTACATCTCCAAGTCTTTTAAACAATTTTGCTCATCATTTGGCATTACTCATATAACAGGAATCCCATACAACCCACAGGGACAAGGCATAGTTGAAAGAGCTCATCAAACTATAAAAATGTACTTATTAAAGCAAAGGGAGGGAATTAGTAAGGGGTATATATCCCCCAAAGATAAACTTAAAATAACCCTTTTTACTCTAAACTTTCTAAATTTGGATTCATCAGGACTTAGTGCTGCGGAAAGACATATGTATCCGAAAAATGTACATAAGCCTAAGGTACTTTGGAAAGATATTCTAACAGGACAATGGAAAGGTCCGGACCCAGTAATAGTCTGGAGTCGGGGCTCTGTCTGTGTCTTTCCACAGGAGGAACAGCAACCAATTTGGATTCCAGAGAGATTAACTAAAACAATTTCTACAGAAAAAGAAGATGATTTGACTCAAATCCATAACAGCTGATATCCAGAGTTCCAGCCTGGCTATTCTTGCATCTGCGACAGTGATTTACCACGGTGCCTTTTTCAATATCTATTTTATTATTTGCATTTTTCCCACATCATAAAGTTCTATTTTATTTTATTTTATTTTATTTTATTTTACCTTATTTTTTAAGCTCATACAAACCTAGGTTAATGTTTTTCTGATCAGTTTTATTTTTTTGACTGTGTTTTATTTATTTATTTTTTTTAACTGTAAAGTTTTTAAACATTGCAATGGAGATTTCACCTAGCTATAGCTACAAGGCCTTTATTTACTATTGTCTTATATGTTCTATGTTATGTATGCTGTTTTGTGTTGTATGTCTGTATGTGTGTATGTCCATATTTCATTTATAAGGAGCGCTCATGTATATATAGATACAAGTATTCAAAAAAAAAAAAAATTTAGTCACGTGACTTATATGGTTTAATTTACTTTAGGTAAACAGCTGTTATTAAATTTTGTTTTTAAAGGTGGTTAACAGATATGTTTGTTTACTTTCACCTTTCCTTTTCATTATATTTCATAATTCTGTTCAGGATAATGTCTCTTTAGCAACATGGCCATAATTCCCATCTCCATCCCAGTGCCGGTGAAGACTAAGACCAAACTACAACTTTTATGATAGCTATCACTATAAACTGTATAAATTGATACATCAATCAAAATAACTCAATAAGACTGCTCAATCAAGGACTTAATTTACTTTGGGAGGAAATGGACATATTGATAGACTCCTCCACTTTGAACTGCTTACACAACTTGTCTGGACTATGTATCACCTGTATACATTGTGTTCTATTTGTCGATACAGCGAACTGGTAGTGCTAAATATCTTAGCCGATGTGTCACCAGTGTTTCCAAAGGAGCCGTCAATTGGCTTGGTGTCGTGGCAATTCTGCGTCTTTCTCCCTTCTGCTAGTGATGGTCTGATTTTGGGGGCCAACAGAGGTGAGGCAAGAACCTCACCCCCCCACTGGCACCAAGGTTAAATTTGGGGGCCAACAGAGGTGAGGCAAGAACCTCACCCCCCCACTGGTGCATAGGCCTATTACACAGGTATGGCTATATACTGGACCGGTAGTCAGTGACGGGTATGATTCGGTTACAGTGGTATCAACCTAAGCCAGGAGACTGACGCAATAAGGTCAGTTTTCCCATGACGGGTAAGAACCATATGTGAATTGGACATACCTAACAGGCACGGTCCCTAGCCACATTTGCCTGTTGTTTATTTAAACAGTAGGGGGCAGATGTTAGGAGCCACAGCAAAAATATTGATACAGGCACCTTTGGATTTTATTGACTGCCAGCCAGCAATTCACATTCATATGGTAATTGGACTCATGCTGTTCAGCTGGGCCCATTTCAAGACTCAGGTTACTCATGTCACTCTTGTAATGGGAGAGTTCCCATTGGTTGGGAAAGGATGGTAGGAGGGTGTTCCGGGGGAAGGGGAAACCCCCCCGGCTCAGGTAGAACACACACGTGGCGGACCCACCTGTTAGGGGACGCACACGGCCTCTCTCTAAATAAAACTTTGTCTCAGTTTGACTGGCTTGTGTTTTTGTGCCCAACCGGGTTGCAAGATTGCAAGCCCGAGTGCACTGACAGCTCAGCAGGGGATCGCTCAGCAGGGGTGCCGCAGGCAGTGCTCGGCAGCAGGAGCGGGACTCAGCCGGCCCGGGGCCGGGCAGATTGCGGCAGACTCCAGCCTCAGGAATTCTTGCAGCTCTGGGTACCAGCACTCCCAGGGCCAGGCCTTCACACTTGCTCTCCTCAGGGACAATGTCCCCTCATCACATCCTCAGGACTCTGACTGGGGTCACCTGCTCTGAGCCCCCCGCCTGGGTCAGGCAGCTCTGCTGGGCCCGCAGCACCCAAGGCCTTCACGGTGTCCACTGTCTGGAGCCCAGACGGTGATATGCAAGAAGGCAGGCCCACGGCCACCACTGCGACCACAAGGGCCAGCACAAAATCTGGGCAGGGTCATGGTCAGCAAGGAAGCAGGCTGGAGGGAGGGGCCTGGTGCACAGGAGGGCACATGGGAGGAGAGACCCCTGGTAGCAGTCAGATGAATGGAGGGCGGTGGGCAGCGGAGGCCGCGTAGGGTGGGGACGGCCACTGTGCTTGATGTAAATCCCGCTTGTCCCTCTTACTGACACTGGCCCTGGGCCAAGCTGCTGGACATCTCTGTGCCTCTGTTTCTCCATCTGCAAGATGTAGGTGTTGAGAAAAGGCGTTGTTGCTGTCAAAGCTCAAGACGCCCTGGGCAACACTGCACATCCCACCCGCTACCCACCCGTGAGCTATGGCCACGGTTACGGAGGGAGGAGGGGGACAGGGAATCAGGGGCCCAGACAGGGGGGAGAAGGCACGTGGGCGTGTCGATGGAGAGTTCTGCCATCAAAAGCCTGACCCTGGAGAGCTTGGAGACAGCCGGGGAAGGCTGGCCAAGGTGGTCAGCACAGAAGGACCTGGGGCAGAGGGTGAGGCCTCCCCAAGGAGGACGGACCACCAGACACAGGGCAGGAGTGACGGACGGCGAGGACAGTGCTGGGCTGGCCCAGTGATCTGCAGGTGACCAGCGCCCTGCTGCTGGTACCCTCATGGAGGCAGGTCACTGGCCAGCCAGGCAGCCAGCGAGGGGGGTCCTGTGTGAAAGGGTCCAGCGCGGTCCCTGGAACGCGTCTCCTTCCTCTTCCACGGAGGCCCGGGGTCGGGGGAGGGCTCTCTGGGAGGAGAGAAGGGGTGACCTGACAGTCAGGAGTGTTGCTGAGCCTCAGGGACCTGAGAGACGGTGCTGGTGCCAAGGTACAGGAGACTTCTGCGTGCTAGTGACTCCGCGACTGCCCTGGCTCCCCCTGATTCTGGGTCCCTACCCCAGCCCCTCCCGCACAGCAGCACTCACACCGCCTGGCCATGGAGCAGCGCTGGGGGGAGCCGGGTTGGAGCCAGCTGGACGCTGGTGTGGAACCTGAGGATTGCAGCCACAGGTCCCAGGACTGGCGGCCAGGCCTACAGGCAGAGGGCCCACGGTAGCTGATCCCAAAGAGCCAGGACCTGCCATCACACCAAATGCCATGGCGGATCCCAAGGATCCTGCTGGCCTGGGGTGACACCACGGGCTCTCAGAATCCCGGCGTCTGCTCGGAATCAAAGAATCAGAGAGACACGTCCTAACCGTTCTGACCTCGTGACCAAGAGGAGGGACAGGCACTCCACCTGAGTCAAATCCCGTCTCCACCATCAGCTGTGTGGCTCGGACAGGTAACTTACCTTCTCTGAGTTCCCAAGGCCCCTACTGTAAGATCCAGTGGCAGCGTCCTGGAGACTCTCCAGCAGGGCCCTGGGGCTCGGACTCCCGAGCCTCCCATCGCGGTGCCCATGGAATCCCTCCCGGAGCACCCGGAGGACACCTTCCACCTCTGGAAGCACTTTCCCGCCGCCCACGGTGGCCGAGCCCAGGCCGTCCCCTGGAAGCTTCCCCCACTACGGCTGCGGCTGCGGCCTCTCCTGCGCCTTCTCTTCCACACAGCGAACCTCTCAGCCTCCCCGTCAGCCTGCGCCAGCCAAGGGCTCTCGTTCCCACTTGCTGCAGGGTGTCAAGCCACAGGCCAGATGTCCTCTGTCCCATACCCCGGGGACCTCTGCTGTGTGGGCTCTGTAACATGGTGGGCAGACCCCAGGTCCCCACACATAGGGAGCGACAGCCTGGTGGGAAAGATGCCAGTCACCCAGCAGCAGAGCTGAGTGAGGGCCGTGCAGGGCCCAGCTGCTCCCGGGGCCTGGGGGTGGGGTGGGAGCTGACCTCTGCTCCTCCCAGTTTCCTGTGTGATCTTGTGCACATTTCCTAGCCTCTCTGAACCTTGTATTCCCAAATGACCAAGAGGAAGGAACAGCTCTGGGGAGAAGCAGCCCTGCCCACCCCACATTGCCACGGGGCAGGGCAGGCACTGCTGTGGGCTCCTGGGTTGAGCTGAACACAGCCCAGGAGGTAAATCCCACTGGCCAAAGGAATCGTGGTCATTTCTGTGCTTTACCGTTCGTTGGTTTTGAGTGGGCATGTGGTCCAGTTCAAGAGTGACGGTAATGTCAAGAGGACTCTCCAAGGGGTGTGAGGAGTGGCAGTGAGGATTTTCCTCTCTGTGGATGCAAAAGGCATATGAAGAGGACGCTCTTTTGCTCCCTTATCCCTCTTCCTATTTGGACACTGTTGTGGAAGATATAATGCCTAGAGCTGTGGCAGCCATCTTGTGACCATGAGGTATCAAGCTTGAAAGACAAGAGCTATCACGTTGGGGATACCAGTGTGGAAGAATTAATAGAACCACAGTGACTAATGATATTGTTAAGCAGCAGAATCAACATTACAACAAGCACATCCACATCTCTAAATAAACAATAGATGCCTTCACAAGTTAAGCTGCTGATAATTGGGCTAGCTCTTATTACAGTTAAACACATCCTTTCTTCAATTTCCCAGATCCTACTCAGCTTTCCAAAACCAGGTAAACCATTATCTCCTTCATACAGTCATTCTATTAATGTTTGCCGACGATCAATAAATATTTACTGAGCACCCTCTGGCCCCTGCTCTGCCATCCAGGGCAGAGAGACGGAAATAGCTTCCCAGACAATGCAGAGTGGATTATAAATTGTGGCAAGTTTTATGCATGAAACAAACAGTGGGCCCTGGAGGAGAGACCGGCCCCGGGTAGAGCCATCCAGAGGCCTCTGGGAGAGGTGAGATCCTGAGGGACTTGAGGGACTACAGAGTCAGGCAGGAGGTTTCCGGGTGGCAGGAGTGTCTGGGAGAGGCCTGGGGTGGAGCGGCTTGCTGTGCGTCAGGGACCATCAGACGGCAGGGAGGCCTGGAGGCTCAGGAGGCACCAGCCAGGTGGGCCAGGAGGGGCCAGGTGGAGCCAGGAGGGGCAGGAGGGGCAGGTGGGCCTCCTCCTCCATGGGCTTCCTCCTCCGTGAGCCTCCTCCTCCGTGGGCCTCCTCCTCCGTGGGCCTCCTCTGTGGGCCTCTTCGTCTTTGCTGTGTCTGTGGTTTTTCTCCTACTGTCAATTCAATGTGCCCACAGAATTTCTGACTTATGAGTTTTGAAGGGAAAAAGAATAGTTTTGACCAAATATTTTCATGAAGTCTAGAAAAAAGGGTTCCCAGCCCCAGATGCCCTGCCCTGTGGGAGCTACGACATTGGGACAGTCAGGGGACCAGCCCCCATGTCCTCAGCATCACCCCAGGGACGGGAGGCTGGGTTCCCAGCCCAGCACCAGATGGCTCCTAGGACCAGCAGGGCCAGGCACCTCCCAGGGTCCAGGGGCTTCCTACCGGCAGAGGAGGCCCTGCTCAAGGTCACACAGGAGTGGGTGGGGCTGGAGTCTGATGGGCAGCCCTGCCCCTGCGTGGACCGTCCCGTGGCTCCCAGTGCCCACGAGATGAGTCCTCCCCTGCCCTTGGCCGGCAAGAGCTGCTGCGGCGCCCACCCTCGTCCATCGGCCCGGCGCCCTGGCTCTTTAAGTCCAGCTTTGCCGTTGGGCACGAGGACAAGGCTTCCCAGAGAGGCCCCGGGGGGTCGGGAAGGGGATGGAGTTGGGGCTGCGTGGCCGACCCAGGGTCTTCAGGGTCACCTGACCCTCGGTGAGGACTGCGACTTCTGCTGTGTCCTCCTGGGAGAGGGTCTCTGAGGCCCCCCACAGGGTGCTGTGCCAGGGGCATCGGGGGCACGGCCAGCCGCAGAGCTCGGGACCCCTCCCCACGGCCTGGGACCAGGCCCTGGGCTGCCCCTTCCCTCCCAGCTCCGGGGGCTGGAGGCCTGCATGCCGCGTCTTCTCCGTCCTCCGTCTCCATCTTCTCTGCCGCTCGTGGGCACAGTAAGGGCACCTCTTAGGGCCAGGGCACCGTCACCGCCCAGTGCTGGCCGTCGGCAGATGACTGGTGACGATAAAGTACTGCCCTCGGGAAGCCGCAGTCCACCAAGGCACCGGGCAAGGAGCCGGCCTCTTCCTCTGCACCCAGCGCTGCTCCTGGGCCCCGGGCGACGAAGAAGGGCGCCCGCCTGGCCGCAGCTCAGGGCCGCACGTGCAAAGGCCCAGGGGAGAGGACAGCACAGCCAGGGCTCAGCCAGGCCCCCCCCCGGAGCAGCTGACCCCCAGCTCTTCACCCTCAGCAGGATTCCTCTGACAAAACTGGGGCACGGCCAGGGGTCAGCTCTGTGTCACCAGGATAGTGCAACGTGGCTCCTGTCCTGGCCATCCGCAAGGGGAGGCCACAGGAGGTGTTCTCCTGTGAGAAAAAATAAATAAATAAATCTGGGCCACAAAACCGTCAGGGGCCAGCTGCTGTGTGACCTTGGGTAAGTCATCTGACCTCTCTGGACCTGGCCCTCATCTCTGTGTGTGGAGGTTGGGGGAGGGGGAGACGCCCATCAGCTCCCCCCTCCCCCCCACCCCCGGGCCTGGGAAATCATGCCTGTGGTCTGGGACCCTTGTCTTAGGATGTCACTTCCCAGATGTCTCCCTGTCCCCTGGGACTTGCTGCAGAGGGAATGCCAAGCCCCACCCTCTTTGAAACCACTGGCTACTCATTCCAGGCTGCCTGGCGTCCCGACCGGTCACTCACCACCATCCTGCAGCCCAGGGGAGAGGTGAAACCCTGCAGAGCGCCAGGCGGGAACCCGAGTCCCGAGTCTGAGGCTCTCGCGGGTGTGCAACCTCTCAGCCCTCACCAGAACCAGATGAGGGGACTGTTCCCATCCCCACCTTGACAATAAGAAAGCTGAGGACCAGAGAGGTAAAGTCACTTGCCTGAGGACACCCAGCCAGTACCTGGCTGGACCCAGCCCTGCAGCTCCACAGGAGGGAGCCAGGAGGGGGCTCAGGTCAGGGAGCATCTGGGAGAGGCTACGCCAGGAGCCATCCTCACCTCCCGAGATGGCAAAGCCACCTTGGCCCTGCTCAGGGTGGAGGAGAGGGCCACGCGCCAGCACTGCCCAGCCAGCTCCCCGAAGGGCAGAACCACGTGACCGCCCTGCCCTCATGAGGCCCCAGTCCAGGGCCAGAGACAGCGGAAGGGCAGGGCAGGGGTGAGAGGGGGCTCCCAGGCCAACCCCGAGGTCGGGAGCTTCCTGGGGAGGAATCTCCCACGAAGGCTCCTCGGTGGCCTTGGGCAGGAGAAGGACGTGCCGGGCAGAGGGGCTCTCGGCCACCAATGCCCAGCACGGACAGGGTGGCTGCTAACACCCACAAGAGCCCCCCACGGCTTTACGAACAGGGAGCCCCACAGAGGGCGACACGACAAGTTCGTAAAACAAACTTTGTTTTAATGTTCGAGGACATGGAGCCGCTAACGCTGACCGTCTGGTGGCTGCGCAGAAGTGTCATGCGGGTCCCGTCCGTGGGCACCATGAATAACGATCAGGAGGGGCCCCTCCAGGGAGGACCCGAGAAAGAAAGGCTGGGGGGTGCTGAGGGGCTCGGGGGCTGGAGGGGACAACCGGGGCCTCGGAGCCGGCGGAGGGAGGCACCCACTGGGAAGGGAGGCCCACGGGCCAGGGACCCCGAGGGGCACAGCCGGCGTCACTTCTCCACAGCTGGAGGGAGGAGGCCGGCACCGGTCAGCGAGGCTGGGCCCTGTGGGAGCTGGGCTGGAGGCCTCGACAGGAAGCAGAGTGGGCGTGGTCTGAAGGTCTCTGACTCGGGATTCATGGACCCCAGAGCCGACTCCTTTCGTCCCTGCGAACAGAATCCCAGGCAGGAAGGACGTCACGATGCCCAGCACGGGGCTGGGGATGAGTGTTCTGGACCATTGACAACGGCTTCCTTTGCCAAACCCTTTCCCAGCCTGCTCGCGCTAGCATCAATCATGTGTCCCAGTTCTGGCTGTGTCTGCTGAGCAACTTCTAGAAAAGATCTGTGTCCTCCCCCTCTCTGCAGCCCACCCACCTACAGGCAGGCCTCTTCAGTCCTTCCTTAGGGGATGATGGTGTAAGGTCATGAAGCTTGGCAACCATTTTGAGACTGCAAGGTAACAAAGCACAGTCGAAAAGCAAGCGCTCAGGGTAGCCAAGTTCAGGATGGCAAAGCTCAGCAAGTCTAAAAGTGCCACCTGTCACAATGTGCATTTTCCCAGTTAGCCCTCATCATGCCTCAGTCTTCCTGTCTCTCAAATGGCAATGGTGAGATAACAGGCGTTATTCTCACCATTATAATAACAGGCGTTATTCTCACCATTATAATAACAGGCGTTATTCTCACCATTATAATAACAGGCGTTATTCTCACCATTGCCATTTGAGAGACAGGAAGACTGAGGCATGATGAATCATCTTCCCGAAGCCATGGTGGCAAGGACGGAATTTGAACCCAGGGAGCTCCAGCCTGAGGCAGCACATGGGGCAGCTCTGGCCCTGGGGTTCAGGCCCAGCTAGAGGCTCCTCCAAGCCCTGCTAACAGAACGGCCTCCTCACCCGCCCCCTACCAGCAAGTCCATCCCCAACCCACGTGCCTCCAGGCCCTGGGCAGGGCAGGACACCGGGCTCCTGAGCCTGGCGCTGGTCCCAGGCCCCAAAGAGGGAGCGAGGCCCTGCAGGAAGTGGGGAGCTGGCCCAGTGGGTACCCAAGGGGGCAGCAGAGCTGGCCAGGCTGGAGCCGGCTCACACTGAGGCCAGGAGCTGCCCCCAGCTTGGGTACTTGCTTCGGCTCCAGTCCTGCTGTCCTGGGCCTGCGAGCCCCATCTCACCTGGCGCTCTCAGACTTAGGGGACAGCCCCCAGCAGATGGCCCAGCCAGCCTGGCCCACGGCTCAGAGACACGCAGCCTGACCCGTCCTCCCTCTGCCCAGGGACGGCTGGGTCTGGATCAGAGACACTTGGAGGCTGAGACTAAAGAACTTGGGAAGTGAGGGACCCGTCACCTGGCTTGATTGTGCCCCTGGCCATACGACTGTGTGCATTTGTCAAGACTCGCAGGACTGAGCCTTAAAAAGAGAAAATGACACCCCAAGAAACCTGACTCAAAGTCGCATCTATAAATACAAAAGGAAAAAAAAGAGAGCGCACACCTCAATCCCAGGGCTCAGAGGCTGAGGCAGGAGGATCGCAAGGTCAAAGCAACTTAGTGAGGCCC
Source organism: Urocitellus parryii (assembly GCF_045843805.1). Classification (NCBI taxonomy): domain Eukaryota; kingdom Metazoa; phylum Chordata; class Mammalia; order Rodentia; family Sciuridae; genus Urocitellus; species Urocitellus parryii. The sequence goes on from NC_135535.1 coordinate 12,072,127, forward strand.
TAACAACCCGGGAGACCTGTCTCTAAATAAAATACATAAAAGGGCTGGGGACGTGGCTCAGCGGTTAAGCGCCCTGGGTTCAATACCTGGAACCAAAAATAAATAAATAAATAGAGTTGACAGAAGGTTCTGAACCAAGGGGAGAGGAAGGCCCGTGGCACACAGGGTGCCCAGAAGGGGGCACCAGTCCCTGGGCTCCGGCACAGCTCGGCAAGGGGACAAAGGCCTGCACCCTCCCATGGCCACAACCCCCGGCACCTAGCAGTCCCCAGCCAGGGCCTTCACCCTAGAACAGGTGTCCCTCCTGTCCGTCCTGTCCCAGGGGGACTCGTCCCCTCTCAGAGCCTTTTCCCATGTGAGGTCCATACTGGGCTTATTCTTGTCACAAGTGAGACAAAACTGCGGCTCAGAGAGGCCAGAGTGCCTGCCCACGTCCCCAGCCCATCCTGGGAATCACAGCCCTGCTGAGCTCTCACCTGCATTGTCCCCATGGTCCCAGGGCCCTAGAGGGAGGCACTACTGGGGTTCCTAATTAGAGCTGAGAAAAGTGTTGCACAGAGTGGTTCAGTAACTTGCTTTGAGCCACACAGCTAGTAAAAGGTAGAGCTAGGACTCCAGCCCAGGGGACTGGCTCAGGGTCCCATGCTCAGCCATCATTCTCTTTCCCCCTGAAGAGTTTGAGCAGCCACTACCTCCTATCTGTCCCCAAGAGTGTCTGCTCAGGGCCTTCTCCTGTCCTTGATGGTCCCCTGTGGCCACACCATTCTGCTAGTAGAGCAGCTGGCACCATGTGCAGGTTCTCAGAGCAGTCCCAGGGGAAGTCACCCCTGGACAACACCATCCAGTGGCCCCTCCTGGGGCCCCTCCTGGGTCCCTCACCTGTCCCTCCATTTCTTCTGCATCTAGAAAAGTTGGGGGCGGGGAGGAGCTGAGACCGTGGTTAATCGACAAGAACAAATTTAGAGGAGAAAACATTATTTGGGTCTCCTGGTTTCAGGGATGACCAACTCTGTTATTGTGGGCTCGAGGTGAGGCAGGACATCATGGCAGAAAAGTGTGGCGGAGGAAAGCAGCTCAGGACGGACAACAGGAAGCAGAAAGAGAGACTGCTCCACTCACCAGGGACAAAATACATAACCCACGGCACGCCCCACTGACCCACCTCCTCCAGCCACGCCCCCCACCCACCCACCTCCTCCAGCCACGCCCCCACCCACCCACCTCCTCCAGCCACGCCCCCCACCCACCCACCTCCTCCAGCCACGCCCCCGCTGACCCACCTCCTCCAGCCACGCCCCACTGACCCACCTCCTCCAGCCACGCCCCCACTGACCCACCTCCTCCAGCCACGCCCCACTGACCCACCTCCTCCAGCCACGCCCCACTGACCCACCTCCTCCAGCCACGCCCCACTGACCCACCTCCTCCAGCCACGCCCCACTGACCCACCTCCTCCAGCCACGCCCCCACCCACCCACCTCCTCCAGCCACGCCCCACTGACCCACCTCCTCCAGCCACGCCCCACTGACCCACCTCCTCCAGCCACGCCCCACTGACCCACCTCCTCCAGCCACGCCCCCCACCTCCTCCAGCCACGCCCCACTGACCCTCCTCCTCCAGCCACGCCCCCGCTGACCCACCTCCTCCAGCCACGCCTGGCCTGCCTGTGGTCACCATCCAGTTAACCCATTCAAGTGGATTAATGCACTGGTTGGGCTAAGGCTCCATAACTCGTCCACCTTCACCTCTAAGCTTTCTTGCATGTGTGAGCTTTTGGGGGACACCCCATAGCTGAACCGATCAGCACCCAGGTTTGGTCCCAGGGAGGGTCCCCCAAAGACAGCCACACTTGCTCTCTACCACTTGATCTTGTGCTAAAATAGAGTCTGTCTCCCTCTTGACTGGGAGCAAGATTGCCCAGGGCCACCGCAGCAGGGCAGGTGTGGACCTGCAGAATTCGGTTTAATGCAATTACTTCATGATGGACTTGCAGACGGACAGAGTGGTTCAGTAACTTGCTGAACTGGGAACAGGGTGGTGTGCCCTTGTCCACAGCTGTATCTCCAGGGCCTGGCACTTAGCACAAGGGAGGATGGATGGGAGGGTGAATGGCAGGAAGGAGGGGTAGATGGACAGAGAGGTGGGTGGCTGAGTGGATGGGGATGGGTGGACGAATAAGTGGATGGAGGGGGGATGTGTGGATGGATGGGTGGGTGGGTGGAAGGAGGAAGGAAGGGATGGAGGGAAGGATGGGTGAATAATGGGTGGATGAGTGGGTGGGTGGATGATGGGTAAATGGGTGGATGAATGGAGGGAGGGAGAGAGAGAGGGATGAGTGGGTGAGTGATGGGTGGGTGGGTGATTGGTTGAATGGAGGATGGAAGGTGGGTAAATGGGTGGATGAATGGAGGGAGGGAGAGAGAGAGGGATGAGTGGGTGAGTGATGGGTGGGTGGGTGATTGGTTGAATGGAGGATGGAAGGTGGGTGGCTGAGTGGATGGGGGATGGGTGGTTGGGTGAATGCGTGGATAGATGGTGGATGGATGGGTGGATGAGTAAGTGGATGGAGTGGGGGATGGGTGGGTGGGTAAATGATGCTCAGGGAGACCACTTGCCCCCACCCACACTGTTCAAAGCTGAGGACTCCAGTGACTCTTCTCTCTTGGTCCCATCTCTTCTCTGTAGGCCTGGTCTCTAGGGTCGGTGGCTCAGTCCCTGATCAGACAGTGTGAGGCTGAAGAACAGTCCTGGCACAGGAGGAAGATAGAGGTCAGAAGGGGCCAGGGCCGGGCAGCTGGAGGAGCAGAGCAGGCCCCTGGGGGCCGAGGAGAGGCCGGGGGCAGGGAGGGTTGGGGAGCTTGCTCTTCCCTCTGTGTGTCTCAGGCTCCAGGCGGGAGGGTTTGCTGCTGTCCCCCCCCCAGAGGCGCTGGGGGGAGCATGCATCAGCACCATCTGGCTGGGAGATCTTGGGGGGTCATCCTGCCCCCGAGTCCCACCGCTTCCCCTGTAAAACGGGGGTGACCACGATGCCATCGGAGGAGGCGTCACAAGAGGAAACAGTGTGGGGGGGTGGCACAGGCAGGTGGCCCCTTCTTCCCTCTCTCCTCTTCCTGCATTGAGGACGTGGTGCCCAGAGGCTGGGGTCTGCTTCTGTGGGGACAAGCCCCGGGCCTGCCCTACTCTGGCTCCGCTGACGGGCGCCAGGGCCTGAGCGAGGAGCCTGGTCCCAGTGCCCGTGGGGCAGGGCCAGGCACCACCACACGCCCGGTCCCCTGGGAGGGCAGCGGGCGGCCAGGGCACACGAGGGCAGCGTGGGAGGGGAGGACTTTGCTCTGAATGCCCCTGGGCCTTGGGACCGTGTCCCATGTGCACGTCTCCTCCATCAAACCCAGCGCTTCTAATCAGAAGCAAATGGAATCCAGCCCAGCGCGCCATTCCCAGGACGGGCAGGACGTCCTGCGTGGGGGGATGCTGAGTGTGTTCCTCCTGGTCACCCCACAGCTGTCACAGGTGGCAAGGGTCCCACCAAATCCGTATGGTGAAGAGCCGACCCTGTGCCTCGGAATGCCACAGTGCAGAGCTGGGCTCTCTTCTTTCTTCTTTTCTTTTCTTTTATTCTTTTTTATTTACTTATTCATTTATTTTGTAACCTTGACAGCAGTCAGTTCATCACATTAACTGTGGTTTTTGAGCTTGGTGACAAGGACGTAAGCACCAAGTCCAGGCTTCCGTGGTGAATCTTCACCCCATTACTCTTTCTGGTCGGTTGTGTCGGATGGAAACTTCTGGCTCCTTCCGCCCCACGGCTTTATTAGCCTGGTGTCCCTGTGCCCATCTGGAGTCCCCGTGTCCTTCACGGTGGCTTTCCAGGTCCCTGTGAGTGCCTGGGGACAGCGTCTAGGAGCCCCCGTGTGGTGCCCTTGTGACTCTCGGGCGTGTGCTCCCAGGTCACCGCCTCCGTGGCAGGACGACCCGGTTCTCACTGCCCACTCTGTGAGCCTTCCTAAGGCTGCCGACGGGGGACTCTGGGGCCGCGGACGAGCCAAGCCAGTCCCCCTCCCAGCTGTGCCTCGGGCTGCCTGCAGCCCAGCTGGTACAGGGCCAGGCCTGTCCCCTGGTGGCCTGTGTCTCTGTGCCATCAGATGCCCCAACCCAGCTGGAGACAGGCTTTATACAGAGGAATGAAGTCACACCGAGGTCTTCGGGGGTCCGAATCCAGTGCCACTGTGTCCTTAAACGAGGAGGAGATCAGGGCACAGACACTGTGGGAGGCCACGTGAGGACCCGGGAAGACGACAGCCACCTACAGGCCACTGAGAGAGGCCTTGGAGGAAACCAGCCGGCCACACCTCCATCTTGGAGACCCTGCCCTCCTGCAGTCCAAGCCTGGACCCCAGACAGCGGTGACTCCAGGCCGTCTTCTCGCCCTCCTCTCTCCGCCTTCACAAGGCCAAGGCTCATATCCCTGCCCCCTCCTTGAGCATCTCGTGGGTTGACACCCAGCGGGATGGTTCTGTCTTCTGTCCCTCTTCCCTCCCTCCCTCCTTGCCACGGTCTTAGAAGTCTTTCAGTTGCCAACCGGCGGTGACACATTTGAAACTAGTTTAAGAGAATCCGTTGACTCATAGAATTCAAAGAACTGTAAAGTTGAGGGAGCCATCTGAATGAAGACTTAGGTGTGGGCTTCAGGCCTGGCTGACTCAAGGGTCTCAAGTGATGTAGCCAGACTCCATTTCTCTCTCCAATCTGTGACGGGATCGCCTTCTACAGGAGACCAGAGCCTCCAAGAGGGCCAATAACACATTCCGAGCCCTGAGCCACAGTCAAGGGCAGGGGACATTCTGATGGGCCAAGTCTGAGTTACAGGCCCACCCCTGGAGTGCAGAGGGAGGGTGGGCCTCGTCCACTGCTGTGGTCCAGATAGGAGGTGTCCCCCAAAGCTCATGTGTAAGGACAGTGCCCTAGAGGGAGGCGAGGCCCCAGAGACCATCTGTCACTCTGAGTGGGACAGCATTGGGAACAAGAGAAGTCACCCCTCCAGCACCCAGAGGCCCAGCCTCCACGGCCCGGCCCTCACACTGCCTCACAGAGACCCGGGCAGGGCTGTCAGTCTCCCATGGGACAGAAGAGGACACCGAGACCCAGGGGGGTCCTGCACAGCTGGAGTCCAGGCTCCACCCCTAGATGGGCGCGCAGGGTTTGCTGGGCCGGGTGAGGGCTGTGGCAGGAGAAGGGAGAGCCCCAGCGTGGGGACCTGTCCTCCATGGCTAAGTGTCTCTGTCCCTCGGTCCCTCTCTGACTGGCCTTTCCCAAGGACCCTGGCATCTCCCTCCCTCTCTCCTGAGTGCCTGTCTCTGTCCCTGATGCTGTTCCTCTGTCTCATCTCTGTCCCTCCTGTCTGAGCGCACAGGAGGGTTGCAGCAGGGGTAAGGAGCTCTGGTCGGGCCCTGGGGACCCGGCCTCCGCGTCTGGAGCAGGGAGCCTGTGGTCTGCAGCAAGAGTGGCCGGGAGGGCCCAGGCCAAGGCCTGCTGTGCCAGACTCCTGGACAGACAGACAGAGTTCTCAGGGAGAGAAGGAGCAGGAGGCAGAGGCTGAAGCAGCACGGGGGGATCTGGTAGCAGCTCCCGGGGAGCAGGCACGGCCGGGCCCACGGGGCCTCCCATCCAGTGCAGAGGCTCAGGCCCTCCTCCGTTTCCCAGCCTCAGTCTCCTGTCTGCAAGGGGGAGGGGTGGTGTCACCCCCTCAGGCCTGACGCAGGACCTCAGTGAGGTGCAAGGAGAGCCACCAGCAGGCCCAAGGAGCAAAGCAGTGAGGACACGGTGTCCCCCCCCCCTCCCACCAGCCGCACAGGTTTGCTCAACGAGAACCAGTCCACAAGCGGCCGAGCTGTGTAAACCCTGCTGTCTGCCTCTCTGGCCACCCTGGCCCGGAGCCAGGCAGGGATCTGGACATCAGCGGGGGCAAGACCCTCCTCCCGAGCACACGGAGGACAGCCGTGGGCTGCTGTCACTGACACTCTGCCGGGTGCCAGGCGTTCCCCTGTGGCATTTCTTTTAACCCAACGCAGCATCACTTGACCTGGGGAAGCCAGGGGTCACCCACCCACCCACTCATTCCACACCAACTCCACAGGCACCCGAGGCCCCAGGCCTGCTCCCTGCCTTAGGCAAGAGCGGCCTGTGAGGGACTCGGGGTCCCCACCGGGCAGAGCCCGCATTCCGCTGCAGTGACAGTAGAAACACGAGTTTCAGCGAGTGGCCCTGGCCACAGGAAAGTGGGCGGGGTCAGTCACGGAGGACAGTGGGGTGACCCAGCAGGGCCCTGGGAGAGGCAGTCGCTCAGGGCCTGCTCTCGGGGGGTCTGGGGGAGTGGGCCGGTGGGACGCGCAGCCCCAGGCCCCCAGCGCCAAAGGCAGGAGCCAAGTTCAGCCCTCCCTGAGTCTGATCCTGCCCCTCGTCGGCCTGCCTAGGTCACCAAGGAGCAGACGAGCAGGACAGAAAGGAGGAAGGCCGGGAGCCAGGGCCTCGGCAGCCCAGGGCAGGTAGGGCCCAGCTCCTTCTGGAGGTCAGGCACACTGAGAGGGACCGTGCCTTGGGGGATCCTCCTCAGAAGCCAAATGGCCTGGATTCCCTGTAAGTGGCCTTCTCCACACAGGGCGTGGTCACCACCTTGGCCCAGTGCCTCGCCCTCTCTGCCTCCCCCTTCTCCCCCTTCCTCACCCCCAGCAACACTGCTGACAAAGCGGGGCCCAGAGAGCCACTTGGTCAGGAGCTGAGGGCACTGTCCGCTTCTGTAGGAGGACAAGGGACACATGTCCACAGGAGGGGAGGCCAAGAGGCAGCAACAGCAGCAGAACCCGCCACCCGGCCCAGGGCGCCAGGGAGGAGGCCCAGGAGGTCAGAGCCCGCTCGCTCCCAGCCAGCCCGGCTCCCCAGTAGGCAGAGACCCAAGACACCAGGTCAACCCTGTCGGACACCATCAGCCCCTGGAGTCGCCTGGGGGCTGCTCCCGCCCTGGGAGCCCGTGGCCGGTGGGCAATCGCCTGGCAAGGGGCCCAGGGTATTGCCTTGCTAAGGATAGTCTCCCCCACACCGAGACCCAAAAGTTGACTGAAATATTCCTGTTGCCCTGGCAACCGTCTCCGCTGGTGCGCCCTGTCGTTCTCCACCACAAACCCTGGGAGGAACTTTTCCCTTCAATTGGAAACTTGCAGTTGCCAAGGCAACTCCCTGGAGGCATCCTGAGGCTGCAGGTGGACCGCAGCTGGGGTGAGGGGTCTTCTATTGTGGCCCAAGACAGCAGCCTGGGGGAGAGGAGGGTCCCAGCTGTGGGAGGACAAGGTGAACACATGCAGGGCAGGGCACGGGGACCAAGGGGACATTACAGGAAAGGAGACACGCTCATTCATCCCCTCGCCTGCTGGCTCAGGCACCCCGAGCGCCTGTGTTCTCGTCCACAGTGCCCGGTGGATGGAGGCCGGGAAGCCGCTGCACACACACACACACACACACACACACACACACACACACAGAGCTCTCAACATGGAGAAGGGGAGCAGAAACAGTGCCAGCTTTGGTGTCAGACAGGCCCGGGTTTTCATCGGGACTCCCTAACTCTTCATCTCAAATGCAGCACAAGAGTAGAACTGCTCTGAAGATACTGGGAACATCAAAGGAGAGAGTCGAGTCAACAGTCTGAGTTCCCCACCACCACACTGAGCCTGAGTCTCGCCTACCACACTGGGCCAGGCCTCTCGCACCACACTGTGCCTAGGCCCCACCATCACACTGAGTCTGGTCCTCTCTATCACACGGGGCCTGAGTCTCCCCCACCACACTGAGCCTAGGTCCCCACCACCACACTGAACCTAAATCTCACCAACCACACTAGGCCTGGGCCTCTCACAAACACTGAGCCTAGGCCCTACCACACTAAGCCTGAGCTTCCCCACCACCACACTGAACCTAAATCTCACCAACCACACTAGGCCTGGGCCTCTCACAAACACTGAGCCTAGGCCCTACCACACTAAGCCTGGGCTTCCCCACCACACTGAGCCTGAGTCCCCACCATCACATTGAGTCTGGTCCTCTCTATCACACTGAGCCTGAGTCTCCCCGACCACATTGAACCTAGGTCCCCACCACCACCCTGAGCCTGAGTCTCACCAACCACACTGGGCCTGGGCCTCTACCACCACACTGAGAATGAGTTTTCCCAACCACTCTAGGCCTGGGCCTCTCACAAACCCTGAGACTGGGCTTCCCCCACCACACTGAGCCTGAGACCCCACCATCACACTGAGTCTGGGCCTCTCTATCAGACTGAGCCTGAGTCTTCCCAACCACACTTAGTCTGGGCCTCTCCACTATACTGAGCCTGAGTCCCCACCACCACACTGAGCCTAGGCCCTCACCCCAATGAGTCTGAGACTCTCCACCACACTTAGCCTGGGACTCCACTATACTGAACTTGAGTCTCCACCACCAAATGAGCCTAGGCCCCCCATACTGAGCCTGAGTCCCCACCACCACACTGAGTCTAGGCCCTCACCCCAATGAGTCTGAGTCTCTCTACCATACTTAGCCTGGGGCTTTCTACCACACTGAGCCTGAGTCCCCACCACTACACTGAGCCTAGGCCCTCACCACACAGAGCCTGAGTCCTTACCACCACACTGAGCCTGAGTCCCCACCACACTGAGTCTAGGCCCCACCACACTGAGCCTGAGTCTCCCCCCTCCACACTGAGCTAGGCCCTCAGCACACTGAGTCTGGCTCTCTCTCACCACACTGAGCCTGAGTCTCTCCCACCACACTGAGCCTGAGTCTTCCCCACCACACTGAGCCTGGGCCTCTCTACCACACTGAGCCTGGCCTCTTCACCTGGTTTGTTCCTCACTGGGGGTGAAAGGGTTAATCCCCAGGTAGGCAGCTGGTGGTAGGAGGGTACCCACATGGGAACTGGGCCAAGACAGGACGGGTAGAGAGAGAGGACAAGTGCTAGCGAGCCAGTGCACTCCCTTCCCCAGGTCTGTCCAAGGAGGAAGGGGATGGGGAGAGAAAGAGGAGATGGGACACCCAGGGTGTGGCCTGTTGTCCTCTGGACTCTCTGGATGTGTCCTAGGTAGTCCCGACACCCCAGGAGGAAGCTTCCACTCTCCTGTTTTGCAAACTGGGAGGCTGAGGTTACAGAGGTGGAGTAAGGTCGCCCTAAAGTACGCAGCTGATCCAGAACCCACGTGGGCGGGGTTCTTTCCAAATTTCCTCACTTAATTCTCATAATGTCCTAGGAGGCGGATTCCATTATCCCATTCTGCTGATGAGAAAAACAATCTGCAAGATCAGACGGCTCCCCTGGGGTCACGCGGCGCCTGGGCTCAGAGTGGCCTCTTCCACCCTGCTGTCCCCTGCCCCTCGGAACCAGTCCTCCCTCTCCTCACTGAACCTCGGGGAAGGGGGGAGCCAGAGGGGCTAAGCCAACAGTATGAACATCCAGCCCCCTGCTGGGACCTGGGCCTGGCCTGGTGGGGGACAGGGCATCTGCCCAAGCCACAGGGGGATGGAGCAGGGCTGGGAGGTCAGGCAGCAGCGGGACAGGGACTGGGGCAACATGAACAGCCCAGAAGCCCCTCGGAAGAGCGAGGCCTGGGTAGAGAAGAGGGGAAGGCGGGGCACCACCCGGGGCCCGGGGAGCTGCAGCCCCCTCAGCTGCCCCCTTCCAGAGGAGGAAACCACCATCTAAACACCGAGTGATACAGGCAGAGCTCACAATGACAAGGGACATGCGGTCTAGGACCCAGGCCGTCTGTGGCCCCGTGTTGGCCATGCTGGCAGCTGCAGAGGGTCAGGTCTGTCTCTGGCCCTGGCTTCCCCCACACTCAGCCCAGGTGTCCCCCAGCTGCTGGCCCTTCAACTACACTTCCTGCCCTGAGCTGGCTCCCCCACGTCCACCAGGCCTTGTCCCCCTGGAACCCTGACCCTCGTCTCCTGCCACCCAGAATGTCCTCCCTGCAGAGAGCCTCTCTCACTCATTCCTGTGGCTGGAACCCAGGCAGGGCTGGGCGGGGGCAGGGTCCACCAGCAAGACGGCCACTGTAGCCATCGCTCTGGACGAACTCCCATAGGCCCCAGATTTTCCAAAATAAAAATTTTCAAAATACTCAACAACAGAAACCAAACCCTTCCGTCGCCTTCTCTCCCATCGTCCTGTTTCACTTTCCTGCGTGTTCCGCTCCCCACCCTTGCCCTGTGTCTACTTGTCTATTTGCAGGTGGCTCTGAGAGCCGGGGCTTGATTGTGCCCACATCTGTACCTCAGGCTGCTCCTGGTACACAGATGGTGCTTAATAAATGTTGGCCAAGTCATCCAAAAGACTCAATGCAGTGCTGAGGTGTGTTCTTGTGGCCGGAGCCTTCGGCCCAGCCCTGCTCTGCTCACAGGTGTGGGGTTCAGTCACTCACTCAACGAAGGTTTGAGGACACCCCTTCTTGCCAAGTCGGTCCCGGGAGAAGGCCCTGGTAGCTGGTGACATGCCTGGACCTGCTGGGACCCCCAGAGGGAATCCCCCTCCAGGGTTGGGCCCAGGCAGGGCTTCCTTGAGGGGGTGACATCTGGGGTAGTCAGTGGAGGGACAGGCAGGGTTTCCAGCCGAGGACCCAGCACAGCCAGAGGCCCCGGCAGGTCTGGCTGGGCGCTGGTCAGCTGCCTGCTCCGCCCGGCCAGGGCAGGTCGTGGGCCAGCGTGGAGGTCAGCATGGTCCCAAGGCTGGAAGAGGAACCAGGCCTGCCCTGGGGGGACCCGCCCGCCTCCTGCCAGTCCCAAGGTGACGCAATTCCTCCCTAGGGTGGGCCTCTAATGCCCTGCTCCTTCTGAGGTCCAGGCAGGAGGAAGTGCTGTCGGGCCAACCCTCGCCAGCCATCCAAGGTGGCCGTCTCCAGCGCAGCACCTCTGTCCCTGCAGAGCCCACGGCAGGCGGCTCCCCTGGCCCTGGCTCTTCACCCCTCCCACTCCCCCACCTTCCCTGTGGCTGCGCCACGTCTCCCTCCAGGGGCAGAGTGGATTTCCCCAGCACCCAGCTGTTGGGCTTCACCATGAGACTTGCTCTGACCAATGGATTGCAGCCCTGGGCGGGGACCATAGGAGACACTGCATGGTTCCCCATGCTCCTGGCCCTTCAGCCATCAGCATGGGACAAACAGATTCCACGTAGCCTGGTGGTCCATGGATGAGAGGTCCCTGCCCCGCTGAGCCCTGCACCCTTTATTGATCCCCTGCTGACCTGCAGACTGCAGAGCAGACACCAATAACTGTTGTTCTAGCCTCTGGATCTGGGGGTTGTTTGTTACATGGCATTATTATGATAGCAGCTGACAGATACACAGCACTGAGCAGCTTTCTCCTTGTGTGGCCACCCTCCTTATTCCACAGGAGACCACAAGCCCCTCCAGGGCCAGGCCCCCCACCTGTATCAGGATCTCGTACAGGGTCTGTGCATCACACAACTTCAGATAGGAGTTGAAGGAAGAAGTGACTCTGGAAGCCTTTGGCAGAAGAGCGACATGATCAGACCCGTGGTTTAGGAAGACTCTGGCTGCTGTGAGAGGAAGTGGGCGTCAGTGGGAAGGAAGCTGAGGAAGCCCCTGCGTGGTGCAGAGGGGGTGAGGTGCTGGTTCTGGAAGGAGCACAGGAGCAGGCAGACCTGGGAAGAATGAGGCAGAGCTCCACAGATTCAGCCTTTCCCGGAGGGTGTGGGACCATCTAGTCACAAGTCCCACCCTCCAAAAGAGGAACCTGCGGTCCACAGTGACCTCTTCCCATTGGCCAGGGAGGGCTGCCCTGGGTCCTCATGCTGACCTCCACCAGGCCCTTGAATTCCAGTCTCATGTCTCAGGTGACACCAGGGGGACACCAGAGTGTGAAGGAGGAAGGACAGCTCCCCACCAGGGGTGGGGACCCAGGGGGAGCACGTGCTGCTTTCTATGGTCTCATTAACTGCTGAGCCATTTCCTGGGTGGCTCCATGGCCAGCCCAGGAGACCCCTTTCCCTGGGTGGATGGTGGGGACCAAGGAAGCACAGGGCCAGGGGCCTCACCAGACCATACAACTGCCCTTTCGCTCCCACCCTGTCTGTGCCCTCGCCTGGCCCACCCCCACAGGTTTCATCCTGAAGCAGCAGCAAGTCCCCGTCAGCCACTCCTGAGATTAGAGACCCCAGAGGCCGGCTGGGCAGTCCCTGGGGAGGGGTCCTCCTCCGGCAGCGAAGTGCCCAGAGCCCACAGGGAGGGGCCGACAGTGGAGCCGTCCTCCTGCCCTCTGCTGTTCACAAGCATGTCCCCACACAGCTCCAGGTCACCCCAGCAGCCCAGGGAGGCTGCTTCCCCCCAGGGACGGGAAGCCTCGGCCAGCTCAGACCTGGAGCTGGGACCGCCACTCTGGCCCCCGACTGCCTGCCACCCCCAGCTGGTTGCACGGTCCTCACAGGCACAGGGTGCTTCCTGGGGTTGGGGACGCGAGCTGGTATCTGATGTCTTGTTGTGCAGGTGACACCGAGGCCCAGGAAGGCTTGGCTCGGCCAGGGGCCCCGGGACTCCACCTGCGAGTCTGGGCCTTGGCCAGGACACTGTGGGCTGATTTGTCTCCATGGAGGGAACCGAATCCTTAGGCCTGGCCCTGCGTTTAGAAAGACTCTGAGGACGAATTTGGGGGGCAACGCTCAGAAAAATGGAGAGGGAAATTCGACGGTGGGAGGCGGGACAGCCTCGTGGTGAAGAGCAGCTCCGGCCGGGTCTTGAGGGGAAGCTGATCTAGAAAGCTCTTCAGGCCGAGTCGGGGAAGCTCCCAGTTCCCGCCTTCCCCCTCCGGCGGAGGCAGCCCCTCTGCACATCCCCACACCCTCAGGGCGTTTTCCTTGGGGGTTTCTGTGTCTGCCTCGTCCACTAGGCCAGGAGCTGCCCCCGAGTCATCTGTTCACCCAGAGACAGTGCCCAGCAGTCCGGGGTGCTGCGAATATAACAAAGGGGACAAGGTCGGACATATCCGTGGTGTGAGAGAGTTCTAGAATCTGAGGCAGGGCTTTCCTTTGACCCCCAGCTGGGCATTTGGCCTTCTCAGTGGGGAATCCGGTGCTAGAATGTTCTAGTCGGGTCCTTGCGTGGGTTCCTATGTAAGTGGCACCTCCTCGTGCCTGGCGCTGGGTTGGTGCTGGAGATCTGGAAGGAACCAGACACAGGACCACGGATCTTGAAGATCAGGACTTACAGCACGGGGTGAGCGGGCACCACAGTCTGGGTGTCACTCCTAGTTTCCAAGTACAAGCTGTTACTAACGTCTCCACTAAACTAGAGCAAACCAAGTGCCAGAAACGTTTTCAAAGCAGAGTCCCCACATCGGACGTAGGGATACGGCTCCCTGAAGGCCCGGGAGCCCATTAGACTGCAGAGCGCACCAGGGTCCCTGTCGGGAGCAGCTGCATTGGTGTGTCCCCACCTGACAGGTGAGATGACGGAGGCTCAGGAGGCTCACCCAGCCAGCAGGTGGCAGAGCTGGCGAGAAACCCCAGCAGTGTGACCCGAGTCTCCATTCTCACCAGGACAGTGCAGCCCCGGCTCCCAAAGACCAAGTGCACCTAGAAGGCTCCACTGGTGTCTCACTGGCCAGGAGCACGTCACATGGTCCCTCTAGCTGCAAAGGAGTCTGGGAGGTACAGGTGTCCCTGGGCTGCCTAGAAACTCCTGGCCTTCTCCTAAAAGGAAGAAGGGACAGTGGCCACAGCTGTCCCTGTGTTGGCTCCGCCTCATTGCTAATGCTGATAGCGGCACTGTCATTATCGTCACCACTGTGGCCCCTCCCTGCCTGTCCCCAGCACCCAGCCAGCCCCAGGCTGCCCCACTTTCCCCATTCCCACCCACGACACAGGGGCTGGCTGCACCCCCACCTCAGACACAAGGGGGCACGGGGGCTCCTGGCCGCGCTCTGGACCCAGCTGAGTCCAGATGGGTCCCCCACTCTGCCCTCCCGCAGCCCCGGTCCAGCAGGAGAAGCTATTTCGAGAGCAGCTGCCTGGCAGATGGCACCTCGTGATGGAGCAGCTCTCCCTTGAGCAGAGTTATGAGACCCACGAGCGGGGACTCGGGACTCCTTCTCCTGGGGCTTAATGACAGCAATGCGCCCTGTGGGACTCACTCACAGCCCGCCCCTGTGGCATGGGGTGCGGTAGCTAATTTTGCACCCCAGGCTTTCCCACCCTATTCTGGGGACCGGCCCGTCCTGCCCGCCACGGTACAAGAAGTAGCTAGAGCTGACAGCAGACTGTGGCAGCTTGTGGCTCTGGCAACGCGAGGCTCCAAGAGATGAGGACACCCAGGAGAGCCAACCTGGCTGGTCTCTGGATGCTGAGGGAGGGAGGTCTTGCTTTCCTGTGGGGGTGTTCAGGTCCCTACTTGGGACTTTCAGTGACTGTGTCCCACACACTGTGGAGAAGGAGAACCAGTCGTGGTTCAGGGACAGCCAACAAAATCCATAGTCGAAGTGAAAGAAGTCTTTCTTTTCCGCCTGTGAAGTGGCTGGGTTTCCAGGGACAACTGTCCCAAACTCACTGCACAACCAGGCTGCCGGGGACACGGCCGCTCCAGCCTCCCCAGAAGCCACCGCGACAACCGCGGGCTGCAGAACTAGGCTCGCACTCTGCTGAGATCCACACAGCAAGGCAGACGTCCCTGTCCCCATGAAACTCACGTCCAGTGAGAGTATCTGTGCATCCAGACACCAGCGCAAGCCAGAGAAGCGCGGTCCTCAGGTCGCGCACAGGCTGGCACCCTGCAGGGTGAGGAGCCCGCACGTCACCGCAATGCTATCACAATCTCCCATGCTGCCCTGCTGCTGGAGTCGGGGACCCCAGGCCCGGCAGGGGCCCTGCTGTCCTCACCCGCCGTCTCCCAGCGCCATCGTTCTTCTCAGGGCCTCAGTCGCTCACTGTCATTTGGGAGCCTTCAGACCACAGACCACTCGTCTGAGCAGTTAGGAAGTTCAGGAGACACCGAGGGTGGGAAAGGCCTCTGACCTGTGCACCTGGGACAACTGTGTTACTCCTCAGTGAACGGCCTTGACCCAGAGGGAAATGAGCCAGGGAGCGAGAGATGGCTCGACCGAGCTCAGAGCCTCAGCCCCGGAGGACTAGAGGGGAGGACTAGAGGGGAGGACTAGAGGGGAGGACTCTTCCTGAGGTCTGGGGGGAGGACGGCGCAAGAGGAAAGAAAGGGAGCAGCTGGGTGGGTCCCAGAGGGGGTGGCAAAGAGAGAGGTGCTGTAGGAAGTTACCTGGGGCTCCAGAGGTCCCCAAACCCAGAAGCTGGAAATAGCAAATGCTCCTGGTCTCCTGGGGCAGGGTCTGCTGCCTCTCACGGCGCAGTCAGGGCGGGATCCCACAAGACGCCAGTTCACTGCTCGGCTTGGCAGCTGGTTCCCAAAGGAGAGAGGGGAGAGACAGAGAAACAGAGAGACAGAGAGACAGAGAGAGAGAGAGAGAGAGAGAGAGAGAGAGAGAGAGGAGACAGAGAGAGAGAGGGAGAGAGAGAGAGAGGACCAAGATGGAGCTGCAGCCCACCGTACTGGTCTCAGGTGTGGCCCCCACCACATCCCACTGGGTCTGGACTTTGTGCCTAAGCCAGCCACACTCAGGAGGGAGGACGGATGACACAGGGTATGGGCCCCAGATGGGGGACTTTCAGGGTTATCTTAGCAGCTGCCCAGCCTGGGCCTACGAGAGAGGTGCTGCTCCAGAGTCCAGCTCCAGGCCTCTAGGGAAAGGGAAGGGATAGGTGGGCAGGAGGGGCTGTCCCCTGCTCCTGTGCACCCAGGCGCTCCTGTGGGATCCAGCCCTGGGAAGCCAGAGGAGGATGGAGAGGCAAGTGCAGGGTTACGTGTGCCGACCGGGGCAACGGCATGACATCTGACTTCCGGTACAATGAGAAGCCCCAGCCAGATGTGGTGGTGCACACCTGTAATCCCAGCTACCTGCGAGGCCGGGGCAGGAGGATCACAAATTTGAGATCACCTTGGACAGTCCAGATCCTGTCTCCAAATGAAAAATAGAAAGGGCTGGGGATGTAGAGCAGCTCTGGGTTCAACCCCTAGGGCTGTAAAAATATAACAAAATAGGAAGTCCCAAGGCCCCCAAAGTCAGCAAGATGTCATGCCAGGAGCTACTGGGTCTGTTTTCTGGTCCTGGGGAAAACAGACAGGCTGTGTGTCTGAGCAAGTGGCATGCCCTCTCTGGGCCTGAGTCTCTCCATTTGTAACAGGACAGTGATCTGGTATTACAGGTCTGGTCAACTCCAAGGGTCACAACTCCCTCTTCTGTCACACCCAGGGAACACTCCTAGGACCCACACACCAGGGCTTCCTCTTGGAAGATAAAGATGAAGGATGATGAGATGCCAACCACCTAGGGCCTTGGCCCGCCCCCAGCAGCGCCTGCCCCAACATCCAACAACCCTGCCTCCCTCCTGAGCGCCGGGCTCCCTGGTCTCCTCCCTGAGCTGCCTGCGCTGGCCTCACACTGTCCACAATCCAAACTGCCCCTCCCCAGCCCCATCTGGCCTCATGTGCCCCATGGGGCTCAAAGAGGCCAGACCAGACTGGACTGGAGGAAGGGGCTGAGCAGGTGGCCTGGGCCAACTAACAGACACCAAGGGTTGGTGCTGGAGATTAGGTCTGGCCTCCTCCCCATGAGAGGTGGGACCCTGTGATGTCCCCTCTCCCCCCCAGATCTGCTGCTAAGGAGCTGTTCCACGTGGGGGCTGTGAACACAACTGTCAAAACAGTTCCCTGGCTCCCAGAGCCCCTCGGCTTCATCTCAAAGAACAGGGCCACCCTGCACCCACAGCCCAGGCCTTCACTGGCTGCATCCTCTCGGGCCATGCCAATCTGTGCTCTCAGTCCCTCTGTGCCAGCCCCGATGTTCTCTCTGGATCTTTCTCCCCCAAGGCAGAAACATGCTTTGTTGGCTCTCTCTATTCCCCCTGTCCAGGAAACATGTGGCCGCTTGGTGAATTTAGTCAAACGAACTAAAAACATCAATAACCGTAACAGACTCTTCCAGGGAGTGCACCTGTGCCGGGCACTCTAAAAACTCTGTGGACACACGGAAACCTCGCCCACGCCCTCCAGTGCAGGCAGAATTACCCCGTGGCGTGAATGAATGGATGAGTGACAAGGAGGGATCACCTCCGCCCAGCCATCTACAGCTCTCTGGACTATTGCAACCTCAGGGAGGTAAAAAGGCAAAAATATCCCTGGGAGTGGTGGCACACACCCGAAATCCCAGTGGCTCCGGAGGCTGAGACAGGAAGGCCACAAGTTCAAAGCCAGCCTCAGCAAAAAGCAAGGTGCTAAACAACTCAGTGAGACCCTGTGTCTAAACAAAATACAAAAGATAGGGCTGGGGATGTGGCTCAATGTTCGAGTGCCCCTGAGCTCAATCCCTGGTTACACCCCCCCCCCCCCGCAAAAAAGGCAAAAATACCATCATTATCCCCATTTCCCTGATCTGTGTTAGCCAGGATGGATAAGATTAAACTGAGTAACAAACAGCCTCATGGCTCCAAAACAACTAAGGCTCAGTTCTCACTCCAGCAATGTGTCCCCTGCAGGGGTGGGGACGGGGCCCTGCTCCCCAGGAACTCACCTGGAGGAACAGAGCTAGTTCTCAAAGGCCGCCTGGGACCTCACGGCTCACTCGAGAGGCAGGACATGGGATGCTTCATGGGCCCAAAGGGGACGGTGGGTTTGGCCAAGGGAGTTGGGGCGAGTGTAGAGCAACTGCTCCAAGCTGGGCATGGAGGGAGACGTGCAACTCGGCTGGGCCCTGACCCTGGAGCGCCCCTCCTGAGGGGAAGCAGACAACAGCCAACAGCCCATCCAGCCAGACTGGGGCCGCAGAGGCGGACCTGCCAGGGCCCTGGCTGGCTGGCTGGTATTACGTGTGTGAGAATTCCTGAATCCCACCTTCTGAGCCACTAAGATTATGATTCTCACAGGCAGCTGGCAAAGTCCGGGGCCAGACACCCCTGGGTCTGGATCCCAGCTTCACCCACTGCTGGGACTTAACCTCGCTGTGACTCAGTTTCCTGGTTTGAAATGGGGATGGAGATACCTACTTCCCCTGGATCAAGAACTGATTAAATGAGACCAGTGTGTCAGGCATGACCCCAGGGTGTGGACCCACAAAAACCTTTGTCCAAACAAGGCCAGCGTGAAGAGCTGCCCAAGCCCAGCTTCTAAAAGGGAGCCAGAAGTTTCCAACTCCCGGGTGGGGAGCCAGGAGGTCCTGGGAAGCCCTGGGGAGGCAGGCGCTGTGCAAGCCAGACAGGGCTCCCCCTGCAGAGCAGGAAGTGCTGCCTGGTGACTGGTGCTCTGGCGCCCTCTCGTGGAAGGAGGAAGACTAAGCGCAGGTATGAGGCCTCACTGAGGCGCCCAGCCCAGTATACAGCAGGACCTGTTGGCCACCAGGGCTCTGGGAGTAGGAGCCTGGCTCTGAGCACCTCCTCTCCTCCCAGCAATGAAGCCCAAGCTCCAGCCCACTCCCCAGGAACTGACCCACTGACCAAGAACTTCCATCCAGAGCAAGCCCAGTGGTCAGGCTGTCTGACCAGCAGCTTCTGGGGCCCCTCCTGGGCCTATAGGCCCCCAACAATCCACGTCCCAGGGCAAGAATGCACCCTGTGTCTGCAAAGTCCTCCCTAGGAACTACAGAGGCTTGAGAAAAAACCCTGACAAAGGTCGCAGGGATCTTTGGGCCCCAGTATGACATCACATGACCTGGAGTCTGTTCTCTGCTCAGATACACCTGTGTCTGTCCAAGATGAAAAGGCCAGAGTCCTCATGAGATCCCATGGCTACCACTCAACAGCTGTGTGACTCTGGGAGAGTTACCTAACCCCTCTGGGCTGTTCCTTACCTCTAACGGGAATAAACCCACTAAATCACAGGGCTGTGGGAGGTTGAGATCAGGATGTGCATCCAGTGCTTCTGCGGTGCCTGGCCCATTGAGCAGCGGGTGTGGTCCGGTTACCACTCAGGCACTGGGGAACCCTAGGACCTGCACATCCTGCCTCGCTGGACCTGTTCCAGCATCCCTCCAGCCTCATCCCCAACCCCTCCCTGTCTCCCTCTACAGGGACAGGGACTTGGCTCACTGCTGAGAAGCCACATCTGCCTTCTGAGCTCACTGTGCGGTGTGCCTTTCCCACTTCATCTCTGGTGAGACAGGCTGAGGCTACCAGAGGGGCACTCAGACTGTCCTGTCCCTCCTTAGCTTCCAAGAAAACCCGTTCTGCTGGCCAGGGGACTTCTCCTCTGTCCCGGGCACCCAGGCCTCCAATCGTTTCTGCCCTGACCACCCCTCCCCTGTAGGATATACTGTGCCCCAGCCCCTGGGCCCCAGAACGGTGGACTGGACTGTTAACACTGGGCTGGGGGTGCAGCTCGGTGGCAGAGCTCTTGCCCAGCATGCACAGGCCCTGGGGTTTCCCCCAGCCCCAGCGGGCAAGAGGACACGCCAACCTGGACACCTCTATCTAGGACTTCCAGCCTCCAGAATGAAGAATGAACTTAATACACCCTCACCCACTTTGTGGCACTGTTATGACATTCCTGGCAAACTAGCAAGTGCCCCTGGCATAGCCCTCTTCCCTGGGGCCTGCTCCAAGCTGGTCCACACTGGCCTTCTGCTAGATGCTGGGGAAGGTGCCAGTCACCAACTCACCCCCATGGCTGGTTCCCCAACTCCCCACTAGCAGAGCTTAAGACTCAGAAAATAGAACCCAGAGATCACAAGTGCTTCTCACAAGGATCAGGTTATAAATAACCTCTGTACCACTTTGCTGTAATGTTCCCTGCACTATCGAGGTAGAGACCGATCACCATGTGCAGGCCTTGCCCTGGTCCTCCTTGAACGGCATGGCAATGCAGTATCCCCTTTTTTCAGGTGAGCAAATTAGGGCTGAGGGGTACAGGATGTGGATGAGCTGGGATTTGAACCCAGGCCATTTGGCCAAGCCCGTGTTCCTCCTGAACCTCACTCGGCCTTTAACATTTTCCCTTGGGGTCGGGGGGGGGGGGGGGGGGAGAATCCAGGCCTGCACACAGCACACTGGGCGAGCCCACTACCCCTGAGCTACACTCCCACCCCTCATGGCCTCAGACTTCAGTAGAAAATGCAGTTTGGGGGTCTGTATCCTACCAAAAGCCTTAATGGAAACCACTGGAAAGCAGTCTGGCGACGGAAGCCAGGGCCTCACATGTGCTAGGCAAGTGCTCTGCTACTGGGCACATGCCTGTCCCCAAATGTTCTAAAACAGATGTCTACTTTTGTTCACCCAGACTTGAAGCTTCCAGTTAAACCCTGTTAAATAAACATCAAACTGCCATTTTAAACTTATATATGAGTAACTGCTATGGCATCCCAAAGCATGAAAACTCCCACTAGCCTGTCTGCAAGGTTACCTTTTGCATTTTGGGAATTTGATAGTTTTTCTTGAAGAGAAAGCCACTACTTACAAACACATCTAAAATTACACATTTTCATTAACACTTTAATGTTGTGTGGATTGTCTACTTCCAACAAATAGAAAACAAAGTTGGACATAACTTCACATAATTTTAAGTAGCAAGTGCTAATGGTCCTCTGCAAGACTTCTGGTCTAGTGGGGGTGCTGAAGACCATGTGAGACCTATTGTGTCCCATCTGTCCTCTTCAACAGCTGCTCGAGCTCCCTCCCGCTGCCAGTATTGGGGGTTGAACCCTGGAACACCGTACCATTGAGCTACATCCTCCACCTATTTTTATTCCTGAGACAGGGCCTGGCTAAGTTGCTGAGGCTGGCCTGAACTTGTGATCCTCCTGCCTCAGCCTCCAAAGTGGCTGGGATGACAGGTGTGCACTACGGCAATGACAGACCTCCAGGCCTCCGCCACTACCGAGCTGAGGGCTCCCCTCTCAGAAGCTGGGTTCTGCCTGCTTCTTCCTGTGTTTTTCCCCTTGGCTTTTTGGGGCTCAGCTAGCTTGCACAAGGCCTGAGGTATTTCCTGGCTCAGGTCTTTCTTCAGCTCCAACCCCCATGACTGCCAGGTTGCTGGGCACGCTCCAAGTCCAGCCATTCCTATGAGCCTCACATCCTACCCCAATCAAGCCAGCAGTGCCCTCTGGTCCCACAGCACTGCATCTGATGGTCCTGCCACTGCCCTGTGGGACAGTAGCCAAGCAGGGCTCGTCTCCCCCACTTGATCAGCTACTCCAGAAGGCCAGGGCCATCTGTGCCCAGTGTTCACTCAGACTGGCCACAGGGAATGCCCGGGAAGGGAATGGAGGCCACGTGCCATGGGGTTCGGCCCAAGCCTGGCTTGAAGCCTGACCTTGCTGCACTCCCTGCCAGTTACATCTCCATCCGTAAGACAGAGGTGATCCTGGTGGCACCACACCCAACTGGGGGAAGGGCACCAGCAACACCAAGCTGCTGCTACAGGTTTAAGGTCACTCAAGTCCAATATGAACACAAAACAGGCAGTGCTCAGGCTGAGGGATGCAAGCCTCCACCTGAACAAGACGCAAGGCTCATAGCAAACGGAAATGCCGCCTCAGGTGCAAGGAACCAAGATGCCACCCAAAGCAAGCATCTGCTGTTCCACGTTCTCCTAAAAATCAGAAAAGGAACAGGCTTTGAACGTAGTGAGTCAGGGGAACATGACTTAGCTCCTCTCATCTCACCATTTCCTGGAAAAGGGACGCCAGGTCTTTGAGCAACTGGCAATCTACGCACAAAAACACCCTTGTGATGAACAATGACCACGGCGATGCCGGCTTCCTTGTTCCCAGCTCAGTAGCTTCGAGTGCCTCCTGACACTCAGTGTTTATCTGTAAATACGTCACCTGCTAATAAAGCACCAGGAGAAGTTCCAGCAGAACTCAAAGTTCAGATTCCCTTGAGACGTCACATTTCTAAATGTTTTAAGTATCAAATATTTTATTTCACTAACTTTTCCTCAATTTTGTGAATCTTAGATTCTAAAAACCGAAATACAAACTATGTCAATATTAAGAAAAATAAGGACAAAACACCAGCAGTTTCCCTCCGGCCCCGTGGCCCTCGTGCTTCTGGCCAATCAGTGCTCATTGTCACCTCAACACTTGGGCTCCGACCCGTGCCCCCCACCCAGGGTTACGGGCCCACTGGACCCCAGCCCTCTGCTCCGACCTGCTATGCTCTAAGGCTGGTAGAAATCCGTTGCCAGACTCCACATGCCACTGGAGCTCTGATGGGCTGCCAGGCCTTTCCTGCTCTTAACCCCAAGGAGCAGGGAAGCTGTACCTGCTTAGGACAACGAAGACTGAGGCACAGAAGGGCTGAGCAGGGCACGGCAGGGCAGTCCAACCTGCGGTGCAGAGCACTGAGGCACACACTGCCTCGCTGCACCCACTGGAAGGGACTCAGGCCAGTGTGGCCCCGACAGAGGAAGACCCCGGGGCACAATAGTCTAGCGACTCACCCAGGCACCTTCGTGAAGGCACATGTTGGGAACCAAGATGGGTGGCTCCAAAGCCTGGCCCTGCTCCAGCTAGCCCCACCATGAGGGAGACGCCACCAGGTGCAGAAGCCCCCAGGTACTGAGCACGGCACGCTTTATTCTTTCAACAGACAATAAGCACATTTCCTGAAATTGCAGTGAAGGCAGTCGCCTGAGGCAGATGAGGGCTCCTTCCTCCAGGGCAGAGAGGAAGGCAGACGGTGGCAGAAGCCATGGCACAGTCCCGATGGCGCAGGAGCTAGGTGCAGCTGGCGTCCAGGAAGGCAGCTCACTTGAGGCGGTAGAGCACCTTGCGCTGCAGGCGGTGCTGGATCTCGCCCCTGCGCAGCATGAGCTGCAGCACCTTGTGGATGGCGTGCTCCGGGTACTTCTGCAGAGCACAGGACAGATACAGGAGCATGTCCCCGGGGACACGGGAGCCCATGTACCCGCTGCTGATGGCTGTTTTCAACTCCGGGCTGCCCTGGCTGTAGGAAGGGCTCGGACTTTCTGAGTGCCTGCTGTGCACCAGGCATTAACTTATCCCATCCCCAATAACCCCATGCAGCCGGCACAGCCCCATTCACAAAAAACGGAAGCACAGAGGGTTAACTCTCATGCTTGGGGTAACATGGCAATTAAGTGGCAGAGCTGAGACTTAAGTCCCTGTAACTCCAGGCCTCAAGCCTTGTCATCCCTAAACCTAAGATTCAGTCAGCTAGAGACCACCTGCCCCAGAGTGTGCTCTCGGGATGAAAATGAAAATAATATTGCAGGGGGAAACAGAAGCGAGGACTTGCTGTGATTTTAAAGGTGGCAGCTCCCCCCAATTTGGCACTGGGAATTTATCTCCAGGGTGGCTCTATCTGAGCACATCCCCACATCCCCAGACCTTTTTTCTTGAGTCAGGATCTTACTAGGGCCTTGTTAAGTTGCTGAGGTTGACCTAGAACTTGCAATCCTCCCGTCCCAGCCTCCCAAGTTGCTGGGATGACAGGCGTGCACCACCACGCGCGGCCCTACCTCTTCTCTATGGGATCAGTAACCCTGTCCTCAATGAGCGGGAAGGCTCACCCTCCTGGCTCTGGCCCTCCCTGCCCCGTAAGAAGCCAGGCAACCGAGGGGAGGAAGAGGAGGACTAGGGGAACTGAGTAGCCTCTTCCCTATCCCCTGGGGAATATTAAAAAGTATCCTTGCCCCTGACTAAAGCATCCCTGGGAGGGAACCACAGTTGTAGCACCCCACCCCACACAGGGCCCATCTACTGAGCAAAAGGACACTAGTGCTGGGTGGTAGGAGTTGGGCCAAAGAACACTTCCTATACCCCATGCCAGGCTCCCAGTCATCCTGCCCACCCAGCCCTAGCAAAAGCCCACCTGCTTGGTGAAGTCCTGGATGATGCTGTGCTCGGACACCTGGGAACCAATGGCAAAGCGGCGCTTGAGCTGCCTCTCGATGCGGCTAAGCATCTCCTGGTCCTCCTGGCTGGTGAAGCCCTCCACCCCTGCAGGTGTGAGATGGGTGGGTGTCAGAGTGTTGGGGACCTCTGGCCCAAGCTGGGAGGCCTGGAGAAATGGAGGCCTCCAACCCAAGAAAGGGGCCCGAGCCAAGTCCAAAAGAGTGCACTGGAGAACACAGGGCGCTGAGGGCCAGCCACGACCAGCCACGTGAGGAAGGGCGCTACAGGCAGAAGGCACAGCAGGCACAGCGCAGAGGGGGGACACGCCTGACTCGCTCAGCAGTCCAGGGGCCCCAGTGCCAGCATGGTGACTAAGGGCCAGCTCCCACGGGCCCCTGGGGGCCACAGCACGATTGTCTCAATTTTGGTGAAAGAAGAGCCACGGCAGGGCTCTGAAGAAAGGACACGGGCAACTTCTATGTGACAACTGCTGGCAAGCGAGTCCTACAAGACTGGACCCACGGATTCCATCCAGCTGGACAGCCACAGGACAACTTCCTGATGTGGCCACCCTAGAGACCACATCCAGAGGGTGCCAAGTAGCCTTCGGCAAGGAGATCCATGATTTCCAACTTCCCTGAGCTGACAGTGTTCCCTCCACCTGGGGTCTCCAGGGAGCCCCAGTTCCTCACTTCACACAGGTCACCCTGAGAGCCCCCACCACCGATGGAAAGTAGCACCACTCCTCCAGTATCCTGGTCCTGTGTCATGTCCCCAGTGCACCTTTCACTTGCATTTGTCTGTTTATTATCTCTTCCCCTCAAGAAAAATAGAGCCCACAGGGCAGAGACCTCCTGATGGTCTGCTTACGTCCCCAGGACCCAGAGAGTGCCCGCCTGTGGGGAAGGGATGGCCCACCTCTAAAGGGCCTGCGCACATCCATGCTCAGAAGGGCTGCTGGAAGGCTGGCCAGAAGCAGGTGGTGTGCACAGGGACAGGGGCCAGGCAGCCTGCACTCCCACTAAGACCCCTGACCGGGGGGCACCATGAGAAGGGCTCTCGGAGGGTTGGCTTTCTCATGGCTAGCACAGGAAGGACGGACAGACCAGACCAGCTGGGTGTGGCCATCCAGGAAAATGAGAACAGCTCGGGAAGCACCGAACAGTTCTGAGCTCAGCACACGGAGGGCTGACGACTGCTCCTAAGCAACAACAAGGTTACCCCCAAACACCTGGACTGGGGACTGAGCCAGGGGCACTGCACCACTGGCCACAGCCCAGCCCCTTTTATTTTTTGAGACAAGGTCTCACTAAGCTGCTGGGGCCTCTCACCAAGTTGCTGAGGCTGGCCCTGGACGTTCCTGTGATCACAGGTGTGCGCCAAGGCACCCAAGATTTCTTTTAATGAACTAAGCCACAAGACTGCATTCAAGGGTCTGGAGAGAAGCTGCCTCCTCCCATCCTAGAGGATAGCCTGGGGGACAGTGTGTAGAGGACGCTCAGAGAAGCCGCACCCAGGGCCGTGGGCACCCAGGGCCCTGCCCATACGGCCCCAGCACCTGCTCACCTGCTAGGGTGCCCGATAAGGCCGCATCCAACGTGGACACTTGGAAGAGCCTGAGGGCCTCCTCCACATCTGCCTCGGTGGCAAAGGGCTGCAGCTTCATCTTGCTGAGGGCCTCTGCAATGCGCACAATGGCCTCCAGCTGCCTGTGGGAGCAAAGGTAGGCGTGCTCAGGACTGCCGCAGCCCACACCGTGCCCGGGGGGACTCGTCCAAGGCAGCAGTACCATGGTGGAGATGGCCACTGCCTATAGTCCACCTTAGTCATGGAACTCTGCGCTTTACTCCAGCACTTGCCAGCCCTCTAAAGGACACTTCCCAGCCTCTTCTGGTGTGTTTGTGTGACCAAGTGTGCCCAGTAAGCCACAAATCTGACCCTGCGAGGGGACGTCAGGAGGATCCTCAGAGCATGTGCCCTTCTATCCCTTCTGCTCCTGCAACGTGGAAGAGCAGCTTTCTGCAGCAGGAGCGGGCTGACAGAGGACACGCTGCAACAACTAAAGAACCTGAACAGGCCGTCACCTCCCGACACTGCAAACTAGAAATAAACTCCGGGCTACCTAAGCTGCTTGAGTTCTCTACTGCCACAGCCAAATCCACTTCATCCATCAGTGCTGAGGGAGGACTCAACCGCACAGGCCCCTAATGCATCCACTATGCAGTCTCCACACTCACAGCAAGGAGGGGCGGAGGCTGAGACAACTACGACTGCTGGGCCAGAAGCTGGGTCCAACACCCTGACTTCCAGGTCTGGGTCCTCCACTCACCTTCAGGCTGTCTCCCAGCGGGAAGCCAGACCAAATTCAAAAGAGGCGAGGTTCAAAGCTTCCCCAGACTTCAATAAACTGAGAAAGGCAGGTCATCAGGAGGCCACAGTGCAGACTCCTGAGGCCCTCCCCACCTGGACCCTCCCCGGGCCTGTGCAGGGTGGTCAGCAGCGGACCTCGGAGCCCTTGCTCACTCACCGCACAGTGATGGGGATGCTGGAGCGGCGGTCACTGTCCCTCTCGTGCTGGCGGGCCCCACTCCGCATGATGATATAGCGGTTCTTGAGCTTCTCTGCAGCCTCTGCTGATAGCCGAGGACCACACTTCCTGCAGGACGGTAGGGAGCAACTAGCCTGAGCCCAGGAAGGAACCCTGGGGTGCCCACCGTGTCCCCAGTCAGAGCTCCTGCTGGCATGGGTTAGCCACATCAATGAGAGGGACTGAAGAGAAACCTGGGCTGCCTGTGGGCAGGCACCAGAGATCAATGCAGGGGACAAAAACTGGTGCCTCTGTCAGAAACAGGTGGAGGAGGTCTAAGCACGTTTCCAGTGGTGAACCCTACTACTGGACATCATGGAGTGGCTACCAGCTGGCCGTCCTCACGGCAGCCTCCTGCTCCTCCACCGCAGCACACCTGTGGACACATCCACAAGAGGCTGGACAGGGCAAGTCCAGGAGTTTGAGACTCACCAGGAGGACGTGCAAAGGGAAATCTGGTCGGCCTCTACCTCCATTTGGCCTCTCCACCCCAGGCCAACTGACAACCTGACTTAGGGGCACCCTAAAGCTGAGGAGACTGAGGACCAGAGGGAAGAAGCAGCTCCCCAGGATTTGGTGGTGAGGAGACTATATTTCAGGGCTCCCTGACTTGCAAACATGGGCCTTAGCTTCTGAAGACTCCGAGCTTCATCCTGGCAGAGGCGTCTGAATTAGGGACCTACCTGACCGCCATGGTGGACGGACCAAGAGCCCTCTACCCTTGAGGTTTGGCCTCTTCAAAAGATAACCGAGAGATGGGACGACCTCAGGGGTAGGTGCTGGCTTCACATGCCAGAGGCCCTAGGTTCAATCCCCATCATCAAAAACAAATAAAAGAAAACTAAGGTGTTGTGTGTCAAGAATCTGGCTCTGACAAATCTTTACTCCTCACACTTCAGATAGAGCCCTAATATCCAGAGTATACAAAGAACTCAAAAAATTAAACAATAAGAAAACAAATAACCCAATCAACAAATGGGCCAAGGACCTGAACAGACACTTCTCAGAGGAGGACATACAATCAATCAATAA
This sequence comes from Urocitellus parryii, assembly GCF_045843805.1. Classification (NCBI taxonomy): domain Eukaryota; kingdom Metazoa; phylum Chordata; class Mammalia; order Rodentia; family Sciuridae; genus Urocitellus; species Urocitellus parryii. The sequence continues at coordinate 12,099,708 of NC_135535.1, forward strand.
GTACATGAAAAAATGCTCACCATCTCTAGCAGTCAGAGAAATGCAAATCAAAACCACCCTAAGATACCATCTCACTCCACTAAGATTGGCAGCCATTATGAAGTCAAACAAGTGCTGGCGAGGATGTGGGGAAAAGGGTACACTTGTACATTGCTGGTGGGACTGCAAATTGGTGCGGCCAATTTGGAAAGCAGTATGAAGATTCCTGGGAAAGTTGGAAATGGAACCACCATTTGACCCAGCTATTGCCTATCTCGGACTATTTCCTGAAGACCTTAAAAGAGCGTACTATAGGGATACTGCTACATCGATGTTCATAGCAGCACAATTCACAATAGCTAGACTGTGGAACCAACCTAGATGCTCTTCAATAGATGAATGGATAAAAAAAATGTGACATTTATACACAATGGAATATTACTCAGCACCAAAATATGACAAAATATGGCATTTGCAGGGAAATGGATGGCATTAGAGCAGATTATGCTAAGTGAAGCTAGCCAATCCCTAAAAAACAAATGCCAAATGTCTTCTTTGATATAAGGAGAGCAACTAAGAACAGAGCAGGGAGGAAGAGCATGAGAAAAAGATTAACAACGAGAGGTGGGAGGGAAAGGGAGAAGGGAAATTGCATGGAAATGGAAGGAGACCCTCATTGTTATACAAAGTTACATATAAGAGGATGTGAGGGGAAAGGAAAAAAAAAATACAAGGGAGAGAAATGAATTACAGTAGATGGGGTAGAGAGAGAAGATGGGAGGGGAGGGGAGGGGGATAGTAGAGGATAGGAAAGGCAGCAGAATACAACAGTCACTAAGATGGCATTATGTAAAAACATGGATGTGTAACCAATGTGATTCTGCAATCTGTATAGGGGGTAAAAAATGGGAGTTCATAACCCACTTGAATCAAATGTATGAAATATGATATGTCAAGAGCTTTGTAATGTTTTGAACAACCAATAAAAAAAAAAAAAAAAAAGAATCTGGCTCTGGGGACTGAGGCTGTGGCTCAGCAGTAGAGCATTCACCTGGCACGTGTGAGGTGCTGACTTCAATTCTCAGTACCACATAAATAAATAATATAAAGGTATTGTGCCCAACTACACACACACAAAAAATGTTTAAAATAAAAAGAACCTGTCTCTGGAGGCAGGCGCCTGAATTCATATTCTCCTATGTGAGACCCTAGAGCTACTGAGCCTTGCTCTGCCTTGGTTTCCCCAATGGTGCAATAAAAGGTGATAGTATACCTCATCACCTAACCTCTCAGGTTTGGGGGGACAACTAGGAGTTTAACAAAACACTCAGAATGTGTATGTGTACGATCATGATTACTGAAAACCTGTGAGCGTTATCATAACCCTGACACTCACGGGCCCTTGCTTGGTGCTGGGCTGGGCCAGGTCCTTGTCGTCCTGTGCAATCCTTACAGAGTCAAGCACACTGTCCAAGGTCAAGAAGGGTGGGTGTTACCCAGAGCCATGTCCACGATGACCTCCCTGTGACTGACTCTAGGGGTTCTCAAGACCATCTTAACTCCCACTCCTCATGGAGCTAGAGAAACTGAGGCAGAGTCCTATGTGTGAGGCCGGAGAGGAGCAATGCAGATCCCACAGGGCCACTCCACAAGCAGCCTTGTCGGAGGCATCCCAAGCCAGGAGGCAGGACCAAGGCCACTGGGCCCCTTCCCTTCACATGGGGGGGGGGGGCTGTGTCCTGCACTCACGCTCGGCAGTACGCGATGAACTTCTTCAGCTTGTTCAGGTCGATCTCGCCCTCCACGGCCTGTGTTTGTGTCAGCGCGCTAACATGCAGAGTGATCACATGTTTGGCCAGCATCTGGGAGCAGAGGGGTCACCAGGTCATCCCACAGGCCTTAAAGGTCAGGCAGGCGAGAAGAGCTGATGGGGCCCTGGCATCATGAAAGCAGCAAGAGTGCTCAGGTCTCAGGTGTGCTCGCCCCACAGGACAGGCCCCAGCCCTTCTGCACACATCTGCCCAGATACCATGGCTCGGATGGAGTCCAGCCTCCAGTGCTTGGGAATGTGTCTATTTTAAGGATGGACACTGGATCCAACCAACAACTCTCCACCCTGGGACTTTTGCTGGACCCTCCTCTTAACTTAGGGGCAGATAAGCTACCAGCTCAAAGACAAAAGCTCACTGGTCCACCTCAAGGAGAGCAGCTGCCTGAGAACGAAGCTTCCAGGGGAAAGCAGAGGAAGAAGAGCTGCCCAGCAGCCTGGACCCACTGCTGGGCACGTCCATTCTACAAGCCTTAAGTTCTTCTTTCAGAAACCTACTAACCAGAGCAGGGCTTCTCTTACGTGTAACCCAGCATCAGCCCCTCTGTTCCACAGTAAGAAGGTGACACCCAGGGAGGGTGATTGGGCCGAAATCACACAGGGTCTCCCTCCTGGCAGAGGCCAGGCAGGCTACAGGGCTCCAGGCACCTCTGAGGCTCCAGTCTACCATTTTGTGTTCTCCCCGCTAACTCCTATGTGACTATGGGGGCTTCACTGGCCAAGCACCTTGTTCCCCCTCCTCCAGGACCACAGGCTGGTCTGAAGCCCTGTGTCCAGTGGCCCTGCCCCTGGACATACCAGATCCCTCTCCTCGTTGTGCTCATCCTTGACAATGAAGATCATGTCGAAGCGGGACAAAATGGTGGGCATGAAGTCAATGTTGTCTTCCCCCTTTGTTTCATCCCAGCGGCCAAACACTGAGTTGGCAGCAGCCAGGACGGAGCACCGTGAGTTCAGGGTGGTAGTGATGCCAGCCTACAGGGACAGAGCAGGAGGGGAAGAGGGGAGACAGGTCTGTCCCACATACGCCCAGGTGGTACACGCTCACCTCTAGGCAAGTCTGGGCAGGCAGGGTCCAGAGCAGGCTGAGGAGGCTGACCAGGGTGCTCACCTTGGCGATAGAGATGGTCTGCTGCTCCATGGCCTCATGGATTGCCACACGGTCATCTTCCCGCATCTGAGAGGGGGAGAGAAACATGCACCACGCTTACCCAGGTAGGAAGCAGTAACAGAAGAAAAACCAGCAGGAGTTACCATTCTAAGGACAGGCTGTGGCAGTGGCAGGAACTTGGTCACCTCTAATCATAGTGACAAGCACATGGGCTTGGCTTTACTCTCCCTCATTTCTAGATATGGAAACTGAGGCTCACAGAGGTTAAACAACTCTCCAAACTTGCCCTAGAATAAATACAAGTCTCCCAAGTCAGGAGCACCTGACGTCACACACCTGGGTCCCATCTTCAACTCACTCACCTCATGAGACTCACCTTATCAAACTCGTCAATGCAGACAACCCCACCATCGGCCAGGACCATGGCTCCGCCCTCCATGATGAAGTTCCGGGATGAGGGGTCTCTCATCACCGAGGCAGTCAGCCCTGCAGCACTGCTGCCCTTCCCAGACGTGTACACCTGGGGAGAGGCAGAGGTGGTGGCGAGGGCCCAACACCAGCTCCAACCCATGCTCTGACTCAGCATGTCAGTCAAGGGGCCCAGTGGGTCATGATTGGCCCAGGTCTCACATCAAAGCAAACCGCGAAACCTGCAAAGAACTCAAGGCTCACTGAGAGCACCTCTCTCTGGCAGGGAGGAGCCTGGCTTCAGCTGGCCTGGACACTCACCCTGGAAAAAGCATGGCTCAGCGGTTCCTGCCATCTCCCACGAGAAGAGCACTGACTCCCAGAGAAGGGAGACACACTGCTAGGTAGCCTCAGGGCTTAGGTGGGGATTACTGGTTCCCACATGGCTGGCCCCACCCAGAGCCCCCTGGCATCTACATAGACCTGTGTGCCACATGCTGCCACTGAGCCCTTGGAACATGGCAAGACCAAGCTGAGATGCCATTTAAGTGCCAGGTGCACACCGACCACAGCACTAACAAGAGCATAAAGCGCTCCCTGGATAGCTGCTGCATCGGGGCGGGTGCAGCGGAATACGGCAAGCGTCTAGCCTGCAGAGCGCAGGCTCCTCTCCCGGCACCACAAAATAAACCACCATCATCAACACAACTGTTTAAATCACGTTATATAAATTACACTGAGAAAATTTCTGACCCCTTTCACTGGTTTCAGTGTGGCTGCTAAAAGACAGAAAATGATGCACGGCTCACACTCCTAGGTCACATGAGCTTCTACCATGGGACAGAGCTGGACACTTCCTCTACTCCTGCCACCCACTGTGCAGCCTTGTCCACTGACCCCAGCGGCCACTCCCTCCCCGACTTGGACAGCCAAACCCACTCGATGCACAGGGGGCCCGGTTCAGATGGCTGGTGCCAGCCCTGACCTGGTGCTCACCATCAGGGGCACCCTGGGAAGACACTTCTCCATTCCGTTCCCTCAGGGATAACGTGGGGTAATGGCTCTCACTGCAGAGCTGGGGAGTCAGTAAACACACCCCAGCACTTCCGCAGTGCCTGGCCCTTGATCTTCACAATTATCATTACCAATGTCATTAATCTCAGGGAGATAGGAGACTTGCTCAAAATCCACTGTCCACTACTGCCCTGGCTGAGAGCCCGTCTCAGTCCAATGCGCTCGCCCCGACACCCAACCTGCACATGCCTGTAAGTTCCCTTTCTTCCCTCCCCTCTGCCGTCCCCACACAGCTAGGAGGGAAGAGGAGGTTCTGAATGAGCCAGCCCACCCTGGGTCATCCAGGGACCCCACAGTCCTGCTCATAGCATCTTCCTGCCTGGGATAGCCAGCTGGGAAAGGGTATCCCAGGCCACTCACCCCGATGGGAGAGCACTTCTCCACGAACTTCAGGAGCTGGGATTTGGCCGTCCCGGGGTCTCCCAGCATCAGCAAGTTGATGTCTCCTCGGCGAGTGAGTCCATCTGGGAGTCTGGGGACACAGGGAGAGAGAATTCACTTGAGTGAGGGCTTACCTGGGCTGGTCACCCCAGCCTCTCGTGAGGACAGAGCAGTAAGAAGGCAGGAGCTCTGGTCTAAGACCTCGGTTCTCAGCCAGCTCTGTGGCTCCCTGACCACGGCAGGCCTGGCCTAACAATGGAGGGCAGAAACTACCTCCCAGGGGAGGAGAGGGAAAGGAAATGGTGCTTATAGCTATGCGGGGCCACACCCAGCAAGAGCTAGAAAGGAAAGGCCTGTGGGTGGGCTGTGCATGCTACAATGGAAAGGGAGCCAGAGGGTGGCTCACCCAGATGCCTAGGACCAAGTCCCTTTGCTCTCTCTGCCTCAATCTCCTCATCTATAAAACAGGCACAAGAGCAGCCTTCTCACAGAGTTCCTGCAAGGACTGCTGGGTTCAGACACTCAGAAGAAGCCTGGAGCACAGTGGGACTGCAGGAAGTGGCAGCTGTTAGCGTTTCGAAAGGACATAATGTCCTGTGTCAGGCTTTTCACCCATTTCTTTCACACAGAAAGTTGGGTTCAGATAAGTGGTGTCTCTCGCCCAAGGACACACAGTAAGGAACAGTGTTACCCAGACTCTAAGCCCAGTGCTCTCACTGCTCCTGCCAGCTCTCCCTGGCCCACTTCCAGCCAGGGCCAGAGGAGCCTGAGACTGGCACCAGGATGAACAGCTAACAGCAAGCCTGGAACACGCGGAAAGAGCACTGATCCCCAACCACCTAGCAGCTGTCCTGCAGGCCATGTCACTAGCCCCCTTTCCCCAGGCCCTTCACCTCTTGCGGGAACCCCCAAAGAGCAGGCAGGCAATGGCCTTCTTCATATCTGTGCCACCAAAGATAGAGGGGGCGATGCTCTTGGAGATGACCTCATAGACGTTGGGGAGGGCGGCCAGGCGACGGAACTCTTCCTCCTCCTGTGGGCTCACGGCCCCAGCAAAGCTGCGTCCTAGGTGGGCAGGGAGGGTGCAGAGTGTGAGGGGATCTACTCCAGCTCACCGTCCAGCGGGGCCCCCGCTCAGGCACCCCGAGAGCAGGGCCCACACAGCACAGCTGCAGCCTAAGTAAATGCTACCCTGGAGACCAAGCCCTCACGAGGGCCGGGTAGGCTCTGGGTGCAGGAGGACGGAGGACGGAGGGTTCAGAGGGCCAGAGGGTGTCGGCCTCGGGGACTACTGGCCATCTCGGCCAGGGAGTAATATGTCTTCAAACAGCACCGCTCACTCTGGCTACCATGAATGGGAGGGCAGGATGAGGACCAACAATCCAGGGGAGAGGGCAGAGGCTCAGACCAGGTTGGGGTGATGGGCAGTGGTCAGATCCTGGGCACATTTAAAGGAGGAAGGGCCAGATATGCTCACAGGTGAGGCACAGGGAGGAGAAAGGCACTGAGGAGGTCTTGGAGGGTTCTACTGAGCAACAGGAGGGGGGGAGAGAGGGGAAGGAAAGACTGAAAGGGAGCCAGTTTGGGGGCGGGGGATAAAGGAGATCAGCCGTAGCCACGCTGAGTCTGAGACGCCTCTTGGACGCTCCAAGTCAATGGCTGGATATGAGTCTGACACAGGGAGACTCCAGGCTAGAGATGGACATGTGCAAACTGACAGCATACAGGTGACTCAACTATCCAGGCAGTACAGTGACCCCTCTAAACCAACTCACCGCAGCGGGAGTAGGGACTTCTCCCAGCCTCAGCTGTCATCACATGCCCTCCACTCCATTACCCAGCTCACCCCATCCCCTCCCACCTGGAAGACCTCCCCCAGCCTTCTAAGTCTAGCTCAGACACCCCATGGTCACTCAGCGCCCCATGGGAACTGAACGCCCCAGCACCTGACACTCCTCGCTCCTGCCTCCCAGAGGCCTGCACTCCCCTCTCCCACCCCTGCTGCTATGGTGATGCAGACCGCCACTCAGGAATTCCCGCCAGCTTCAACCCTGCATCTAGGCAAACACCCTCAGTCAAGGGCCAACAGCAGGGACCAAAGGTGCAAGTGTCAGGCCAAGAAATGCTTGCTCACTCTAAAACACCAACACTCAAGGGCCTGAACAACACAAGGGTGTCTGGGCTGCCTCCCAAGGTGCTGCACTACCTGCTGAGGACAGTGTGCAAGCCCAGCCTTCCAGCAGGGGGCCACACCAGGACCCCAAAGCCAACTCACCAGAGCCATCTGTGTCCACCTGGATGCCCAGGACACGAATATAGGAGCTCCGGATGCCCACACCCACCCTGTCACGACCCTTGGTGGAGTTTAGGCCATACTTCTTGATGGAGTAGATGCCCATGATGGTGACCCTGTTTCCAGGGACAACCTTGTCACACAGGTACCTAAGATGAGGGCAGGGAAGGAAGAGAAAGAAGAGTGAGATCCTGGTAGGGACAGCAAATACCTGCTTATGCCCATTCCCACAGCACCCAGAGCCACCTTGGCATTCCCACCTCCAGCACGACACCCTCAGCCAGCACCACCCACACCAGGCCCAGAGGAGGGTCCCTCTCCCCTGACACCACCACCCCAGGCCTGGATGGCTCAGTCATTCAGAGCACAGCCTCGACAGTGTGGCAGCCTCACTCTGAACTCAAGAACTCGTTTGTAAGGTGTCCGAGGAGGTGGCTCAGTGTCCTGCCCCTAGTCTTTGAGAAGCGCCCTCTGGTCTTATCTGAGTCAGGCTCCTGTGCGGATCCCTTCCACCATCTTGGGAGGACTTCCTCCCCAGGCCCTCCTTGAGGTGCTCCCCACTTGAGCCTCTGCCTCGCCCCATGAGCTTAGCCCAATCAATTTGCCTCTGGGCTTTCATTTCCTCTTTTTAGAAATAAAATGTTGCAACAGGGAAGTCTCCAAGTTCCCCCCAAAGCTGGGCAGCACAGAGCAGGCACACAGAGGCCATGTGATCTCAAAGAAGTCACTGCAACTCTGAGCCTGGGGGGTGATATACTATTTCTAACCTGCCTCAGCCACAGTGGGACCAAGTAAGGTAACAAATACAAAGGTGCTCCACACACCACCAAGAGTCACATCTAGTGAAGGACCACCACTGTCCCCATCATTTTCCCATTATTTATCCCAACGACTCATTCCACACCCTACTTAACTTTAGGAACACGTACCTCTGAAGAATAACCCAAGCCTTAATTTGTGTTAAGGGGTTTTACTAAGCTCTTGGCTTGTATTTTAAGCAGCCCTTTCAGAGATCAGAATTGTGCTTATCACCATTTACACATGAGGAAACCGGGGCTTGGCAAACTAGTAACTAGCTCAAGTCTGACCTGTCCTGCACCCTCCTTGGCCACAAGTGGGGCCCAGGAAAGCTACTATCACTCCACAGTACGCTCACATATAGAACACGTGACCTCCACCTCAGAGGTGCAAGGCCAGGCTAAGAACTCCAGGCCAGGGTCTCTAAGCCTCTCCAGGTCCCTGTGGGGGACCAAGCCAAACACCCACCTCTCCTTTTCCAATTATTTAGCAAAACTCTAGGCTTTTTTGGTACTAGGGATCACACCTAGAGGCAGCACTGAGCTACATGCCTAGCCCTTTTTAGTTTTTGAAACAAGAGTCTTGCTAATTGCCCAGTGTGGCCTTGAACCTGCAATCCTCCTGTCTTGGCCTCCCAAGTGGCTAGGATCACAGACGTGTACCACCACAACCAGCTCCAAAAGCAGACTCAACAGAAAGCCTGGTGGGGTGGGGTGATCTGGGCAGAGGCTTTCCACGCTGCTGCTTAGCTGGATGTGCCCAGGGCCTGTGGGTCATGAGAGTGCTGTGGAGATCTCCTAGGAAGAACATGGGCTTTGGCAAGCAACAGATGCAGGCTTGAGGCCGGCTCCTCCGCTCAATCATTTAACCTCTAAGTTACACTTCTTCACATACAAAAAAGGAGCTGATGTGCCCCTGCTGACTAAGGGAAGCCAAGAAGAGGAAGCCAACAGGAAGCACCAGGCACAGAGCAAGTGCTACCCAATGAGCTATCCTCCTCCCACCGCCCATGCTTCAAATGATCCACGCCCGGCAATAGCCTCATGAAGGCCCCCTCGCAGGCCTGCCCACCTCACCTGTCACAGTAGAGCTGCATGTGCCTGGGCATCTCGCCGTGGGGCACTGCATCAGGCAGCTCCTGCAGCTTCAGGGTCTGGAAGTCCACGCACTTGCACTTGTCCGGCATGATGAAGTACGGGTCGAGCGGGCACTTGGGGCGTCCAGCCTGGTCCCTGTTCAGGAGGGAAAGTCACCAGAGCTACCCTGAGAGCCCAAAGGCTGGGGCTCATCCACTCCAGAGGTCAACAACAAGATGTGGCTGAAGGTCACTGAGGAAAGGCCCTAAATGGAGGGCAGGTCTGCTGTACTAGGAGTCGGGGGAGTGATGGGAGGCCTGGCCCCCCAGCATGGTGAGGCAGCAGACAAGCCTCACTCACAATCCCCTGCCAGGGCCCAGCACCCCACAGTTGAAGAGGTCGAGATCATCAGGTCCCTTACTGAACCCCACTCACATCCCAGGACCTTTTCTCATGAGACTCGAGGCACCTGCAGGCCATTCTGAGGGTCCAGGCCTCTATAAACCCTATGCAAAGTCTTCATTTAACCAACACAACAGCAATGGGCACAATGCCACAGCAATGCGCTCACTGCACTCCAGACACTGCGCCAGACACGGCGGTGAACCAAAAGCTCCCGCTCTCAAGGAGCCAAGTTCTACACAACACAAGCAAGTAACTCAGTAATAGGATGACTGGCACGTGCTCCAAGGTAGAGACAGGCAGATGAGTAGCCAAACTGTGTGCACCAGACCAGGATGAGAGTGGGCAAGACGCCTATTGCGAGGATCGTGTGAAGAGCACTCAGGACAGACTGGCAGCCTGAGGAAAGGGAACAGCAAGTTCAGAGGCCCTGAAGCTGGGAACAGAAAGGTGACAGAGGAGTGGGGAGAGCCCAGAGGGAGGCGGAGCAGACTGAGGGAAGGCCCAGCACCTGCAGTGAGGGCTGCCTGGCGGCAGGTGGAGCAGACCAGAGGGGCCTAAGCCCACATGACTCCAAGGTGAGACACAACAGCAGGGACTGAGGCAGACATGCCACAGGTGGCTGGGAAGCCAGGCAGGTGCCAGTGGAGGCCAAGGAGCAGCCAGTGTGAGCGTGGAATCCTCTAGAGGGCCAGGCAGTGAATATGCCAGGCTCTGAGCACAGGCCACAGGCTCTGCCTCTGCAGCCATGGCCGCGTGCAGTGAAGGCGCGCAGCTCTGCGGTTCACATGCAGCACCTGGCCAGCAGCCAGGCTGCTCCAGGGGATTTCCAACAGACTCTGCCCTGGATTGTGCTTCCTTCCTAACCTGGTTGCCCATTCAGGCTGTCTGGGCATGCTGGCAGGGACACAACTCACCGTGGCGGAAGGACATCACACCCCAGGTATCAGAGCACAGCCTGCCCCAGCAGGTCTCTAATGAGATGCGGCAGGCAGGGTTGTCACCAATTTCCACTGCTTTACGGCCCCAAAGACCCTCCTGGCCACACTCACGTGTTGCACTTCCTGGGCAGGGCGTAGCCCTCCAGGCCAGGGCGCATGGCGATGTTGGTGAGGGTGTTGCGGCAGCTGCGGCACTGAATGGAGATGCGGGTGGCCTTGGCACGGACTGCAGAGGCCGCAATGACAATGCCAGGGATCTTCACCAGGTGTGACATCAGGTCTGACTGTAAGGGAGCCATCAAGAGGCTTGTTGGTTAGGGAGCCAGAGGACACCATAGAGCTGCTGGGGAATGACTTGCACAGGGTCTGGAGGAGGTGGCCCTGAGCCACAGGGAAGGTTGCAGCTCTTCTGCTCAGCTCAGAAGATTTCTTGGGCACCCACCAAATGCCAAGCTGTCTGGAAACAAGGGCTCCAGGAGCCTCAGGTGCAGCCTCTGCTTCTCAGGACTTCACCACACAAGGGAAAGGGGCAGGGGCGAGACAGGAGACCACTCCACTCCACAGCAGCAGAGCCAGGAGACTTGACCCAGCTCTGACAGCAATTTCCCTGGCCAGGGCAGACCAGAGCACCAACCTGGAGGCAGAGACCCAGGTTCTCTTTCAAGTTGTCAAAAGCCACACAGGGCCCTCTCTCTCAGCCTGAGTTTTCCCATCCTCCTCCTCCAGCTTTAGTGCCCACGATCAAGTCCTGGGTATGCAAAGCACACTTCTGCCACAGACTAAACACCCACCGCAGCTTCTCCATCAGTGACCACCCGACGCTGGACACCAAGGCAATAATGTGAATTTGTAAGTGTGAAGTTGCAGTTACCTGCTTTCTTGTCTTTTTAAGATACACACCCGAAAATTTTCAGATGAATTGACGATATATGGGGATCACTTCAAAAGAACCCCAGGGCCACAGAGGAGGCAAGACTGACTATAGATGCTATGAAGCCGGGCGAGAGGTACAGGAATCCACTGGCCTAATCTCTAAATCCTAAAACATTAAGGAAAACTCCAGGCACCCGCTGCTTCCTTGCCAGCCCCCAGCTCACAAAGCTCCTAGAACACAAGTCTGCAAGACTAGGACAATCTTTCTCCACCAGGGCTACCTTGGGCTGAATGAAAGAACAGACACAGGCACAAGGCTTCGTTGGAGCTCTTGAACAAACCAGGCACTGTGGGAAGGAGTGAGGCTGAAAGAGGCTAAATTCAAGGGTCTGTGCCTGTGTTGTCACTATGGGAAAATGAAGCTGTTGCCACCTTAACCTGGGACCTGATCAGCACCAACATGGCTGATGACAGGCACCCAAGCCATCCCTCTCCTCTGCTGGGATGCAACACAAAGCACCAACACCACTCAACAGTACTCTTGCCCAGAGTGTGAAACCACACACAACCAGACCTTTGGACCCAATTCCCAAGTTCCAAAATTCATGGGTGGCAAGGGGCATGCCACCAACCCAAGGAAGCCTTAGATAAATTGACAAGGCAGCACATTCTTCTACAGGACAATGAGCCCTTTCTAATATAACTGAGAAAAGATTTATATCCAGGAACATATAGGAGGCTCCCTGGATTAAAGAAGACTTCCATATAACAAGCTAATATAATTCCTGGTCCTGCTGAAATACACGAGTTATAAAAAGCATGGGGGAGCTGGGGTTGTGGCTCAGCTGTAGAGAGCTCACCTAGTATGTGCCAGGCCGAGTTAGAGCCTCAGCACCACATAAAAATAAGTAAATGAAATAAAGGCATTGTGTCCAACTACAATTAAAAATTAAATTAAAAAAAAAGCATCTAAGGGAATTAGGAAAATATGAATCTATATGATATCTGATACCAAGTTCAAAACCAGCCTCAGCATCTGATACCAAGGGATCTTTGTTAACTTTGGTTGGGTGTTGATAGTGCGGAGTATGTGAGAAGCCATATTTTAAAATGATCTCAGTGATCTCAGCAGCTTGGGAGGCTGAGGCAGAAGGACTGCAAGTTCAAAACCAGCCTCAGCAATTCAGCAAGGTCCTAAGCACCTCAGCGAGACCCTGTCTCTAAACAAAATATAGAAAGGGCTGGGGATGTGGCTCACTGGTTAAGTGTGCCTGGATTCAATCCCCAGTACCAAAAATAAATAAATAAAAAGAAGTCCCTTCCTGCCCGGGCTTAGTGGCACACACCTATAATCCCAGTGGCTCAGAAGGCTGAAACAGGAGGATCCTGAGGTCAAAGCCAGCCTCAGCAACTTAGCAAAGCACTAATCAACTCAGTGAGGCCCTTTCTCTAAATCAAATACAAAATAGGGCTGGGGCTGAGTGGTCGAGTGTCCCGGAGTTCAATCCCCAGTACTAACAAAAAAAAGTCCCTTCCATCATCTTTTCTTCCTATTCCAGTAGGTTTTCTGGAACAGAGGAGCCACATCCATGCTGGAGCCCCCTCTGAAGCCTGAGGTTTAGGAGAAACACAGGAGGCTGGCCACCTCTCTGGAGTAAACATGTCCAGAGCCACAAGGCTCTGCCCAGACCAGGGACATAGAAGCCTGCAACGACCCACAGAGCAAGTGTTGTGCAAAACAGCCTGCAAAGGACAGGGCCCCTGGCTCTCCAGGATCAAAGGGCCTGAGATCGCCCCCTTAGACCCACCCTAACAGGCAATCCTTCCAGAGAGGGCTCATGCTCACTGAAGTGGGCCACTCATTACGCAGCAAGACAGAAGACCCTGAGAAGTTGGCCTCTGATCCAGCACTGCCCTGCCAAACCATGCCACCCTACAGGCAGGCACTCCAGGGAAATTCAATTGGCTCCACACAGGCTCACAGAGTCCCTATCAAAGTGGACACCATCCAGAGACTGGAGAGCCCAGAGCTTTGGGGAACAGACCCGCTGTCCTGCTAACCACGGAAGGCTGGATAATGACCCTGACAAAGCTGTGAGGACTGTGGGGTTCTTGTAAACACAGCACGGCCTTCTCAGACACAGAGCTTGATGGAGGTGACACTAGGTGACGGGTGACACCTTCACTGGCTCCCTACTGTGCTCCAAACAAAACCCATGCTCTTTCCTATGGCCATGAAGGCCCTTGCAGTCTGGCCTCTCCACCTTTCTCTCCCCAACCCTGTGTTCTCTGGGTTCCAGCTGCTTCTTCCTGATCCCTGAAAGTCCCTCTGCTGCTGCTCTGCCTGGGCATACGCCGCTCCCTGAGCTTGGAAAGCTGATTCACAGACTGGAACCTGGCTGGCTGGGCATGGGCACGCTCCAACTCCAACCCACTTCCTCCTGGAGGTCTTCTCTGGCCACCCTCCACCTCTCGGGCAGGCTCAAGTGGCACCCACTTTCTTTTCTTCATGCCTCTATCACGCTGCGATCTTCTAACTGTTCCTTTCCCGTTTCTCCCACTGTAAATTCCAAGAAAACAAGCGCCTGTTCTGCTCACAACAGTGAGCACCCAGCGCATCTGCTCAACAACACAGAGAGTAGACAGCAGATTGTTCTGCCAGCCTCTCCTGCTTCCTCGTGACTCCTCAGCCACGGTGGGGGGCTGCGAGCATGGCCCTGGCGCGGGCGCGCGCGCGCACACACACACACACACACACACCATGCTCTCTCAGGCTCTGCACCAGCTGAACCCCCCTCGGATGTCACCTCCTCCATGAAGGCTTCTCCATCTTTCCTAGAGAGGCTTCACACCCTCAGGTCCCTCTCTTAATGGCTTTTACTGCATTTCCAACCATCCAAGAATATGTGACATTTACTGGTTTCTTCATCTCCCCAGATATAAACTGAGAACAGGAAAGAGTTGGGCGTGTAACGTTCACCATGGCTTCTCCAGGACTCAGCCGAATGTCTTGCCCATGGGATAAGCTCAATAACTATCTGTCCAATGACCTAACTTTAGAGAGAAGAAAACAGGCTCAAAAGGGCCAAGTGTCTTGCTCAGGGTTACACAGCTAGGCCCAGGGCTGCTTGTCTTGAAAGCCCTGGCCTCTATGGACCCACCTTGAGGCTCCGAATGCTAGACGGGCTGGCGTCTGACTTCAGCATGACCTGGATGTCCTGGAGCACCTCCTCACCAGAGGGCCGTGGCCTGGTCACCTCGTCAGCCACCTCCTTGGCAGCTTCCTCCAGCTGAAGAGGAGGGAGAGCACAGGCTGTTGGTGGTTGGGTAGGGCCAACCCTGGGGGCTGAGCTGAGGCAGGGTCCCACTCACCAGCTGCAGGTGCTCGGCTGGCTGCTTGTACAAGTAGTCGGCCAGGTCCTCATCAAAGCTGGCCAGGTCCTCCATCTCCACCTCGACCCAGTACTCCCCCAGGTTATAATGCCGCTTGAGTTCATCTCTGGAGTAGGCAGGGAAGGGTGCAGAGAAGAGGGAAACAACTGGCTGTGGCACACCTGCACCCCCAGGACCTGCCCCACCACTCCTCATTCCACCCTTTAGCCCTGCAGAGGCTCCCTACTGCCAACAGAAACGTCTTACAAAGAACAGCTCCATGGCGCAGCTCGTGAGGTGTGTCCAAACACAGTGACAGACACACAACGGCCAACCAGTTCCTACACTGCAGGACTCCTCGGCACCATTAATTCACTTTTGGAGACAATAGGACACATGCCTCAACTTAGAGGGTCCAGGGCAGTAAACCCACATCTGCCTTGCAAACTACCATACAGACTCTACAAGGAGCATCCCATGGGCTCCTGTCCCAAGGACACATCTGGGGACCATAGACCTAAGCACAATCTGCTCCCAGCCCCACCGCATCACAGATCCAGTCCCTCCTACCTCTTATATCCAGGAGCCAATAAAATGTGCGCTCTGGCCCCGGCTGTAAAAGCACACCCTGAACACCATACTCCATGCACACGGCTGCTCCTACCTAGAATGCCACACATGCTTGGCACTGTCCACTCAGCGAGTCACCTTAAACTCTAGCTCCTCTGGAAACCTTCCCCACCTCCCTCCACTGAGGCAGTACCACTTGGAATCCGTTGGTGCCCACACCTTGCTCCCCTGACTTATGAGCTTCCTGATGACAGGCAGTTTGTCTTTCCATGTCGGTTTCTCAGTGCCTGGCACATAGGCAATGCCAGCTGCTGCACCAACAGATGGTGGCAGGAATGGCTCTACCCATCCTTCTGATAAAGAAACTGAGGCCCAGAGAGCCTGCCCCCGGGGAGGCAGTGGGCTAACGTTGCTGGAACTGTGAATTCACATTGTGGCATCAAAAGTCATGGGTGCCGCGGGAGGGGGAGGCTAGGCCTGCAGGGGCTCCACCTGCGGTGGCCGGCTGCCCAGTGGACCAGGAGCAGCAGGGCCAATGAAAACCAGAACTAATGCACGGGCAGGGAAGTGAATCACACCTGCCATCCCCAACTTTTGTGCCACTGAGAATGCAGGGACCTTGTCACAGACGCTACGTGCAAGGACGGAAACTAGGAAGTGGTCCTGCTCTAGCTGGGCTGCTGGCAGCCCACGCGACAGGCGACTCCTTCCAACCTTAACTCTGGGTACAAAGCAAGCAAAACCGGGGGTTGAGGCGAGCAGGATGCGCCGTGGACCCGTCACCCGTTTGCCCCGCTCGTCCCCGCGGGCTGGACCTCGCGCCCCGGCCGCGCGTGCGGGACCCCGCTCGCCCTGCTCGTCCCCGCGGGCTGGACCTCGCGCCCCGGCCGCGCGCACCTGTACTTGAAGGTGAAGCCCGTGCGGTCGGTGCCCACCCGGTACTGCCGCAGGAACTCCTTGAAGCGCCGCTGCAGTTGCGACTTGCGGGCCTGCCCCTCGTCGGCCCCGGGGTCCCCCCCAAAGCTGTCGCTGTAGAAGATGCCAGGGTCGTCGAAGCCGGACATGGCTGCACCTGCACGGGGACCGAGAGCTGGAGCGGGCCGGGGGCGCGCGCGGCTGCCCCTCCCCTACCAGGCCCGGGTCGTCCGCCCGGAACCGGGGAAGTCGCGGCCCCGACACGGCTGCCCTCCCGGACCCGCTCGCCAGGCAAGCTGCGGCCCACCCCCTGAGCATTCCGCGGACCTCCGCGAGCCCCACAGCCTCACCTTTACCGCCGCACTACACACTCCGAGACACACGCAGAACCCCGCGCACTGCCGCCGAGTTTCGCGGGAAAAACGAGACGCTGCGTTCGTACGTCGCGGGCGGTGCGTTCCCATTGGTTCTTCAGGGCCCCGCGACCAGCGATTGGACCGCTCTGAGCCCGGGAGTCCCGCCTCTTGGGACGGCTGCCGGAGCGGATTGGATGTGGCTCGCGTGACGTAATGCCCCCGCCTCTTTCCGGGCTCCATTTTGTGTGCGGAATAATTTGGCGCGAAACTTCTGACTTGGAAGGAAGTGGTGCGGTAGACGCGGAGCGGCCCGAAGATGGCGGGAGGGCGCGCCGCCGGCTGAGGACTGCTGTGCCCTTCTCTTAAGACTTTTTAAGGTCTCAAGAGCAAATGACTCCATCCAAAGCCATGGGGAGAAAAAAACAGAATGGCGGAAATGATAGGGTCCCGTTGCCCCGTTTTGTAACGGGAGACGGGCCCGAGAAGGACTGCAGGGTGCCACGCCGCTCGCTGCACCCCAACAGCCAGAGGCGACAGTGAGTCACAGATGGTGACCCGGTCCCTTCGCCACCCGCGGAGGACCACCGATCTCGCAGGCCCGGTCCTAAGGAGCTGTTCTGCCCTCTAATGGTGGATTTTACAGCCTTTGGCGATGCCTAAAGCCTTGGGGAAAGGGCTGGCCTGGGCCGCGTCCTCCGGCACCGCCCCGGCAACCCGCCGGGGACCCGCTTCTCTACGCCGGGACACGTGTTTACTGAGAGCCTCAAGTCGGGTGGCTCCGGAGGCCCAGGCAGGAGGGTCGCAAATTCGAGGCCAGCCTCACTCAGCCACTGAGCGAGTGAGTCCCTGAGCAACTCAGAAAGACCCAGTTTTAAAATTTAAAAAAGGGGGGGGGGTGTAGCTGAGCATGTGGCTCAGAGGTTAAGCGGTCCTGGGTTCAACCCCTGGTGCCGCAATAACTAAGGAAAATATCTAGCTAAGGACGTGCTCAGCGTTGGAGCTGCGGGAGGTCCTGGGTTCCATCCCGAGTACCGCAAAAATAAAACGACGATAAAAATGAGCTCAGCGGCTTCCCGTATTTGAGAAGGGGCATAATATCTGCTGTGGTTGGAATGTGTCCCCAGGTTTCCTCGTTGGAGAAGATGCCCAGTGCAGTGGTGTTGGGTCGTGGGGCCTAACGGAGGTGTTTGGGTATTGGGGTCACCGACCTTCTGAATGGATTAAAGTGTTATTTTGGAGTGGGTTTCCAACATCAGGGAAGTTGGGTCCTCCCTTGCTGTCTCCTTCATTCTCTTGCCCTTCTTCCTTCTACCACGGGATGTCATAGCAAGAAGGACCTTGCCAGATCCCGCTGGCCCCTCCACTTAAACTTCCCAGTCTCCAGGACATTGAGCTAAAGAGATTTCTAGCCATTGTAGACTACTCAGGGTCAAGTATTCTGTTACAGCACCACAAAGTGGACCTAGACAATACCAAAAAAATTATTTTGACTTTGAAAAGCCTGCGTGCATTGTCCCCACCTGCTAAGACCTGGTAGGAGAGGGTGAAGCAGGACGGTAGGCTGAGAAACTGGGCAAGCACAGTCCTCAGGATGCTTAGGGACCCGCAGAAATATTTTCATCCCAATTTCTTTTAAAATCAGATTTGGGCTGGGGTTGTGACTCAGCTGTAGAGCGCTCACCTAGCACATGTAAGGAGCTGGGTTTGATCCTTAGCACCACATAAAAAAATAAAATAAAGGTCTTGTGTACAATTATAACCAAATTAATTTTTTTAAAAAATCAGAAGACCTGGGTGCTGTGGTGCACTCTTGTAATCATAGCTACTGGGAGGTTGAGGCAGGAGGATCCCAAATTTGAGGCCAGCCTGGGCAATTTTACAAGACCAAGGTAGGAGAGGTAGAAAGAAGACAAACAGGGAAAGGAAGAGGGTCTGCAGGGGTTGGGGCTTGTAGCTCTGCGATAGAGCGCTTGCCTGGCATGTGTGAGGCACTGGGTTCAATTCTCAGTACTACATATAAAATAAAGGTCCATCAACAACTGAAAAAAAAGTTATAAAAGAGGGCATGTGGCTCAAGCAGTAGAGCGCTCGCCTAACACGCGCGGGACCCGGGTTCGATCCTCAGCACCACATACAAACAAAGATGTCCGCCGAAAACTAAAAAAAATTAATATTTTAAAAATCTCTTTAAAAGAAAAAGGGGCTGTAGCTTTAAGTCCAAAACCTCCATGAATGCCCTCACCTCCACCTGCCAGGCCTGTTTTCCTGTTGGCCTGAATTCTTAAGATGTCCAATAAATCTTGAGTGCTGTAATCCTGGTTAAATAGTGCCTATACGTTTGGTTAATGGACAGAACATATTTTTAGACTAATTAATAGAAACCTGGAGAAACAATGTTCAAAAACCTTGATATGTGTATAGTGCAAATGCTATCTATTAACTGAATGACGCCAGCTTGTTCTAAGAATCAGAAACCTGTGAGCTGCTCTGTGCTCCAAGATCAAAGGAATCAGCTCCTTAGGCAGATGCCGCCCCCATGTTTCTCAGGTTAAGATTAACAAGATTCCTCAGAGAGCCCAGGATCCCAAAGCACAGCTCCCTCCCTCGAGGCTGCTCTGCCCCATGGCTTGTGCCTCTATTGACACATCCTGAAATTCCTTCCCATAGCATAAATCAAGAACCCACCAGGGATGTGTTAAGGTCCCCTTCACCCCTTTTTTGGAGGCAAGGTCTCACTAAATTGCTTAAGGCCTCACCCAGTTGCTGAGGTTGATCTTGAGCCTGCAATTCTCCTGCCTCGTCTCTGGGGATTCAGGTGTGTGCCATCCCACCTGGCTCCAGGTGCTTCTAATGCTGCCCTGACTGGTGTTTGAATACCACTGAACACTCCCTCTGGCCACAGGAGGGAGTCGTACTTATTGAGATTTGAAGTGATTTTTGCCAAGATTCAACTGAGTGGCAGGGCCGGAACCAAGCGCAGGAGCAGGAGGTACTCAGATTCCCAGAGCCTCACCCTCTGCACTGCCCTGCACACCTTCAGTGGAGGGTCTGCACTTTCTCAGTGTTTAGTATGTCACAGCTTTTAGTGGAAGGGCTTGGTTGAAATCCTTCCTGACCCTCAGTCTGGTTAACTGTTTGAGGGCTGGGTTTATAGCTGGGGGGGGGGCCCACACTTGCCCAGCCTGTGTGAGGCACTGGGTTGGATTCTCAGCACCCTATGAATAAAGTTCTATCAACAATTAAAAAGTGATTTAAAAAAAAGGTGGCAGGTGAGGTCACCTACAGTGACCTCGGATACAAGAATCAGAACACTGGCTTCTCCTTGTACAACAGCTCAGGGTGCTGGCATTTAGTGTGCAGCCCAGTTGCTTCGTGACAGGTGAGGTAGGTAGGCCCATATGCATGAGACAGAGGCCAAGTAACTAACCCCAAAGAGCAGTCGCATTTGAGCCCAGGGAGCTCCCTCCATTCCCTGTCACTGTCCACAATACATGTCACCCTAGGATCTGCTCACTCCCACCCCATCCTCAGCAAACCCTCACAGCAGCAGGGCTCATCTCAGTGATTCAAAGTGCTTTGAAGCTCACCTGGGGTGCCAAAGCCCAACATCCCAAACCAGGGCTGCCAACCCCATCCCTGCCCCTCCGCCAGGCGTTCAGGAAGTGGGGAAAGGGCAGAAGCCCAGGAAAACACCTGGTGGAAACATCAGACAGCGTCATTTATTATTACAGAGACCAAGGTCACAGGGCTGTCAAACACCCCCCAACCCTGTCATAAAAAACAACAGAACAAAATACCACAGCTCAGGCTGAACGTGAGCAGCCTGGCTCCAACACAGACACGACACAACATCTCTGCTCATTGATATAAAAATTGCCTCGGCGCACGGAAAAGTGGTTGTGGCCACTGTCAACAGACACTGAAGCAAGGGCACTGGAGGGTCGACAGAGGCCACTTGTGGCCAGTTCTCCTGCAGGAACCGGGGGCCAGATCTGGAAGGTGAGGCCGCTGGGTGTGCTTTCGGTTGGGGAAGAGGCCTCCAGGGGAGGAGGGACAGGATCGGAGCCCCCGAAGCCTCCGATGCCCAAGATATTCCCCTTCTCCAGAAGGAAGGCCCTCGCTGGACAGTTCATGGCCCTAGGGCCAGCATGCTGGGGTTCACAAGGCATAAAACCCCATGGCAACCGTGGCCACCACGACACTGAGAGTGAGGAGCCATCTGATGAGTGGCGTCTGGGAGAGGCTGCTGAGCAGGGGTGTCCCTCGGGGCTGCTCCGCAGGGATGGAGTCTGAAAGAGAAGGAAGGCCAGGTCAGCAGCAGGTGGCAGATGTGGGCACCTGCCACCACTGAGGGATGGCAGAGGCCCTGGACTCCAGTGTAGTTTCCACCCATGCCAGGGCTCCCCAAGAACACACAGGTGTCCTGCTGGCCAACCGCAAGGCGGAAAGCTCAGGGCTTCTCCCAGGGGCCTGCTCTGTGCTCAGCAAAGCCATGGGGAGAAAGCCCCGCTGGGCACGGCTTTCAGGCTCCTGCGCCTGCATCGCTGACCCGGAGCCCTGGCTGTACACTCACCCCAGACCCACGTTCTCTGAGAAACACGGTACTGGGGATGTGTATTTTGGGGTGTTCATTTGGCTGTGTTTGCAGGTTTGCAGAGAGGCTAGAAAGTGGAACCTGAGATTGGAACTCAGATTCAGCCCCACCCCCCTCATTTACAGGGGACCAGTCCCAGCCAGCTGTGAGGTCGGAGTGGGCAGGACAGGCAGTCTCTGGAGTCAGACAATGGGTAGGAAGCCTGGCCCCATCCTGATATGGAGCCCTGGAGAGGCCTCTGGAGGCCAGAGTCGCCCTCATGGCAGGCATAGGGTGGCTCAGGCTGTGTTCACAGGAAAGCCCCTGAGGCCTGTGGGAGTAACGCTCAGGCCTGGGCCTCAAGACCCCTTTCTACTGGGGGGGCGGGGGGGGGCAAGGATTTGGAAGAGCCTGTGTTTCCTGTCTGTGTCCTTTGCCGTGTTAAAATTAAAAAGAAATTAAAGCCCAGAGATGTTTCAGTGCTGGAGATTGAACCCAGGGCCTTGCACCTGCCTGAGCCACACCCCAGCCCCCCAGCCTTCAGACCAAGAGGTGTGGCATGCACTCCCTGTCCCACTGTTTGACAAGGTCACGATGATGAAAGCTGGCAAAGCATGTTCATGTTCCTAACAGGAGTGTTACTTCAGGTGGCTAGAACAGGTAGTAAATATCTATTTACTGAAGGCTGTTCTATGCTCCTCTATCTCAGTACATTGAGGACAAAACTGATTATGGACAATCATTCTCTGAAAGGTCACCACATTGATTATATCAACTTAAGACCCAGGCCCCTATTTCCAGCCTATTAGAAAGCCTAATCATTATGCTTCTTGCACAAAGCCCACCATATGATTAAGGAAAGTTAAGACATGTCACCTTGACTCAGAAGCCAAGAAACAACTGAGAAAGCTGTTTTGAGAAAAAGTGCAGGAATTAAGTAGCTTTAATCTTAGCTTTAATCTAATCTTAGCTTTAATCTAATCTCTAAGGTTAGTGATAGGTTAGGAGACAGAGTCTGGTTATGTAGTTTGGCATTAGTTAATTAACTAAAGGTCACATCCTGGAAAAATATAAACTGAAGACTCCTGTCGTCCTTTTCGTCGAAGCCAACTTCAGGACCCCCTGGACCCCGCTAGGGCAGGACCCCAGCGGTTCGTCCCTCTCAAAGGGAGCCCAGGAAGTCCTCACCTTGCAGCCGGCTGCTGGCACGGTGGCGAAGGCCTGCTGCCTGTGAGGGGTGCTGGTCCTCGGGGTCCTGCTTCAGCAGCTCCTGCAACTCCTCAAACAGCTGGAAGACAAGAGACAGGCCGCTCAGGGAGATGTGGCACTCCTTCAGTGTCCCTAAGAGGGGAATCCCAATGCATGTGTTCTTTTGCAGCCCGCTGTCTTCACGTGACTTTATATGTGAAGCTCCCTCTTAAGGAGGGTGTATTTTGGGGTGTTCATTATCTGCAGTTCCTGGAGGATCAGGTTGCACAAGTCAGGATGAAGGACCAGGATGCAAGGTCAGGATGGGGATCAGGATACAATATCATAGTAGATCAGGATGAAGAATCAGGAAGCAGAGATCAGGATGGAGGATCAGTATGGATGTAAAGGTCAGGATGAAGGATCAGGATGTAAAGGTCAGGATGAAGGATTAGGATGTAAAGGTCAGGATGAAGGATGAGGATGCAGAGATCAGGATGAAGAATTAGGTTGCAGAAATCAGGATGAAGGATCAGGATACAGAGAAATCAGGAAAACCTGGATGGAGAGCCAGCCAATGGGTGTCCTGTCCTCTCTTCATGGACACCTCTCTGAAAGACTTTCTAGGGGGAGTAACTGGATTTGAGGGTGTAAGGGAGGGGCACTTGAGCCCAGCCTGAGAGCCTGTGCCCCAACATGCCTCCAGGTGGTGGGGTTGGCAATAGCACAGGGCACCACTGGCAGTGAACCCCAGCCCCCCAGCTTCACCCAGGACTCAGTGTTCCAGAGCTGGCTCCAACCCCTAGTCTTTCCCTTGGATTTGAGGCAGTTACAAAATATCCTTGGCTTCAGCAATTGTCACCTTTGCAGGGCCAACCTGGCCACACACAAGTGCATGCACACCTTAGGTGATGCCACGGGGTACCTCCACTGTGACTGTCACACCCGTGATGACAGTAGCTAACAGAGGGCTTCCCTGTGTCTGGCACAGCTACAGGAACGTCACCTATACTCAAGAGCATCCTCTCCCCCATGAGACAGGGTCACTGGAGGAGGCAGTGGCCACCGAAGGGTGCCAGCCCCTCACCTGAATGTTGAGCAGGAACGCGGTCTTGGCCTCTTCGGTGACCCTCTGCCTGACCTCGGGGGTCATCTCCAGAGTGTTCATGCGGGAGCGGTAGAGCTGCTTGAACTTGGTGGCGCTATCGATGTTGGGGAAGGTGAAGAAGGCCAGGCCCTCTCCGGAGCTGGGCAGGTCCAGGGCCTTCTGTGCGATCTTCTTGAGGACCTGGCCCCCGGACAGGTCGCCCAGGTAGCGGGTGTAGGCGTGGGCCACCAGCAGCTCGGGCTCCCTGCGCCCCACCTGCTGGAGCCGATCCACGTAGTGACGTGTGGCTGCCGTGTAGGGGATGGCCTCCTGCCAGCTCGGCCCGTACCAGAAGGCCATGTCCTGCTCCAGCGCGGCCCTGCGGTGCAGCTCCTCGGGGAAGTAGAGTGGGGCGAAGACGGGGTTGTCCTTGTTGCGCTCGATCTCCTCCTCCAGGGCCACGTAGACGTGGTACAGGGACGCCATCACCAGCTGAAACGGGCGGCAGGTCAGGCTGCGAAGACCCTGCAGCCCAGGCCCTGCTCCACCTCCCGCAGCGCCCAGTCCCCCTACAGCAGCCAGAGGGGTTTCAGGAAAGCAAAACTTGATCCTGCACTTTCTCCACCTAAAACAGAATCCTGCTAAGGCTGACCTCAAACTTGTGAGTCTCTGCCTCGGTTTCCGGAGTAACTAGGATGACAGGCATGTGCCACGGGCCCAGCTAGTTTCTTATAAAACCCAAAAGCCAGTTCCTATTCCCATTTTAAGGCTTGAGATTGCACTGCAAGTAAGAAATGAAATACTCCAGTGCAGCCCTGTGACGCCAGGACCCTCTAATCTGGGGAAACCAAATGACAGTGCTCACAGGAGACTGGCAAGGGCCCTGGCATTAGTCTGCAGAGGGAATCCCCTTCCTGGGGGCCCACTCTGAACCCACCTTAGTGGGACAATAGGCCGGGCACCTTGGTTCGGTGAAGTCCTGTTACACATTAATACTCCAGGTTGAGTCCCATGAGGACAAAGTTACAATGTCCAAGTTACTTCTCAGCCATAGACACTGACAGAATTCGTCTTCCTTGTGAAGGAAGAAAAAGCCAGGAAGCCTGGTACAGAGCATTTGGGGCTTTCAATTAGGACACCTGGCTCTTCCTTCAGCTCAGCCAGTCTTCAGCTGTGTGACCACGGGGGAGTCACTGGCCCTCTCCTAGGGGAGGAGATGATCCAGGGTCCATGGGACTCCTGTTCCCTCCCATGCCAAAGGGAAGAATCCACTACACACTGCAGGAGGGCTTAGGGTTAAGGGAGATGGTTCAGGCAGGGTTAGCAGCCTGGTACTTAGCACTCTAGGGCTATCAGTCTAGGGCTAAGCACCACCCCCACAGCATAATGGGCACAAGCACTGGGTCCCCTCACAGTTCCAGTATCCACTTTGAACTGACTTATAGGCACAATCCAAAGTCCACAGTGGCTGGGGATGGCCTATTCCAGCAGTCACCTCCATCCCCCACAGCCATCAGCCACATTATACCAACTGGGTGTGTGTCACTCCTGCTGTTGAAATGCCATTTAACAGATGAGGAAAAGTGGCTTGGGATGTTAGGAGATGCCACAGTTCCACTGTGAAATGGTCCTGCCAAGGCTTAAATCCACACTACCCCTGGTCTTCAATTAGAATTAGGGCAGGAGCACCAGATCTGAAATGAGATCGCTTTTGCTTTGATTTTGTCCTTTTCCACAGCTGTGTGACCATCTGTTAGTTACTTAACCTCCCTGAGACTTTCCTTATCTTCATCAGGACTGAGGTACATATGTATGAAAAACTTGCTGTGTGACCTCAAGGAGGTCACTTCTCTTGTCTGAGCCTCAGTGTCATTAGGAAAATGACTTCCTTGGACAAGCATCTCTGGCCCTCATCCCCATTAGTAAGTGGCTGGAGCTGGGAAACACCTGCCCCACCCTCCACATGCCTGTTCCCACCAGGCCACACATACCTTGAAGCCCTTCCGGGTCACCTGGCCCCTCTGGAAGTTCCTCATGAACTCAGCATTCTCTGCCTGGGCGTGCACCTCCTTGGTGGCCTCCTTCAAGGCCTCGGACAGATCCTGGGGCAAGCTGTGGAGGCGAGGGAGGGTAAATCAAGGGTGGCCCCTGAGCTGCAAAGTGCCACCCGCTGTCCCCAGGGCTTCAGGAGGCCGCTTCTCCCACAGATCTGTAGAGTTTGGACAGCCTGCCGATGACAGGCCACTATCCCAGCCCTGCAAACACTCGTCATCATGAAAGCACTATGTAATACAGTCCCCCAAACAAGGGGGCAATTCCTGTCCCCAGTTGCTCCCAATGAAGGAGAGGGGTGAGTGGGAGCTGGCCAGTGGAAGCACTTGAACTTGATGTTAGGTCCTAGGGATGGGAACCCAGGAGCACCACTGAGCCACATCCCCAGCCCTTTTTGTTTTATTTAGAGACAGGGTCTAGCTGAATTGCCTAGGGCCTGCTAAATTGCTGAGGCTGGATTTGGACTTGGTATCCTCCTGCCTCAGCCTCCAGAGCAGCTGGGATTACGGCATGTGCCACTGTGCCTGGTTGCACTGAACGTTCATTTTTAGGCCTAATATTTAATTCATTTCTTCAGCCAAAGTTCCAAATACAAATCTCAGATGAGGGGCTGGGGATGTGGCTCAAGCGGTAGCAGGCTCGCCTGGCATGCGTGCAGCCCGGGTTCGATCCTCAGCACCACATACAAAGATGTTGTGTCCCTGAAAACTAAAAAATAAACACTAAAAAGTTCCCAAAAAAGCCCACAAATCTCAGATGACACCCCATAACGTTAGGTTCAACATCTCTATTTTTAAAAGCCAGAGAAATTCTGCTTTACTCAAAAGTCCCTTACTGTTGGGGCGCTGGCCTGTAATCCCAATGGCTCTGGAGGCTGAGGCAGGAGGATTGCAAGTTGGAAGCCAGCCTCAGCAAACTAAGGAAACTGTCTCTAAATATAAAAAGGGCTGGGGATGTGGCTCAGTGCCTGTACCAAACAACAGAAACTCTGGGAGCATTTCTGCCATGTGACCTCCCCATTGTCAAGAAGTCGCTTCTCTTCCGCAGCCCCCTACACAAGCCGAGAAGGGAGCGTGGCAGCCTCGGGAGCTCGAACATCGGGGTTCCAGTCCCAGCCCCGGCACCTGCGAGCTGCCCAGCCACAGGCCAGGTGATGTAGCGCTCTGGTCCTTGCGGCTGCGCCCCCCGGAGGCGACACTGTCCGCCGGCCCGGGAGCCGCGGGGATGAGCGCAGGCAGAGCCTCCCGCTGCACCTGGGAAGCTGCTCCCCGACGGCGGGCGCGCCCGGGAGCACCCCGCTCGGCTCGCCGCGGGGACGGGCCGCCTGTCAATCGCCTCGTGTGCCTCCAGCTGCCCCGGCTCCGCTCCCCTGGCGGCGCACCCGGGCTACCGGCCCTCGCTGTCCCCGAGGTTGGTCCCGGTCCCGCGCTCTCGCCCCGTCCCCCGGGTCCCCGCGTCCCGGGCTGTACTTGCCTGTCGCTCTGCGGGCGGTCCATGTCTCGGGCGGGCTGGCTGGCTGGCTGGCTGGAGCGGTGGCTCTAGCTGGCGGTGGCACTGCGGAGGAGCAGGCAGCGGCTGTGACTGCGAGGCGCGGGCCGCGGCCTTTTATACTCAGGAGTCACGTGGGCGGCGCCCAGCGGAGGCCCAGAGCGTTGCGACACCCGCCGCCCGCCCCTGGCCCCTGGCCGGCAGGGAGTTGGGGGCGGCGGTCATGTGACCCGGGAAACAAAGCTCGGCCCCAGCGCCCCTCCCTAATCCCTGCCCTCCCCAATCTGGGAGACACTGGATTACCCACCCTTCTTCCCAGTTCAGGCAGATTGATCTGTCCTTGAGCTCACACCCACCTGCAAAGAAGTAATCCAGACTCGGGGGATGGGACCCGAAGGTCTCAGAAATGCCCACCTCCCAGATTAAAAGTGAATGACCACTCCAACAGAGACCGCGTGGAATGTCGCCTTGGAATCTGGCTTTAATAGCCCCCTGTTCCTACTGATGGGCAGAATCACAGCCTCTGGGACAGGAGTCCCCTGTAGCAGAGCAATATACCTTTTTCTTTTTCTCAAAACCTCTATATTGGATTGGCATCAGGGACAAGGACCAAGCTTTCCAAAACAAGATGGCAAATAAATGGCTGTAACATTGCTGGGCTGTCAGGAAGGACCATCCCAAGCTACAGTTACCTACTGTGACCCAGCCAGGAGCTATGGAATGCTTTCCCTTGCAGAACCCAGACTACGCACCCCCACAGCTAATCCTGAGAGCAGCCACACCCCAGATATGTGCAATCACCGTTTCATCTCTTTTTGTCCATGTAAGCTCCTTGGCACAGACAGGTTAATAATGTTCCTATGTCACACAGCCAGGGGTGGCAGAGCTAGGATTATAGCAGTTAGAAGCCAGACTGTACCCTCCCGTCCCAGAGTCCAGACCCTCTCACAGAGGGTCCAGGATTTAGGCGGAAGAGGGAAGAGATTTGAAAGCTGGCCACTTGCAGGTCCAGGCCTATCAACTCAGGGACCCCAGAAGGTCAAGTTCATCTTATTAAGTACCTGGGGAGCAGGGGCCCCATGCAGGAAGGCCACAGGCTGTGCCCTCATTTGGGGATGGAGTCTTCAGTGACCCAGGGTGCCTGGCTCCTGGCCCCAGCTTATTCCCTGGGAGCCCCCAGACTTTGCTAGAACAGAGACCACACAGAGAACGCTGAGGCTGAGGCGGCCCAGGGCAGTGCTGGCGCAGGCCTATGTCATCGTTCTGAGCTCCTGAACCTTGCCCAGCGCTGACTCAGCTTCCTGACTTCCCCTTCCCTTTCCTCGGGCAACCCAATGAACCAAGTGCCCTTCTCCCAGCAGCTGGAGGCCAACAAGACCCCCAGAGACGCCCACATCCCCAGGACCTGCGAATAGGTTGTCTATGTGACAAAGGACTTTGAGGACGGGGTTAAGTCAAGGATCTTGAGATGGGAGATTATCCTGGACTGTCCTCCTGGGCCTGATGTCACAAGAGCGAGTCTAGATGGCTCCAGCGGCAGGAGGTGATTCGACAAAGGAGGCAGAGATTGGAGGTGCTGGGCACCCAGCTCTGCGGACCAGATGGAGGCTGGGGGCTTCTGAAAGCTGCTCCCAGCCAGGGGGTACGTTCTTCCCTGGAGCTCCAGCAGGGGCCCAGCCCTGCCCCACCACCCAAGGACTTTTGACCTCAAGCATCCCAGACAATAAGTTTGTGCTGTTTTGAGCTACAACACTGCGGCGTGACAGACCCCACTCAACACCTGCCTTGCCAAAACCAGGGCAGATGCTCAGCTTCGGGAAGCTGGGAAAAGCATGGGTAGAGGCCCTGGGGGCCCTGGGGCCCTCCTGCACCCCCATATATCTCCTAGCATGAGGTCTGTTGTTCCCACCCTGGAGCTTTGCTGCTAGGAAACCCGCAGCCTCCTCTCAGCCCTCTCTTGTCATAGTCTTCTGTGGCCAAAGACCTCAGAGCCCACGTGTGCTCAGGATCCTAATGGAGGAAATCTGGGAAATGACCCAGGGAGGGGCACGGGTACCGAAGAGGGCTGCATGTGTGCAGAAATTGGAAAGACTTCGCATTTGAGGGCTGCCCTCAGCCAGGCACTCCCCCAAGCATGTCTCTGTGGATCCTTCTGTAACAGTGTCCACTCTGTGCTTTGAGTACAGCCCTTGCTGCTCGGTCACTATGACTTATTTTAAAAATGGACATGTTGGGCTGGGGATTCAGCTCAATTGGTAGAGGGCTTGCCTCGCATGCATAAGGCCCCGGGTTCAAAAAAAAAAAAAAAAAAGGAAATGTTTCTTTCCCTCCCTCTCTCCCTGCTCCTCCCTAATCTCTCCACTCCCTAATCTCAGGGGAAATTGGGTCACCTTTCTTCCCCATTTTAGGCAGATTGATCTGTCCTTGAGCTCACACCCACCCAAAGAAGTAATGCAGAGTTTGTAGATGGGACCAGAGGTTCTCAGAAATGACTATCTCCCATGTTAACAAGTGAATGACAACTTCTACAGAGAACACGTGGAATGTCACCTTTGAGTCTCTCTTTAAAAGTCCCCTCCCTGTTCCTACTGATGGGCAGAATCACAGCCTCTGGGACAGGAGTCCCCCGTGCTTCTCCTTTGCTTGCAAAGCCATAAAACTTGTTTTTCTTTTTTCTCAAAAGTATGGTTATTGGATTGGCACCGGGAACAAGGACCAAGCTTTCCACAGCAGTGTGTGTGTGTGTGTGTGTATGTGCGCGCGCCCACTGGAGATGTAACCCAGGTCCCCTGCGAGTACAGCACATGCTCTACCACTGAGCTGCACGCCCAGCCCCTCATCTCATCCTTACCAGCCCCAGGGGATGGGCTATCCATGGTGGAAGGAGCCCAAGCCTGGTACCTGGAGCCTGTGTCTGTTGGCACATATTCATACACATCTGACAGAGTTTCAGAAGAAAGGGAACCATGAAAGAGACAAGAGGAGTCAAGGAGGACTCCAACATTTTTGCCCCAAGCCACCGGGAAGAGGGAGTTCCAGGTTACTGCCATCAGACGTGCTGGGAAGCCTAGTAGTGCCCCCACCTCGGCTTGGAGAGACGTGCGGCCGGCTGTGCAGACGTGTACAGATCCAGAGATAAACAAGAGTTTTCTGCTCGCTTCTGGAAGTTTCGCTTCCTCGTGCTGACAGCTAAGGTTGCCCTTTCACCAACCACCCAGAGAGAGGCCGGAAAGCAGCCGTGACTCAGCAAAATCGGCCTCCCTTTGTCTCCGTCCCCCTCCCAACCGTGACACAGCAGAATCGCAGCTGCCGGCTCCGCGGAAACCCCGACTCAGCACCGCGCGGCGCCGCCAGGAAACAGAAGTGGTTTGGGCTGAGGGAGGGCGGGCGCAGCTCCCGGAAAACAGGGACGTGGCGGGGACCCGGGAGCGGTCCTTCTCCCCGGCTAGGTGACCATAAGGGGAATGGGACCCTGGCCCGGAGAGTCTCTCAATCTCTTCTTTTTTTTGTACCAGGGTTTAAACCCCAGGGTGCTTAACCACTGAGCCACATCCCCAGCCCTGTTTTGTTTTGTTTCTTTTAAATAATTTTTTAGTTGCTGATAGACGTTATTTATTTATTCATATGTGGTGCTGAGAATCGAACTCGGTGCCTCACACAGGCCAGGCAAGTGCGCTACCGATGAGCCACAACCCCAGCCCCGCCCCCGTCCTCTTGGCGTTTTATTTTGAGACAGGGTCTCGCTCAGTAGCCGAGGCTGGCCTTGGACTCACGATCCTCCTACCTCAGCCTCCCTAGGATTACAGGCATGGACCACCACACCAGCTATATTGCAGGGTAGTCTCAAGCAGGGGACCTCACAGAGGGTGTCCGGACCCCTGCAGATCCCGGCCAGTCGGGGAGCCCAGTGATGGTCTGCAGCCTAAAGGGAAGGAGAGGTAGCTCAGCCAGGCAGACACGCCCAAATCCTAGAGAAAATGCCCCTGGACTGAAGGGCAAGGCACACTCCTGATGGCAAGAGACCCAACCCCAGGCAGATAATGCGCTAGCCACACACATCATGGACAAGAGATGGACATTCCTAGTAAAAGAGCTCCCCGAAACAGTGTGACAAGAGAGGGCCACAGCTAGCTGGCACCTGGCACAGGGCCCCTCCTGAGAGAGCTGGGGGGGAAGAGCAGAAGGGGGCATCTCTGGCAGGACACCTTTCCACTTCTTCTCCCTTTGACTCCTCTTGCCCCCTGGGTTTGCAGATAAGGTGCCAGGTCACTGGGCCAGTCCTCTAGTCAACATTCTCCATAGTTCCCCACCACCCCAAGAGGCAGAGCAGGCTCTTTATCCCGGCCCACCCGGCCCACTGGCTCCCTCACACTGGCTTGTGCTAGTCTCAGAGGAAGGCCTACTAGCCTCTGGGCCTGTGATGGGGTGGAGGAAGCCTGCTCTTGCTTCTTTACCAAGCTGTTTATCTTCAAGACGCTGCTCAGAAACAGATCCAAGACATAAAAAAGTTAACTTTATACTATATACAGGATCAACCATAGGACAGAACCTTAATGACCTTAAGTTTGGCAAAGATTTCTCTACACACATACACAGACCCAGAAACACACAAGCTGAGCATCAAGGTATATGCTTTTAATCCCAGCTCCTCAGGAGGCTGAGGAATGAGGATGGCAAATTTGAGGCCAGCCTCAGCAGTTTACTTTTTTGTTTTTTTGTGGTGCTAGGGATTGAACCCAGGGCCTTGTGTATACGAGGCAAGCACTCTGCCAACTGAGCTATATCCCCAGCCCAGCCTCAGCAATTTAACCAGACTCTGTCTCAAAATTACAAAAAAAATTTAAAAGGACTACAAATGTAGCTCAGTGGTAGAGAAGCCCTGGGTTCAGTCTCCAGTACCACAAAAATGAAAGGAAAAAATAAACAGGTTTTATAAAATTAAACTCTTTTACTCTACGAATCATCCTCTTACAAAAAAAAAAAAAAAAAAAGAAGCAAACCAGAAACTAGAAGAAAATATTTGTAAAACATTGTCAACAAAGGACTTGTATCTAGAAGAGATTAAAATTCATACAATTCGAACGTCGGACAGAACGAGGGGACGCAACGGAGGCAGGCCGAGCCGCTGCCGTCGCCATGACCCGCGGTAACCAGCGTGAGCTCGCCCGCCAGAAGAATATGAAAAAGCAGAGCGACTCGGTTAAGGGAAAGCGCCGAGATGACGGGCTTTCGGCTGCCGCCCGCAAGCAGAGGGACTCGGAGATCATGCAGCAGAAGCAGAAAAAGGCAAACGAGAAGAAGGAGGAACCCAAGTAGCTTTGTGGCTTCGTGTCCAACCCTCTTGCCCTTCGCCTGTGTGCCTGGAGCCAGTCCCACCATGCTCGCGTTTCCTCCTGTAGTGCTCACAGGTCCCAGCACCGATGGCATTCCCTTTGCCCTGAGTCTGCAGCGGGTCCCTTTTGTGCTTCCTTACCCTCAGGTAGCTTCTCTCCCCCTGGGCCACTCCTGGGGGTGAGGGGGTTACCCCTTCCCAGTGTTTTTTATTCCTGTGGGGCACACCCAAAGTATTAAAAGTAGCTTTGTAAAAAAAAAAAAAAAAAAAAAAAAAAATTCATACAATTCAATGTAAGACAAATAAGAAAATTATCAAATGGGTAAAAAGTTTGAATGGAAAATTCACCAAGGAAGATACATGAGTGGTGACATCGCACAGGTCATTAAGGAAGTAGATTAAAACCGCAATGGCTAGAAGTAAAAAGATGTGCTATTCCCATTATTATCGAGGCTGTAGGCGATCAGGACAGGACACCCCAAGACATGCCTCATTGACATAAGGAGTGTTCCAGCTGAGGATCCCTGGGAAACAGACTCCCGGGAGAGCTCTGTGCAATGCACCCCCAACCCTGCCAGAAACAGATCCAAGACATAAAAGAAAAAGTTAACTTTATACCATATACAGGATCAGCCATGGGAGAGAACCTTAGTGACCTAAAATAGCAGTCCTCCAACCCAGAGGAAGCACCCAGAGGAATCTACCCAGGAAAACTGCTAAGCTAAACCTTACCTTCCTTAGTTCCCCCGTATATTTTTTTCCATCAATTCTCCTCTTTCTTGAGATGCTCCCCAAGTCCAAATCTAAACACTCCTTGAGTTACTCACCCGAGTTTCTCCCAGGTGTACGCAGGCGGTCTGTGTTCATCACGATTATTATCCTGTTCACCTGTCATCTGTCAGTTTAATTTCCAGGCCCCCAGCCAGAGAACTAGGCAGGTACAGGGGAAAGGTCCCTGGAGTACAGTCAGTGTGTAAAACAGCTTGGCAATCTCTTGTTCTTTTTTTTCTTTTGGAAAAACTACTTGGGTTTGGACACAGGGTGCTCTACCCCTGAGCTATATCTCCAGCTCTTTCTATTTTTTTCTATTTTTTGAGACACCCAGCAAGGTGGTCCACACCAGTCATCCCAGCTGTTTGGGAAGCAGAGGCAGGAGGATCTCAGGGCCCAGGCTGGCTTTAAACATGCAATTCTCCTGCCTCTGCCTCCCGAGTTGCTGGTATTATAGCCTGTGCCAGGGGCCTGGCTGGCAATTTCTTGAAAGGTTAATCATTCACCTCCCAACCAATCAGGGATTCTATTCCTAGGCATTGATCTGTGAGAAATGAAAGTGTAGTCCACACAAAGACTTGATCAGGAATGGTCACCACAGCCTTATTTTGGGTTAAATATATTATGGATATTCAGGAATAAGGTCATTATAATTCAAGGTCATGAGAAAACTTTTGGGAGTGATGAGTATGTATGAATGACTCTCAAAATTATTACACTGTGAGGCTGGGGATGTGGCTCAAGCGGTAGCGCGCTCGCCTGGCATGCGTGCGGCCCGGGTTCGATCCTCAGCACCACATACAAAACAAAGATGTTCTGTCTGCCAATAACTAAAAAATAAAAAAAAAAATTTTAAAAAAATGATTACACTGCATAAAACAAAAGGGTGTTATGACATCATTTCATTTATAAAATATTGCATATAACCTGTATATAGGACTATATAGAATTCTAGAAAATGTAAGATAAGCCAGTCAGATCAGTGGTAATCTGTAGAGGGCAGGGATTGCCAAGATCATGAGAAAATTTTGGGGAGTGATGAATAAGTTCATGATCTTTTTTGTTTTGCTTTGTTTTGTTTTCTTTTTCTTTCTTTTTTTTTTTTTTTTTTGATACCAGGGATTGGGCCCAGGGGCTCTTAACCACTGAGCCACATCCCCAGCCCATTTTTTAATATAATTTATTTTCATACAGGGTCTCACTAAGTTGTTTAGGGCCTTGCTAAGTTGTTGAGGCTGGCTTTGATCCTCCTGCCTCAGCCTCCCCAGCTGCTGGGATCATAGTCATACACACCTGCTCCCAGCAAGTTCATGATGTTGATGGGTAAAAAGTTGATGAGGCTTGCTGATTATGTAGTATGTCAAAACTGATCACAATGCGTACTTTATTTATTTTTTAAATTTTTTTTATACCTTTATTTTATTTATTGATTTTTATGTGGTGCTGAGGATCGAACCCAGGGCCTCCGCACATGCTAGGCGAGTGCTCTACCGCTGAGCCACAACCCCAGCCCCCACAATGTGTACTTTAAATATGCACAGTTGATCGTATGTTATTTTTATCTTCCACGAAGCTGCAAAACGGACTTGGCCCAGGCTTTCCTGCAGTTCTTCTGTTCACCTTCCACACAGCCACTTGTGCCCCAAGCTGCCCCCACCCATTCCTAAATTTGAACTCCTGGAAGGCAGGGAGGACCATGGTAGATCTATTCCTTGGTCCAGAGCTGGCACCAGGCAGACATTCACTACATATCTGATGGATGAGGCTTGGCAAGCAGGGTAAATCTCCCTGCCTAAGGTCAGACTGCTCACCTGGTATTCAAGGTCAATCTCAAGACACTCATGTTCATGACACCTGTGGCCCAAGAGCCCCTGGGCCTGGGCATCAGGGGTGCAGAAAGAGAATGCCTTTTCCAAAGACTGTCCAACCTCTATCACACAGACTCGGGGCCTGAGACCTACAGCCAGGCAAGGCGGTGGCCGGCCAGTCTGGAAAGTGCAGGCCCTCAGGACGCTTCTGCCAGCATGCAGGCTGACTATAGCTCTAAGACCGGTTTCCATCCCATGGCGGGACTCCTCTTCTAGATTGGCTAATGCAATGAACTCTAAGCAAAGGATTGCAGGCAAATCCGGGATCATGACTTATCAGCTGTGGGTACTTGAACCCCCTAAGCTTCTATTTCCTCATTTGACAAAATGAGGATCAAAGACAGCATAGGCTGAAGGGGATGTGGTGGGATTAAATCAGTTTAACATGTGTAAGAAGCTTAGAAATGGGCCTGGCACAGAGGAAGTACACAGGAGGCTTAGCTGTTATGTTTGGTCACAGAGACAGCCAGTTCCCCTTTCATGATTCAGCTAGAACTAAAAATTTTTGGAGGATTCTGCACTTATGGGGGTGAAGGGGCATTAACATCTGACAAATGTTATTCTCTATCACTAATTTTGTTTTTGTTATTGTTGCAATATTAGGGGATTGCTGAGAGCCATAGCCGAGTTGGAATGACGCATGGCATTTTTTCCAGAATGGAGTGGTTGAGAGGTGACACCAGCAAGCCATTGAGATGATGATGGTGATGTTAAGCTGTGTATTCAATTGTATATTAGACCCCTGCTGTCTGCCTCAGGTGCCGGCTACTTTGGAGTTCTGGGGCTTCTTTGGAGTTCTTGCGGGATTCCTGGGGAGTTCGAGTTGGTTGGGGAAGTGCTGGAGGAGGGATTTCCGTTGGTGTGTGGTGTCCCGGGAGAAGGCCGCGTGCGTGGCCTTTGAAGGAGTTCAGAAATAAAGTTTGTTCCTGCTTGAGTGGCTTGTGATTTGTGCCCAGCCAGACTGCGGCAGGGGATTGAGCCTTAGTGGAGCTCTACCACTGAGCTACATCCTCAGTCCCTTTTATTTTTTATTTGAGGCAGGGTCTTGCTAAATTGCCCAGGCTGGCCTTGAACTTGTGATCCTCCTGCTCAGCTTCCCAAATTACTGGGTTTACAAGCAGGCACCACTACCCCACTGGATCTCCTGCTTAGGAAGAAAACCTGAAGTGGGAGCACCTTCTGGCACCAGATTTTTTTAAAAGCCTTTATTCCCAAATAGTCCTTATGCCCAAGTGGCACATTCCAAACTTCTTAATATAAAGTCTATTCTGTGTAAAAACACCACTAATTAACACCTTTTGTAGCCGGTTCTCAGCTCAGGGCCCAACACACAACTCTGCATGTCAGGTAGTCTACGCCCAGCCTCTGTGATCTTGAGGCCTTTGTTTCATGACCTTTATGTTTTACAAATACACAGGACAGTTTCATTTATTTATTTATTTAGGTATGGAGGATTGAACTCCGGGGCACTCGACCACTGAGTCACTCCCCAGCCCTATTTTGTATTTTATTTAGAAACAGGGTCTCACTGCTTAATGCCGTCGTCTTTGCTGAGGCTGGTTTTAAACTCGGGGTCCTCCTGCCTCAGCCTCCCGAGCCTCTGGGATTAAAGACCGGCTTTTTGCAGATGCCTCTGGGTCTGAGCAGCGCCCCACCTTTAAGTGGGTTTGTGACGCCCCCACCGGCGCCCGGATTTGAAGTGTGCAGCGCTGGCACAGGGCCTGGGAGAGGCTGAGTTCTCCAGGGCTGCGCGCGGGCAGGGCGCGGGGCTGAGCTGCTCTGCGGGCTCAGGGCTGGGAGGACGCGCTGGCCCGCAGATCCCGATCCGCGTGACACCTCCCCAGGTGGCTGGACTTCGCCTCAAGGGATTAGGCTTTGAGCAACAGGAACCGTGACTCAGCGAAAAACGACCTCGGGACCGTGACTCAGCAGAAAGCCGCCGCGGACGTGACTCACGGGAGGAGCAGCGCCGCTCGCCAAGGATTACTCAGCCCGGCCGCCGGGGGCGCGCTGCAGCCAGAGCGGCGAGACTCCGCCCTCCATCCGGGCCCCGCCCTCCGCCCTCCACCCGGGCCCCGCCCTCCGCCCTCCGCCCTCCACCCCGGCTCCGCCCTCCACCCCGGCTCCGCCCTCCACCCCGGCTCCGCCCTCCACCCCGGCTCCGCCCTCCACCCCAGCCCCGCCCTCCGCCCCGGCTCCGCCCTCCATCCCAGCCCCGGGCTCCGCCCTCCACCCCGGCTCCGCCCTCCCTCCGCCCGGAGCTCTGGCGACGCGTGGCAGGTAGAGGCTGGCTGGGCTGCAGCGCACCGTGGATGTCACCTGGCACCTTAACAAAGGGCCGCAACCAAGTCGCCCATCGCCGCGACTGTGCTGTGAATCGGACCGTCGCCTCCAGCTCAGTTCAGCACACCTGGCTGTCCCTCTGGTGCATCAGTGTCCCCATCATAAATTGAGCAATAAGGACGATTTCCCGTCCACTTAACCTTCCAGGGATCCATCCATTATCCTTGACTTTTAAATAAAATTGAGAAAATAATACTTAAAAAAAAAAAAAAAAAACCCGGGAGGGGACTATGTCTGTAGGTCAGTGGCAGAGCTCTTACCTCGTTTGTGTGAGGCACTGAGTTCCATCCTTACCACCACATTAAAATAAATAACAAAATAAAGACAGGCTGTCCATCTGCAAGTACAAAAAAAAAAAAAAAAAATTTGGTGGGGGGGGGTACCCGGGATTGAACCCAGGGGTGCTTAACCACTGTGCCACATCCTCAGCCTTTTCTATATTTTATTTAGAGAGAAGGTCTCCCTGAGTTGGTTAGGGCCTTGCTAAGTTGCTGAGGCTGGCTTTGAACTCTGACCCTCCAGCCTCAGCCTCCCCTCCCCCCAGGCCCCAGACAACTTAACATTTTAGGGTGTTTCTTTTTTACTTTCTTACTTTTTTTTTTTTGGTACTGGGGATTAAACCCAGGGGTACTTTATCCCTAACCCCACCCCCCTTTTTTTGGTACCAGGAATTGAAGCCAGGGGCGCTTAACCACTGAGCCACATCCTCAGCCCTTTTTTGTATTTTATTAGACACAGGGTTTGCTTAGTTGCTTAAGGACTCACTGAATTGCTGAGGCTGGCTTTGGACTTGAAATCCACATGCCACTCAATCTCAGCCACTGAGATTACAGGTGAGCACCACTGTGCCTGGCCCCTGGGTCTTTTTATTTTTTTATTTTGAGACAGGATTTTGCTCAGTGGCTGAATGTAGCCTCAAAGTTAGAATTCACCTGCCAGAACCTCCTGAGTTACTGGGATTACAGGTATGTACCACCACCACGGCCAATTTTAGAGTGTTTCTTAGAATTAGAAACTTTAACCATCTTTTTCTATGGAGATTATATATCATTACAATTGCAATGTGTATTTTGTATACTTTTTTCTTTTGCTTTGCTTGAGTGTTTTCCCAAATTATTAAAAGCTCCTTGTAGATATCATTTCAAAAATGTTGTACAGAAAACCATTGAGTGAACATCCTCATTCATTCAAGGGGTAGTATCCTGGGGGCTGGAAGTGTGGCTGGGGCTTCCCTGTAAACCCAGGGACTCTGGAGACTGAGGCTGGAGGATCACAAGTTCAAAGCCAGCCTCTGCAATTCAGCAAGACTCTGTCTCAAAAAGTAAAAAGGGCTGTGGGTGTAGCGCAGTGCTCTAGAGTTCCTGGGTTTAATCCCCAGTACTGCAAAAAAAAAAAAAAAAAAAAAAAAAAATGCGGGGTAGGGGGATGTTATTGTCCTGAGTGCCTGCCTCTCCTGTTAAACCTTCCAGTTGTTTTTCCCCCTGTTCAGCTGAGAGCCAGGACAGGATGGGGCGTGAGCAGGGGAGACAGCAAGAAATGGACAAGGAGGGGGCCAAGGCCCTGCCCAGGCCTGCGAACTCTGGGCTGCACAGCTTGGAACACGTGAGTGGCCCCTGGGCTGCCTGGCTGGCCCTCTCCCTCCCAGCCTCTGGTCTGTGCAGAAAAGAGTAACTGGATTTGGCTGAGAAAGGCCTCTCTGCCCCTGTGGAGTGGCAGGTGGCACAGCCTCAGTGTCCCAGGCAGAATCTGTCCCTCAAGCTCACATGTGGAAGCCCTGACAGCTCACACTTCAGGCTGTGGAGACTGTACTGAGGCCCTTATGAGGAAGAGAAACCAGGCCTTCAGCATGACCCAGTGCAACCTGGCTGGTACCCTGATGGGAGGAGAGGAGGACAGACAGGCGCAGAGGGTGGCCGTGAGAAGATGGCCAGGTGCCAGCCAGGAGAAGGGCTTGGAGGGAACCAGCCCTGCTGCCTCCTGGGCCTCTGGCTTCCAGCCTCAGCACCATGAGGAGAGGTGCTGTCCAAGCCGCCTGGTGTGACGGCTTTGTCACAGAGCCCTGGCCAGCTCCTCCAGTGTCCTAGACTCCATGGCTGGAGAGCCGAGCCTCAGACACGGGCTCACCCAGACTCGTCTCTGCTAGCTCTTCCTCCCTTTTTAACGTGATGACTTTCAGATGACCAAAAATCCAGGAAGAACAGCACCATTCACCCACCATGCTCACAGCGTGCTGGCCTTCCGCTCTTATTTACTTTTTCCCCTGGAACCATTTGGGGACATACTGTGGACTTCAGGACTCTTCCCCACTAAGGCAAGGCCACAGTGCACATGGCCACTTTCACCTGGGGGCATCACGGCAGTGCTAAGGGATGGACCCCCGGGCCTGGTGTACACCAGCTGAGTGCTCCCCACGGAGCCACAACCCAGCCACTCTCTGTTCTGTGGCATCTGGAACAGGCCTGACTCCCAGCTGGCTCCCAGGAGGCCTGCCCCCCCCCCCAGTGGGGAGGTCCTTGTTATCTGAGGCTGGGTCCTTCTGCAGTCTTCTCTACATGGAAGAATTGTTTTGCTGGGTGTTGTGGCCCATGATGGTAAAGCTGGAGGATCTCAAGTTCAAGGTCAGCCTGGGCAATTCAGCAAGACCCTATCTTAAAAAAAAAAAAAAAAAAAGAAAGAAAGAAAGAAAAAAACAATAAAGAGGGCCAGGGGCATAGTTCAGGGGTAGAGCACTTGGCGAGCATGCACAAGGTCCTGGGTTCAACACCTAGTACTGAAAAAAAAAATTATTTTGAAGAGAGGGGCTAGTCGTCTGAAAATGTCCTGTGTTCTCAGCCAGGAGGCCTTTCTCAGCACAGTGGCACACGTTTGTAATCCTAGGGGCTTGGGAGGCTGAGGCAGGAGGATCATGAGTTCCAAGCCAGCCTCAGCAATGGTGAGGCGCTAAGCAACTCAGTGAGACCCTGTCTCTAAATAAAATAAACATAGGGCTGGGGAGGTGGCTCAGGGGTCAAATGTCCCTGAGTTAAATCCCTGGTATCCCCCCATCAAAAAAGAAGAAGAAGAAAGGGGAGGAGGAGGAGGAGGAGGAGGAGGAGGAGGAGGAGGAGGAAATGTCCTGTGCTCTGTGTCTGTCCTTTTCCTCCAGGTTAGATTCTGGCTAAACACTCCAGGCGAGAATGCCACATGGTGATGTTAAATCCCCTGGTAAAGGAGCCCAGGAAACCCACGAGCTGGAGGCTGAGTTTCGATACATCCCAACGCGGCCGGATGCCAGCTGCCCACTTGCCTGGGCTCACGGCTGATTATGAGAGACAGACGGTGCCCTCGTGTGAAGTGGGAGATTCTCCCTGGACAAAGGCCAGTGGGCTCTATTCATGTAGATAATGCCGCCGCCCCTTCCTTATGAAGCCTGGTGCTTAAAAACATCTCCAGGCCTGGCTTTGAATCCATGAGTCATGAACCTTTAATGTCATTTAGTGTCTCTGGGCTTCAGTTTTCTTATCCATAAAATTGGGCTAATAATAACATTCCCCTCCTAGGCTTGGGTGACAGATAAACGAAAGAATTCATGTTAAATGATTAGTATCTGCCTAGCTCTTTGTGATGGTTTAGTAAAAAGGAATTGTGGGTTTTGCTTATGATGATTGGCCAACAAAAGTGCCCTGACCTGCCACCTGCCTTCTTTCCCTGTCCGCGGAGCACCTGAGCAGGGGTCAGAGGTGGAAGAGCCCGATGGCCTGTAGCGAGAGCTGGAGCGGAGTCCCACTCCAGAGGAAGGCCTGGCCTCGGGAGGAGTCCAGGCCTCAGGAACACGGGACAGCACAGGTCCAGAGGCTCAGTGCATCCTGGGAACTTGTGAATGGCCCCTGCACGGGGTGGCGAGAGCCTGGCTGCTGTTCAGGTGGCCCAGCAAGGCCGGGTGAGTCCATCCCAGGGGCATCCGGGCCACTGACTCCTTGCTGTACAGGAAACTGGGGCCTCAGAGAGGAAAAGGGACCTGCTAGTGGGGTAGGGAGCGCGGCAGAGGCGGGGCCAGACCCTCCCCTCCTGCCTGTCCTGCCAGTTTCCAGGAAGTGGAGGAAGAGGATACTGAGGAGGGTCACTGTGGCTGGAGGGCTGGGCTGAGCCCCGCATGCTACTCTCTGAATCAGAGCTAGTTGAACTGGCTCTCTGGTGACTGTGTCTGTGGACACTCTGTGGACTCTCAAGTGCTGGGAAGCATTTGGTTCCCGGCCCTGCCCCAGCAGGCAGCTCTTGGAAAGTGTCTCTACCAGGGTCTGAGGGGCCTCCTTAAGAAATTCCAGCTGAGCCCAGCTTTCTACGGAGGGGGCATCAGTCTGGGAAGCTGGTCTGGGGCATAGGGTGGGTTGCATCTGGTCTTTGGCATCAGACAGCTGGGTGAGGGGTTCTGTGTGGCCTCCGTTTCTTCATCAGGAAAATAGGACCAACAGTCTCTCAATCAGCCGGAGTCAAATGAGAACATGGGTGTAATTGCAAGTTCAAAGCCAGCCTCAGTAATTTAGCGAGGCCCTAAGCAACTCAGTGAGACCCTCTCTCTAAATAAAATATAAAAAGGGCTGGGGGTGTGGCTCAGTGGTAAAGTGCCCCTGGGTTCAGTTCTCTGTACACACACAAAAAAACCCAACAACAATAAAAATGACCCAGTGATTTCAACGTACACTGAGAACACGGGTGTAGGAGCTTGGCAGTGTGTGGCACAGGGTAGGTGCTCAGTCGGGGACCCTGCTCCTCTTCCCAAGGAATTATTCATATTGAATAATCAGTAATTGAATGATCAACAATGGCCATAATGATCAAGCACCGTGGAGCACAACTGTAATCCAGTGGCTCTGGAGGCTGAGGCAGGAGGATCGAAAGTTCAAGGCCAGCTTCAACAACTTATCGAGGCCCTGGCTCAGATAAAATAAAAATAGCTGGGAATGTGGCTCAGTGGTAGAGCTCCCTGGATTCAATCCCTGGTATAATAACAACAACAACAACAATAATAGCATCAGATGTTGCCCGAACAGTTTGGTGTTGAGCACTGGGACTTGGGAGGCAGCCGGTGCAGGTCATTCCGGCTCGGCCACTCCCCAGCTGTGTGACTGTGGGAAGGTGAATGGAGAATCTGCCTCGGGCCTTATTTTTGTGGGACAGGGATGGCATCAGAGCCTGCGCCCCAGGCCACCCAGAGAACTGAACTGGGCAAGGCCAAGCGGTGGGAGTCCCTGTGGGTGCGCACCTGCTCAGCTCTCTTCAGGTGCTCTGGGGTCCCCCAGCCGTGGTCCACCTCTCCCCCGCAGGCCACCTGCCGAGAGCAGGCTCACCATGAGGCTCGTCCTGACCCTGCCCTGACCATCTCGGCTCCTTCCCCAAGTCCCTCACCCTGGGGTGGTGCCTCCCCTCTCTCCCTGCCTGCCCCTCCCCAGACGCCTTTCCACCTGCCCAGCTCAGTCAGTGGGCCGTGCCCTGGGACCTTGCCTCTTCCGGCACAAGGAGTAGCCCATTTACCATCAAGAGGCAGCTGGGGTAGAGACGGGTTGGGAGGAACCCTGGGAAGGTGTGGATTGTGTTCTGGACCCTGGTGACCGGGGAGCCCCTCCTCTGGCTGCCTAGCTGCCCAGCCCCTTCTCCACACAGGTGAGCGTGCTGTGCCGCCCGCCAGCAGCGCCCCCCAGAGGTTGTTTGAGGAATTTGAGTGAGTGCTGAGTGGCCCCCTGGAGATTTTAAATCTTTCTGGTTCCAGATGAGTTTCTTAATAGCTGTGCAACCCTGAGAAAGTCACTTGCCCTCTCTGGGTCTCATCAAAGTCATCCATGACACAGGGATGTTGGATTGGATCAGGATCCCGAACTCAGAGGCATCCAGGGGC
The DNA here is from genome assembly GCF_045843805.1 of Urocitellus parryii. Lineage (NCBI taxonomy): Eukaryota > Metazoa > Chordata > Mammalia > Rodentia > Sciuridae > Urocitellus > Urocitellus parryii. The sequence goes on from NC_135535.1 coordinate 12,142,659, forward strand.
TGACAGGCAGCCTGAGTGACAGGATGGAGCTGGGGGGTGGGACTGAGGCCCGTTGGAGCCCAAATGCCTCAAAGCGGGAGACAGACCTCAGCTCCCCCAACTCTTCCAATTATTGCCACAAAGAATACCCCTCCTTCATCATCATCATCATCATTATTGTTATTATTATTTTTTAAATTTTTTTAAAAGAGAGAGTGAGAGAGAGAGAGAGAGTAGAGAGAGAAGAGAGAGAATTTTAATATTTATTTTTTTTTAGTTTTTGGCGGACACAACATCTTTGTTTGTATGTGGTGCTGAGGATCGAACCCGGGCCGCATGCATGCCAGGTGAGCGCACTACCGCTTGAGCCACATCCCCAGCCCCATCATCATTATTATTATTATTTTGGTGCCGGTGATTGAGCCCAGGGGTGGTTTACCACTGAGCCACATCCCCAGCCCTATTTTGTATTTTATTTAGAGACAGGGTCTCACTGAGTTCCTTAGCGCTTTGCTTTGGTTGAGGCTGGCTTTGAACTTGCGATCCTCCTGCCTCAGTCTCTGGAGCTGCTGGGATTACAGGCGTGTGCCTCTGTGCCCAGTTTAGTATTATTTTTAGACCTTGACAGTAAACTGGATTAAAAGTAAAACCCTCTGTAAGACCTGACTTGGCCCCAGGGCCACCAGTCAGACCTCTGGCTTGGCTGGGTCTCTCTCCCTCCTGCTGCCTGGCTGGCTCTGATTGCGGCGTGTGCCCGTGACTCCTGTGTGGTGGTTTTTTGGGTATCTCAGGTATGACTGGGTGGGGTTTAACCCTAATTCCTGCCTCCTCTCCGCTGGCACCTGCTGCCCTGTGTCACCTGACATTCCCGAGGTTGCCGGGTGCACCTGACAGTCTGTCTGTGCAGAGCTGAGGAGCCACTGTCATCTGGGCCTTTGTCATCCACCCCAGCCAGGGCTTCAGGGTGGGTCATGGCTCCAAGTCCAGCACCTGGGCTGGGTTTCCTGGAGGCAGGAGACCTGAAGGTTCAGCCAATCAATCAATCAGTCAATCAATCAGGCAGGGCTGCTTTTCTCTGATAGTCCCTGTGTCTGGGAGAACAAGGGCTGTGACTTACTCCCCGCTGTATCCTCAGAGCTGGGCCCACTGGGGTCACGGTGGGGGAGGGGACAGTGACCATAGTCCTACCGGGGACAGAGGTGGGATTTGAAGCTGGAAGCACGGAGCCACATTACTGAGCCAGAGAGGGGGCATTGAAGGAAAGCCCCCAGGGTGGGAGGGCTGGGGTGGGCGTGCCAGAGTCGGCCTGATGGCATTTCATTTATGTATGTATATAAATGACCACTGAGTCACAGCCCCAGTCCTCTTTATTGATTGATTTTTATTTAGAGTCAGGTTCTCACTAAGTTGCTTAGGGCCTGGCTAAGTTGCTGAGGCTGGCCTTGAGCTTGTGACCCTCCTGCCTCAGCCTCCCCAGGATTACAGGCGGGCACCACTGTGCCGGGCCCCAGTCCTTTTTATTTTTTCAGACAGGGTCTTGTTAACCTGTGAAATGTTCTCATGATCTCCAACCGAACCTCTGAACCCATCAAACACTGGGACCACCTGAGTTTATGGCTGAACTTGCGGGTCGGTGCTGGGCTGCCCAGGTCAGGTGGCCCGGGGAGGTGTGAGCGCCCTTCTCTGGGATGTGCAGGGAGGACCTGAAGGCGCCCTCCTGGCCTGGATCTCCCTCAGCTCCCCGCTGCAGACGAGGCCCGGCCTGACGAGCAGCTCGTGAGGGGGCGTTGTGCCTGTGGGTTGTGTTTTGGAGTGTCCAGAGGACGGGACTTGATCTGCAGTTGACCTGCCTTGCAAACAAGCTAGTTCAAAAGCCCCGCTGCACCTCACCGGCCTCCAGCTCACACTGGGCAGGTTCAGCGCCCAGGCGTGGCGAGTTGGCTCTTGCCCGGGCTGGCGCTATAGCTTTCTAGAAACGGCAGCCCCTTCTCTCCTCCTCCGCCAACGTGGGCGCGTTGGAGAGACTGGCCCCTGGTGATGCGGCCAACGTGTTGACTGTCCCTCTTCCCTGGATGGCAGACCCCCAACTGGCTCTGGATCCAGATGGAAATGTAGATCCAGGAAAGGCGGGCCCAGTGCCAGGAATGAGTCACTTTTGGTCTAAGATATAGACATTCTATGATTATTCCATTCCTCTTTGCCTGTGTCATCGGGAGGTGAATCCCGTGGTGGATAAATGACCCATCAGGAGATAAAGAGTGGCTGTCTGAGGAGATGACACTGTAGCAGAGCCCTGAAGGATGAGTGAGTTAACTTGGAGGTGTCCTACAGGACATGTACAAAGGCCCTGTGGTCTGGTGCTGAGACTTTTGAGGTGTGAAAGAGCCCATGTGCCTGGGTGTGAGGGGGCTAGATCCCAGGGGCCTTAGAGGCCAGGCCAGGAGTGGGTCTATTCTATTCTAGCGTTTGCGGAAAGTGGTCCCGGGTGGGCAGTGTCCACACTTCAATCCCCTAACTCCAGGGCGTCCTGAAGATCTGGGGCCCAACGTTTCTACCATGTCCCTGCCCCAGTGCCCATGCTTCTTCCTGGGTGTTTCTGCTCAGTCCTGGGCTGACTCAGATGTGAAACTTCACCCTTCTCCTTTCCACAGAGCCCTGCTCTTGACAAATAAGCGTGACCAGGACACTTGCTAAAGATCTTGGTGTTACAGGGAGGGCTGGGATCAGGTGACATCCGGGAAGCGCCTGTCTCTCCTCTGGTCTTCCCCTGTCCTCTGCCTGGTGCCCGTCTTGCCGCGCCCCCTCCCTGGCCTTACTCGACCGTCCGTCTGTGGCAATCGCAGACCTGGGCTGAAGCGCAGCTGTTTCCTCTGTGGCCTGGGACCTGCCCTGCACCCTCTTGTGCCCCTGGTGAGCCCTAGGAAATTCTGCTGACGTCCTTGTCACCCTCAAGCATGAAGAACTCCAGCTTCTATCTGTTTTGTTCAGGGCTGGGGTGGAAGCCGGTCGCTGTACCACGGAGCCACATCCCCAGCCCCCTATTTTATGTTGACACAGGTTCTCACGAAGTGGCCCAGGCTGGCTTGAACTTGGGATCCTCCTGCCTTGGCCTCTGAGTAGCTGGGATCACAGGCGTTGCTCCCACACGGGGCATTTTGAGACCTGGGTAGTCTCAAATTTAATCTCACATCCAGTGTAATACCTACCTCCTGCCCCGTCCCCAGCACTTCAAGGCTGCCGGGAGACTCGGGGACAGAAAGGCTGCCGGCAGGCACAGGGGTTGGACCCACAAATGGCAGGGTGGTAGACGGGCCATGGGTGGAAGGACGGGAGGAAGGGACACGTAAGCCCAGCGAAGCGGATCCCACCCCAGGAGCCTCCTCTCTGGATTCTTTGAGAAGCTGCAACGTGCCAGCTCCTCGGGCAGGGGGTGGGCTCCTGGTTGGAGAGTGGCTGGGGAGAGGGGAAAGCGGGACTTCTCACTTGGCACTGGGTGTCTAAAGGCCCAAATCACCAAGTTCCAGGGATGGCGGAAGAAGCAGGGCTGAAACAGGAAGCCACCTGAGCGCCCAGGGGCCCCTGGAAACTGGTTTGTCGAGTGGAGAGCAAAGCCAAGTTCACGTGGGGCCAGTGCTGGGCCAAGGGTCACTGACGGGGTGTCCCAGGAGCATGACGGCCGAGGTGGGCAGCAGCGCAGCAGAGCCCCTGGCTGGCACCGGGAGCCGCTCCCCTGAGCGCCTGTGCTTTTCGGTTGGGGTTTCTGCTCCAAGCCAGGGGGCCATAGGCTGTGCCATTGGAAAATGAGGGGACAGTTTTGGGGACAGGGCTGTGGAGTGACTGGAGCACATGGGCTGGAAAAATGTCTGGGCAACACCCACAGTCTGCTCCCGGACTCACGGGAAGGGAGATAGGAACTACTCCACCCCTTGCCAAGTGCCTGGTACAAAAGCATCTGCATCTAGTAAATCCCAGGTCCCGGGGAAACCCTGGTGGTGGAGCTCCTCAGGGACAGGTTGGTGACCCTGTGGGTTAGTTGGTGTCCGAGCTGAGCCTTCTTCAGGAGCAGAAGGGAGGGTGCTGAGGAGATGCCCAGCTGCCCTGTGTCTGCATCTGGCCAGGTTGCTCCAGGCAAGTCCCAGATTCTCATTCTTGTCCTGTGTGGCCTTGGGTAAGTCTCTGCACTTCTCGGGGCCTGAGAAGGGACCTGCTTTGGCACGTCCATCTCTATGGCTGGTACAGCGGCCCCTGCCCCAGCCCCTGCCCGGGCACTGCCTCTGCCCTGCAGCTGCTGCAGACCGAATGGCACCATGAGGCCCAGCGCATGGGGTAGCCTACGCGCACATCTGTGTGCCTGAACACACACACACACACACACACACACGCACACACACACACCACACTGTGCAGGCAGCACACGCGGTGCCTTTTCTAGCCTCACCCTAGAGTAAAACGCTCGTCGCCCTGACCGCCCCTCCACCCGGTAGCAGCTTCCCTCTCTTTGCAGGAAAATGTCTCAGAAGCTCCCCTCAGCAGCGTGACAGCCTGGTGGCCTTTCTGACTTACCTTCCGAGGGCTGCAGGGAGGGTGGGTGCCGAGGGAGCTGGCACCTCCTGCTTCCCCTTTCTGGGGGTGGGTGGGGGGAGGGTCCCCAGCCTGGGTTTCGCTTCCTCTGCGGCCCTCTGGCTCCTGCCTCTCAGGCTTGTCCCATTGAGCCCCTTGACAGGTGTCCCCCTCCCCTGCAGTCCTGGGGAGGGGGACAGACCCAGGGCCCCACATCCCCATCTCCGTAGATGTCGGGTTCTTCTCTGGAGGGGGATGGTGGAATTTGGAGACAGGATGGAGTAGCAAAGGCCGAGGGGACCTTAGGATCCTGGTCACATTCCTCACTTAGCAGCTGGGGAGACTGAGACCCAGAGAGAGGAAAGGGCTTGGCCCAGATCAAGCAGTAGGTGGGTGGCCATGTGGGCTGGGCATTCCTCCACACAGGACCTGCCTGACTGAGGCTCTGGCTGGAGTCTCACCCTCCGTCCCTGCTCTGCCCTCTCTTGGTTGAGGCCAGGCTGGACACGGAGCCTCCTGGGACTGGGTGGGGAGGGCCGAGGGCCCCCTGTCTGGTACATTCCAGTGACCTCTGAACGTCTAAGGGCCCCTTTGGCTTGACTCTAACCCACTGGGGAGTTGGGGTGCAGGCCAGCCTGGGCTCCCCGCCTCTGCTGGCCAAGCCCAGGCTAGTTCAAGCAGGGGTCTCTCAGCCACCACAAGGCCCCATTGGGGGGGACACTGGTGCTACATGTGCTCTCATCTGCAGAGCTGGTACCTGGGAGGACGGGCCCCAGGCCTGGAGGACATCGGTACATCTGACTGCTGTTGCCTGAGTGTGTGCCCACAGGTTCATATGCTGAAGCCCTAGTCCCCAGAGTCCCCAGAACTCAGCCCGGGAGGTGTATGTGGAGACAGAACTTTGAACAGGTGCTTTAGGTAAAATGAGGTCACTGGCTGGGTCCTGATCCAGTATGACTGATGTCCTTTTAAGAAGAGGAAGCGGCAGCTGGGGACATAGTTCAGTTGGCAGAGAGCTTGCCTGAAATGTCCAAGGCCCTGGGTCCAACCCAGCACCCTGCCCCTTCCTCTGTTAACTGGCTGCTCAGTCCCCAGTCTGTTACTGCCCCCGCCCAGCCCCTGCGGATGTCCTCCCGCCATCCTCCAGTGGCCCGTGGCCCTGCTTGGACAGCCACTCCTCACCAGGCCCAGGCCCTGGTCCACTCTGGGCCGCTGCAGCCCCCACCCCACCCCCTCGGAGCAGTCCCTGCCTGGCCGCCCAGGGAGGGGGAGGAAGAGAGAGAAAGGGGAGGCTTCGTGTCAGCAGATGGTCAGGGTAAGCGCCTTGAAGTGACGTCCGAGTCCCACCGTCCCCACAAACCACACGGGTTTGTCTGATTCTAGGATTTGCACCTCCAGAGACCCGCTCACCCAGAAATCCCTGGTCAGTGTGTGCGGGGAGCGCCCACGGGGCTGAGCCTGCAGAAGTGGGTTCTCTCTGATTCTGCAGCCAGGGGCCCAAGAGTCAGGCGTGCAGGGTGCTTCCTGAGGCCTCTCAGCATCTTGCAGGTGGCCTTTGTCTCCCTGTGTCCTCGGTGGCCGCCCCCTGTGTGTCCTGTCCCCAATCTCTTCCTTTTTTTTTTTTTTGGTGTGTGTGTGTGTGGCAGAGGGCGGAGGGCCAGGAGTTTGTGTGGGGCAGTGCTGCAGCTGGCAGCCACCCTGCCCCTCCCAGTGTCATTATAGAGTGGTGGTCCCGGCCCTGAGTCCTGGTAGGATGGATACATGCAGCACTGCTGCCATCTTGTGGTCACCATGGGATACTGACCCCGGACCAGGGCCAGGGCCTGCAGCGCCCAGTTAGAGCATCTGGCCACCTTAAAGAGGCAGGGCTTCCTGGAGCCCCCACTGCACGATGGCATGGCCCCCACCCCCCGTCTGCTCCTGTGGCTGGGATGAAGGCAGCTGGAGCAGCCTAAACGAAGAGGAGGGGAAGGCACATTCTCTGGTTCTCGCCTGCTGGGGAGAAGGCAGAGAGGTGGCCCTGAAGGGAGAGACCACACAGGAGAGCTGGGAAGATGAGCCAGTGTCCCTGAAATTACCCAGGACCAGGGGGCAGTGCTCTGAACCGGGTGTCCGGAGCAGGGGCCATGCTGGAATGGACAACGGGTGCTCGCTTCGGCAGCACATATACTAAAATTGGAATGGACAACGGGATGACTCTATGTGGCCGGCGCTGTGCTACCTGTTTGCTCAGTCAACCCCCAGACCCCCGTGATGGAGCAACTGTTATTGGCCCATTTTATGCATGAGGAAACTGAGGCAGAGAGGTAAGTCATTCACCTGACCACACACAGCTCAGAAGAGGCTGCATTAGGACTTGCTGATGGGTGGCAGCTGGAGAGGTCGGGACGTGGACACTGACATGGCAGGAGGTAGAGGGGTCACTGTCCAGGTCCAGGGTCCAGGGTGGGGCAAGGGTGCAGGTTCTGCAAGAGCTTCTGGGCGGCTCAGGTGAGCACTTCCTTACAAGCCCAGGCTGCCCTCAGGGGCCTGGCTTGGCTCTGCTCCAGCCCCTCCCTGATGCCATCTTGTCCCTGGCCCACGGTGGCCTTCCAGTTGTGACCAGGACCAAGGGGACAGTCACACTCCCCTCTGCCACCCAAGGCCCCACCAGGCAGCTGCTCCTTTCTCATGGGGCCACGATCACGCTGTTGTAGGACGGGGACTCAGCCTGGCCGTCCTGATGGCCTCCTGCCAGGGCCTCCCTCACCACCGCCCAGCCCCGCAGCCTCCTCTCTGGAGGAGGAAAGCTCCCTGCAGCCAGTCTCAGCCAGCGGGAGCCCAAGGACCCTGCGGGGCCCTTTCTGTCTGCACCCCAGCTCTCTGGCTCCACTCCGCCAGCCTCCCAGCTCCCGGCTTGGTGCTGGCATCCAGTGACCCTGTCCTTCATCTCACAGCGGGAACAGCTGTCGGTGTCCTCATCGCCTCTGTCCTGCAGAAGCACCACGTCCTCAGGCCTCCCTCCTCCCCAGGACCACACCTGGGCACAGCGGGGTTCAGGGCCCCTGGAGCCACCCATGGAAGGTTCCTTGGGCTTCCTGGTGGCCACAGAGAAGAGGCAGCTTTGGTTTTGATCCTCATGAAATCACGATTCCCCTAAAGACTCCGTTGTGGGGAGACTGAGGGAGCAGGCCGTAGGGAGCGGCAGGGCAGGTGGGCTGCAGGGTGAGGGGACCAGGGTCCCTCTCTCCCATCAGTCAGTGCCTCCCGGAGCCTCAGCCTCCCCACTGCAAGTGGTGTTCGAAGCACGGTCCCCACTGGGATGTCGTGAGGGGTGGCTAGGACAGGCCAGGTGCGACGGGGCCCTGGCTCATCTGCAAGCCCTGAAGCTTGGCCTGGACCATGAGTTGCCCTGGGGGCAGCACTGCAAGCCTGTCCCCTGCGTGGGGGACAGGGTGGGCCTGGGGTCCGTGGGGCCTGCCTTGAACCGCTTTCTTTGCCTCCGCTGTGCCTGCAGGGCTGGGCCGCATCTGATCTGCCACGTGCCCAGCTCCAGGCCACGCCTCAGAGCACAGGTGCCACCCAGACAGAGAGCACTGGAGCAGGAGCTGCCCGCAGCCTGGCCACACTTGGGAGCCCCGCCCCGCAGACCTAGGTGGGCCGACCCTGCTGCTCTCCTCAGGCAGGTCAATCTCTGGGGTTCTGGTGCCAGCTCTTCTGACCACCACCAACAGGGCTAGACCAGAGGGTGCCTAGAGCCCACAGCAGGCCCTCCTGGGGGCCTGGTGTGGAGTCCAGACCCCAAAAGGTGGTGCCCCAAGACCCAGGCGCTCTGCTGCTCAGAGTGACGCAGCCAGCAGGGTGGTTTTCTCTTTATTGGAGGGTACAAAAGGCACCTCGCCCTGTACGAGGGATCTTCCAACAGGGCATGGGGCTGCCGGGAGACGGAGAGGAGGGGAAGGCAGTGAGGGAGTGGGGTCCTAGGCCCCAAGGCCTCATCTTGCAGCTGTGGGCTGGCGAGGCCTTGCCCCTAGGGTGGGTGACCTACCCAGACAGCAGCTCAGTACAGCCTCCGCCCTCGCCCTGCACAGCAAGCCAAGGCCACCGAGCCCCCTGAGGCACCAGGAATGGGTAAGGCCTCAGCGGGCAGTGTGGGCCCTGAAGCTCCTCTGGGGACAGGAAAGGAGGGCCACACCGGGGCACCAAGCAACCAGGCAGCTGCCTGGAGCCCCCCAGTTCCCAGCAGCTGTGGTGGCTGGTGTGGGGAAGGGGCCGAGCAGCCGGGGTCCAGTGGAGAGCCAACCCCGTCCCCAGTGCATCCCGCCGTCCCCCTCCCCGGAGCAGCACGGCCTAGCTCCATCCTCACGGAAAGAGGGGTACCCAGCCACAGCACTGACGGGGGAGGGAGAGCCCAGGGCGGGGAGCAGCAGGCCCTGGCTCATAAGGCAAACAGCATGTCCTCGTCCTTCTCCTGGGTCTTCTTCCGAGGGGCTGTGCCAGGAGGGGGTCCTGGTGGGCCCTCGGCTGAGGGGCTGAGATTGGGCAGCCGCTCGGCAGCTTTGGCCCGTTCTTCCAGGAACTTGTCAAACTCTAGTGGGAGAGAGAGAGGGGTGGGCTGGGAGGCAGGTCCCTGGGGACAGGGGTGGGCGGGAGGTGGACTACCTTCACTGGTGACGCCCGTGTGCTCCTCGGCGTTACTGCCCTGAAGGAGGAGGAGACAGAGGTCAGAGGGCCACCGGGCTCATCCACCCAGCATGGCCCTGTGGAACTGGACTGGGTGACACACCCGGCTCTGACCCTGGCCAGCCCAGGCCCGGGTCCCCACCCCACTGAGCTGCAGGTCTTGGGTGTCCCCGACTTCCTTGAGCTTTGGTTTCTCCTTCCTTCAAGCAGGGAGGCTGGGACTCACTTGGCGAGCTACACAGACTGTCCGGCCCTGGTGTGCTGCCCAGGGATCCCCCGTGGGGCTAGTTCCTTCCCTCCTAGGGCCCAGCTGGGTGGATAATCTGGCCCCATGGAGGGAAGGCTGACACCCAGATGTGGGGCCACTGTGCTGGAGGTGAGGGCTGGGGAGGGGCTGGGGCATCTGCCCCCAGACAGGAGGCCCCGAGTCCTCGTCCCTGGCTGATTTGGGCACGGGCCTGGTCTCTCCGCTGGCAGAAGCAGCCTCTGGCCCCAAGTTCCAGATTCTTGTCTGGTCCTTGGTGCTCAGAGAGGTGGGTGATGGATACTGGGGTAGAAGCCCTGGACGCTTGCCCCGGTGCCTCCATTAGAGACGAGTGGCGAATTGCCCTGGCTGGGCCCCTGAGCCTGGCAGTCTTCTGTCTATGCCAGGGGGCAAGCTGGTCTCCCTGACAGTGGCTGAAGTCTCCATGGGTGCTGCAGGGACGGTGGCCGGCACCGCTGATCGTGTCTCCCCTAGGGGGGCTGATACCCCCTGGGGCCTCACACCAGGATCAAGAACCTGGAAGGGTGCCGTGCCAGGGGGAGGCAGATGGTGGCCAGGAACGGGGACCAGATTTTCACCCTGGTCCCTCTGGGGGACAACTCTACCCTCATCTTTTTTGTGTGTGGTGCTGGGACTGAACCCAGGGCCTTGTGCATGTGAGGCAAGCGCTCTATTAGCTGAGCTGTGTCCCCAGCCCTCTACCGTCTGGCGGCCGCTCCTTCTTTCCTTTTTAGTGCCGCACTGGGCGTACTTAATGGGGGTCTGTTGTTGCACATTCGTTTGGGGCCGCTCAGTCTTCAGGAGAAAAAATGGGATTCCCTGCCAGGACTTACCACGTCGGCAGACAGCCACTGCTCTATGTCCTCCATGAGGCAGGCCTGGGTGACAGGGATCTGGAAGGAAAGGCGGGGGTGAGGCTGGGAGGGGCAGTGCTCTGGGTGACCAGGCAGAAGCCCCAGGGTCCACCAGCTGGGTGGCAGTGGCCGTCCCCATGCCTGCCTGAGCTGCTGCTTCCTTAGACGGGCACTTCCTGCTGAGGCAGACCCTGGGATTCCCTCCTTTGAGAGTGCAGGACCCACCACCTGCCCTGTGCCCGGCTGGGGAGGGGTGCCCGACCAGGAGACCAAGCAAGGGATGGGGACGGGGTACTGGAAGCTGGATTAGGCCAGGTCAGGGGGAGCCGCTCCCCTGAGTTCTGACACGCCAAGGGCACAGTGGGGCTCCAGGTTGGGGGAGCACCCTGCAAAGGCCCAGGACGGGGACTACCCTGCCCACAGATTCTCAGAAGCGAGGCCCAGGGAGGGACCAGAGGTCTCACTCTAGCCATCAAGGTGGGGGCAGGGACAGGGTCGGTGGCTAGGCACCACCAGGTCCTGTCCCCTGGCACCTGCACAGACTCAGCAGATGACAGAGGGGAGCAGAAGGGCCCAAGAGAAGTGAGATGCTGGGTGGACCAAGCAGTGGCCTCGGAGGGTGGCATTAGAATTAGACGGGGACATTTCAGTTTGGACCTCAAGGATATGCTCTCTGCCACAAGGGCAGTGGTCTCCTCTCCACCCATTCTGCAGCTGCGGGTCCCGGGCACAGACTTGGAGGCTGGCTGGTCCTCAGAGCAGCGTGACTCCTGGTGGCCTGCGGAGCACCCTTGCGCTCGGGTGCCCTCACCTGCAGGAGCACCGCCCTGGGGCTGTGATGGGGGTGGGGGAAGCGGGGGTGGGGGTGAGGCCCACGGAGCGCTCACATGGCGCCTGTGCGGAGTGGGGGTTCAGGGGCCGTGAGTTGCTGCTTGACCGCTTTCAGAGAGAGGGAGAGTGCGTCTCTCCAACCAAGCCAGCGTAGTCTCCAGCCCTGTCCCCCAGCCCAAGAGCCCACTGGGAGGAGCAGAGCCCAGAGAGAAGGCAGGACCGGCTGCCAGCAGCAGTAGGGGCTCCACTGCCCGAGCTGCCCCGCACTGCCCGAGCTGCCCCGCACTGCCCCTCTCTGCCTGGGGAACCCCGACAGCCAGAGTGGAGGGAGCAGGACGGTGCTGAGTGGCGGCCAGCCCAGCCAGGAGTGGCCTAAGCCATGGCCCCTTGGTGTGTAAAAGTGCTGAGGGGTGGCAGATGCCACCGCACAGACCGGAGGCCCTGGAGTCCCTGCTGGGTCCCGCCATGCTCTCTGCATGGCTCTGGGTGACTTGCGAATGGCTCAGAAGCTGAGACACAGGAGGGAGGGCCCAGTCCCCAGAAGTCGCTGGGCTCCTGCCTTTCCTGCTGGCCTGGGGACAGGCTGGATGACTTCCACAGCCTAACAGGTGTCCCCGTTCCCTTCTTAATCCTTTTAAAATCAAAGTCAGATAAATGTCCCTCCTGATCTCAGCACCTTCCAGTGACTTCTACCTCACCTAGGCACAGAGCAGTCCTCCCAGCCACCCCGGGCCCTGCCACCTCACATTTCCTCTCCCACCGCTCGGCCCCACCTGGCCTTGGAAGCGGTCATGACCCCGTGTCGCCCCTGGCCCTGGCTTCTCCAGCTTCCTGCTGTTCCCAGCAGCTCCCGGGAGCCCCGCCCTGGCCAACTGGAAGGGGCTCACACTGCCGGACGCACAGGCAGAGGTACAAGGGTTGTGCCTGGAGCTGTGTCCTCAACTGTCCACTGGGAATAACTGCGTTAGCCACATAGGACCACTGGAGAGCCAGAGGGGGAAAGGCTGTGGACTCTGGGCCCAGAGCCCAGCAAATAGCAGGCCCGCCTTTGGGAAGGTACCCGGTGGGACTGGCCCTCTGCTTACCCCTCCAGTGCTCTGCTGCCGGGCGTCCAGGGCTCCAGCCAGGCCATCTGTTGCTTGTGGGGCTTCATACTTGACCCTGAAACACAGAGGCATTTGTGGCCATCAGGTGCTGCCCCGGCCACACCAGGCCTGGGCAGGAGATGAGCTGGACTTGGAGTCCCTGTGTGGACTTGGGTGGGGCCCGGGCAGGGGCAGCTCAGACCACAGGGCAGGTGTGGGCTGAGGGCTCCTCCTCCCAGGCCTGCCTGGGGATGGAAGAAAAGACCCCATTTTCTGCCTCTGGGGACCGGCTTGGGCACTTGAGCTGTGTGACAGGCGCCAGCAAAGCTGGAGAATGTAGGGGGGTCTTTGGCTAAAGACCCAGAACAAGATCCCCAGTGGCTACAGCCAGGTTTGGCCAAGCTGAGAAACGCTCCAGGATCCACGCTCACGGAGAACGGTCTGGGGGCCTCTTTGGAGCACTTCCTGTCTCATAATTTCATCAATTGGTTCTGAAAGGTGGCACCTGAAGGGCACCCGCGGGTCTGCTGCTGAAAACTGGGGTGCGGGCTGCCGGGGGAGCTGCGCCCTGCCTGGCTCACCAGCGCTGGGACCCTCCCTGATGACCCGCCAGGGCCCTGCCACATGTCGGGGGAGGCCAACCTGCCAGGCAGGGTGGAAGGGGCAGGGCTGGGAGGGACAGGGCTGCCGCTCGGCTGCTGGCCGGTGAGGAGAGGGCGGGAGGTGTGTGCTGTGACGGAGGAGCAGCCCCAGAGGGACCAAGGGCATCACCCAGAGTGGCAGGGGAGCTGGGCCAACAGGGCGGCCAGGCGTCCCTCCCTGCTATGGCGGGGCCGTCCAGGGCAGGCACTGGGACCTGCCCTGGTGTGGAGAGGGTGGCTGTTCCCACTCTGGACAGCGGTGAGGCAGCGAGCCACGGGCCCAGCCCAGGAGAAAGCCTGGCGCAGTTAGGGCGCAGGCTGCCCCGGTGAGGGGCACTGCTGCTCTGCTGAGGTGGGGCCTCGGGAGCTGGAGCCCCAACACGTGGAACGGCTGCAGTGCCAACGCGCCTTCCTAGGAGTGCGGTAGGTCTCACTGAAAGGGGCTGCTGCTTCCTTTTTGTTTTTGGTGCTGGGGATGGAACCTGGGGGTGCTCTATCACACAGCTGCATCCTCAGCTCTTTTCTTTAAATTTTTAAAAAAATTTGAGAAGGGTCTGGCTAAAATGTCCAGGCTGGCCTCAAACCTGTGATTTTCCTGCCTCAGATTCCCAAGTCACTGGGATTATAGATGTGGCTTGAAAGAGGCTTATTTTTTTAAAAAATTAAAACCATTTTTATTTTTTATTTTTGGAACTGGGGATTGAGCTCAGGGGCGCTTAACCACTGAGCCACATCCCCAGGCAGTTTTTTAAAATATTCAATTTAGAGACAGGGTCTTGCTAAGTTGCTGAGGCTGGCTTTGAACTTATGATCCTCTTGCTTCAGCCTCCTGAGTTGCTAGGAGTCCAGGTGTGTGCCCCTGCACCTGGCTGAAGGGGGCTTCTTGGGGAGACCCCCACGTCCCAGAAGCACTGCTACACACCCTCCCCCAGAAGGCGCAGCGGCTGGTGGAGTGCAACTGTGGGCTGGCTCATCCTGTCCCTGGTAAGTGACGATTTGCAGGGCCGTCCAGAGCCAACCTTGAGGCCAGCGTGGCCTAGGGGTGTGCTCATTCCCTTAGCATCCTTGGCTAAATCTGGCAAGAGCTGTCGGGAACACAATGCCAAGGATCACACACCCTGACCCAGAGGCGGCTGCTAGTGGGGGGCGGGCAGCAGCCCGATGCCGCCTCTAAGATATGCCAGGTGCATGTGGGAAGGGCTGGGTGAGGCTCGCTGGCCTGGGAGACTTAGAGAACCCTGCTTCCCTTCACTCCAAAGAACTGCATGTTCTCTCCTGATTCCTTCTCGCCCTGCCCCTCTCTCCCCCACAAGGAGTAGCCTGAAGCCCGAGGCTCGGCTGGGCCAGGGATGGCCCTGCAGCAGCAAAGGGCAGCACAGCCTGTGGAGCGGCCCTCGACCTCCTGGCCAGAGGCTGGCTGCCCCAGGCCAGCGCAGGAGGGAGGAGGGCCTCTCTTCAGATGGTTCCAGTGAGGCTGCTGGGCAGGGGACAGACGGGGCCACTTGGAAATACACTCATCTAAGAGCTCCAGGCCTGGGTTCTTCCTCCCCATGCCTGAGCCCCTCGCCTTGTCTGTCCTTGGGTGCCCTCTGCAGAGCTGCCTGCCCTGCTCTGTGCCCATAACGCCGCCCCTCCTGCAAGTGCTCCCACAGCACAAGCAGCAGCCGCACACAGGCCACTCTCCCGGGGAGACTGCACCCTGCAGAGCAAGCTCCAGGTGCCATCTTCCCTGTCCCCAGGGCCTGTGCCCTGGAGGAACAGCCCAGTGAGAGCACCCTCCAGAAAGGCTGGCACCGGAACACTCAGACACACTCTCCAGTGTGCCAGGGCGGCTGTCCCTGGGGCCTGTGTGCACGCGCCACCCCACAGTGGCAAGTCCCCCATGACCCATTAGCTTCCATCTGCACAGGAGCCTCAGTAGCATCCCTAGCTCCATGGCAACCGCGAGCTGTAGGCCTGGGGCACCTGGGCTTGAGTGTGCACTCTACCAAAGTGAAGCCAGCCTGCGGGGCATGGTGACGACGAGCACCTCCGGTGACAGCTACAGCTACTCGGAGGCTGAGGCAAGAGGATTGAAAGTTCAAGGCCAGCCTTGACAACTTAGCAAGATGTCTCAAAAATTTTCTTAAAAAGGGTCCAGGGATATTACTCTATAGCTCAATGATAGAGAGCTCGCCTTGCATGTGCGAGGCCTGGGTTCACCCAGTACCAAAAACAAAACAACACAAAAGACGTAGCTGCTGGTGGCCCAGGGCTGGCTCTGGTTGGGGGCAGGGCAGAACACCCTGGATCCAGGTTGTGGAATCCTAACTGGGAGGAAGGGCCCCTCCTGCTGGCCGTGGCCATCAGACTGGACCTGGATTTGCTGCTGTGGGCAGGGGATCAACACAGAGTACCCAAAGCCAAGTGGCAGCAGCTCAGAGGATCTTCATCTAGAACTTTCCTTGGCTGTAGGAACCTGGCTGCCCACAGCTCAATCCGGGTGGTCATAAGCAAAGGGATGAAGAGGCCATGTGGGAAGCACGTGGGGAGCCAGTTTGGGAGAAGTCAAGGCCAGGGGTGGGCCCTCAGACACACCTGCCTCAGCTGCTGAAAGCAGGTCCCCAAAATGGACAGCGTGCAGGAAGGGCAGCCCACCTCTGTCCCAAGGCAGGCCGGCCTGAGTGGGCCACAGGACTGCCCTGAGAGCAGGTGGCTGGGCTTGAGAGCCCCGAGGATTCGTTAGGGAACTTCCTTGGCCTCTGGGGGACGGGGCCTGGGGACAGTTTTGGAACCAGACAGCCCTGGGCTCCCAACCGAGTGACACCAGACATCAGTTGCCTGCCTGACCCAGTCTCTCGGTGCCTCGGTTGCCCTCTGACCAGATTACGTCAGACTGAGGCAGAGGCGGTCCCTGTCTGTAAGCTTCCCTTCTGGGCCAGCTCTGCCTGCCGTCTGTCCCTTGACCACAGGGCTCTGAGGCCATGCCTGACTGATGGACGCATGCCTCTCCTCCCCGTGTGCCCACCACCGCGCCAGGTTCAGGGGTCCTGAAAGTCCCTCTCCTGACAGAGGCCCTGCCTGCAGGGGACCAGGGCAGGGCCGGGCCACTCACTCTTTCCGTTGGTCAGCCAGCGAGCTGCCCCGAGTCAGTGCAAACATGTCAAACTCGTCCTCCAGGCGGCCCGGGGCATCCAGAGACTGCAGGCCAGTCCTCACGCTGCTGGTGCCCAGGTCTACAGGGACAGAAAGGCCACAGGAGGCATCCACCTGTTACCCCTGTGCTTCCCTGCCAGGCCCGGGGTGTGGTGCTGGGGGAGCGGCAGGGCAGGGGTGTGGGCGGCAGGTGGAGGGGCGGGTGGGGCGGGAGCAGGCCACGGCCGGCCGCTGTCTGCTCCTTTCCGAGGTGCAGCAGGTGCAGCACTCCCTGGGAGCTGCAGTGAGGGTCAGGAAACAGGGGAGGGGCCGCCCCCTACATCTGCTGAGGAGGTGGGGGCAGGGCAGACTGGCTTTTCCAACAAGTGTTTCTGGGTGCTTCGGGTGGGGTCTGAATGACTTCCTGGACTTGGCATGAAGCAGACAGTCAAGAGCATTCAAACCAACCCCATGGCTGGGCTCAGTGGCAGAGCGCTTGCCTAGCATGTGTGAGGCACTGGGTTTGATTCTCAGTATCGCATATAAGTAAATGAATAAAATTAAACAAACAATCCCTGTGACAGTGATGACGATGCCACCATTTACCAAGAGTGGTGGGGCTGGGGTATAGCTCAGCGGCAGAGCAAGTGCCTAGCACGTGACAGTCCTGGGTTCCATCTGCAGTTCCACACACAAACCCAGAGTGCCCTCCAGGACTGGCACTGGCCTGAGCCTGTGTCAGCTGTGAGCTTGTCCCATCCTCCTGACCCAGGAGGAGGGCCCAGCTCCCTCCTACTCGTCACCAAGAAGCAAGGCGAGGCACAGCGAGTCCAAGTCATTCGCCTAAACGCACCCAGATGACTTAGGCCCTGGGGGGGCATCAGTGCAGAGGGACACTCACGCAGCAGTGGGGTCTCTGACAAGCAGGGCCCAGGGCCTGGGGGACCCCTGGGGCAGCCTCAGTGTTTTTTCCTGAGTGCCAGCCTTGCCATAAGAGCTGGCTTGGGACCTGGTTTGGAGGGACACCGTCTGATGCTGGTGACAACGGAAGTGCCCAGGACAACCAGGCTGCTATGGCACCGTGAGGTGCCCTCGCTGAGCCCCCCGCGGTACTTACTCATTCCTGCCAGCTGGGATGAGAGGTTGCCGGTGGCCACAGGGTCAGGGCCCATGTCGATCAGGTCAGCGGCCGGCTCAGCCTCACTTGGGGCCTGGGGGAGGAGAGGCCCAGTGTCCTCGCGGCCTGCAGCCCCGCTCCCTTCTCCTGAAGCGCTGGCCCGCACTCTCGGCCCCCAGGCTCTGACTGGGAGTCAGGGGGCTTCTCCCCTCCACTCGGGCCCCTGCTCAGGGAAGGCCCTGGGCACCAGCTGGTAGCAGAGCTCCATTTGCCATGAAGGGGCAGGGCCGTAAGTTAGGAGACCTCCCTGGGAGCCCGGAGGCAGCTCCATCCTGCCTGGGGTGCTGGGGGAGGCCTCCTCCTCCCATGAACGCGCTCGCTCGCTCGCTCGCTCACTCAAGTCGCAGCAAACACGACTTTTACCTTGGCATTTTGTCCTGTTCGGAACCGTTCAAACCTACAAGACACAGAAGACCCCAGTCAAGGGGACGGACAGACAGACACAGCTCCAGAGGAGCTCTGCAAACCGTGGGTCTCAGAATCGACTCAGTGGGTCCACGTCAGGGAGCGCCTGCAGTCTGTGCGTGCTGTCAGCCGGGCCCCTCCTCCATTTGCTAAAGTGTCCCAATTTAAATGGCAGCCATAAGGCCACCTCAGTCACGACCAGCAGCCAACAAGCATGGCTAGAACAGAGGAGGGGACGGGGGCACTGCCCTGGGACACCGTCTCCTCCTCTCACATGCCTGTGTGCGCTGGGCTTGCTGCGGTGGTGTGGGAAAGGTGCGGAGTCTGAGCCTGCCTTATGGAGCCACCGAGGGGCTGAGGAGCTGGAGTGGAGGGAGTGGCTTGGGGACACGGGGAGTGGCTTGGGGACACGGGAAGTGGCATCACTTCTGAACACCTGTCCCCTCGCCTGGTGTCTAGGGTTGGGGGTGCGGAGAGGACACTGACTAGAAGCAGCTGAGAACAGAAAGCACTGCACAGGAGAGGCCTGGGGACTGGTGTCGGGGGCCACCGCACAGTCCACCGCCTGAAATGCGGGAGAGGCCCTGCATTCCCGGGGGCCTTGGAGCCAGAGAGGCGGGCAGGTGGGGCCGTGGGGCCATTTCAAGTTAGATGGGGCCGGAGGAGGCTGGGTGGCCAGCATCAGGCACCAGGCGCAGGTGTGTGGAGGTCTCCAGGCACCGGCCCATGGACTCAGTCACCACCAGCTGCCACAGATGTGACAAGTGGAGGGCCACCACCTCTCGGGCCCTGCGGCCCTGTCCTCTTCCACAGCAGCAACTGAACGCTCTTTTGGAGAGCTGTGCTCCCCATCTCATGTGATCCTGATGGCCTGTCACTGAGAGGCTTTTCCCTCCCCATCTGGTGGGACAATGAAGCTAAGCCAGTCTTCGGAAGCTTGATGAGTGTTGGGGGCTGTCACATTTACTGACGGTGGCACCCGGGACATGGTCCAGGAATCTGTGTCCCCACCTTGACCTCAGACCCCAGAGCTGCCCAGGGACTATCCTGCCTGTTTACCGGCAGCTTCACTGTCTTGCTCTTCTTTGGATTCTGAAAACTACTTATTTAATAAAGCCTAGAAAATTCTTTTCCGAGCTTCTCCAGGAAGGCCCTGAGTAGCCTACAGCCTAATTAAGCCGAGTCATTGTCCATGGGCCCAGGGGCTGGAGGTGCGCAGCGGGCAGGGACAGGCCAGAGCACCACAGCTGCAGGGCCCATGCTCTTGCCCCGCCTGCCCAGCCCCGGGAGTGGATCCTTGCAGGCTGCAGGCCGCTCCAGGAAGGGGCTGAGGGTGTGGAAGGGCGGCTTTCAGGCCCTGGGGAGGGGGCACTACCGTTCATGGCGCAGGAACACGTTGTTGAGATTGTCGTTCACGATGAGCAGCTCCTCGGTCAGCTGCTCGTTGGCGATGCGCGGGATGAGCTCCAGGACCCTCTGCTGCATGGCCCGGCACGTCCGATGAAGCTCCTGCAGGGGCGGAAGTGAGACACATGGTCACTCGGCCCAGCAGGGCCATCCCTCGTGGACAGCGCACCAGCCCTGGCCTGGCCTGGCAGGAGGGAGTGGTTTCCAGGGGATGGCACTTGGTTCTACAAACATGAATGCACACTTCACTTCCTGGTTTCTATACCAAAATTAATCAAATTAATTGGTCTTGAGATGGGGCCTTGCTATTTTAGCCCGGCTGCCCTGAACGCCTGGGTCCAAGTGATCCTTCTGCCTCAGCCTCCCCAGGAGCTGGGACTATTGGCACTTGCCACCTTGCCTGGCTTTACCTTAAAATTCAAAGCTCAGGCGATCCCAACACGCTAACTGCTGCCGGTTTAACCTGGTGTGTGCAGGGTCCAGAAGGAAGTTTCTCCCACCATCTTTGCTTAAAACAAAACTCAAGACTGTTGGGGACACAAGAGTGATGGCTGAACACAGAATCACCACTTCTTTGGGTGTAGAAAAAATACAATTTGACTCTAGCCATTATCCACATATGCTGATCATGAATCTTTGCCCCACTATCTTCACTAATTTTTTTTTTTTTAAAAGAGAGAGTGAGAGAGAGAGAGGGGGACAGAGAGAGAGAGAGAATATTAACATTTATTTATTTTTTCTTAGTTCTCGGCGGACACAACATCTTCGTTTGTATGTGGTGCTGAGGATCGAACCCGGGCTGCACGCATGCCAGGCGAGCGCGCTACCGCTGAGCCACATCCCCAGCCCCATTCACTAATTTTTTAACTTGGGATGATTTCAGATTTCCAGCATTGCAGAGAGCGCGAGAGCTCCTGTGCCCAGCACCCAGTTGGACACCCGTAAGAACAAGGTGGTGACACTGGGTGGGGGCTGCCAACTCGGCCGAGTGCTGGGGCCAGTGTTCCAGGGCCCGCCCACACTGCACTCGGTGGCGCGTCACTACTTTCCTTTCGAGTGTCTGGTTTAAACTTACTTGGGGAAAAATAAAGAAATGAAAGCCCCCAGCTTTGTAGGTTTGACTTGCAAGACTGTCTGTTCTCTGCCTAGGTACCTGCCGCCAGGTGAGCAGGGGCCTCGGTCGTGAAGTGGGGGGTGCAGAGAGACGTGGGGTGTGGCTGAAGCGCACTTTCTCTTGGGGCAGCAGGACCAGGGCTGCTTGCGTGTTGGTTTCGGCTCCTGTGCACCCCGACACCCACCCTCCCCAGCCAGGCCTCCAGGGACTCCTCCTCAGCACTAGCACAGGCAAGGGACATCTAAGGTGGCTGTCAACATCCGGGGCCTCTGCTCTTCCCTCCGTGACCAAGCACTCCGTGGCCTGGTTTCCATTGTACGTTCTGAGTGAACACAGGGCTACCTATTTAATACAGCCTAGAAAATTCTAGAAAATTCTTTTCTGGGCTTTTCCAGGAAGGCCCTGTAGCCTACAGCAGGCCTAATTAAGCCGAGTCATTGTCCACAGGCCCAGGGGCTGGGAGGCGGCACCGTGGTGGAGCCGGCCTCCCATGAGTGGAGCCCTGGGTTCTACCCTCAGCACCATACTAAAAATAAAATAAAATAAAATAAAATAAAATAAAATAAAATAAAATAAAGGTATTGTGCCCATCTACAACTAAAAATAAATGTCCTCACAGATCCTGGGACACAGGAGCCAGGCCCCAACGTGTGTGTGGGAGCCGTTACTGTGTCTGCCTGGCCAGCTTCTCCCTCCTAAGTCCCCTAGACCACTCATAGCTACCTTGGCTGGGGACACATGAGCTAGCTGCATGCAGGCCCCTCACCCAGCCCTCAAGTCCAGGCGTCCAGCCAACTCCAATGCTCTCCCACTCCCACAGGGAAGGACTCCTAGGCAAGTCACCTCCTTAGGCACAGGGACAGGAGAGTGACGCAGGTCAGACAAGCACTGAGCGCTCTGTCCCCTCACAGATTCTGCTGACTCCTGGGCCTTGGAGGTCCCCAGCCTTCTTGGTGCTCCTATGAACTGACTTCCACAGGGAGGGGGCCTCTCCCCAGACCCAGCCCTCTGTCCAGTGGCACACTGGCTCATGTCATGCAGCAGTGACCCTCAATGCTCCCACCCGCCTGGGCCCCCGAGACCCATCTCATCTCAAAGTCCACATGACCCCGCTAAGACGCCCATCCTGAGCAGTGGCTGAAACCTTCCAGCTCACCCCAGGGCCACCAGGGGGCTGACTGTGGACACGGGGCTGGCGGTTCCATGCAATTCCTCACTTAAGGCTCACATCCAGCCTGTACCAGAAAGGCTACTGTGGCACCTGACAGCGAGGAAACCGAGACAAGAGGGGTTCTTTGGTCCAACAGAAGGGACAGAACTGAGGTCTGAGCTCCCATCTAAGCAGTCCAGAGCCCCTGCTGTCACATTTCCTCTGTGACCTGGAGGTTCCCAGCAAGCTAGGAAGGTCTGGGAAGGAATGTGGGTGGGCAAAGGGGCAAGGGGCACCTGGGCAGGGCCCTGGCTCACCTGCAGCAGCTCCAGGTCTGCAGGCTCCGCCTGGGTGGGCACCAGCTCCGTCAGCATCTCCGACATCACCCTCACGTTCCCACTCACCATCTCCAGCTCGCTGCGCAGCTTCCCGATCTGAAACCCATGGCGGGGAGTGAGGGAGCAGGGTCTGCAGCCCCTGGCGCCCGGGCGTGACACCGAGGAGCGGCCTGCCTGGCTGGCCCCCTCCCCAGGCAGCCTCGCTCCTGGCTCCCGAGACACAGCCCAGCCTCAGGACCTGTGGTGGGCTTGTCCCCCAGCCCCAGGGCCCCGCACAGGGGCATTACCAACCATTGCCATCTCCAAACCCAGGAGCCAGGTCTGGAAGGCAGAAGCGGAAAGGCGCAGGCTGCAGGGAGAGAGGCGCTGTGTGGCAGCAGTGCGCCAGCCTCTCCTGGGCCCAAGGTGGAGCTAACAAGGCCCTGGGGATGGGGGCTCCTCAGGGAGGGGAAGGCTGTAGGCCCTCTCTCTCCAGGGAGAGCTGGGGCTTTGTCTCTCTCTCTCCTAGGAGGATGGGGACTTTGTCCCCCACTCCCTCCTGGGGGACTGGGATTTCTTTCTTGACCTTGGTCTGCTTTAGTGTCCTATGTGCCACTACCTTGAGCTTAAAACTCAGCTTTAGCAGTTGTCTCAATGACCAAAGGGAGCCAAGGGCTTGGGCTTGGGGGACAGCGTGACAGTAGCCTGAGGTGCACAGCGAGGTGTCTTCCGTGGCGGGACCTGGGCATTCTGTGCCCACAGAGGTTTGTGCGCTGATCACCCCCATGAGACCTGCCTGCAGAAGCCCTTCCTCACACATCGGCTCCTGGCTCCGGCAGCCACAGGACTACACTGTGAGAAATGCTGATGGACTCTGAATAGTGTGACCACGTCACAGTTGTCTTCAGGATATGAATGCCACCGGGGAAATTCACGACTGTGATGGCCCGCCATTCATGGGCTGCTTCACAGGAGCTAGCACACGGGTGGCTGGCTTAACCTTGGCCACAGGTAGATGGCCTCCCACGTCCCAGCTCTCACAGACCAGGGACGGTCGGAGCCCCCGCTCTGTTCACCACACCTGAAACCTTGGAACCAGCGCTGTGGTGCGAGAGCGGGGAACGCCACACATCCAAACCACAGGGTCCTGACCGAAGGAGCCTGGGGGTCGCCCACCACACTCCTGACACCATCACAGGTTCCAGGGGACAAAAGCAGACTGTGAAGCTAACCGAGAACCTCTCAGCGCTGCTTTGCGAGGACCCTCTGGTACTTGGAGGTCACCAGTCTTGACCTATGAGCTGCTAGACTGCAGGCCCGCTGCTCGAGGTCATAGCCAGGCGGATGATTTTTGTTTAGAGGTGGTTTTACATTTTTTATATGCCTTGAATTATTTTGTCCAGTTGGCAAAACTTTTCTGGAGGTGTCTATGACGCTGGGGGGATTTCACACTGGCCAGGAGATAACAAGGCGCAGGTTTCATCAGCTACTCTGGAAAGAGCCCTGCGCAGGCTCCAGCCACCCAGAGCCCACCTGAAACGAGCAGCTCACACCAGCCCTGGCCTCGGCCAGCAGGGCTCCTGCTAATGGCTGAGAGGTCCCCAAAGCTGGCCAAGAACCTGGTAAAACTGCCCTGGACTCTCCTGCTCCACCTCAGAGCTTCTGCAGGAGGCTCGTGGAAGCAGGAGGGCGCCGCCGCGCACGGGCCACGTTGAGTTTCTGTGTTGCCCTTTCGGTCACAGCCTCCGTCAGGATGAGACCTTAACGGAGCACAGCACCACACAGATAAAAGGGGAGCCCGAGGCTGGGGGGCTAGGTACTTCTCTGGTGCTGCCTGGACAGGCAAAATGGTTTGGAAAATGTCAGGTCTCAGACAGACCTGAGCTGCCTCCCATGAGCTGTGTGCCTCTGGGTGAGTGAGTTCACTCTCTGAACCTTGCTCTAAAGCGGGAACAGTAGCACCACAGATACTGACGGGGGCTCCACCCCCACACCTGCCTGGACCCGAGGGCTGCCGGGGGCTTGTCTGCCTACCTGCTCCGGGGTTGGTGTGATGGGCGCATCGCTGGGCAGTAAGGCTGGGGTGGGCACAGGGGTGCTGTGCTGGCTCAGGTCCCCTCGCTGACTGCTGTCAGAGCCCAGGGAATTCTGTCCTGATGATGTCTCTGAATTGAACACGGTCTAGGGGCAAAAGACAGTTGAGCAGGGCCTCCCGGGAAGGCCAGGCCACAGCAGGACCTGGGGGTGAGCCTGCCCTGCCCAGAATTTCAAAGTGGGGATCCTCCTCACCCTCTGGGGCGTGTGGATGGGTGACAGCATGTCCAGGTCGGTCATGGGGAACTCCAGGCCCTTTCTCCGCAGGTCCTCATAGACGGCGACGACACCTGTCAAATCCGGGGAGCTGCGGAACGCGTCAGCCCAGGACTGAGAGGCGACAAGGGGACATGGCCAGTGACCACTGCTCACCTTCTTCCCTGTGAGCCCACCGCCCTGGCGCCCTGGAGGGAACAGAGGCCCTTTCCCTGACTTGCCAGTCCTCTCATTACCACCTGCAGCCATTGAGGGACAGAGTGACCAGGCTCGCCACACCCACATTCCACACCATCTCCTCAAGGCAAGCAGGGCCTGGTACCGCCCCCACCCCCAGCCTGGGGCGAGCGACTCGGGAAGGACCCCCCCCACTGTTCCGGCCCCGCCCCCGGCCCACCCCAGGGCTCACCTGGATGAGGCTCAGCACCTTGTCGTGCACGATGGTGGGCGGGTTGTTCCTGGGCAGGATGGTCCTCACCAGCACACTCTCCACGAAGTCCTGGCTGGCCACCAGCACGTGGAAGCGGTGCCCGCAGTTCTTCACACAGGTTTCCAAGACCTGAGGGCGAGAGGTGCCCAGGTGTGCCCCAGTTAGAGGCAGGGAAGTGCCCAGCCTCCCTCCAGGCTCCTCCTGTGTCCCAGGTGGGAGGTGGGGCAGAAGAGAGGAGACTTCCTAAGGTGCGCCCCGGGATTGTGTGTGTGGGGGGGGGCACGCCAGGACTCGAGCTGTCTGCTCTGGGCGGGGAAGTGCAGGGGCTGGTGTGCTGGCTGCAGCCCTCCTCCGCGGGTCAGTGTCCCCTGGATCCTGATGCTGGTCCTCAGCTGAACTGACTAGAGGGGAGGTGGCTCTCCAAGGGGAAACCGGAACCCGAGCTGCCACACCTGGGGACACTGGTCCTGAGGACCAGTGCTGGGTTCCCTCCCTCCTCGGTGGGGTTGCCCTTACTTGTCCGCTCAGCCAGACCCTCCTGGGGACAGTGCTGCTGTGGGGGGAGGCTGGGACAGAGCGTGCTCCTTCCTACGCTCAGCCTAATCCCCCTGGAGCCAGGTCACCCACTTGTGCCCGCCCCTTCTGGGGCTTGGACGGGCTCAGGACGGTGGGCAAACCTGTTCTCAGCCCCTGGCACTGCCCTGGCTTCATTTTTTGGGGTGGCAAAGAGCCAGGTGACACCTAATTTCCTGCCACACCCGCTCCCTGGGCCTGGGTTTCCTAAGCCTGTAGGTTCTCGGTGCCAGTGGCTCGAGGGTGAGGTGGCCTCTGTCTGCTCCCACATCACCATCACTTTGCCCTCCAAAGAGGAGCCCAAGGGTGGACCGTCTGCTGGGCCTGAGGGGAAGTGGCCTTTAGCAGACTGTGGTCCTGTCGTGTAGTCGATGGAGGGGAGGACGGATGGACAGACAGACGGGGCACTCACCGTGAGAGCCAGCATCACCTCGTGGAAGTTCTTGTTCCCCACGATTCTCTTCTTCACTGCGCGGAAGGCATCTTTGGGGCTGAGCAGAAGGAAGAAAGAAGGACTCAGGCAGAGGACCCCTTCCTCACGGAGGCTGCGCATCTCAATCCAGGGGGCCCTGGGACGGCCTCGGTGCTCCTCCTCCCTGAGCTGTGTCCAGACGGGCTGCTCAGCAGGGCTCCCGTGCAGGGCCCAGGCCTCCTGCTGGACGCTCCCTCTGGGGAGAGGTGGAGTGCTCGTCCAGAGGCAGAACCACAGGCCTCCCCTGCAGCCTGAGCCTGGTCTGCACCGCGCCCTGCCCTGCAGCGTCTTCCTCACTGAGGCTAATGGCCTGCGGGCAGTGTTCTAATGCCCCGGCATGGCCAGCCCTCTATCTGTCCATTTGGCCTTCAAGTCTGACCAAGCAGGGACCTGCCAGCCAGTGCTGATCCATCTAGGGCGACTCAGGGAGCCTGGAACCCTGGCACAGGTCCTGGGCAGGAAGGAAGGTGTGGGCAAGGCCTCCAGGGCAGACCAGGTGTGGGGCGAGCTGGGCCAGGGCCAGTGGACAGGACAGGGCAGGGAGGGAGGGCCTGGCGCAGAACCTGGCCCAGCAGTTCCATGCAGTGCACCCTGGGTAGCTTCCTGCTCTTCCTGGGCCCTTGTGTGGCCACTGCTATACTCTGGGTGTGGAATGTCCCCCAGAGGCCCATGTATTAAGGCTTGGTCCCGGGGGGTGCTATTGGGAAGCTGCAGAAGCTTTGAGAGGTGGGCTTAGTGGGAGATCTTCAGGTCCCTGGGGTGGGTCCCTGGTCTCCTTCTCACTCTTCTTTTGCTTTTAGGCCATGAGGTGAGCGGTTCTGCTTGGCTCTGGACTCTTGCCACCACGGGCTTGCCTTGCCAAGGCCTAGAGTAACCCCAGAACTGTGAGTTGAAATAAATTTTCTCTTAATAAGCTGATTATCTCGGGTCCTTTGTTATAGCGATGGAAGCTGACTGGCACAGGTGTCGCTCTGGGGGCCACTCCAGGCTCCAGAGGGACTTGTCTCTGCTTCTCACAGCATGGCTGGAGGAAAGGGCAGTTAGCGCATGCTGTGCACCTGGGTGTCCAGCACCCTGCTGGGAGCAGGTGGATGACAAGGAGGGCACAACCCAACGGAGAGACTGTGGCAATGACACTGAGACTGTCGACACGCAGGCCCAGGGAACGGCTGCCTTGGCTCACGGCCGGCCCTGAGCCTGCTGCTGTCCTGGGGTCAGCAGGGAGATGGAGCTTGCTGTCTCCAAGGACATGGCAGTGACCTCCAGCATCACATCCACAGGGCGCCAGCCTTTCCGGAGGCTCCAGAGGCCTTCTGCCTGTCTTCTCTCCTGGTCCTGCCCTCTGCCCACCATCCCCCCCACTTCACTTTGACGAGACAAAGTGAGTATCAAGCCACGGACACAGACACTGGAGGGACCCAGCAGCCTCTGCCTCTCCTGACTGGGCCTCCACTCTGGGCCCTCTCCATGCACAGTGCACCTGGCTGAGAAGCTCTGTGAGCTGGCTGAGGGGTCACTAGATCACCCCAGTAAAAACCAGAGAGGGACATGCCGACTCACTGAACACAGGACACACCTGGCTGCCTTCCTGCGGCCACCACACCCCTCCCCGCCTGTCCCTGCAGGGCTTTCCTGAGGACAGTGACCCCTTCCTGCTCCCCTCAGGGACTTGGGCTACCGTTGGAAGGATCTAGAAGAGCTTTGCCACGGAGGACAAAGACCTGGAGAGTGACGGGGCTTGTCCAAGGTTGCGTCACACAGCTGGCTGGCAAACACTAGTCAGAGGAGAGACGCTGAGTCCCTGATGCCTCACATCACGTCCCCTGGCAGGGCTCCACAGCACGGGAACACCACGCCCGCTCCCGACCTGCCCTGCTGTGTCCAGATCTCAGGGAAGTGAACGTGTGGCCCGCGTGTGCTCTTGCTCAGAGGGAGCCCGCTGTCCCTGACGCATAGTCCACCCCTCAGGATGCAGAAGGGCTTCAGGCCACTTCCTCCTCGCCCTGGGAGCCTCCAGCTGGCCTCGTCCAGGGAGCTGCTGCGGCGTGGAGAGGTGGTGTGGGTGGCAGCATGCAGGGACCTGCTGTGACATGGGGCTTTGAACCTTTTTATGCCTCTCAGCCCCCAATAAAGGGACTGGCCTGGATCATGGTCCAAAAATGTTTAAAATGCCACATGGTCACCCAGGTGGGTTCAGAGGACCTGGCAGCCCCTCCCACAACAGGGCCATGAGCTGGGCGGGACTTTGTGGCTGGGATGGTGAGGGGCTGGGCGGGGATGGCAGGGATGCAGGTGTAGGTCCAGCAGGTGTGGACTTCCTGTGGCTGGCCCTCCCGCCTGAGGGTCCTTAGCCCTCCGAGGGTCCTTACCCCTCCTCCGTCTCATTGATGATGTCGCAGATCTCCATGTTGAGGGCCCAGTCCTCGCCCTGCAGGGAGCCGTCTGTAGCCTTCTCTGGGGAGGAAGCAGCCACAGGTCACAGGTGTGCGAGGGCCCGAGTGGGCAAATGGGAAGAATGGGGTGAGGGGAAGGGGGACACGAGGCAGACCCTTCTGGGCCCTTAAGATGGGCCAGCTTGACATACGTTAGCCCAGTTGTCATCTGACTCTTGTGGTGGCCACCTGGGGCTGGGGGCACCCCTGCCCTTCGGCAGAAGAGAGGAAACCGTGGCCCAGAGTCTGCCAAGTGGATGAGCAAGGCCAGGAATCTAGGGGGCCTGGTCTCTGACTGCTTGTCTTTGACATGGTGACAGGGCCAGTATTCCTCTGATTTTGTAGAGTCCCCTCTTGACTGTTTGTCGTTGGAGTTGGGAACCATTCTTGAGGTTCAAAATGTAGAAATTTCCAGATCAGCATATAATGGAGGGTAGATCTCTGTGTCCCTGCCCCAGCCCCCCACTTCCTAGAGGGACTCACTGTGACCAGCTTCCTCTGCAATCTCCCAGGGACCTTCTTTATATAGGAATCGAGGACGGCACTACCAACAGGTGACCCGTCCTGTCCCCTTTCAAGCCACAGTTTCTGCCTACTGATCAGGCCAATGAAGAATTGCACTGGGACACAGCGGTGGCAAGATGCACAGAGACACTGCCCTGTGGGCCCAAGACTGGCCCAAGAACGTTCTCAACCAGTCTGTCGAGGACCAGGAGGGCACCTTGGAGGGCAGGCTCATCTTTCAGGACATGCCCATGCCGGGCTGGGGACACTCCTGCTCTCAAACTGGGCCTTCCCCGACTCTGGTTTTGAAACCGACCTGATCTCAGTGTCACCCTTGGGTCCTGCAGCCAGACACATGGCTAGTGGCCCAGAACATGGTCAAGTGGCAGAGGCGGAAGAGCGTTAGCGCTCCCCTGGACTGTGGCCAGGGGCAGGGATGATGAGGGGCTCCTTTTTTTTTAATATTTATTTTTTAGGTGTGGATGGACACAACACAATGCCTTTATTTTTTTATGTGGTGCTGAGGATCGAACCCGGGTCCCGCCTGTGCTAGGCGAGCGCTCTTCAATCCCAGCCCTGAAGGGCTCCTTTGAGAGGGCTGACAGACGGACTTGTGCCTCCCACAACTGTTTACTGGGGGTGGCTTTTATGTGCCGCACTGGCCACCTTGAGGACTCACACACTGACAGCCACACGGAGGACCCAAAGGTGCTGAGTGAGTGTCCCTTTGAGCAGAGGGTCCCACCTGCTGCAGGAGGGGCAGTGGACATTCACACACGACACTATCACGTCCCAAACCATGATGCTGTGTCCCCAGGAGAGGAGAGTGGCCATTATGTTCAGGGCGTGCTGGGGGGTTGGTTGGTTTGGATGTGAGGTGACCCCCAGAAGCTCACGTGTGAGACAACGCAAGAAGGTTCAGAGGACCAATGATGGCGTGGTGACAGCCTTAACCCAGTCAGTGCCTTCATCCCCTGATAGGAATGGCTGAGTGGCAACTGAGGCTGGTGGGGTGTGGCTGGAGGAGGAGGGCACTGGCAGCTGGCTTTGGGGAAGATACTTTGATTCTGGTGAGTGGAGACCCCTCTCTCTGACCATCACGTGAGCTGCTTCCCTCTGCACTCTCTTCCACCATCACGTTCAGCCTCACCTCAGACCCAGAGGAGTGAGCCTGCTCTCTGTGGACTGAGACCCCTGAAACCATGAGCCACCATTAACTTCTCCTTTAAAGTTGTTCTGGTCTTGGGGCTGGGGTGTGGCTCAGCGGCCGAGTGCTTGATTAGCACGTGCGAGGCCCTGGGTTCAAACCACGCATAAATAAAGATATTGTGTCCATCTACAACTAAAAAATAATGTTTTTTAAAAAATTGCTCTCTTTGTTTGTTTTTGTTGTTGTTGTTTTGTTTTGTTTGACTTTGTTCATATATCTGTTTGGAATATCACTGAATACATAATAGATTCCCAATAAATATGTATTGAGTCAATAAATACATTTTTTTAATTAAAAAACTTAAAAAAAATTGCTCTGGTTGGGTCTTTTAATCACAGCAGTGAAAAAGCTGACTCAAACAGGGGCTTTAACAGGCTCCGACTGGGGGACCACTAGAGGCCGGCAGGGAGCCAGGGTCAAGGGAGGGCTTGTGTCCCACAGGCCACGCCCAGCGGCCCTCTAGTCCCATGGATCAGAAATCGTGGAGTCACCCCTAACTCCAGGCGTACGTAGCCTGGCCAAGGCCAGCTCCCCGTCTCCTTCCGTCACAGCCGTTCCCTTCCTGCTGTCCCCAAGCCGCCCACCTGTGGACAGCTGCCTCCGCCTCTCCCTGCTTCCGGTGGGCTCCAGCCCACCCATTCTCCAGGCTGCCCGAGGGAGCATCCTGGAACTCCCAGGCGCCCACACTTCCCCGGCCCCCACCTTCCACGGCTCCCTGGTCAGTGTGACCTCCAGGCCCTTCCACGGTGATGGTTTGACCTCCACAGTGACCTGCAGCATCACCAGCCGCCCTCGTCTCACCAACCAGGAAACTGGGCGTTCGAGGGTCAGCAGCCTGGAGGCGGGTGGTGGCCTCCAGCGTGGGCTGAGGGCGCCTCACACTGCGACGCTGGCCTGTCTCTCGCCGGGGGCTGGGAGCTCTGCACGGCCAGCGCTCTGCCCTTCCCTAACCTTTGCTTCCAGTGCCCCCAGCTGAAGCCTCCCGAGACCCCCCAGCACACCCTGAAAATGATGACCTCCCTCTTCTTCTGGGGACAGAGCACTGAGGTTTTGGAAGTGTTGGAGTCATTTTGGAAGGACGGCGACTGTGAAGGGGAAGTGGACATTCCCAGATGAGGGGAACCCCACACAGGAGGCAGCGGGGTGCAGGGGTCCCGGAGCACGAGTCTGGCGCTCCTCAGTGGGCAGAGCCACTGAGAAGGTGGAGATTCTGGGACTGGTGTGTGGCTCAGTGGCAGAGCCCTTGCCTAGCACGTGTGAAGCCCTGGGTTCGATTCTCAGCACTGCAGATAGATAGATAGATAGATAGATAGATAGATAGATAGATAGACAGATAGATAAATAAAGTACACTGACAACTGAGAAAAAAGAAGATGGAGATTCTAGCCAGGAGGCTCAGGAGGCCAAGGCAGGAGGACCACGTGAGCCAAGGCAGGAGGACCACGAGTTCAAAGCCAGCCTCAGCGCTTTAGCTGAGCCCTGGGTGCGGACGGCAGGACTGGGCGTGTGGACTGCTTTGGCACCAGCAGGCAGACGTGCCAATCAAGGGCAGAATTCCAACCCACAGGAATCTGAGGCTGTCATGTTTTTGTTTTTAACAGTGACAGTGACCCAGCTATTTTAAGAAGGGGCAATAAAATGAACTGGCTCCTGACCCTGACCTGCTGGCAATGCTTCAAGGACAGATGGGCAGCAGGTGCCCTTGTCTCCCAGCACCTGAGGGAGCCAGACCTGCCAACCCATGCCCCTGGGCGGCTTGCTGCTGCCCCGGCCTGGCACTCCCTGGTTTGGGGTCACAGGGTTTTGGGTCAAGTTAGGGGGGGGCGAGTCCCAGGTTTGAGTGGGTCTGGCAGCCTGTCCTCTCTGTGGTGGGCCTGGTGCAGACACGTCCCGCTCAGGGGGCTCCAGGTGATCTTCCTAACTTGAGGGTGACATCCCCTCCCCTCACAACAGTCAGGCCAAGCAGCGGCCCCGACTCTGCACGGGTGGCACCAGGCGGAGCGGCCTGCCTGGAGGGAAAGGGCATCGAGGGGCAGGCGAGGGAGGGCTGGGACAGGCCCAGAGGAGGGAGGAGGCCACCACAGCCATGTGGCACCTGCCTCACTCTGGGCAGCTGCTGGACACCCGGTGCTGGCCTGCTCCTCCTGAGCTGTGCCAGAATCCCAGGAGACATCCTGTGCTGCCCAGAAGGAGGCCGCCTCCGTGGGAGCTACAGGGAGCCACCGGCCACTCGGCCTTCCCTGCCACCTGGCCACTCCAGCAGTCGCCCGGCCTCTCCCTGCAGGGCTGGCTCTGGATCAGGCCCATCACCTGCCCAGGTGGGACCGCCACCTGCAAGCTCTTTTTCTCGAACATCATCTAACCAGAGCTCCTCTGTTTAAACCCCGTCTACGACCCCCAGCTGCCCAAGGGTCACAGACCTGACCTCTTCAGGGACCACGCTCCCCACCTCCTGGGGCCTGTTCTTCCTCGCCTCTATCCGGACAGCCACCCCTTATGCAGGTGCCAACAGTGCGTTCCCTCCCTCCCTCCCTCCCTCTCTCTCTCTCTTACACACACACACACACACACACACACACACACACACACACACGGGCGCTCAGCACACCCACAGACACAGATGCCAAGCTGAGGGCTCGGGGGCTGGTAACTTGCCCACGGCCACAGTTTGTGAGCTGCACAGAGTCTCCCCAAGGGATCCCCCAGGTTCATGTCACGGGTCTCTAGATCTGTGTCCAGGACCCACGGAGACGTAGGGGAGTAAAACCAAAGTGGCCTCACCCTCAGTGCAGATGCGGTCCCCTGGGAGGTGAAGTCACTGGACAGGGAGGGAGGGCAGGTGCTGAGTCAGTGGGAGGGCCCAGGAGGCCGCAGAGGAAATGAGTGGCCACACCCACCCCAAGGCCTGTGTCAGCTTGTGGGCAGACTGTCACTCCTCATCCTGGCCCTGACAACACTGTGAACAATGACAGAATGACTGGCCCCCGCTGAGCCAGTGTCACCACCCTGCACCCAGCTGCTGGGACAAAGAGGTCTGCTGCTCAGCCGCCCAAGGGCTCCAGGACTCCGCCCGTTCCCCTCCTTGAAGGCCGCCTCCCCCCAACTCTCAGGAGGCGCAGAGGGAGGGTCACCATGTGGGCAGCGCGGGACTGAGCCTCCAGGCTGCCCAGGTGCAGTGTGATGTGAGGGTCACCCCGCCCCACCTCCCTCAGGACCGTCGTCCACTGCATTCTACCCACCAACCTCCAGGCAAGGACAGAGTGGGGATGGGGTGTTTAAGGACATCCCCAAAGCCCCAGGCTTCTTGCTAGAACAGGGCAGAGGCTTTCCTGCTGCTGAAAGTGGCCCTGATCACGACTCCTCCGTGTCCACCGTGGAAGGCCAGCTGTGCTTACTCTGGCATGGACCTGAGTGACAGGGCTTCCCTGAGGTGAGGGGGCGAGGCCCAGGTTTGGGTGGGCCTGGTCCTTCCTCCTGCCTCTTCCCGAGGCTTGGCTTCCCGCCATGCCCGGCCTGCTCAGCCTCCCTCAGGCT
This sequence comes from Urocitellus parryii, assembly GCF_045843805.1. NCBI lineage: Eukaryota > Metazoa > Chordata > Mammalia > Rodentia > Sciuridae > Urocitellus > Urocitellus parryii. The sequence goes on from NC_135535.1 coordinate 12,175,685, forward strand.
CCTGTGCCCTCAACCTGCCCTGTCCTAGGAATGTGCCCCCACTTCCCACGCCCCCCTCAGGCTCCTAGCCCAGCCCGAGGTGGGATCTCCAGCTCTTCGTTCTTGGTGGCCTACAGTATGCTGCTCAGGCATAGCTGGCAGCCACTTGGTGGACTCCTGGAAAGACTCTCTGTCAAGGCCGCGGGTTCCTCCCAAGATGCCCAGTTCTCCTCTGGAGGGCCCTGGCCCAAGGTAACCCTGTAAACCTGGAGCACCTGTGTCCCGAGCGGCTGAGCGGGCTGAGGGATTCGCAGCACGATGCCCCTTTTGAACATTTATTTATTTTTATTGTTATTTATTTAGTTGTCAATGGACCTTTATTTTGGTTGGTTATATATGAGGTGCTGAGAATCGAACCCAGTGCCTCACACACGCTGGGCAAGTGCTCTCCCACTGAGCCTGAGCCCCAGCCCCGCCAGAATATTTATTTAGATGAAGTTCTTGCACCTTTTGACACTCATCAATTCCTTGGTAGCTGGTGGGTGGGAATTCTAGTCTTTCTTTCAAGTGGAATGTTTTTTAAAGTTCCATGTCCCTCTTCCATCTGTCCTCCAAATTAATACCATCAGAACCAGGGCCACTCCACTCTGGAGGTGGCCTTCCGACTGACTCCCTGGACACAGACTAGCTGCACTGGCCACCAGGAAGCACAGTCAGGAAAGGCAGCTTGGGAACCTGCACCCTGCCCTCACCTGCGCGTGCTGGATGCTGGACTCACTCTTATTAGCTCCCCCGCAAGGACCGACCGCAATGGCCTCACTGCGTTTAAAGACATGCTCACTGGCTCATGGTATTTTGCTTTTCTAGTCTCCCTTGCAGCTACTGATAGCCCCCAGATACAGGTGGTACCCCTCAGGGGCTCCTGGGCTCTCCTAGTAATAGACACAGGAAGCTGGTGCCCTTGGTTAAGCTTCTGGTTGCCAGGGTGGATCCAATGTAAGGGGACAGGACCCAGGAGGAGCTGTTACCGATCAGACTCATTCTGGATGGACACGTGTTTACACCAAGGGAAGCCCCAGAGGCCCTTTGTTCCTAAGGGCAACAGTGAGGAGGAAGAGTTAGAAGCACGTGGTATGGACCCAGACAAATCCCACTTCAAACCTGGCTTGAGCACCTACTAGCTGAGTGGCCCTTGGTGAATTTCTCAGCCTCTCTGTGTCTTAGTCTTTCCGCAGAAAACCGAGCACTTGCCTTCAGAGCATTTGAGGTGAGAGGGTGCATTTTAAGCACATTTTGTCCACTGAGCACAAAGCACACGCCAAAATGAATGTGATCTGCTACAAAAATATTGTCCACAAATGATCTTTTGAAAGTTTCAAGTACTCCCATAAAAAAGACTTTATATATTCAGAGCTAGTGGTAGAGTGCTTGCCTAGCATGTACAAGGCCCTGGGTTCAAACCCCACCACTAAAAAGGAAATAAATGAAAAGAAAAATTAATTTAAAATTAAAGAAAGAAGTTACCTATATGCAGGGGCCAACTTCTTTTTTCAGCCTGCATCTTGTCTTGAAGGCTATTTCTACAATGGAGAGTTCTTTCCAGACCTAGCCTGGAAAGTTCCACCAGCTTCCTAAGTTGTTGAGCCGACCTTCCTCAAACTCTGGCGCCTCTCCCTGTCATTTTTTAACCACAGGCCACTAGAGAACCCTAAAATACCTTGCAGAGGGTATTACTTTTGCAATCCACAATTTTCAACTTGGTTTAACTAACTATAGGACCCAACTGAAAAAAATGTCAGTTAGACAAAGGAGTTTTTTAAAACCACTCACATAAGAGGGAGAAGGCTGTGCAGGCCAGGGCGTGATGGCCGCTCCCCTCTCCCAGGGCAAGAGGCTGGAGGGTGGACAAGGGGCTTGCACTGGGGTCCTACACACACACACACACACACACACACTCTCTCTCTCTCTCTCTCTCTCTCTCTCTCTCTCTCGGGGGATGTTGATTGATTGAGGGAATTGGCTCATGTGATTGTGGAGACTTGGCAGATCCAAACTTTGCAAGCAATATAGGCTGGAGGGCTGGAGGCCAGGGCCAGGTGCAGTTCAAATGCAAGGGCAGTCTGCCTGCAGAATCCCCTCTTGTTCTGGGAATCAGTCTTTTTCTATTAAGTCCTTCAAGTGATTGGACAAGGCTCACCCACATTATGGAGGTCAATCTGCTTCAAAGTCTACTGATTTCAATGTTAATCTCATCTAAAATATCTTTCCAGAAGCATGTGGGATGTTTCACTAAATATTTGAGTACCATGGCCCAGGCAAGTTGATGTGTAAAGTTAGCCACCACAGTGGCTGTACTGTACCCAAACAAATTCAAGTTCAACAGTGGATACCACTGTCTTCCCTCAATTCTCAGTCCCTGTGGCCTGGCTGGTCCTCTCCGGTCCCTGCTACCCCTCAGGAGCTCCCCTCTGCACTTTTTGGGTGCTCTACTGGTTGCCAAGTTTCCTGTGTCCTTTCCCTATGAGGTTCTGTCACCTGCCTCAGGTACACAGATGGGAAGGGGAGGGACCGGCACCTGAACCCAGCTCCTCTGAGGTAGAGGCTAAGCTTGGAGCCAAGTACAGCTGCTAAGACCAAGGCACCAAAATGTGTCACTCTGAAACCCAGTAGGCCAGTTCCCGGGCAGACATCAAGACACTTATAGACGGACATTAACTTTAATGTGGGATAGGAAAAAACCAGGAACTAGCTCATCAAAGCCATGACTGCGGGGATATAATTACACTGGACAGATCAAACTAAAATAGGCAAGGAAATTAAAGCAAAGATGGACCCAAATAAAGGTGGCATGCGGGTCCACGGATCACGAGTGGGACTAAAGCTGGGTGAGCACTGGCCAGCGAGGAGGGGGAGCTAACCTGCCCGAATCCCGCTTCTCACAGGGGGATGGCCCGAGCTATGAGAAGACACTGAGGTGTTTGTTTTCGCTTTTTCTAAAACCAGAAGAGTGGAAATCCTTTCCGGGACTTTACTCTTATTTCTCTGAGCTCAGTGAGGGAATAAAACCTATTTACCAGTTCCATCCAGAGTCAGGCAGAGAGGCCTTAATTCCCAAGTGAGACTCCACCCCACAGGCTGAAACCCGACCTGTGGTGAGGGAGGCTGCCTCCAGCCTGGGGCTCAATCCTCAGGGACACAAAGACCCAGAAAGAGACCAACACAGGGCTGCACTGGAGTCAGGGCCCTGGGCTGGCACCTTAGCTCTGACACTAACTCTGTGCCCAGGAATTGACAACAGTGAGCATCACCAGGGTACGACTGTGCGCAGGCCCCAGGCCAAGGGCTCCACAAGGCCGCACATAGCAATGCCCTCTGGCAGGTGCCATTATTAGTCTCGTTTTACAGATGAGAAACTGAAGAACAGTTTAGACAAGTAACACGCCCCATTTAACAGAGCTAGTGAGGGTCCCTGGGTCAAGTTCACCCTGGGCCTTACTACTCTGCTTTCAGCTGGTGCTAAGCCCTGACCTGGCATTCCATCACCAGCCTCAACATAGAGACCTGGGCTCTAATCTGGCTCCTGCATTTATGGGTCGGAAAACAGAAGCTTTAAGATGAGAGGACATCCCAGGGACCCTGTGGATAAGGGTGCAGATTCTGACTCGGAGGGCCGAGGGCCTTGGCACTCCCAGCCTGGGTGCTCTGGGACCCCATTTTGAGGAGCACTGCCTTCCACTGTGCTGCCTCGGCCAGCTGCTCTGATCAGAGAGCTCAGCCACCTTGGAGTCCAAACCCAGTGCCTGTTTGAACGCCCTGAGTTATAGATGGTCTTCATGATTCTAAATGGGTAGGATAAAAAGCCAACGAATATTTCATGACAGGTGAAAATTACACAAACTTAAAATCCCAGTGCCATAAATAAAATGTTATCGGAGCACAGCCAGGCCAGTGATTCACCTGCTGTCTAGGGCTGCTTTTACGCACTCATGGCCACGTGGAGCGGCTGTGACAGAGACCAACCATACAGCTCACGAGGATTTACTATGTAGCCCTTTAGGGAAAAAGTTTGCAGACCTTGGTTGCGTCCACCCTGTGAGCCAGGAGGAGTCCTCTGTGCAGGGCCTTCTTCTCTGGCCCCTGCCTTCACACCTCTGGGATGGGGAGCTCACTACCTTGCTTCACCGTGAGCTGAACTCTGCCTGTGAGGTCTCAATGCCCCCCTGGGCCTGTGCAATCAGGTCTTTTGTCTAAAGAGCCATCAGTTTCCTTCTTCCTCTAGCACTGTCCTTCCTCACCAGGCCTCTGGGAAGGACAGGATAAGTGGTGGTGCCTTCATGTCACAGGTAGGAGATGGCAATGGTCAGGGAATGAGGCATGGGAGGACGAGACCTGGAGCCTGCTCTCCTGTCCTTACAACATGGCTTGAATGCCGCTTGGGCTTCTAGTCCTGCCTCCCCAAAGGGCCCCTGAAGGGGGGTCCCTCATTTCTGATTGCTTTCTGCGGCTCCCCTGGTGAGGACTTCGCAGACCATCGACAGTTCTGACTTTTCACCTCTCCCTCAGCTCCAGGGCTGTCCCAGGCTCTGCATTCTTCTCTCCTCCCGCCCAGCATCCACCACCCAGGCTGCTGGGGTGGTGCCTGGGGACTGCCTGTATTCAGTCTCTGCAGCTGGCTGTCATCAATCTGCTGGGATTTGGACCTAAAGTGCCAGGGGTGAGCTGACAGCCAGAGATGAAAAATGGGATTCTTGGGTTGACTTCTGACATCAGCCTATAAAACATACCAGGAAGACTTACAGTACCTGCGAAGAAGAGGGCTGTGTCTACCTTACTGATTACTAAGGAGCTGGGCTTCTCTTGGCCATAGGCTGCTGCCCTGGGATGTTCTCCTAAGAAGGGCGAGTGCCCTGGAAGAGTGTGCAAACCCATGGACATGTCCTCCTTTGTGGGGGATCCTTGTGTGGACCTGCGGGGCCATGGCGGCGGCAGGCGCAAAAGCAAGGCTGGGGTTGGACTCTGGCCCCAGGAGCTGTGAGACTCTGGCAGGGCTTCCTTGGCTCAGACTTACTTTTGGTGAAATGGGAAGCAGCAGAAGCTCACAGGGTCACCATGAAGATGAATACCAAGGACCCTGGCAGAATGCTCTTTACTCTCAAAATGTCACTTTTCTACTTTCTTCCCTCCTGGTGCCAGCATCATGCTGGGTGCTGGGTGGCTAGATAAGTGGGGGGTGGTTCCTGCTCTCAAGAGGTCCAGCCTAGCTGAGACAGACACAAGAGGACAGCGGTGTCTCCGTGTGATGATGGAGAGCTCATGCTGCGCTGCACAGGCGCTATCTGGGACTAGCCTGCTCCGAAGTGACAGCCACAGCTTCAGGGATTCTGGGAGGCAGGAGCCTAGGAGAGCGGGAAGCAGTGACTGGACTTGAAGGGCCCAGGGAAGGCCTCAGGGAGAAGGATGAGTAGAGCTGCTCAGAGAGGAAACAGGAGCAGACATTCCAGGCTGTGTGTGGATGGTAGTCAAGTGCCTCTCACCTAGTGGTATCATTAGAAGCCCCTGTCCTCAGGGATGCCAGTCCTACAAGCTTTCTTCTCATGAGGGTAGGTCGGTCGGTAGATCTGAGATTATTTCACTCCTGTGGCAATTACATAATCCTGTGGCCATTACCACACGGATGAGTCAGTAAGACATTAAGTATGGAAAGAAGGGCTTATCTAAGATGCCACTTTCCCAGTATGGATTTAAGTTTAAAAGTCATCAAGAAGAAGAAAGAACTTCAGGGCCGTCATGGTTACTTCATGCAAGACAGGACCACACCCAGACTGACTCTTTAGTGTCCCTTTGGCCTTGACCTATGCTGAGGAATGGGCACCTAAGAGACCTACTGCCGGTGATCTCCAGGGATTCTCGATCCCCACTCATCAAGAAGAAGAAAGAACTTCAGGGCCGTCATGGTTACTTCATGCAAGACAGGACCACACCCAGACTGACTCTGTAGTGTCCCTTTGGCCTTGACCTGTGCTGAGGAATGGGCACCTAAGAGACCTACTGCCGGTGATCTCCAGGGATTCTGGATCCCCACTCGGTGGTATCTCAGTAACAAAGATAAAAGTTATTAAGAATTTCTTTCGCATAGCCCTGGCCGCGTGCTGGGCACTGCTTCTGGACCTCACGTTATTAACGAGTTTAATCTGCACAAGTCCAAGGAGGCAGGGATCATTACTCCCTAACGACTATCGAGAAGCCCTGAGCACAGAGGCTCTGCTACATAACTCCGTGTCCTGGTGACAGGGCGCGAAGACACTCAGTCCCGAGCGGGCCCGGAGCCCTGGGCTCCTGCGAACCGCACGTCTGGGCAGGTGCTCTCTGCACAGCCACCTGGGGGCAGGGAGGCCGACCCGTGGTTTCCGAGATCACGCCAGCGAAGGGCTCTAGAAGCGGTGTCGCTCGGTGTAGCAGAAGAGGCCCGAGAGTCCTGAGCCTCGGGTCTGCGAGACCCGCCGGCCGGTCTCCCTCAAGTCGTCTCAGGCGCCAAGCCCTAGCCTCCCAGGTCTAGCGAGAAGGGACGTCTGATTCCGCTCAGATATCCACGTCCCGGCAGCGCGGCGAGCTAGGAAGCAGCCCGCCACAGTCTGGCAGCGGGGCCCGCAGGAGAGCACGCGCGGGAAGCAGTCCACCCACCAACTCCCACCCAACCACGCTGTCCCTTTAACCCCGAAAACTTTCTCCCTCCGCTCGGGACCCCAGCACGCGCACATTGGCTGAGCCGCGCCAGCCTGGACCCGTCCGCTCTCCTTCCCTATTGGCACTCACAAGCATCCATCCCTATCCCGGCTTCCTAGAGGCCCGCGCTGTTGTCAATCAAGGGTGGGCGGGGAAATGGGCGGGACGGCGACACGCCAGCCTTATCACCCTCCTAGCCTCCCAGCGCCGAGACTGGGGACCTAGAGGCTCCCCGGGGACCAAAGCCGAGTGAGGAACACTGGGGAGGGGCTGTGCGGGGCTCCAGGGACTTACCGATGCGCTGTCCCACCGGAGAGCTGAACGGGTTCCCCAGGAGAAAGTCCATTGCCGCGGCTGCCGCTGCCACCAACCCCGGGAATCAGCTGACAGCAACCGCCAGCGCCGCCGACCCGTCACGTGACACGGCGGACAGCCTGGGGGAGGTGCCGATGGGGGCGGGGCCCAGGCGCCGAGCCACAGGCCCCGCCCTGACGGCGAGGCGGGCGCTCTGAGATCCACGACCTCGCCGCAGCCCCTCGGCGTCGGCGGACGTCACGCACTCGGAGGGCTGGGGCGGGGCTGGGACCAGGGCCCCTAAGCCACGCCCCTAGAGCGCTCACCTGGCTTTTAGGGGCGTGGCCTAAAGGTGTCAACACCTCTGGAAGACCTGAAGGTTAAGGAGACTGTCTCTAGGCCTGGGACCTCGCGGAGACTACACACCTAACTGAGAATGGGTCTCGCCTGCTCCCACCTGACGATAGGACTTCTATCTGATGTCAGGTTTCCCTGGCTCCAGGTGCGCGTCCGCTTCACCTGCCTCTACTTAGGACTGACAGGCCAGCGAACAAGATGTAGTCAGGAAAGGGCGCGGTGGCGCTCTCTGCCATTAATTTACCTTGTGATCCAAACAGCGAGCTCATGTTCTCTGGATACTGGAATTAGATCAAGGACTCTTAACCAATTTATTTTATTTTTTTAGGTCACAGGCTCTTTTGAAAAATTGAAGAGGAAAAAAAGACAGTGATCCAATTTTGCTTAAAACATCAGGGAGTTTAAAACCTAAATTAGGACTATGTTAGTCACTTCTGTGATTTGTTTTATGTATCACTTGTTTGAGCTGCCATGGGACATTTTTTTCTGTATAAAACTGTTTTGAAGTGTTTCAATAATGTTCATAAGACTTGTAGACAAGTGCCCTTTCCCCTACCTCGCTAGCTCCATGAGGACTGGGATACTATGTCTGTTGGGATCCCTACAGTCGTCTAACACAATGACTAGCATATGTCAATTTTCAGTAGTGGTATTTGGATTATGAAGGGGGATGTGTACATTTAAGATGAATTTCATAAGTTACTTTCTATGTCTTTCTTTATTTAAGCACATTGCTTGGTTGTTTGGAGTATACCGAACATGAGATTTTGGATTCTTCCATTAACAACCTTAATATCCCCATACTGGATGGACTTGCTTGAAGTTCTTGTAAGGTTTATTCTTCGTGACAGAAAATCAGAAAAAAACCCAAATATGCCTAAATAGGAAGCAGAATTGTATTGATTCCATGCATACTACATAGCTATTAATACAGAAAAGGAAATATGTCAATTTTATCAAAATAGTCGATAGGGATATAAATGACAAAAGTATAGTATAATATTTATTTAGTTGTAGATGAATGAACACACAGTATCTTTATTTATTTTTATGTGGTGCTGGGGATTGAACCCAGTGCCTTACACATGCGAGGCAAGCACCCTACTCACTGAGCTACAGTCTCAGCACCCTGACCAAAACTTTTTAAAAGTGTACTAATAAGAAACAAATTTATCCAGTAAAAAGTCTGTTTTAGCTGGGTGCAGTGGCACATGTCTGTAATCCCTGTGCATAAGGGTCTGAGGCAGGATTGCAAATTCAAGTCCAGTTTCTACTACATAGCAAGGCCCTAAGCAACTTACAGAGACTGTCTCAACAAAAAGGGCTGGAAAAACTAAATATTAAAAAAATTCTCTCTCTCCTCTCTATCAAAAAAAGAGTTGTCAACTCATAAGATCTACAATTTTGGGGCTGGGGATGTGGCTCAAGCGGTAGTGCGCTGGCCTGGCATGCATGTGGCCCGGGTTCGATCCTCAGCATCACATAAAAACAAAGATGTTGTGTCCACCTAAAAACTAAATATTAAAAAAAGGGCTGGAGATGTAGCCCTAGTGGTAAAGTGCCCCTGGATTAAATCTCTAGTATAACTCTGCTGCCCAAAAAACCCCCAAAAGTCTGTTTCAATTTAAATTTTTCCTTTTAGTGTTGTTATATTAATATTATTCTTTATTAAGGTAAAAATCTTTAAGTACCTTAAGACTGACATACTACATAAATGCAATCTATATCCTTTATATACTTTTGGAGAATAATCAAGATACACTGCCTCCAGAATAAGAAGAGTGAAAGCCTGCTGAACTTCTGGACAAGGATAAGATCTCATCTGTTTCTCTATAATCAGGACTGTAGAAAACAGGATTTGAATTTGAAAGTAGGTTGGGGTAGAAGGGGCCTAGGTTTTAGGGTAGCTGTACCAATGTTCTTATTCTTTTTTTATTACATTTATTTGTATGTGGTGCTAAGGATCAAACCTACTGTAGCTCAGTGCCTCACACATGCTAGGCAAGCGCTCTACCACTGAGCTACAGACCCAGCCCCAGTGTTCTTATTCTTACTTTGCCACTTACTAGCTATGTAAACTTGTGAAAAGTACTTTTCTGCATTTTTCTCCTCACAGACAGTAAAGGGGAATAACATTCAAAGGCTTTTGAGAGGATAAGGGGAGATGAAATATGCACGTCAGTCTCACAGTCCTTCCCTGTTTGACAGTCTGTTTCTTGCTGCTTCTTAATAAGATGTGGCCTTTTAAAAATTTCCTTGTGTGTGCGGCACTGGGGACTGAACCCAGGGCCTTGCATGTGATAGCCAAGTGCTGAGCTCTACCCTAAGACCTATTTGTGACTTTTAACATCTTATGTTCAAACAGATTTTTTACCTTGAAAAGTCAAATTTCCATATAATCAATGTTTGTAGTATTACTAAACTTTGATGTCAGGCTGGCTGGCTGAGGCTTGGAGATAGGGAGGTGAAATTACTCTATTTTACAGATGAGACTTTGGAAGCCTATATAAAGGTTAAGTGACTTAGCCAACATCACTAAGCTCAGACAGTATTGAAACAGCATGAAATGTGTCATATTTAGCAAATTATACAGCTATGACCCTTACCCAAGATTGATGGATTTTTCTTGAATTAGGCCAAAACCAATGTATAAAGTTTTGTTGCCAATAAATACAGTCACAGCTATCAGAGTTACTGGTTTTGAAGTTTATAAAAGAGAACCGGAAGCTCTACAATATAAAAATTAATACAAAACACAGTAAGATATATTTTAGGAAAATGGTTGAGATTAGAAACTTGACCTCTATTCCATTTTTTTTAAAGAAAATTATAGTAGTGTAGAATGTGAGAGAGGTTTTAATTTTGTAGCAACTATGATTAGCACAAATAGGGAAAAGACAGCTGAGACTGAACTACAAATATTAAAAATGTGATTTTTAATAATATAAGTACAAAATTTTATTTCTTTATACAACTGTAATGGGATTTGGATCAAACCACTAGAATTTATTTAAAAAACAAAATAAAACAATGATATAAAAACTGCAAGAAGGCCCGAATCCAAAGTTTTTCCTCTAATAGTACCAAATACCACAAGGTACAGATTATTATACAAATGTGTACAAATCTTAAATACAAATACAATAGGACTGGGTTTCGAAGGAAAACAAACAAAAAAGTGGGTCCTCATTGGGATTTCATTCATGTATACAAATGACAGTGGCAGGAGTGAGTTCTTTCTGTCCCACCATGTCTCCCTGCCCCTCCCTGATATCCTGTGTCGGAACAGGAAACTTGCGCGGGACAGATGAGGCATGGCACAAGGTTCTGACACATGAAAACAAGCTAAGATTTCTGCTTCTCTTGATTCAATTCCTAAACGTTCCGGTTTCTATTTCCTGGATTAAATCTTAAAACTGCTCTGAGCTGAGAAAGGGACTAGGCAGCCAGATGCCTCTGGGAAGCACAGCCCTGGTAACACTGGTGGAAGAAAGGAAGGAATGAATGGGACGCCTGGTGGCTGCACTGTCCCCAGAGGTCACTGTGATGCTGTCCTGCTCTGTCTAGGCCGGGGAGGAAAGCACAGTTGCCTCAGAGCTTGGTTTTGGCAGGGAATCTCACACCAAACAGAAACTACCCTGAAGTGTCCGACTGTCTTCTTTGCAACTGGGAAGCAGGTCGAGGTCTTTGGAAATAAGGGGAGCTGGGAATGGCAATGTTTCTTTTTATTTCACTTTCTCAACATTATTGAAGGCCATGAAGTTCTTTATAGAGAATTAGAATCCCGACATAATGATTCCTTTTTGAGGTACAATACCTTGAAATATAGGTGATTTAGAGTTTTTGGAACAGCCCAGAGGAAGGGAGGATGAAATAATAAATCTGTATCTTCCACATGCTGTTGCTGGTGGAGGCTTTTGTTATTAAATTATATATACATAAATTTACAGGATAAATTAAAATCTAAGAAATTTTAAAGAGTTAAATACACATAATTAAAATACACATACACACACACACACACACACACACACACACACATAAATAAACCTACATGAGAATTGAGTACTTTTTTTGCAATTCACTTACATGTGGAACGCAGAACATTGTGTATCTGCCCACCAAGGGAACTGTTAAGATAAACCCAAGAACCATGCTGGGCCAAGTCTACCTTCCATAACCACCAAGCAAATGAGCAGCAGGATTTCTGAGGACTTGGTGGCCAACCTAATGCTGCCAATGAAAGATACCAGCTCTTGGTTTTACAAACCAAATACTCTGGTCAGCTAAGAGAACACATGCAGGTCCAACGGTGGCACCAGCAGCATCACCCTCTCCAAGGTATTTTTGCTGCCAGGAATCGCACAACTCCTTGGCCTCTGCTGAGGCTGCCAATGGTACCAATGATTACAATAAAGTTTGAGACATGGACACTGTATAGTAGGACTTGGAATGAACCCCCTACTTAGTCCATCTAAGCCACTTTAATAGCCACAGTGGGAATGAGCTCATCACCTCCCACCTCCGTCACTTCAGATTGAAAGCCTTTGTACTTCGGGTCAGCTGGCACCCTCCCATAATCTCTCTTATTATTATATGTCTGACTATTAGACAGGTAAGGCAAGTGGTCAGTGATGGGTCTGGAGGTACAAATGAGTTTGGAAAAAAAAAAATCACATTTTAGCTATCCATAAGGAGATGCACGTGGCACCCAGAACAAGCCCCCAGCCCCAAGATACACTGATTTTTAAGGCAGATTTACCCACCACAAGAGAAGAAAGATCCCAAGCCCATACTCATGCCAAAGATTCCTCTTGGCTAAACCTTTGCCATTTCATAAAATTATTAAAAGCAAAGTAGTTACAATCCTATGTATATTTTGTACATTACATATATACAGATATATATATGTATATATATATGTATAGATATAAAAATGTAAAACCTACACCCAGAGGCCAGCGAAGGGGTTTGAACAGTCATATATACACAAACCTATACACAAAGGGTAGGTGAGGCTTCTACCCCAGGAGTCTCCGCTGTCACAGTCCAGGCATGATGTAAGCAATGTTGTCTAGCGTGTTTGACTACAAAACAAGGAAAAAAGGTTCAGTTGAAGGGTACTTTACTGTGATTTCTTGAGATATGTTTTTTTGTTCAGGGAGAGAGATGAGACAGGAAAAAGTGAAGTCAGAGAACACAGGATAAGAATGATGATGGCATCCTGCTGTTTGCAGGAGCTTTTCTGCTGATTTCTCCCATTAATCCCAGTGAAAAAGAGAGAAAATTCCTGCACAGTATATAGAAGAGTAAATGGGAAATGCAGGAATTATAGCACCTCAAGGGTTAGACTTCCTCTCTCTAACGTACCAGTTTGGGAAATGGCATATTTTCTAGTTTCACTAAGCATAACATGCATTTGGTAAAACAGAACTCATTCCACGGGCCATGTGCAATGAACCAGAGAGCCCTAGGAGTCTACCTGACAGCACCGGTTAAGGCAGGGCGTCTCTGATCTCCTAGAGGTCTGGCCCTAAAAGTCTAAGGAAAACTCACCAAGACTTGTTTGGGACAGCCATTCAATTCAGGTAGTTGTGTAGTCAGACATGCCAAGGGGCCAAGGGCACAGATAATGGAATCAAGAAGCACTGACAAACTGCCAGACACTGCCACCATGCCCTGAAAGGAGAAGACATTAACTCAAATCACACACTTGATGCTCTCTCCATTTTCTGGTTAACTTCCTTCTGGTTTTTAAAATCCTGGACACTTCTAATCACATGACATAAAACCTACAGCACAAATGGAAAGTTTCTCTTTTAATTACTCTAAGTAGTTTAAAAAACTTCTTACTATACATTTTCAGGTTTTCTTTCTATATTCCTAATCCATCTTATCTTCTATGTGTCCTGGGAAAGTCACTTGATTCCCTTCTCCTGAATAGTGAAAAATGCCTTCCGTACTCCAGAGAGATACTGGGAAGATCTGTGAGATCTGTCATAAACTCCATGAATACAGCTCAAATATGATACTATGAAAACCCTACAGTCCCACACAATATAATTTACAGAAGCATATATGTACTTTTCTACAAATGTAGTCTTTTCTTTCTTTTTGTTGGGGGGGGGGGCTTGTTTTGTTTTTGGTCTTTACTTTTTTTGGCACTGGGGATCGAACCCATGGCTTTGCACATGTGAGGCAAGCATTTTAGCACTGAGCTACATCCCAGCCCTATGTGGCTTTTGACAGCAGGTAATATCATTCTAGGTTAAATTGTTCACTCTCAAAAAAAAAAAAAAAGTACACTTGGGGGTGCTTGGCACACACTTGTAATCCCAGCAGCTCCAGAGGCTAAGGCAGGAGGATTGTGAGTTCAAAGCCAGCCTCAGCAAAAGTGAGGCATTAAGCAACTCAGTGAGACCCTGTCTCTAAATAAAATATTAAGGGATGTGGCTTAGTGCTTAAGTGCCCCCAGGTTCAATCGCTGGTACAAAAAAAAAAAAAAGAGTGTGTTTGATTAATTTCAAAATATGACATCTCATTTAATTCATATTATCTACATAATTATGACTCAGAAAGATAAGAGGTAAGATTGCCGGCTGCAAATTCCACTTCCCAGCTCTTGCATGATCTGCTTTCATCAGAAGCACTGTGAGGATATGAAATCATCTCAAGAGGCAGCATAGGAGAGAATGGCTCTGAATCTGGACTGCCTGGGTCAAGATCCTGGCCCCACCTCTCATTGTTTTTGGTACCTGGGCAGTTGCTACACCTGCAGAATGGACTGCTATCGGCAGATGGGGTGGAGATAATGGATGTGAAGTACCTGGGATGGTATCTGGTAGCTGATTAGTACTCAAAAAGCACCAGAAGTTACACTATTACTGCCAACACATTCATCTCCAGAGCGGCATTTCTGGTTGCCTGCTGGGTCCTTCCCGTTGGCCATTCCTCAATTTCAACACACCATCAAGAGCCGAACCCACCCTCCTCTCAGCTTCCATTTATCTGCCAAAGTCATCACCTTTCTCACAGCTGCCCAGTCCCAAGGCCTCATCCCCGGCTGACTCTTCCTTTCCCTCAACCCCTGTCTGACATCTCCTCTCTCTATTTTCTGGGGTGCAGTCCACCAAGAGGTTAAGAGCCTGCACCTTAAAGTCACTCTTTAAATTCAAGGCTCTGATTCAATACTTAGGGGCTGAACTCCAGAAAAGGGACTCGACCTAAGTTTCTGTTTCTTCTTTTGTAAAACTGGGGGACAACAACGCTACCTCCCAAGCTACAGTGTGAATTAAACGAACTAATCGACATGAAGCTCTGAACCAAGCCGGCTGAGCAGCACTCAGAGTCTGACAGCGTCAGCAGGCAGCCGCATTGCTCCTGACCTGTGCCCTGTAGTTAATTATAGCTAATATTTTATGGCTCAGCCTGAGTGGATTCTAAGTCCCTTGAGGGCAGGAACCATAACCTACACATTTTAAAGTTCTCCTATAACTACTGCTGTCCCACAGACAGGGAGTTGGGAGAGGCTGGAGGTGATCTCACAGCAACTCACATCCACTCACATGCAACAGAGTAAGCTCAACAAGCATCTGTTGAATTAAATTAAAAATTTTGTCATGTCTAAACTATTATAACTTCTCCCCAGTTCTGGAGTATTTTCATTTATAACTTAAAAAAGAAGATATTCTCAGAGAAAGCCAAATGGGACCTCTGATTCCTGAGTAGCAGAGTGGAGACCTTCATGTCCATGAAGACCTGCTGCAATTTGTGTTCTGGCCTTTATTTTCTACCATAAATACTGCATGATCCAATTTTACTGCTAAAATGATAAAATGTACTGTTTCAACTCTTTTTTTCAAATAAAACTTTCTAGGAACCCCAATATATAAAACAGCTAAAAGATTTGGCTAAAGTGGGGATGGAGGTTCACAGCCTCAATGGGGCTCGTATCCTTCTCTAAAAAGACCCTGCGGTTGAGCAATGGAGGGATGCAGTGTTCTTGGATTGGAATGTCTCTCCAGGATCTCTGTAGGACACAACCTGCCTATCAATCAAGGTTTACTCTAAATGCCACCCCCTTTCACAAGGCTGCTCCTGCCTCCTCTGACTCCCCAGTCTCCTACCTGCTTGAACTAGCACAGGAGGGCAGACACCAAGGGAGACACAAGCAAGGCCAGCAGGGCTGTCCCTCTGGCTCCACTGCCAACAGTTGAATCAACTTGTGATGGTCAGTGACTTTCATGAGGTTTTAGGCATTCAGACTCTAAATTAGCAAACTATATAAATCAATGTTCCTTAAAGTTGTGATATATAATTTTAGGTGGCATATAGATGAAGATTAATTATTATTACTTTTGAGATACTGGGGATTGAACCCAGGGGTGTCCTACTACTGAGCTACATCCCCAGTCCTTTTTATTTTGAGACAGGGTCTCACTAAGTTACTGAGGCTCGCCTTGAACTTGTGATCCTCCTGCCTCACTGGGTAAGGTGTGCACCACAATGCTCAGTGAACATTATTTTGATAGTAACATATCCATTATGATGTGCATTAGAAAAGAATTATAGCATCATTCTTGTGATTTCAAGGATACCATTATAAAAGCATAGACAGATTAAGCTAAAAAGTAAATGATAGTATAAGTGGCACATAGAAATTGCAAAATTGTGAGAATATATTCAAGTAATAAAACTCTGGGGATAAACCAACTGGAGAGGGAATGGGGAATGATTCCCAATGGGTATGGGGTTTTTAGGCAGGCAGTGAAAATGTTTTGGAGTTGGATAACAGTGATGGCTTGCAATTCTGAAAATGTACTAAACCCACTAAATTCCATATTTTAAAAGCATGAAATTTATGATATAGGAATTATATCTCAATATAACTATTATAAAAAAAAAAAGCAGACTAGAGAATCTGCAAAGTTCTTTTCCTTTTCTGGTTACAGTAGTTACCCCATATATGGGGTTTCCCTTTCTACAGTTTGTTATCCTCAGAGGTAAAGATGTGGCTCAGTGGTAAACCTAGCATGCATAAGGCCCTGGATTCGCCAGTACTTGGGGGGGGGGGAAGCAAAAGCAAAGCCAAAACAAATGAACGCCAAGACAATTAAAAATTTCAATTCCATGTCGTTCTGAATAGCACGATGACATCTCTGTTCCACTCAGTCCTGTCCCAGATGTGAACTGACCATTTGTTCAGAGTATCCACACTGTAATATGCCACCCACTTGTTAGGCACCTCAGTTATCAAGCTGACTACTGTGTTATCAGTGTGCTGGTATATAGGGTTTGATACTCTCTGCAGTTTCCGGCATCTACAGAGGTCTTAGAACATATCCTCCACAGGCAAGGGACTACTGTACTATGTATATAACTTTCATTGTAACTCTTCATAGAAGCTGGTTTGTTTCAATTTATTACCTTATTTTTTCCCCTTGCTTTTTTTGTTTTTCAGGGCCAACTGAACTCAGGGTCTTGTGCATGTTAGGCAAACATTCTGCCACTGAGCTAAATCCCCAACTCCTGTTTCAATTTGTTGATTATAGAAATGTTCTGTCTTTCCAATTGTATTGTAAGTTTCCTAATAATTGGCATACTGTGCCATTCAGATTTTCTACACCAAGTTCTTGGAAAAAAGCCTAGGTATTCAAGAAATATCTGCCAAACTACATGGAATTATCTGGGAAAACCTGGAATATGAAAGGTGCTTTAAAACACTTTTACTTCTAACTTTTTAGGAAACATATGAATCATTCAATATGAAAAACATAAATAAGGACCAGAGAATATATTCTGGAAATACCTTCAACCATTCACATAGATAAGTCTCCACAAGAGTGTTTAAGTTCTTTTGATGTCTGCTGAATTTTTAGAAATTAGCCAAAGAATCAGATAGCTTCACCTCTTGTGGCCTTTGGCATTTATTTTATTATTGAATGATAATTCCACTCCCACAAAGAAGCAAGTGATTAGCTTTATACTTCTGCACTGATTTCTTAGCTTAAAAATGGCTTTAGTAGCTTAGATTGCATTGCTGAAATGCCTTACGAGAACTGAAAGATGAACTACTATGCTACTGAGTTGGCTAACAGGCACAGTGGTTAGAAATGGAATACGGTCATAGAAATGGAGCACGGCAGCCTCATAGGTTAAGCGATTTTGAAATTGAAGCTTAAAAGGACGAACTTCTCCCCTGAGCACATAGCACTGTAACTCAAGGGCACTGTAACAAAGAGCTTGAGAAACTTGACTTCCCCATTTGCTACCTATTCTCAAGGAAGAGGGACTTTTAATCCCCCATACAATGTCGTCTGTCTACTCAGAACTTTGCTGAAAATGCACCAAAAAGTTCCAACTCCTCTAGAAGTACTAACAATCTGAACTGCAATGGATTTGCACTCATCTTTTACATAACATTTTTAAAGAACAAAAATTAGCTCAGAGGGTATTCTAACTTCTTTTTGTGCCACTGGGTGGTATTAGTATAGCGACAACAGGTAGATTCCAAGTTTCTGTTACCATTGTGTCTTCTTTTCACTGTTTCCTGAGTGCCCGGCACAATCTAACCTCAGGGAATAACCTCAGGGAGTGTGTGTTGAGTGAGTGGGTCTGCACTGCACATCCAGCGTGGGTCCTGCTGCCGGAGCTACACTCACCTCTGTCTCCTGTAGGCGGTGTCCGATGAGGCTGAGAGACTCTCCCAACAGCTGAAGGTGAGCTGCAACATCGATGGGCTCTGTCTCAGGGGCTTTGGCTGGTGATGCTGGTAACAGCATGGTGGCTGGTGGGGACTTCTTTTGGGGTGACAGTACTCCCACAGAAGCAGCTGAGAACAGAGGAATTTAAAGAGAGGTAAAATTTGTGAAATAAGATAAAATTTGTAAAGTAAGCCTTGAACACCAAAAAAACATTACTTTTGGTTTTTCCTTCAACTATTATCAAAACTATGGCCTGTGGACTAAATCTAGCCCAAGATCACATTTTGTGTGACTTGGGGGTTAAAAATAGTTTTATATTTATAAAGCGTTGTAGAAAAAAACAAAGAATAATAGGGTGGTGGTGTGGCTCAGGGTAGAGCGCTTGCTTGGCACATGCCAGGCCCTGCGTTTGATCCTCAGTACCATATAAAAATAAATAAATAAAGGTATTATGTTCAACTACAATTAAAAAATAAATATTTAAAAACAAAACAAAACAAAAAAACAAAGAATAAGTGACAAGAGAGTGCTCATTGCACATAAGGCCTATACTTACTTTCTGGGCATATATACACATACACACACACACACAACACACACATATAAAACTGAATCTTTTCCCCCCCTCTGCCTATACTATTCCGTAATAATACCTGGGTATAAAGTTTTGCTTCTAATATCAGCTGCTTTCCCAATTTCCTAGTAAGGAAGCAAAATTTACATCACTTTAGAAAGAAGAATTTTCAGCAGGAAGGGGAAGTGGTCACTACCTTTGACTTTCATGGAACCTTCTGAGCTTGATGCTTTTCTTTTCACAGTTGTAGCTTCTGCTTTGTTCTGTTTATGCTGCAGATACTGAGCTTTTTGTTTCCAAATCTGCAACCAGATCAGTGTCCAATAGATTAAAACAAATTACAAGGACAAAAAAGTGAAATAGAAAGCAGTCATGGAGGAACAAAATGAAGAAAGGAACAGTGGAGGGCAGGTAGGGATTAATGCTAACTCTTAAGCTACAGGGCCACTGAATTGCCTTTGGACTGTTGTTTGTATTGATGTTTACTTGGAAATCATAAACGTTCCTCAGTGCTGATGGTCAAATTTCAGTAGTGACTTGTAAACCTGTGGCTCTGTATAGTGTCCAGGTGGTTTAAATACTTCCTGTAACCTCATGATTGACAAAACCAATAGGAAAACAAAAATGTCATGGAAAACAGCAATGAATGCTAATCTATCTGGGTGAAAACCAGTTGTTTCATCTAAAGAGTTGTACTTTTTAAAAAAATTTTTTTATTTTTATTTTTTTTAAATGAGTTGTACTTTAACCGGCAGTTGTTCCCATACAATTTATGGATCACCCAACTGGAAAGTGACTCTGCATGATTAAGATATGAATTCACCATTGTCTTCTGAGCTGCTTGATGAGGATGGGGACCTGGAACCTGGCTAAGTGTGTTCCATGATTTTATTGTCTGAGGATGATGATCCTCCGTTCTTAGACAGGACTATTAGGTGTTCATAGTGAAGGGCTTTTTGGTAATGGGGACTGATCTCAGGGGTACTTAACCACTGAGTCACATCCCTATCCCTTTTTTGTATTTTATTTAGAGACAGAGTTTCACTGAGTTGCTTAGAACCTTGCCAAGTTGCTGAGGCTGGGTTTGAATTTGTAATCCTCCCATCCAGCTTCCCAAGCCACTGGGATTACAAGGTGCAGCCAGCCAACTATAAAGTTTTTTTGGAAAAAAAAAAAATCAAATAAAGTCACCTTCCTTTACCTAACTCCTTGCCTGGAGTAACTTGGCAGCAGCACTGCCAGTCCCCTTGCCTGCTAAATTGTTTTCAGTTAATTTGTGATTTAAAAAAAAAACAACTTTATTTTATTTGTTTATTTTTTATGTGGTGCTGAGGATCCAACCTAGGGCCTCTCATGAGCTAGGTAAGCACTCTACCGCTGAGCCCCAGCCCCAGCCCCAAATTTGTGATTTTTTCCCCCACTATGTGTGGACGGATGGTCTGGAAGAACTATACCATTTGGGAAGGCAAAAAGCAAAGAAAATTATATTTATAAGAAAGTGTACCTACCAGTTTGTCCTTTTCTGGCAACTGTTTCCACACCTCAGCCAGTTTTTTACTAAGTTCTCCAAAATCTGGCAGAAGAGTTGAAAGAAAGACAATAATACTGATTAGGGCCAACTCAACAGAACAAAAGGCTGGTGAGAGCCAAAACCGAAAAGAGCATCCCACTGAAGTGACGCTGGCTCCCTCAGGAGCACCCCCCCCCCAGCCCTCGCGCCTTTCTTCTGCCTTTTCCTGTAGGAGCGGGGTGCTCTGGCCAGGAGACAGGCTCCAACCCTCCACATCTACTCTCTAGGGATTTGTTCCTCAGGCATCTTTTTGGCGTCCTTTCATTGAACTTCACAATAGAAGACCAACCAAGTTAGGTTAAAGCAATATGCTACAGAGAATTTGATCAAAGATGCTACGTTTCTACCAAAATTTCTGAGATCAGAAGCCAAGAAGAAGTTTCCTAGAGCAGTCCAGAAGTGTAATATCATCCTTTCTTTTGTATGGCAAGTTTAGTCTGTGAGACCTATCCAGGTCACCTCAAAGCAACCTAGGAGTGGGCAGAGCAGCTACTTTACACAGTAGACCAGGGAGGTTTGTAGGTGTCAGTGACCTGTCTGAGGTCTCTGCCTGCTGTTCTCTGCTCACTGGCTTCTAATACGAACACAAACAGGAGCAGCATAGCTCAGTCACCTCATTGTAACTCTACACGCAAGGACAGTTTAAGGAAAAGGTCAAGATAGAATCTTGGAAGTAACTGTGTATTTATGCATATACATATGTATTATACTTTATAACATTGATTTTACAAAGTTTCCCATTTTATCAGTTTAAGAGATATGTATAGAAAGCTTCTATCTTTTATGCATAGGGCAAAATCTAAGGTGATCTGCAGATCTGAGGGAAAAAATGTGATTTGTGCTCTAACATTATGGGAAGAAGTTACCTGCTGACTGGATCAATTAACTGCACTGATTCAGAGATAAAGTGAAAAAACTAAAGATCAGAAATGTTCTTACCTATCCCTGGATGGTCAGCCACAATGGTTACACGATATTCTTTACAGAACACTTGATAGGCCGACATGTTCTTCTTTTTTGGCTAGTGCCACATAGAAAACAGAAGGAGGCAAGACTTGATTAGAATTCAAGTTTAAACTCAGTCTAGGGCAACAAAGTAGAAAGGGCACCTAAACTTTCTCATTCACAGAAAAATTCCATATTACTAAGCAGAACTCCTAAACAAGATATATATGAGGCTGCTGGGATTACAGGCATGCACCACCACGCCCGGGGCCAGCCCCATTTTTATGCTTTATTTTGAGCTAGGGTCTTGCTAAATTGCTGAAGTTGTCTTGAACTTGTGATCTTCCTGCCTCAGCCTTTGGAGTGGCTGGGATTACAGGCAACTGCTACAATGCCCAACAAGATAATTAGTTTTTAACCTTTGTTGCTTTTCACTTAGGAGTTAAGTCTCAGTTTTACTTTAGAAGGTAAAAACACAGGCTCCTTTACTTTTAGATTTTCTATGTTGTTGTAGCTCCATTCTGTTTGTAAAGCCTTTCACTCTTCTGTCTACACACACTGCAGAATTCTTTTAGAACTCAATGCTAAGACAATCCTCACCTTTCCTGGGGTGTCTATTTTTCTTATCTTTGAAAATCAGAACCACTTAATTTCCTTTTAAACTCTGGGGCTAGAAACCCAAGAGCCAAATCCATGTTCTTTCTGTTTCTCTAATGTTGATTTCCAATCTTGAATTTTCCTGATCCTGTTTTCCTATCATTTGAAGTTTATCATTATTTTATTGTCCATATTCCTGTGGTTCAAGGTCAGAAGTAAATAAATACTGAAGACAATGTATTGGCAGTTATTGTCCGACAAACCTCTTTTGCTTCAACCCACTACTCTGTACACTTGAAGCATGTTTGTTTCTCACTGTATCATGACAATGCCAAAAGCAATGTGTAGTTTTTGAGATAAAATCAAATAACCTTCAAAGCCAGTTCAACAAGGCATATAGAAAACAAATGATTATATTACTACATAGTTCACTGTACAGCTTTCCATCGACTGGGGGAAAAATTTTAAGTTTTCCTACACAGAAAGGGGCACTAGGTTAGATGTCATTCTCTCATTTTGAGGATGAGAAAAATAAAACTCAGAAAAATAGTTTTAATAACTAGCATCCAAGACTACTAGAGCCCACAGTAGTCCTGACTTAGGGTCATGCATTGTGAGGAAAGAAAACGTGATTTTTGTTTGTTTGTTTTTGAGTACTGGAGACTAAACCCAGGGGTGCTTTACTTCCGAGCACATCCTCAGCCTTTTAAATTCTAAGAGTTTTGCTAAGTTGCTGAGGCTGGCCTTAAACTTGTGATCCTCCTGCCTTGGCATTCTAAGTTGCTGGGATTATAGGTGTGCACTACTATGCTCAGTGGGTAAGATGCTTCCTTACAGAAAATGTTACTATTTAAGCTTTTTTTTTTTTTTTTTTTTTTTTTTAAGGTACTGGGGATTGAACCAGGGCCTTGTGCATGCAAGGCAAGCACTCTACCAACTGAGCTATATCCCCAGCCTGAAAAATGTTACTATTTGAAACAAAGAGTTATCATTTTATAATTTTTTAAAATATGTTTTTAGTTGTAGATGGACACAATACCTTTATTTTATTTTTATGTTGTATTGAGGATCAAACCTAGTGCCTTCCACATGTGAGGCGAGCGCTCTACACGGAGCTACAACCCCAACCCTCACTTTATAATCTTAATCTAATAAACTGAGATGTTTTCAATATGGCTTTCCTCAAAAAAAATCAGACTTTACTCAACTGTAAGCATCAAAATAAAATGACTAATCTTCCTTCTCTCCTATGAGTGCCCTTTTTAGTCTTGTAATTACTAACAAAAGTAACAAAAGTTACTTTGGGGTGGGGCTGGGGCTGTGTAGCTCAGTGATGGAGTGCTTGCCTAGCATGTGTAAGGCTTTGGATTTAATCACCAGTAATGCCAAGAAAAGAAGTTGTTAGAGCTGGGCGTGGTGGTGCACACCTGTAATCCCAGTGACTCCTGAGTCTAAGGCAGGAGGATTACAAGTTGAAGGCCAGCCTCAGCAACTTAGTGAGGCCCTAAGCAATTCAGTGAAACCCTGTCTCTAAAAATAAAAAGGCTGGGGGTGTAGCTCAGTAGTTAAGTGCCTCTGGGCTCAATCCTGGGTTAAAAAAATAAAGAAAGAGAGAAAGTAAATAAGGTAGTTAGTTAATGGGAATTTCTGTTTGCCTTCAGAGTCAGATTTATGACCCCAAACCAACAAATACCAGTCCTGTCTCATAACTTCAGAGTTTCATCTTGTTTTGAACAAAGCTTGATCACATACTGTTTACCTGATATAGTTCTTAATGTAATTTCCATAAAATAACTATCCTCAAATATTGTTTCCACAAAATAACGTTCTCAATGAAAAGCATGTGTAGTGGCTCTGACTTTAATTCCAAAAGGAATTCTGAAATCATTTTGTAGAATGGAAACATTCCTAGATACCTTCGAAAGCAATGGCATTGAATGTGATTATGTTTACTTGGAAAATTGTGGGATGTTTACTGAAAATTTAGTTTCAAAATCTTATGCTAATTAAAAAAATGGCTTATCTGTATGCTTAACATTTACTGAAGTACAATAATCTGTACATCTCCAAGTCTTTCCCAACTGTAGAATCAAAGTCACTACCAAACATTGAGAACATTAGAGAGCACATACGCACGAGACTCTACAACTCATTTGGCCACAGCAGAAAACTTGCAGGAAAGGCATTTTAACAACATTTTCCCAAACATGATACAAGACTCTAAAATGTTAATGTTCCTATTCACAAGGCTATCTATAGCTATAAAGTTAAAACTACTTTAATAAAATTAATCACAATTTTTGGCCAGTATACTAGATCCCAATTTACCTACTGAAGGGGATTTCCTCATACCTCTTATAATTACTTTATTCTATTATATAGAAAATAAACTAGCATTTACTGAATAACTTACTCAGGGTGGTGGTACAATAAACAGTTAAGAGCATGAATTTTAAGGCCCAGATTACAACCTCAGGAAGCTAAGAGCATAAACTGGAAATGCAGGAAATCTAAAGTCTAAGGCCCACTATCTTGTCTCAGCTACAGCATATACTGATTATTTAATATTGAATAAAACACATGAAAGTGGGTAGCTTTTCTGATATGTGATATTAAAAGTATTCCAATGGCAAAGAAAGAAAAGCAGAGACTAAAAAGAAATATTTCAAAGGTAAAAGAAAAATGTTACCTATTAAAGTACTCTGGCATTCATTTATTAATACATATTTACCGAGAGTCCACTATGTACTGGACATTGGGAACACAGCCAAAAATGAGATATAGAACATGACAACACAGACAAACATGGCATTTTAACAAAAGGCAATGTTATCATAGGGAAGACCCTGGTGCCATGGGCACATGGATGGGCACATCAAGTCAATATGCCAAAGGAGAATTTGGAGAAGTGGAATTTAATTTAGACCTGGAAGCTGGGTAGAAATAGGCAGAAGAAGAGTAGCTAAGAATGTTCTGGGCAAACTGGGCATGGTGGCACACGTCTGCATTCCCCAGTTACTCAGGAGATGGTGGCAGAAAGACCATAGAGTCTGAGGTCAGCCTAAGTAACTCAGCAAGACCCTGTCCCCAGATAAAGCCTAAAAGGGACTGGGGATGTTACTCTGTGCCCAGGGTGCCCCTGGGTTCAATCCCCAGCACTAGAAAGAAAATGGAGACAACACAAAACACAACAAAAAACCACAGCAGGCAGAGGGAACCATGGGACACTCCAAAACGGCTGCAAGAGATGAATTAGAGAAGCAGGCAGCGATCACGAACTGAGGCTCCGGGTCACGTGGACTCAGACGGAAAGGACAGGTCAGGTGTTTGCAGCAGGCAGCTCCCCAGGCAGGGCCGTACTTTAAGACTGCGGAGAATGGACCAGAGAAGAGCAAGAGCAGAGGCAGGAGGGCAGAGGCAGGGACTGCTGTCAGAGACCTGGGAAGGAGGATGGCAGCCTACAGACAAGACAGCGGCCTAGAGAAAAGCAAGTACATACATCAGAAGGACAGGAGAGTGACAGGATTATAGAAAGTGCCTGGGCTTTGAATACCAACAGAGCTAAGTTAGAATCTCGACACTAGTAATTACTAGTTACACAAATGGCTTCATTTCCCTGAGCTTTAGCTTCCCTGATGGCACCATTTAACTGGAAGGTGGAAATTAATCAAATGGTGTTTGGCGCTGCAGTAGGTACTCAGTGACAGTATTTTTGTGGCAGGCACAATTCCAACATGGCTCCCAAGATTCGGCCTCCTGGTGTGTATGGGCAAGTCTGGTGAATATGAAGGTTACCAATCCCAAGATCATGTTTCACTATTAGGCGAAGGGAATTTTGCAGATGTAATTAAGGTACTGATGAGCTAAAGAGACTTAATCAAAAAGGAGATCATTCTGGCCAGGTACAGTGGTGCACAGCTATAATCCCAGCAACTTGGGAGGCTGAGGCAGAAGAAATGCAAGTTCAAAGCCAGTCTCAGCAACTTAGGTTTCCTGGGTTCAATCCCTGGTATATATATTAAAAAAAAAAAAAAAGAAGAAATGATTCTGACTGGACCTGACCTTGTCAAGTGAATGCTTCAAAACTGTAAGATAGTTTAGCAGGTTACTTTGTAGACATCAGCAAACTAAAGTTTCTGTAGAGAGGCAAATGACCCAGAATGGCTAACACAGTGTCGAATTAGAACAAAGTTGAAGGCCTGGCATCACTCCACTTTCAATATTTACCATAAAACCACCGTAATCAAGCTACAGGGTGGTATTGGTGAAAGAATAGATAAATAGATCAATGGAACACAACAAAGAGCCTAGAGACGATGCACATAAATACAGCCAACTGGTTTCACAAAGGAGCAAAGAGACAATGGAGAAGAGACACAGGAGATATATTTTCAACAAACAGCACTGGAACAACTGGATATACACAGGACAGAAAAATCAAAAGGGCCTGGTATGTGGCTCAGTGGTAGAGAGCTTGCCCTGCATGTGCAAGATCCTGGCTTCAATCCCCAGCACTGCAAAAAACAAACAAATGTAAAACTACAACTCCTAGAAAGTAACACAGGAGAAAATCTAGGTGACCTGTGCTTGGCAAGGACTTTTCAGATGTAACACTAAGGGCATAATCCATAACACCACAAAGAACTGATGAGCAAAACTTCATTAAATTAAAAACTTCCACTCTGAAAGACACTATCGAGACAACGAAAGTCAATACACAGGCTGAGAGAAAATACTAGCAAAAAACACATTGGATAAAAGACCATTATACACAAAGAAAAAAATTTTTTTTTTGGTAGTGCTGGGGATTGAACCCAGGGCCTCACATGGGCTAGGTAAGCACTCTACCAGCCCTCACAAGGAATTCTTAAAATTCAATAATAAGAAACGAACAACACAATAGAAACTGGATCAAAGACTGTAAGAACTACCTTATCAAAAAGATATACAGATGAGCCAGGTGTGGTGGCACACGCCTGTAATCCCAGTGGCTTGGGAGGCTGAAACAGGAGGATCACATGTTCAAAGCCAGCCTCAGCAATTTAGAGAGGCCCTAAGCAACTTAGTGAGAACCTGTCTCAAAATAAAATATAAAAGGGCTGTGCCCTTGGCTTCAATCCCTGGTACCAAGTAAATAAATAAATAAATACAGAAGGTAAAGTCAGATTGTGATACCATTTAAATGTCCTTTAGAATGGCCAAAATCCAGAATACCAATGCTACCAAATGCTGGTGAGGCTGTGAAGCAGCAGGAACCCTCACTCACTCCTGGTGGGAATGCAAAAGAGCTGAGGCACTTTGAAAGACAGTTCAGTGGTTTCTTATAAAATGAAACATTTTTATCATACAATTCATACTCCTTGGTATTTGCCCAAATGAGCTGAAAACTTATCTCCAAACAAAAACCTGCACATGGATATTTAAGAAGCATTATTAATTGCTAACACTTGAAAGCAACCAAGATGTTCTGCTGCCAGTGAGTGAATCAACTGTGGTACTTCACACAATGCAACGCTACTCAGCACTGAAGGAAGCAGCTCTGAAGCCCTAACAAGCCACGGAGGACGCTGATGAGCATACTGGAGAGGGAGGAAGGCCGCCAGGCTACAGAGGACATGAGTCCAACGTGCGGAGAAGTGTGCAGCAGACAGCAAAAAGTCTTGTGGCTCTGGGAGGCAGATTGGGGGGGGGGGGATAGACCTCCAGGGCAGGGAAGATACTCTGTATGAAACTCCAATAGCACATGCACAGCACGGTACACTGGTCAAACTCAGGAAGGACAACACCACAGAGAACCCCATGTGCACTCTGGACTTCTATGGAGGTAACCTGTTGATGTAGGTTTGGGTTCATCAGCTGCAACCCAGATTGATAATGAAGCAGGCCATGCACATGTGGGGCAGGGGATACACGGGAGAGCTCTACTTTCTTCTCAATTTTGCTGCGAATTTAAAACTCAAAAAAATTTTTGCTTTACAAAAATAAAATCTTAGAAGTTTCCTGAAACAATTCCACGTATAATAGAAACCATGTTAAATGAGAATTAAGGAAAAAAAATCAAAGTAGAGCCCAGTGCAGAGGCACATGCCTATAATCCCAGTAACTCAAGAGGCTGAAGAAGGAGGATTCTAAGTTTGAGGTCAGCCTTAGCAACTTAGTGGGGCCCTAAGCAACTTGGTGAGACCCTGTCTCTAAATAAAATATAAAAAAGGACTGAGGATGTAGCTCAGTGGTTAAGCACCCTGGGTTAAATTCCCAGTACCCCCCCCAAAATAAATAAATACATAAAAAGATGTAGCTCAGTGGAAGGTCCCTGGCTTCAATCCCCAGGAACAAAACAAAACAACTACAACACCCACTCCCCACCACTCTAAGCCAAACCGAAAAAGAGACAAGCAACTGTTGAACTTGAAGAAAACAAAGTTTCCATGAATTCTACAACTGCAAGGAACTGAATCCATCTGACAACCTGAATGAACTTGGAAGAGGCCTTGAGCCTCAGATGTGGACCTGCCCAAGCTGACATCTTGATTCGGCCTTCAGAGTCCCTAAGTGAAAGAAGTGGCTGAACCTCATCTGGACTTAAATCTACAAAACTGGGAAGAAACAACATGTTATTTTAAAACGCTAAGCTTATCATAATTTGTTATGACACACAACAGAAAATTATTATGAATTATTTTTAATTTTAATGAGGAGAGAGAGAGAGAGAGAGAGAGAGAGAGAGAGAGAGAGAGAGAGAGAGAATTTTAATATTTATTTATTTTTTTTAGTTCTCGGCGGACACAACATCTTTGTTTGTATGTGGTGCTGAGGATCCAACGTGGTGCTGAGGATCCAACGCGGGCCGCAAGGCTTGAGCCACATCCCCAGCCCTTTTTTATTCCTTCTATAGTTGTCAAAATAGAAGTCACGGCATCCAAAAAGCCAATGTAAGCTCTTTTACAAGTAGGAACTGTGGTAGAGGAGGACAGGGTGGAACAATCTCAACTATATGAGACAAGGAGAAGAGCGGCAAGCCCTTTATTTAAAATCTTTTTCATTTAGATAATAAACATCTTATTTCTTAGTATTCTTCTACTAAAGTTGTTTGGAGATGTTACAGAAGTGAGTTTTGGGTGTTATATCTCCTTTATTAACTTAATAGCAGCTTTATATCCCAAAATGTTTAGGTGTACTAATTAAGGATCCTTCCTTTTAAACCCTCTTTACTGGGCCCACAATAATACAACAGAGTGGCATCACACACACACACAGCTCGTGTAAGTTTTATATCTGGCCATTCATCTGGGTGATTCTACTTGTCATTCATTTTACTACAAGGACAGGGGATATAAATTTATAGATTTGCTTTTCCTAGATAGTTTCTGTAGATCTCAGTGTGTAGAACTCACTACCTAAGTGGTTTATTGACTACTTACTAAATGTGACTCTTGATGCAACATAATTTTCTTAAAAAGTAGAACTATGGATCTTGAACATATGCCAATGGCATCATGTGGTACTGAGAATTCAGAAAAGTCTAGCTGCACTGGACTAACATTCTAGTGGACTGAGAACTTTCCTGCCTTTAAAGTGGAGCCCTCTCAAGGGATTTCCAAAGGAAACTCTGACTACATAAAATATGACCTCAGAACCTAACCACTGCGTAAGATAAAACTCTGTGGATCTCAAGTTCAGACTTCAAAGTGAAGGGTTAAAAGTTTTCCAGGGCACAGACAAAAATACACAAATAATGGATGACATATAGCTATACATACAACACATTTCTACAAGATTCCAAACGCAAGGCCATTGGAGTGGTCTAGGCTTTCTCATGCAAGAAAAGACAAAGATGACATGTCAATCACAGCTGGAATACACAACTGTGCTGTAATGAAATGTTACTATTTTGAAAACTTGGATACTTTATGGTTAGTAGCAAACTGTCAGCAACAAGCCCATTGACTACTTACTAAACGTGACTCTTGTTGTAACTGTACAGCCAAAATCTCCTTATAAATGTTTGATGAGATATATTAACAGTAACAAGATGTTTCAAAAAGCAACTTCTTAATGCTCTTTCTAAAGCAGTTTTGCTTAACTTTCTGGGATCATAGATAGAACTCTGAGAATCTGGGGAAAATCCTTCCATGAATTCTAAGACCCAGTTTTGAAAGATAAAACATTTAGGTGTGAAGAAACAACACTGCTTATGAATCTTAATAAAATTTAGTTTTCTTTAATGAAGATTTAACATTTACACACCATACCATCTGATGTTCTTCTAACCCAGATGATGATCTGACTTGATGATCTGGCTGAGGGAGATGCTACTAAATGAGTAAGGTTTTTATACTAAAGCTTTTATTTTAGCCAATGTGAATGGAAAACTTTCTAAAACGCATACCATACTTCTGCTATCTCTCATAATACATCACTGAATATAACTTACAATACTCTTTCTGCAAGTGAAAAAAGCACGGATTGGCAATTAGAAAAATGAGTCCAAACTCCTGTTCTGCATTTAACAGTGTGCATCCTGGGACTGGTGATTTCACTTCTCTGCTCTTATTTCTGTGAAATGGGATGAAAACACCTACTACATACCTAAGAGCCCCAATACGACCATCGTGGCTAAGATTTCCCAACTCCTGCTCAGCTCTTCCCTACTTCCTGGGCACGCCTTGCAGCAGCTCTTCCTACCTGCTGTGCCAACTCCTATGATCACTCATGTCTCCGCATCTACACAGATGTTTTCCATCTGCTGACTGAAGTGCCTGTTTCTTTTCCCACCTGATAATTTCTACTCAGCCTTAAGATTTGGTTCCAATGATACCTGTCCCAGGGAACCTGTCATGTAGGCTCCTTGTCCTCCTCAGCCCTCTGCTCATGCCTCTGCTGCAGTTCAACATACCGAATATTTTCTGATCTCTCTTAACAGACATGAAGATCTTTGACAGCAGATACTGTGTCTTATTTCTTTTTGTACTCTTAGCATCTGGAAAGTGCTCAACACTATCTAAGTGCAGAAAAAATCTGTACTGGATGAATAAAAAGCCTCAGAACTGCATGGGGAGAGGTCAGAGTGTATGGGTATTGCCATCACCTCAACCTGATTTTTTTCCACACCCTTGTAAGTAAAACACTGGTTACTAATTCCCCAATTCAAAAAGGAATAGAGTCAGAGGGGTCACAGTCTCCCCCAGAGACCATGAAGCTCTCCAATGAGCTCTGATGCATTGTGGGACTATCATTTTATAATATCTGCTTTTGCTTTTTAGAGTCCTTGTTTTCCTTGTGCTCTTACTTGTTTTCCTAAATAAGTGATATCTTGCAGAGTTTGGGGTATTACCCTGAAGGGGCTATTGGATGCATAAAAACAGTCTCCTAGCTTAGTCAACCAATATGTGGAATGAGTGGCTAAAAAAGAAATTTTAAAGACAATTTTGCACATACTTTAAGTTTTCACAGAACTTGAGAAGCAAGCAACAGCAGTTGTAACAGCAGCTAATATTTACTGAGTCATGCCCTATGCTAAGTGTTACATGTACCACTATTTAACATAAAAAAACCCATTTTACTAATGAGCAGAGAATTGAGGGAGCAATCTCAAGGGAACACAGCTGCCAAGTAGCAGACAGATAAGAATTCAAGTCTGCTGAATCCTAGTCCAAGCTTTGTACCACTTTATTACACTCTGCTTCTCAAATGAAAAAAAAAAAAAAAAAATCCTTCACACTTCTCTTCAAGAGGGCAAATCTCCAACACCAAGATACTCAATGAGTTCTCCATGAACTGGAATTTGCTTTCAGCTGGGCGCTGTGGCACATCCCTGTATTCCCAAATACTCAATAAGCCAAGGCAGGAGGATCCCAAGTTCAAGGCCAGCTTCGGCAACTTAGTGAGACCCTGTCTCAAAATAAAATAAAAAGGGCTGGGGTATAGCTCGGTGGTAAAGTATTCCCGGGTACAATCCTAATACCGCAAGCGCACAGCCAGGGTCTGGACCACACGGTCTGGCTCCACAGTCTGCCCTCAAACACTCAGCTCTGTAGCTGTCCTGAGTCTATGTTATCTCCTGCCACACCAGCTCTGCTCCTCAGCTTTTCCCTTCTCGTCAGTCCTCGTTATCAGCACTTCTAGGGTGGCTCTTCAGTCTCTGCTCACTGCAGGCTGGGGGAATGCTATCCCTGAGCGCTTGCTTCTTCTCTCTCTGGTTGGACTCTGTTCCCAACTTTTAAGATTTTTTTTTTTTTTTATATGAAACAAACCTAGGAAAAGGATACTCTTTAAAAGCATCACAGGAAAATTTTATGCTCAACTTAGGCTCAAAAAAACATGATATATGCACCATAAATATTTTTTGACTAAATAAATATTAGATTCAGAGTTAGACTATTTCTGACATTTTAGACAGTCACTATCAAATATTAATTTATGTTAAGGTTCTTGCTTAGAACTAAAATTCTTAGCACTTGCTACCACCCAGGGCATTACAGCAGGGCAAGTCTCTAACCCTGAGAAGCTTACTGTTTTCCAAAGCACCAGGTTCAAAGCGTTAAGGGCTGCCCCCCATACTCATTTGTTTCCAGCTTCCCTGATGCAAGCCCGATCTCTTCCACTCTCCTCAGTCTTTTCTGAATCTCTCTCTTCAACTTTCCCCGAGGGTTTCCCTGCAGACCTTCTGGACTATCGCAACGCCTGAGTGCTGTCACAGTCTAACCCACCTTGTACAGTTCTACCATTTCATTTTTAAATTATCATTTGGATCACATCTAGAGCTTGCTCATAAACCACAACTCGCCAAGTTCCTCATTTTGGTATGAAAGCTTCTCCACAGTTTGCTCCCACCCTGACCTTTTCAACACCATGTTTCCGTCCATATATTCTTGCACCTGACATAAACTTACCAAATGCTTATGAAGGACCCGGAGGAGTTAAAGTGACATTGACTAAAACAGTGCTTATCATTAAGGAGCTTATGGTGTCTAACAGGGCAGAGGAAATACTTACAAAGATAGCGCTAATATAAGGAAGAAAATAAGTGCAACAAGAAAGGAAGTTGTTCCAGGAAGTTCACAAGTGAATTCTGACATGGGTTTGGGGTGTCTTAGAAGAGGTGGCATGTGCTAAGGTCTTGAAGGGAAGGCAGAGCTTGGATGTGTGAGAAGGGGAAGGTCACTGCAAAAATGAGGAAAAGAAGAGAAATGAGAATGTATGAGAAAAAGTTTGATTTCCACACACAATATATAAAATAAACCAATAAGAGGGAAAGCCGCTGAATAAGTAGGTTTAGGGCTAAATCCATACAATGATGAATGCTTGCCAAGGTCTGGACCTTGATGTTTATTTATCCAACAAGTGCTTACTGACTATCTACAAAGGGCCAGAGGCTGGACAGGCACAGGTAGAGCAGAGAGCAGGAGAGCCACGGGGCTGGAGCTCTCGCAGCTCACAGCCTCCCACGCAGTAGTAAGGGTCCCACAGAGGACTCGTCATCGCAGGGGTACCTAAGAGCACTCTGGAACCAATGTGTAAGATGAACTGCATAAGGAAAGCAGCGGAAAGGAAGCCATCTGTCACACAAGTACAGGGAGGGATGAGGCCCAAGATAGTGGCAATGAATAAAGGCTTAAAAGTCATCGAGGAAGACTAGAAAACAAAGCCAACCATAAAGTTAGAAGACAAATGAGTGGCAGCTGGCTCTGGGGGCGGGACTGGCCAGGAGGGAGTGGGAGGGAGCTCTCTGGCTCAATGGTAAGGTCTATATCCTGACAGAAGTCTGGTCACACAGGTTGTGCATTTATCAAAACTCAACAAACGTCCACCTAACCTCTCTCATTTTATGTGAATTTCATAGAACAAAGAAAGTCCTGAAAACACTGACGTCAAGCTGAAGTGCTTAGGGGTAAAGTGTATACTACCCACAATTTACTTTGAACTACATTAAAAAAGGTAAGATGGACTGGTGGATGGAGCTATGATAAAGCAGAAAGCAAAATATGAACTGGAGACCCTCAAAGGAGGTATATGGTGTCATCATACAATTTTTCAATTCTTACTGTTTGAAAAAAATTTCATAATAAAATATTGAGAAAAATCTAAGTACACAGAATGAAGTTTGGGTTGTTTGGCAGGACACAGGACATATAGAAGGAAATGGAGGAGACGGGGGTTTGGGGCCTGGTTGACAAACTCAATTAGCAATACAGGGGTTTGAGGTACCCAAGGCATCCACACGGAGATATCTACCAGGCGGATGGAAACACAGGCCTGGGGGTCAGGTATTTTTCTAGGCTGGTTCCTAAATACTTCTCTGCCTCTGTGTGTTCCCTCCCACCCACACCCTTTCTTTTCTTCTAGCTTTCTCTGACGACCCTGCACCTCCACATTCAGCACTGTGAGATTAGCTTATGGCACTGTCATATATCACTAAAATGGAAAGTCTTAGGGACAACAGAATCATATAGAATATACACTTTGTACTTCATGAAGCAACTTTCAGACAGTCAGATGGATAAAACCTGCCTTAGCATTTAAATATACAGATTTTTAGGCTCACACTGAATCTTGGATCAGAGGTTAGTTTTGTTCTCCCCACTCTGAAGTGTGTACACATTCTCTCTCTCTCCTTTATCTTAAAAGGCACCTTGTAAGTGGGGAAAATAACTTGTACCTCATAGATAGAAATGAAATTTCCATTCTCAAATTCTTAATATATTTATTTTCAGAATAAGACTTCTTTGCTTTGTTTTATCAGTTTGTAAATTTCTATATATCACTCCATAACAGGGACAAAAAGCTCATTTTTAAAAGAAAACCTTTAGCAACATAGCCATCAGACCCTAAAATCCAATTGTTAAGTAACTTAACTGGTCACTGTTTTACTAATTTTGAAAGGACATTTAAAAAAAAAAAAGTTGGGGCTGGGGATGTGGCTCAAGTGGTAATGCGCTCGCCTGGCATGCGTGGGGCGCTGGGTTCGATCCTCAGCACCACATAAAATAAAATAAAGATGTTGTGTCCGCTGAAAACTGAAAAATAAATATTAAAAAATTATCTCTCGGGCTGGGGATGTGGCTCAAGCGGTAGCGCGCTCGCCTGGTATGCGTGCGGCCCGGGTTCGATCCTCAGCACCACATGCCAACAAAGATGTTGTGTCCGAGAACTAAAAAATAAATATTAAAAAAAAAAAATTCTCTCTCTCTCTCCTCTCTCACTCTTTCTTTAAAAAAAAAAAATTATCTCTCTCTCTCTCTTAAAAAAAAAAAAAAAGTTTTAAAATGAACTCAGAGGACACCTTTCTGTGTCCCAACTGCCAGACAGTTGCTGCTAAGGGAAAGGAAAGAGGCTGGCTCAGCTCTTCCCATGAACTCAGAGGAGTCCAGGAGAAGCCACAGCGTTCTAAGCCCAGACTGGCACGACGGGAGGACAACTCTGCTAAGGAGAACCTTTAGTAATTCAAATTGCGATCGGTTCTTCTTTGCATACCAGATAGACTTGGCCACTGGTATCATTCCACGATGCCCTGACCCTCTGCGCTTGCCTAGGTGCACCTCGGCTGCGGAACTCCAAGTCCACTTCCTATGTGAAGAACTTGTCTCATCCCCTACCCACTGTCCCCCCTTCAAAAAACATGTTACCTTTTCCCCCCTTTCTCTTTCTCTGTCCTTCTCTTCTTTCTTCTTTTTTTTCTCACTGTGCCCATCTGTGTGGAAGCTGGGGGGTGGTGGGGCAGGGGCGGCGGCTCCAGCGTGTGGGACGCTGGGGGGAGGGCCGGGTGTCATTGTGACCTCTCCCACTGCTGCAGTAGACAGTCCCGAACTTCTCTTGGACTTTGAGTGCCTCCTCTCTTTGTGCTTCTCCTTGTCCTTCTTCTTTTTGCTCTTCTTTGACTTCTTTTTCTTCTTGATTTCCCGGTAAGAATCATCTATCACTAACTCGCCAGCTTCTAGCTCCCCGCCAGAGGACGAGTCTGATTCCACCAGAATAGGTTCAAGCCCTGAAAGATCAAGGTTAGCACTGTGGGGTTCGGGGGCCTGGGAGGCATCAGGCCCGCAGCCTTCAGGGCCAGGAGACGAATGTGGGTCTGAGGATGACTTGTGCTTCTTCCGGGCTGTTTTCAGAAAGCTCTGTAACTCGTGTCCTAGGAATAAAGCACCTTGCTCATCCCGAGCTGACTTCTTGGAGGATTTTTTCAGAGTCGCTTGTTGAGAGGGGTACTGAAAAGACTCCTCATCAACTGAGCTGCTTCCCTTCTCCTTTGGTGAGAGAATAAGTTTCATCTTCAAGCCATCAGGCTCACGGAGGGTCAGTGTCTCTGTGTTTACATAGAGGGGCTTCATTTTTTTGGATTTGTGGGAGCTGCCGTCCTCCAGGGAGAGCTCCCCGCCACTTCCGCTGCCTTTCTTCCGGTGGTGTTCTTTCTTGCTTTCTGAATGGCTTGAGGAGCTGGAGGACTTCTCCCCAGCCTTTTTGGAGGGCTTGGAGCCTGTGGCCAGTGGGGAGGTGATGGCTTTCAACAGGTCCATAGCTGTATCGGCAGGTTGTGGGCTGGACTTCTTCTTTTTCTTTTGTGACGATTCCAGAGACGAAATGTCTGGAAATAATGAAGAGAAGTACTGTCAACAGGACAGGCAGCAACGTCCATCAAGTTTCCTCTCTCACCAAAACACCCGACTAGTATGAGGAAGAGGCTAACAGGAGTGATTTGAAGGGACACCCTTTGATTCCTAATGTTCAGCGATGACGCCCATGTGCCTCCTGGTTTGGTAGTCTGTCTTCAACCCTTGAGACCATCCTTGTCACTAAAGTTGTTTCCCTTCACTGAGTCTTCCACAAGAAACCAGAGAGCAAACCCAGAAGAACCGACTATAGCTGTGGATTAGGGGTAGTTACGAATTACATTAGATCGCAAGTAAAGTATCATTTGATTCTGTGCTCAGGAGGAACTCATTAAGGTAAAACATTAGTCCCATCAGCTATGTGCATAGCATAGCCAAGAAAGCTAACTGGTTTTGTGAATGGATATACACTGGTTGAGAAAAGACCCACAGTTGCAGGCCAGAGGGCCCAAGGACCACATGTGGCAAAAGGGAGGCTAGATAACATGGTGCAAGATAAGTGGATGATGGGGGAGAAGGAACCTGGTACCTGGTATATCACAAATGAAGACTGTTCTTCTATGCTGAATCCTCCAAAATACCAGCCCTCCACCTCTCTCCTCCTTCACACTGGTTTATCGGCACTCAGAACAAGAACCACTGTCCTGTTAAATAGGCCACTGAGTCAGCAACATCTGGACCTTTTCCCCTACCCCGACTCCAAGAACCAGTGATGTGCTTGTCCCGCCTGTCGCCCTGCCCATCCGTACCTGCATAGTAGTAGTCATCAGAGGAGTGCTTCCGCTTCTTCTTGTGTGTGTCCGTCCCCAAGAAGTAAAGCTCACTATCCTGCAATTAGAAGGAAGAATTGGCCAATGATGAGATGAGGAAGGCAGTTTGGAACAACACTTGTTCTTTGATGGTTTTTGACTTTGGAAAACAAAGTAAAGCATCGAAAATAATTACATGTCAACAATGTTTATTTTTCTTTCCTAAAGTTTTAAGAACACACTTTCATTTTCAAATATTAGGAAAATAAGTATAAAAACTTTTCTATCTTAAATGTTTAGAACTTACCTTAAACTTCTTCTTGGAAGAATTCCTGACCTGAGCAGCAATTTCTTCCTCTTCCCTTAAGAAATCTTTGTAAGAACGTTTCTTTTCTCGTTGGCTTCGGCCAGCTGCAAGTCCTATGTCCTCAAAGCTGTGGTCACCATCAAAGCAATCTGAGCAAAGGTTAATTTGGAAAAGGAAGTGAGAATGACAAGTAAGTAGCAACCAAATGTAACAGTGCCTCCATTTCTAAATTACAATTATGTTTCAATAAGTTCACTAGAATATAGGGCTAAACCCAGAGGGAAAAGAATATTTCTTGATGACCTGGCTGCAAACACAAGAATCAAACCTGAAGAAACAATGTTTCCATGCTATGCAAGACTCAAAGTGCATCCTCAGACATAGTTTCTTAGTTGTGATTTGACAGGAAGACAGACTTGCAGAGGTAAGGCTGAAAGTAATGATTCCTGTGCTGCGCTGCTCTGTGGGCGTCCAATGTGTGATTCCTATCCCCAGACTCCTGCACTGGAGCTGGCAGGACCAAGAGTGCTGCAGGGGATCACCCCAACAAACCAAGGCTCATATTTCAGACTCTCATGTTGGAACCCCTGTCCTGGTTTTCATTTCCATGGGCCCAGTCTGGGGAGGGCGTGGAGGCTGAGGTCATAACAGTGCTCTGGACCATCACTTGGGAGTCTAGGCTGTGATGTCCAGTGCTGGTTTCTACATCCTTGGGCCGTGAGCACTGAAGAGGATACCCCCTTTGGAACGCTTCTCAGGTAAAGGGGTCATACCTTCTTTCTTCATGGAGTCATCATAAGCCATGGCGGTCCTGCAGGGCCTTTGAGAATGTGTCACTGTGTCCAGGCTCCTTCCCGTCTACAGGACCAGGTCTGAGAAATAAAGAAGGAAAACCCTCCTGTAACGCGAAATCTGTGGAGAGGCAACCTTCCAGGTGGAATGCGTAGCGATCCAAGGGCCGACTGGAAGGGCAGCAAGAAATAGAGGAGTGTCTCGTCACCTCCTCATTCTGGTTGTAATTATACTGGGGTTGAAATTGTAGGAGGCGTGTTAAGCTTAATTAGATTTGAGTCATAGTTGTCATTTGGAGAAGTATATAAAATACTTCCTGGATAAAAATTAATTCCAAAATTAATGAGAATTTCTGAAATGCCAACAGGACCAACAACATAGAGACAGGGCAGAAACTGACATGAAGTCAGAGGGGTAGGTTCAATCATGGTTACAAGATGCACAGGTAAAGCAAGATGCAGAGGAAGACAGATTACACCAAATGCTTGAAGACCACAAAATCCTACCAAGTGGATTGGAGAACCAGTAAAACTTATTGCAACTTAAACAGAAATAGTAACGGTATACAGATATTAAAGACTTTTTAATTTTTTGGTTTGTAGAAATATAAAAGTAGCTACACTTCTCATAGTAGTGAGTCATGTGAGTTTTCACCACTAACAAGCCTTTTTTAAAGGCTAGGTGAAAAACATGGAGAACTTTCATTTGTCTACAGGTGATGAAATCTGTATGATTTTAAGATTTTTATTGATTAGAAGAATTAATAATTTAAATGTTCTATATATCATATTGAATTTTTAGAACTTCTTTTGGCATTCAAGTTTAGATGTGCATTTGACTTTGAAGATAACATGGCGGTACACGGCACTGGATGGTCAAGTCTTTCAAGGACTTTAAGACAAGCAGTGTCAAGTCTTTCAGGAAAAGTCTTTGCAGGATAAATAGAATAAAGTGTTAAATAGTTTGAAAACATTCTCATACAGTTAGTCAAATGCTTAAAAAGTTGACCTGATCGGTCATTTATTTCCATTTTATTTTACTTTCATCATTATAAATGGGATTTAGAAATAGTGAAGTATCCTTCAATGACATAGCAGTAATTCCTTCAGGTAAGTACAAATAATAAGTATGAAAAGATGAATTGGATTAACAAGGGAAACTTTCATAAATTAACATAAAAAAGACTTATTTGTACACTTAGATAAAATGCAACACAAAGGTAAGCCTAAATTGAAAACAGAAGAAAAAAGATATTGCCAAGAATGATTTACAAGATCAAGAAAAGAAGTACAAAAAGTACTTCTCCACTCCCTGGGAAGTGAACTGAAGATAGAACTTGCGAGTAAGAGACACTGGAGTGAAGCAAAGAAACCAATTGGTCAAAGGCAAAATGGGAAACTGCTTGCTCAAAAGGCTTTTTCAGGGGATTGAAGGGGATATAAGGTTAGGCCTCATGGATAGATAACAGCCAGTTTTCATGTTCCTGCATTTAAATACTAATTTTTCTTGAATGGAATCACTATCCTCTCCTTCCTACCCAAATGGTGCTGACTCCAAAATGGGTGAAGGTGGGTCACAGGGGATTATATCTATTGGAATGGAACATCATCTCACTGGCATTACAACAGAGTTTATCAGAAAAATATACAGGCCACTTTGGTTTTCAGAGGCTGACGATACCAAAGAATCAAAACAGCTTGAGCCCTCCAGTTAAATGCTTTTCATGTCTAATGGGTTTGGCAAAGAACGTTTTGAGAAATAATGGCAAAACCAAAAAACACTTCTTCAATCTCATAAACACAGACATCAATCTGTGGTCAAAACAAGATGCACTTTTAAACATAAGCAAAGGCAGGTTCTGAGACTTACAAGCTGGCCTGCCCTTGGCAATCAAAACTCAGAACAGAGTTGAGCAATGTGGTCGGAACAGGAGCAAATGTCTCTGCAGACAGTATAAGAAAGACTTCATAGGTATGAAAAAGCCCTCCTGTCTCACACCTGACTGCTCTGAAAAACTAGTGCACTATAGGAAAAAAAACAAAACAAAACAGGTGAAAAAAGGAACAGAAATTAGCAACTGTCCCTCAGAGGCAGGCCAACACAGAAAACATGCTGGTGTGGACATTGTGTGTGAGAATTAGGCCTGATATAGTTTAATTTTTCCTTCTTTTTTTTTTTTGGTACTGGGAATTGAACCCAGGGTCTTAATACCTGAGAGGCAAGTGTTCTGCTACTGAGCTACACCTCCAGACCTAAATCTTCTTAAAGATACTAAAGAGCACTTCATAATTATAGGATTAAATATCTGTAGAAAAAAATGAATGGGACCTGAACACAAATCTAATTCACTAATGGGCTGGGGCAGCCAAGAGCTTGAGAAACAGCATGGACTACAGTACTCCCAGATTAGGAAGACTGATTGGCCCAGAATTTCTAGGCTCTTTAAATCAGGGTATTATTGCAGCTCAGGGGTTAGTTGTGGTTGCTGAGTCATAAAAGAAAGATGATACCAGATAAAGAAGTCTCAAGCAACAGGATGAAAGAGGCAGAATTCAGGCAACATTCATACAAGGTTGGATGAACCCCTGATGTTTCTTCCAGGTCTTAAATATTATCCAAGATAAATTCAGAGTTCAGGGGTAGGGAGAAGATTGTGAAGATTAATGAAAAAAATTAGGTTTGCTTTTCACGTTAGAAAACATAATTACATTAAACGTTGGCAAATGGAAAAGAGGTGCTAAAACACATTCTCCTGAATTCCATGATTTTGGAGTTTAAAATTTAACATTTTCAATTTCAAGAGGCAGGAACAGTTCTACAATTATGTTTGTCTCAGTGTACTAAGAAATGACAACATAAGTAAAAGTTTATTATTTAATATTGTTTATGGAAGTAAGAAGCATGCCATTGTTAAAAAAGAGCACGAAGGAAACGTGCAAATTGTTAACTGGCTCTTCTGGGACTTTTCTTCAGTGTGGAAAAGGGAAGGTGGAGCGGCTTTTCCACTTGGAGATAAAAATTCAGCTTGCATTCAGGCATAGGCTTTCTGGATGACCCAAGCATTTTTGAAAAAAATTAAAGTCATCAGATGCTGTATTTGTTATTTTTAAAATTCAAGCTGTAAATACTGAAAAAGTTTCAGAAGGTGATTTTTTTGAAATAATCTGAGCCCCAAGCTTCATCCCGGGTTATAAATAAGAACTGAAAAAAGGAAACCAATTAAGCCTTGTGAACTGGGCAGTAAGTGAAACCCTAAGATCCAGGTCTAGTCCAGGATGAGCACTTTGTCCAAGATTGTTCTCCTTTTCCTCTTCTTCCAACACTCCTTTCAGGAACTCACTGCAGGTAAAGGAAGACAGATGCACATCCAGCTGTTGCCAGTTTAGAAACTTTTGTTGTTGCCATTGGTTCTAGGATAGAAGCAGCAGATGTCTTCTCATTTTCACGGTTTTCTCCAATCTCTGGAACGCAGTGGCTCGAATTCTTGCCACTCCCTTGTCCAAGAACCTACCTATGCAGCACTCACAGCCCCTGCCAGCTCTGGAAGCCGCAGATCCCACAGCCCGGGGTGGGGATAGACTCCTCTCATTGCAGCACAATTCAGCGGAACCACGACCACCACACAGATCGGCTGACAAGACACATTTCCGTGAGACCAGCAATACAAATTTTGACAAGCCTTGTGCGATCAACAGGCTTTACTTTGGGTTGAGTGTTTTTATTTACTCTGCTAGGAGGCCAAAGAACCTGCCACCGACTTAGCCGGCAGAGAAGGGAGATAGACGTTTCTTCTCTTTTGCATGATTTAAAATAAAGGGAAGCTACAAGTAATAATTGCAGAGGGATAAAGGGCCTGTATGGAGAAGATTCCCGCTACGAAGGCACAAACTGGGTCGCACGCAAAGAATGCACACAGTACCAGGTTGTTTATGCAAACGGGCCCCCAGGACCACCATTTTTGGGGTCCCCACCGCAATCCAATGGGATTCTTCCGGCAGCCGTGCAGCCAACAGCTAGTTCAACAAAGCTCTGGGAAGAGGAGAAGAGGAGCTCCGCGCAGCCTCTCCCGCCGGCCCAGGACCCGGCCCTC
Source organism: Urocitellus parryii (assembly GCF_045843805.1). NCBI lineage: Eukaryota > Metazoa > Chordata > Mammalia > Rodentia > Sciuridae > Urocitellus > Urocitellus parryii. Next base: position 12,217,971 of record NC_135535.1, read on the forward strand.
CCGCCGCCCCGGTCCCGGCCCCTCTCCCCCGAGCGCCGGGACCCCGCGCCCTGCAGCCCGTCCGCCCGGCCCGGTTCCCGCGCGCCGGGCGCCCCCGAGGGCGGAGCCGCAGGCAGGGGGAGGGGCGGCCGCGGCCCGCAGGCCCCCGGGGCGGCCGCACGCCCCCTCCCGGCCCCGCAGCTTTCCCGCCTTCCTCGTTTGAACAGCTCGCGGCCGCCTTCCTCCTTCGGCCCGCTCCAGCCCCTTCCCGGGGGCGGCTGCGGCCGCTACTCCAGTCCCCGGCTCGGCGCCAGGGCTAGGCCGCGGCGGGCCTGGGGCGCCCCCGCGGCGGTGTCGCGGGCCCAGGGCGGCGGGTGGCGCCGGGCCGGGACCGATGCCACCTCAAGGTGGGGGCCCAGCCCGGCCTCGTGGGGGCTCCGCTCGCCGCTACCTTCACTCGGCTCGCCCGGATCCCGCCTCAGCGCCGCCGACCGCCGCCATCTTGGAGAAGGAGAGAAGAGCGCGAGCAGCCAGGGAGCCTCAGTCGAGCTCAGAGCGCAGACTCCGACTCGAGGGGGGGGGGGGGGGAAGAGCGCCGAGCGCATGGAATGAATCTGCGCTTGCAGAGTTCAAGTGTTTATTGAGAACTTGCTCTGTGCCAGATTTGGACTAGAAGCTTTCTGAACAGTATATTGTTAAAAACTCACTGCATCCCCGTGAGGTCGGTTTTGTTGCATTTTGCAGAAGAGACGTAGATTGAGAGAGGTTAAGTGACTTGCCCCATGATGCAATTTGGAATGGGAGTCAGGATACAAGTTCAAGTCTTCTGACTCTTAATGCAATGCTTTTCGCAAGACTATAGTATTTCTTTCAAGATATTTTTATTCAATAATCCCCCTACTTGTAAAACCCAGAGCCATGCAGATTAACAGCAGTGCCACTTACTTGTAATTTAGCATCTATATTTGGATATTAGGCTGGGGAGGTGAGGTGGAAGAACATATCTTTGAAATGACACACTGTAAAACAATTTGCATGCCTATTCATCTACATTTCTCTGCCATAAATTATTTTCACTTAAAAGTTTAGAAATGGTCTTCAGAGAGATGAGATGTCATGAGAGAACTTGAATTTTTTTAAAAAAACGCAAATAAAAAGTTTAATTTCAGAAACTGAATCCATCATTTATAAATACACTAAAGCACAGTCCACTCGAATTGAGAGCGAGCGAAGGTACTGTATTCAACAGGACAGCTTCCTAGGGGGCCATGGCAGAGGAGCATACCGCCTCACCCACAGCACCCAATGGTCTGAAGTGAGGAAGAACAGGAACCTTTTTCAGATGTTAAAGCAAACACTTTGAAGACATATTGTTAAAAGAATATGACAACTTATAATTTCACTCTGATGTCCTGGGATTCTAAAATATCCCAGTGATGGCTGAATCTTCCCTATTATAAAAAAAAAAATCTAAACGCTTAAGGCTAGCCTCATTGCTGTAGCCTGCCAGACGCCCCTGTTGGTCACCACCACCTCAAGGGCCCGGCTGTGGTCCCAGCACCTGGGTCAGCGCACAGAGAGCTCCCTGCTCAGGGACGCTCGGTCAACGGGCCCCCTGTTGCACTGCCACACTCTGCACCGGCTGAATCCCCAGCATGGACACACATGGGACTCCGATCTCAAGGAGTCAGGACAGTCGGGGACCTCTGAGGGAATGAACGGACCGTGCAACCCTGAATGCAAAGACCTGAATCAGAATGTGTCCGTGACCACGTCACTGCAACCGCACACTCCGTGAATCACCCAAGCACAGCTTTGTTTTCAAACTCTTTGTCTCTGTGGTAAACAGTTAGCTTCCAGAATATTCTCTCCACTCCTCGACACATTTTAGAACCTGCAGTTAAAACTGCTCAGTCAGGATGGCTTAAGCCCTACCTCCTATTTACAGGTTTCATTTCACAGCCACAAAAGCTGTGTTGTTGCAATTCAAGCAATATTTAACTAAAATACAGTACCTGATTCATGGTTTTTACACAACTGAATAAAAAGCCTACAGGATAAAACTGTTTACATCTTGTCTCCATTCTAGGAAAACACATTTCTGACCCCTAACTTTTAAAAAACATTGCAGTCATGAATTAAAACCTGATCACCCCACTTCACAACCGACGAGACAGGCTGCTTCCAGTGGACTCCCAACATACTGCGCCCTGGCCCAACAGGAGTAAGGCACGGGTGACCCAGTGGGCAGTGAGGGTCAGGTACTCACGGCTCTGGGTGCCAGTCCAGATTCCCGATGTGAAGTGGACCACACCACTCTCGGCCTCTCTCAGCTGGGACAGGACCATCTGCTTCACGCTGTCGTACATGCCCGGGATGGCAGTGCTGCAGCAGTAGGAGGGCGGGGGCACGGAGTACTGGGGCCTCAGGGACCCCAGCAGCCTGTTGAAGCCAGTGCTGTCCACGAGGGAGTAGGGCTGGAGGTCCAGTGTGATCATCTCTGCTATCAGCCTGGAGATTTTTTTGGCAACTGGGCGAGAGTCATAGAACTTCTCCCTGGGGTCATCGAAGGAGGACGTGCTCGACAACTCTGTGCTCAGTGGTCCCCGGACTCCTGGAGAGCGGGACAGGGTGGTCTCCGGGTGGACATTGGCCTTGAGCACGTGGCCGTGGAACCTCTGCAGGTGCCTCAGGAGGCAGCTGGTGCCCAGGTTGGTGGGCTTCTTGCCCCTGCTGGTGGTCCGGCCACACCACCTTGGTGGAGTCCGCAGAGCAGACGCAGAAGTGGTTCCACAGCTTGGAGGTCTTCTTGCTGCTGACGGCCTGGTGGTTCCTCCTGACCAGGCTGGCAGGGCAGGTGTCTTGGAGGAGTAGCTTTCTGCCTAAGCCAAAGTGGCACAGGGAGAGTTCGCCAGACTGGCACCCAGAAAGCCCTTCTGGGTCCCGACCACCTCGGGGTGGCGTCTGTACAGATGCCGCATGAAGCAGCTGGTGCCCACATCCCCCTTCTTCCCCCGGCCAGTGAGAAGTGGTGCCAGACCTCCGACTTCAGCCTCTTCATGACCTTCTTGTTTTGCTGGAAGATAGCACGAGGCTCGCACCCCCTGGGGCTCCACGAGCTGGCCTGCTGCTTCTCAGGAGAGGTGCCCATAGAAGCCTCGCCCACGTCCTGGAAGGACTACAGCCGGACATGTCCCAGCAGAGTGGGTCCCCAGGCAGGTCCTCAGCCAGCCTGTCTGGGGATGAGGAGGCCCAGGGGCACTCTTGGACCAGCTTTCCTGGAGAGGACGACATGGTGTCCGGCTCCCCGCCTGGAGGCAGCAGGGTGGCCGGCGTGGGGTACACGGGCCGGTGCCCAAGGTGCCCCCGTTTTCCTGCAGCACGATGGAGCGGTGTGCTCTCTGCATGTGCCGGATCAGGCAGCTGGTGCCCAGGTCCTTCCTGTTCTTGCCCCTGCTGAACTCGTTCATGCAGTGCATGCAGACGGCCCTGGAGCTGTCCAGCGGGGACAGGCAGAAGTGCTTCCAGACAGCCGACCTCCTCCTGGACTCGACGTGCCTCCTGGGAAGGCCAAGGCATCTCTCCGCCATGCCCTCTGCAGTCTGCGTCGTGGTGGAGTGGGGCAAGGTGGGGAGATGGCCCCTCCAGGGCCTCCTCTCTGCTGTACTTCTCAGTGAGTGACCGGGCACATCAGAGACCTCAGAAGAGTCCATGGCCCCGTGGCTCCTCCTGCATGCGGTCAGGGGACGGGATTGTAGCTGCCATCTTGTGGGCAGGTCTGATGGAGCCCAGGTCCCCGACGTCCGCGGGCTGCGGAGGAAGCAGGAGCGAGGGCCAGGGCAGGGAGGAGCTGGCGCACACACTCCGGTTCCCCTGTGTTCCCCTGCGCGGGCTTGGTGGGGTGTGCCCGCCGCAGGTGCCTCCAGAGGCAGCTGGTGCTCGGGTTCTTCTCGATCTTGCCCCTGCTGAACTCCTTCATGCAGTACCGACATATTGCCTGGGTGCTGTCCGGGGTGGGGGGGGGGGGAGATGAAGAAATGCTTCCACGCTGGCGGGAGAGCAGGCTCTGGGCCACGGCCTCCAGGGCCACGCTGCACTGCGGGCTGCTGGACTCGGAGAGCAGGGAAGCAGCTGCCCCCTGCCCGGCCCTCCGCCTGCTCCTCCCCACTGTCCGTGCGCCTCCTGCCCTCCTGCTCACCCTGAAAGTCCACTCCTTCCAAACAGCGGCTGGGAACTGGATCACCTTCCTCCTCCTCTATTTTAAAACTTATTTTATCAGAAACACAATCACTGTCCCCTCTGGGTTGAGAGTCCTGGTTGTCCTTCAGGGCCGACCCTAACTACCCCAGCTCCTTCCTCATGCTAGTGTCAGCGGAGAGCTGGTCTGAGTGCCCCTGTGCGCTGCTGGCCCAGCATCACCTGTCACCCTGTCACAGCCGTTGGGACTCTGGGCTGCTCCTGTGAGTGCTCCGTGCTGGGCTCTGCTGCTGCGTGCCTGGCCGTGGGGCGCTTGTCTGCACAGGGGAGACTGGCTGCTGGTCTTTTAGACAGGGTGCCCACCACCTCGACAGCACACATAGCCCTCCTGCATGTCTGTATTCATGCTTCCAGAGGTCCACTTCCCATTTCTCACTCCGCAAACTCTAGGCCTGCCAAGGGGCGTGGCAGGCACGCCCATTCATTAGGGACTTTTGAATTTTCTTATTTACATGGACCATTGGTTAAGTATTATAGTGTACAGAGCTTGTTTTAATATGAAGACTTTATTTTCCCAGCACTAGTGTAATAAACTACCTTGTGAGCTCTCCATCACAGGAAGAGTCCAAGCAAAAGCTTGGTGTCCTGGTTACTGTAGAGCAGGGTTAGAGATTCAGATTTGCTTTTAGAGATGAGAGAACCCCATGAAACTATGCAAAATCACTTGTATGTTTTTCTGGGATTTAGGCCCCATCAGATATTAAGAAATCCTGTCCTAAAAGGCTTTCCATTCCAGAACTAGATGAGTATTTGGAGAGGATGTAGTCACGAGACCAAGAGGAGCAAGGTGGCTGGTCTCAGGCCTCACTGGTAGTGAGTGATCAGTTGAGGATTAGAAGCCAGATTATTGGACTCTGGACTCCATCCTGTTTTTGCTTTATCCTGCTCTACCGGCCTCTGCACTGAGTGGAAGATTGAATTTGTTTAATTGCTGCTCTTTCCACTGTCAGATGTTGATATGTTAAAACTCCTGTGACAGGGTTGCTGAGTTTATTCCCCAAAAGGTAAATGCAAATAATAATCAGAACTGATATCATGACCCGAGTCTCCTCAATCCTCATCCTGTTCAACCAAAACACAGGCCATGGCCAGGCAATGTCCTGCTCCCATAATCCCAGTGGCTTGGGAGGCTGAGGCAGGAGGATCACAAATCGAAAGCCAGCCTCAGCAACTTAGTGAGGCTATAAGCAACTTAGCAAAAACCTGTCTCAAAATAAAACATAAAAAGTGCTGGGGAATGTGGCTCGGTTGTTAAGTGCCCCTTGGTACAATCCCTGGTACCAAAAAAAAAAAAAAAAGGCAATGTGTTTCACCAAAGGGTGAAAATGGCACTTCTGGGACAGCTTGTCTGATGTAGGCTTCCCTTGGAGGGTTTAAGAGCCTTAGGACTGCATTTCCTCTTTGTTCTTTATTACTCTGTATGTCTTTATTGGTCAGGTTGTTTGCAGTTGTAAGTGACAGAAACCCAACTGAAAATAGTTCACTAGAAAAGGGGAATTTATTGGCTTATGGTATTGAAATACCCAGTGCCTCCAGGCATGGCTAGATCCAGGGAGGGACTCCAGTTAGTACCCCGATCTCTCTCTGGGGTGCTTTCCTCTGAGTTGGCTTTATGCTTAGACTCAGGTGGTGACCCCTACAGCACCAGGCTTTACCTTTACTGCTAACAGTGTCCCTGGGGTGGAAGTTTCTCTCCCCCCTTTGCTTTGGCAAAAGTCAAGGGACATTGACTTTTATTGCCTGAGCTGGGTCATGTGTCCAGACAGGAAATAATCACCAGGAGCAAGAATGTGGGGTACACTGAGTGACTGATCATCTCACATGTCACCCACAATAGCAGACCCAGGGAAATCAGGGCATATTGTCAGAGGGTAAACAGGCACAAACTGCAAAAGAGCAGCTGTCCACCTGTGTACCACTGTAAGGGCCCGGTGAAAAGTCGGAGGAAGAGACCACCAAGAGACTGACTCATGCAATTGCAGAAGGGGATTTATTGAGGATCCAATTCAGTGCGCTGAGGCTCCAGGCTCACTCAAGAAGGCAGAGCAGCTCAGAGCCCCGGGGAGGGGTCGAGCAGTGCTTAAGTACACTTTTGGGGGAGGGCGGAGGCTTTGCATACATCAGGACAAATCATCACGAGGCCCGGGGAAAATCAAACAACAATTCTTAAACTTAATTAGTACATTCATTGGCGGGAACAGATCGGGTGGGGGTGATTGGTCACTCCTAAGCGGGGTACACATTCAAACTGATTGGTTCGGGCCCTGTATGCTTACGTGACAAGCTGCACAGGGCCCTTGGCTAAATGGCCAGTAGGGCAGTTGTCTTAACTGCCTCAGGAATTTCAGGTTCTGGGTGTGGCAGAGAAACTTAACAATATCTGGTCCTTCACTTTTTAACTCAGGCTTTGCACCTTAGAAACTTTACCCTTTCACCACCAGCTTGGACCTGATGGCGGCTAAATGCGTCTGTGCCTTACTTCTTTCATCTCACCGGGGATGGGGCATATCAGGTTCTTGTTCATCTTAAACGCCACAGCTCTGCAGCCTACTCCCTGGGTCACAGAATACTGTTGCCTTGCTCCTAGCCTTGGATCACTGCACACCCTTCATTCATTCATTCACTGAACAAATCCTGATTGAAAACACAGCATACATCAGGCACATGTGTTGGAGATAGAACAGTGAGCAGAATCTAGTCTTTGACTCCCTGGAACTAATAATATTCTAGTTGGGTTGGGAGGCAGAATATAATAATCGTTTAAAAAAAAAAAAAAAGACACGACTTTAGGTGAGGATCAAAAATGGAGAAAAAGTAATTGTTGAGAGCCACAGCCGAGTTGGGATGGCGCCTAGCATTTTGCCAGAAGGAGTGGTTGAGAGCCATTAAGATGATGATAATTAAGTTAAGCTGTGTATAATTGCTGTGACTGGATGATGCTGGATTGAAACAGGCTGTGTATTCAGTTGTATATTAGATCCCTGCTGTCGGGCAATAGGGCGGCTCCTGCTGCCTTGGGCGCCAGCTACTTTTGAGTTCTCCCGCTACTTTTGAGTTCCAGTTGAGCTCTCGCCGGGGATTCCTGGAGAGTTCTCGTTGGTTGGTGAAATTCCGGTGGAGGGAGTTCCTGGAAGGGCCACGATGGTGGCCTTCGCGTGAGTTCAGAAATAAAGTTTGTTCCTGCTTGAGTGGCTCATGATTTGTGCCCAGCCAGACTGTGGCAAGTAATGCTGGGTAGGATGAGGAAGTATCACCAGGAGGAGTCGGCTGGAGGACTGTTCTTTAAAATATTGATGGGGGAGGCTTCTCTTATAAGGTGCCTGCTAGAGGCTAGCTCAAAAGAGAGGGTGGTGGTGGGAGCCAGGAGGTGAACCATGTTCAAGTTCTCCTTCTGAGTCTCAGTGGAAGAGTGTTCTCTGTCCATTATCCTATCATGATTCTTTGTGTTTCTGAAATTTGAATGAAAGAGAAACGAGGACACACCCCCCCTTAGTAGCCTGAGATGGAGGAGGGCAATGAGAATCAGAATGCTTTCAGAAGTTAGCCTAATCGAAAACAGAACAGCAATGGGAGAAAAATCAATTCAACAAAAGTCTAGCTCTTTTTTTTTTTTTTTTTTTTAAATCAGGGATTGAACCCAACTATGCATGCTTAACCACTGAGCCACATCCCCAACCATTTTAAAAAGATTTTATTTAGTGACAGGGTCTTTCTGGGTTGCTTAGGGGCTTGCTAAATTGCTGAGGCTGGTTTTGAACTCATGATCCTCCTGCCTCAGCCTCCTGAGCCACTAGGATTACAGGCCTGCACCATGGCACCTGGATACAAGTCTAGCTCTTTGATAATATTAATGAGAGAGAGAGAGAGAGAGAGAGAGAGAGAGAGAGAGAGAGAACAGAATACTATGTATTGCTGTTCATGGTATTCTCTAAGAATACTATGCATTCGACAATTTAAATGAAACAGAACAATTATTCAGAAAACACAAACTACCAACAAATCATTTACTAGCTTTATAACTGTTAAGTAAATTGGATTTACAGGTTTAAAATTCTAAAAAAAAAAAAAAAAAAAGCAAAAAAGAAATATTCAGGCCCAGATGGTTTTACTGGAGAAGGCTCTAAATATTTAAAGATAACTAAAGAAAACTCTACAAAATCTCTTCCAGAAAACAGAAGAGGAGGGAACACTTTCAAATTCATTTTATGAAGCTGGTATTATTGTCACAGCAAAACCAAACATAGTACCAAAAAATTATAGGTCAATATCCCTGATGAGTATAGACATAAATAACCTTAACAAAATATTAGTAAAGGGAATTCAGCAACATATAAAAAAATTGCACAATTATTTCAGGGATGTATGGCTATTTCAGTATTTGAAAAATCAGCCAACATAATCCATTATAATAACACATTACAGAAGAAAATTCACATGATCATATCAGTCAATGCAGGAAAAGCTTTTGATGAAATTTAATATCCATTTCTGATTTAAAAAGTAAGGAAGAGAGGGGAACTTTCCAAATTTGATAAAGAGCATTCACAGAAAACCTGCAGTTAACATGCTTGATGAAAGACTTAAAACTCTCCCTCTAAAACTGGGAGCAAGGTAATAATGGGTATTCTCATTCAAAAAAAAAATCAGTGCTGGAAAGTGTAGCCACTGCACTTAGGGAAGAAAAGAAAATAAAAGGAAGGATGATGTGATTATTCATGAAGAAAATCTTAAGATATTTACATAAAAATATGAAAGTAAAAATTTCTTAAGCAACAGTCTATCAGCACCACAGGACACAACAGACATGAACAATTGTATTTCTATATACTAGCATGGAACACGCAGATACTGAAATTAAAAATACGATAGAATTTATAATCATTCAACATTATTTATAAAATACCATTTACATTTGTTTGCAAAAAGAGAAACCCTTAGGTGGAAATCTAATGAAACGTAAAAAAATGCTGGTGAAAGAATTAGAAAGACTTGTACCCAGTTTGGAAGACTCAACTTAGTAAAAATGTCAATTTTCCCCCAGTGATATGTAAATTTAATGAAATTCCTATCAAGATCTTATCAAGATGATTTTTATATAGAAAGATTATTCTAGAGTTTATGTAGAAAGGCAAACAAATTAGAATGATAAAACAATTTTGAAAAAGAAGAACATGTCAGAGGAATCTATCTAATTTTAAACATTATACAGAGACATCAATCAAGACTCTGTGATATTGGCAGAAGGAGAGACACATAGGTCATTAGAACAGATTCTAGAACCCAGAAATTAACTGGCACACATATACCACATTGATTTTTGACAAAGGTGGAAGAGTGACCTTACAAAGGGAAAAGAGCCTGTTCAACAAATCCTGCTGGAGTCACTGAACCTTCATCTGCAAAAGAAGCAGCAACACAACAATAGCCCCAGTAACAACCAAACCCTGAGCTAAGTCTCACTCCAGGAACCAAAATCAACTCCATGGATCACCGACTCCAATGTAAAATGCATGTGTCTATAAAACTCTACAAAAACCTAAGGAGAAAGCCTTCAGGACCTAGGTGTAGGCAAAGAGTTCTTAGACTTGAAACCAAAACATGATCTCTAAAAGCAAAGAACTGACTAAAGGGACTTCTTCAAACTTTATCACCTTTGCCTGTTAAGGACCCTATTAAGAGAATGGAAAGGGAATCCACAGTGGGAGAAAGATCAAAGCATATGGGAGTAGTACCTACAATACATAAAGACCTTCCACACCTCCACAGGGTATGGTCTGTAAATACTTTCTCCCAATCTGTAGCTGAGTTAGCCTTTTGGTGGGTTGTGGGGGGGGGCACTTCTTGACTCTGTTGCCCGAGCATTAGTTAGTAGCTGGGTTCCTTTTGACAAAGTCAGATCGCCTGAAATTTGATTTACTCCATTTCAGTCCCTGTTCCCGCCAGGCTCTCCCTCTGCCCGCCCCCCCAACTCCACTGACTTTCCTGACACTCATTTATTTATTTTTGATGGGGCGCCATACATATTCACAAAGGTGGGATTCACGGTGGTGTCTTCACACCTGCACACAGCATGGTTTTTATTAAATTCTTCCTACATCTTCTCCTGTTTTCCATTCCTTTTCCCTCCCTTTCTCCTTTTCTGGGCTTAGTTCTTTGATGCATTCTAGGTTGATTTGGTGCCTGGTGTAAGATAAGCGCCCACTGTCATTCTTTATTCCAGTATTCCCAACACTGTTTAGTGAAGATACTGTCCTGTCCCCCATTGTGTCATCTTAAAGGCTTTGTCAAAGATTAGTTGGCCGTATATACTTGGGGTTATTTCCGGGCTCTGTGTTCTCTTCCATCTACTGAAGTGTTTGTATTAGTGCTAGTACCATACTGTTTTGATTACTATGACTTGGAAATGTAACTCAGAATTAGGAAATACGATGCCTACATTTCTTTTTCTGTCTCAAGATTGCATAAGGGGGGCTGGGGATGTGGCTCAAGCGGTAGCGCGCTCCCCTGGCATGCGTGCGGCCTGGGTTCGATCCTCAGCACCACATACCAACAAAGATGTTGTGTCCGCCGAGAACTAAAAAATAAATATTAAAAAAAAAAATTAAAAAAAAAAAGATTGCATAAGGGGTTATTATCCAAGGTATTTAAGAAACTTATACAGCCCAGTAGCAGTAAACAAGTAAATAGCAAAAACCTCTGAAATAATAAAAAATAGCAGAGGACCTGAATGGATATTTTCCCAAACGAAGATATAAAAATGACCAACAGAAATGTAAAAAGCAGCAAAATATCTCCAATCAGGAGAAATGCAAATCCAACCCATGAGGACCTGTCACCTCCTACCTGTTCACTGGTTATTATAACAAGAAAAGGGACCAAGCATTGTTGAGGGTGTGGAGGAAAGGGACCCTGTGCACCGCTGTGGGAATGTAGCCTGGAGAAGCCATTTAGAAAACAATATGGAGGCTGAAGACAGTGGCGCAGACCTGTAATCCTAGCAGTTTAGTAGGCTGAGGCAGGAGGATCGAGTTCAAAGCCAGCCTCAGCAACTAAGTGAGGCCCCATCTCTAAATAAAATACAAAACAGTGTTATGCTCGAATTCGGGACCCCCAAAAGACCACCAGAGACCAAGATCGATGTAAGCAGCAAAGAGGTGTTTATCGCTAGCTAGCTCGGTCCTCCGCGTGCACACACACAGCAACTGGTGGCGCTGAGAGGCCCCGAGCCCAGGGTTTGCAGCAGTTTTATACATTCTTTGGAGAAGGCAGGGACCCCACATACATCATAGCATCTCTTAGCCAATCATCACACACCGCGGGAAAATCAAATAACAACTCTAAAACATGATTAGCACATTCACTGGCGGGAATAGGTTGGGTAGGGGTGATTGGTCACTACAAGAGGGGGATTCATTTGAACTGACTGGTTTAAGCCAAGAGGGGTGTAAGTGCTGAACTACATGGTTTCCCAACATGTTATCAACCACCATAAACTACTGGGAGGGTCATCTAGCATCCCAGGTATTTCCCTGTCTCATGCTGATTGGTGGCTGCTAGGGGGCTGCTATGGATCCCCACCTAGCCTAACTGAGTCAGGGACACCTGGGCAGCAGATCTCTCCTGTTATTTGCAGATAAACAACTCAGCAGGGTGGGAATGTGCCTAGGAGTGCTCTGTGGGTTTTTCCAAGGACAAAGGTGATGTCCCTTCCTTGGACAGGCTTTGCTCTGAGGTAGAGGCTGGTTTTTCAACAGGGCTGGGGATATGGCTCAATGGTTGACTGTCCCTGAATTCAATCCCGGTACCAAAAAAAAAAAAAAAAAAGAAAAGAAAAGAAATTAATACAGAACTACCACGTGGGCAGCAACACCTTTGGATACACACCCACAGGAAAGGGAGTCAGCCCCTCCGAGGTATCCAAGCCCCTGTTCCCTGCAGTACTGTTCCTAGCAACTAAGATGTGCTCACATTCCCACGGGGTCCATCAACAAATAAGTGGATCAAATAATTGTGGAGTATGTGGCTATTGTCTAACCTTAAAAACAGGGAGGGGGGATGAAGGTCCAGGTGAAGCCAGAATTAGATGGGCAGTCAGTATAGATAAGAGTCAGGTGGGATCCAGGAGGCCAATTTTGAGCAAGTGCGGCTGGTTGGAGACTGTCCCTGAGGCATTGAAATGTTAATTCTTTAAGAGCGCTTCCTCCATCCTTATCCAAACCGCCCCCTGCTCCCACCTGTGGCTAAGGTCACCTGTCCCAGGAATTGTCCCTCCCTATAGGAAGCTATAGGGTGTTGATTAATGTGTCCTGGGCTGCTCCCTCCTGCCCTTCCCCTTCAGCCCCCCTGTGGGCCAGCCCACCCAGAGTTTCCTGGGCCTCGTCCAGTAGGCAGGAAGGGGAGAGACAGGGGAAGAGGGCAGGAGAACAAGGGAGCCTAGGGCACTCAAAAAGGGCAGAGCACCTTGCATCTGGGGATACCAGGGAACAGCTTTGGCCTCTTCTCCCTCCCGGGAGAAGTCGATGTGACCCCCCTTTAAATAGACCCTGCTTTACAGGCTCGCCCCCCCGCTGCTTCTCCAATGCTCAACCTTCAACAGGAGGGAAGCAGGACTCACCCTGGGACTTAGGCTGAGTGAAATAAACCTGAAATAAAACGAGGTGAGAGTGAATTGGCTCGATGCACTGGCATCTCACTACGTATATCAATACCATGCTCAGCACTCGAAAAAGCTCCATAGTGGAAAACCAAGTAAGCCAACCACCAACCATCCAAAGAGCGAGTGGACGAAAAAAATGAAGAACCCTGTCACCAAAGAGGAGGTACAGACAGCAGACCAGCACATAAAAGGATGTTCTGCATCATGAGCCTCTGGAGAAACACCAGTCAAAGCCGCCAGGAGACCTCACCACACACCTCTCAGAACGGCTAAAATCAAAAAACAGCGGCAGCACCCAGTGCGGGCGAAGATGTGGAGAAACTTGGTCACTGGTGGGGACGGAAGCGGCACCGCCCCTCAGGGAAAGTCTGGCAGCTTCTTAAAGAAGAAATAAACAGGCAACTATCCAGCGGCATGGCATCTGTACCCCCTGGGTATTTATCTCATGAAAATGAAGATTTATATTCACACAACACTGGTACACACACAGTTATGGCGGGTCTGCGTGCCGCAGTTCAGACGGGACACTGTTCAGAGAGAAACAGAAATGAGTTCGGATCAACAACCTGGGCAGGTCCCCAGAGGGAGGGGCCAACCCCCAGAGATGAGGGAATGTGGCACTCCACTGAAATCACACTCTGGAGATGGCAAAATTATGGAAAAGGAGAACAAGGGAGGGGTTGCCAGCCATGAAGTTGGAGTTGGGTGGGGGGAGTGGGGGGGCTATAAAGGGCAACAGGGGGGGTCCCGGGGAGATGGAGACAGTCTCTGTGTTGGCAATACCGATGTCATTCCAGCTTAACTTCCAGCTCCCCGCCCCAGGGTGAGCGTCCCAGGGAGAGCGCCCTCATCAGTCTGTCTTTTCTTCCTTTTTTCTTTTGTGCTGCTGGGGAATCGAACCCAGAGCCTTGTGCCTGTGAGGCAAGCCCTCTCCCAACTGAGCCATATCCCCAGCCCGGGTGTCCACCTGTTCCGGCGGTCAGGTTGAGTGGAGATTATTCCAGTCCACAAGATGTATATTAATTTCTTTACACTTCACAAGGAAGGGATCTGAGTTCCCTTCCGGAAGAGCTTCTCATATGTAAAATGCAGCTACAAATAGATAAGTAAAAAGGAAGCGGTAAAATGACTGGAGCCAACACCCTGTTCATCTCCTGCAGGTCTCCACCTTCTAGGTGTTTGCTTAGGACCAAGTTCCTGAGACATTAAGAAATTATAGAGAGCTTGTCTTGCACGTGTGAGGCACTGGGTTCCATCCTCAGCACCACATAGAGATAAAGAAACAAAATAAAGATATTGTGCCCATGTATAACTAAGAAAAATGAAAAAAAAGTCACGTAGTTCCCTGCCTCTTCACACCTACTCCTCTCCCAGTCTTTCTTGCTGCTCAAGTCTAGGACAAATTGAGCATAAAAACAAATAATGGTAGAAGACATCGCTCCTATGGTGTTTTACCCACAGTGCTCAATCTCAATCTAATGTTTGAGGAAACATCAGGCAAACCTGAAATGAAAGACATCCTACTACGTAACTAGCATTCACCCTGAAAGGTGAGGCATGCACCACGTGCGCCCACACACCCAAGGAACTGTTGGAGATCAACAAAGGCAGAGAGTCGTCTTTGATTGCAACACATGGTCTTGGATATTCTTTATATATGTATGGAATTTAACCCAGGGGTGCTTAACCATGGAGCCACATCCCCCGCCCTTTTTATTTTATTTTTGGCCCTTGGGATTGAACTGAGTGGGGGGGCAGGCATCTGACCACTAAGCCACCTCTCCAGCCCTATTCTGTATTTTATTTAGTATCTCACGGAGTTGCTTAGCACCTCAATTTTGCTGAGGCTGGCTTTGAACTCGCAATCCTCCAGCCTCAGCCTCATGAGCTGCTGGGATTATAGGCGTGCGCCACAGCGCCTGGCTCTTTTAATTTTTTATTTTGCAACAAGGTCTTGCTAAATTGCTTAGGGCCTTGCTGAATTGCTGAAGCTGGCTTTGAACTCATGATCTTCCTGCCCTAGCCTCCTGAGCCGCTGGGATTACAGGTGTGAGCCACAGTGCCCAGCTGGTCTTGGATATTCTTTTATACAGGTGACATGACTGGGACAATGGTGAAATCTAATTAAGATTCGTAAGGTCAATAAGAATATTATTATCATTATTTATTTATTTATTGTGGTGCTGGGGATCAAACCCAGGGCCTTGTGCATGCAAGGCAAACACTCTACCAACTGAACTATATCCCCAGCCCCCAAATATTATTATTATTATTATTTTAAAATATTCATTTTTTAGTTGTAATTGGACACAGTACCTTTATTTTACTTATTTATTTTCATGTGGTGCTGAGGATTGAACCCAGGGCCTCGCGAGTGCTAGGTGAGTGCTCTGCCACTGAGCCACAACCCCAGCCCCAAGAATATTATTCTACTTTTGTTGATTTTCTGTTTTAGTCAGCTTTTTCACTGCTGCGACCAAAAGACCTGACAAGAACAATTTTAGAGAGGGAAACATTTATTTGGCACTCACGGTTTCAGAGGTGTCAGTCCCCAGGCAGCGGGCTCCATGGCTCAGGGCTCCAGGTGAGTCAGGACATCCGGGGAGAGCAGCGGGGGACTGAGCATCTGGGAGCAGAGAGTGAAAGAGAGAGACCTCCAGGGGCGTGCCTCCAACGACTGCCTCCTCCAGCTATGCCCCCCTGCACAGTCACCACCCAGTTCATCCCCATCAGGGGCTTAGTGCACCCATTAGGTCTTGGCTCTCATAACCCCACCTCTCACCTCTAAACTCTCTTTCAGAGTCTCACTCTGGGGGACATCTCACATCTAAACCATAACGCTGATTCGGATCCTTGAAATGTGAGGATATAAGAGAATGTCTTTAAGAAAATTGGTACCAGAGATTTGGGGACAAGGGAAGGGTCACTTCTGAACTGGCCATGGTTCAGAGGTCGATGCGGACACACTCAGGAATGCTCATTTAGTTCCGTTGATCTCACGTCATTCATTCACGAAGTGACTTTTTCTAAAACCCTGGATGTTCCCTGAGTTAGAGAGGTGCAGGGAGCAGCAAAGTTGATAAACTCCTCCTTCAGCCTCCAAGGGTCAGAGAAAGGCACCAGACGGACGCCCCGCCCCCCTCTCCCCTGCATAACATAAGGCCTTGGGTGGTCCTGGGACCGCCTTCAGATGAGTTGATTCAGAAGCAGAAAAAGATGTCCCCGCCCATAAGTGATCCTTAAAAACCAGCATATTAAAATGCCCTTTGCAGAAGGCACTTGCTGTGAGTCGCGGTATCTGATCCTTGGAACCATCCTCAGGGCTGGGCATTTATTTCATCCTGTGAAGATACAACTTATTTACAGGTGGGGAAGCTGGAGCTCACAGTTACTCACTCCAAAACAAACTACAAGTAACGACATCTGCACGCTGACCTCTGAATTTCTAATAATTAAGCCACGATTCGGATTGGGAGGGCTTCGGCTGCAGAATAGGGGCTTCCCGGAGGCCCAGAGCTGGCCTCTGGAAGACCGGTGGGTGCCGCCTTCCTCCCTGAAGCCGCTAGAGGGCGCTGCTGGCCCAGTTAGGGAGCACATTTAGGTCTTGGAAAGGAGATGTTGAGCTGAAGAACTTGGCCCCTCGCCTGCACAGACTCCTTCGACTTTGGTACCCAATTTTGCATTGGTAATTTTGTGTTCTTTTTCCACAGAAAGACTTCCCGAATAAGCTTTGGGGTCCCCGAATCTGCATTCACCCCTGCTTCTGCAATATTTCATTAAGTGTTAGGAGCTGGGACCTTGATGGTCCCTAGCAATGTGGCACTTAGGTGGATTTCCAGCAGGCCTGGCTGTCCCCTCCTCTGAGTTGTAGGGTCCTGGAAAGCCTGGACTCGGCCCTCTTAGGCCTTGATTGTGCTATGTAAGTCCCAGTCAGCTGTCTGCAAATGTTTGTTGAATGAATGAAACTACAGGAGATAGGACTGTCCCCTCCCCTCCTGCCACTGTCACGATTTTTATCTCCCCTCTGGGTTTCAGGTTCCCAGCCTTAAAGGTGGGGGCAGGTTGGGCTAGAGAGTCTCTAAGGGCCTTGGGAAAGGATGGGGTCCTCCATGGTGCATGCTTCCTGGGTTCAGGAACCAGGGAATGTCAAGGACTCACACAGTGGCCCTCTGGCCTCTCCTGGGGCCTGGCTTCTGACTGTCCTTTCCCTGCTTTGATGGGTCTCTTGCAGTTTCCTTCCTGAGCTTGTCCCATGCATTTTGGGGCTCTGCGGGCTACACCCGCTCCCCTCTGCCTCCTTGCTCTGTGCACTCCTCCTGGATCCCCCTGACTCACAGGCTGTCTGGGAGAACTCCAGGTCTCTCTGCAACCTAGGGGCTTCCTCTGAGCTCCCGCCCCCTTTCCACAATCACATGTCCCTGGCACCTGCAGATCAAGGCCTCTAACATTTTTTAGCTTAACGAGTTTGGACATTTAAAGTGGGCAGTTCTGAGTTTTGACCCCACCGCTGCCGTGATGATACAGAACATTCCATCACTCCCGGGGTCTCTTCCTGCCCGGTGCCTCCCCGGTCACTGGCAAATACTGATCTGCTTTCTGATGCTGTTTTGCCTTTTCTAGAATTTCACACAAACAGAATCCTATAGAAAGAATGTGGTCTTTCATGTCTTCCTCCTTTCACTTGGCCGTTGTTCATGAGTAGTCCTTTGTCCCTTTTATCACTGAGTGGTACTCTGTTGTTTGGATGCATCATTTTTGTTTATCTATCTACCAGAGGAAGAATGAGATGCTCCAAACAAAACTTGCCTCTGTTTGAATTTAGGGTCTGCTTGGCATTGCCCATATGGTCCCGAGCAAACCTGTAGCTTCTCCAAGCCTCAGACACTTAGGGACAGTGACCATTTGCCCCTAAGGTGGTCCAGAGAGGTCAGTGAGCTCTGTGTCTGGTGCTCAATAGTTAGTCGGTACAGAACCTTCTGGAGTAGGTGGGGCACATATGCTCTACCTTATCTCTACCACTGCAGGCTGGTTCTGCAGCTTGCTGGTCCTTTGCTGCCAAGAACTTCGATTCTGAACCCGGAATTTGAGAAGAAACTAGACTCTCCACTTTACTTATTTCTTTCTGGGTTCCTGTCTGGCAAATTTGGAGACTAAAATCCACAGACAATAACTGAAAGCAAGAGTGAACAAAGTAGGATTTATTTGAGACAAAAAAGAGAGAGAGGGTAGCTGATAGCAAGTTTGTTTTTTTTTTTTCTCCATCTAACGAACTGAAAGACCCCAGCCCAACAACCTCAGGCCTAGTTGCAAAACCACCGAGGCATGTCACAAACCTACGCAGGCACCAGAGGTGTTTTTCAGATAATTAGTTAGGTGTAACCGGTTGGGAAAGGACAAAGGACCAGGTCCCTAGGCATGCCTGAATGAGCAGGAACAGGAGGACCAGAGTGCAAATATGTAGCTTTTATGTGGTTCATTTTTAGTAACATACAGTGAAAAACAACTTTGCCCTTTAGGTAATCTATATGCTGGGTTTAAAATTAACCAATAAGAAACCTATTGTTTATCGTGCATGAAAACTGCCCCTTTACCCTATAAAAATCTCTGTATCCCCAAGCCCGGTGTGCCAGCTCACCAAAGCTCCGGCTGAGGTTCTGCTGGGCACCCGCAGGCGCCTGTGTCCCCCAATAAATCCCTCATGCTTTTTGCAGCCAGTGTTTCGTGTGATTCTCCTTGGACAGGGAAACGGGGGTCTTTTCATTTGGAGGTTCCACCGAGATAAATATCAGCCCCTCCCCCATCCCGTCCGGATCCCTGCCCAAGGACTACCTGGTATCACTGGGAGGTAAGCTGGCCAGCTCATGTCGTGTCTGTCGTGTTGTCTGTTGTCACTTTTATGTCTGTAATGTTTGGAACTCTTGGCTGATACTTTGTTTCTATGCGCTGCATTTGTACGATTACGCGTAGTCGCTCTGTATTCTGGGCAGCTTGAGAAGGAGTTGACGAACTCGGACTTCTCCCCTGCCACCCTGGGAGACGTCCCAGGGATTTTTGTAGGCAACGGTGGAGCTCCCGCTCCATCTAAGCCATCTGTAGGCAACGGTGGAGCTCCCGCTCCATCTAAGCCATCTGTAGGCAACGGTGGAGCTCCTGCTCCATCTAAGCCATCTGTATCTGTAGGCAATGGTGGAACTTTCGCTCTACCAAAGCCATCTGTTTGGAAGTTGCGCAGCGCTCTTTCTCTTTGGTCTGATTGCAGTGTTATTGTGGTTATTATTTCTGTCTCTGTATTCAATCCCTTCATCTGAAACTAATCTCCCAATCTGGTATTGTCAGACCCAATCTGAGGGGGATGCTCCCCCAATTCGCTTGTCTGAAGGGAAGGCCCCAGTCGGCTTGGGGCCAGCACCCACTTTCATTGTTTCAGTTTGAATCTGGAAAGGGAATCTATGTCTTTGTGGGTGTCTCCGTGTGTCTCTGTTAAGTGTGATGGCATTGTTTTAGTTTGACCGATGCAGAGTCCCAAATTCCAATCTGCCTTAGAGGTGTGGAGATAACTTTAGCTAGATTTTAACCTAAATTGTGAGCAAGATTAGGGAAGCAGTGTTTTCTTTTCTTCCTGTAGTTGGCCTGAGTGCACCTGCTGCAATTAAGAAATGCCTGCTGGGGATCAAAGAACTTTGATATCTCGCTTTAACTTTTCTCAAAACCCTGTCCTCATTATTAAATTAGCATTAATTGGCTTCGGGGATGGGAGCCAAACTTTCAGACATAAATTCTGTCCCAGACTGAGATTCTACACCGAGGTAAGTGCATGCACCCCATGTCTGTTTGAGGTGCATCTTTCTCTCTCTTTCTTTCTGGAGGATAAGGTGGGCACCCGACGGCTACTTAAACGCAATTAGTGCAGCCGCCACTCTTCAAGACTCGGGTGAGAGGTTTCTCGGCCTAAGCAGCTCTCAATCACCTGTTCAGTACAGAGCAGGCATGTTGGGTTCTGCCAAAGCCGTTTCCAACTTTTCTGTCTGGGCCTGGAGAGCAATTGGCGTGAGTACACAGTGTCCGGAATCCCGATCTGCCTCGGATGCGTGGAGGTGGAGGAAAGAGTTTGGAACAACTGAGGAATTCCGGTCTGGGCTACTCTCAGACGAATTCTTAAGGTTCCTTTCTCTTGAGCCCCCTTCCGACAGCCCCCAGGGGTATCTAGGGTGATCGGTAGATGAATGGCACTGAGGGAAAGCCCCAATCACATTTGCCTCCGTATGGGCTACGCAACACTCCCAACCCCGCATCCATTCCTCCTGGATGCTTCCCTTCCTTCGCAGGTCAGAAATGTTAGCAATTCAGGTTGTAGGACTAAGAAAGACATGAGATAATTAGTAAAATCTGCCCAGGTTCTCTAAGGTACATAGGTAACTTTCAATAGTCTGTTTTAGCCACTAATAAAAGTCATGATTAAATGGAAGTTCAAAACCTAGGAGAGATTTTTTTTTCCTTATCTGGTCTGTTTTAAGGTTATTATAGATTGTTTCTTGGGGATAATCTAAGTTAAATGTGTGTCTAACAAAAATTAATTTTTTTATTGTAACAATCTGGTATCTGAATGGGTTTCTAAAGTATTTCACTATCTTGCAGTTAAAAGTTAGGGTTAGGTAATTGTTTAGTTTGTGATTTCAGATAATTCATGCCAGAGAACTTAAATACTTAAAATAGAAAATTAAAAGAACTCTACTTCCAAGTTGGCAAGTGACTCCCAATCATTCAGTTTTATTTTTTATCAGTTTTTAAATTGGGTAGCCTAAGGAGATTTCACTAGGTATACAGTGCATTGATTTAGGTAAAGATAGTAAATTATGATTTGGTATCTGTTTCTCTCTGTGTAAAATTTTAAAAAAAGTGTTAAATTAAAACGTTGGTCTGGCTTATTGGAATGACATTAATTAGCAACAGTCTTGGAAATTTTCAAAGCTTAATTTTGATATACATGGTGGTGTATGGTTCTCTTTTAAAATTTTTCAGGCGATTTAATGTAACTTAATATTACTTTAAAAACTTCAGAACAAAGAAAGTAGCTTAATGATCCTGAAGAAACTCCTTCTGATGGTGTCTTTTATATTATCAAGAAAGATCCTATTTTCAGTTTTGTGTGAGCAAATTTTTCTAGTGTAAAAAGATAAATTGTGACTTATGGTTAAAATACCTTAGGCATAAAGTTTCTGCTCAGAATTCCGGTTTTCCCAGTTCCTTCCAGACCTCAGCCAGGGTTTAAGCTGATATGCAAACAGAAGCAGCTTGGAGCTCAGGCCCAAGGGAAAAAAAAAGGGGTAAAAGTGTCTTTTTATGGGAACTCAAACCAGATTAAACCAAAGAGTAAATTGTATGGCATTTACTAATTACTGGCCGGTCAATTTTTCTAGGACTTTTTTGCCTTTTCTTAGATTCTATATTTTTTTTGAGCTCATGATTTTGTTCCTACAGACAAGTTAATGTTTTTCTGATAAGTTCTATTTTTGATCAACTGGAGTTTTTTGAAACATTGCAATGGAGATCTCATCTGCGAAAAGCTACAAGGCCTTCACTATTATGTGTGCACACTCTTGTTATGTGTTGTATGTCAGTATGTCTGTATGTGTGTATGTCCATATATCCTGCAGTGATATGACAAATTGACAAATGAGGAGCGCTCATGAAAAAAATTTAAAAATGGATCCAAATATCTTTGATTCACGTGATTCAAATGGTTCAATTTAAATTGGGTAAACAGATGAAAGTAAAGATGTCTTTAAAATTAAGCTTATAAGTTTTCCTAGGTGTTCAAAAAGGCCCTAATAAAATGTTGATGTCTATGAAATAATCTGCTTAGATTAAAAGGTTTACAGGTATTGTTTCAAAATGTGAACAAAAGGAGGTTAACAGATAAAAAAAAAAAAAAAACTAAAAGGTTCTAGATTTCTGGATAAGAGTCTATATGGTTAAATAATTAAAAAGTTTAAGTAAATGATATAAAAAAGGTCTGTGTAAGTTTTTGAGCAAGTAATCTTAAAGAAATTAAACAACTGGTTAAACAAGTGCTGTTGTTTTAGAGAATTGTGCTATGTTATTTCTTAAAAAGCTAAACTTGGTTAATATAAAAACATCAATGTAATTGGTGCCATTAATGTGTTCATATCTTCCAGGTATACAAGTCTGTAAGGCAGAAGCTTTAGAAAGAGCATTATATCAAACTGGTGTTCTAAAATTGTATGGTAATTTTAGGCTTAAAAGAAAAACATGTTGAAAATTTATTTATACCATTTGTGTTCTATAACTGTACTTATTATCAATGAGTTATGTAAAGTTCCATACATTTAAATGTATTTTTAAGTTAATGAGAGCCTGATCTATGTAAAGGTTTTATTGCAAAACACGAAAGTACTTTGCTACTTTTCTACAAAAAGTTAAAAGCTTTCAGCCTTTCTTTAATTCATGTTTTAGATGTGATATTATGTTGTGTTAGCTAATATTCATGTAAATTTGAGCAACAATTTATGTAGGCTTTGTAAAATGATGTCTACAAAGCAAAGATCAGCTTCAGAACTATAATATTTAAGACTTATGATAAGCCCCGCCTTACTTGAGATAAGGCTCTATGTCCCATCTCATGTGAAAGTGACTATGAAAGAAGTAGGCCAGATTTCAGTGCATTTAAGGTTGTGTCCAAAAGTCGGTTTTTGTCATGATTGCCAGGACCTCAAACAGGGGATTATAATGTATAACTCTGCCAGAATTCAAGGTAGCTATTACATAAACTAAATATGTTTTTATCCTAGTTAGTTTTGTTTTGTAGTTTGCTTTTAGATGGTCTAAGGATTGCCTGTTAATGTTTTAAAGAGGTACTGCTTTAAGAACTCACAACTTGGGTTAATTTAAGATAATGAGTTAGCACCTACAGGAAAGAGATAGACATTAAGGCCCAGTACTCTTAATACAAGGCTGTTAAAGTTTATTTGCTGGATGTTTAAGATTAAGTTTTAAAATTAAAGTTAAATTAAAAAGGGCCAAGAAAACCAATATTTGGCTCTTGCCCTCTGAGTCAGTCTGAATCAGGGGATAGGGGACTTCTCCAAAGAGCTCTGCAACTCTAGGCCACATAACCTCCTGATCAGGGAGATTAATGAGACCAGTGGAGGACAGAAGCCAATCAGTGCATTTGCTGTGAAGAGGAGGGTCATCAGAAAAGGGAGACATCCCTGATGCTTCCGAGGGAAGCCACGTGGTCAAGCAAGGCCTGGACCCATCCTTGCGCAAATGGCACTAGCAGAACTGAGAAGCTGCTGTGAAGTTCCCGAGGACTCCCAGGAGAGATTCAGCTGACTGTTAAATAGGTAGTAACAGAAGTCAGTTTGACTTACTTCATCTTAAACACTTAGCAAAGACAGTTGAAGAGCCAAAACACAGCTATTCCTGGACATTTTAAATGATAATAATAGTTAAATGTAACTTCCAAAAATAAGTAAACTATAACTATCAAAAGGAACTGCCAGAATAGTTTTTAGTTTAAGGCCCACAGATATTTCTGACCTACACAGGTAGGCTTGGTGTTTGCTAGTATGGTTATCCAGCCCTAAGTAACAGAATTAGATTTCTCTATTAGACACAGGTCATACTAGTAAAAGGATTTTGCAAGATCAGATAATATTAAATTATTAAACTGTGTCTTAAGGGGAAGGACATCTGTAACCCTAAAAGTTAAATGATATGTTTACAATCCTGGTAACTGGAGGGAACTTATGTACAGTGACACGTTCCAGGTGCTGCAACACTTATTCAGTACTCATGGTTTTTGTTTCTCTCATAGAGGTACCCATCCCCAGATGACAACCTGTTTTTCCCCAACCAGACCTCAAATGGAACTGAAAAGGGAACTCATGTCCCCCCATGTCGTCGTTCCCCCTGTCATCGAGCCCCCTCATGTTCGACACCCCTTTTCAGCCTGAAGCAGCCAGAACAAGCCATCGCCCCTTTTCACTCCTTCTCCT
Source organism: Urocitellus parryii (assembly GCF_045843805.1). Lineage (NCBI taxonomy): Eukaryota > Metazoa > Chordata > Mammalia > Rodentia > Sciuridae > Urocitellus > Urocitellus parryii. Next base: position 12,241,881 of record NC_135535.1, read on the forward strand.
TACGGCAATAAAGTTTCTAAAATAAGGGTAAACAAAGCCAGAATAGATAAGTAAATCAGGTCAGGTTGGATCTAGGAGGCCAATTTTAAGTAAGTTTGGAAAGTTAAAGACTGTCCCCTGAGGATTACTGTTTACCAAGATGTAGAGTCTGCCCAAATAGGCCCACAACTGAGGGAACCATGATTGGTTCCCAAGTTTCCAGACAAAGGGGGGAATGAAAGACCCCAGCCCAACAACCTCAGGCCTAGTTGCAAAACCACCGAGGCATGTCACAAACCTACGCAGGCACCAGAGGTGTTTTTCAGATAATTAGTTAGGTGTAACCGGTTGGGAAAGGACAAAGGACCAGGTCCCTAGGCATGCCTGAATGAGCAGGAACAGGAGGACCAGAGTGCAAATATGTAGCTTTTATGTGGTTCATTTTTAGTAACATACAGTGAAAAACAACTTTGCCCTTTAGGTAATCTATATGCTGGGTTTAAAATTAACCAATAAGAAACCTATTGTTTATCGTGCATGAAAACTGCCCCTTTACCCTATAAAAATCTCTGTATCCCCAAGCCCGGTGTGCCAGCTCACCAAAGCTCCGGCTGAGGTTCTGCTGGGCACCCGCAGGCGCCTGTGTCCCCCAATAAATCCCTCATGCTTTTTGCAGCCAGTGTTTCGTGTGATTCTCCTTGGACAGGGAAACGGGGGTCTTTTCAGAACTAGTGAAGCCAGATTTAAAGTTAGGTAGTCAGTGTAGTTAGGTCTAATACCGAGTGAAATCTAAAATGGAGGCCATGCTGGGAATGACTCGGGGAAAACAGGAGAACTCATGGAATGTTAATGAAGTTCCGAAAAGGCCCTAGGCCAAAGTCCACCTGGAAGAAGTATTAACCAACAGCCCCAACAGATCTGGAGATAGCCCATCTCAGAGAAGTGATAATCCCATCCCAAAAGATGATAATTATGTCCACCTGTGTCCCACCCCTCGGGCCTTCCCACCTACATTCCATCACTGGAAGAACTATAAAAAGGGGAGACAACTGCACTTCCACAGATTCCACCTTCTGGGTCCCCTTCTTCCTCCCGGAGAAGTCTTTTCTTCTGTCCTTTAATAAATTTCTAATCTCTACTCTGGCCTTGCCTCGGCGTGCTTCTTTGGTGTTATTCTTCAACATCGGGGAGCAAGAACTCGTCACCGGTCAACAGCGGTAACACTAGTCCAAGGACTTATAGAATTTCCAGGTGGGGGCATTGATCAAAATTCATGCTAATCGGTATTGGAGAAGTGTTCAGGTGACTGGCTTGGTCTGCTACCCTCTGTCCTTCAGCATTTGAGTCTGAAATTTCTGGGAATTTCCATTTGCATCTGCCCTCACTTTCCATTTTTCCTGTTGCTCCAGGACAAAGGCGTTGGCTGGAATGTTTGGAATGTTTCTACAGGTTAACCTCAGGGAGTGGTCTTAACATTTGAAAAAAAAATATATTGGGCCCCCAGGTTGCAGCTCAGCGGTAGAGCACTCGCCTAGCACCTGTGAAGCACTGGGTTTGGTCCTCAGCACCACATACAAATATATAAAGCAAAGGTACTGAGTCCATCTGCAACTAAAAAACAATTAAAAAAAATCTTAATTGAAGCCCCTGACCATTGACTGTCCTTCATCACCAGGAACCTGCACTGGAAGGGTGGGGAAGGCTGGGAGAAACTGGCAAAAGTCGTCCCCCCCCCCACGCCCGCCACGTGGGTCCTCACAGGTCCCATGGAAACCTGCCTGTCCTGCTCTTGGATGTGACAGTGCTTAACATGCATTCGGTTCCTGTCCTACCCAGAGGCCCTGCCTAGTGCCTTTGTGGGCACCTCTAGGTGGACAAACTTTCCATCCCAGGCTCTGGCCCTGCGAGGTTGGCTCACTTTTCTTCTGTCTTAAATGAATCCTACTGGCTTCACTCTCGCCTTCCGTTATTGTCTGTGGATTTTACTCTCCAAATTTGCAAGACAGGAACCCAGAAAGGAATTGGTGAGGAGGCAGAGAATCTAGCTGCATCTCAAACTCGGGTTTCACGTCTCTCCCAAATCCCCTGTCTTTTCACACTCACCCCTTCAGCAGCTGGCCAGTGTCCCCTCCCAGGGCGGCCCTGGGGAAAAGGCTCACAGACAAGCGGTTTCTTAGGGCGGAGCTCCCTGGAGGAGGCTGTGGGAGCTGGGAAGGAAGGAGGGGGAGGGAGGGGAGGGGTCAGGGCAGCTGCCAGCTGGGGCGAGACCCTGGTGCAGGGGGATTCCTTTTGGACTTCAGGGTTCCTCCCAATTCGGGAGCCCGTGTGTGGGCTTGCGAATTCCCACGGCACTTGCCACTGGCCAAGGACTGGCCCTGGGAGACTGTGAAGCTGCCAAAGCCCCACTAGTCACTCACCCCAGGACAGACTGCCAGAGAGACTGCAGGGCAGCCTTTGAAGCAAGGCACCTGGAATCTTGGGGTGGCCCCATGGGGCACTGCCAGGGTCCCTTGCACCCTCTTACCTGGGCTCTGGGGGCTGTTTTATTGCCCAAGTTTTATTCCCCAGCAATCAGCACCTCCTGTTTACCCCGATCCTTGGGTTAAACCCCTAAAACTCCCGAAGCCCATAAAGGTTTCCGGAGAGTGCCTTGGCCCAGGCCACCCCGCCCCCGTTCCCCCCACACACCCATCTCAGCCCATCAGCATTCACATCAACCTCGACACACACTTGGTGGATTTCCATAACGTTGTCAGCTGCCCGTGTAGAGCCAAGAATATATTTCCCCACTTTAGAGCGCTGGTAACTCAATTTTTAGCAATTTATTCCACAAAAGCAGACAGTAACTCAACTGGAGAAGCCGGGGGTGGGGTGGGGGGGGGAGAAAAGATCCTACCAGCCCACCACTGTCTCTCTGTGCTGGCAATCAAAATGGAAATGCGTGGAATAGATTTCTGCAAGTAATAGGCTCGCCGGCAGACGTGTGAGCTGAGCTAAATGCCTTTTAAGTAAATCTCAGCGTGAGTTACTTGTTCACTCAGACTGGCACACGAAGACAGACAGTGCCCGCCGTAACTGTCATTATCCCACACTGGGGTTCTTTGTTAGTATCCACAGGCAAAGCGACTGCATGTTTTCTGATCACTGTGACAGGTGGCTACCAGTGTGAGGTGGACGTGTCCACCCATCCTTCCATCCTTTCTTCCTTCCATCCATCCATTCATCCATCCATTCATTCCCCAAACCTTTGCAGGCTCAAGATGCACCAGGCTTTGCTCTAGGTATTGCAGGCACAGAGACATTCAAACGAATCACACCTAGAAGTGTGGTGAGGGAGAAACAGGGAGACAAACAGGTCAGGCAACGGAGCGGGACATGTCATGAGATGGGCGAGGTCATAGGCTCTGGAGTCTGACTGCTAATGTTGGAATCCAGCCTGCCACTTACCTGGACAAGATGCTCAACCTCAGTTTCCTTATCTGTAAAATGGGGAGAGAAAATGGAATCTACCTGAGAGTGGATGTGAGGATTACATGACAGTATAAAATGAGTAGCAGAATGCTTCCATTATAGATTGTATATTGGCATTCAGAGCAGACTACAGTAAGTGCTCAGTAAATATTATTTATTGTCATCATTATTACTGACATCTGTACAGGGCTCAATGTAAGAGAAGGTCAAAGATACTCGCACAAAAAAGATGATGTTGTTCAGATATTTGGATGAAACTGGTACATTTAAGTCAGGCAAGGGATTTATGTGCAAAGGAGGTAAAATAGGCAAAGGTTCAGACAGAGAGTGTATTGGGGAGGGTGTTGGAGTTTGCATTAGTCAGCTTCAGCTGCATAACAAAATACAACAGACAGGTATTTTCTATAGTTCTAGAGGCTAGAAGTCCTAGATGAAGTTTCCAAGTGATTCAGTTTCTGGTGGGGCTTTTTTTTCTGGCTTGTAGATGACTTTGCCATGTCCTGCCACAGCCCTTCCCCTGTGCACATGCAGAGAGAGGTTGAGATCTCTGGTATCTCTTCCTTTTCTTACAGGGACATAAGTCCACCCTCATTTATCCTTCATTACTTACCTAAAGGTCCCATGTCTAAATTCAGTCACCTTGGGGGTTGGAGCTCCAAAATATGAATTTGGGTCTGGTGAGGGGGTGCAGACATCCAGTCTATCAGAATTGTTGGGCAACTGGATCTAACGCCAGTCCGTCCTTCCTTCCTAGCAATGTGACCTCAGGATCTATAAAGCCAGTCAATAATGGTTACCTCTTGGGACTTTTGCATAGATGAATTCAGGCATACATTGTTTTGGAGTGACAGAAAATGTTGAAGACTGTGGTTAGTTGGCAAAACAATGGAGCAGGTTTTGGCTCCCACTGAAGAAGGCACACGTGAGGGCAGGGACATTTCAGTTCCCTGTGAGCAGAGCAGGTGCCTATCCCAGAGGCTCGGGAGAGGTCAGTGCCCAGGTGTGTGCAGAAATTCTAACCTCTGTAAGTGAATCAGTCTGCGACTCCCACTTCTGTACCTGGGACAACCCATGCTGCAAGATCTGTTGGAACCTTTCGAATCACGAGATGCGAATCACCAGATGCGGCATGCGCCACCAGCCCATCAGAACTGGACCCTGGCCTTCTGGTGAGTCCTTCCTCGGGTCTGTACAGCCTGCCTCCTTCCTCAGCAATATGTGAATAAAACCCGAAAAGGAAACCCAGACAAGCCCATGAGCCAGACAGCGAGCTGATCACTGCTGTCAGTGCCAGGGATGACCGCTGGGGGTGCAGAACGGCAGTGGTCTGTCATGGTCATTGGGAGGGAGTCAGGCTGGCTCTGGACAATGTCAACGCTAATTGACAACTGCTAATTGACATGATGTTAAAAAAAATCACTGCCAGTCTAAATGGTAGGCCAGTTCACACCCAGGCTCAACACGAGTCCCAAGCCAAGCCAAGCCAAGAAATATCCGTCCACGATTCAAAACTAATTGAAAAGGCGATTAAATTTTTTTATTGTAGTCCTTTTAAGAATGATGCAGGGAATTTATGTGGAAGGTGTAGAAAAAATTAAAATTCCTTTATCTTGATTCACATGCTCTTAGCATCTTCCCCAGACTCGGGCTTCCCTGTTCCATCCTCCCGGCTGGCAGGTCGCTCTGGCCCTGACCCCCACCATGTAGTTAAATTACTTTCTTTTCCAAATTTGTACTATGTTTCTCCTCTATGCCAAGATCTGTGAATAAATGGCAGACCAGAGACACATGATTCTGTTTTTTTTTTTTCCCATAATTTTCCCTCCCATCATTGAAATTTATTTATTTATTTTTGGTACTGGGAATTGAATCCAGGGGCGCTTAACCGCTGAGCCACATCCCCAGCCCTTTTTAATATTTTATTTGGAGACAGGGTCTTGCTGAGTTGCTTAGGGCCTTGCTAAGTTGCTGCGGCTGTCTTTGAACTCACGATCCTCCTGCCTCAGCCTCCTGAGCCCCGGGGATTATAGGCGTGCCCCACTGTGTGCGCAGCCTTCTGGGAATTCAGCGGACGCACGGCAAGCTGCGCATACCTCATGTGCATACCTGATTGAGTTTTGACCATTACGTACAACTGAGAAAGCATCACTAGACTCAGACACATGGTCCTTGCTTCCTCAAGTTCATGTCCCTTGGTTGTGGGTATGTAGTATCTTCTCCACCCTCCCCTGAAGACCTCAGGGATCCAAGTCCTACGTGGACTTGTCACCTTGGAAACGATCATCAGGACAAGAAAAACAGAGCCGACTTTGGAAGGAACTTTAGAGGAGATCTGGCTGGTGTCTGGGGTTCTCGACTGTGAGGACCCCCTCTACAGTGTTCTAGGAAAAAGCAGGCTTTGTTCTGGCTGACCCCACTTGTCACCTGCAGGGGGCTGTGGCCTTTCCTGTGCAGGCATGCCTCAGGGACATTGTGGGCTCAGTTCCAGAGCCCTGCCATAAAGCAAGTCGTGTAAAAATCTAGGTTTTCCAGGGCACACACGGGTTACGTTTATGCTGGGCTTCAGCGTACAATTGTGCTGTATCTTAAAAAAAAAAGCACATAACTTAATTAAAATACTTTATGACTTAAAAATGTTAATGATCATCTGAGCTGTTGAAAAAATGGTGCTGGTAGACTGCCCAGGGTTGGGCTTCCACCAACCTTTAAGACACAGTGTTGGCAAAGAGCAATAAGATCAGGTCTATCCATTGACTAGGTGTCCAGTAGGTGCCCAATAAATAATCTGTGGATGGCGAATTCCTACTTCTAGGAGGCTTCCTGTTTCAATATTTTATAACTCTAACTTTTTGTTTTTGGTACCGGGGATTGAACTCAGAGGCCACATCCCCAGCCCTTTTGTGTATTTTATTTAGAGACAGGATCTCACTGAGTTGCTTAGCACCTTGCTGCCATAGCTTAGGCTGGCTTTGAACTCGCGATTTTCCTGCCTCAACCTCCTGAGCTGCTGAGAGTGTAGGCCTGTGCCTGGCTACAACTCTAACTTTTAAAGATAATTCATTTTGCAGTATAGGCAGTAGAACCCAGGACCTCACACATGCTAGATAAGTGCTCTACCACTGAGCTCCACCCCAGCCCACTTTAGATCTTCAGACAGTTCTTGATATTGAGCCCAAATCTGCCTCCCTAGAAGGTGACCTCATTGCTCTGAGTGCTACCTGCCCACGTTGGCACTGCTGACACAGCTGTTCTCTCTCAGATGGATCCTTAGACAATTTTGGAAACACCTTTTTAGGATTTGTTTTTGGTGTTTATTTCTGAGCCCGACCAGATCACTGAACTTGATGTGTTGTGTTAATATCAGTGTCCGGGAGTCTTTTCTGTGTTGGATTTGCAGTGATCCCATGTTTGGACTGATGGAGACTCAGGTGACCAGGGAGGCAGTGGCGGGATTACAGAAATTCTGTCGTCAGCTGAATGTTCCCCAGGGCTTCTCATTATGTGATGCTTAGATTAAAATTGGGTGCATAAATATTGTTGCCATGGTTTATTTTTTTAAAATTCATTTATTCATTCATCAAACATTTATTTAGCACATGTGCCAGGCCTTATATTAACATTGTGCCACCGTAATGAATGGGAAACCTCTTTTCTCAAGAACCTCAGCCCAGTGGAGAAAACGTCATAAAGATAGATAATTGCAGCCTAGCAAGAGTCACCCCATCTTCCTAAGACACAGAGGGTGTCCCAGGGAGGGAGGGCCAGCCTGCTTAGCATATGGAGTCGGGGAAGTCTTTACTGAGAACTGACACTTGAACTGGGTTTTGGAGGTAGAGCAGGTGGACGGTATTGAGAAAGGACTTGGAAGAAAAGACACAGAAAACGCAAAAGCTTGGGGTGAGCTTGGAAACCAGGTCTGTGGGGGAACAAGAGTGCGCATGTACAACAGGGTCAGAGTGTGTTTCCGTCCATTTTCATCACGGTCGCCAAAACACCTGACAAGAACAAAGTAGAGGAGAAAACGTTTATTTGCTGGTCATGGTTTCAGAGGTCTCCGTTGGTAGATGGTGGACTCCATTAGCTCCGGACCTGGGGTGAGGCGGAGCATCATGGCGGAAGGGCACAGAGGAGGGCCGCAGTCTGGCTGGGCACAAATAACCGAGCCGCCAGGAGGCACTTGTAGGTTCACACAGGAACTACTTTATTGCCCGAACTCTCACCGGCACTCCACACGCTCTCCCCGGAACTCTCCCCGCCCTCCACCGGGCTCCGCGAGAACTCAACGGGAACTCCCCAGTAGCCGCCCTACTGCAGGACAGCAGGGGTCCATGTACAACTGAACACACAGCCTGGGTCGATCCAGCATCATCCAGTCACAGCAATTATACACAGCGTGACTCAATTACCATCATCTTAATGGCTCCCTGGCGTCACCTCTCAACCACTCCTTCTGGTAAAATGCCAGGCGCCATTCCGACTCGGCTGTGGCTCTCAACAGAGGAGGAGAGCAGCATAGCGCATGGCAATCAGGAAGCAGAGAGAGAGAGAGGAGAGAGTTCTGCTCACCAGGCACAAAATACAAACCCCAAAGGCTCGTCCCCCATGACCCACCTCCTCCAGCCACACCCACCTGCCTTCAGTACCACCCTGCTAATCCACTCAAGTGGATTAAGCCACTGATTGGGTTAACCCCGTCAATTCACCTCTAAACTTTCTTGCATTGTTTCATGCCTGAGCCTCTGGGGGACGATGTCTCATCCAAGCCATAACAGAGCATGTGTGCAGGAGAAGTGACAGAAGGCAGCAGGGACAGATGGTAGAGGACAGGTCTGCACCAGCTCAGAGCTACTTTTTGTGTTCTCAACAAATTTCTCTTCATTCCATATGCTTAATGGGGGAATTATTGGCTTTAAGGAGATCAGAAAGGGATAACCAGACTTTTAAAAAAATCATCATAAAAAATGGAATAGAGAACAAAGTTGAGAGATGGGGGAGAGAGTCCAACAGACGGACATCGTCGCTCGGACTCAGCTTACCAGGGTTGGTGTGGTTCCTCCCTCCTCTTTTTCCTGAAGTGTTTTAAAGCCAGCCTCAGACCTACTGGCCTTTGACCTCAACATACTTTGTGTCTCTCAAATAAAAAAGGTCATTTTCTTACCTAATCATGCTATTAACACACCTAACAAAATTGCTATTTTCTCCTTTCATCTCATATATAGTTTATAATAAAACAAAAATTCCCAGGTGTCTCAAAAGTAATTTTTAGGAGTTGGGTGGTTCAATCCCTACAGGGTGGTGGGAACACTGACTCTGGAGAATTAGCCTGAGGGAGTTGTCAGTGAGGGTGTCATGGCCGGCAGGTCCAGGATGGCTCCTAGTGATCCTTTCTCCTGGGGGCCATGTCCTTGACTAATGCCCCTCTGCTTGAGGGAGCAAGGATCTGGTACTTGCTTTTTTTTTGTGGGGGCGGGGGGCCTGGGATTAAGCCCAGGACCTTGTGCATGTGAGGAAAACACCCTACCAACTGAGCTATATCCCCAGGCACTTGCTTTCAACCACAAGAACCCAGCAAATGTGAAGGGGCATCATGCCTCTGCCCCCAGCTTGCCTAAGCACCTGCCCCCACCTTGCTAGTGGATTCTCTCCTTCGCTGCCTTTGATGAAGTCGGCTGACACATTTTTGAGTTTCCCAAGGAAGCAGCCATGTGGCAAGGAGTTGGGGGTGTCCTCCAGCCCACGGCCAGCCAGGAACTGGGGCCCTCCATTCAAGAGCCTCCAAAAGAGCCGGATCCTGCCACAACCCGAGTGCTTTAGAGGAGAGCTCCGGCCTGGGGGGCACCTGGACCCCACCTTTTGGAAAACCCTGGAACACAGGATCTGGCTCCTGGACCTATAGGAAGCGAGAGATTAAAAAATATACCTCTGTGTCCTGGTTTAAACTGCTGTGTGCATGGTCACTCATACACAGCAGTAACCAGTGAAGATGTGCGTCCTGCAGGTAACAGAAAACCCAACTAGCAGTGGCTTAGAGGATAAGGGGTTTATTGTGTGTGTACCAGGAACTTAGTCACGGGGCTATTTGATGACTGGTTTAGTGATGGCATCCTGGGCCTTGATCTTGATCTTCTGCTCTGTCCTTGCCAGTGTGTTAGGGGACGGCTTCTCTTAGGATGGGAACATGGAGGCCTCTGCTTCAGGCACCAAGTCCTGAGCACAGTGACCAGGCTCTGAGGAGGAGGGCACCCATCCTACTCCCTGAGCATCTCATCTTCTGGAACTGGGCCAAATGCACTTATCTGGACCTAGGACCTGACAAAGGGAAGTCAAACTAGCTCGGACTCATTAGGGTTTGTATCCTGAGGCTGCCCGCTCGGGCACTTCAATAATATTCAAGCTTTATGAACAAGGAAGGAGGAGGAATGGGACTAGGCAGGCCGCCCTGCCCTGGACCTGCCGGACTCACTGCCTGTCCATGGGGCACAGATGACCTTCCCACACATGGGGCTGTCTTGGGCCCCTTCCCTCGGCCTGACAGGAGCCTGGAGGAATGTCCTCTCCCTCTGGCTGAGGGCTCTGGTCACTGCCAGTCTCCACTGTTCCCTATTGTAATGTGTCTGATAATAATTGATGTCCATTCTCATCCTGGGGTCTGGCAGAACATGTTGGTCCCCCCCTAACTCAGCTGAGAAAAATGCCCGAGGGGCCTAAGAGGCTGGTGCACACGACGTAATGAGCCAGGTGTCAATGTGGGTCTGTCATTACCTGCAGGGTTAGCTTGGAAAATGACCTCTGTGAGCTTCTACCACCTTAACTGTAAAATGGGGATCTAATACCTGCTTCTCAGGGTTATTGTGGAGATTAAATTAGAAGCCACGTACTGAACATCTAGCACGGCACAGAATGTGTAGCGAGTCCAGATGTTCCTCCATTTATAATGGGGTCACATCCCGGTAAACCCAATGTTAAGTTGAGGATGTTGTAATGGAAAGTGTGTCGAATACACATGACCTACTAAAACTGTAGCTCAGCAACACAAAGAGTATTGGGTGTTTTCCCTCGTGGTCCTGCGGCTGACTGGGAGCTGCGGCTCTGCTTGCTGTTCTGCCCAGCATCACCAGGGGATATGGTCCTGCATTTGCTAGCCTGGGAAAAGAGGGAAATTTAAAATTTGAAGTACAGGTTCTATGGAATGTGTATCACTTTGGCATAATCTAAAGGTGAAAAGCCTACTGAGTTGAATCATGGTTAAGTTGGGAACCACCTATGCTGCCTGTATCAGTCGGTTGTTTCTTGAAACAATGCTCAGTAACAAACAATCAGTAGCAAACAAATACTTGTGGAGAGACTCTGAGTTTTGGGGTTTACTGCTGCAGAAACATGTCTTCCCTCTTTCCTATAATACCAAAGCCGAGTACCTTGGACTCTTCCTTTTCTTTCCCAAGTCCTGCCCAAGAGAGCTGCAGCTCGGGTGTGGCAGAGGGAGCCCTGGTCCATAGCAGACCTTTTCAGACAAGATTTGCCTTTTGCAACCAAAAGGTGGACAGATGCTGGAAGATGTTCCCACAGAGGTCATTTTCTGTGCAGGGCTGTGGTGGTCTCCATGCCAGAGTGTGGTTCTAGCAGAGTCTTTAGTCTAGAGGCAATCATGCGTGAGGACCCTCCCTCCATGGCCCACCAGCCTAATGTACTTCTTTGGCTAATGTTGACTTGGGTGACTCTATTTTGATTTTGATAGCTTTCATACTCATTAAAATTCTTTTGAACAAACAGAGGATGCTTTGGTTCAAATGATCCTGAGGCATGGGAAGGCACAGCTGGGATTCAGGGACAATGGGAAGGGGTCTTGATGTTGGCAAGGTCCCTCTCCCCACCTCATCTTTGTGTCGTGGTGCCCAGGGCTTCATGCTCTGGGCTGACTCCACCCTTGTTGTGGGGACCCTTGTGCAGAGACTGTTCTTACAGAGCTCAGGTTCATACCGGAAGGGGACACAGATCCGGTTTCTCTGGCTCAACAGCCCAGAGAAAGGTTCCTTGTGAGTCAGAATCAAAGCCAGGGCTTGGCTGAGGTGGGTGTGTCCTACTGAGGAGAAAGATATGCCGTCTCCAAAGAGAAGTGCCCATGAACCTTTGAAAGGCAGAACAGGCAACCCCGAGCATCCTAGGCCCTGCCCGGGGCCCATGTCCACGGCATCCTTGCCTGCAAAAAGTGACGTGACCTGAGGGTGACGGCAAGGGCAGGGAGAACTGGCCCAACATTGTGTCACTCTGCCCTGACTCCTCCTCTAGTCCAGCCTCCCGTGACTGTCCCTCTACAAATATCCACACCACAGACCCAGCCGGGGACCGCATCTTGCTCTGCAGGTGGCCCGCGTTCCCCCTTGAACCTGTCTCTACCTTCCTAAATAAACCTGCCTGTGACTCCGACTGGCACGTGCTGAGATTCTCTTCCATCATGTACACCAGGGACTGTGCTTGTCCTGAGTCCCTTCTCCGGGAACTCCTCCTGGGGCACTCCCAGGCTGAGTCAGGGCTTCTGGAAACGTCACCCATGGCCGGGCAGAGAGGCTGAGGAGGGGGCTGCTCCCATGGTTGAGTGGAAATGCTCCAGGAAGCAGCTTGGTCTAAGAGGGGAAGGGGCTCCTGAGGCACCCCCCCCCCCGCCACATACTCTCCAAAGTTCCCACGATTAGTTCTTTGACTTCCTGTGGAAAACATTTAATTTAAAACAACAACAAAAAAATCTTCTAAAGCCGAGCCCTGAGGTTTTCCAAAGAGCCATGCAAGTGTTTCAACCAGGGGACCGCTGGGGACTTTCACTGGAATTGCCACTAAGAACCTGAACACTGCACGTTGGAAACTGAGGACTAAACCCCACTGCCTACGGCTGGTGGTTCTCTTTTCTTCCCACTTCTTTTCAGAAAAGACGATTCGCCTCTGCTCCTGGAGGACCTGTGGGGTGGAGCCTCACGCCCTGGGTCAGTCCAGGCGAGGGTGACTCTCTAGGTGGAGTTGGGGTGGGGAGGGTGTTCATAGCAAGTCCCTTCCAGGTGGGCCTCAGCTGAGAGGGGCGTGGAAGGGGGCCCCTTCCCTTCACCATGCCGCACCTTACAAGCCCACGTGGGCTGCTCCCCTCCTTCACAACCTCCCAGCTTCATTTACTATTACTTCCTGTTGGGTTTGGTACGAGCGACTCCATCTTGGATCTGGGAATCTTACACAGGTGACCTCTGGCTCCATTCCTGGGCAAAACCCTCGACTGTTCTGTTTATTGCCGCCTCCATGAAATGGGGATATGCCTAACAGTCACCTCATGGGCTTCTTATGAGGAGCAGATGAGAGGATGTAGGGGGAACCACTCTTTAGACTAAAAAGGCCCCGTGAACACAAGGAACAGTGTGCATTTCCCCCTTCGCCCAGCCTCCCAGCCTGCAGCTCCTCACCATGTGTCCCTAGAGGCAGCCCTGGGGCTGTGACTGTGGGAGGAACAAGCATCTCCATGTCAAAACGAGCCCCTGCTCCTCCCCAGGTGCTGAGGGATTCTGCCTTGGTGAGGTGGGTTCCTGGGTCCCTGAGCAGGCTGAGGTCATGACTTGGGGACAGAAAAGATCATCTACCTAGCTGGCTGTTACAGGTACTTTGAGTAAGAATTTAAATTGCTTTTCAAAAGAAAAAAGCCCATAGAGCATAGACTGTGACTTTTTGAAAACCACACTGAGTTGAGGGCAATACTGTGTCTAGGCAGGGCCCCAAGGCAGGCTGTGTTTTCTCCTACCCTCAAGAAGGGGCAGAGGGTGGAGGCTCGCGCCTCCCTGTCTTTGGAGATTGTCATAGGAAGAGGTAGTGTTCCACCAGGCGGCCAGCGCACTGGTTTCATTAAAGAGGTTCTTGGCATAAAAGTTAGCTAGAGATCGAAATAAACACACAGACTCAGTTACCCTTTTCTATGACCAGGTCCGAGTCGGCTCCCCCTCTGGCTCCCACCTCGAACCACCCAGTAGGGCAGCAAGGATTACTCAGGGCTAGTAGGAGAGAGAGAACACCCCAGGAAGTGGCCTTTTATTGGGGAACAAGAGATTCAGGGGAGAATTCCATCCAATGAAGGTCGAGGGGGGCCGCACTCCAAGGTCAGGGTCAGTGATTGGCCCCCGGGTCAGTGGTCAGGCACACCCCCACACGGACAGGCTCTGGCACCAGGAGAGGGTCGGGAAAGCTCCCACACAGTTTGGCCAGAGCGCCTCAGACCCAATCCGGGACTTGCCCAGTCACGTGTGAGAATGGCTCCCCACAGTGGCGCTTTGAGAGGGGGCAGCCATCTTGCAAGCATGGCGGGAAAGCCAGAGCCCCACAGAGAAGCCAGATCCTCACATCCCGGGCCTGTGGCTCCTCCAGCCCAGGGGCAGTTCACCTCTGCTCTCCTTGTGAGGCAGAATTACAGGTGTCCTGCATGTCTGTAGGTGCTTTTAGTTCCGTGTCCATCACTCATTCAGCAGGTCATTGATTGGCAGATGTTTATGAGGTCCCCCTGTGTGCCCAGTCCAAGCTGGTGAGGATGGGGCATGGACGTTCCTGCCCTCAGGGACCCTTCTTTCACCGTGAGGGAAGCAGAAAATGAACAAATTGATAAGTAAGACTTGGAGGGCTTCAGATAGAGATGGGGGCTGTGGGTGGGGTCGGGCGGGGGTCTTGGAGGAGGGGGTCTCTGTGTCGGGAAGGCTGCGTGGCATGGGTGCAGAGCACGGGGGCGAGGTGTCAGTCAGCTCTTTGTTGTCATGACCAAAATACCCGAGAAGAACCCCTTAGAAGGGAAAGTTTAATCTGGGGCTTGGTTTCAGAGGTTCCGTCCGTGGCTGGCTGACTGCAGTCCTCTGGGCTCAGGGGGAAGCCGAGCGTCATGGCAGAAGGATGCGGTGGAGGAAGCTGCCCAGCTCAGGGCAGCCAGGAAGCAGAGAGAGAAAGCAGGAGCCAGGGACAAGATGTCGTCCCCAAGGACGGTCCGGCCTGGCCCCACCTTCCTATAATTACCACCCAGGAATCTATTCTAATTATTAATCCATTAAATGGATTAATCCCGATGAAATTGCAGCTTTCACAATCGAATCATCTTACATTGACTGTTTCTGCACTGTCTAACATAAACTTTGGGGGCACATCTCATATCCAAACTGTAACAGGTGTCGTGAGGGTTCTGGGCTTGTCAGGAGGTGGACATTCAGAGGGACCAAGGGCATGATGGGAACAGTCCTGGGGGTCTTCCAACAGTTGGTAGTTGGGAGGGGGTGATTATTGGGCCAGTGGGGGAGAGGCAGGGGGCTTGCTGGGGTCCCGTACGGTTCTGGGTCTCCCTCCGGCCCATGGGTGGGCGTAGCCTGCAGCACGTGGATGGGATTCCTGAGTACTGGCCCCCAGCATCCTGTTGATCCCGAAGGCCTCCTGGGGACACTGCACCCGAACACCAAGTTCCCACAGCTTGAGTGTGCACGGATCAGGGCCTGCTCTGAGACTGAGGGGAGGCTCACAGGGGAGTCTGTGTCCTGCACTGTCAGTGGGGACCCCCGGGGGAGAGCCCTGTGGACGTCCTCACATCAGTGGGCTGGGGTGTTATCTTCTGGAGGCCGTGGCGAGAGGCCATCTGACTTCTGCCACCACAGGAATTCAGGGTCACAGAGGGCACCTGTGGGGCTCAAAGTCCCCTTCCTGTGACCCATCACTGCCCGCCCTGAGCTCCGGGGCAGCTGGCTGAGGTAGGGGCCCACCTGGGTTTTGGTGTGGCTCTTCCCACCACCCCCTCCCCGAGTCCCCACGGGAGCAAAGCCTGCTCCGTGCGCTTCTCCCCAGGCACATCTCAGAGTTAGCAGGAAAGGCCAGCCGGGGTCAGCATTGGGGGCTTTCTGGAACCTTCCATGCTGGCAGGGCTTCTGCAAGGCGGTTCCAAAGGCCCTTGCCATGGTCGGCCTCACACGGCGTGGGATCATGGCGGGAGCACGCCCCAAGGGAACACTCCATTCAAACCTGGCCTCCAGCATTGACCAGCAGGTCACTTAGTCACTCTCATGATGTGTCAGAGACTCACTTTTCTGTAAAAGGTGGGGACAGTGCATCCTTCTGCCATGTGCTGAGTGTCTGCACCTCCTTCTAAAGTTCATGTTTGGAACACAGTCCTACTGCTGTTGAGGTGGGGCTGCTGGGAGGTGACCAGCGCTCATGGATGGGATGGCACCCTTGTGAGAGAGGTCTGAGGGGTTTATTGGCCCCCTTTTTCTTTCTGTGTGAGGATACAGAATGCACCATGCACGAGACAGAGGTCCTTAGATATGGAGTCTGCTGGTACCTCAGCCTTACACCTCCAGCCTCCAGATCCGTGAGCAGGAAGTTGTCTACATTTGGGGGGGGGGAGTAGGGGGTGGCCTGACAATGCCCAAGAATGTGGAAGCAGCTTTGGAACTGGGAACAATAGAGGCTGGAGAGCGGAGGACCTGGGAACAGTAGAGGCTGGAGAGCGGAGGATAGGGCTAGGAAAAGCTATGCGCGGGTCACTAGGAAGTGCCTTGGCCTCCGAGGCCGTGGCCAGGAAGTTGGTGGGAGTGTGGATGTCCCGGGTCACCCTGCTGTGCTCTCAGAGGCCAGAGCCTGTTACTGGCAACTGGAGAGGAGGCCATCCACGGTTGGAAAGAGGCAAAGAACCCGCCGCACTGTGCTGTGTCCCGGGCTCTGACAAAGACTTGGGAGTGACGAAACCGGAGACTTGGCGGAAGAAGTCTCTGAGCGAAGTGTGGCAGTTGGCGGCTTCTCTCCACGCTAGGGGTAAGAGGTGGGGAGAGAAAGGCGTTAGTTTATTAGAAGGGCAGGATTTGTCATCAGAAGGGGGCGGAGCCTGAGATTGGGAGGGCCCTCAGCTCTGTCAGGTTGTCCAGATGGAAAGGCCTGGTTGACAGGGAACACCCAGGTGTGGCCGAGCTACCGTGTGAGTGGGTCTGGGGGATGGAAGGATGACCTTGAAGGCACTTGGGGGACCGTGGGGGCTGCCCTGCACAGCACAGGCCCAGGATGACAGGGTCTTGGGGTGGAATGATTTCAAGGACCGCTCCCTGCCTCCTGGTGCAGCTGGCAACCCTAGTGGGTCCGGGCCACCCCTCCAGATGGCACAGATGGCAAACCTTGGAAGGGTCCGCATGGGGCATCTCCACTGGAAAGCAGAGTGCACAGGCTGTGGGGGCTGGGCTCCTGGACGCCCCCACCCAGATTGCAAAGGACGCCCTGGAGAGCCTGAGGCCCCCGGAGGGAACCGGCCCAGGGCAGGGCGACCCCAGAGAGCCCCCACCACGGGTATGCCCAGAGGAGCTATGTGGCCAGGGCTGCTTCCAAGTCCCCAGACCTGTGGAGCCACCAGTGTGCCCCTGCAGCCTGAGAGGGCCACCGGCATGTGACTCCCACCTGGAAGGGCCACCGGCATGTGACTCCCACCTGGAAGGGCCACTGGCATGTGACTCCCACCTGGAAGGGTTGCTGTGTGGGCCGTGCCCGGCACAGCTGTTGGGCAGGAAGGCTCAGATCTGGGCCCAGTGGGTGGGTCCTGTGTGTTCCCAAGGCAGGACGTGCAGGCTCCAGCCTTAAGGTTGAGTGTGGGTTGGGACCTGTCACCTCTCCATTCCTTCCCGTGTTTCCCTTGTAGAATGGAAATGTCTGTCCCAGGCCCAGGCCCACTCGCTAGGATATTTCAAATACAAGTTCCACCGCAGCTTGTTGGCTGTCACAGGTTCCTGTGACAGGAGGAGTGGCGTCTGCCTCGGGTGGATGGGGCCTTGAGTGTCAGCTGTGTCTGACTCAGGAGGCTTAGGCACGTGGCTCTGGGACTTGAAGCTGGATGTTGGAGTGAGGGAAGCCTCAGGGGCTGGGTGTGGGGTGTGGAAGGAATGGTCTTGCTCCGGAAGGAGAAGGACAGAATTTTGCCAGGACAGGGCAGGGGTACCATGGTTGGAATGTTTGTGTCCTTTCAAAATTCACCTCAAAACCCAAATCCCAGGGTGGTGCTGCTAAGGGCTGGGGCTTCTGGGTGGGGGTGGGGTGGCCAGGCCACGAGGGGGAGCCCTTGGGAATGGGATCAGCGTCCTTACCCAAGAGGCTCTGGGGAGCTCGTTTACCCCTTTTGGTCTCCTGACACTTGAGGACTCAGAAGGTGACATCTGTGAGTAATGGGTTCCTGCCAGACTCTGATCAGCAGGTGCCTTGAACTTGAACTTCAGTCCCAGAGTTGTGAGCAGGAGATTTCTGTTGTCTGTAAACTCCCTGTTGTTATGTAACTGGTTTCAGCCACTGATCCGACAAGCCTAGGGTTCCCTGAGGTAAGTAGTGGTGGAGCATCTGGGGTGGTGAGTTTTGTTAAGATCCTGGGCTCTTTGAGGCTTCAGGGATTTGACCCCAGCTCCGAGCTGCACAAAGTCAGGCGGGGAAGCTTCAGTTCACTCCCGGGTCTCCCGGGTGCACTGACACCTACAGGAACTCCACCCAGCTGGGCAATCCAAAGGAGGACTTAGATCAGGTAAGTGGTAATTTGGGAGTGGGGTCAGCTTCAGGCATGGCTGCATCCTGGTGATCGCAGAGTGGTTTTAGGATCATGGCTCTGCTCCATCTCATCTCCGTTTGCCTCTGTGTGGGCTCTTTTCTAAGCAGGCTCTCAAAGCAGGGGTGTCCTCAGCTACCACACGGATTGCCCCGGTCAAGAGGACGGTGAGAATGTTCTGATTGGCCAGGATGAGTCAAGTGCCCACCCCCAGAGAATGAAAAGGCAGATGTTACAGAAGAAGGGCTGCCCAGCAGACAGAAGGAAAGGTGTCCACTGCAGGGACCAGATCTGGTCTGGGAGCAGAGGAGGGGCCCCTGGTGGATGGGACCATCCTGCAGATGACAGCTGAAGAGGGGAGGGGTGGGGTGTCTTAAAACTGGGAGTCCATATAACTTATCCCCAGTGTGGACCCTAGCACCAGCAGAGGGCCGCCCTGACCAAGGCTGTGCTTCCTGCACCTCCGTGGACTCTCAGCTCCTCTGCAGACCTCCTCGCTCCCTGAGCCGTGGCTTGCAAACCTCCTTGCCAGGCCTCTCATTGCTTTCCATGCAGCTCATTTTGTTTGGGCTCATGTCTGCTTATCTATGTCTCCATCTATCGCATCTGCTTCTGCAAAGCTGCTGCCTGCTGCTGCAGGCCTCAGACTCCACACTTTGGGGGCCACACATTTAGTTCCTCCCCCAGGAGCAGCCAACTAATCACATGAAGATGCAGACACGCGTTGTGTTCCCGGACGCGCGCGTTTTGCACTCTGAACCTGCACGCTTCACCCTGAGCAGTTTCTTCACCAGTGACCAGGGCATGGCGATGCTTACTGTCCTGGCTGAGTTGGGGGCTGTCAGGGCACTTGAACTGCTGGTCATGGTCATGGCCCCTCTATTTGCCTGTCCCCTCTCCGAATCCCACCCAATCTGTCACTGACTGAGCTACAGCTGGCTTTCCCCAGGAAGGGGTCTCTGAGTTGATTCCTGAAAGCAGAGACCTCGTGCCATATTGCTTCATCTTTGTCCCCTGCTCCAGCCACACTGACCTTGTTCCCCACCTTGGACACCCTAACCCTAACCCTAACCCTAACCCTAACCCTAACCCTAACACTAACCCCTAACCCTAACCCTAACCCTAACCCTAACCCGTAACCCTAACACTAACCCCTAACCCTAACCATAACCCTAACCCTAACCCTAACCCCTAACCCTAACCCTAACCCTAACCCTAACCCCTAACCCTAACCCTAACCCTAACCCTAACCCTAACCCTAACCCTAACCCCTAACCCTAACCCTAACCCTAACCCTAACCCGTAACCCTAACCCCTAACCCTAACCCCTAACCCTAACCCTAACCCTAACCCTAACCCCTAACCCTAACCCTAACCCTAACCCTAACCCCTAACCCTAACCCTAACCCTAACCCTAACCCTAACCCCTAACCCTAACCCTAACCCTAACCCTAACCCCTAACCCTAACCCTAACCCTAACCCCTAACCCCTAACCCTAACCCTAACCCCTAACCCTAACCCTAACCCTAACCCTAACCCCTAACCCTAACCCTAACCCTAACCCTAACCCTAACCCGTAACCCTAACCCCTAACCCTAACCCCTAACCCTAACCCTAACCCTAACCCTAACCCCTAACCCTAACCCTAACCCTAACCCTAACCCCTAACCCTAACCCTAACCCTAACCCTAACCCTAACCCTAACCCCTAACCCTAACCCCTAACCCTAACCCTAACCCTAACCCTAACCCTAACCCTAACCCTAACCCTAACCCTAACACATTCACTGCGACCTCAAGGCCTTTGCCCTCGCCAGTTCCTCCACCTGAAGCACTCCTCCTCTGTTTGACACTGGACGGTGGCATGGACGTCACGTTTGGATTCAGACCACGTGGGACCCAGTCCTGTCTGTCACACTACCTGTAGGGATGTTGGGGTGTAATGGAGCTGGGCCTCCTGAAATGCGGAAGCTACGTGAAGACTTTTTTTTTTTTTTTTTTTTTTAGAGAGAAAGAGAGAGAGAGAGAGAGAGAGAGAGAGAGAGAATTTTTAACATTTTATTTCTTAGTGTTCGGTGGACACAACATCTTTGTTGGTATGTGGTGCTGAGGATGGAACCCGGGCCGCCCACATGCCAGGCGAGCGCACTACCGCTTGAGCCACCTCCCCAGCCCCACCTCTTGACTTTTGATTGACAGCAAGGTGACATCAGACTTTCAAGTCCCCACTGTCATGGCCACTCTAGGTCACCTTGGCCCATGCTGGGGGTTCTAGTTGGACTCTGAGCCCTACATTCTTGCAGATTGATGGTGAGGAGGAACTGTCCTTGTCTCCCAGAGCGTCAGGATGTGGTCACAGTCTCCCCCTTGGGGGCGACTTGGGTTCCTCTTATCCACGTTCTGTCGGCCTGCATTTCTCCTGCCGTGGTCAGGTAGTTTGCTGAGGAAGGCGACAGCCCGTCCACTGAGGCCAGGCAGGGCTGGCTGCAGGTCAATCGCTTCTTGGAAAGAGAGCGCGTGGCCGTTTTACGGAATCACCCTGGGGTTCCCACCACCCTCCTCTGCCTGTCCCTAGCAGGGGGTCCTGGACGCTCTTCGGTTTCCTCATCTGTCAAGTGAGAACAACGAAAGTGCCTACAGCAGAAAGGGGGGCGGGTCATGGAGACCGACTGTGGCTGTGAAGCCATCTGTAGACCAGGAGCGCCCAGCTGGTCAGCAGGTGGACAGAGGTCAAGGCAGAAGGAGCCCCGGTGGGGAGGTGGGGGTCTCCTGAAAGCTCCAAGTGACTGTCTCTGGGCAGCACAAAGCCTTCCCAGAGAGCAGGCCAAACTGATGGCGTCCCCCCCCAGCACCCTCCTCTCCCCCCACATTCCTCCTGGCACATCTGTCCCCGCCTGGCTGGGTTTCATCTTCATTTGTCTTCTCTGTCCTGGTGGCAGGTGACAGGACCAGGAGCCTGCCCCAGAGCGCAATCACGGAGCTTACCTTGCCAAAGAGAGGGTTCGTGACTGGAGGACTGGTTTTGTCCCCCTGAGATTCCTAACCTCAAAATCAGTCGGTTGGGACTAGGAAAATCAAAGCCCCCCCAACTTTGCCACAGCCTGGCAGGAGAGAAAGGAACTTGCTGTTATTGAGGGTCAGTGCTGCCCCTGGCAATGTCTGAAGCTCATTGTTTATTCATGTTGGAGCACCTAGTATGTGTCAAGTAAATTGTTGAGGCTGGCCTTGAATTTGTGATCCTCCTGCCTCAGCCTCCTGAGTTGCTGAGATTACAGGTGTGCACCATAGCAGACTGGTTCTTTCCTTTCAAAGATGAGGAGGCAGAGCTAAGAGCAGCTGGGGACTCTAGATGAGTGTAATGGCAACCAAACAAGCTAGGCTCACCTCTTGGCATTCATGGGGTTTGGCTCCTGGACCCCGGCCCGACAGATACCACACTCTGTTGATGCTCAATCTGTGTATAAAATGACTCAGTGTTTGCATATAATCTCTGCAATCCTCCCATAGACACTTTGATTAATGACTTAACTAATTAATTTTTGGAGTGGTGAGGATGGGACTCAGGGTCTCTTGCATGGTAGGCAAATGCCTAGCATCTTCCAGTGTATTTTAAATCATCTCTAGGTCACTGATAGAACCTAACATATTGCAAACACACTGTCATAGTTGTGATACTGTGTTTTTTTAGGGAATAAAGAAAAAAATCTACACATGATTTCTTTTTCCCTGAATACTTTTGATTCGGAAAACAGGTTGAATCCATGGGTGTAGGCTGAAGCAGGAGGATCACTAGTTCAAAGCCAGCCTCAGCAACAATGAGATGCTAAGCAACCCAGTGAGACCCTGTCTCTAAGTAAAATACAAAGTAGGGCTGGGGATGTGGCTCAGTGGTCGAGTGCCCCTGAGTTCAATCCCCAGTACCAAAAAAACCCCCCCAAAACAAAAAAAGAGACCAACAACAAAAGCGAGGAACAAAAAGATACATACTATAATATAATGTGATACAATGTAACTACAATATAATATACTGTAACACATGATAATGTAATTTTTAATTCACCACATAGTACATTATTATTATTATTATTATTATCATTTGGTCCTGGGGATTGAATTCAAGGACACTCAACCACTGAGCCATGTCCCCTGCCCTTTTTATTTTTATCTTAAGTTGCTGAGACTGGCCTTGAACTTGTGATCCTCCTGCCTCAGCCTCACAAGTCACCAGGATTACAGGTGTGTACCACTGCACCTGGCTGTTTTTCTCCTCTCAAAGATGGGCAGGCAGAGCCAAGAGCAGCTGGCGACTTGCCAGGGACAGCCGCTGTGGGTGCAGAGCTGGCCATCTGAGCGGTGGGGCGCACAGCCTGCGTCTTGGCCTCTTGGCCTCCCTGCTCCCCCAGCCTCAGTCCTCACACCTGGAAGTGGATGAACAGAGGCCTCTGGGGGTCGACTGAGCGAGGGTGGGAGGAGAGGGCTGCAAAGACCTGCCAAGGTAGGAGGGGGACAGAAAGGCAGGAAGAAAGAACACGGAAGGGAAGGAGAGAGACGTGCTGTCCATCTCACAACCCGTGCTCAGAGTTCCCCCGCAGCCTGCTTCCTTCTCCAGGCCGTTCACTCCCACGTTTCTGAGAAATCTACATATCTCAGAGTGGCCGTGAATCCACTTATTAGTGAAAACTGCACAGTGAGCCCACAGCGCGTTTTCAGATGAAAGCAAAGGAAGATGAACTTTCAGAGCCTTCGACACAAGCAAGTCACGAATATTATGGAGCACCCTCAACCTGAAGATTCTGGAAGAAGACCAGACGTCCATAAGTGTTCTGTGAAAGGGATCAGAGAACTGAGTTCCCCAAAGCGATGTCATTCTCCCACGCCTTCTCATGTCTCCACTCACCACTGTTCTCTTGAAAAAAGATTCTGAACTCGGGAGGCTGAGGCAGGAGGACGGCAAGTTCAAGGCCAGCCTCAGCAACTTAGTTAAATCCTGTCATAATAAAAAGAGCTGGGAATACAGCTTAGTGGTGGAACCCCTTTGGGTTGGATCTCTAGTACACAACAACAACAACAACAAAACGAGAAAGAGTCTGAGATCTGACTCTCCAGCACCGGCACCCACTCTTTATTCAAAAGCATATACGACTGTACTGTTCCCTTTTATTTTTTCTGCACCCCATCCCCCATATTGGGGGCGGATCCAGGGTGCTTGCTCTACCACTGAGCTATACTCCCAGCCCATTTATTTTTTATTCGAGACAGGTTCTGGCTAAGTTGCTGAGGCTGGCCTCGAACTTGCTATCCTCCGGTCTCAGTCTCCACATTAGCTGGGATTATAGGCTTGTGCCACCCACTCCTGGCTCTGCTGCTTTCTTTCCCTGAATAAACCTCTGTGCTGTGAAAGTCAAGGACCCCTGCGTCCCCCTCCCCCGCCCAGGCTGAGTGGAGGTTCATTCTTCTCTTGGGGGGGGGGGATTTCTCAGATCTGCCTTCTGGTGACATCTGTGACAACTTCCACGTCTTTTGTGGCATGTCTCAAAATAGTTGGGACAGGTGAGAAATTCGCCAGTGCTAAGTCTCCACGTCCTTGATGGATCCATGTGCGTAATCCACGGCTTTGTCCCTGTGGTTCTAAAGAGAGAAGCCAGCTCCGGGGGCATCCGGTCCCCAGGAAGGCGGGAGCCCGTCCAGGTGGGTAAGAAGGAAGCCATTTCCCAGGGCTCTCTCTTCACGCAGGCAAACTAGCCATGTCTCTCCATAAACAAAGGTGGCTCTGCCAGCAATGGGGTTGGAGGAAAATATCAATAACATGACTAATTATGGAAATTGCATAATGCATCATTAGTTAGTAATTATGAATTTGTCAAGCGCCTGTTAATTTTTATGTAAGAACCACTCAGTGTGTGACATGGAAATATTAGCCTGTCATCCGCCTTCCTTTCTGGTGGGGAGAATGATCTTGAAGGTTAGGTTAATGGTGTGTCGGGGGAGGAGGAGGAGAGGAGGAGGAGGAGGAGGAGGAGGGTCAAGCGGAAGAGACGAGGGGAGGGGAGGGATTCGTTCAGGACAGGGGTGTCACATGCAGGGAGATGAAGCTGGGCGCTGGGCTGCTGGCCTCAGAAGGTGACTTATGTCAAACTTGCCGGGAGGGACAGCTTCCCGCGTCTATCCCAGACCTGAAGAGCTTGCGTGGGGTGTCGACACGTTTCCCTAATGAGAAGGATTGTCATTTCACAGCCTCCCTGGAGACTCTTGGCATGCCTCATTTTGCATGAATAAATTATTAATTTGGTCTAATGAGGCTTATCCAGCCGCCCGGAGGCAGGTGGAGCCAAATTCGGGATTCCCGTGTGGGTCCACGTGTGTATTTGGCTCCGATGGGGGTTGGGGTGAAAAGCCACCCCCCACTGATGGGGTCGAGGCAGGAGGGCAAGGAGTGTGTGGGGGAGGTTTTACCAGCCCCTGGGCATTCGAGGCCCATCCATCCTCCCCCACCCCTCTGGGGTGCTAGGGATTGAACCAGGGGCACTTGGCACCCCTTTTTATTTTATTTTGAGACACGGCCTCCCGAGGTGCAGAGGCTGACCTCCACCTCGTGGTCCTCCTGTTTCAGCTTCCCGAGAGTCACTGGGATGACAGGCAGGCGCCACCCTGCCCGGCTGTGGCTGGTTCTCCAGAGGTGCCTCCCAATCGAATCGCGAGTCTAGGAGTCTACGACTGTCTTTGGACAACTGGACCCTTCATGTTGGCTGCATAGTAGCCTGCGTCAGGACGGGACACTGTTCAAAAGAGCCGAAGTGTTCCTTAGCCCCGCGTTCCAGGGGCTGGGCCGTTAAGCCCGGTCGACCACGCTTGTTTCCCCGAGTTCCAGGTCTCCCAAGATGACTTCGGATTTTGGAGCGAGACAACTCTGGGTTGAGAAAGTGGCTTCTCCATGGGGCTCTTTGAACCTCAGAAAGTCATGTCAGTCCCTGTGACCTCGGCCACAGTGGCATGACAGCGCCCTGCCCTCCCTGTCACTGTGGGGGGATGGAGGTGATCGGCAGAGGTCAGCCCCCTGGCCCGTGTCTGGCTCACTCACAGCTCTTCCACCAGTGGCAGCCTGGAGGACAAGACCCTCCCAGGACAGGCCGCAGTCCCTGTCTCTTGTTCCTCCTGCTCTACCAGCCACCTCCCAAGCTTGGCACTGGCCTTTCTCTGGTTCTTTCTTTTTCTTTTTTCTTTCTTTTTTTTTTTTTTTTTTTTGGTGCTGGGGATGGAACTCAGGGGTGCTCAACCACTGACCCACACCCCCAGCCCTATTTTGTGTTTTATTTAGAGACAGGGTCTCCCTGACTTGCTTAGCACCTCGCCGTTGCTGAGGCTGGCTTTGAACTGGCGATCCTCCTGCCTCAGCCTCCCAAGCTGTGGGATTACGGGCCTGTGCCACTGTGCCAAGCTCTAACTTGCTTTTGAGAGAAGAAAATCACCCTGACTTTCCCGTGTTCCTGGGATCAGTGAGCAACCTGCTTTTAAGCAGCACCGGAACCGTCAGGCCCATCTCGGAGCCCCAGGGCCCTCACTTGCTGGGGCTGTTCACCCCTGCAGGCCCCCACCGGTCCCATATATTTGTCTCTGAGGCTAAGCTTCCAGCATCTTCTTAGCCAGAGGCGGTGTCTTCATCCCAGGGTCCCTGGCTCAGCATAGGACACCTGATAGCCTTCTTTAAACTTCTAGATGAATGAAGAAGAGACCCTTGACAACAGAGGCACAGGGCTCCTTCCCCAGCTCCTCAGAGCCAGCGATTTAAACCCATCCACACAGGGAACAGCTTCCCCGTGGCCACACTGCCTCTTTCCAGAGTGTGCTGGCCTTCGTCACCAAAGAATCTGAGCCTGCCAGTCTCCCTGGTGTCACCAGCCAGGAGACTGAGGCCTGGAGGAAGAGAGGGATTGGTCCCACGGGTGCTTAGCCACCGAGCCACGTCCCCAGCCCTTTTTGACATTTTATTCAGAGACAGGGTCTCACTGATTTTCTTAGGGCCTTGCTAAGTTGCTGAGGCTGGCTTTGAACTCGTGATCCTCCTGCCTCAGTTTATTCTTGGAATTACACTGGAATTACAGGCGTGTGCCACCGCGCCCGGCTGGTCTGATATATTTTTTAATGTCTTTATTTTTTACTTTTAGGTGGACACGATATCTTTATTTTATATTTATGTGGTGCTGAGGATGGAACCCAGTGCGTCACGCATGCAGGCGAGCGCTCTACCGCCGAGCCCCACCCCAGCCCCTGGTCTGATATTCCTGACCCTGCTCCACTTGATGCTGAATGTGCTGCAGACCCCCGCCCCCCCCCCCCACACTGGTCTTCCTGCTTCCAGTCTCTCCCATCTCGGTTGCTTAGCTCCACGCAGAGACAGGTTGTCTGTCCTGGAGTAGGGTTCCTCATCGTATCCCACTTGTGAAAGACCCTGCGGTGACTCTTGAATGCTGACTCCTTGTTTTAGGGAAGAGTCCACACAGCTGGGTGGGCTCCATGGAGGGTGCTCCCTGGCGAGGGACTGCAGGCTCAGACTCCTGGGAAGGACGGGGGCTTGGGGTGCGGTGGCTGTTGCGCCGTTTATCACGATCCTTGTCATTTTCCTGGCTGCTATTCAGCTGAAATGGATCCCAAGGAATCACACCAAGGCGGCAGGACTGCCTGGGACTGGGACTCAGCAAACCCTCCTCCTCGTTCAGGAAATGTCGCCTCTGCTCTCGCTGGGTTCTCACAGGGGTCCCCCCGGCTACGGGACCAGGAACCGTCCTTCCAGTGTGTTTTATGTCGTCCAGGGGTTAAGCCAGACATCCCAGGACTGTGAGGTCTTGAGCCCTTGTAACGGTGGCTTTTGTACCAGCCTCCACTGAAGGCTGGGTCTTTGTTGCAGAGATCTGTTGGAAGTGTCCTCAGCACCTGCACACTTCCCCCTTTATTGGGGAGTACCTTTATTCCTCCTGGCTGGTTTGCATTTGCTGTTTTGGGCTGGGGATCTTGTGATGATAATGCTCATGTTGCCTGCTTTGCTTTTGCTACCAGGAGGTTCAGTCAACTCCCCACCTTCCCTCCAGCGAGGCTTTATGAGTGAGCTTGGTGTGCCTATCTGAGCTCGTCTGATCTCTCCACTCTATCTTCCTTTTATTTCTTCACTAAAATAATTCAGTAACCCTGTAACCCACCTTGGTTCTTTTGCTGAGTCTGCAGCAGGACATCAGTGAGCAAATATTCTTCTCCTGGTCCCACCCCATCGGCACCCCTGAGATGGCATCAGGGTGGAAAACGCCCACAGGCTGCCAGGTGGGGCCCTTTCCCCAGTCCAGGAATTAATGAATTTATTCTTTAATTCTTTCCACCTCGGTTCCCCAAGTCGCTGAGATGGGGCGGGCATGGGTCTAGGTGGAGCCTGGTTTCCCTGGGGTGGAGTCCAAGGCTGTTCCTGGGCTAACTCCTCATCAGGGAGCAGCGCCCAGGGCCTCTGCTGCTCTCAAGCACAGGTGACAGCTCAGTCTCGCGGGGCTCTCACTGAGGGACTTGTGTGAGTGACGTGGCCCAGAACAGGCCACCCAGGGTCAGGAAGGAGGAAGCGTTTCTGGCTCCCAATTGTCGGGGTCAAAGGTTCCCAGCCGCTAACTCTCCTGCATTTCTGGGCTGTGTGGGCACAGGGTCCTCCCCACATGGAGGAGGGGAGCGCTGCGGGGCTGGGCAGTGGGAGGCCAGTCAGAGGCCACAGAGCCGCTGCAGAGCCCACAGCCAGCTGTCCACATGGCCTCTGACCCTCGGGGACGCAGCAGTGGCAAAACAAAGCACGTCTCTGACCTTGTGGAACAGTCCTTGTTTGGAGAATGTGTTGGCATCCCCGAGAACACTCCCAGGTTCAAGGACGCATTAGAGGGACCAAGAACTGAGCATTATCGTCATGCTCGGCACTGTTTTCTTCCCAAGGTGAAGGCACACAGCAAAATCCACCCAGGAAAAAGTCACATGGGCCAGGTCCGGAGGACAAGCATGCAAGCTCCCAGGTGTCCTCTCCCTGTGGAGCCACATGGGACATGCTGGGTTCCTCCAGCAGCGAGTTGTGACGACACGTGAAATACTGTCTGGGAGGCTCCTTAGAGACTCGGCTTGCGGGGTGTGTTGGCAGGCTCGCCACACAGACCCCTCTGCCCAGCACCAGCCTCAAGACTGGCCGTGGGAAATACCCCACGTTGGACGGGGAGGTGGGCGGGCGAGCCCTGGAGCAGGGAGTGACGGGACCCGCTGGGAATCCCTGCCGCCAGCCCAGGGCCCACTTTTTCTAAGGAGAACAGCAGGACTGCAAAGTTGATGTTTTTTTCTTTGTACAAAAAGACCAACAAAAACAAGCCACTCTACAAACGGTGCAGCCTGCGGCCGGGGTATCTCGGGACTCAGGTCCCAGCTGGGTGAGCTTCGTCCCCCTCTGGCCCCAGGCCCTCCCTGCACACCTCTGGACAGAGCCCTGTCCACAGTTTGGGGTCCTGTGAGGGGACATGAAGCAGGAAAGCCGGATGGAGAGCCAGATGCAGACCGAATGGCTCAGTCGCCATTTCTTCAGGGACATCTGGGAAGGCCATGCTGAAGATGTGACATCAGACAGAGACCAAAGGAACAGAAGGCGTGAGCCATGGGGACATGCAGGACCACATTCCAGGGAGAGGACCTTACAGAGGACCCCAAGAGAGCCCCAGGGACTGGCGGGCGGGGGGGTGAGAAGACGGAGAAGGGATCAGAGAAGCTGTAAGCGTCCAGGCCTCGCAAGGTGAGGCCCACTGAGAGCATGTCACAAAGGAGTTCAGAATGTGACTTCAGACACCCCTTGTGTCACTGCCGCTCAGGGAAGTGACTCGTGAGCTTCTGAGCTCTTTTAGTGGTTTTCTGAGCTAACGGTGACTCAGTGCATGCTTGGTTGACCCCTGAGAATCCATTTAGGCCAAGAGGTGTCACCACCGGAGATCACCCACGCTGGCCTTTACCAGGGCAGCTTTCCAACATTCTCTGGCTGCTGACCCATGTCTACTGATAGTCTGGTTCTGGGTCCTTGTCTTGGTTCTGAGCCCCTGTGAACCCCACCTCTACCTGGGCATGGCAATCATTCTGCCTAGGACCCTGCCCCATCTCTTCCCTGTTGTGGATAGTCTCCCGTACAGGGAGGAGACATCTCAGCAGAACCTTGTTCTATGGTGGGATCCTGCTACTGAGAGCAAACCTCCTGATGTCAGCTGGGAGTTCTATTCAGCATCGTTTCCTGCTCTTATATTTCTGTGTCCCATCCATTTAAGGTTCTGACTTATAATGGTACTATCTATAATGGTATTAATGGTACTTATAATGGTACTATATATAATGGTATTAATCTACTATCTTTGGGTTTTCACGGCTGCTAGAAACTCAGTTGTAAATTGAATTGTTCTTTTTTATAGGTAATATATCCCTTTTCTCTGATCTCTTTCAAGATTTCCTATTTGTTTCCTTCATTGTATAAGTATTTACTGATAGTTATCAGGTATTAGATGCTACATTCTAGGGCCTTGGCTATTTTTATATTTTCTTCAGATGAAGTTGTTTATTTCTTTTAAATTCACTCTGCTTGGGATTTTTTTTTTTGGGTTCCTTGAGTCTTTGGTTTGATGTCTTTTATCAGTTCTGGTAAGATCTAAGTTATTTTCTTTTTATCTGTTCAATAGAGTTACTTTTTTTTTTGAGCTCTATTTGTATAAATTTATTTTTAATATGTGTTCCAAAATTGTATGGGATTCCTGGAAATCTGATGTCTTAGCACACATTAATAGTCACAATTCTGGTTATATTAAATTTCTACATGGCAAGGAAATAACCAAATTTTCATTACTGAACTTTTTAAATTTAATTTTTAAAATATTTATCTTTTAGTTATAGATGGACACAATATCTTTATTTTATTTTATGTGGTGCAGAGGATCGAACCCAGTGCCTCACGCATGCCAGGCAAACACTCTACCTCTGAGCCACACCCCAGACCCTCATTACAACCTCTTATCAGATCTTTAACCACACCCATTTTAAGTTAGTTTTGTTGTCACCAGTTAAATGCTTTAGTCTGATGCGTCTTCTGAAAAGTCTTCTCAAGCACCTATAATCCAAAAGTGTGGTGTCTTCAGGGAAATTCATGAAAAATGGTAAAAAAAAAATCTCTGACTTGAATTTTAAGACCATATCCTTGAACCAAGAATTTCAGAACTTTTAAAAACTGGCTTCATAAAACCATAAACCCAACAGAAAGTAGAACAAGAATTAATTACATGGAACCAAAATGATAAGAATTATACTGTTTTTAAATCCAAAATTCTTTTTATTTATATCTTATTTTGTTTGCCATTATCAGGTGTTCTTTTTTGTTTTTTATATATGATTTTTAACTTTTTTATCTGTTCTATTTAGTTGTACATGACAACAGAATGCATTTCAATTCATCGTACACAAATGGAGTGCAACATTTCAATTCTCTGGTTGTGCACGGCATTATAGTTTCTTCATAGTTCTTTCTATTCCCTCATTTTGAATTCTAATTAGATGGTATGTTCAACCTTCACACTCTATTCTCTATTACCCTTCTTTCTTTTTTGTTTTCGATTGCCACTTCTATCTCATTGACATTTTGAATAATTTCCTCAAATTTTTATTTCTGTTTCATTGACTCTTTCTTCAGTTAGTTCTAATTTAATCAACCCACTAACTTTTGATATTAATTATTACATTCTATTTCTGTAATCATACTTAAAAACCATGCTTGGTAATTTTTATTGTCCCTTATCTCTGTTCTACTTTAAGTCCCCTTTAGGCTTTACATCAATGCCACGCTCTCTTGATTACTGTAGCTTCATATAAACCTTGGAATCATATGATGAGAGTTCTTCATTTTTATTCTTCATCCTAAAGGCTTTCTGGCCATATTAGATCTTTATCATTTCCATTGTTTTAGGATCAGTTCACCAATTTCTTCAAAAAATTTTTCCTGAGATTTTAATTAAGATTTCACTAAAAATCACCTTGAAGAGAATGGATATTATATTTTTCCATTTATTTTAATAGAGAGGTCTTACTTTTTTTTATAGAGTCATTATTTTGGTAATTAACTTTTGATGCCATTTTAAATGATGTTTTCCTAAAAAATGAAGTGTTCCCATTAATCCTTTATAGTACATAGAAATACAATTAATTTTTATGTACTATTCATATATCTTTCGAACTGACTAAATTTGCCTATTAGTTTTATGCATTATTTTTAGATTCCATAAAGTTTTCTATGTGAATAATCATGTCCTTGTTGAATAGAATATCTTTGTATCTTCCTTTCTAATTTTTATGACTTTATTTTTCTTTATTATCGCACTGGATAGGACTTTCAGGACAATAAAGGTGAAGAGATGGCAAGGGAACTATCCTTGACTTCATTTGTATTAGTCTCTTCATCTGAGACCCCAGTCTCTCTTGTAAAAAATGGAAACTTATTTTCTGAAGAGTTCCCGAGGCTAGGAATCCAGGGTCACGGTGCCAGGAGGTGTGGTGTCCGGTGAGAGTCTGGTCTCTGCTTCCAAGATGGCGCCTATTACTGCATGGTCTGGGGGTCAGGGGGACAAATGCTGTGTCTTCGTGCAGCAGGAGAGATGAAAGGCTTGATCTAGCTCATTCCGCTCCAAGCCATTTTATAAGGGCAATAATCTGTTCATGAGGTGAAGTTCCCTTGACTTCACTACTGCCCCCAAGTTCCCGCTCTTGGTGGCACTGGGGATGAAATTTTAACATGGATTTGGGAAGGGGCACAAACGTCCACACCTTAGTGGCATTTCTGTCTGAAAGTGCTGTTCTGTTCTTTTTCTTTGTGAAGGATACATTCACTGGATACAGAACTCTCCATTGGCAGGTTTTGTTTTTGATTCTGCCAGCATTACAAAGGTACGGTTCCACTGTTTCTTAGCCCCTGTGTCCCTGAACACAGCCATCACGGTGTTATGTGTCCTCTACAGGTGGTGGGCCATTTTTCTCTTGACGCTTTTAAGATATTCTCCTTATCCTTTCAGCAGCTTGACTATAATGTGCTCAGTGTAGATTTATTTGTGTTTATTCTGCTCGAGCTTCATGTTTTCTTGGATCTGTGGGTCTAAAATAAATGTTGAACTTGATAGAGGGAAGAAGTCTAAATGTTCTAAAATCTGAGCTTGGTCTAACTACTTACCACATGCGTAAAAGACTCTTTTCAATATATTGGCAAAAATGTATTGATTCAAAAATGTTCCCACCATGGCAGACACGTGAGTCTTCTGGATGAGAAAGATGGAATAGTCAATGGAGATTGGGGCCTTGGGACTGGGGATGTAGCTCAGCGATAAGGCACTGTCCTAGCTTGGGCGAAACCCTGGGTTTGATCCCCAGCACCGGAGGGGGTTGAAAGACATTGGGACCTAGATGCCACTTCTTCAGAAAGAGCTCTGCCTGTACTTTCCTTCCAGGGAAAAAATAAAGGGGGCAGGTGAGAGAATTCCTCAATTAATTTTGGTCCCTGATAGCAGAGGGGCCATGCATCTCTGTCGTACAAAGGTGGGGAGAAACGGCAAGACCCTGTGACTCTCCTGTGCCCTGTGACGGCCTGAGGCATTAAGGCTACCTGCAGGATGCACCTATGGGGAACAAAGGAGGAATCTGGAAGCAGAGCACGGGAGCCCCAATGACAAGCAGGTATGTTGGACAGGATTCTGCAGGCTTGGGGGGTGGGGGTGGGTGGCATTAGAGTTTTAAGCCTAGGACAAGATTCGCCTTCTTGTTTTTGACATTGAGATAACTTGGAAACGAAAGACAAACAAATAACAACGAGAAGAACAAAGTCTAGATTTTTGTCTTTGTAGGAAAAAAGACCAGTTATCCTTTGTAAGGTGATATGGATCAGGGGGGCACGAGGCGGACGGTGGTAAAGATCCACCTCTCAGAGCATGACGTGAGGCACATCCAGGCTCCACAGCCTCCCGTGTCCTCAGATCCATCGGCTTTCCACGGTGGTGCTCGACCCTGTGCAATGTTAGCGTCCCAAACCAGGGTCCCCTTTAGATCCCTGCTGCCGTGCCTCCTGCCCTAGGAGGGCTTCCGGGTCCCTTCCAGCCTCCCGGCTCCTGTCATAATACTTATCTGTTCAATTTTAAGGCTCACATCACCTTGGCTGAGAGTTAATGGCCCGGGCTTATCTCTCCTCCCAGACTGTAGCTTTTTGAGGGCTGGAAATGCTTTATCTCAGACTCTCGGCGGACACACAGCATATGTTGCTCAAGTGACCTCATAGACGTGAACTGCTGGGACTTAGAATCTTCGGAGGAACAAAGACCAGTCAGGGCCTGTTCACGACGATTGCAGCAGAAGTGGACTTGATTCAGGTGTCTTTTGAGGAAAGGGAGTTCTGGTAGGTGAGGGGAGGGGACTTTTTGATTCTAGCGATGGTCTGGGATCCACAGGGAGAAAAGAAATCATCCAGGGTCATCTATAAAAGAAACAGGACATCTGACAAGGAATTAGAGGACAAAGTGTGGAATGTTCGTCTCTTTTGCAGGCACAGGGGTCACACTTTCTGATGGCAGGGAGGGACAGGGCTCTGGGGCCAGACATTGCGTAGCTTCTCTCCTGGCCCTGTAGACTGTTGGCTGTAACTTTGGACGTGTCCCTCAGCCTCTGAGGATCAACAGCACAGTTTTAAATCCAGACAATTTGGATTCCAGTTTTGACTCACAAAGCACAACCTGGTGGGACTTTGGGTAAGTTACTTGTGCCTTGGTTTTTCTCAAATGTGAAGTAGGGGGTGATGACAGTGTCTGGTTTGAGGGCTATTGTGAGCATGAAATGCTTTAGTATATGTGAAGATGCTTGGAAAGTGGATATCTTTCAATATATACATACAAAGTGCATGTATGTGCGTGCATGTAGGATGGCCTAATGATTTCAGTCCAAGGCTTGGTGCTGACAGTTGTGGAGTGAAGGGGTAGGAAGTATTAATGAATGCACTCTCCTGTCCTGATGGTTTCAGAAGCAGAATGCACTGGTGCGGAAGGAAGAGAAATAGTCAAAGGAGGAGAGATTGACGAGGCAGAGAGAGGTAGGTTGATGAGGAAGGGGCAGAGAGGACGTTGAGGAAGAGAGGAGGGGGACCGAGAGGGACAGGGAGGGAGACAGGGAGAGAGCAATTCAGGTTTTATGGGAACCAATTCAGAAGCCATTCTTTCTAACTCCCTGAGGATGGGGACTTTTGTGCTTCTTTCTGCTATTTTGAGACACTTACAAACTGATTCCAGCTGCCCTGTGGCTCGCTGCTGGACCTGGGCCCAGCAGAGCTCCTACCTGCCTGGGAGGAGGGCATGGGCGTGGCTTCCCGGGGCCTGACCCAGGCCCTCCATGTGCCACTCACGGAGACTCCCACTGAGAAGACCAGCGTAACCCCGCCATTTGGGGCCAGCTGCGGCTTCCCTGTGGTGCCCAACCGCCCTGCCAGCCACCCTGCCCCTAGGTCCCGTGCCTGTCACCTGGCACCTCCCCACCCCAGAGACTCCACAGAGGCCAGGCCTCACCTTCTGGGTGCTCCTTCCTGCTCAGTGTCCCGCTTCCCCCTCCCCCATAGGCTGCGACCCCCGCTCGGGCGGACATGGCGGCTCAGTCCTGCCCCTCCATCTGGGACACACTGCGGCAGCTTCAGAGGGAACAGGAGGTGAATCTTCATTAACTTTTGGCAAGAGAGCCCCTCTCTGGGGCTGTGCAGCTGACCAGCTCCTGGGCCGCAGCCTCTCCGAGCTCCACCAGGGCTGCCACCACCAGGGCCATGTTGTCCTGCCCATCGGTGCCTGTCCAGGGCCCTGCCACTGCCACCTTGTTGGCATCTGGGGACAGGAGTGCTGAGAATGGAGGCCGCTGTTGGGAGGCCAGGAGAGCCTTCCTGTACAACGAATGAGCCGTCCAAGGCCACCGGCCACCTGTGCCCTAGATGTCCTGCCTTCTTAAGGACGTCACCATAGCCACTCTCCCCCCTCTCTCCGGTGGCACCAGTTTCCCGTTAAGCCCCTGCTCCTCCCTCAGTGTGAAACCTGCTGCAGTCTTCCCGCCCAGCAGAACCCTTTCTTGGTGTCCTTGGTCCCGGGCTCCCTCCAGCCCCCTCCTGCCCTTTCTTCTACCACCTTTTTACGGCTGGAGGGATTCACTGTATTCTCTGCCCCTAATTCTCTCCTGCCCTTGCTCTGGAGTCCAGCCTGGTCTCGGCTCCTGCCTCCCCTCGAGCATTACCCTGATGGCCACTCCAGGGGGTAACGTCCTCTCAGCCGCCCCGCTGGCTGGCCACTCCTGCAGGCGGGGACCCCCCCCCTCTGTTGGCCTTGGGAAGCTCACTCTCTGGGTTGCCTTCCCCCAGGCCCCTCTCACCAGCAGCAGGCCCCGGGACCTCTTCTGCACACCGGTTTGTCTTCTGCCCAGATGCATTTGAACTTCAGATGTGCATGTACGATGGCCCACGGCTGCCTATTTCTCCGTGGATATTTCGCAGACGTTCAAACTTGCTTCTCCTAAGCATCGTCCTCAGCCTGCTTCCTCGGCCCCCACCCGCCCTCTCCGACTCCCGCATCAGAAGATGGCTCTGCTCCTACTTATTGTACCAGTTAGGGACTCAGACTAGTTCTGGTCCCTTCTCTCTCTCCACTCCCCACCCAGTCCACCAGCATCTCAAGGGTACCCCCTCTCCAGCCCCTGGGCTCATAGCTTCTCTCTCTCTCTGTGCTGGGGGTTGAACCCTGGGGCACTAACCACTAAGCCACCTTCCTCAGCCCCTTTCATTTTTTGGATAGGGCCTCACTAAGTTGCCAAGGCTGGCCTCAAACTTGCGATCCTCCTGCCTCAGCCTCTCTAGAGGCTGGGATTACAGGTGTGTGCCACCATGCCCAGCTCCTCAGCAGCTACCAGAGGACACCTGTGGTCTTAGCTGCTGTTGGCTGTGGCTCTCTTGCTCAGACCCCCAGCCGAGCCCTTGTCCCCAAGGCTCTCCTTGCCTCTCCCTCTCTCCCCTCTTTTCTTCTATCCCTCCCTCCTGTAAACGCGGTTGCCTGCCTCTTCTGCTTGGGTGCTGGGTGGCAGCTGGGGGTTCAGAGGCGACGGTGGCGTGGTTAGGGCCCCCAGTCGGCGTTCTTTCTCACATTCTCTTGGTGTCTGCATCCTCTTGTCCGGGGGCTGATGTGAGCTCCTAGAAACACCAGCCAGGTGCTCAGAACAAGGTCTTGTTTCAGCCTTTGGGGGCTATGTCTGTGGGGTGGGTGTAACCCAGAGCAGCCACAGATGGCAGGGGACCAATGAGGGGGACAGCGGCAGGGTGGCTGAGTGGCAAGGAGTGTTTTCAGTGGCTGCAGCATATGGCAGGTGGCAGGTGCCAAACAACTTCCTGTTGTCAACCACTTTGGGAGGTCTTTATCATTATTTCTATTTTGCTGACTCAGAGAGGTTGATCGGTATGGCCAAGGTCACACAGTGAGAAAGCAGTGAAGGGTTAGGGTTAGAAATGGGTGTGATTGGGAGGGGATCCCTCTAGAGGCTGGATCCAAGGGGGCAGGGAGTGGACAAGGAGACCCGTGAGGAGCCACTCACCGCCTGGTGGTGGACATGACGAGGCTTTGGGGTGAAACGGTCCCAGCTCCCTTCCTTTCCCCAGGCACTTGCAAACCCGTCATTGTAGAGAGGAAAGGGGAAGCCGCTCTTAGGCGGGAAGACCGTGGACTCCAAAGTGACCAGGCACAAGTATCCCTGGGGAGCATCCCTCTCCCCTCCCTGTTCCCACACTGTGTCTGGGACTCCTTTTCTCAAAGGAGACTAATTGATAATCCAGGTGATGGAGTGCCATCACTGTCATCCCATTGAAATGCCACAGCAACGTGGGTCCTATAAATCACCCGGAGCTTAAAGAGGAGAGTGAAATGAGCATGGCATTATAAGCCACCGAGCCCATTAATCACGTGGCCACCAACCACAAATATGACAAGTACATCCATCAATCCCGCACCTCCTCTCTGCTCTGTGAATGCTCACATTAGCAACTTAATGGGTTTAGAAGGCATTTTCTCCAATAGACTCGAAACAGAGAGCATTTTACTATTAGCCTCATGGGTCCAAAAGGAAGGAAAAAGTCACCTTTCTTACAGTATTCAGGGGTGTGCTGCAGGTGTCCTGGTGGTGGCCAAAGTCACCCACTCTGCCTGTACTTCTGGATCCCAGCTTCCAGCCGTCAGGGGATGTCAGTGGCTGTGACCTGCCCTGCATCTGCCTCCGTCACAGCTGCAGCTCCCTCTCCAGAAGGTCAGACCAGCCCTGGGCTTCTGGGCCAATCTTTCCCTCTGCTGGAGGGATTTAGATAGTTCAAGTTTATAATCCTGAAACCATGTCCTTGATCCGTTCCTGATGTTAGATGCTCTGATTTTGCATCTTAACCATGGATTTCTGTTTTCTCTCTGAGACTGTTTCACTTTATACCTGAGTTCTGTTCATTTACTGATTCATCATCCATCCATCATCCACCCATCCATCCATCACCCATCATCCATCCATCATCCACCCATCATCCATCCATCATCCTCCATTCACCATCCATCCATCCATCCATCCATCCATCCATCCATCATCCATCCATCATCCACCCACCCACATCTTCTCCATTTCCCAGCATTCCTTGTGCACGGGCTCCTCTGTCTGTGCCTGGCTCTGGGAGACCAGTGTGTAGACACAGTTCTTGTCTGTAAGAACTCAGGTCAAGGGGAGGAAACCCCAAGTGTGGAAATGCAGACATGGAGAGGTCAGAGACAGGGGGCCCTGGTTCCCCTCCTGGTCACGGGAGACCTTACTTGTCACTCCTTCCCTGACCCCAAGATGTGGTCTTTTTGGGTAGATTATAGGTTCCAGCCCTTGGAATCTGCAGACCTGCAGGTGTGGGACTGGGTGCCCTCTTTCCTTTGCCCTGGGGAAGATGAGCATCACCGTGTCAGATGGATAGGACCAGCGGGGTGGAGGCAGAGGTCCCAGTGAGCTGGGTCCCAGGTCTGTGACTCTAGGCCTGTGTGGCTCCTTTGGGCCTCAGTCTCCTTCCCTGGCTGTGTGTATTCTGAATTCTACTTATTTGTGAGTATACAGATAATTCTCTCAACTGACTACAAGGTCTTTGGGATCAGGGTCTCTGATTCATCTCTACATCCTTAAAACCCATCACGATATGCAACATAGAAGTTCTCTGCTTTTATGGAATGAATGGTTATTAATGGTGTTTCACTGAGCAAGAGTGGAATTCAAGGTGTATGTTTTTTTAAAAAAATTAATTAATTTGTTCTAAAAGGCGCATGTAAGTCAGAAGGAAATCTGATCTCAGCCTCATTGTTCCCATAGAATCTTGAATTTCATCCAAAGGACTCTTATATATATACTTTTGAAAAAGATAACTTTCTCTACTAGAACTTTGAAGTCTCTCTTTTTGTGTTCTTTGGCATGCCCATTTCTATGTATTCTAGAATCACACATTTTTACCATGGGAATTATTACGTATTCAGTTCTGTGTCTTACGTCTTCATCCAACATTATGTTATAAGCCATTAGATGTTTTTTAAAAACAGAGCTCTGATGCCTGCACATATTTGGTTTCATAATTGTGCTTTTCTGTGCCAGTCTTTTCATTGACGTGTGACGGGGTGGTTTCTGGTCCTCCCCTACTGTAACTAACCCTGTGGTGACTGTCTCTATGAATGACTCTTTGTTCCTTTCTTTTCATTTCCTTGGGTTACATTTCTAGGGATAAGAATCATACGACCACATGATACAAATCTTGTGTGGCTCCTGTTACACATTTCAAAGGAGACTCTATCAGACATATCTGCTGTGGCCGGGAGGTTCCCTCAGAACTCATCTGTTGAAGTCCTAACCCCCCAGGTGCTGCTGATGGGAGGTGGAGCCCTTAGCACATAAGTAGCTCATGAGGGTGGAGCCCTCAGTTGGGGTTGGTGTCCGACAGGAGAGGTCCAGACAGACCCTCTTGCCTCTCCACCACGTGAAGACATGGTGTCGGGTACCAGCTCTGAGGGAGAGGGCCCTGACCTGCATGGGAGCTGCTGGTGCCTTGATCTTGGACTTCCGGCCTCCGGAATGGTGACAGAGGTGTTCCTGAGGATGCTTTGTGATAGCGACCCGAGTGGACAAAGTGTCATCTCAGATTTGACATGATTAAATGAACACATCTTTTTTTTTTTTTTAGAATTTTAATATTTATTTTTTAGTTATTGGTGGACACAACATCTTTGTATGTGGTGCTGAGGATCGAACCCGGGCTGCACGCATGCCAGGCGAGCGCGCTACCGCTTGAGCCACATCCCCAGCCCTGAACATATCTTAATAGAAGTCAACTCTGTTCATTTCATGGGTAAAATTTGTGTCTCATTGTTACTTTGATGCACGTGTCTTTGACTGAACTTGGTAGCACATGCACATAATCCCAGCAACGTGGGAGGCTGAGGCAGGAAGTTCAAGGCTGGCCTGGGCAGCTTAAGGAGACAGTCTCAAACAGCTCCCGCCCAAAAAAAAAAAAAACTAAAAAACCCAAAACCTATCTCTGTCGGTGAGGGTTTGCATTTTTCTGAATTTTAACCTTTTTTTTTTCTTTTATACATTCATGTTATGTGCTTTTTTACCCAGGGCTATTTGCTTGTCCATTCGGGGCTAATGTTTTTTCTTATCTATTTGTATAATAACTTTGGATGTAGTGCTGCTCATCCCTTCCCCGGGAATATTTCTGGTAAACATTTGCTCTCACTCTGTTGTCTGAAAACTCCTTTTTAAATAGGGTCGAGGACCTGGTATCTTTCATTCACTGAATCCCACCCAGTTTCCTTAGGGCATGAGGCTGGCTCTCATCCTTCTCCATAAAGGGGTCCTCTGCCCCAGCCCCACCTCACTGAATCTTTTATTTTGTCTTCAGCAGAAGCTGAACTTGAAGCATCTTTCTGGACTCACCTGGGAGCAAAGCCACTTTGCAGCCCTGAGGTCACGCAGGCTCTCCCCATTTCCTTCCTACCATTCCTCACAGGTAATCCTTGGCCATTAACACACAACCCTGAGTACTTCACGATCTTTTCCTGGTTCAGCAGACAAAGGAGAATCTTTGCCACCATTCTCTGACCCCTTTGGACACTCTGGGCTGTAAGAATCTTCCTGGGGACTCTGGACATTGCCCACCACCTGGTCCAGATCTGGTCAGAGAAGGTCGAGAGCCACTCAGGGCCTCGTGGATACTTGGTGGTGAGCCCACTCCAGGAAGCCAGGCCAGGGCCTGCTCTGGAGGTGGCAGAGGGCTGAGGGGACTCACACAGAGATGCTCCTGGGACATGTGTTCCCAGCAGGATGCCTGCTTGGGTGACAGTCCTACTGAAGCAGGTCCCTTCTCTCTGGGTCTCCGGGTCCTCCTCTATGAGCTGAAAGAAACTGAAGGTGACCTAGAGTGGCCATGACAGTGGGGACTTGAAAGTCTGATGTCACCTTGCTGTCAATCAAAAGTCAAGAGGTGGGGCTGGGGATGTGGCTCAAGCGGTAGCGCGCTCGCCTGGCATGCGTGCAGCCCGGGTTCGATCCTTAGCACCACATACAAACAAAGATGTTGTGTCCGCCGAAAACTAATAAATAAATATTGAAATTGAAAAAAAAAAAGAAACTGAAGGATTCAGGGCTCCCTCCTGGGCTTGCTTGCTCTTCCCCAGGTTCTCCTCTGTGGATGCTTCACACATTCATTCAACAAGGAAGTATGATTTCTGAGACTAGCTGTGTCTTCCTCCTCGCTCTCTCTTGGATCACTTGGTGGCAGGGGGTGGGGAGAACCACCATGTTGTGAGGATGCTCAAGCATCCCTGTGGACAGGTCCACATGGTGAGCAACTGAGGCCTCCCACCAACAGCCATGTGAAGGAACCATCATCCTTGAGCCCCAGGCAAACTTACGGATGAGTTGGGCTTTGGCTGACATCATACCTGCAACCTTATGAGGGACTCTGAGCTAGAACCACCCCCAAAACCACCCTCATAAGTTGCAGGTATGATGTCAGCCAAAGCCCAACTCATCCGTAAGTTTGCCTGGGGCTCAAGGATGATGGTTCCTTCACATGGCTGTTGGTGGGAGGCCTCAGTTGCTCACCATGTGTATCTGTCCACAGGGATTCTTGAGCATCCTGACATATGGAAACTGTGAGATAACAAATGTATGTTGTT
This sequence comes from Urocitellus parryii, assembly GCF_045843805.1. Lineage (NCBI taxonomy): Eukaryota > Metazoa > Chordata > Mammalia > Rodentia > Sciuridae > Urocitellus > Urocitellus parryii. Next base: position 12,283,188 of record NC_135535.1, read on the forward strand.
TCAAGCTATTGCACTAAAATGTAATGAACACAGGGTTATTGGGAGGAGTAAATTCAATAGTGAGCATAAAAGGGCTTTAAACTTGAAAAGGGCTTTACAGATATGAGGGAAAAGGATTTCTTGCTTAGGGCCCCAGGTATGTGACTGACTTTCCTCTTTTCTGCCATAATGTAGTAGGGGGATAGCAAGAATGGCATTGATTGTCCCCCTCCCTGCATCTACCCATTGTCCTTAGGCATGTGCCTTTGAAGCTCCTTCCTTCCATTAAAATGATGTCTGTCTCTTCATCCCTTGGGTCAGGGATAGCCTGTGAGTGCAGCAGAGCTGTGCCAGTTCCGCACCTTGGCATCAAGAGGAACATGAACAAGCCTGGAGAGCCCAAGGAGGAGGAGAGGCTTGTGGCGGAGGCTTCCTGCTGTCCCAGCTGATATTCAGCCAAGCCTAGATCTGAGCCAGCCAGCTGACCTGCAGGTGCTGGGGAAGCCCAGCAGAACTCATAAGGCCTCCTTGGGTGAACCCAGCCTGAATGTCAACCCACAGAATCAGGAGTTTAATAACTGGTGGCTGTTTGGGGGGCGCTAAGTTTTGGAGTGGCTTGTTACATGGCAATAGCTGACGGATACACACCACTGCTCCCAAGGGAAGTGGATGTATTTTATTTATGATCATGAACATGATAAAAAATGCAAATCCTACTCTTTTTTTACATATTTATTTTTTAGTTATAGGTGGGCACAATGTCTTTATCTCATTATTTTATTTTTATGTGGTACTGAGGATCGAACCCAGTGCTTCATGCATGCTAGGTGAGCGCTCAGCCCCAGCCCCAGCCCCAGCCCCACAAATCCTACTTTCTTGCCGCAGTCTGGCTGGGCACAAGATCACGAGCCACTCATACTTTGTAGATTCAAACAGCAATTCTTTATTCCCGAACTCACACCGGCCCTGTACAAACACGTTCTGGGGAAATCCCTGTTCTGCCCGCCGCACAATTCACGTCCCAAATACTTTCTCAATTCCACGAGAACTCAACGGGAACTCAGGCAGCAGGATACGCCCTATTCCCAGCAGCAATAACCTTAAACCTGGAACTTCCCTAAATCCAGATTGTCTTAAACCGGGAACGCCTTAAACCCAAATTATCCTAAACCGGGATACTTCCTAAAACCTGCAGGATACACCCTAAACCTGGATCCACCCTCATCCTTGAGCAGGGTCACCTTTCTCAAACACACATGCAAGGTCACAGCGGATTTCCAAGGCAAGTCCATTTAACATGGGGTACGCTGGCAAGGAAATTTTGATGCGTCATTCCTACTTGGCAATGGCCCTCAGCACTCTCTACCTTTCTCAACTCAAGCTCTTTCCTCAAAGCTTGGTGTGCACTTTTCAGACTCAATCTGTTTGTCTGTTTATCTATCTATCTATCTATCTATCTATCTATCTATCTATCTATCTATCTTTCCATGATCCATTCACCTGCTTTTCTTTCTGTCTTTTTTTGTAAAAATGCCTGTTTCTCCCACAAGGACGGACATTTCCAACTGATTCTGTTCAGATCCACCCAGGCTAGAGGACACCAGGACTCGATCCCCACCCAAGCAGTCCCAGTTACCTACCTCAGGGTCCACATGGGCTGGGTCTCAGCTGAGAACAGCTGGCCCCTCCTCATCTCTCAGACCTTCTCTAAATCTTAATTATCTCCTAAAGGCCCCACCTCCAAATATCATCAGCGTGTGACTTGGGGGATGACATTTCTAACACATGACCTTTGGGAGATACATTCAAACCAGAGCCAATGTGTCTAGTGGTTCCTCATGGGTTTACAGAACGTGGCTGCTTTTAATCATCCTATATCCCTGTGTGATACCTTATGATCACCCTTACTCATAGGTGAAGATGCTCAGGAAGGTTAAATGACTTGCCCCAGGCTCTGTCCCAGCTAATAAGTGGCTAGGTCACTGTGAGGGACACTGTGAGGGACACTGCCTGGGCTGGTTCCATCGACTTCAGACAGAGCCAGAGCTGTCCAGGGGCTCAGCCGATGGCCTATCCTCATATTTAGCAGGTGGATGTGATTTATTAGCTGCTGAATACATCCCATGCTCTGGTCCTGTATGAAGCCCTTTCCTGGAAGTGACCTTGGCAGTTGGGACTGTCAAATGTGGACAGTGAGGCCCAGAGATGTTGAGTGACTTGTCTGAATCCTACGCTGCCATTTAATTTTAGGAGATGGCATTGTTAATTTTGGGGAAAACAAACTCTGCACTGTCACTCAGTTTGCTCATGGGATCATTAGATGTGGCACTAAATTAGAGTTTTTTCTTTGGGGAAAAAAACTGCCACCATCTCCCTCCAACAGGGGAAAAATACTTGGAGGGAAATAACATACTCACTCCTCAGTTTTCAGCTGCCTTTCTCCTGGAACATTCCATCTGATGAGGAGTTACAGCTTCAGCGCCTACTGGTGACAGGGAGGCTGGTGAGGCCAGACACAGGCCAGATCGAACAGGCAAAGTGTCCTGTCTGTCCCTTCAATAACTCCTTGGCCAGGGCGATCCGTCCCCATGAGCAAGTGGAAAGCAGAAAAATGAGCCAATTCGTTTCTAAATGGCTCTGTAACTCCAGAGTGCTATCGAGCAGAGACAAAGGACACCCTATAACTCTTGGGAAGGGAATCAGGATCTCCGGGAAGCAGGCCCTGCCCGGCTGGCCTGCTGCTGCCTCTGCTGCCCCGGGATCTGCGCTCCATAAATACACAGAGAGATGGGTCTCCGGGCGCCATTGATTTCCCCTCACCATTATTGATTGCGTTCTCAGAGGAGTGCAGACTTTTTGACCAGAACTAAGTTCTGTGATTCTTTCTTGGAAGTCTTTGCAGCACCAAGGGTTTGGCTGTGGGAGGAGGTGGTGTCTTCTCAGGATGCCACCCAACAGCTAGGTCCTGGGTGTGGGGGACAAGGGGCTCCTCCAGAGGAGAGTGGCTTCAGCTGACAGTGCCCCCTGTGTGTCTGATGTGCATAAACCCACCCAGTTATGAATCCTGGGATTATAATGCACAGCTTCTCAATCTTCAAGGTACGCAGAAGTCACCTGAGCACCTCGTGAAAAGGCTCTGATCCCCAAGCCGGGGGAGGGTCCTGACACTGAGCGTGGCTTCCAGGCTGCTGCTGCTGTCCTGGGGCCACAGCTGGGACCTCACTTGGGCCAGCGATGCAGCCCTGATGCTATGATTTTGAGCCTTTGCTGTCCATCAAGCCTCCGTTTAATTCCCTCCATTAATTCGTTCATTAAACATTTATTAGCTGGGCTGGGCTCTGGGCTGGGCTGGGCTCTGGGGATACAAGATGCAGGGAACAAAGTGCCTGACCTCAGATTCCTAACAGGTGCTCTGAATGCAGTGTGGTGAGCATCGGAGAGGAGAAAGGGCCTGCTACAGGGCACTTCCTGGGTGGGGGACGTGGATTCTCTGGAGACCTCATGGAGTGATTGTGAGGCTGGGTATTGGCGCACACGTAGGAGTTTTCCAGAGGACAGGGAGGGGGCAGGTGGGACGAGCCTCAGGAGGCCTGGGGGTTTGAGTGTTTGCCGAGAAACAAGGACGCTGGTTGTGAACTCTCCTAACTCGATGGGTCAGTGGATGTGCAGGGCTGGTGTGGCTGTCACCACTGGACCAGAACTCTTTAAAGGGCTTTACCTGGATTAACTCTCACCAGTGGTCCTGCAAACAGGTCCAGAGCATAGGAAATGAACCCAAAATGGAGTTGATTTGTTCACTCCTGGCAGAGTTCTCCTATGTCAGTTGCATCCGAATCTTCCGGAATGGGGCTGTGAAAGCAGTCACAGGCCCCAGCCCTGGCCCCCGAACTGCTGTTCCTCAAGGTCTGGGGGGGGGGGTCTAGAATTTGTAACAAGGTCCCAGGCAATGCTGCTGCTGTGGGAGCCACCTCGTGGGAGCCACCTCTGAGGGGCACATATCAGTGTTGGACATCACTGTTTCAAGTGGGTCATTAGATCCTGGGGGGAGGGGAGTGCGTGGGTTCACAGAGGGCCACGTGGACTCACGCAGAAAGCATGGTGTTAGGCGCGGGTAGACCAGGTGCAATTGAGGCCCTGTAGGTACCACGGGCACACTCAGACCGGCTGGGCATTTTGTTTTTTGGTACCAGGGAGTGAACCCAAGGGTGCTTAATCACTGAGCCGCATCCCCAGCCGTTTTTATTTTTTCTTTTGAGACAGGGTCTCACTGAATTGCTTAGGGCCTCGCTAAGTTGCTGAGGCTGGCTTTGAACTTGTGATCCTCCTGCCTCAGCCTCCCGAGCTGCTGGGATGACAGGCCTGCGCCACCGCCCCGGCCTGCTAGGCACTGTGGATGGGAGTTTCCTTCTCCTCCGTCAAGAGCAAGGCTTCGGATCAGGGAACTGAAGGGTGGAGGCCAGATGTTCTGGCCTTAGGGCTCTTGAGTCCAGTTTCAGGGGAGAGAAACCCAACTCAAAAGAAATGAAAACGATCCGCCTAACTCAGCAGGCCGGGTGCGTCTGGATGCAGGAGCTCGAAGGACGTCCAGGGCCTGTCTCCTTCCAGCGCTGGGCAGGGACTTCTGCATCGGTCCCTTGGCAGGCGGGTCCCGTCGGGGCAGCCAGAGGACCCAGGCAGCTCCCGGGCAGCGTCTCTCCGTCTCCCGGGAGCCCAGCCAAAGCCCTTTCTTGATTGGCCCGGCCTGGTCCGAGAGCCCGCTCCTTGACCAATCCCGAGCCTGGGGGACGGAGCGCTCTGATTGGCCAAGCCGTGGTCACGTGGGCGTGCCTGGACGTGCGCTCAGGAACTCCTCGAGGCCGGTGGACGGTGATTCTCTGGGAAGCTGCTCTGTGGCCAGATAAAAGGGGGCGGGGGAGTGCGCTGGACACCTGAAAACTTCCTGGACTTCGAAATACACCCTAATTCAGACTCTTCGCCTTGCAGCCGGCTTCCTAGACTGGGCGGCTGAATGAGAATGTTAAAGGATTGAAGAACCTCAAAAGGCCGAGTCATGTTTTTTATCTAAGAACCTTATGAACTTTTCTCATTTTTTAGAAACTGGAGCACAGAGAGGTTAAGTGACATGTTCAAGGTCACAGAGCTAGTGAGCGCACCAGGCAGCCCAGGGGTCTGTGTGCCTAACTGCTAGGTACCGTCTCCCGAGACTCTTGAACTCTTACTAGTGGAAAATGCCTTAGAGATGACTCAACCAGTCCTCCCACTCCCCCCCCCAAAAAAAAAAAATTGGCCCAGAGAAGGGGGTTCATTTACCAGTGGTCGCGCAACCCAGGAAAGGCACAAAAGGGTGGCTGAAATCTGAACCCCGAGGCCTTCCTGCTGTGCCAAGCCTCTACTGCCTCCTGCTGGGCCTTCTGGGAATAGTCCCTGTTCTTAGGAACGCGGGAGCCGGCTTTTATTTTATTCTTACTTTTCTTGCAGTACTGGAGATAGAACCCAAGGGCACTCTACCACTGAGATACACCCCCAGCTCTTTTAATTTTTTTAAATTTTGAGGCAGGGTTTTACTGAGTTGCTGAGGCTGGGCTCAAGCTTTTGATCCTCCTGCCTCAGCCTCCAGAGATGCTGGGATTACTGATAAGTGCCTCTGTGCTTGGCTAGGAAGCCAGCCTTTCCTGTCCTCCATTCTCATTGAAGGGCATCCTAGGAGATCCTGGAGAGGGGGCCTCGACTCAGGACAAGCAGGTCTTTGACCTACATGAGAGGAAAAAATTTCAGCACGCATCAGATACGGAGGCCCAGAGATTTATCGAGGAAAGCAATGTGGGGTAGTAACCAGGGCTTTGGGAATCTTGTGCTCTTCTTTTAAAGAAAACTTGGTGAGGGGTGTGCGTGGGAAGGTACGCGGGGTGACCTCAGTCTGGTGATCACAGAAGGCAGTGGGGTGGTCTGCAACTCTCAGGATCTTAGGTTGACGTCTTCTCCATTATCTGATCAATAGACAGTGCTGGGAAAGTGCCCTCCATTACAGGTCTGTGTCTCCCCTGCTCCATCTGTTTTAAAAATGCATGCACTCACGGGTAATCAGCGGTGCACAGGGCTATTTTTATCAGTGGGTGAATTTCCAGGAACTTGAATATTGTGAGTGAAGATTTGTAGACGTCCCAGAAACTTGGGAGTGACGAATCTTGGGGAGAGCACTGGCTCGGGGAGTGAAAGTCCGAGGAACAAGAATTTCACATTACAATCTCCTTGTCTTTCTACCCATCTTTTATTTCTTCCCCCCTGCCTCACTACGACCACAACCATGGGTTGTAATCTCTTTGTGTCACCAGCACACAGCCCCGTGTCTGCGACCATGTGGGTAGACTCTTTGTGCATGCAACTTTTTCTAACACCAGAGAGTTTTTCCTGGCATGAAACCTGGCCTGAATCTATTTCTTTGGTTCAGACCGAGGGCGACTGGGCATTCTTGGGACCTGGGGTCATCAGTGCTGAGCAGGAGTGCCTTTTCCTGGTCTCAAAGGGGGCTCCGCACCTGCAGGACCTGGATCTGCTGGGAGCACCTGGACATGCAGAATCCCAGGCTCCGCCCCAGACCAGCCAAGCCAGGATCTGCGTTTTCACAAGATCCCCAGGTGACTGTGTGTAGACACCTGCCAGGATCCTCAGGGGCCATCTGAGTCTGCCTGTCCACGAGCGAGAAGAGAAAGTGGCCACTAGGTGGCGGTGTTGCCCGGGCCGAGGTCAACAGCCTTGGAACATTGGGATCCCAGGTGAGAGGAGCACCTGGCTTTGGCCGCAAACCTCAGTTTCCAGCCATCTGCACACACGTGTTCCCCCACTCCCAGTGTCTCTGGGAGATTTCAAACAATCCAAACTAACCCAGCCTAAGGATGAGGAGGTCTCCACAGACAGGATTCAACGAGGTGCTTCCTGGCCATGGGCAAAGCCCAGTGAGCTCCACTCTGTAGTTGAGGAGACAGAGGGTCCAGGTGGCCCCGTTGGAAGGTTGCTGACTTGGAGTCCAGTTGAGGACCTTCGACTCCAAAGCCTGTGCCGGTTCTGCCTCTCCAGCCTGGCTCTCGAAAAGTCTTGGACGAGTGAGCCCCCGTTGGAATGAATGTCCACTTCACACTGGGGATTTCTTTGAAGTGTGTGGGCGTGACGGTCACTGGGCTATAGACAATCTGTCTGGATTTTTTGTCCACAAGTCTGCTCCCTCTCCCCTACAGCTCTGTTTTAGCTTTCTCTCTAAGGAAGCCATATCCTTCCAGTCTCTGGCTCTGCCTGACTGTGTGTCCTTGGACAGGCACTCAACCTCTCTGAGCGCCCAAGGCAGGAATGACTGGACCTCTCTCTCCTGCTTGTTAGGAAGATCAGAATCTAATGTCACTGAAATGGGAAAGTGGTCTTCTAAAGCTGCCGAGCACAGAATGAGGTGTGATTGGGGATTTCACATTTTCTGTGATTGGCTCTCTTCATTCAGATCTCATATTTTTTTTTTTCAATTTTTAAAATTTGTTCTGATTAGTTATACATGACAGTAGGTAGCATTTTCATACATCAGACTGCTGCAGTCTAGCTGGGCACAAATCACGAGCCACTCAAGCAGGAACAAACTTTATTTCCGAACTCCCTCAGCATTCCACGCACACTCCCCGGGAACTCTCCCGAACACCACCATGCAGCTCCTCCAGGAACACACCACACACCAGCCGGAACTCCCACCACCGGCACTTCACCAACCAACGCGAACACTTCAGGAATCCCCGCGACAGCTCAACTGGAACTGAACAGGAACTCCGGGAGAACTCAAAAGTCATCATCTTAATGGCTCGCTGGCGTCACCTCTCAACCACTACTTCTGGCAAAAATGCCATGTGTCACCTCGACTCGGCTGTGGCCCTCAACATCAGACCTAAATGGAGTGTAACTTCTCATTCGTCTGGTTGTACATGATGTAGAATCACACTGATTGTGTGGTCATCTACATGCACATAGGCTCATAATGTCTGATCGACTCTACTACCCTTCCTACCCCCACACCCCCTCCTCTCCCTCACTCCCAGCTCCTGGTCTAAAGTACCCTTGAAATGGAAAAGCATCCCCCCACCCCCCCTTGTGAATTGGCGTCCGCATATCAGAGAAAACATTCAGTCTTTGATATTTTGGGATTGGCTTATTTCGCTTAGCATGATAGTCTCCAACTCCATCCATGTACCTGCAAATGCCATAATTTTATTCTTCTTTAAGGCTGAGTAATGTTCCATTGTGTATATACACCACATTTTCTTTATCCATTCATCTATTGAAGGGCATCTAGGTTGGTTCCATAGTTTAGCTATTGTGAATTGAGCTGCTATAAACATTGATGTGGCTGTGTCCCTGAGTATGCTGATTTTAAGTCCTTTGGGTGTAGACCAAGGAGTGGGATAGCTGGGTCAAATGGTGGTTCTACCCAAGTTTTCTGAGGAATCTCCATACTGCTTTCCAGAGTGGTTGCACCAATTTGCAGTCCGACCAGCAATGTAAGAGTGTGCCTTTCCCCACATCCTCACAACACTTATTGTTGGCGTCACCACCTCTGACCACTTGTCTTGGGCCACGTGGTGGGGGGGAGGTGGCCCTCGAGTCCTCTCTTAGCACAGCCTCTGACTTCAGTGCGCTGGGATGTGCCTTCCTTGTTTATCGTCCCCTCCTCTGTCTGGAATGTGATGCCATGGAGAAGGGCCCGCACCTGGCACCCAGCAGGCTCTCTGTGGTGAACAGATGGCTGAGTGGAGATGCACGCAGTCCCCTCCTCTGGAAATGCCCGAGCCCGGGAGGAGCACCTAGACGTCTCCACGGACACGGTGCCACCAAAGTCCTGTCCCCACTAGCTGCCACCTTGGTCCTTCGTGCACTGCCTGGGAGGGACTGAGGGAGCAGGAGGCACCGCCCCCTTGCCACATGGCTGTTCAAGCACGTGTTTCCTCCACAGCCTGTTGATTCCTGTGAGTCGGGGAATAATTAAACCTGTTTTATAATGATTTGCTGTTATCTCACACTTTGGGTTCTGCTGTAATTATTAAGCAGGATGAAAATAAAAACTTCAGGTAGCATGATTAACTTTCAGATCAGAACAGATGTCCACGTGGGGAGGAGAGAGCTCGGTGGTAAGTTTTCTCTTTCTTCTTTGAGTTTGTGACTGCCTGTGCCTGTCCCCGCCCCATCTAGATGCGCACCTCCTGATTTCTTGTGTGTGTGGTAGATGAATATTCGCCGATCGAGGCTGAGCATTGGGTGGTTTTCTGGAGAGTGAGGGAGAGAGAACCCTGCTCCTCCCGCCTAGTGCAGCATCCCCCCACCTCCCAGAACGCTTTCCTCCCCTCCAGAGTGGGAATTAGGTCCTTCCTCCCCTGGGCAGCTGGGCATCCAGGGCTTGCAGGAGAAACATCCGTCTCCCCCACCATAAGACTGATGGCACCATAAGGATTGTGCATCTAGTGTATCACCATAACTCAGTGCCTAGGACAGAGCTCTGCATTTAATAGTTGCTCAATAACAATTTGCTGGGTGAGTAAAAGTTCTCCCTCCTTTCTCTAACTCCAGGAACGAGTCCATCCTCACGCTCAGTAGATATCTATAGGAAAAAAATGAGCACAGGGTTTGGCGCCTGAGAGCAAGGCCTGGGGCCATCACAGAGCGAGGCCCTTCCAGGAAGCTGGAGTAACGGGTGAGTTGATGAGAAGGGAGAGGACTGAGAGAGTGGGTCCTCCCTAGGGGAGAGGACAGCACGCCCCTCCAGTTTCACTGGGCGTCCAGGGGAAGCTTCCGGAGTCCTGTCCTGGCCCCCTCCTGCCTCTGACCGATGGTCCAGGAGCAGCAGGGTCCAGGAGCAGCAGGGCAGCCGGGTCCCCTGTGTTTGTCGTACCCCCCTTTGGTTGGTTATCCTTGATGAGGGTCTGGGTGTGTTGGCCATCAGGATGCCTGGGGGTCGGGACAGTTGGTTGGTCCCGAGGCTCGGTTACAGGGGTCCCGAGGACAGGGTCTGGAAGAGTGGTTTTAGTTCAGGCCGGGGGAGGGTCTAGGGCCCCATCTCCAGGTGCTGGGCGGCAGGTCAGGCCCCAGGGCTCCCGGGCCCTGCGCTGTCCTTGCCTGCTGTGCATCGTGGCTGCGAAGGGGCTTCCTCTCCTTGGCCTGCAGGTGGCCTCCGCTCCCAGTGTCTTCACATGGTCCCTTTCTGGGCCCAGCGGTGTCCTCATCTCTTGTTGTGAGGACATCAGGCATCCTGGATCAGGGCCCATCTCATGACCTCGTTGACCTGTGTCACCTCCAACTATGGTCGCATTCTGAGGTACTGGAGCTCAGTACTTCAACATAGGACTGTTGGGACCCGGTTCTGCCCATGACAGGGTCCAGGGACTCTTCTGTGACTACGCTGGGGGCAGCCGCTGCACCGAGAGGGTCCAAAAGAGGAGTTGGCAGTGACTTGGAGGCTGTGTGGCCAGGTGCACTGGCACATGCCCCCTCTGGGGTCCTCCTTGGCCTCCTGGGCCTTCCTCCTCCCGCTCTTTGACTCTGGATGGTCACTCCGGGCACATCTCCGCTCTTGCCACCAGGGGGAGCCAGCGCTCCAGGGCAGGGGTCAGACCTGCCCAGGGACCAGGGGCGGTCATTGCCTGTCATGGTCCCTGGCCTGCCAGTCAGGGGCCAGCAGAGTGTGGTAGAAACAGCCCTGGCCTGTAGGTGGAGTCGGGGTCCTGGGTGGCATCTTAGCCTGATTTCCGTTACTGTCACCAGGTCTGGAAGCTCGTCCCGTGGGAAACCAATGAGCCGGAGACGGAGAAGGAAGATGGATCCAGTGGCCACCGAGGGAGGGAGCGGCAGGAGGCCTGGCGGAGGGGGGTGCGGGGGCCACATCTTTCCTGGGAGGAGGCGGAGCTCTCCCGGAACAGGGCCTCCTCTTGCCACCCCTGTGAGGTCTGCGTGTGTGGTCGCGCACCTGGAGGGGCTCAAGGTCACCGGGGTCATAGTTCCAGACCAGACATTTCTCCAGCCCCGTCCTGTCCACCTGCAGGGCCCGGCAGAGTCTGACCCGAATGTGAGGACAGGGCTGCCAGGCAGCCGTCCTGTTCTGTTAGGGCCTGTAAACAAGTCTGGATGGCGCCTGGCATTTTGCAGAGGGAGTGGTCTGTGAAGTGACGCCAGCGAGCCATTAAGTGTGGAGATTCCTTATTGGTTGACTGCTGTATCTAGTTTATGTTAATTAAGATAAGCTGTGTGGAATGTATATATACCCCTCCTGTCCTGCAATAAACGGCTCCCACTCCTGCTGTATCGTCACCCCCCCCCCCCCCCTGTTATTCTGCTGCAGCCTGACTGCGGCACTGTTCCAGGCCTGGGCCCAAGGGAGGAGGCCCTGCCATCAGCTCGCATGGCTTTTGGGTCCCCAGAGAGTAACCCAGGCCACCGTCATCATCAAAGCCCACACTTCCTCAGGGGACTGTCCACGGTGCAGCCCGGGAGATACGGTGTGGCCCAGCTGCGTGACCTCCCAGGTCAGTGATTTCAAGTCAAGGAAGAGCAGGTGCGGCCAGAGGGCTGATTCAGGTCCCCAGGAGGGCCACTGTCACTGGATACCACAGACGGGGACCCTATACACAGTACAGGTTTATTCGGCTGTGGGTTCAGGCGGCTGCCTCTGGGGTGGCCTCTGTGCTGCGTGGTGACGAAGGACAAGTGGATGAGGGGCAGGAGCAAGGAAGGCCAAGGAGGCCCGAGCTCGCCCCCCACCAGCTCCCTCCCCAGGCACCGCCGGGAGCCACAGTGGCACCCATCGCCCTGTGAAGCCACCGCCTGAGATGCCACAGTGGCAGCTGAGTTTCCACCTGAGTCTTGGAGGGCACTCAGTGTAGCAGGCGGGGTCCCAGGGCTGGCCTGCCACTCTGTGCCACCCGTGTGGCACTGAGGGCTCTGCCTTTGCCCCAGCCCCCTGGCAGCTTGGCACTCTTGTGAGTGTGAGGCCGGGAGGGGGCCGCTGAGCCACCCCATCCGGGCCTGGTCTCCAGCTGTCACGAGGACTGGAAGCAGCAGCGTGTGGCCGACCCCCTGGCTTCTCTCCCCTTCACCCACACGTGAACTACTTACCCCGAGTCGGGGAAGCTGCCCTGCTGCCCCCCGGAGGATCTTAGGCTCAATGAGGGGCCTCCTGCGCCCTGGCTGAGCCTGATTTAAGCCCTCGCTGACCTGCGGGAGGATGGCAGAGTCAGCCCTGTGCCGGTCACCGCCTCCTGGAGTCAGGGCTGGCAGGGGAGGGACGTGGGGCTGGTCCCAGGCTGGCAGAGACAGCGGGCCCTGAGCAGTGGCCTGGCTCCCGGAGGCAGGGGCTCAAGACAAAGCAGAGCCGAGCCTCCACCTTGCTGTGTAGCCGGTTGCTGACTGCCCGGGGACAGGCACTGTTGGAAAGGCCCTGGGTCCCACCCCAGTTCTGCCTCAATGCACTGTGAGCAGGGGTGGGGTGAGTGGGGAGTAGCCCTCTTTAAGCAGAGCGTCCTCTGAAACACGGGGGAAGCAGGTTTTCTCTTGAAGATCCTGTTGCTTCTCTCCATGCCTGAAGCTCATGTTGGGAGGATTTGGAAAGAAGTCTGCGCTCAATTAGTGATGTCTGCCTGGGCCTGGAGTGGGAGTGCGAGGCTGTGTGCCACTCCCCCACCTCTCCAGGTCCTGACTCTAGATCTTACTAAATCCTGGGGCCCCTCCCCTATCATCAGGCACCCGTGCTGTTCTGAGCGGGTCTTCTCCCCAAGCCCTTGAGACCCTCTTCTATCACCCTTTGGTGGTGGAGTCTGGCCAGGGCCAGCTCTGGGCGCTGTCCAGCTCCCCTTCAGGACAGAGGTGCTCATTTCTTTCCCCAGCTCCCAGGCTTGGGGGCTGCTGATCTCACAGACCCCTTCCTGGAAATGCCCCAGGTGGGAGGGAGGGGCTGTGCCTTGGGCCATGTCCCCCGCTTCCTGAGGGACACCTGTATTCAGAGACATGGCCACCTAGGGTTACAGTTGGAAAGACTGCCCCAGATCTTGCAATCAGCAGGAGCAGCTGAGCTCTTGTCACCATCACAGCTCAGTTCAACTCTCGCCTCTGCCCAGACCCCCACACCTCAGCCCCTTACCAGTGCTGTTCCTGGAAGGGCTCCCAAGAAACTGCCAGCGTGCTCACCTCCATCCCAGAGTCGGTTTCTAGGGGGCCCAACCTAGAGTGTAGGCTGCTCCCTGCGGTCAATGACGTGGCCCCCTTCCTCTCCAGCCTTCCCCATCACAGACCTTGAGCAGATCTGAGCTGGCGGCACAGAGGAGGGACCGTGCTTGCTGGAAGGGGTGGGGGTCTCGTCAGTGGATGCCACTTGTTTCTTCTTACCTAAGTGACAACTTCCTAACCTCTAAGCCGAGGGCAGGGGACAGAGACGTAACCTCCGCAGCCCTTCCAGCTGTGAGTGGTGAGCGAGGAGCCCCGTGCTGCCCTGGAAGGCCAGGGCCCAGGTCCTCGCTGCAGCCGGGGACCAGTGCACCCAGGGGCAAGGTTCCCCTCTGACCAAGGAGGCTGAGACACCGCAAGGGACCCGTCAGCAGCGCGGTCTGGACACATCTCCTCCTCCCCTCCCACCTCCCCTGGCCAGTCCTGCCTGTTCACATGGCCCAACAGGAGACACAGCAGGGCAGCTGCTCCGGTCCTTGTGGGTGGCAGGGGAAGGGTGTGGATGTGACTTGAAGGTGTCCCCCCAAAGGTTCCTAGGCTGGCCGCTTGGTCCCCAGGGTGGCAGCGTTGGGAGGTGGTGGACCTTTAAGAGGCGGGGCCTAGTGGGCGGTGCTTAGAGCCCTGGGGGCATCTACCCTGGAAGAATTGAAGCTGGTCTCCTGGAGTGAGTTCCTGGGATGGCAAGTTGCTGTACAATAGCAAGTCTGCCCCTGAACCTCTCTGGGCTTCCTAGCTCAGCATCTCACACCCACCCCTGCCATCTGCCATATTGTGAAGCAGCCAAAGGGGCGCTTATCAGAGGTGGAACAGATGAGGGTGCTCAATCTGGGACATTCAGTCTCCAAAACTGTGAGCTAAATAAACCTCTTTTCATTATGATGTTCCCAGCCTCTGGAATTTTGTCATAGCCACAGAAAATGGACGAATACAGCAGATTTAGAGCTCAGCCTGTGTCTCACCCTACACCTCCCCAAAGCGGCCCCCAGCTCCCCTGAGGGACAGGACCCTGAAGGTCACTGACTGAGACTCTAAGGCCCTCACATGTAACCTGCTGACTCAGTTTCCCAGGGAAGCTAAACTTGGTGTAGGCGTTTGTTCTCTCACTGCTCTGGAGCCCAGAGCCTGAAGGCAAGGCCTGGGGAGAAGGGTCCATGCCTCCCTCCGGCTTTGGTGGCTGCTGCTGCCCCGTCCTTGACGTTCCCTGGTTTGGCACAGCACTCTGATGTCTGCCTCCATCTTCCGATGTCCTTCTTCTGTGTGCCTTTGCCTTTCTCCTTGAGGGATACTTATCTTTGGATTTGGGGCCCCCGGGAAATCCAGGAGGAGCCCTCCTCTCAGGACCCTCTGCTAGTAACCCTGCAAAGACCCTTTCCCCAGGCAAGGGCGCACGTACAGGTTCAAGGACTTTGGTGTCTTCTGGGGCCATGTTCCGGCCTGCCACACCCTCTGGGATGGCGTGAAAACTCTCAGGAGGCCACACTGTCTGTGGGGGACATGGCCGGTCATCGGGGCCTCGCCCAGCCAGTGTGGAGCCCACGGGCCCAGGTGAGGCCTGCTGTGGGTCGGGGAGTCTGGTCTCCCTCCGGTCTCTGCCCTGTTCCCTCAACTCCCCCAAGTGGGATTCTGTGGACAAAATGGTCCTGGGTCAGTGGGGTCTAAGGACATGCGTCTGTGAGGCCATTAGCTGATCAGCCAGGGCACGTGCCCATCAGTCCCCAAAGCTCAGCTCCCTTTAGACACGCATCATGGTTCACCTCACTTCCAGATCAGGGCCCTGCTCGCAGCCCTGCGGGAGGTGAACGGAACACAGAGACCCTCTCCCTCCATTCCCAGCCTGTCCGCCAGCAGACGGGGAGGGCCGCGTTCTGTGGCGTGAACTTTCACCCACAGAGTTGGGTCAGAAGCAGAAGGTGGCCCGCGTTCCAGGCAGGGGGCTTTAATACCCAGCAGGGCTCACCTGGCCGTGGGGAGAGCTGGGAGGCAGAGGTCAGAGGGTGCTGACCCGGCCAGCGGCCTCGGCCTGCAGGACCGGGGCAGGTGTTCCTGGAACCCGCCTGGAGTGGCCGCAGCCCCGAGGATCTGAGCGCCTTCCCGCCACCTGGGTTGGCAGCAGCGGAGCCGGAGGTTCCTGGAGAATGGGGGCTTCCCGTCCGCTCCCCCCTCAGCCTCCCTCGGCTCCTCTCAGGGATGGACTCCAACCAGAACCCACAGGCAGAGATTCTGGAAAATGCGGTTCCCAGGTCTTTTGCAGGGCGGAGGGGCCTTGGGAGGCAGGGCAGGGACACAGTGGCCAGCAGAGAAGCCAACACGGGTTCTTAGGGATTTTTTCTCTTATTTCCCTGAAAGAAGCCCCTAGCAGCCCAGGGTCGGGCAGAAGACCACGCCCTTTGGGACAGGATCCAGTCGTACTCAGTGGAGGAGGGGACGCTCAGAGGAGGGGCCTGTTGGTGGGCAGGGGAAGCTGTCCACCTGGTGTAGGGGAGCTGCATGATCTCTGCAGGCAGAGAAGCTTGGGCCACATCCTGGCTCAGCCCTTGACAAGCTTGTCTCAGTTTCCCCACTTCAATAGCCAGTAAATAATAATCCATCTTCTGGATTGTTATCAGAATCTAATGAGATAATAGCATGGCTGATCCCGAGATGTTCATGGCAGCATTATTCACACAAGTTGAAATTTGGAGATATTCTAAATATTCATCAAAAATGGAAGAGCTAATTAATGATAAAAAATCATGCTGTGGAATACTATACATCAGGTAAAAGATTGAGTGATCAGTTGATACTGCCAACCTGAAAGGGGCTCCAGACGTACAGTCAAATGCACAAAGCTCTTTGCAAAATACCAACGAGAATAAAATCACCCCCATGGCAGATGCTCATGTAGCGCTTTTGTGTGTACGCTGCAGGCGATGTCCCCGATTTTCTGGTTCTTACAGTAACCCCAGGAGGAAGGTTCTGTCATTATCCCACCTTTATAGGTAAGGATAGAGACACATAGAGGTCAAGTGCCTTGGCCAAGTGCAGGCCACCTACCATCTATATGATGAACTCAGCATACAGTCAGCTAATTGGTGCAGCCTGATATTATTTATGCTTAAACTCCGGAAAATGTGATGCATATTCCTAGACGCGAAATGCGTCTAGGAATATGCAGAAGACGTTGGAAGGCAGAAGACGTTGGATGTCACATGGCTCCTGGGGACAGAGGTCAGAGTAGGCCTCATTCATGGTCCTTTAATGTATTTTTGGTGAGATCCAAGAGCAGTTTGACCACACTGACCGTGTGAGATGGTGGGAGTCGCCACGTGGCACAGGTGGCTCTTCTCCCCCCTCGGCCTTCCCTCTGCCAGGGAGCCCAGGGACGGGCAGGGAGCCTAGGGGGGCAGGGAGCCCAGGGACCGGCAGGGAGCCTGGGGGCGCGTGGGCAGGGAGCCTGGGTGGGCGTGGGCAGGGGCGTGGCTCTGGCCCTCTCCTTCAGGAAACCCCAGGAGCCGAAGCCCCCAGCCCTGAGCTGGCACGGGGGTGAGCCCTGCGCACAAGGCCAGCAGAGAGGGCCGCCTGACCCTGGGCCTCAGTGTTCCTGACCACCTCTTGCAGCCAAACTCTTCAACCTCGGAGCCCCCAAACTGGTCTGGGCAGGTGCCCCTCGCTCCCCACCCAGACAGTTGGGAGTCTGTGACAGGAGCCATCAGCCCCTCCGCCTCCCTTGGCGTCTGTGACCACCAACACATTATCCTCCAGGCCTTGGACAGACCACAGCCGCGTTTTACATCAGGGGAAACTGAGGCCCCGCGAGGGGACCCTCCCGCCCCCCTTCACAGCCAGGGTGGGTGGCCACTGGACCCTGGGTCTGTCCGTGGACGAGAGCTGCGTGCTCTCCTGTGGGGACGTTGGAGTGGCCATTTTGGTCTCCCAGCTAGGCTGATGACCAAGCACCGGGGCTGGGGAGTCGTCAGACTGGACAGTGTCCATCCTCCTCCACGGTCCTCTTCGGCCACCTCTCGGCTGAGCTGTTTTAACTGCTTGTCTTCTAGGCCTGGGCCCTGGGCACGGGCCTCCTGCTCCGCCCTGTTGGGGTCTGCCCCAGGTGACCTTGAAGGACGCTGTGTGCCTCTTGCTGACTTCGGAGCGCCTCTGCCACCCTGGTGTTCCTCCTGTCCTCCTCATTTCTGTCGCAGCCATGCCATCTCTGACTGGGATGACCCCAACCCCGCCCAGCTTAGTGCCTGAGCCTGGCCAAAGTTTCCCTCACTCATGTCACTAGCTGGGGCAGCTCGGTGGCTTGCCTGTGCGTCTGGCCCCCAGGGGAGGCTCAGGGATCCAGGCCTTTCCATGCAGCCCCTGGACGTCACAGACCCCTTCTCTTGCCTCTGCGTGACCAGAGGAAGACACCCAGAGATGCCACTGCCTCCATGTGGAGGTGACGTTCACGCTCCTGCTCTGTCCCATTGCCTGGACCAGCCACTTGGCCGGCCACCTGCAGGGGACGGGACAGAGGGATCCTCCACAAGCTCCGAGGGTCCTCTATCTAGCAGGTCCCACCAGGCGCCCCTTACCCGTATCTTTGTAAAATCTAGAGAGAATGACCAGTGGCTCCAACCGGTGCTGCACCTGGCCAGTTTAGACTCCTCGCACCTCTCGAGCCCTCGGAGAAGTAACAGAGGAGACAAGCACCGACCTCTGAGGGGCCAGGCTACACCCTATAGGTGAGCCCCAACTCCCTTCCCCGAGAGCAGGACTCTCGCTGAGCCAAGCGGGAGGGTGGGCGCGGGCCTGTCTCCTCCGCTGCCCCCTGAGCAGGCTCCCAGCCTCACCCCCCACCATGGGCAGGAGGAGCTGGACGGCGCCTGTGTGGTGTGAAGATGAGGGTCACCTGGAAGGCGCGGCGGTGGGGAAGGCGCCCTTTGGTGGGCCAGGTGATGACGGGTGACTGGCACTTGGCACCTGCTGGAAGCCACAGTTCCTCTGCCCTGAAGATTTTCAGACCTGGCAAGAGACGTCCCAGGTCCCAAGAGCCCCCTGTGCCTCTTCTCCCAGGGACCCAGGGAGTTGGAGCAGCGGCCCTCTCCTTCCATGTCACGCTCGAGCTACTTGGGACCCTTGAACTCCCTGACCAGGTGGCCTTGACACTACTGCCAGCACCTGTCCCCTCTTCTCTCCCAGCTCCTCCCAGGGGTGGGCCATACTGCTTGTGGGTGACCCCAGCCCAGGGGTGGGAGAGGACAGCTCCCGGGTGGTGCCAAGCTGATAATGTGGGACAGAGACCTGGGGCCTTGGCCTGGGGCTCCCTCCCCCCACTCCCCATTCCCACCAAGTTCCAGCCCGGGATGCTAAGGGCCCCGAGTGTCCCAAACCTTGGCCTGGACTTTAGTTCACTGTGCAGGTCAGTTTGTCAAGGAAGGCCGAGGGATCGTGTCACTGTGGATCAGCAGGTTAAGGCGAGGGAACATTTTTATTTGGCTTTATTTTTATTTAACTATTTTTAACTGATACATGAAACATGAAGTCGTGCATATTCGCGGGGGTCCTGCGTGGGGTTCTGACGTGTGTGTGTCACATCGTGGGATGTTTAAATCAGGTCCACCACGTCTGCCGGCTCAGACGGATCATGCCACGTGGTGACACCTTTCCACACCTCTTCCTGGAGCGCTTTGAACCGTCCAGCGCATAACGTGTCTGGGGTCACCTCCCATGCCAGCTGCGTGACTAGCAGTGCCACCAGCCTCTCTCCCGGCTCCTGTCCTTGAGTGATGACATTCTGCTCCCCGGGGAGGGGAAGCTGGGCGAATGTCTGCAAGTCCTGGTGCACATCAATAATCGGCCACCCCATGTCGCCCACGTCTGGCAGCCCAGTCGCCAGCCGCCCGGTGGGAGGAGCACGGCGTCTGCTCACCAGACGTCCGTGCAGACCTGGAGTCTGGGCGGGGGCAGGGGGAGGAGAGAGAAGGCCAGAGAGTCCCCAGGTGGAGAGATGGGACGCGGCTGACCTGGGGCTGGCGTGCCCTCCGGGGTGGCTCCGCCGTCCTGGCTGGCCACAGGCCCTGGGCGAGGACAGAGGAGGTTTGAGGAAGGGGTTTGACAGCGTGGGCTCCTCCAGCGTTGGGACCGGGTAGGTCACCTGGGCCTCCATTTAAACTTCCGCCCTGGGCCCCCCAGTGTGAGGAGGCACCTGATCCTGCCCAGTTCCATGTGGCCCCCAGGTGAGTGGCCTCCCCGGGTGGCCTCCCTCCTCAGGACCCCTCAGCAGGAGCCCAAGTCCCCTTCCCCTCCTTCCCCAGGGAGGCTCCTTCCTGGGGGCCTCGCTGCTTTCTTATGGCCTTGGGTCAGAAGTAGCCTGTTTCAGGCCCTCCTCATGGCCCTCCTCCTGGCCTTCCTCTGTGGCCCTCCTCCATGGTCCTCCTCACTGACCTTCCTCCATGGCCCCCCTCCATGGCCCTCCTCCGTGGCCCTCCTCAGCAGCTTTCCTCTGTGGCCTCCCTCCATGGCCTCCCTCCGTGGCCTCTGTCCTTGGCCCTCCTCTGTGGCCCTCCTCCGTGGCCTCCCCCCCGTGGCCCTCCTCCGTGGCCTCCGTCCGTGTCCCTCCCTCCGTGGCCTCCCTCCGTGGCCCTCCTCTGTGGCCCTCCTCCGTGGCCTTCTTCTGTGCAATTTGCCTGCCAGCTGTGGTTCTCCAATTCCAATCCCATTGAAAGTTTAAAACACGCAGAGGGCTGGTTCCTCACAACTCGGCACTGACCACCCTGAGGTGATTTCTGACGCTGGACCTGGCTATTCCTCATTTAGAGTGACTTTCCCAGCCTCCTCCTCCCCCAGTTCCAGTGTCATCTCCTGGAGTTCTTTCCTGTCTGTATTGGCATATATCACTTTGTTCTCAGAGCGTGGCCCTCATGGGTGAGACCTGGCCTGGGGTCAGGCACTTTGGATCCTGGCCTTGGCTTGCACTTCCCCCTCTCTGGCCGCCGCGGCCTCCTCTGTAGAAAGGGGGTGACAGCGGCAGGGTCTCCTGGGGCCTGGGAGGACCTGTGAGCCAGTGAGGAGCAGGATCCGTGGAGACTGTCCCCAGGCACCACGTCAGGCACTAGTCAGTGCTTAGTGACCGTGTCGTTGTCACCGTGGCTGTTACTGATTACATGTCCCCGGGGTCTCCACCCTGCTGTGAGGGGCGCAGCAGGCCAGTCCCCGAGGAGCTCACATTGGGGTGCAGGAGCCCCACACGAGGTCCCTAACAGACGCCCGTGGACAGAATCAGGGAGCTCACAGGTCAGGTGCCCCTTGGCCTCACCTGGAGGCAGGGCAGGCTGATTGGCAGGTGGGGGAGGGGGTCTCTGGAGCAGGGAGCTGGGCTGGGCGAGGCCTGGAGCCTTCCGGCTGGTCCACTGGGCCGCTCTCCTGCCAGGCCCCGGTGGGCTCCGGGGCTGGTGGTCTCCTGGCGAAGGAGGGCGAGCCGCCCTGGCCCTCCTGTGGGAGGACTGAACGGGGACAGGTCTCTCCAGCCTCCCTCCCTCAGGCCGATTAAGGCTCTGTCCTGGGCTTGGCCGAGGCCCGGCCTCCTCTAGGTCCCAGGGCGCTTCCTCTGCTGACCGCAGACCCTGGTGCTCCTGCTCTTGGTCCTCACTGCCACCAGCTGGGACTTCATCCACCTGCTGCCACCGACCCCACTAGACCCAGGGCCTCGGGGGGGGGGCAGGTTGTTTCTCCTGGTGTCCCCGGTGCCTGGGGTGGAGGGCGCTGGCTGAGGGTGGAGTGGGGACTCCCGGCGGGCGCCCAGGAGAGCCATGTCCCGGCCTCGCGGGCCCCTGTTTTAGTGAGGCCGTCCGACCGGCGCCTTAACGGAGCCACTTTGGTCTCTGCACATGTTGTCCCCTGCCACTCGACCTGCAGGGTGCCATTGAGGAAGTGGGACAAATGGCTGAGAGGGCCCTATGACGGCTCCCTGTTGACCACGGCAGCTTACCAGGTGTGACCTGGGGGCTGTGAAACACGCCTGGCTTGCACACCGCCTCACGGAACCTCCTCCAAAGCCTCTGGTCATTGTCACCCCGTTTTACAGGTGGGGAGACTGAGGTTTATGGAGGTGCTGTGACATTCCTGCGGCCACACGGTCAGCATGAACAGGGACCGTGGGGACTCCCCTGTGCTGTGCCCCCTCGGCGCCTGGGAACCCCGGGGCTCCCGGGCTCAGGAAGGACTGGAGGATCAGGTTCACCTTTGACAGCTCTTCTCTCAGTGGGGGTCGTGGGGGGGGGGCAGCGCAGAGTGAGAAAGACCCTCTCTCCCCTCCCATTCTCCTCTCCCTCCTCCCGGTGATCCGTTGTTCCCAAGTCCCCAACCCAGCGACACCTCCCAGCCTTCATCCTGTCTGTTTTCACTCCAAGAGCCTAAGAGCTCCTGGTCGGAACCTGCCATGACGGTCCTACTCAGGGGCCCCAGGTGCACCCCTCACAGGGAGGAGGGAGGACAAGGAGGCGCTGCCTCTGCCCACGGAGCTGAATTCTGGTCGATGAAGAACAGGAGGAGAGGAAGGTCCAGGAAGCTTGAGTGTCTTGCTCAAGATCACACAGCAGAGCCGGGCCTGATGGCGCACGCCTGTCATCCCAGGGCTTGGGAGGCTGAGGTAGGAGGATCGCGAGGTCAGAGCCAGCCTCCGCAACTTAGTGAGGTCCTAAAGCAACTCAGTGAGACCCTGCCTCTAAATGAAATGCAAGATAGAGCTGGGGGGGTGGCTCAGTGGCTGAGTGCCCCTGAGTTCAATCCCTGGTACCCCCCAAAATATAATGACACGGTAGAGACCCAAGACTCCCACAGTGGCCCCGGCCCTCTCTCCCGGGGTCCCAGGGTGCTCTGCAGAGTGCCAGGCTGAGCTCCCAGCAGGGGACTTGACAGCTGAGGACCACCTGAAAGAAACACGGGAACAGAAGAGCTGGGGCTCCGTGTCCCGGGTTCTCGGTGTCTCTGCCTGTCCCCTGCTGTGCCCCCTGGGGTCGCTCCCCCCCTCTGGGCCTCATACTGGAACTGTGAAGTGACAGTTGGAATCAATGCTTTCCAGGGCCCCAGGCTGCAAGTCCCCAGGCACAGGCCCGTCCTCCACCCTCCACGTCCACCTGCAGCCGATTGTGGCCGCTGTTTGACTCCGTCTGACCTACTGTCCTCTCGTCTCCACCTCCATCTCCCCAGGCAGAACCTGCGCTCCTTATGAGGACCCGCTGGGGTCGCTCAGCTCTGCTGACCACACCTGGAGCCCAGGGCCAGCTACGAGCGAGCGTCGGATTCATCCTGTAGCCAGCAGAGAAGCTCCGGAGAGCGGGAGTGCGCCCACTGCCGACACAGTGCTGTCTCGGATGTTTCTAGAAGGACTCCCGTTCCCTGGATCCTAAGGGATGGAAGATCTGGGTGGGGAAGATCTGGCGGCAAGACCTGATCAAGAGTGAGGAACTCAGGACGCAGCAGGCGAGTGCCGTCGGCACCTGGCCGCAGCACCTCCAGTGCTCCTTCATGGATATTCCTTCCGCCCAGCGGGCAAGAGGTCGGGTGAGAATCAGAATCCGAGGGGTTGGACTGGGGCCATAAGGCCCAAGCCCCTCATTTTGCAGATGAGGAGGTGGTGGTGATGGCTGGGGACGCGTCTGGGGTCAGGGAGAGAAGCTGTCGGTTCACCGGCCTCCCTGCCCAGTGCGTAACCTCAGTCCTCCGGTTCCCACCCTGAAACCTCATCCCGGTGGCAGGAGCAGCCAGGCTGTGAGGGGCTGGATGCCTGTGAAGCTCCCTTTTCTTCTCGGATGACGGGGAGCTCGGGCTTCGCCCTGGACCCTTGGCGGACTGCCGAAGGGTCCCTTTTAAAGACACCTGGAGTGGGTTTGGGGAATGGCTTCTGTTCACCCAAGAGCAGAGCCACTTCCCTGGGGTTGGGACTGGGTGGCAGAGGACACTGGATGAAAGGTTCAGGCAGTCCCCAGCGTCCCACGGAAGGAAACCAGGGCTGTTGGCAGGCCAGCTGTTCAGGATCTTAAACCCCGGGCTGGACTGGGCACTGAGGGTGGGACAGGGCAGCCTGAGGGTCCCACGGCTGGAAGGTGGGAGGCCCAGGTCCTGGGGGAGGGCAGGGTGAGCATGTGGCCATCTGTCTGGGCTCAGTCTGGTGGGGAGCAGGTGAGCTCCCGCCGGCGGCCGACGTCCCCAGGGTGGACCCAGGAGCTGCCCAGGACCGAGGTGGCTGCGCCCTCCCCCACCCAGGTCACAATTCCAGGGAGACGTTCCCTGGGGACAGGGCGGGCCACCCTCCCCTGTTACCTTTTCACCCTGTGCCCCGCGGCTGACCCGGGTTTATGGGGCGGCCTATCTCCCACGCTGCGGGAGGACCTTATCGCAGGCTGGTGACACCGCCCTGCTCCCAGGACAGTGTGGCTCCTAATTGTTTTATGGCCTTTTCACACTCTGCCAAGAGGAGAGAAGGGACGGCCCAGGATCCGGCTCCTCAGGCTTCCAGCCCACAGCAGCCTCCTGGTCAAGCCCTCCTGGTGCCCAGAGGCCCGGCTGGCACTGGCCCAGGGAGGCACGCGGGCTGCCCTGGAGCTGAGTGGCCGGAGCTGGCCTTTCCGATGGGTGCGAGGAGCTGTTGGCTGCCCGAGGCCCAGGAGAGCCCCGTCCCTCTGGGTCCTCCCAGGTCCGTCAGCTCGGGGCAGGGAGCCCCCACCCCAGCCTGCGAGGCAGAGTGGGAAGAGCCCTGGGATCAGGAGCATCCTGGGTCCTCCCTGCAGCCCAGCTCCGCAGGGGGACGTCTGCCATGTCCCAAAAGGCCAGTCCTGGAGGGGCGGGGCGGGAAGGGAGAGCTCGGGGAGAAGCTGGGATGGCGAGAGCCGAGATCCGAAGACCATCTGGCCCTCAGGGTGGACCTCTTCTGTCTGAGCGTCAGTCCACGTGGCCGGGCACTGGCACCTGGGCCCCCTTCCTCCTCTGTCTCCCATTCTGTGGTCTTCGTCCCCCCCCGCCCCGCCCCACGCTGGTCTCCCTCCTCTTGACCCCATTCTGCTCCGTCTGTTGGCGGCTGCCCTGGTCCTCCCTCTTCTCCCTCCTCGCTCTCCCCCATTGCTCTTTCAGACTCTGGTTGCTTCCTGCGTCCTTCCCCCTCTGTCCACCTCTCCTCCGCCTCCTCGCTGAGGGTCGTGCGTCTCCCCTGTCCTCTCTCCGAGGTCATCAGGACACTGTCCCCCCCTTGCTTGACACTCTGGGCCCAGAGCCCGGCTCCTCTCTGCTCCGTGCGGGCTGCGCCCTCTGGTCTCAGTCTGCTCAGGCCCCACACATGGCCTGGCCAGCTCGGGGACACCCATCCCGTTCCCCGGGTGGATCAGGAGCCAGCCCTTGGCCAGGCCTCCCCTCACAGCCTCAGCTGATTGGTGGATTCCCTGGGCGCCCACAAATACAGGAAAGGCCCACTGTATCGCCTCCTCTCCGGAGCTGCTCAGGGAGCCAGGCGAGCGGGTCTGATGGCTCTCGTACCACAGCACAGGGGGACAGCCGATATCCAGGACCGACTCTGCCCCAGTCACTGAACCCATGCCACCACCAGTAAGGCTCACACCAGCACCCTGTGGACACATAGGTCACCTTTGTGCAATAGGAAACGGCGCCCCTTCCTTGGTACACTTGGGTGCTACCTGCAGGAAATCTAGAACAAAAAACACATAAACTGGGCTGGGGATGTGGCTCAAGCCGTAGCGCACTCGCCTGGCATGCGTGCGGCCTGGGTTCGATCCTCAGCACCACATACCAACAAAGATGTTGTGTCCGCCGAGAACTAGAAAATAAATATTAAAAATTCTCGATCTCTCTCTCTCTCTCTCTCTCTCTCTCTCTCTCTCTCTCTCTCTCCTCTCTCACTCTCTGTTTAAAACAAACAAACAAACAAACAAAAAAACCCCACATAAACCCCTGCTGTTGCTGTTGTGAATAGCACCCTCTAGAATTGTGCAGTGCTCAACCTACACCAATGTACAAGGTGGCTCTACATACAAGCCTGCATAGGAGGGATTATTGCTTGAATTTTGTGCACAAGGACAATAATTCTGTCCCCAGGATTTTAAGCCCTTTTAGCTCTCACAAGGCTCTTGGTCCCCCCATCTGGTCTTCCCAGGTCTGGGGTGTCTGCCTGGGTTGGGGCCCATGAACAATCTGTCTTGTGCTCACCTTGGCTGGTTCCCTGACACCATATAAAAGGCACCAGGGTGGCTGGGCGTGGAGAGAACTGGCAGAAGTCTACCCGGCGGCTTCTCGCTGGGCAGGCTGCGTAGGCACTCAGCTTCCCTGGGCCTCAGCTCTTCCATCTGTTGGGTGGAACGGTCATCTCAAGATGGAGCGAGACGACGCCACAGGAAGCAGCTGGCCTGTGCTTCAAGTCTGAGAATTAGTGAAGGACAATATTCCTTCTGGGGAGGGAGTAGATTCAGGAGATCAGATGAGACCCGGGGTCCCTGGGGGAGTCCCCGGGACCAGAACCCGGGAGGCAGGAGCTCCAGATCCAGCAAACAGAGGCTCCCGTCACACACAGCCCCCCCCCTCTCAGCACCCGGCCCACCCTCCTGAGCTCCCCTTCTGTTCTAGTGGTGGCCTCTGCATTTGTGTCTCATGAGTCCAGAACATTCCAGAAGGCAGGGTTAGTGGGCGCCAGGGGCTCTTTCAACACCCACAGCTTCCGAGCAGGGAAGTGCGGATCAGATCCGCTGGGCTTAGTGGTCTCTGTTTGTGTCGAGGGACGAGGGACGAGGGACGGGAGCCTTTGCAGAGCGACAGAGCGGGTGAAGGTCTGGTCAGTCAACCCTAGCTGAGCCGCTCTAACGCCCGTCTTCTCGGGGGAAGTGTTGTTGCTGAGTGGACTGTGGGACCCTCAGGGTCTGGCCCCGTGCACCAGCTGCATTGGGGTCTCCAGGGCTCCCCCAGGTGGTCTCCAGGGCTCCCCTAGGTGGGCTGAGCTTCTCCACGGAAACCCGTGCCCTGGGCCTGTCATGCTCCTGGGGTCAGACCCGGGGGAGTGGGCTCCCCCTTGGCTGGGACCACTCCTGGGGACTCTGTCTACTTTGCGTCCCCAGGGCAGAATGCCACGGTGGGCAGTTGGTAAAGACAGCAGAGGTACTCCTCACACACCTGGAGGCTGCAGTCCCAGGTCGAGGGTCCCCCCAGGTGACGGCATTGGTGACATGGCAGAAGGAAGAGCAGGAGAGGGTGAGGGACTGAGGGCGTGAACTGGCCCTTCCAAGGAGCGACCAGGGCAGCTGACCGCCTCCTGGGACAGCATGACCCGTCCACCAGGGCAGCACCAGACCCTGTCGCCTCCTGGCGCACTGTGGCACAGGGGACACAGTGACCCGCAGCCCCTGCCCAGGCTCCTCCTTGGTCTCAGCTCAGCGCTGGCTCTGGATTTCGTGTTTTTATTTCCTCCTCTGCATTTTTCTGATTGATCCTCAGTTTCCCTCCACCCATGGCACCTGCCCCGTCTCCCTCTGGCTGCCACGTGTCCCTCCCATCCCGGGGGCCACGCTTCTTCAGAGGTGGCCTGTGCTCCCTGTCCCTGTCCCTTCACCCCATCCTCTCCCTCCTCAACCTCCAGCAGACAGCTCCCACTGTGGCCAAGGGTCTCCATGTGGCTGAAGCCACGGATGCTGTTTCCAGAACTTTCTTCCCAAAACCACCACCTCTAGTGGCTTGTTGGATGTGACAGAGCCCGGCTCTCGGATGCGGGTGACCATCCCTGTGACAGGCTAAGGGGTCTGCACTGGCACCAGTGTCACTGTTCCCTGGGGCTCCCTTCCCTCCTCCCCTCTGGCCACCTGCGATCTCACCACTGTCCACCTGCAGGTACCCGCTGTGTCCCCGGCCCGCACAGTTCACACCTGTAGCCCCTGCCCCTTCCCTGGGCTCCAGGCCAACGCAGGCTGTCACTGGCCTTCCTCTTTGGACGTCTCCAGACCCCCCAGGCTCAAGCTGAGTTCACCATCTGCGCCCCCGCCTCGCCGCCCCCGGCCCCCGAGCACCCCCGGCCCCCGAGCGCCCCCAGCCCCCGAGCGCCCCTGCAAAATGCCTGGACCTGGGACTCTGACCCCGGGGCAGCTGGGGTGGGAGGAAGCAGGAGCAACACGGGTGGGAGGAATGGGGAGCCCGGGACCCCGAGGGACCCCGAGTCCCAAGGAGGGGGAAGTCATTCAATTGTCAAAAACCCAACAGGGCTGTCAAAAACAAATTAAATGAGGGGCGTGAGTGGTGACGATGGCCACTCTCTTCACTCCAAGACGCTGTAGGCAAACTTTTTGTCAAAAATCACAAGTGTCCTGGTGAGACCTGCTGATGTCCCCTCACGGCATCCAGTGGGGCCACTCCATCCTGCATCAGGAAGCTCTGCGCCATGCCCCTCCTCCCACCAGCCATCATACATGTCCTCCCAAGTCCATCCGAGACCCTCCAGGGGAGGCCAGGAGCCAGGCCCGCTGGGCACCCGCTGTCCCCCCGCCCACGCTCTCTCCCCCCACCCCTAGAATCCCTTTGTCAGGATGGTTCTGGGTTCAAGTGGACAAATAAGAAGACGTGGCCCTGGGAGAGGAAGACAGCTGTCACCGTCCAGAGGCAGTGCAGCCATCAAGGGTGGGGGAGTGAGGCAGAAGCAGCTTCCAGGGCCCTTCTTTACAGCCACCTACGGGGTTGCAGACAGGTGGCTCATGGGAGCTGCCCAGTGGCCTCTGGGTGAGCTCTTGATAACTAGACCCTTTGGTGCTGCAGCCTCGGCTCATCAGGGGTACCTTTCCCGTCTTTCACATCTGCCTTCCGAGCTTTTGCAAACCTCTGGTGTCCTTTGTCATCCTTCATACTTGAACACATACCATGGTGTGTTAGTCAGCGTTCCCTTACTGTAACAAACACCCGAGATGACCAACTTATAAAGAGAAAAGTTTCGCTTTGCATTACCGTTTCAGAGGGTCCAGTCCATGCTCTGTTTGCCCCGATGCTTTTGGCCTGTGGTGAGGCTGCCCACCTGTGGCAGAACAGGACTGTCCACCTTATGGCCAGGGAGGGAAAGGGAGAAAAAGGAAGGAGCTGGGGTCCCATATCCTCATTAAGGGTGCAGCTGCAATGACTTACAGAGCTCCCTCTAGGCCCCACCTCCTAGAGCTTCCAGCACCTTCCAGCAGCTCCATGTTGGGGCCTAAGCCTTAACACATGGGTTTTGGGGGGACACTTCAGACCAGAAGTCAATACAAAGTGGCCTCCTCTCCGCCAACTCCCCGATGCACAAGTCACGGGTGTGAATAACGCCAACATCTGTCCTCCCCCAACCCTAAGCTCCCAGCGGCCAGGCCACCATCTCTGCCACACAGGGCTGTGTCCCCAGGTCCCAGACAAGACGAAACAGAACCCGGAGAATCCCCCTTAGCAGACTGGAAGCCGGAGTCCCAGGTGGGCCTCAGGACAGCGGCAGAGCCACCGTGAACCTGGGTGTGAGTGCGTTTCGTCTTTCCCCAGGAACACGAGAAGCAAAGAGGGAAACGTCCTCAATCCAGAGGCTTCTAAGGATCCGTTTCCGTGTCCCCCCAGATTGAGATGCTGGTCACACGGGAGCCGAGCCCGAGCCTCCCCACGAGGGCAGCTGAGTTATTCGCCCCCTTCACACCCGACAAAATCATTTCTTATCCTTGTGTCTTACAGGCAGAGCCATAAGAACCACGGTCAAGGGCTTTATTACAACTGTTGACCACTCATAGAGTCATGATGTCTGACGGGGTGTCGGCCCCCCATGGACACCCCACCACACGCAGGGACTTCTGATTTATCATCTTTGGGCTTTCCAGTTACCACAGCAATCCACACTCTGGCAGGACGAGCACCATTTTCAACGATGAATGGAATTATCACTTGTGTTCGTTTGTGGTTTTAAGTCTTAGAATAAAATGTGATCCCACCAACAGCACCGAAAATTCAGTGTCCTCAGCCGCGGAAGACCAGTAGAGCAATGGGCTGTGTCTCAGCGACCGGCCGCAGGGCCCTGGGCGTCTCCCACTGTGAGACCCACCTCTGTGAGGGGCGCACTTGGGGCCTTGGGGCCTTGGAGAAGCCTGGAGGAAGCAGGTCTTGTGCTGGGGTGGAGGGACAGACAAGTGACATTTCTGGCATGGTAGTTAAGGCTGCAGGCTTTGGAGCCACCAAAACGTGAGTTTGGATCCAGTTTTCGGGGAGGGTGTGGCCATGGGCAAGCTACCCGACTGCTCCAAGTTTCTGTTCCCATCTTCTCCAATAAACGGGGAAACCAGTCACCTCCACACCATCCCACGTTCGGGTGGGGGTTAAAAGTGACGGTCCAGGCAGCGTGCTGGGGACAGTGTGCAGTGACATGGGGACCCTGTTCCTGGTGGTCGATGCCGTTATGGTACGTGGCCTTTTCTTCAAGGGTTTGCATTTTGATCGAGGGACCCTGCACATGGGTGAGGCTTGCTGTGGGGGTACCCCAGGGGAGCCGTCTAGTCCTGCAGGAGGTGACCCCCGAGCTGGGTCTCCACGTGTTGCTGCCCAGGGAGGAAAGGAGAGGGGGTTTTCCGGATGTGGAGAGAGTCAGGTGCCCAGGGAGGCAGCCGGAGAGCAGGTGTCCAAGGGGGTGACACACCAGGAGCCGTGGGTCCCCCTGTCCTTGGGCTAAGAGACCCCGTGGGCGGCCCTCCGACTAGGAGCAGCTCCCCAGAATCCTTCCTTCTCAACGGGTGAAAATCCACAAATAATAACACACGGAGCCCCGAGAGCCTGCGGGGCCTGGGGATGAAAGAGAGCATTATCATCTTCACTAATCACACGAATTAAAATCAATTAATTTAAACACTGGCTTAATGAGATCAGTGCGTCTGTCGTTTAATTATCCATTACCACTAATGACGATAACGATGGGTTGTGCCCCGATGACAGGTGACAAGCCTGTCAGAGAGGAATGGAATTTGAAATCACAGAGGGTCACCGAGTCCCCTCGGACAGAGGGTCAGAGGACACTGCCCCTGTCCTGGCCTAGCTCGGACGTCCTGTGGTGAGAACGTGGCCAGAGGGCGTGTGGTCCTCCTTCGCCAGGTGACAGCTCAGAGTTGTGCTGCCTGCACTGTAAGGGGGACTGGACATTCAGGACTGGTGACAGCACCTGTCACTCTGATCAAAAGGACCAAGGCCTTTGCGTTGGCTTCCCCTCCTTCCCACATTTATCCACCCACCCACCCTCCTCTCCCCTGGGGTCACGTTCCTTGATGGTTTGTATCTTTAATGTCCCCTGAAAAGGAAGTTCCTGTGTTAGGCAACGAGCCATGTCCAGAGGTGAGATGATTAGATTAGAGAGGGGTGGCCTCACTCGTGGATGAATCCATTTGGTGGATTGATAATTAGAATGGACTCACGGGGAGGTAACTGTCGGCAGGTGGGGCCTGGCTGCAGGAAGAGATCCCTGGGGTCACGGCCGGGGGACCCTGTCTTACCCTGGCTCCTCTCTCTCTGCCCTCCGGCTGCCCAGGCTGCCCACTCTTCACTGCCATGTTCTGCCTCCCGAGGGCCCAGAGCAGCACAGCGGGTCACCATGGACTGAACCTCTGGAACCAGGACCCACAGTAAACTTTCCCTCCTCTAACTAAGCTGTTCTTGTAGGTATTTTGGTCACAGCAAGCTCCTGATTAAAATGTCCAGGCACAGATCTGGGGAAATTCAGGCTAAGACACGAGATACTGGTCGTGGTCCCAGAAAGCAAGGCTCAGGACTGCAGGGAACCGCGGTCCCTCCCCTCTCAACGGTGCAGGCTGCTCTCCTCCTGTCCTGCCCTGTCCTCACTTGCTCCAGTGAAGATGGATTTGCCCGTTTCACAGGATCAATCCTTCCTGCCTCCCGAGCCTCCTGGCCCTTCCCCAACCCCAGCCAGGGCAGCTCACCCTCACCTCATCTACCGCGCAACTCCACTGTGTCCGAGCTTCAAGACGGTGTTAGGATGGCTTCAGTGACTTTGCCAGAGTGTGACAGGTGAGTGTCACCGCGTCAATGGACTGGCGTCTTTCCATATTTATATTTCTCTGGCCCTGTCCTGCAAGAGTCTGCTCCTTCTGCCGGGAGCAGCCATGATTGGGTGGTGCCTAGACCTGCTGCCGTTCTGCCGTCCCTGATCCTGAAGGCAACAGGAGGAGCCATGGGGACAGACCTCAGGGAGGACAGACGTCGACTGGTGCGGCCCCAGCCTCAGGGAGGTCTTTAGGCCAGGGGACGCTGCTTTGTGGAAAGAGGAATTGGGATGTGTTTAGGAGACTCTGGGGTTCAATATTCCCAGACAGGCCACCTCACTGTTCCCATTCTGGGTCTCAGGGTCTGCTAGTGTCCTTGGAAGTCCCTGATGACCAGAGGAGACTTGTGGCTGTGTAGTTCTGCCGCTCTGACAATGAGACCCCAGGCCTGATTTTCAGCACGTTCTGCAGGTTTTCTGAAATAATGTCAGAGATGCAGCCCGCTCTGCCCGGAAGAGGGACTGGCCGATCGGGGCCAGTCATTTGTAGTTTTCAAGGTCACTCAAGCAGTTAAGAGAGGCCACAACCTTTGTAATCACTACTACCTGAGGGCTTGTCAAATGCCACGGTCACTCTACAACCCAGAATTCCACCGTCCACGGTGCCTTTTCCTGCCCAGCCTCAGGTGAAGTCGAGTAACTGCTGCTCCTGAGTCCCAGGGTTGGTGGTCATTCTGGAATGTGGCTCTGTGCGACTGCTGTCTAGAGCCACTTTGGGTACCCGGTGTCCTCACGGGGACTCCCCCAGAGGCTTACGTGTGGATGGTTTATCTGGGAGCGTGACCCAGGAGGGAGCAGCGTGATCAGGGAGAATGACCACAGGAACAAAGGAAGCCGACGGGGGACTCTGATCCCTTGGGGAAGCATTTGACCCTCTCTGAGGAGGACCAGCTCTCCAGTCCTGAGTACCTTCTGGAAGTCTTCTGGGTTAGGTGTCTGACCACCTTCTCAGGGAAGGGAGGAAGTGGCCACCCACCCATTCTGGTCCCTCACTGGTTAAGGATTGTCCCTGAACTTTAGTTGGCATGACAGTGGGTGCTGAGTGGGTCCCCAGCCACCTGGGGACAGGAAGTGAGAAATTCCTAGTGGGGGCCTAGACAGGGCACCCTCAGGGGGCAGTTTATGAAACCCTCCGTCTGCGTAGATCGGCTGTGGCAGCAGTGGCCGGATCAGCTGGGCTCCTGGGATCTGAAACAGTGTCCAGGGTACACCGTGCTTTTCAAGTGCCTGGTGCAAAATCGGAGCTTGACTTCAGGGCAGTCTCGATTTTGATCTCCAGTTACTTGCACTCCATAAACGATGAGCGAGGAGGAGAACTCTTGGTTGCGGGTCTCATGCATATTTCAACGGCTTAACTCACACACTCACAGGATGTGCATGTGGCACTTGGGGGGTCCCTGGCCACACTCCACAGAGACATCTGAGCTGGGCCAATAGGACTCTTCACTGTCCTGGTTGAGAAGAGATTTTGGTGTATGGCCTCGAGCACGTCACAGTGACAGGGTCATCAAAGTAGGACAGTCCCCAGAGGAGCCACTTGGATGAACTCCAGTGGCTAGAGGCAGTGTAGCCTACTGGTCATGGCCACAGGCTCTGAGCCTGCGCTGCCCCCGGGGGACCCCAGTTCTGCTCCTTATTAGAACGTAGGTGGGGCATCTGCTTCGAGAGGATGGAATAGAAATACCTTTCCTTATTTTTTCTTGCTGAGCACAACAGAAAACCCTGGACATTAAACCTAAAATAAATGTTAAGACTCTGACGGGGACAGAGAAGAAGACAGGCTGGCCAGGGACCTCGGGACCGAGAATGGGAATTGGTCTCTTTCCTGGGAAAGTCCAATCGGGCCTCCTCTGCCCAGGGCTTCTGGGCTGGAGGGGAAAGCGAGGGCAGAGAGGCGTCCCCTGGGCCACTTCTTAAACGCACCATCTCAGGTGAGGGGCTCACTTTCTTCTCAGTGTCTGGTTTCTCCCCGTGAGATGGAGACAAGGCAGGGATCCCTGAGTGTAAAATGGGAATACCAGAGGGCACTGTGAGTAGATACGCAACAGAACAAGACAGAGTGGCCGCGGACGGGTGGCGATGGCGTGATGTGAGCAGTGGGCCGTAACGGGACTCCTGCGCAGCGGGGCGGGTGAGGACTCATGTTTCTTTCTCTCTCTCTCTCTTTCCTTCCTTCCTTTTTCTCTCTCTTTCCCCCACTTTCCCTCCCTTTCTTCCTTTTTTAAAATATTTTTTTAGTTGTAGGTGGGCACATTATTTTTATTTTATTTATTTACTTACTTAGGGAACCCAGTGCCTCCCGTCTGCGAGACAAGCGCTCGACCTCTGAGCTACAGCCGCAGCCCTCCTCCTCCTTCTTTTGGGATTGAGCCTAGCTTTACCCTACTGTGTGCCGGCTGAGCTCAGTAACCTCCTTATTTATTTTGAACCGCAGGCCTCTGGTTCCCACCGTCACCCCTGCTTACGAACTGAGAAGAGGAGGTCAGAGAGGTGAGGTGACTTCCCCAACGTCCCTGAGCGAGCAGGGGAAGAGGCTCACCTCCGTTCTGCCCCGGGGTTGTGCAGAGTCATCATTTGACTCTCGCTTACCCCTGAGCCACAAGCCCAGCTCTTTTTATTTCTGATTTTCAGACAGGGTCTTGCTAAGTTGCTTAGGGCCCTGCGAAGTGGCTGAGGCTACTTTGAACTTGTGGTCCTCCTGCCTCAGCCTCCTGAGCCACGGGGATCAGAGGCGTGCGCCACTGCGCCGGGCTCCACGTGGACCTTCTTACTGAACCTTTCCACAGCCCTGGACAGGGAGGCCACGGTACAGATGAGAAGACCAGAGCACAGCCAGTCCCCAAGGTCACACGGCGAGGAGGACGCACGCACAGGATCCCAGCACTCGGCCACACTGCCTGGGTGTTGGCAGTCCCTCTGCGTGGAGTAATGATTACAAAGGTTTATGAGGTGGCCTTTGCCTTGGACAGCACCAGCCCCCACCCGTCCTCCCCCGCAGCCAGCCAGAGATCCGAGGCCCAGCGTGGGTAGAGGGAGGACAGGCAGGCAGGCTGGGCCCCGGGAACCAGTGAGATCGCGGGCCTGTGCTGGCGCCTGGGGACTCTCTGAAGACGAGACGGGTCCCACAGGCACAGCAGGCACTTGTCTCCTGTGTCCTCACTGGTGGCTGATTTTGGGGGTCCCAGAGCTTGGGGGTTCCCCTGCTGTGGGAACCAGAGCACAAGTTACGGGGCTTACATCTTTGCCATTGAAGGAAGCTGCTCTCCTCCGTGGGGCAGATGGAGGGGTGGAGACCAGGGCTGTCCAGAGGGCCCTTCCCTAGGTGTCAGGAAACGAGGCCCAAAGTGAACCGCGGAGCAGGAAGGAGGGTTTCACAACACCAACAATGATAAAAATAGCAGCGCGAAGCGGACACGGGCATCGATAGCAGCTGGTTATCAGGCCAGCAGCGCCCAGTGATCTCACCTGTGCCAAGGGAGCAGCTATTGACGGGGAGGGAAGCCCGAGGGAGCGCCACGTGGAGGTGCCGGCCCGGCCTGTGCGCCACGAGTCAGCCTGCACCCGGGGGCTGGGGACAGCGACCACAGGGGAACTGGGCAGCTCCCAGGAAGGCTTTGGTCCTGTGGTCCAGGGAGTGGGGAAGGGAAAGGGGACCCTGGGGCCAGCCACAGGACGCAAACCCCACCTGCTGCTGGTTGAGCACTTGCTCTGTGCCCCCAGAGCCCGGCTAACTTCCTCCTCTAGTCGGAACCTCAGGCCTCGTGGGCACACACCACCGTCCCTGCTGAGGGGTTGAGAAGTGGAGGTCGGAGGGGTGAGGTGACTTCCCCCAGGTCCCTTAGAGAGCAGGGGACTCATCTCAGTCCCCCCCACCCCAGTTGTGCAGACGTCATCATTTGATCCTTAAAATGAACCTCCGGCACAAAGGTCTGGTTCCCCTTTAACAGATGGGGAAACCGAGGCCCGCGAGAAGGGCGCCGCTTAGACAGGCTGGGACAGGAACCCATGCGTGTGTTCCTGTCTGACCCCAAGCTCCTCCTCTTTCTCCTGGATTTTGAGACCAACAGGGAGAAGAGGTTGATTTCAAGGAGGAAGCCCGCGGGGACCAAGCCGGACTCCCTTCTCTGGCCATGTCTGTGCCCCGTGAAGTGACCCCAAGCCCACGAGTGCCTTCCGGCTGCACAGTGGTCAGGGCAGGAGGGACGTCGCCAGCCCCTAGCAGGTTCCCCCTGAGCTTGGGCCACGTGACACCCAGCCACAGCCAGTGCTGGAGGGACCCAGGGTCCTTGCACCACGTCTGGAGGAGGAGACAGAAAACAGACAGGTGCCGAGGCCTAGCGCCTGGACTGTGCCGGGCGTTTTTATGTAGTGACTAATTTAACTGCCACGAAGGGAGAGGGTCCCCAGCTTTGCTACAGTGCAGAGGGGCGATGACCACCCGAGGACACGCAGCCTGCAGGAGAGTGGGGCAGGCTCTGACCAGGTGTAGCTGTGACCCTCGTCATCGGCCCCCGATCATTGGGGCACGTGCTGTTTATCACCGACACTCACCGCTGACATCTGTGCAGGGGACTGCAGTGGCAGGGCTGTGACGCAGTCCCGGGAGGTGACCTGGTGCCGTTCTGCAGAGGAAGGGCTTAGGACCAGGAGGACTCGACTCCCGGAGAGCTGCCTGGGGAGAGGAGAGCAGGATTAGGACTCAGTCCTGTCTGACACCAGAGCCACTGTCACCTCCTGTCACCTCTGGGCTGCTGTTGGCTCCTGGCCTCCCCGTCCACAGCCCTCCCGGCTCCTGCTCTGTGGTTCCTGGCTAGAAAGTCGGGGGGTCCCAGGTTGAGTGTGGGTGTGGGGGGCACGGCCCTCAGAACATGGGGAAGTGAGGGTCGCTGAGCCCCCGGGGGTCTGTCTGGAGGCTTGAGGGGGAACCGCCAGCTGGAGGGACGGGGTGGAAGCCGGGTCTCAGCCACAGAGCTGTCCCCGGGCCCGTGGCTCAGTGCCCATTTCACAGATGCACCAGAAGCTGAGGCCAGGAGGGGGAGGGGGAGAGGGGCCTAGAATGCCACGTGGTGTCCCTGTGCCTCTCTGGTCCCCTCCTATGCCCCTGTCCCCCCAAGGCCACTTTCTCCCCGTCAGGCTGGACTACATCCAGGGCCTCCCGAGTCTCCAGGGAACTGCGGAGATGATGCTGAAGGAGGCCTGGAGAGGGATGGAAGGTCATGGAGGTGAAGGAGGGGACGTCTCCCCTGTTGGACCTGACAGTCCCCAAGCACACCGCGTTTGCCTGAACCTCACAGTCAGGAGCGGTGGCCAGATAGTGCTGATGCCTAAGTACCGGGGAGGCGCTGGGCACGGAGGCCGGGGCTGGACTCTGGAGGCCGGAGTCTGTGCTCCTGGGCTCTGGCCTTCCCTGCAGGGTGACCCTGGGGCGCGAGGGCTGGGAGACAGGAGGGCGCTGCAGCCCAGTCCCCACCCCATCCCCAAGGGTCCAGGACCCTGGTGGGGCTGGGGTGGGAGGCCGTGGTGCCGAGACCTGCTGTCCCGCAGGCGGGTGGGAGCGGGTCGCCAGCGTGTGGCCTGGACAGCGCCCCTCGGGGTCTCAGCCCTCCCGTCCGTCCCCCGGACCTGGCTGCTTCCGCAGCAGGCGGAGGCTGTGGGGAGCGTGTGCAGGACGTGGGGTGGGTGCCACGGGCCTGTGGGGGTCCTGGGGGTCCTGGGGGCCGCTCTGCTCAGCCCAGGACCTGCTGCCAGCCCCGCGTCCGCCCAGGCTGACGGCGTCCTCAGTGCTGTGACAGCGCCACGAGGGAGCAGGCGCTCTGCCCAGCCACGCCCATGTTTCTGTCCTGGCCATAAAGTGGGGACAGGCGGGAATTTACGGCGGGCTGTAAAGTCATCAGAGGCGGTTTCTGGGGTTCAGGCGGAGGGCAGAAGTTCACGACCTCCAGGCGCTTCCGGGGTGCTAATAACCCTCCGGGGCTGAGACCGCTGGTGCCCCCGGCCAGGGTCCCCTCCTCAATGCTTCTCAGCCGGGATGGAGGAACGCCGTGGGCTCCGTCCGGTGCTGCCCAGAGCAGGGCACTGGGGCTGGGGGCCCCGTTTCAGGCTTTCCTCTCCCTGCCACCTGGGGAGGAGGGCTTCCTGGCATGGGAAAGGAGGGACAGAACACGTCTAAGAAGTCCCTTGAGCCCTACCAGGGGGTCCCACAGGCCTGTGGTCACCTCCTGACCTCTCACTTGCTGGCTGTGTGACCTTGAGCAAGTGTCTCCCCCTCTCTGGTCCTGTCCTCAGTCTTCATGGGGAGGACACCCTTGCTGTCACTGAGCTCCCTGCTGGGAACACGGTGGTTGAGTAAGGAGAGCACTTCCTGGTCTCCTGCGCCACCCTGGATCTTGCCATCTCAGGTCTTCCATCCTCCCAGCCCTCAGAAATGTGGGCCAAAGGGCCTGGGAATCGCCCGGCCGCCAAGGGTTTTGGGCTCTGGAGCTCGAGGACCTGGATTCTAGTCCCTTTCCACTTTCCACTCTGTGACCAGGCGAGTTGCGTAACCTCGCTGAGTCCCTCGGACCCCAGAGAAGGGAGACTTTGGCACCAGCGCCCTGCCCGGGGCGTTCATCTGTCCACCTACGGGCTGCTGGGCCTGTCCTGGAGGAGCCTCCGATGTGCCCATTTTCAGGTGGGAAGAGCGAGGCTCAGAGAGGTAGGGTGACGTCCCCCGTGCCACCCAGCGGGAGCCTGGTTTAAAGAAGGCAGGTGCCCGTCCTGTCTCCTCGTGGGCTATTCCAGGTTAAAGGACCGAATGGAGGGACAGTGGCAATGCCAGCTTGGTGGGGTGACCATGAGAAGTGGCCCGTCACAGACCTCGGGGTCACAGATCAGACTGTCCATCCCCTGGGACGTGCCCACAAACATGGGTTTCGTTCTCGGGCTCCGGCTGGTGCAGCCAGGGGGGCGGGGCGGAAAGGGAGGCGGCTGGCACGTCCAGTCCTTGGCCTCTGGGTTGGACGGTCAGGGCGGAGTCCCTGCTCTGCTCCTTGCTCAGGATGAGCTGCTCCAAAGCTGGGCTTCTGTAAGCTGCCATGGCCCAGCTGACTTTGAGGAGCACCTGAGTGGAATCACACAGATCACAGCCAGCACCTAGCAGGTGCTCAATAAACGGCAGCCATTAGTAATGCTCATTATCACTAGATGAATAGGCGAGGGAGGTGAACTTCAGCTGTCTATGGGAATCCTGTGGGTGGATCCCACTTCCCACAGCTGGGACAGGCTGCCTGTGGGGGGGGTGCGTCTGGCGGCCAGAGGTGTTCAAACAGTGATGGGAGATCCTCAGTCACAGTCTGCAGCTGACCACCTGGAGGGCATCTTCCATTTGAAAATAAATCTCTTTGTCAGGGCTCAGCTTGTCCAGCCAGAAGGGTTCGCCCTCAGGGGGGTCCGTCACACTGGGGAAAATATTGATGCGAGTCCCTGGGTAGAGTAGAAGGTGACGGTGCACATCACCAAATCCAAGGCTCTGAGAAGTCCTGCAAAGAGCCGCGAACTGAAGACATTGGTCTGTTTTAAAATGGAGCCTCTCTCAGATGTGTCTGGGCAGGTCTGTGTTTGACAGAAACTGCTGTGTTCTAGAAGCATCTGTCTGGGGGAGTTCCACCTCATGGCACTGGACGCCCATCCTGCTCTGAGATGGAGGCCGTCTCAGGGGTTCCAGGAGCAGTGAGCGCCCGTCTTGGCCACTCTGCAGGAGGACACCACATTCCCGGTGGGCAGCCACCCCGTCCTGGCCTTCTGCTACTGGTGTCCACGAGGAGGGTGGCCCTGGGGACGTGAGGTGCGCTGGACGGCGTGGGCAGGGTGGGCAGGTGGCTCCAGGCTGTGACTTCTGCCCTGGTTTTGCCAGAGGCTTCTCACCTTTCGTCCCGGGTTCCCAGGACGTACGCGGGCTTCCCCGTGGAGCACAAAGCGCAGCGCCAGTCAAGGACCGCGTAGAAAACCGCTTCCCCTGACCCCACCCCAGGAGGCAACCTTGCAGGGCACGGCCGTCTGTCCTGTTCGCTGCTGGGTCTCCAGCACCAGGAATGTGCCGCCGGGCACATAGTAGGTGCTCAGCGACATCTTTCCCGAGGGTCATCTGATGGGCAAAAGTGGACTTTGCTCTTGGGCTGTGTATCAGTCTCAGAGATGGCACT
The DNA here is from genome assembly GCF_045843805.1 of Urocitellus parryii. NCBI lineage: Eukaryota > Metazoa > Chordata > Mammalia > Rodentia > Sciuridae > Urocitellus > Urocitellus parryii. The sequence goes on from NC_135535.1 coordinate 12,322,623, forward strand.
TGGGATAAGGAGACAACTTTGTCCTGGGCTGGATGGCCTCATTGCGAGTAAGTAAGGACGGGGGAAGGAGACTCGGCGTTCTGGGGACCTCACGCCCTGCCCCCACCCGGGCCTTCTCTCCCTGGCTCAGGACTGGCCCCGCCCACCCTCTTCTGGAGAGCCAGCTCCGGTCCTGTCTGCCTGTGGCTCTCTGTGGCTGGGACACTGCCCCCCCCCAGACTCTCCAGACCCCCCCAGGCCTTGCTCCCTCCCCCTCTTGCTGAGTTTCTTCTCCAGGTTCGGCGAGCCCCCTCAGGCCTTTCCCTGGGTCTCCCTGTGACTCTGGCTGTGACGACGGCAGCACACGGCTTTCCAGAAAGTTCCACCCAAGACAGCTGGGAGACGGGCACATGGGACTCTGTTATGTCGGTGACCACCTAAATGTGCAGTCCTCTCAGAGTGAAATTCCCCGTTAACGGAAAGCATCGTCTGTTCCAGGAACTGGGACGTCAAGTGGCTGCAGCGAGACTGAGTGTCTAGAGGCTTCCCGGGCGGGGGGTGGCCGTGTGTCTCGGGACCCATTTTGGGATGGGACCCCTTTCCTGGGTGCTCTGGCAGCTGTGGGGTCGGGGGCACGGGGAGGCCTCTGGCCGTGTGTTTTGGAGGCTGGCTCCGTGGTGCTGGGCGGAGGGGTCAGAGGCTTCTGGAAGCGGGGACACTAGCCACGAGGCTGGAGGTGATGGGACTTGAAGCCGGGTGGGGACAGATGGCCAGGAAGATGCAGGGCACAGACACTGCCTTGTTTTGAAGACCCCTTTGCCCAAGTCCCTGCTGTCCCGCCTCAGAGGACTGAGAGCGCTTTTCTGCTCCAGGGCAGCGGGCTGAGCGGGGGACAGCCAGACGGAGGTGGGACGCCACCTGGCCTGGGTGGGCCGGCTCCTGTGTGCTCCTCAGAGACCAGCTGCAGAGACGGGGGCTCCGTCCTCCCCTGGGGTCCACAGGGAGGGGCACGGCTCTCCTCTGGGGTCCAGGTGAGGAGAGGAAGGTGACTCTGCCTTTCTAGTCACTGTGCCTGGGGACAGTCACCGCAGCACACCTGTGGCCTTTTGTGTCACAGTGAGAAAAGTGAAAGGAGCTGGGACTAGACCCTGGTCCTGCAGGTGCTGCCCCGAGACCCTGAGCAGGGCTCTGTCGCCTCCCGCTGCAGCCGGGAGCTGGCCCGAGTGAGCTGAGGCACAGCGGCTTCACCGGGGGCTCCTCCTGCGGGGGCCTCTGGAGCCTGCTCAGCCCCAGGAGCCCGTGGGGACGCAGGGCCGGCAGGTCCCTGTCCCTTAGTGCTCTTCCTGCGGCACCTTACCTGGCTGCCGGCCTTGAGCCACAGAACCAGCAGGAGGGCGTCTGAGCGGGAGGCTCCCGAGGGGTCAGGCCCGTGGTGGACACAGCGCCCCGTGGCCTGAGGCCCTGGGTGGCCTGCCCTTTGCAGGGTCTGGGTGCGGTGGCGGAGGCCGCAGGTGCCAGGGCCTCAGCGCGGCGTCTCCTTGGAGGCTGGGGCCGGCTCCGCGGCGCGTGGCAGCAGGCTCTTCCCGGGGATCAGGGAAGGTTTTGCCAAGGGACCCACGGCCTCAGACAGGGGTGTCCAAACCTCCCTGCCCTCTCCAAAGGGGACACGGAGAGCCTGGGGCCTGGGGACCGCTGACCAGACGGCACCCAGCTGGGGAGGCAGGTGGGACCCGAGTCCCGTCTTTCCAGCGCTCGCTCGGGGTCCCCTTTCCCGTACCCCAGGACACGCCTTCTCAGAGGGCTTCAAAGCGCCCTGGAGAATCCCTTTCAGACCTTTTGAGGAGTAAAATGTGATACATTCATATTTTATAATACAGACGCCTCTCTCTCAACCCAGGGGGGGGCACGCTCGTTTCCCCCTGTTGGGCAGGGAGGGGGAGTGCGCTGGCTGGTTCTCGAGGCCAGGCCAAGCGTGTGGGGCCCGTGGATTACAGCCCACCCAAGCAATGCCCTGTGAGCAGGGACGTCCTGAGGGTCGGAAGTCCTGGCCCTCAGGGAGGGACTCGGGTGTTTCACTATGTCTCTAGAACTTGTCCCTCCACGCACAATGGCGGTGATGTTCCCATCTGGTGTGTGTGAGGAGTGCCTGGTGACCTTGTCCCTCAGTTTCCCATCATCAGACTCCTGATGACATCGCTTGTCAGGGGAACAGCACGCCGTGGCCTCACCCAGCTCAGTCTGGGGAGCTGCTCTTTGGCCATTTTTGGAACATGCCCCAATGGCTTCAGCCTCAGGGCCTTGGCACTTGTTGGCCTGATGCCTGGAGTGCTGTAGGCTCTCCTCAGGGCGGCTGCCACCCGTCACCAGGGCTCAGGGTCTTGACTGCACGGAGACTTGGCCTGTCCCCTGACTCCATCAGACCCTCCCCCAGGGGTTGCTGGCCACGTCCAGTCTCGCGGTTCTGCGACAGGGTTATTCTTCTCTTTGTTTATTTGGCTCCTAGTCTTCCTCCTCCCCCTCAGAACATGAGCTCCAAGGGAGCGGGGAGCGTCTCCGACTTCTGCCCCCGTTTCTCCGCCTTCAGTCAGTGCTTTGAACAGTGGATCCTGAACCTCACTGTGGGCTGAGCCCTGCTCTCGGGGGCTCTGCTGCAGCTGCGGGGCTCCTCACCTCCCGAGGCCCCCCTCGGCCTCTGGTTCTACTGTCAGAAGCCTCCTCTTTTCCTGGACCCATCCTGCCCTCCCGTACCTGCACAGTCTCTTCCTGTCACCTTGGAAGGGAGCTCGGTGTCTTCCTCACTTGGTGACCCTGTTTTGCTCTTTTGTCCCTTTCTTTCTGCCCTGCCAGGTCCTCTCAGGTAAGTGGGTCATCTCCCATGACTTCCTGAGCTACCCCCAGGCTGCGCTCTGTTCAGGACCGTCCCTGCCTGGCCAGGGACACGGGCCGCAGGGTGGGAACCGCACAGCCCCGCTGTGGCCCGCGGTGGGGCCCGCAGGCCAGGCCTGCCAAGCTCTGCGGCGCTGCCCGGACTCCTGGGGGTGAGGGGAGGCCCAGTGTCAAAGTCCGAGATGCCCTGGTCCGTCCTGGCGACCTGCCCGAGCTGGCCGTGAGCCGGGCTCTCCAGGAGGAAGACACAGCCTGCGGGCCTCCCAGGGCCTCACCGGCCAGAGCTTTTATCAAATGCCAGTGACATGGCACAGGCCCCTGGTTGTCCCCCAGGGTCCCCTGCCGTGTCCTGTGGTTGTGGGGAGGAATCTGTCCCTGCACCGGGGCCTGGCTCCTCTGGTGGAAAGCCGCTTTCCCACACGGCCTTGTCCCTTGTCCTGCCATGTACTCCCCATCCCCAGCCAGGTCCCCTGTTTATGGCTCCCTTCAAATAGCATCACGGATCCTTGGGCGATAAGCACCTCTGTGTGGCTGTTTGGGAGCCGTAAATGACTTGGATCCGAGGGATTCTAATTGCTAAGGAATGGCTTTATGGCCTCCTGGCGATAAGAGGGCTGTAACCTCCTCCCCCAGCTCAGGTCCCACCCCCAGGGTCACTCAGCGGTCAGGGCCCTGGCAGCTGGGGGAGGTGAGAGGCCTTCAACTCCCAGAGCATCTGGGAGCAGCTTGGCTCTGTCCACAGCCTGCGGGCTTCCTGGTGACCCTATCGGCCCTGCCACTCTGCCTGAGCCCCATGCTCCCTTGTGAGGACCCCCCATGGGGGCCCAGAGCCCACTCGGTGTGTTTATTCCAGCTGGACAGAAACTGTCAGGGGAGGGAGCACCGGGGGGAGGCAGAAGGTCACTAGTCACGGTGCAGGGCCCGCTTGGTCGTCTAATGTTCATTGAGCACAGGCTGCTGGACAGGAGAGCTGACCTGTGATGGTGGGAAGCCGCGAGTCCACACCCGTGGACCCCACCATATCCCCACGGATGTCCTGTCTTATAAAGTAATTACTAACCTGGCCCATGACTGCCACCGTCCCCCCCCCAGTCCCTCGACCCCCTTCCTCTGTCCCCTCACCTCCTTCCCATTTTCGTGGTTCTCCCCCCTCCTGCCTTCTTCCTCTTATTCTGCTCTAGTTTCTGCTCCTGAAAGAAAACATTTGACCCTTGGTTTTCTGAGTCTGGCTCCGTGTGATCTCCTCCGGGTCCACCCACTCACCAGCAAATGCCACAATGTCACTCTTCTTTGTGGCTGGGTGGAACTCCGCTGTGCATATAGACCACATTTTCTTTATTCATCTGTGGACGGAGACCTGGGCGGGTCACCACGTGGCTGCCGTGATGGCACTGCTGTGACCCCGGGTTTGCTGACTCTAGTTCTTGGGGATAAATACTCAGCCGCTGGATGGATTTCCTCCAAGAGGCTCAGCCAGTCTCCTCTTAGCGATTCTGGCTTTGGCGACCACCCAGCCTCGGTGGACATGGTCATGCCCAGTATTTACCAACAGGGGTGCCTTGTTGAAGGACGGGATGCTCTCTAAGAACCGTGTCCTGAGGCTTTGTCCTACCAGCATCAGAGGGCACCGCCACAGAGTAGCTACGTGGCATGAGGGCCATCACTGTCAGGACCACGTGACCCACGTGGCCCACGTGGCCCACCATTGGCCAAAACGGTGGCCCTGCGTGCCTGTGTTTGCGCATTTAATATTTTTGAGTAAACAGCTTTTTCTGATTAACCCTGGGTACCACAGCAGGTGTCTCACCGATCTCCCGCCGTTCCCAGGAAGGAGCAGCCCCAGCCTGGGCCAGAGTGAAATCCCATGTAAGGGCATCAGGCGAAGGAAGTGAACTGACCACTTCATCCCATTATACAGAAGGGGAAGTGACGTGACGGAGGAAAACCCACGCACAACTTCATGAAAACAACACAATTCTCTTCCAAGTGATGAAGCTGATTCTTTTTTTTTTTGAATTGCAAACTGTTGTCACATCAGCTTGACTTTTGTGATGCTCAGAAAGAGTGCAGCTTCTGAATTAGAAAGTCACTTAAGTTTAAGTGAGGAGGTAAGCACTCAAATGGAGGGAGACTGGGTAGGTGCCAACACGGGGAGACAAAGGCTGCCGTTCTGAGTACATTCCCCCACCGTCCAATCCACACGGTCACACCGTTCAGAATAAAATATCCACAGCAGATAACTTTCTTGAGGAATATTCAAACTAGAACTTGGAGGGACATCAACAGCACACTTACTAGACCGACAGTGTGGTAATTTATGGTTATTCAAACATTCGGTGATGCATGTCCTCTTGTAAATAGAATCACGGGGCCAAGGAGTTGCATTAGATTATTAACAGTCGGTGCCAGCTTGCCCTCTGAGACGATTCACTCCACTCCCCAGGTCTGAGGCCGCCTGTCTCACCAGACCCTCGCCCATGGATTTGCCAATCTGAAAGATCCACCGATGTCTTGGTTACGGCGATTTGACTGGTTGTGGTTGAGGTTGAGAATATTTCCCATGTTTGGTGTCCATTTGTACCCGAGTCCTGCGAATCTCTTACTATATTTCTAAACGTTTTGCAGATAGGGACTTTTTACCTGGAGTTCTAGAGGAATTTGAAAAACAACAAATAATTATGTCTTACATCCACAGTGTTTTTTGCTTGTTTTTTGATACTGGGGATTGGACACTGGTGGGTTCTACCACTGAGCTACATACAGCCTCATCTGTTTCTTTTTTTGTGTGTGTGAGAAGGGGCCTCACTTAGTTGCTGAGGCTAGCCTTGATGTTGCCATCCTCCTGCCTCAGCCTCCCGAGTCACTGGGTTTACAGGTGTGTGCCACAGCACCCAGCTCCATCAAGGGCTTTACAGGTAAAAAAAAAAAAAAAAAAAAAAAAAAAAAAAAAACCTTGGCAGAGGCTCTTTTATCCCTATTTAATGGGTGGGAGAGTCGGATCCAGAGAGTGAAAGTGACTCTGTGTGGGGAAAATTGCAAAAGATGTTGAAAGGGGCACATAGAAATGACGGCGGTTCCGTCGGGCCACCCTAGCAGGACGTCTGCCTCTTTCATTGTTTTTGAGCTATTTTTCAACTCAAGTTACTGAAAACTGATAGAATGCAAATGAGTCACGTCCAGTGGAGATGCCATCGGTCACTTCCCATGGCAGGTGACTCCTTTTGTCCGTATTTGCTGTCCCCTCCGTGATCTTGACGGTCCCGGGCGCATCTGTCCTTGGAACTTCTTCTTTTTTAATGTTTTTTTTTTTAGTTGCCGCTGGACACCTATCTTTATTGATTTATTCATTTTTATGTGCTGCTGAGGGTCCAACCCAGGGCCCCGCCCGTCTAGGCGAGCGCTCTGCCGCTGAGCCTCACCCCAGCCCCTGGCACTCCTTAGAACAGCTTGGCGGACCCTCCGCGGACGGGTGAGTTGAGCATATGTCGACACTTGTCCGTGTTGTGCTTTTCTTCGCCCACCTCCCGCTGCCCCAGCAGAGCATCCTAACCGGGTGGTCTGTAAGGAAAAGAGACGTCGTGGCCCTGATTCTTGGGGCTGGGGGATCCCAGGTGCAGGGGCTGGCATCTGGAGGGGCCTTCGGTGTCATGGTGACGGGACCAAGGGGAAGATGCCGAGAGGGACAGAGGAGGGGGCTGGGCCCATCCTTCTGGAAGGAACCCCTCCCAGAGTGACGCACGATTCCATCGGGGCGCAGACCTTACAGGTCCCACCTCTTGGTGGCATTACGATGGCCACGATGTTTCTAACACTCACATTCTGGGGGCGTATTGGAACCAGGGTGAATATTTATGAGAAGCCGCCTTTTAAAGAAGTCGTCCTGGAACTTCTCTGCATCTCCAGTCCTCGGGGCCAGACTGGGAACCCAGCGGAACGGGACTCGGGTGCCCGTCGGGCTCCTTGGGTGATCCATTTTAAGCCTGAGCGCTCTTCACAGAATCATGAAAGCCACGGGCCTTTCCCTGGGAAAAGGGAGCTCACCACTTTGCACACCGCCTGGCGAGTCCTGGCTTCTCTGGAACTAGACGGTGAGCTCCTGGAGCGCGCTCGGGGTCAGAGCGGCTGCTCACACGTAGGAAGAGGCAGGGGCTGCCGGAGGGGACCACTGTCTTCTTAACAGGTGCCAAGCGCTTGCCACGCGCTAAATAGATGAACTCAATTGTCACAGTGATCCTAAGAGGCAAGACACTCTACCCAGGGGACTGGTGCACAGAGGGGGCGTGTCACTTGCCCAAGGTCACCCAGCTGGCAGCAGTGGCAGGAATTCTCCTTGGTCCCGCAGACAGGAGGGAAAGGGAGTGAAGCCCTTAGGGAGGAAGAAGTGGCACCACAGAGTCAACGCCCCTCTCCGTAGTGAAGCTGCCACGTCTGGTCACCTGAACCCCTTAGGGTTGGGTGAACCCTGTTTCCAGAGGAGGCTGGGGGAGGGGAAGGGTGTGTGACAGGGAAAGAGGATGAGGACCCAGGGTTGTGGGGGGGCTTGTGCTCCCCCTGCCCCACTCAGAGGGAGGCCCAGAGTGAGCAGGACCAGATGCCTGGCCCGGGGCCTGAGCAAGGCAGAGGCCAGGAGGTGGGCAGGAATGTGGTGACACTGGCGAGAACACCTCCGGCTCCCGCCTCCGCCCCGCGAAGACCCCTGCAGGACGTGGGGGTCGTGTTGAAACCTGAGCACCTGAGGGATCCGCGACCTGGAAGCTGCTAGAATAAACCTCCTGACACAACTGGGAAAGCGGGTCCGCGGCAGCCACACGATCGGAGTCCCCTTTTGGCACCTGGTGTCTGAGGCCCAGGGGGGCGCTGCCAACCTGTCCCCTGCTGCCACTTTTGTGGGTGACCTGGCCCTTCCCCCTCTGGCCCCGGCCTTCCGACTCAGCCAGGGCTGCTGGACAGCAGGAGTGGCTCACGGTGCCCAGGCTCTGATGTCGGGCACTTTCCCGTTGACCAGGACAGTCACACCCTGTGAGCCGCAGTCCTGTCCCGTCCTGTGCCTGAGGGCAGGGCTGGCACAGTGACCACCTTACAGACGAGGAAACCGCGGCTCAGGGGACGGAACCCGAGAGGGTGGGGACAAGGACCTGCCTCCACGTGGGCTCAGCCTCTGCCCTCTGCTATGCACGCTGGCCTCCTCTTGGAGCCTCTGAGTGACTCTGGGCCGGTGGGAGTTTCTGCGTCCATCTACCGACGGCCAACAGGAGGCTCAGGCAGGGCTGTGCTCTGCCCCGGGGACTCCCTCCATGGGGACAGAGGTGGATGACATCTCAGACTCTCCAGGACACAGGGGGTGGTCTGCCCTGGGCCCCGGGCCCCTAGAGCTTACTGTCTCACCCCCATTTACACCGGTCAGGCCGACCGCCCTTCCCAACCCCGAAGAATAACCCACGACACCAAATTCTGTATTAAATTAGAAAAAAGTTCTATTTCTGTCCCACTCTGGAGTGTTCACATCAAGGCCGTCAACAAGGAGCTGGGCACGTGTCCACTTCCCTCGCAGGGGAGGGTCCGCACCAGCCTTCCACCCACCGGGGCGGGGCCCCTGTTGTTCATCTCCGCGTCCAGTTCCGTGTTCTCGGTGCCCAGGGGGTGCCCGACAGACGCGTGTTGAATGAGTCCACGAGGAACGACACTTCTGCAGCCTCCTCCCTGCCTCGGTGCTCACTGTGGCTCGCCTCATCAAAGGAAGGGAGAGAAGTGTGTCCAGAAGTCATCTTGTCCAACTGCTTTATGTCACAGATGAGGTCCAGAGAGGGCAAGTGACCTTCTGGAGGTGGCACAGCAAGTTCAAGGAAGCTCAGGTGCCAGAGGACCCCCTACGCATTCCCGTTCAGCTTGTTTTCTGCACCAGGAGAGCAACTTGGGCTGGAGAGACGAGTGTGGTCCTCTGCTGTCTGTCCACCCTGCTGCGGAGGCCCGTGCCCCCTTCCGATGGCAGGTCAGGACAGCTGAACAGATGCTCTTCCCTGAGACCCAGGGCACCCTCTGCCGCCTGCTGTCACCAGAGAAAGAGGGTTTCTGGTTCCTAGGTTGAAGTGGCACAGATGCCGCCCCAGCTGGGGTGCGGAGGTGGAAGGAGGCCGAGGGCGGGGAGGCAGGTCTGGGGGAGCAGAGGGCCCTGGAAGGGTGGCATCTCCCATGGGTGCTGCGGGAGGAGGGCCATGTGGGCGGGGACCCAGGCAGAGGGCAGCTGACGTTGAGCAGGTGGGTAGCAGCCTGTGGGGGGAGCCAGCCCGGGCAGAGCAGAGGGTGTCAGCACGGAGCCCTGTGAGAGGAGAGGTCGGGGACAGAGGCGAGTTAACCCCGGGCTGTCCCTGCACCTCCCAGCTTCCCCGGGGCCTGGGACTTCCTGGCTCAGCAGTGAGAGTCCTGTGTGGACCTGGTCCCTGTAAGGAGGGCATGACCCTGGGTTAGGGGACAGTCCTAACTCTGCCACTTAGAATCATGAGTCGGATCCTGGTCTCTGCAGCAGCAAAAGAAATAAGGGCATGAAAAAGTTCCACCCGGAGCCTCGGGGTGGCTGTAGACACCTGTGTCCCTGGGGCAGGGCAGGCTGTCTGCTGTGTTCACTGCTCTACTGCCGAGATGAGCGCCTGGTGCATGCCCAGAACATATGCAGCTGTGAAATTTCGTGCAAGTCCCACCGTCCACCCCCTGGAGGAAGGAGAAGTGATCACCATTCAGGGATGAGGACGAGGAGAGGCCAGCCACTCGCCCAGGCTGGTCTTCCAGAAGCCTCCTTGCCTGTGCTATTTCACACAGCCCCGGGGGCTTCCTCACACCTGGGGCTGGCTGGGATGTCCCCAGGTGGTGGTCCCTCCACCCCGCCCTGATGACCAGGGCACTCACAGCCACGTCCAGGTTCACGGGCAGGGCCACGTCGGCCTCACCCAGCTGCTGCAGGGCGCCCAGGCTGCCGGTCTTCTCCTGCTTCCGCCACTTGGCTCGCTGATTCTGGAACCAGATCTGTGGTTGGGAAGGTGGAGAGGCATGAAGGAGTTCCCCATGGCCCCTCCCCCGGGTCCGCACTTCACAGTTTATGAGCCCTCCCCCCGGGTCCGCACTTCACAGTTTATAAGCTAGATGCATGTAGGGTTTCTTTGGATCTGGACCTCAGCTTTCTGAGAGGGGACCCCGTTTGTGGTCTTTGGTGCCTACTGGGCTGTGGGGACCATGCAGGAGGGATACTGGGAATCTAGGGGGCTGTGGTCTAAAGGGGGCAGCTTCTCAGCTCCTGCCTCAGTCAACACCTGGAAACCTAAGCTCCGTATTTTTGACACAACCAGTTTCTAGGGGGAAAATGTTGATCTTTATGTGAAAGCTTCTAAGTGTTAAGATACTGTGCAGGCCCAATGAAACCCATTCGGTGGTCCTGAAGTGTGACCATGTGAACTTGATGGTTGCTCTGAGGCGGGAGTTGAATTCTAGGCTTCAGGGCAGATTCGGGTGGGGAAAGAGGAGAAGGGTAAGGCAGGGTGGGCCTCAGCCAGGGGGAGAGGAGTTGGAATGGAATAGAGTGGAGAGTTGGCCTGGGCCGGGTTGGGAGTTCCAATCAGGACCTGTGCCTTGCGTTGGTTTTTGAAAATGAAGAATGACGTGGGAGACTGTTTTAGAGAGAGTGCCCACGGGGTACCCTTGAATCCGGCGGAACTTTGTGTGGGGGCCTGGTGTTTGCAGTTGAGAAAGGGTGGAAGGTACCCGCTGGTGACAGGGAGTGGCTGTGTTTGTCACCGGGGATGAAGTACCAGACACTCTGGGGGAAGAGATGACAGAGGGCAGATGAGACTGTCGGTGCTTAACCAGGCTCTCGCCACGGACCCCACAAGGTGTGTGTGTCCCGCAGCGACTAAAGTCGTCACTATCTGGCCTTCACAGAAGTTTGTCCACCCCCTGGCCTGGACTGTCAAAACCTGGTTTCTGAACGAGGCTGCGGGGGTGACCGACCCCTGGAGCGTAAGCACGCGGGGAGGAAGAGGCCGAGACCAGCAGAGGCCCGGATGCTGCCTCCCTCCATCTGCTCCCCACAAAAGGAGAGAAACCGTCTTATAACGATGGCTTATTTCTCATCAGATGGTGGTTTCAGCGCTTGGAAAATAGTATTTGGCCAATGAGATGAAGCCAATGGAAAATTCCAGAAGGGGCACCCCAGGGGCTCAGGACGCAGCAGGTCACGGCGGTCCCTGCCAGGGCTGGGGCTGGAGGTGCCGTACCTGCACCCGAGCTTCTGGCAGGTTGATCCTGGTGGCCAGCTGGCTGCGGACGTGGACGTCGGGGTAGTGGGTGAGCTGGAAGGTCTTCTCCAGCTCCCGCAGCTGCTCCGTGGTGAAGGTGGTGCGGACCCTGCGCCTGCTCTTCCTCTCCTCTGCAGGAGAGAGGGTCAGCTGTGTCAGGAGCCCTGGGACAGCACCGCGGGGAGGCTTGCGCGGCCTCCATCTGCCCTTCCAACCCCGGCTGCGAGTCTGGGCCCCTGCTCTCTCCCCTAGCCCCCCTGGTGTTTTAAACGTTTGCCTAGTCTGACCCCCATCTCATCCACACTGGACGGGGAAGCCAAGTTCACCTTCTAGAACAGTCTCTAGAACAGTGCCTTTGTGCCGCTCAGATACCCTCAGTGACTCCCCTCGTCTGCAGCGGGGGACAGCACACTGTGGTCCGCAGGCCGCCTCTGGCCCACTGTCTGTTTTTAAATAAAGTCTTATTGAGCACAGCTCCAGCCCCTGATGTGTGCACTGTCATCACGACAGGGGCCACATGGCCACAGAGACTAAGATAGTCACCATCTGGCCTGTGACAGAGGAGCGTGCCAACTCTGGTCCACACAGCGAAGGCCCCACTCGGCAGCGGTGGGCCCCGCCAGTGCCCAGCACGACGTGAGAATGTGGGACCCCTTTTGTTCCCAAAGCAGAGAGAGCTCTTCTCCTTCTCTGACCTGCCGTGGGGTGAGGTCTGTCCCCCTGACTGAGCACGTGTTTTCTTGGGGTAAGTGCAGACCCTCAGAGGGGCCCTGGGGCTTGAGGACATGGATGCCCCTTGAGGAAAGTTGGCTGGACCCTGCCACGCTGCAGCTGACCGTGACCTTCCTGGAGACCGTGCCAGCCCCTTCCCAAGGCGGGGAGGGCAGCATGATGGGTGGGGCAAGGGACCGTCGGCCGAGAGCCCATCCTCAGGCAGCAGGAGGTGGCCAGAGGATACTGACCCAGAGTCGAGGTGCCAAGTTCCAAGCCCCTGGCACACGCTGCCATGACCCACTGGACTCACTGACAGAAAACTATTCAGGATTCCAAGAGGGTGGACACAGCAATCAACCCCACTTCTGGGGCCTCCCCCTGGGCACAGGGACCGTGTGGCTGCACTGGTCACACCCCCATGCAGCCACCCCACCTCCATCCCTCTGCCAACCCCACACCTTGCCTTGTTGGAGCGGGGACACCACCGCGTGCCTGTGTCTTTGGGGTTTTCTCTGACAGTCCCATGGGCCTGGGGTCACCTATTCTCACTTGTTTATGATCCAATTCTACAGATTCTTCGATACCTGAGTTCGTCCTTATGGTCACCTCAATTCCCAACCTTGCCGGCCCCGGGGGAGGTGGGGCCGGGGGCGTCTACCATTCTAGATGATCTCCTGGCCTCTCCTGATTCCGACCTCATTCCTGTGAGGAAAAGCTGCTCCAGGTGAAGGAGAACCTAGGTCCCCCTGCCCCAGGCCACCCACACTCAGCCCAGAGGACACGCTCCTTGGTGACAAGCTCACACCTGCCTGCTGGCATCTCTCTCGGGACAGGGGCTCCCGTGGCAGGGAGGCATCAGACTAGCGGGACACCAGCATCACACGGAGCTTGGGGAATGTTTGCTCTGCACGGATAAATGTGAAACTCAGGTTCTGAAGACGGTTGACATGTTGGTCTGAAGTTGCCTACAGGTCAGATGTCTCAGTCAGACAGCGGGTGGGGGTCAGAGCTCCAGCTGAGGTCCCTGCCTCCCACCGGCCCACTTTCTTCTTCCCTTAAGAAAGGGGTAGAACTACCTCCAGCCATGAACTGGAGCACAGGCCACAAAATGGGGCTGACTTAACTGAAAAGATCAACTAGCATTTTTTTTCTTTGGTTGCTAGGAAGGACGTGAGTTCTGATCGTGCTCACTCCGATCTGCCACCTGGACCTCGTTTTATTTGCTCTCTGGGACCCACTCTCCCCATCTGCAGACTGGGGTTGGGGAGAGGAGTTGAAGGATCCAGTGGCAAAGGCCAGTCCACCCCGACCTCCCAGGGTCCTCCTTCTCTCCAGGCGGATGACTCTGAAGACCTTCAGGGTGGCGAGGAAGAGGGCCAGCGGGGGCCTTCCTCTCCAGAACCAACCAGGCAGTGACCTCTGCGGTGGAAGTGGGGCCTCATGGTGGGTTCTCGGTCTCACTCCCCCACCTCCCCTGCTTGGCTGTAATTCAGTTTTTACCTCCTTAACATATTTTTAATCACTTTTGCCGACTCTTGGAAGACCCTTGAGAGTGAACGACAGTGAGGTTTTAAACATTATTTTCCGTCAGAGTAAGCGATGGGCTTTCAGCCACCTTTGGTAGGAGTCTGATCTCTGCCGCTCCTTCCTTTCCTCTCCTTTCCCCTCCCCAACTCCACCTGCTTTTAAAATTTAATTTTAAAATATTATATATGTATGTATTCTATGTTTAGAGCTGATGGTGTGCTTAAGGAATAGGGCTGAGGCCAATCAGGAGTGATGTAGAGACAAAGGGCAGCTGTTAACCCCTGCAGGAGCTTAGTGGGTCTTCTGAGTACCAAGAAGAGGCACTGAGGGCCTGTCTGCAGGGGTGCAGCGTGAACAGGCTGGGCTCCTCCCATCCATCCATCCATCCATCCACTCATCCATTCACCCATCTACCCACCCACCTATCCATCCATCCATCCATCCATCCATCCATCCATCCATCCATCAATCCACTCATCCATTCACTCATCCACCCAACCACCCATCTACCCATCTACCCACCCATCCACCCATCCACCCACCCATCCATCCATCCACTCACTCATCCACTCATCCACCCACCCATTTACCCACCCATCTACCCACCCTTCAGCATTTTAGATGCTCATCAACAACAGAGTGCAGTTCTATAGGAAGTTGAAAAACATTCACAGAGGGGCAATCCCAGGCTGTGGGGCATGGTGTTGAGATCCCCCTGGAAATATCAGGATGTGGGGGGAGATGCTGTGTGTCAAAGTGGGGTGCAGGACCAGAATACAGGCAATAAGACAACATGGAGGACAGAGGGTGTGAAATTGGAGGTAGATTATAACAAAGCAGAGCTAGTACCCCCGTCTTCCCAGAAGGAAACTTGGGCAAACTGGAGTTTGTGACTAAGAGGAGATTCCTCAATACAATAATTACTTCGAAGCTTCCATTCGCGTTCCTGGGGGAGCAGCTGTGAAGCTGCGTGTGGCTTCCCCCACCCCCAGCAGGGCTAGAAGAGCATCCTGGGGAGGTAGGATGGAGAGGGCAAGGACACAAACCCCACTCTGCCTAATGACCTGGTGGCTGATGGCTTGGAGGAAGGCTCTGCCAGGTCACAGGACTGTTCAATATGGCATCTGATTGGCTTTGGAAATCCACCTCCTTAGGAGAAGTGTTTGTCTTTGAGAGTTGATGATGGTACGTGTCTAACGTGGTAGTGACGGCCTCACTGAAGGGGAGGTGGAGGCTGAGCCCCAATTTGGACTCAGAGTGCTGAAGCCCTTCCCCCCAGACTGGCCATAGGTTCCTGGGTGTCAAGAGTGGATACTGATTGCCCTCACCTGGGGTGTTATTCCAGATTGAACACCCCCAAGCCAGAGAAGCATAAAGAGGAGCATGCGTGGGGGCAGACTCCAGGGCTGGGATCACACCCAGTGGGTGGAGCACCCCAACCGCTGATTGGAGAGAAGGCCAATCAAGAAGGCCAAGAGACAGATAGACTTGAACCTGGGTCAGGGAAATGAGGTTAGGATCTGAGGCCAGACCTTGGGAAAGATTGGACTCCTTAGAGTCCGTGGCGGCTGTTAGTGGCTATTTAAATCAGATCTAATCCAGGTTCTCTGTTCCACTCGCCACAGCTTGTCAGCCACACATGACTGGTGGCTACCATATTGGATATGCACCATTTCCGTCATCTCAGAATGTTCTGTTGGACAGCTCTGCCTTACTGGAGTTCCCATTAGATTCTAGAAAAAGTCATATTCTGGGTTGAACTTCAAGTCTGTCCTTCCGTTACAATATCCTCTTATTGCCACAAATATCTAGGAAAGAGATTATTCAGTGGGCACAGTGCCAACTTTGATGGCCTTGGGGAAACGGATTATAGGGAAGGCCAGGGAGGGGTGACCAGCTCATCTCTGTGCCTGTGCCCAGGGAGGAGGATGTCAGTGGGGGTGGGGATGGTGTCCAGGAGCTCTGGATGGTGACTCAGAGCAGAGTCAACCTGAACATGGTCCACAGGGCAGGTTGGGAGGGGGAAGAGCAGTGTCCAAGGGGACGGCTCAGGAAGGATGAAGATCAGCCGCTTAGATTTCCCACCACACTGCAGGAGGTGACCAGGAAGGCTGACCCTCATCTTACAGACCACAGGGGTCACAAGAGAGAGAAGCAGGTGAGAGAAGGCAGAAAGCACAGTGGGGGCAGGGAGCAGAGAAGACGGTTCTGCACGGGGACCTTTGGAACCAGAGGGACCTCATTAGACCAGACCCTGGAAACACGAGCTGCCTCCTGGGGACAGGACTCTCGGCCACAGGCAAGGTCCTGAAGGAACACTGGATGAAGATCGAGAAGGTCCCGCGTCCAGGCTCAGCATCTCCCTGCCAATGGCCCAAGGCCCCGGGGGCAGGGAAAGGGGATGATGGCGGTGGGGACCTGCCACGCCTTTCATGTTTTTTCTCTCCCGTTATTAATTGTGGGGGTTGTGATCACACTTCAGTGGGCCTTCAAAGGGAACAAGGCAGCAGAACTTAATTAAACCTGAGCCATTTAGCACATCGATCATAAGAAATACACAGTCTACACAGGTGGTTAGGCCACCCAATTACGAACCCTTCTTTCCCTGGGCCTGGCGCCCACCCTGACGGCTCCTTCGCCGCCATCTGCTGATGGGCCCTGGCTGCACAGCTGGAGGCCTGGGGGCCTTCCCACGGAGCCCTGGTCTCTGAAGGCAGTGGGGTCACCAGGGAGGAGATCAGGGCGTGCTCACCGCCGTCCTGCAGCGGGGACACCTCCTGACACATGAAGGCAGGTGCGGGCCAGGAGTCTCCCCAGGGCTGACCTGCGCTGGCCCCTTCCCCAGAGCTGGGGCCACAGACCCCCCGGCTCCCTTGATCCCACAGAGCAGAAGGCAGGCCCCTTGGTGTGCCGTTCCAGGCTCTCCTGTGCTAACTTTCTAGAACCATCTGCCCTCCGCACCCCTCATTTCTGTGATTCGGTCTTACCCCACCTTTCTAGATCCCCCCACCTGCCCGCTCTCCTGACTTCCTGAGCCTGCAAAGCTTTGTCCCCTCTCCCCAAGGCCGGTGTGAATCTCCTAGTGGAAACACGGTAGGTATTTTTTTTCTTTATTTCAAATTTACGTGCTGACTTTCAGCTTGTGACAAAGCTGCCTCCATATTTAAAACAATCGTCAGGGTCTATCTTCTATCAAAATGTTAACAGTGATGATTACTCATTATTACCAGAGTTATGGTCACATTTTCTTTTCGTTTTTCTGCATGTTTTCTATTTTTTTAATAAGTGGGGATTTCTTGCATAAATAAACAAATCAAAACAAAACAAAACAAACAAAAAAAAGAAAAGAAAAGCTTAAGGTGGAAAGAAATGAGAAAGAAGAAATCACGAGAAACAATGGAGAGGGCTGGGGCTGGGGCTCAGTGGTAGAGCACTTGCCTCTCACGTGCGAGGCCCTGGGTTCGATCCTCAGCATCATATAAGAAAAAATAAATAAAATAAAGGTGTTGTGTCCAACTACAACTAAGAAATATACATATATATAAAAGAAACAGTGGAGAAGCGCCCAGTGGTAAGAAAGCCAGGGGAGAAGGGGACCAGCAAGAAGAAGATTCCAGACCACGTCCAAACTCGCCACAGCTGTCCCAGCCACACCCTCTGGCCTCAGCTGGCTGGTTGGAGGTGGACACCTCACTCAAGCTCTGCCAGTGGGTCCCTCCTTGGGGCCTTTTGGACTTGGGACTTCAGAGAGCTTGGGGATGACGTTGGAGGCTGACACAACTCTTGGAGCTATTGTGAGCCATTTGGAGGACGCAGGCTGGCAGTGAGAGTCCAGGCCACAGGCAGGGAAGCAGCTGGACAGGCGGGACACTGCTCTGGGTTGGTGTCCCATCACGGCTGAACCCTGCTTTGCCCCCTGCCCTTCCTGTGGCTTAATTTGGAAAACTGCTTCTTAATTTCTTCAATGCAATACATTCCCCTTTCCATTTTAGCTAACCTAGGACAATTTTTATCAGTCAAAATCAGTGTTCTCATTAATACTGACCACTGTACATTTTCCTGTTTAACACCCCCTGCCCCCAAATGGCTCCCCATTCCTTTTGGAATACAAAGCACAAATAAATGGCTCTGAGAGAAAGTGGATGCCACCTGGCTGTCTCCCTCTTGAAATGCTCCAGCTGAGACACCATCTGCCATGTTGTGAGGATGCTCAAGCAGCATGCGAGGACCTCTGCCTGGGGAGAAACCAGGCCTCCACCAACGACTGGCTCCAAGTATCAGAGACGTGTGAGGGCCATCTTGAAAGCACATCCTCTATTCAAGTCCAGCCTTGAGTTGACTGCACCCCAGATGCCATCTCATGAGGGTCTCTGAGCCAGAACCACCCACTTAAGTACTATTTTAAGCCAGTAAGTTTTGGGATGATTTGTTAACAATAGACATGCCTGGCACTCAAGAGGTTCAGCAGGTATTTGTTGCATGCTCAGATAACATATGCAATGGGTAAATCAAATTAAAATCATAGCTAAGCCAGGTGGGGTGGTGCACGCCAGCAATCCCAGAAGCTCAGGAGGCTGAGGCAGGAGGATTGCAAGTTCAAATCCAGCCTCATCAACTTAGCAAGGCCCTAAGCAACTTAGCAAGACCCTCTCTCTAAATAAAAAAATAAAAAGGGCTGGGGATGTGGCTCAGTGATTAAGCCCCTCTGGTTCAATTCCCTGCTACCACACACACACACACACACACACACACACACACACACGTTATAGGTACACTCTAAACTTCCTCCTCTGTTCATAGGTTTCTCCCAGCTCTGACATTCTGGGGTCCTGCTCATCAACTCTAAACTTTCTGTGCTCTGGGTCGACTTCTGACCTCCACGTTTGGTCTCTATGGTCAGAACTTTGTGAATTTCTGACTTGTGAGTTCTTGTTCCATCTCATATGGAGTCACTTCTGTACTGACACGCCCGTGCACTCTGCCTTCCCTTGTTGGATTATGTCACTACCTCTCTGTTGGTCTCCCTTGCACACCCCAGGCCAATGGCTTGTGCTCACATCCGTTCCTTCAGGTCTGTTTTGGGGGGACCCACAGTAACAAGATGCAGTTTTGCAAGCTGGGCTCACTAGGCCTGGGACTTTCTTGAACTCCCACAGGGTTCTCAGTTTTAGAACCAGCCTCCAGGTGCCTCTGAGTCCTGATGGAATGTCCCCGTGACCAGGTTAGTTTGTGACGGAGACTGGGAGATGGACTGGGAGTCCATTGAAGGGATCAAACATCACTGATGAACTTCCAGCTCTGCATTCTGTCTGCTCTGGTAGAGCCTCAGTCTCCTGTCTGAGAGCCAGAGCCATTAATCCCAAGGTGACGGGGTGCCCCATGGGCTCCAGCCTCAGCCCTATGCCAGGGCTGCCTCTCCCGGTGCCCAGAGCAGCTGAGCTTGGTTCCAGGCAGGGAAGGGAAGGAGGAGAAGAGACAAAGGAGAGAGAAGAGGAAAGAAGAAAGAGGAGAGGGATGGGGAGTGGGGTGAGTGGGGGCGGAGAGAAGGAAGAGGCAAAGGAGGGGCCAAGAAGCAAGGGAAGGCAGAGTGGGTGAGGAGCACCAAGGGACATCCGAGACTTGACCCCTGGTGACAGTGAGTGTGACCTTATTTGCAAATAGGATCTTTGCAGACGTAATGAAGGATGTTGAGAAGCACTCATCCTGGACTGGTGTCCTTTGAGGACAAGCTGACAGACCCAGGCAGAGGGTAGCAGTGTGGAGACAGGGACAGATGCTCCACAGCCAGAGTGGGCCGAGGTCGGCTGGCACCGCTGGGGGCCAGGGGGAGTGTGGACTGGATCTGCCCCCGGAGCCTCCGGAGGACGCTGACCTTGACCTCACGGCAGTGTGGTCAGGCCCCGATTTCTGGGTTCTGAGACCCTCCCTCACGGCCACGCATTGCAATAGTCATGGAAAACTGGCGTGGGGTGCAGAGGAGGAAGGGGCAGGAGGAGCCGTGGGCCGTGGGAAGGGAGAAAAGATCTGGACACGAGAGGACAGCCCATGTGTCTCGAGGGATGGCCATGAGGGCAGGGGTGTGTGACAGGAGGTCAGCCTGGGGGCCAGAAGGTCAGCCTGGGAGGGACCTGGCGTGCCATGCTAATGAGTCAGGGGCTAGGGTCGATGAGCTACCACAGGAGGGTCAAATCCAACCTGTGGCCTTTTTTTAAATAAAGTTTTATTGGAACACAAACACACCCATTCCTTGACCCATGGTTTTCAGACACTTTGGCTCCGATGGCAGAGGTAATTGTGACAGAGATCATCTGGCCACCAGAACTTAAGGTTGCCAGCTGACCCTGCTACACGACCTTCCTCAGACACCAAGGAGCCCACTGTGCCCCTGGGTGGTCCCCACTGTGGTCCCCCGACCTCTCCAGGGCCAGCCTGGCCTCACATGGGCTCTCAGCACTTACTCACTCATGAGGTGGCTCATGAGCAGGTGAGGGGACTCCCGTGCACGCCCCCCAGGCCTGGCCACCCCCACAGGTGTTCTCCCCTCCCCTCCCCCTGTGTGGGGACTTCCTTGCACGTGGTGATCGGTGGAGAGACACAGAAATGAGCTCTCTCTCTTCAAGGCCTGGGTCTCTGGTACAAAAAGGAGGTTCCTCCTGACTGAGTCGCAGGATTTGGGGGGTCCTGGGACTCCGGGGGGCTTGCCTCTCAAGAGGAGAGAGTGGGAGGCGGGACTCAGCACCTCAGATGGGGAGAGCCTCTTGCACGTCCCCATGGACTTGAGACCTGGGAGGGCCGGACCCATCCATCATGAGGGTCCCCAAGGGAATGAGAAGATGGGGGGAGGAGCTGGGTCCCTGGCCTGAGGTACAAGGCCGGCGGGTCCTGGGTCAGCCCTGGAGCCCGGACCTCAGAGCCTGCACGTACGGGCTCTGTGGCTTGGAAGAAGTCACTTTACTGCTCTGAGCCCAGACCTCCTCCAAGAGTCACCGTGGACCCCACATCAGTACCACGGAGCACGCTGCTTAGAACACAGGCTCCCGGGTCCTGCCCTGCAGGACAGTCAGATTTTGGAGGTTGGGCCCGAGACGCTGCAATTTTGTAAGCGCCTGCGTCATTTGGATGGGAGCGGGTGTCTGTGAGCCATTCCATGTGGCCCCGTAAATGCTGAATGAGAGACAAAGAGGAGTTGACTCCGTCGTTGATCTGGGGCGGAAGGACCTTGCTATTTCTATCCTGCTGTCCTTCCCTGAGGGGCACTGCATGGAAGGAGGAGGAGGACAGGGGATGGGAGGGGCATCGGCCATCAGCCACCCACACTGGCTGGGCCAGGGGCTCTGGGAGGGCTTGCCCTCCTCCTCAGGTGGAAAATGACCACCTGGGAATCACCCTAAGGTTTTCAGCAGCTGGTTTGCTGTTGAATCAGCCAGGGTGGGTCAGAGCTGGAGAGGCCTTGCCCACAGCCCAGCTCGGGGTACACTGAGGCCTAGAGAGGGAGGGGCTTGCCCGAGGTCTCCCTGTGAGTTGGTGCCAGATCTGGGCCTCGAGGCCAGGTTTCCCAAATCCCTCCCCTGCGCACAGCACCTCACAGCCACCCTAGATCATCTGCCATTTCTGCAGGTTACCTTTGGACTGTCTGACATATTTGCAGCCGTCTATGTTATGATTTTTGAAAAATGTCCTCAATAGACTTTTTTCTTTTTGCTCAAATAAATGCACTTATTAAACAAACAAACAGGGCTGAGGTCATAGCTCAGTGCAGAGTGCCATGCTAATGAGTTTTCAGACACTTTGGCTCCGATGCCCGGCATGTGTGAGGCCCTGGGTTAGATTCTCAGCACCATATACAAATAAAGGTGACTGACAACTAAAACAAACAAACAACAAACAAGCAAACAAAAAAACTCACATCACGACTACAGATAGATAATGGTGCCTTTTGTCACCAACAGCTTCTCTAAGATTAGCGTAAAAGTGACTACAGAACGGTTGACAGAAACCTCTTTTCCTGCGTGCCTATCAGTGTCACCTTGAAAACTACCAGTGGGACCATCCCCAGGCTTTCTGGAACATCGAATTTCAGCAGAGTGGGGGAGGTAGCTTCAAATTGCAATGGGGCGGGGGCTGGGATAGAGCTCAGTTGGGATATAGCCTGGCATGCACAAGGCCCTGGGTTCGATCCCCAGCACCAAAAAAAAAAAAAAAAAAAAAAAAAGTGGGGCTCTTATGCGAAGGTGGCCATGAAAGTTCTGTGATGGTCGCGGGGCACCCTCCCATGCCATGGCCAGTGCTTCCCAGGGTCTGCTCTGGGTGCAGCAGGAGGACATGGGGTCTGCCTGAGTCCTCAGCGGAGGCTTTGGGAGAATGGCCTCCTTTCTACCACCAGCCTTCACCAGGCTGGGAGGGGCAGCTGTCCTGGTAGGAGAGATGGGGCCTGTCCCCTCTCTCTGCGTCACTGTGACACGCAGGGTGGTCATGGGTTTCACACAGAAGCAGCAGGAGAGACCTGGGTTGGAGCCTCAGTGAAACTGCTTCTGTGAAAGCCCCGTCGCCTGGAAGATGTTAATGAACCTGAGAAAATTCAGCCAGGGGCCCTTTCCCACCGCCGGCCCCAGCTACAGGGCCACCAGCAGCTGGTGGCCTCCAGGTCCCCCGCCTACAGCTGAGCACCCGTCAGCCTCCTCTGTGGGAGGCTCCACGGGGCGGCGCTCTGTTCAAGGCAGGGGTGACGTCAAGCCCCCCCCAGCTCCCTTTCTAGCATCTTCTTGGATTTAAGTGTGAAGAGGGGGGAGAGCTGGGAGCTCTCAGGGCTGAGGCCTGTCAGACTCAAGTGACCCTCAAGATGTCACCGGTGCCAACTCTCTTCTTCCCTCTTGTTAGCCATCTCACCCAGGGTAAAGCCGAGACCAGAGTGGACAGGGACCTTCGTGAGGACACACAGTGGGTCAGGGCAGAACAGAGACCCACACCTAGACTGCTGTCAGCAGGTGTGTGTCCACCTCACGGCCCAGCACCACCTCGCCCCCTGTCAAGCAGGCTCTGAGGAGGGCTCTGAAATCTGTCTGGTCACTGTTAATAGGACATTCCCTGGGATGGCCACTGGCAGAGGGATCAGAGAGGGCAGACACTGGGCAAAACTTCAGCCACTGGAGGACATGCAGGCCCAGCTCAGCTCATGAGCCCGGCTGAGCAGGGACCTGGGGACAGCTGAGCCAGGCCCTGATCTCAGGTAACCTGGGGACACTGTCCAGCTCTCCCGAGAGTTCCTCTCCTGTCTAGTTATGATACTGAAACTAAAGGACGGTGCCCGCCACATCGCCAGTAAGTGGCAACAGCATTCTCCGCGGTGGCTGGTGAGAAGCGCAAGCCTCGGTCCCTGCATTTTGCAACATGGAGCCCTGGAGCTCTGCACCCAGCACCCAGTCCCAGGTCGGGTTGGAGGGTATATATGGCAACCAGCCCAGAACCCGGGCCCCTCTGAGATCAGGGCCCTGCCTCCTGCTTTCTCTGCCGGAGCCCAGGGAACGGAGAGAGATGACCGGAAGCCACTTACCCGGGGGCTGGTGCTGCAGGGACTTCGCCAGCCTGGAACTTTCCGCCGCTGCCTGCCCCGGGCTCCCTCCACAGGCCCCTGGTGACCCGGCTGCATCTCTCCTCTCCGTGGGCCTCTTGAGGATGGCCTCGATGGAGAAGGACAGGCCCAGCTTCTTGGGGGCCTCACAGCACCCAGAGCTCTTCCCCTCCATGCCCCTGCAGGGAGCAGGGCGCCCCGTGGCGCCTCCTCAGGGCAGCTGTGTGTGGCTGGCTCCGTGTGCCCAGGAGGGTGCCCGCAGAGGGTGACGTGCTTCCTTCTCTGAGCCCCGCGGGACCCAGAGGGCAGGTGGAGCTGCAGAAGGGGGAGCCTCCCGTTGGATGATCCAGGCACGATCCTGTGACGGCGGGGACTTCCATGGACTTCCAAATGCACCGGGGACCCAGAGGGCGGCTCCCTGCAGGAAGGCCAGCTGGCCCGCGTCCTGGGCCCTCAGCCCTCAGCAACCTGAAGTCACAGGAGGCAGCATTGCCAACCTGGGGTCCTCTGAGAGGTGGCTGCTTTCACAATCACCAGCCCAGGGGAGGAGAAGAGACAAAGGTGAGCAGGGGTGGCAGGACGTCCCAGGTCGGCCAGACGGGGGAAGGAGTGTGTCCACCTCTGCCCTCTCTCTGGCCTGTGGCCCTTCCTGCGGGCTCTGGCCAGCCCCTGGGAGGTTGGGGTGCCACCTGTGGGCCCCAGCTGGCCACTTGGCCTTGGGCTGCGCTGAAGCTTGGGAGATCTTTCCAGAAACCTGGGCTTCCTTCAATCCTACTGCTTCCAGACTCCAGAAGGAGCCTCTGGGGCCCTGGACCCCTGCCGTCCTGCAGGTGGAGGCTGAGGAAAGGCGGTCGCAGGGCGTGGGGTCTGGCCCTTCTCCAGCGTCTCTGCTTCCTCTCCTGGGCCTCGCTTCACAGCTGGGCTCTGTCCGCCTGGCCCGGGGTGTCCCTCCTCCTTTGGGGGTCCTTCTGCTTCTTTCCTGCTTGCTCTGCCTTTCCTCCCTGTGCACTGGACCGATGGCCGGAGCTGACAGTGGCGGATCCGTCCTGGCTAGGAATTCTGCTCCACACCACTGTGTAACCAGGGTGGGGTCAGTAAGAGGGCTGATAAGGAACAAACTCTCCACCCCCAGGGCCGGGATGCAGGTGTCAGGGCGGCGGCAGGAGGCCTGGGGATCTGAGCCAGGGGCGGGGCTGGGAGCTGGTGCCCATAAACAAGTGCTTATCCAGCCAGGGGAGGGGGTTTATGGGCACCTGCAGGGAGGAGGCTGGGCCGGGTGCAGGGCGACGCCAGCCATGGCCGTCCCTCTTCAATGTGCTCTTGTCAGCTGGTCAGTGTCAGAGCAGGAAAGCCCCTCTGAGGCCCTTATGGTGTTTGTGGGGACACTGAGGCCCAGCCCAAGGTGTGGAATGGGTGTCATAGATCCAAGAACTCCCCTGGGAAGTTCCAGAATTCTATGCTGGCCACTGGAACCAATTTGCAAGACAGTGACAGATACCCCCCCGCAAACTGAAAGTGAGTGTCTTCACAATGGGTGCAGGCAGGAAGCTGGGGTGGGGAAGACTGGTCCCCATTCCCTGAGGAGGAGGAGTCAAGAGAAAGAGGGACTCCCCTGAGAGGAGGGACAGGTAAAGATGTCCTGGTTTAAGTGTTGTGCCCTTTGGAAGTCAGGCTCTGTGATTTAGCTACGGGAGACTAGGCTCTGCTGCAGTAACAAGTGAGCCCTAAAATCTCAGGAGTGGCATCACTCACCTACACCAGTGTGACGTGGTTGGCATCCATTCAGAGACTTTCCAAACTGTGATGCCATCATCTTCCAACTGTGGGCTTCAAGAGAAATGGGGAGAACAAAGGAGGGGCCTTTAATGAGTCAGAAGTGGAAGTGGTTAATAGGACTTCTAGGGGCTGGGGATATGGCTCAAGCGGTAGCGCGCTCGCCTGGCATGAGTGCAGCCCAGGTTCGATCCTCAGCACCACATACCAACAAAGATGTTGTGTCCGCCAAAAACTAAAAAATAAATATTAAAAATTCTCTCTCTCTCTCTCTCTCTCTCTCCCTCCCTCTCACTCTCTCTTTAAAAAAAAAAATAGGACTTCTGCTGGGGTTCTGTGGCCAGGAGGAGTCATCTGATGCTCTCTAGAGGCAAGGGGACTGCAGGGGTGTTTTCCTCTGTGCCAAGAGGGGAATGGACCACTATGGTAACCAGGGGCTGAGTCCCTCAGAAGTTGGGCCCCACATGGGTCGGCCAACCAGGCACTGCCCAGGGACGGCAAGGTTCCTTCCACCGGAGCAGGAGCAGCCCTGGTGGATCTCAGTCCCAGTGAGGACGGGGACTTTTGGGGAGGAGAGAATCAGAGGTGGCAAAGGAGGGAGGTGGGAAGAGAGGCTCTCAGGCCTTCTAAGTGCTGGGCTCCTGCCAGGGACTGTGGCCTCACTGTCCCCTCTAATCCACTGGGCAGGCCCATCAATTAAGGGTCATTTGCACCTTTTTACAGCTGAGAAGACCTGCCCAGAGAGGTGAGTGACAGGCGTGAGCCCACGGGCTAACCAGTGTAAAGCCCACCCTTCCACTTTGCCCCTCATCCCCAGAGACCGTTGGTCCAGCCCCCTCCCTGGACAGAACTGAGTGGCGCAGAGGGAAGTTGCTGAATCCGTGGTTTAGCTCCCCATCTGATTTCCTTTGGTTGTGCCTCTCTCTGGGGTGAGCCTAAGCTCTGGCCACTCCTGGGTGGTGTGGACTGGACGCCAGCCCTCCCTCCAGACAGTCCCTGCCCGGCTCCCCACAGCCCTGGCCCTCCTGGCCTCAGGTCTCCTTGTTCCACACGTTTAACCCACGGATGTCCCTGAGCATCTCCTGAGTGGCCAGCCCTGGGGAGAGGTAGGGGAAGGGGACACAGACCCTGCCCTGAGGAACCCACATTCCAGAGCAAGGGGACTGTGAAGTCAGGCCCTGAAGGGCCAGGGACCCCGCCAGCAAGAGGTCAGGGGTCCAGATGGACCTCACGGGGCTCACGGGTGTGAAACAAGTGTGAAAGTCATCAGAATCAAAGCGGTCACCTGTGTCAGCTCCAACAACACCAAAAAGTCAATAACGCCAGGAGGTTGTGGCTGCCTGACGGCAGCTTATCACAAAGACGCTTCCAGAGCCACAGCCCGGCACAGAGGCCACGCAATCTTAGACGATGGTCCACAGGGACATCCGCCCAGCGGCCGTCTGTTGGACCTCGGACGGACTCCATCCTGGTTATTAATCACTGTGGTCAAGGACGACTTGCTGCTACCTCTTTGGATATGCCCACGTTTGTATGGAGTGTGCGTTCCCGTGGTAACGTCTGCTATTTCCAAATAAATGTCGTCATTCTTTGGAGAGTCTCTCTCCGATTGTTTTTTTGTTTTGTTTTGTTTTTGTTTGTTTTTAGATTGACGGGGGAGTCAAAGGCCGTGTGGCTGTTTGGCTCTATGAGAGCTTTGAAGAGGAGGGACGAGGGGGGAAGTCACACTTGAGTCCCTCTTTTGAATGTCTCATTTAATTTACTCTAAAACGCCTAAGCAAACAAACCTTGCAAAGGTGGACAGTGGTCCTGTTTCATAGGCAGCAGCTGAACTTCTGAGTTGGAAGGGCTTGCCCAGGGCCTCCCAGCTAGTCTCGGGCAGAGCTGGGCCTCCGAGCTCAGTTCCAGCACCTACCCAGCTCTTTCCACGGTGCCCTTCACACCCTCAGAGCAGGATTTGAATTGGGCATTGAAGAAGGAGTAGGTCACGTGGTGACAACAGCAGGAACAAAGACTTGGAGCGGGGACCTGTGAGCCACGCATGGTATTGATTTCACTGATGGGAGAGGGACCTGAACAGGTGCTTAGGAAGAACATGCCGGAATGGTAGGTCAGAGCCATTTGTTCATTGGTGCACCTGCCAAATATTTCTCACGTACCCACATGATGTGCCAGACAGCGAAGTCAGTGCTCAGGAGATGGTTGCAGTCAAAGCAGACAAGGTCTCTATTCTCATGGAGCATGCTTTGAGAACAGATGGACTATGAGCAGGTGTGTCGGTCAGCTTCGTGTTGCTGTGACAAAATACCTGAGAAAGAACAACTTAAAGAAGAAAAAATTTAGTTTTGGCTCCTGGTTTCAGTCCATGGTCAGCTAGTTTCATTGCTTTTAGAGGGAAACACTCTGGCGGAAGGGTGTGGTGGAGGAGAAAGAGAGAGAGGGAGGGGCTGGGGACAAAATATGCCCTCTGAGGGCCTGACTCAGTGACTGCTTCCTCTCCCTAGTCCCCAGCCCCCAGTTCCCATTGGCTCTCAGTGATGCCATCAGCTATGGGGGAGGCTAACTTCTCTGTGATCCCATCACTTCCCAACCTCTGGACACTGCGGGAACCCAGCCTTCAACGTATCAGCCTTTGGGGGCATTTCAGATCCAGAACCTGACAGCATGCAATAGATGGATGTCTAGTGTCAGTGAACCCGGGGCACGGTGAGCCTTTAAAGAGTTCATTTGAGCAAAAGCAATCACAGAGTCGGCCAGCTCCAAACCCGAGGTGGTGTGAGGTCCGCCGTAGCCGAGTCAGGAACAGGCTTTGACGGAGACATTGTGGACCACATGCGAAGACAGCATTTGGTGACAGCTGTAAAGTTGTCTTATGCTGTTGGAAAGTTCTTTGTCACACAGTTGCAGGTGTGTTGGTGGCTCCTTGTGGTGGGGCCCACACTCCGTTGCTCTTTCATCTGGGCCGTTTCAGGAAGGAGCTCTGTTTGCCCACCAAGCAGGGGTAAGGGACTCGCTCAGCGTGACCCTCTTGGTCTGCTCGGGGCGTCCTCAGGCCTGGTCTCTGACTTACTTCACGGCAACAGTGAAAATTCTATTAAAGCAAAACCCAGCCTGGGGAGCCGTGAATGGCCAGGGGGGCACATTGGACTCTTGTCCCCGGGGCAGCCCAACTCCGTGGGTAGCCTGGCACGTGGGCTCCACCATCAGCTGAATGCAGGGCAAGGGCGTCCCGGGGCCTGGCAGATGGAGACTAGTTACAGGTGGTGTGTGGGTGTCGGGGACGGAGGGCCCATCAGTGTGACCTCTGCAGTGACAGGCCCGACCTGAAGACGGCTGCCCAGGAGGAGAGTTAATTCACGCAGTGACCGGGCAGCTGGGGCCTGGCTCACCCAGGCACAGAACAACGCCAAGGCCCGGGCCTGTCGTCCTTCTTCTCCTCGTCTCCAGTGCTCTGGTTTCCTGTGTCTTTTTACAACTATCATTTTGAATTTATTTTTTAGATTAAACAATAAAAATGGCCCCGTGGGTGGCGTGCCACGGGTTTCAGACTGCACACCTGCGGGAGGCCCACGGGACTCACTGGCTTGTGCTGTGCCGCCGTCCTTGACACCTTTTTGTGGTGGGAACATTGAAAGTCTACTCTTGGTGGTTAACTAGAGTGGGGCACGTGGGACTCTAGAACTTTCCAACTCTTTCCTTCCGTCCACTGGAAGTTTGCCTCCTCTGACCACCTGCTATCTGCTCCAGCCGCGGCCACTGCTGGGCCCTGGTGCCCTCTGCTTCCCTCTGCCGGCTGTTTTCCCTTCCACGTGGGGGGACACCGTGTGGTGCTCACCTTCCCGGCCCAGACGTAGTGTCCCCCAGCCCATCCACGCTGTCACGGCGGTCTCTGTTTAAGGCCCAAGAGCTTTCCGTGGTGAACACACCCCATTTCCGTGTCGGTCATCCGTTGGCGGACACTCAGGCTGACTCCTCTTGGCAGAAGAGACTCAGGCTGCACCCAGAGCCTTGATTTCGTCTTCAGGCTGGTCCCTTGTGGCTGGTGGCCGGTCCCTCGTGGCTGGTGGCTGGTCCCTCGTGGTTGGTGGCCGGTCCCTCGTGGCTGGTGGCTGGTCCCTCGTGGCTGGTGGCCGGTCCCTCGTGGTTGGTGGCCGGTCCCTCGTGGCTGGTGGCTGGTCCCTCGTGGCTGGTGGCTGGTCCCTCGTGGTTGGTGGCCGGTCCCTCGTGGCTGGTGGCTGGTCCCTCGTGGCTGGTGGCTGGTCCCTCGTGGTTGGTGGCCGGTCCCTCGTGGCTGGTGGCTGGTCCCTCATGGCTGGTGGCTGGTCCCTCGTGGCTCATGGCTGGTGGCTGCAGCTCCACACTGACCCCCATGGAGATTCTTGTTTGAACCCTTTCTACCCTAGAGGTCAGCCTTTCCCAGAGCAGTGGTCTCCTCGCAGACTCCCCTGGTTTCCCCCGTCCAGGATTGTGTCCCGTGCCCCTTCCCTGCCACCAAACCCATCTCTGGCGGAAAGAATGAAGTCTCAAGACTGAGGGAACAGGCAGGTCATGATGATTTGCAGGGGTCAGGGGTCGGCCAACAGTGTCTGCTTCAAGGTGTGTGGCACATAAAGTGGCCTTTGCTTTGACAAGATGGTGTCACATGTGCATGTGACCACGAGTGCGGGGCAGGAGCCTTCCTGGGAACCGGGGACGCTGACTTTCTGTCCTTCTGAGGTGTGTAGAGAGAAGGAAGAAAGGAGAGAAGGAAGGGACTAGTCACTCTGTGTTGTCCCCTCGCCCGTCACCTGGGCTGTCCTGCGACCCTCCTCATGCTTGTCTACGGCCGGACCAACTCCAGAGGGCTGCGCAGCTGACCACGCCAGTGCTCACGGTCTCCATGGGAAGTGGACACTGCTATCCCTGTTGAGGGACAGGAGCCACATGAGGCCAGAGGATCACTCCAGGTCTCTGCTAGTCGCTGGCCAAAGCCAGGGTCACGGCTTTCACTCGGTCCTCTCCACCGCCTGACCTCGACCCTTTCCACCACCCACACCTCCTCTGTGTGTGGGGTTCCCTTCTGAGCTCCCAGGGCAGTGCCCGGTGGGAACCGTGGTGACTGGGGTCTGAGAGCTGTGGACAGCGGTGTCTCCCGCCCCCTCCCACCTCCCTCCAGGACAGATGCTTCAGCCCCTGACTCTCTGGGTGCTTCTGGGGGCTGTGGTGCCCAGAAGCACACAGATGGCCGTCCAGATGCTAAGCAGGGACCTTACAGGAGGGGCAGTCTGCCCTGGCCGAAACAGAGACGTTTGCCCCCTTAATGAGATGTTAAAAACCCTTCTGGCCCTGAGTTGACTGATTGTCCCCCAAGAGCCGACCCAGGTGCACCTTGGGCCTCACATGGCGGAGCCTACGGGAATTGGAACCTGGATCCATGAGTCTGCAGCTGGGCTTCGTGGGCCTCTCTGGACCCAGCAAACCCGTGGGACGCATTTCTCCTGGGGGACTCAGGCTGGAGAGGCTGCAGAGAGCCGGGCCCTCCCCAACTCACAGGGACTGACAGGGACGGCTACAGGGGGCCGGGAGGTTGGAAGAGGGTGTGGGGGATCTGCTCTCAGCCCACGCAGCCCATCATCCAGAACCCAGGGTTTCTGGGTCAGCACTTGCCAGGTCCTGGCACCAGCCTGGTCCCTGACTCCCTCCTCGTTCCAGCATCCACTGGTCCCTGGGCCCCCAGGTCCTGCCAGGTCTGGTACCAGTCCAGTACCCACCAGGGCCCTTGGCCCCCAGCCCCCGTCTCCCAACTGCCCAGTCCCTGACCCGGCTGCCACTCACTGACTAGGCCTGCAGGGAGCCTCTCCACCGGAGCCCTGTGAGCCAGGCCACAGCTTCACTGTGGCCCATGGACCCAGTGCCTGGTCCTGACTCACCGTCCTCAGACGTGGCCAGTGGCTTTGCCGCCCGCCCACACTGATCTCCCAAGAAGGGAAATTGGGAGGTCTGAACCCCAACCTTCAACACGCTGAGCAACACAATAGGAGGAAGGGACGCTAAACCCACCACCCAATCCCACGCTGGTCACCTCAGGAAGAAATGGAATGAATCCAGGGCACACAGCCATCCGGGCGCTCACTGACCACTTTGTCCACCTCAGTGGAGACGACTCCTTGATTTCTTAATGTTTCACCACGATTCTTTTTCTTGTTGTTATTGCTTGTTTGTTGTGGCAGTAGCTCTGTTTTGCTTCATTTTGGGTTTTCTTTCTTTCTTTCTTTCTTTCTTTCTAGATGGACACAACACAATGCCTTTATTTTTATGTGGTGCTGAGGATCGAACCCGGGTCCCGCCCGTGCTAGGCGAGCGCTCTACCACTAAGCCACAATCCCAGCCCCTCGGCTTCAGCTTTTCTATATTGGGTTTTTGTTTGATTAGATGTGTACTGACTGAGTCAAGGACTCCTACACATTCTTTGTTTTTGAAGGTGTTATTCTCCCGCGCTCTGTATTCTGAGGGTCAGGGTTTCTGATGAGCTTATTTTGAATTTGTTTTGTATTATCTTTATCTCTTCTCTCTCTCTCTCTCTCTCTCTCTCTCTCTCTCTCTCTCTCTCTCTCTCTCCCTCTCTCTCCCTCCTCCCTCTCCATTTTCCTGACACCCAATTCCATTCTCTCTCTCCTTTATATTCTTCTATTTTTCATCCCCTTTCAAACCAACAACGTACCCTAAGTCACCACCGCATTGAGCTTCTGACCCTTTGACATTGCAGTCACTTTCCCCCCCTCCTGCCTCTTCTTTCTCATGCTCAATTCTCTCCTTAACACTTCTTAATACTAATTGAGGTATATGACCTCTACCCTACACCAAGGTCATAGCAATAATTAGAACGGTGGAAGGCATAGACAACACCAGTTGTTTGATTTTAAGCCAGATGTAATGCATGATTATTTACTGTTTTTTTTTTTTTCTGGTGGAAATTGCTGATCCTACTCTCCCTACATATTGTACCAATTAACACTAAATATCAGAATGGGAAGCAGGAACCTAGTCTACTGCTATATATTGTTTGCACACATTGTTGTTGTCATTAGGTCCCCTTCCCCCATCCGTGAGGTACTGGTAACATAGAGGGACACTACACACTCACCAGGTAGAAACTCTACAGCATCAGGCCCATCTAGATAGACGGGCAGACACACAGACATTATGAGAAAACAAGGAACAAACCATCCCAAAGAACCCAGACCACCCCAACAGTAGACCCCATTGACACCGCAGTAGAGGAAATGTCAGAGATGAAATTCAGAAAATTCATGGTTAAACTGATCTATGAGGTAAGAAATGAAGTCATAGAGAAAATACAAGAAGTGAAAGATCATTTCAATGAGGAGATAGAGATCCTGAAGGAGAATCAGACAGAAATCCTCAAAATGAAGGAATCAGTAAACCAGATTAAAAATTCAATTGAAACCACCACTAATAGACTAGACCACTTAGAAGACAGAGTTTCAGGCAATGAATACAAAATATATAATTGAGAAAATAAAGTTGACCATGAGGAAAAGATGTTAAGAGACCATGAACAGAACTTCCAAGAAATATGGGATAACCTGGAAAGACCAAACTTAAGATTTGTCGGGAAAGATGAAGGCTCCAAGATACAGACCAAAGGAACACATAATCTTTTCAATAAAATAATATCTGAAAATTTCCCAAACCTCAAGAACAAAATGGAAAATCAAATACAAGAGGCTTACCAGGACTCCAAATGTACAGAATTACAACAGACCCCCCACCAAGGCACATTATTAGGAAAATGCCTAACATACAGAATAAGGATAGAATTTTACAGGCTGCCAGAGGAAAAAAAGAGGTAATATTTAGAGGGAACCAATCTGGATCTCAGCTGATTTCTCAACTCAGACCCTCAAAGCTAAGAGGTCTTGGAATAATATACAACCGAGCTCTGAAAGACAATGGATGCCAGTCAAGAATATTATACCCAGCAAAAGTAAGGGTCAGAATTGACGATGAAATAAAAACCTTCCATGATAAACCAAAATTAAAAGAATTCACAACTAGAGAGCCTGCACTACAAAACATATGCTATTTCATGAAGAAGAAATGAAAAAGAAAAAGTGAAAAAGAGCAAAGGGAGGAACTACACTAGAAGAATCTACCATCAAAGGAGAAACTAATTCAAATCAAAAACCAGGAATAAACCAAAACGACAGGGAATAAAATTCATATCTCAATAATAACATTAAATGTAAATGGCCTAAATTAATCAACCAAAAAGACAAATACTAGAAGTTTGGATTAAGAAACAAGACCCAACAATATGCTGTCTCCAGGAGACTCACCTCATAGGCAAAGATTGAAGGTAAAAAACAAAAACAAAACATATCATTCACATGGATCTCGTAAATAAGCAGTGGTTTTTATTCTCATTTCAGATAAAGTGGACTTCAAGCCAAAGTTAGTCAGAAGGGAACAGGAAGGTCATTTCATACAGCTTAGGGGAAGTACACATCAGCAAGACATAACAATCGTAATATTTGTGCCTCAAATAGTGGAAGGTTCCCGCATATGTCAAACAAACCCTTCTCAACTTCAAGAATCGAATAGATCACAACACAACGAACTGGGTGACTTTAACATGCCTCTCTCATCAATAGATACAGCCTCCAACAAAAACTAAATAAAGAAGATACAGAACTAATGAACACAATTATAATGTAGACTTAACCAACATATATAGATACAGCCTCTTCAACAAGTGATGCTGGTCAAACTGGAATCCATAGGTAGTAGATTGAAATGGAATCCCCATGTCTCACCTTGCACAAACCTCAAAGTGGATCAAGGACCTTGGAATTATTAGACCAGAGACCCTGAGCCTACTAGAAGAAAAAGTAGGCCCAACTCTCCATCATGTGGGCTCAGGAACCAACTTCCTCAATAAGATTCCTAAAACACAATAAGTAAAATCGGGAATCAATAAATGGGATGGCATCTACCTAAAAAGCTTCTTCACAGCAAAGGAAACAATTAAGAACGTGAAGAGGGAGGCTATGGAATGGGGGAAGGTCTTTGTCACCTGCATCTCAGAGAGAGCATTAATCTCCAGGACACACCAAACACTTAGCACCAAAAAACAAACCAAATCAACACAAAACAAAAACAACGACAAAAACAAACAAAACAAAAAACAGACAAAAAGCAAATAACCCAGTGAATAAATAGGCCAAGGAACTGAACAGGCACTTCACAGAAGAAGAAATATGATCTGTCAACAAATATAGGAAAAAATGCTCAACATCACTAGCAATTAGAGAAATGCAAATTAAAAATTCACTGAGATTCCATCTCACTCCAGTCAGAATGGCAATCATCAAGAATACAAGCAACAATAAATGTTGGAGAGGATGTGGGGGAAATGTTCACACATACATGGCTGGTAGGACTGCAAACTGGTGCAACCATTCTGCAAAGCAGTATAGAGATTCCTTAGCAAACTTGGAATAAAACCACCATTTGACCCAGCTATCCCACTTCTCAGTCTCTATCCAAAGTTTTTAAAATCAGCATACTACAGTGACACAGCCACATCAATGTTTATACCTGCTCAATTCACAATAGCCAAGCTATAGAACCAACCTAGGTGCCCTTCAACAGATGAATGGATAAAGAAAATGTGGTGTATACACATAATGGACTATTATTCAGCCATAAAGAAGAATGAAATTATGACATTTCCCGGTAAATGGATGGCACTGGAGACTGTCATGTTAAATGAAATAATCCAGTCCCACAAAACCCAAGGCCAGTTTTCTCTCTGATGTGTGGAAGCTGACCCATAATGAAGGAGGTAAGGAGGGAAAGCCTAGAAGTTCACTGTATTAGACAAAAGGGAGGGAAGGGAAGGGAGGAGGGGTGGGAGTAGGAAAGTCAGTGGAGCGAATTGGCGGTGACTTTCCTAGGTCCATATGTGAGTGTGCGACCGGTGAAATTCCACATCACTTCAACCACAAGAACAGGATCAAAGTTGGGATGGGTTGCACCCCTTGTATGTGGACTATGTCAATTCACCCTACTGTCATGCATATCTAGAAACAGCAAGTAACCAAGAAGAATGTTGGAAAGGAAAACACGAGAAATGGACAGAGAGTCTGACTGTCCTCACGCTCTGACGGGCCGGTGAGCGAGGGGGGAGCAGAGCTGTGGGCGGCACCAGTTCCTCCTTACTTTGGCCCTTGTTGCGGGGGCGCTATGTGGGGGGTTAGTACTGAAGGAGTGGCCCAGGTGGCCACTGTGGATCAGCAGAGTCACTCGGGGAAATCCCCTGGGGAAGCACCTGTCTTGGCCTGGACCAAGTCCCCTCTGCAGAGTTGGAAGGCGTTGCTGTTAGTTCAGGTGAGTCCTGGATGGGGCGGGTGCTGGTAGGACTCCTGGTGGGTGACTCTACGGTGTAGACTCTCCCTCTCCCTCTCCCTGTCCCTCCCCCTCTCCCTCTCCCTCTCCCTCCCCCTCTCCCTCTCCCTTCTCCCTCCCCTCTCCCTCTCCCTCTCCCTCTCCCTCCCCTCTCCCTCTCCCTCTCCCTCCCCTCTCCCTCTCCCTCTCCCTCCACCTCCCCCTCCCCTTTCCTCTCCTCCTCTCCCTCCCCACCCCCTCCCCCTTCCCTTTCCTCTCCTCCTCTCCCTCCCCTCCCCCTCCCCCTCCCCCTCCCCTTTCCTCTCCTCCTCTCCCTCCCCTCCCCCTCCCCCTCCCCTCCCCCTCCCTCTCCTCCTCTCCCTCTCCTCCCCCTCCCCCTCCCCCTCCCCTTTCCTCTCCTCCTCTCCCTCTCCTCCCCCTCCCCCTCCCCCTCCTCCTCTCCCTCCCCTCCCCCTCCCCCTCTCTCTCTCCCTGGGAATCCTTACCAAGTTCTTCATGGTCAGCCCCCAGCCCACAGGCCCCCGGGGAAGCTCATGCACAACTTGAAACCCTCCAGAAGGACGGCCGGTGGGTCTGTCACCCTCAGCAGGAATCTGGAGCGTGAGGTTCCTGAGGTCCCAGTCCTGAGACCCAATCAGTGCTTCTCAGGCTTCAGAGCCCGTCCAGATCCCCTGAGTCTCTCTGAGATGAGGCCTCTGATTCTGTCCACCTGGGGGGGGGGCGAGACTCGGCATTTCTAGCTGACTCCCAGGTGACAGATCCGTCCATCACTGGCCGAGCCTGGGTGACATGTAGAAGTTGGCATGGTCACATCAAGGGGCTCTTCCCTACAGGGTGGGCCCCGCCTTGGCTGCACGTCACTGTAACTTGGTCCCACTGACCACCCTCTTTGCGCCCCCCCCTTCCTGGGCCCTCCCCAGCCCCTAGTGACGCCTGTTCTACTCTCAGCTTCTGTGGGATGTCACCAGGTCCATCTGAGACCACATGGTCCTGTCTTTCTGCACCTGGTTCATTTCACTCGACAGCCTCTAGATTGGTCCATGTGGTCTTGAATGACAGGACTCTTCCTTTTTCATGGCTGGGTAGTGTTCTGTTGTGTTTGTGCACCCGGTTCTTGATCTCTGCATTGGCTGATGGACACCTAGGCTGTCCCCCTGTCTTGGCTGCTGGGGACGGGGCTGCAGGGAACTTGGCTGTGTGGGACATAGGGACAGCAGTTCCCCTGGGGAGGCAGCACACGCCTACAAAGGTCCCCAGGTGATTCTGGTGGGCAGGCAGGCTGAGAATCTGCACCACAACCTTGCTTTTTAAAAAGCCAATTAATTCACTTTTTGTTGGTGCATTGTAATCACACACGGTAGTGGGGTTCATTGCGCCGTATTCAATCCCATCCCCCAGTTCTGCCATTTTCCCTCCCCTCCTCCCTCTCACAGGTCCGTTGTTCTACTCTACTAATCTCCTTTCTATTGTCATTATTATTTGGATTAGTGCATTATGATCACCTACATAAGTGAGACTCCTTGTGGTATATTTGCACTCTGGAAGAGCACAATTTGGAAGAGTTGGTTCCCCAGCACCTCTCCATAATCTTCCCTCCTCCCTCTGCATCCCCTTCCTCTATTCTATTTCTCCTTTCTATTTTTGTGGGAGCTCCTTCTTTATTCCTCTAGGAATAGAGAACACATTTGACTCTTGACCTTCTGAGTGTGGCCTATTTCACTTAACACAACGCTTTCTAGTTTCATCCATCTACCAGCAGATGACATCCTTCTTTATGGCTGAGCAATATTCCATTCTGTCTATGTGCAACATTTTCTTTACCCATTCATCTGTTGATGGGCACCTGGGCTGGGTCTGTAACTTGCCTAGGGTGAATGGAGCCTCTATAAATATTGGTCTGCATTTATCACAATAGTAAAATGATCTTATTTCTTTTGGGAAAAAATACCAAGGAGTGGGATACCTGGATCATACAGTGTTTCATTCTTAGTCTTTTGAGGAAACTCCATACTGCTTTCCAAAGTTCTCAGCTGCTGGGGACCGGGTTGTACTGATGTGCAGTCCCAGCAACAGTGTGCCAGTGTATCCTTGATGGCTGCTGTTCTAACGGGGGCAAGAGGAAGTCTCAGGGCAGCGCTGATCTGCGTTTCTTGGATTGCTAGGGATTTTTTCAGCCCCGAGACCAGTGCTGTTCACTAGAAATCAAACGCACGTGAACTAGCTGTCTCTGGCTCTGTAGGACCTTACCTGAGAATGAATGTTCATCATTTCACACGGAGTCTGAGGACGGGACTCTGCAGGAGCTTCACTGGGAGGTTGGGACGTGGACCTGTCCTGAGGTCAGAGCTGAGATGGAGGCTGGGCTGCAGGCACCTGAAGCTGGACGGGGCAGCAGGATGTGGCTCCTGGATAGAGACCTCCCGGGTTCTTGCTAAGGAGGACCCTTCAGAGGGCAGCTTACCACAGAGCTGGTGTGGGGGGTGCGCCGTGGCAACTTGTCTGAGCGAATCTGGGGGTGACTTGCTGTGTGGGTCAGGGTCCTCGCCAGCAGCAGAACCCAAGGTAGGTGTATTGATTGATTGATTGACGGGATGGCTCACGACACCGTGGAGGACAAGTTGTCTGACAATCTGCCCCTGCAAGCTGTCGACCCAGGAGAGCCAGGATCCCGTCTGAGCTGAGGTTGAAGTCTGAGAACTGTCCTGGGTCGGGGCGCGCTGGGGCACTGGCATTAAGTCTCAGAGTCTGAAGACCCAGGAGCCAGGAGCTGGACATCCAAGGGTGTCTAAGATGGTTGTCCAGCCCAAGGGTCGGGGGGAGGTGGAGAGAGACGGCCCTTTTCATTCTGCCTGGACCCTCAGCAGATTCAATGGCGGCTGCCATCCAAGAATCATCGTGCCCGAGTGAGGCTCACCGCGTCTGCTCCTTCGCGGGCACAGCACGGTTTGGTAGCGTTAGTTCCCCGTCACCTCCCCCTCCCGTTTTTCCTTCTGTGTCTGTGGGGATCCCCTTCTCGCAGGGGAACCTCTTCCAGACGCACCTCCTGGACGCACAGAAAGAACCTTCCCCAGCTACCTGGGCATCCCTTCGCCCCGTCGAGGTGACACGCAGCTCATCACTTCTGGGGGGTGCTCCTGGTCACAGAGCCACGCTGACACCGTGTGCAGGGATTCCCCAGGGCTGGGCGTGCCGGGGGGAGGCCACCACCGGGGCCATCTTGGAGGTGTCTACTGTGGTGTGTGCGCAAACGAATCCAAATTCTCCAGCAGTCACTTTATAAAAAAGTAAAAACAAGTGGGCTGGGGCCGCGGCTCAGTGGTAGAGCATTGGCCCAGCGTGCGCGCGGCCCTGGGTTCCATCCCCAGGACGTAAAGTGAAGAATAAAGAGATGGCATTAGATTGGGTGGAATGGTTTGAATATCCCAAAGGTCCATGTGTCGGAGGCTGGGTCACCCACGTAATGGCATTGAGAAGTGGAGAGGCGGGACCTGTTGGGCAGTGATCGGGTCACTAGGGCACCGTCTTGGAAGGGACTCGTGCCTGCCTCTCAGATGGTGAAAAAGTGAGCTTGGCTTTCTTAACTTGCTCTTTTGCTGCATGGCTTCTCTCTTTCTCTCTTGATCCCGTGTGATGGATCCACCACCTGATCGTGCAGCCTGATGGCCTTCCCCAGAGGTCAACCAGATGGGGTTATTCAATCTTGGACTTTTAGCCTACAATACTGTAAGCCAAATAAGCCTCTTTTCTTTATCAAGTTCTCAGTCTCAGCCATTTTGTTACAGCAACACAAAATGAGCTAAGATATTGAATCATATATTCTGTTCATACAAACTATCCAAATATTACCATTTCAACATGCAATCAATATAAAATTACGACTGACTGAGCTATTTTGCATTCTTTTTTTTTAGTGACATTTTATTTTTGCATTCTTTGTTTGTACTGCTTGAAATCCAATGCGTCGCTTATGTTTCACAACTTAACTAGGACTTGTCCCATTTCATGGGTTCAATATCCAGGGTGTTGACTGTCTTTAATTCTACATGTGTGATTTTGTGTGGACGGACCCCATGGGTAGATTATCCCAAGTTGTAAGAGGCTCATCCTTTATTTCTTCCCAAATGATAGCCTCATCGGCTTATTTGAAGTTCCAACTAAACCATTTTCCAATTTTCTTCTTTTGAAAATTGTAAGCCCGGGCTTCTCAGGTTGATATTTTATATCAGGAGCCCCTGGGTTTTCGGTACATTTATTCCACACTATTGACCTTTTTATACATACCACTTGTGCAAAAATTTGTCAGGAACAATATAAGAATTACAACAGCCATGACTGATTCTGGCCTTTGACTCAGTGGAGAGAAACTAATTATGTGGAGAGAAACCAATTATGGGCTAAGCGACAGGAGCTCGGCAGCAATCCCACCTTGCCGCAGGTACTTAGGCAGCGCGGGGACCTTAACAGCATGAGCCCGGGTCTGGGGCGGGGGATAGTGTCCGGATGAACCAGGTAACGATTTCAATCAGCACAGGAGCCACGAGCTTTGGTCTCTGCTCCGTTTAACGGTTATTTCATGACTTGAAAGATTTCGGGAGGAGCGGCATCGCCCTTTGCTCTGGGAGACGGAGAGTCAGAAGTCATTTCTATGCAGATGACATGGTTTTATTGTCATGAACCAGGAATGGCCTCATTACTGTCCAAAAAAATGGCTCGTGATGAACTGCTCCGACCCACCGACTGCCATTTCTGCAGGTGTCCTCGGACCTTGAGCTGCCTTCCACTCCAAGAGGGCCACCTGCCCTCCTCGTCCTGTCCCTCGGGCTGTGTTCTCCCCCAGGCCACTCAGGGGACACACAAGGGGCCTGATGCCAGGTGGCTTGTTGGGGGACTATCAGGGTTTCCCGGTCCTTCCTGGAGATCCGTGGACACATGCACTTTGGAGAACACTCAGGCGGAATAGACTGTGACGTCACGTGATGAGCCACCGCACTGCTTCTTGGCCTCGAGCAGACCCAGGGCTGCTTTCTCCAGGGAAGAGCTTTCCAGAAGCTTCTGCAGCTGTCCCGACCTCGCAGCTCCCCTCAGGTGTCGGCAGAGGTCTCCTGCCTGGCTCCCCACGGGCACTCCCAGGTGGCCCCACCTCTGTCCCCAGGGCTTCTCAAGGTGCCCATAGGTGTTCCCATGGTGTCCCCACAGAAGGTCCACAGCTGTTCCTCCAGGAGTCCCCCAGGTGTCCCCACAGATGGTCCACAGTGTCCCCCCAGGTGTCCCAGAGGATTCCATAGTTTCTGACAAGTATTCTCACAGGAATTTCCCCAGTATCCCTACTGGTATCTCCACAGGCATCATCACAGGTGTTCCCCCAGGTGTAACAAGGTGTTCCCCCAGGTGTAACAAGGTGTTCCCACAGGTGTTCCCGCAGGCGTAACAAGGTGTTCCCACAGGTGTGCCCGCAGGTGTAACAAGGTGTTCCCACAGGTGTAACAAGGTGTTCCCACAGGTGTTCCCACAGGTGTAACAAGGTGTTCCCACAGGTGTTCCCGTAGGTGTAACAAGGTGTTCCCACAGGTGTTCCCACAGGTGTAACAAGGTGTTCCCACAGTGTTCCCACAGGTGTAACAAGGTGTTCCCACAGGTGTTCCCACAGGTGTAACAAGGTGTTCCCACAGGTGTTCCCACAGGTGTAACAAGGTGTTCCCACAGGTGTTCCCACAGGTGTAACAAGGTGTTCCCACAGGTGTTCCCACAGGTGTAACAAGGTGTTCCCACAGGTGTTCCCCAGGTGGCGCATGGCCTCTCTGTGCAAGGGTTGGCCTGCTCCATGGGCTGACGCACTGCCTTGTCCCTGAGCTGGTACCAGGAAGGCTGTGACGAGGGCCGTTGCCGTGGGCTGGCGCGTCCCCTCCTCAGGGCCTCCCTGCAGGGCCCGAGCTTCCCTGAGAGGGTGGGGTGTGTGGGGCCCCCCAGCACCCTCAAAAAGTTTTAATTTTTTTTTATTTAAAAAATGTTTAATAAGAAAGTGATGTATAAAATGAAAATGGACATTGTAGATAATCAAATATTTGCTGAATAAACAAATGAATAAATGATTGACATCATGAAAAAATACGAAAGAAGATGAGTCTCAGCCAAAAAAAAGTTTTAATTTTTTGAGACAGTTTAATCTGTATTCTGTGACGACAACAAGAGTGCTAACGTGAGCTTTCGCCCTCGTCTGTGCCCACTACACATGGGCCACCAGGGGGGAGGGCGGTCGGGAAGACGAGTGAGGGCAGAGGGACCCTGAGGAGCAGGACGGCACAGAGTGAGCCCAGACCCCCGAGCCTCGGTGACAGGGTCTCTGCAGTTCTGACATCCCGCCGTCCTTCGGGAGGCTGGGCCAGGTCTGTGCACACACATGACCCAGCACGACGTCCTACACCAGGACCCAGGGCAGAGAGGGAGAGACGCGTTGCAGACCCCGGGGCAGGAGGAGGCCGGGCTGGCTCCCCGCAGCCCCAGGAAGAGGACGTGGTCAGCACTGCATGGTCCTGGAGGCCACGTGGGGGCCTTCCCTGGGCTTCCTCCCCAGCCCTGGGGGCCCTGGAGTTCCCTGGGTCCCTGGGTCCTGCAGGGAAGACCAGACCCTGGGAGCCTGTGAACTTGCAGAGCTTCCCCTTCCCCATGGCGCGACCTGGGTCCCTCCTAGGCTCTCCTGTCCCCTCCAGCCTGCCATGTCTGCCTGCTGTGCTCAAGAGCCTGCCCTGAGGCTTGAGTTCAGGCAAGAAGCGAGGTCCTGCCAGGTCTGTGAAACTGGACCCCTGAGCCCATTATGCCCCCTCGGCCTGGGCTGTCGGGGGAATGCGTGGGACCGCTGGCCTCTTGGCACTGGCTGTTCCTCTTCTGGAATGCTGTTCCCTGCACAGCCTCAGGGCTCATTCTTTCCCTGCTTTGATCCCCCTTTTCTCTCCCTGCAGCACACCCCCTTCTCAATGCGACTGATTTACTTACTTAGTGATCCCCTTAGGGTCCCCTTGGGGTTGACCCCCTCCCCCGGCCTCCCCACCAACCCGATGGTCAGCCCAGAGGGTCGGAGTTTTGCCCACTTATTTACCCATGTCCCCACCCGCTGGCACAGTATCTGGCACAACCTATATTCACTCGTCACAGTAAATATTTATTCATCCAAAGAAAGAAACTTTAGAAGCTGCTTGGAGTTCTGTCCTGACCTGGGCCACCTCCGGGCCACACAAGTACCTATGTGTTTGTCACAGG
This sequence comes from Urocitellus parryii, assembly GCF_045843805.1. NCBI lineage: Eukaryota > Metazoa > Chordata > Mammalia > Rodentia > Sciuridae > Urocitellus > Urocitellus parryii. The sequence goes on from NC_135535.1 coordinate 12,365,016, forward strand.
CTTCCAGTCACCACACGGGTTCCAGTCCATGGGCCCTATGTCGGCGACGCGCCGCTCGCCCTGTTGGACCAGAACAATCTGTCACCAAAACATTAAATGCTCTAACGACGGCAATGATCGTATCCTCTGTTTGACACCCTGTTATCATGATTAAATCATGCACTGTTTTTTTAGAATGAACCAGAACCAGTCCCATTTTCTCCTCTGGGTGGGCTTCTTCTGACGGGGGCCTAATGCTCTGTCACGAGAACCTTCACTTCCTATTAGATGTTCACAGACACTGGAAAGAGGGTCATTTTTGCAAAAAAGGCTGGAGGGCTTTCTAAGCTTTCCTAAGGGCCTCTCTCAGTACTTTGATATTTAAATGATCCTCTTTTGTGGTGCTTATTCATTATCCTCATGGCTTTTCTCTTTGTTAATTACTGAGGGGCTTAACCCTTTACACAGCCATTAATAAGTAGCATGTGTTCAAGGCTGCCTGTGCACCGCACTTTCATGTGTGCTCCCGGGCGAAATCTACCTGCAACTCCACGTAGCAGAGTGTGGATTAGATGATCAGCACATGCTGTGAGGAAACTAAGGCATAGGGAAGTTAAGGACCTGCTCATAACCGTGCACCTGGGAGGGGGCGTGTGGGACATGAGTGGCAGGGGCTGGCTTGGTCCCTCCCCTGCCACACGCCACCATCACTTGCATCGATCTCATGAAATCCCGTTTCTTGGGAGATTTTTGTTTTCAAGTGAATTCACCTGCACCTCCTGGGCACGGCGTCCTGGGGTGTTAATGTCCCATAATCTTGGAGGGATTCTGAGGACAGGGTCCAGCGGTGTCACGGGCCACGGGGGCAGGCTGGTGTTGGGGTGGGGGTCTTAGAGCGAGTGGCCAGTCCATTCGTGATCTCTGTGTTTGGCCAAGGGAGCTGCAGGAGCACGGCCCAGGGACCAGCAGATTGATAACCGGGTGAGGCCCGGCCACATCCAGGTTTCCTTCTTGGACATAGTGGATGGGCAGTCGGGGCCAGTTGGGCGGTCAGGGCGGGCCAGGCCAGGTGGAGGGGACATCCCAACTCCCTGCCAGCCCTCCAGGGAGATTCGAGTCCTCCCTACAGGGAGCTCGGTCTTGTTGTGCCTCTTTACCCTCCAGGAAGCTGAGGCGTGGGGACATCAGTCACGTGGCCGGGCTCTCAGGTCCAGGTCCCCATCGGGGTGTGTGGGTCTCCCAGGCCCAGGCCCTCCCCATGGCCCTGCGCTGCCTCCACGTCAGGACAGAGAGACTGCTTGAGGGGCTGCGGGGAGGCTGGGGCTGGGTGCTGGTGGCAGGGGGTGGGAAGCTTGGGGGAAGCCAGGTGACCATGGTCAAAGCAGCCAATGGCCACTGTCTGTTCCCACTGGCTGCCGCTGGGGTTCTCAATTTCTTGTTTTTGGAAACAGATTTGTTCTCTAGAAATGATGAGGGAGGAGGAGCAGGAGTGGGAGGAGGGGAGGAGGGGAAGAGGGGGAGGAGGAGGGGGAGGGGGAGGAGGGGAGGAAGAAGAGGGGGGAGAGGGAGGAGGGGGAGGAAGAGGAGGGGAGGAGGAGAGGAGGAGGAGGGGGAGGAAGGGAGGAGGGGAGGAGGGGAGGGGGAGGAGAAGGAGGGGAGGAGGAGAGGAGGAGGGGAGGAGGAGAGGGAGGAAGGGAGGAGGGGAGGAGGGGAGGGGGAGGAGAAGGAGGGGAGGAGGAGAGGAGGAAGGGCAGGAGGAGGGGGAGGAAGGGAGGAGGGGGAGAGGGGAGGGGGAGGAGAAGGAGGGGAGGAGGGGCAGAGGGAGGGAGAGGAGGAAAGGAGGAGGGTGAGGAGGGGAGGAGGAGGAGGGGAGGAGGAGGAGGGAGGGAGAGGGGGAGGGGGAGGGGGAGGAGGGAGGGGGAAAGGAGGGGGAAGAGGGGGAGGAGGGAAGGAGAAGGGAAGGAGGAGGGGGAGGCAGGGGAGCGCCTCCTGATGATCCATGGCTGCCGCTGACAAAAGCCGGAGAATCTGTCTCTCCCCAATTTCAGGGTGGCAACCAAGTACCTTCTCTGCCAGCCTCAGAAATGTCAGGGTGACCAGATGGAAGGGAGCCAGGGTGAGGCAGAGGGACAGAGCTCGGCTTCCAGCAGGGCCCACTGGACACAAACAGAGAGTGTCTCTTGATTCATGGCCTCTCATCTCGGGCTAGCAGCAAATCTCCCAGGGAGCATCTGTCGACCGGCCACCTCGGCCCCCTGCTGGCTCACTCTGCTGGCCACCTCCTGGCCTGGTGGTGGTGGGGGCTGGGAACTAGGCCTCAGTTCTGGCTGGACCAGGGGTCACTGGAAAGGGCCGTGTGTGCACCCCACCATCAGCCTGCCTCTGCCCGGAGACCCCTGTTCTCCACTGTCGGTTTTCTTGGGTGTCTGGGGACCCAGGTCTGCAGTGCCGGGTCTTGGCTGGTGACACAGTGGGGCCCCCTGGGCTTCCCAAGCTGGGCAAACCTGGGGGAGGGGGAGGGGCGTGGCCAGGCTCCAGGGGACCGACCAGCCTGCTGCTTTCTCCTTGCCCAGTCCCCCCTGATGTCCAGTCCTCTTCCGGTGGCCCCTGCCTCCCTCCATCTCCCTGTCTAGGCGGACTCCGGGGACTTCAGAGATAGTCCTCGGGCTCAGACAACCTCCGGAGGAAATGGGAATGACTGTTAGCTTGAGAAACAGTGCTCCATCCCATCAGCCGGGAAGTGGAGTTTCAGTGAGCACAGGAGCCGGGAAGGGGGTGCTCTGGACAGGGAGGGGTGGTCAGGGTGCTGGCGGAGTCGGCTTCGCCTTCCGCCCGTTTTGCCTTTTTAGTCAGCCTGTAACTCTGTGTGTCAAGATGTAAATGATTCAAATGTCATATTCTTTAAAATTCTGGAAACTGCACTATTTAAAGCAGGTCTTATAACCACTGGCCCCTGGTCCCCAGGTCACCTGCTCTCTGCCACTGCTCTGGGGCTGGGAAGTAGGGACCAGGAAGAGCCATCTCTGTCGGGAGCCAGAACACACATGCTAAGGACTCGGCTGGGTGGCAAAGGGGCAGCCAGCAGCCGGTGCACCTGGGCACATCCAGGTGTGGTGAGCCTCCCTGCTGAGGGACCTTGGCTAGGACCAGGTGGGTGCTGAGAGCTGTATAAGACGACATCCCTGAGTCCAGAAGGCTGGACGGTGGGGCGGACGGCGGGGCTTGAGTTCCGGCTCCCCCCCCCCCCCCTTACCTGCAGAGTGGCCGGTTCATTTCCTACCCCCTCTCTGAGCCTCGGTTTCCTTGCGTGTGAAATGGGCTATTCGGACTTCCTCAACAGAGCCACCGCCCAAGATTAAATGAGATAATGCACGGGGACTGGCACATAGTGGGCATCCGAGACCACCTTTAGATAAGACCGAGGTTGCAAAGCCAAGGGGGTGAGTGACCCGGGCAGCGGGAGCAAGGAGGGGGCGTGTCCCGCGGGGGAGCGTGGAGCGTGCAGTGCGAGAAAGAGGCTGCGGAGGGCAGGGGCTGCGGAGGGCTTGCCGTTTCCTCTGATCAGGGGCTGTGCTGCTGTCCACCGGTCTTCTTCCAGCTCCTTCCTGGTGGTGCTTGGTGACCGCGGAGCTCCAAGCCTGGGAACGTTTCTTTACCAGCGGTCGCGATGCTGCGCCTGGCCAGTAGAGGGCGCCGGAGGACAGGCTGCTGCTGGCTGCAGGGCTGGCGGTGAGCAGTGGCCTGGGCCCCGGGCTCTCCTGCCAGTGACGTGTGGGAGAACCCGCCCGTGAGTTTGGGAGAAGCCGACAAGCAGGTGGCTTCCTGCCTGCTGTGGTCTGAATGCACACGTGGAAACTTCTTTGATGCTGTGATAAAGTTAAGAGGCGGGGCCTTTAGCAGGTGAGGTGAGGGTGCTGAGCCCTCGTGCAAGGACTGATTAGCGGCCTGGAAAAGGGCTGGAGAGAACTAGCTGGGCCCCTTTGCCCTTCTACTTCCCTGGCTAGGCAAGGACGCAGCATTCAAGGCCCATCTTGGAAGCAGTGTGGATCCCCCTCCACAGACCGACCTGCTGGACCTTGATCTTGAACATCAGCCTTCAGAACTGTAGGAAATTAATTTCCATAACGACTAAATTACCTAGTCTGGTGTTGGTTCTAGCAGTGGATCTGGCCTGTGGCACTCAGGAGAACTCAATGGGGGGTGGGGTGCTGGGGGGTTCTTTCAAAATTCCTCCCTTGGCCTGCAGGTGGAGCTGCTCCCTCTGTCTGCTCTTTCTGTTCCCTTGATCCTTCTTAGGAGTTAATCTCCTGCTACTAGTTAGTTAATAGTTCTCAGTGTTAAACTGATATCCTGACTAGGCCCTTACTGATCTGCATGGTGGTTGTGGTTTAGAGGGAAAAGCATCGGATCTCTGGAGCAGGAGAGCCAGGCTTCTTAGGCTGTGTGAATTGGCTAAGTCACTCTCCCTCTCTGATCCTCAGTTTCCTTATCTGTGCAAGAGTGGTTTGGAGTAGGCGGCCCCAGACGCCCCTTCCAGCTGTGCTTTTCTGGCTCTGTATCCTGAATGGAGCCTTCATGTCTTTATGAACCCACCCCCACTGGTGGCACCAGGGGGGTCCAGACTTGAGCTGGAGTCGCGGGGCCCGGGTCCTGTGGGCTCTGCTTCTGAGGTGCCGTCTGATGGTGGGCAATGCTCTTGGGCTCCTGGAGACTCCGTTTCCTCTGAGCAGGGAGGGTCTTCATGTTCCTCTTGCAGCAGCCTGAGCCTGCAGGAGGGGTGGATGGCCCTGTGCAGACGCCTCTGGTTGCTGCTCAGAAATGAGGCTCTGCCTCCCAGTCCCCGTGTGACCTGCTTCTCTTCTGAAGGTCGGGGTTCCGCATCTGCCAGGCAGAGCTGGTGACCTCGCCCTCCCTCACTGAGCTCCCTCCCAGCTCTAAGTGGGAGAACAATACTCCCCACTGCTCCGTTGCTCTGGGGAGTAAGAGCCACAGGGTGGGCCCCACGGGAGACACACTGTGGTGACATGAGCACAGATGGGCACACCACTGCCTGGTCTGAATCCCAGATGTGCAGCTCCTGGCAAGTTACCTAAACCCCGTGACTCGGTTTCCCTTACTGGTCATGCAGGACAGCACAGGCCATTTCCTGGGGCTGCTGCAGCAGGCCAGTACCAGCAGGAGGAGCTGAAAACATCAGACATTAATTCTCTCACAGTCCTGGAGGCTGGAAGTCCAATCTCAAAGTGTCTGTAGGGCTGTGTTCCCTCGGGGGGGCTTGTCCTGCTCTCCTTGTGTTGCTGTCACAGAAAAACACAGCGAGGGTCATTAGAAAGAAATTTATTATTTATTATTCACTAGTAGAAATTTACTTCTCCCAGCTTGGAAGGCGGGGAGGCCAAGATCATGGGACTGTCTCCCTGCAGGGCCTTCTTGTTGGGTCAGGATGTGACAGAGGACGGAAATGGCACCAGAGCAGAAGAGCAAGAGTGAACTACTCCCGGAGCCCTTTCAGAGCCAGGGCTCAGCCCCCATGATGCAGCACAAGGTCCTGCTCCCAGACCACGGGGGGGCTTCATCATGTGTTTCCAAGGGGACAGAAACACCCCAATAGGGGCAGGTCTGTCCCTGAGCTCTGGGGTTGCTGGTGTCCCTGATGCTCTTCTGGCCGCCACCCCCCAAACAGTTTGAAAAAGAAAAAATATCCCTGGCTCACCGGCTGGGCAAACACAGGCCTGGGGCCTGCAGCTCGCCGGATCCCTGCGAATTGCTGGTGGGAACCTGTTTCGTAGGCCCAGAGGATCCAAGAGAGAGAATCCTAAACCCAGGAAGCCCTCCCCCTTCTGCGGACTGAGACTTGCCAGGGCCAGGCTACGCTCCATGATTAAGGTCGCCTGGAGACTCTCCGAAGGTGCCAGAATGCTTGGTGTTCCAAACTGTTCCTTTAGGTGCGATTATGTTTGTTTTTTAGATGCATTCACGCTGAGCACAGGGCAAAGCACTCCTACAATTTGTAATAAATGAATCCCCCGGCCTGTTAGGTCTTCCCTTTAGCCAATACTCCACCCTTTTGATGAGAGACGCAGGTATTCCCTAGGCGCCGGGTCCGGGGCGCGCTCCCCGGAGGAGCGGGAGGAGCGCGCGTGAAAGCCTGGCTGTCCAGCTGTCCGGCTGTCCGCCTGCAGCCCCCAGCCCTGGCCGGTGGAACTCCCTGTGCTTGGAGCCGCCACCTAGGCACTGCCTACCTCCCCTCACCTCTCTCTCGCGCTCTCCCGCGCTCTCTCCCCACTTAGTGGTTCATTTACTGCTCAATCTGTGATTAATTAAAACAATTTAAATAACTGTGCTGATGCTAAATTCATTTACAGCCACCTCCGCAGCGCTTGGCTGCGTGAGCACACGGGAGCCAGGGCGCGGGCTCGTGCCGGCCGCCAGGGGGCGCTGTGGTCCTAGGTTTGACCGAGACCGTGGCCTTGGCCGGCCGCTGAGTTGCGCGGAAGGAAAGGGTAAAATGTTGCTGCTCTGGCCTCCCACCCACCTGGCTTTCCTCCACGTGGCTCCCACTGCGCGCTCATAGTCCCCAGAGATCCTCTGGGCTAATCCAGAATAGGAAACGTCAGGGACGCAAACTCCTTTCCCACCTTGGGCCCAGGGACCGGGAGGGTCTTGTTTGCAGGAGGGAAAAGCAGAGGCCCAGATTGTGCGAAACGGAGGCGGCCCCGGCTTCCCTTGGTGAGCCCCAAATGCAATGACCCCCACGCTCATGAGCTGGGAGGACAGAGAGAGGTACCACAGTAGGGAGAAGGCTGACTGAAGACCTGCAGGGACTCCATCGGTGCTGCCGCAAGCCAAGGAACCCAAGAGTGGCCTGAACTGGACGAGAAAGGAGGCACCCTCCCCTCCGTCCTTCGTGGGGACAGGAGGGACAGAGGCCGCTTTGGCCTTTGCAACTTAGAGAGAATAAATTCCTTTGTAAGCTGCGGAATTTGTGGAACCTAGGGAACTTCCAGTGCTAAAAAGAAAACCATTCTCCAGGGTCCTACGCTGTGCTGGACGCTGTGCTGGACGCTTCCCTAGACGTGCTCACCAGAGTTTCCCAGCTTCAGCCTCACAGCAGCCCCACGAAGGACTTTAAAGGAACATCCCCGGTGGCCCGAGGGTCATGCAGATGGGAAGCAGCCAGGCCAAGTTCAAGCTCATGTCTGCCTGGCTCCTCAGCCGGTGTGATCCCTGTCTACGGCCTGTGCTGGCTGTGCACAGGGAGTCTCAGGACTCCGGTAGGGGCAGCTGCCTGGCTTGTGAGTTCACATGACCTGAGATGGGTATGAGTCAGTGACCTTGGGCAAGGGGCTTCACTGCACCTCTGTTCTCTGCACCTCTGTTCTCAATGGGGGTGGTTTTGCCCCCCAGGGGATATTTGGTAACATCTAGAGGCCAGTTTTGCCATCGCGGCTGGGTGAGGGTGCTGCTGGCATTGAGCAGGTGGAGGCCAGGGAGGCTGTGAGTATCCTGCAGTGTGTGGCAGCCCCACCAACCCCAAGGGTTGACAGAGGAGTCCTTGGGACATGGGCTGGCACTGTCACCTCTCTTAGCTCATCCTCTGTCACTCTCACTTTGCTCACTCTGTCCCTGCCAGGCCTCCAGTGCCCCTGGAATAGGCCAGGGACACTCCTGCCTCAGGGGACTTGCCTCGGAGTGCACCTGGGCACCTCTCGCCAGGCTCTCACTCCTTGATAAACTGCACCTGCTCAGTGAGACTTAGTCCATCCACCTTATTTGAAATTGCAGTGCGGCTTCTTGGCCATGGGTCTCCCAACCCCTCTTTTTTTGCTCTAAAAATCTTTTATTTTAAAATCCATAGCATAGACCACCTTCTAACATTGTATGCATGTTACTTATTCCCTATGCAGGTGTCTTGTCTGTCCCCAGCAAAGAATTTTGGGGGAGATATTTTTCTCAACTGGTGCATTCCTAGCACTTATAATAGTGCATGTCACATAATAGGTGCTCAACACATATTTCTCAGATCAAAGGATGCCCTTTGAATAGATTTCTTTAAATTAAGAAAATTTTATTGGCAAATCATTACACATAACAGTGGGATTCATTGTGATATATTTGTTTGTGCACAATTTGGTCCATTTCCTTCCCCTGTACCTCCCCTCTGCCTCCCTTCTTCCCCCTCCTGATTCCTTTTCTGGGCAGCACATGTCCTCCTGTGCACCCGTGTCAACATTGTGTTACACGGGGCCTGGGCAGAGTGGAATGGCATGCAACCAGGGGCATTCTTTGGGGGATCTGGGACAATAAGCTGCAGCCTACTTGGCCTGATTTAACAGAAAATTGGCCATAGCTTTGTGCAAAATCAGCATATCCATTTGGAAGGCACTGACCAGCCCAGTGCCCTGCTGAGCCCTGTGTGTGTGTGTGTGTGTGTGTGTGTGTGTGTGTTATGTGGGGAGTCAGGAGAGCTGGGCCTGGCAGGAGGATGCTGGCACTCCAGCCCTCGAGCAGGGGATGGGGAAGAGGGCATCAGGGAGAATTCCCAGTGAAATATGAACCCAAGTTAGCGTTCCAAGAACCCTCCAAGTACCAGGACATTTCCTCGATGCTGGGCCTCATGCAGCAGAACACTGCTGTCCCCACAGGTGCCGGAGCAGGGCCCTGGTAGCCAGGTGGCTCTGTGTCCCACCCAGCTGTGTGCCTAGGACATCATTAGTGCTATGGTGAAAAGTGGGACCAAGCCAGGCTCAGGTCCTGGCTCCCCAGGGGCTTGCTTTGTGATTGGGCAAGTTGGTGAGGGTCATGATGTAGAGGTGAGGTGTCCCCAAAGCTCACGTGTGAGGCCATGCCAGGCAGTTCAGAGGCAGTGTGGTTGGGTTATGAGAGCCTTAGCCAACCAGCGAAGTCATCCCCTGCTGGGGTTAACTTGGTGGGAACTGTAGGCAGGCAGGGTTGGCTGGAGGAGGTTTTGGGGGTTTATATTTTGTCCCTGATGAACAGAGTTCTCTCTGCTTCCTGCTGCCATGTCCTGAGCTGCTTCCCTCTGTCACACCCTTCTGCCACCATGTCCTGCCTCACCTGGGGCTCAGAGCAATGGAGTCGGCCGTCGGTGGACTGAGACCTCTGAGGCTGTGAGCACCGAGCAAGCTTCTCCTCCTCCACCTTGTCCTCGTCAGGTGGTTGGTCTGAAGCAGCTGGCCTCTCTGGGTCTTAGTTTCTTGGCACTGAATGGCATGATCCTGGCCCCGCCCCCAGCTCCACAGGGCTGCTGGGAGGATTAGATTAATTAGTGCATAATGAAGGCCTGGACTGCCCAGCCTGGGGGAGGTGCTTCCTGATGCCGTTGCTGCTGTTTTCATTATCCATTTGGAGGTTCTCCTCCTAGTCCTCGGTCCCCTTGGCCCTGTCACTGGCCCTGCTCCAACGAGGGTTCCAACTTCCTGGGGCTCTTCCCTGCTCTAGATGCTCAGCCCCCCAGGCCTGGGGGCCCAGCTCTCATCCCGGCTTACCTGGCCTCTCTCCCTGAACTGTCCTGAGCAGGACGGGGGCTCGTGGAGTATGGTGTCAGTAGCACGGGAATCAAGAGCACGGCGTTTGGAACGAGACACCCAGCCTCAAACACCAGCTCTGCCACGGGCTGCTGTGTGATCTTGGGTCCATCAGTAAACCTCCCTGGGCCTCAGTTCCCTCACCTACAAAGTGGAGATGAAGAGCCTCATGGCAGTGAGGTCTACGTGGGGAAATTCCGACAGTGCCTGGCAGGTGGTGAAGGGGTGGGAAAGTTAGCTGTCTCCACGGTTACCGTCATCACTGCTGTTTCCAGGGTGCTGGCTCTGCCATGTACTAGCTGTGTGACTCAGGGCAACTCACTGTCCCTCTCTGGATCTCAGTGCTTTAGGCAGCTGGGTCATTTCCTAAGCTCTGATGTCCAGGCTTCCCAGCTGCCTCCTGGCCCAGGACATTGGAGTGAGGCATCCTGACCTGGTGTCTGGGCTCTGACTCTCTCTGAGCACCTGCTGCTGCTCTGCACCCTGGGGTTGGCCCTGACAAAGCCCACACCCCCTCCCCACCGGAGGACGGGGACTCCTTCAGAGGAGAGGCTGAAGCTCGGTGTCTGTGCTCCCTTCTGCTCTGGGCACGTGGGGCTGTGGTCAGGTGTGCCTCCATCTTTGCCAGCTCCTGCGGCTGTGTTGGTCGTTGAGCCCACGTGTCTGGAGCAGCATGAAGCACATGGGACCTTAGAATTCAGTCAAGCTGCCATGCAGCCTTGGGCATCCCTCTACCCATCCAGCACATATTCACCAGGCACCTAATCAGACTAGGCACCATTTTGGACACTCTGGACAGAGAAGCAAACAGTTTCCAGTCTCTGACAGACTGGTTACTGGTCACCAGTCTTCACTTCCTCCCTGGAGTAGGAGGACTGCACTCCCATTCCTTTGAACTGGGGCTTTCTTAGTGAAATCTGAACGGATTGACATGCACCAGCTACTTATTGCTTTGCCATACTCTCTTTTCCATCCATTAAGTCACTTACAATATTCCAGATGGTGACTGTCCATCAGACCAGGTTTCAGAGTGAGGATGATGGTACTGTGAGGGCAGAGCTTCAGCTGACCTGTGTTGGACAGAGTATGAGAAACAAACCCTTGTGACTCTAAGCTCCTGAGATTTTGGGGTTATTTGTTACTGCAGCATACCCTAATTTATCCTGACTGACACACTATCCTCATGAAGATTTTAATCTAGTGGAGGAGAGAAATAATAAATGGATAGAGAAATAAATGTGGAATAGAAAGATCAGATACTATGGAGAAATAGAAAAAAGAGGGGGAGAAAATGATGGGGGAGGGGCAAGTGCAACATGAGCCTGAGGTGTGCATGGGTCCATGGGCCTGGGGTCCAGGGGGTGAATGGAGAGTGGAGGGAGAATCTTTAGGAGAGAAAGATTCATGTCACGTAGGGCCTGGTGGATCATGGTGAGGACATGGGATTTTATCTCAAGCATGCTGGGAAGCCATCGGAAACAGAGAGAAGGGAAGTGACATGATCTCATCCTACGCAAGCCTCCCTCTGGCTGCTCTGTGGAGGTGAGGTCATACAGGGGTGGGGGACACGGCAGGTGCCAGTCAGGAGTCACTGTAGGTGGGTGCTCATGGTGGCTCTCTTGAGAGTGAAAGAATTGCTGGTGACAGGAGGTTCAGGGCACCTCGCCTGTGGGGTGAGTATTTGGAGTCAAGTTGTCTTTGGTCAGAATGTCTGTCCTGTTCTCCAGGGTGACGCTGTTCTCCACCAGACATGAATTTCCATTTATCTTAGGGTGTTATTTTGTCACAGAGAATCCCCGTGATTCTCTGACTCACCTGGGCACATTTAAAGTGTAGAATTTAGGTCGGTGCCATCTCAGGTGCCTGTTATGCTGGGTTTGACTTACTGATAGGTAGTTTTAAATAAAAACCTCAGGAGATCCTGTTGTATTTGATCCCAGGAACATATGCTGAAAAACTCTTGACTTGGAGAACATGCAGATACCATGTAAATTGAAAGTTCAACGGATCCATCAAATTGGACCTGGAGGGGCTGAGCAGCCTCTTCTATGTCAGAAAGTTGAGTGAATGTGAGATGCATGTGGAACCCTGCAGAGCTGTGTTGGTGACATAACAGGAATTCATATTCAAGAATATGAACCTAGAAACCCTGGCAGGACAACTTGGAGTCAAATCCATTCCTACCTGGTGAACCCCCATCATAGTCTGTTTTGTGCTGTGATAACAAAATAGTGCAGACTGGGTCTTTTATTAAAGAACAGTTCTGGAGGTCAGGAAGTCCAAGATCAAAGTGCCAGCAAGTTTGGCTGTCTGATGAGGGCTGCGTCCTCTGGCGGGGAGGACCCTGTGTCCTCACATGGCAGAAGGCAGAAGGGCAAGGCAGCTGAGTGCCATGAAAAGTCTCTTACGGCCTTAATCTCATTCACACAGGAGGACCCTCAGGGCTTCATTACTTCTGAAAGGGCCCGCTTCTGAATACTGTCACACAGGTCATTAGTTTCAGCACCTGAATTTGGGGGGAGACATATGCAAATCATAGCAACCCCCACTACTTATCTTATTAGAGATGATGGTTGCAACCAGGAAGAATTTTTGAAGTTTTAATTCAATTCTGAAACATCAACTTTCGTCTCCCATGGTTCCCTGAGAAACAAGGCTGGGTTCCATCATGCCAAGAGGCACAAGGTGTTAGAAAGTCTTTCAAGATCCCACAAACCAGCACCTCTCTCATATTCCCATTTATCCAACACCCCAAGAGGTTACTCATACATTGGTTCCAAGAGCAGTCCAAGTACCAGGAACAGAAGTGACCATTCCAAGGTCAAACGATTGTGATCAGTCAAAGTTCATCGGGATCGAAAGACATGAACCAATAGGTCCCAACTGAAGCCTCCCAACTCCTTGGCCAGGGAATAAAACTTGACCTGTTGGACGAAAAGAGTCCAGGCAGGGTCTTCTGACCTGTTTATCAGACAAATGTGTCTGGGCTTTTAGCTCCTGAGGGTTTAAGACAGGTTATGGCTCCTCCTTCACCTATCAACCTTGACTCTGGGTTGGTCCAACTGGAAGCTTGCGTTTTTGCGGACCTCTGAGGTAATTCCTTCCCTGTCTCCCTGGAGCAGTCTTGCCGTGGAAGCCTCGTGGTTTACGATGCAGTATGTGGGCGGCTCTCCTTGCCCTGCTGTCAGCCAGAGCCTGGTGGACGCTTGGCCATCACTGGAAGGAAGGAGCTGGTCTTACGGGGACATCGGATTGGAACCTGGTGCAGGGGCCATTGCTGGGTTTGGGCCCTTCCCCGTTCCTGTCCCCTGCTGTGTAACGATAACACAGTCCCCGTCTCTCTGAAGCCCCCCCAGGTGAACACCTCAGATCATCCCTAGTTTATAGAACTGGAACTTTCTCTGGCTTCTATGCCCCTGTTCTCTCTGAACCAGCGGGAGGCTGGGCATTGGGAGCAGGGAGCACGGGGGACGAAGAAGAGTGACACAAAGACCCACAGTTCTACTCAGTCCCTTCCCTGAGAACTTCCTGTGCCAAGTCCTGGGCTGGCTACTGGAAGACGCTGGTGAGCAAGAGGCCGGCAGAGGAACCTCCATCTGTCCTGCCCCCTGGAAAGCTGACCAGTTAGGAGAAGAACGAGGAGAGGGAGACCAGGGCAGGGTGCTCGCAGCTGCCACTGAGGAAAAGCCAGAGGGGCCGGGAGCTTAGGGGACACCTGGATTGGTCAGTGGCTGCAGAAGGGGAGGAAGAGGAAGGAGATGAGGAGCACGGGAGCTGGTTCTGTGTGCAGCCTTGAAGCCATTCGACGGGAGGGTTGGACACAGACAGCAGAGAGCAGGTGAAGCATCCAGAGGCCCGGCTGGCCAGGCCCCGAGGGAACTGCAGGTGGTCTGGGGTGGCCAAACCCAGGATGGGGCCGAGAGAGGTGGCCACACAGGACGGATGCCGCTCCCAGGAGTCTGGGCTTCATCCTGTGGGCAGAGGTGTTTTGGGTGAGGGCACAGAGAGGACCTGTCTCTGGCCCTGGGGATCATTTCCTCTCTGTCTCAGCTACACACTGTTGCCCTGGTCTCATGAGTGTGGCCCTCGACAGACATGAATGCAGGAGCAGGGCAGGGTTTCAGTCAAGGTTTGTAGGAACACAGGGCACGTTGGATGTGGCCCAGGGGCCAGAGTTTGCTTGACCTATTGTAGACAAGGGGAGAGGGGATGTTGGGAGATCTTATAGGACCTTTTTTTTTAAATAAGAGATAAACAGGGTGGTTCTGGTGTTGACTGATTCGTTGATTTGATCAAGGATGAGTAAGATGGAGTCCATGCCTCCAGAAGCCCACAGTTCAGTGGGGACAAAGGCTCACAGTGACCCTGGCTCCGTGAAGTGTGTTCCATGGCTCATGTTGTGTGAGTCGGTAGTGTCTCTCCAGAGCGTGCACAGGGTGAGTGCTGTTGTTGAGTGAATGCATGAGTCCCTCTGATTAGGTTGACTCTGACAGAGGCCATCAAGTGGCTTAGGTGCCATGTTTGATTGGCAGGTCTAGAGGAGGAGCTGGGGGAGGGGGAGAATTCACCAATTTCACTCCCCTCATCTTCCCTATTTCCTTTGGATTCTTCCGTTAGAATTCTTGCCCCACAGGCGTGAAGGACAGCCTTAGGGAGGATTTACGTCCTGCAGAAAAGCCCCTGCCTTACTGAGCTGGTGAACTGGGACACCTCCCGTCAGTCCATTCTGAATCATCAAGGCTGAGTCATCAGCCCTCGGGGGATCCAGACCTCGGCTTGGAGGGGGTGGGTGGCGGGAGGGAGTCCACCAAATGGAATGATTTCTTACGGCCAGCCTGGGCCCAGCAGAGTGCTCTATAATGACAGTGTCATCTCTGCAGAAGCAAATATTATTACATTCCAGAATGGAGTCGAGGGGCTGGCTTCAGGGTGGGAGAGGCTGTGGCTGGTTGCTTTCAGGTTTTTCTAAGCATGAACTGTGACGTTGAGCAGCCGAAGCCTGATGTGACATAGAGAGGAGGCGGGGGACTTCCCGGCTCCTGGCAGCCTCTAACCCTAGTGCCAGGTGGCCAGGTGGAAGGCGTGCCCCTGCCCCCGGTGTTAATGTCTCCTGCTACTAGGGCGCGTGTGTCAGAAGTCGGGACTGACTTTGGCAGGTGACTATTAAACAGCTCCTGTCTCTGTTTGGAGTGGCCAGTTTTCCACTTGCCCTCTCTCTGCTGCAGGACGCCAGCCGGGGGCCACACTGCATTTTGTTGTTGGGTGTCCCGGCTCTGCTGGACACACTTCATGGAGATCCTTATCCCATCCTGATGTGAGCGTCTCCTCATGCGCTCTGAAGCCCTTGGAGTCTCGTTTCCTGGCTTGCTCTCAGTGCTGTGTCCCAGCGGTGACCATGCTGGGGTGCTTGAGATGGACCCTTCACAACACTTTCCACCCGAACCTCTGAACCTCTCAGAGTCACGACCACGGCCAGCCCTGGACTCAGCCCCCCGCCCCGCCATCCCGTTTTAACTTGAGCTTTTCCACTAGCTGGTTGCAACATGAGATCACACTCTTCACGTCAGCATCGGCCCAGGAAGCAGGGAGCTCCCAATGGACAGCAGGAGTGGGGACAGCAGGGCCCCTTCCGTGTTGACAAGTCCTGAGGTGCAGAGGTCAAGGTCAGCTCATCCAGGGCCTTGGTGAGCACATCAGGGACTCAGGGTCCTTCCGTCTCATCTCTTCCAGCTCTAGCTTGTCTCGGGTCCCCTCAGGGTGGCCAGATGACCAACTGCCCTTCCTGTGCACCAGGCAACCCTGGATCAGTCTGTCCTGCTCTTGAGGTCTGCTTGCCTCGACCCTCGGGGGCCTGCGTAGCTGGGTAGCTGGGTCCCGACACAAGCACCTGTCCTCCTGCTTCCTGCCTCAGCCCAGTAGCCACACCTCTTCAGGCCCCAGCGACACGGCAGGCCACTGTGTAAGAACCCCAGGCCCAGGGGAGGACCCCTGCTGGCCTCCTGGAAGCATCTTGCTGGGCTCGAGGAGAGAAGGGGGTACCTTCACCCCATTTCATCGTGTCAGGCGAGGTCAGCTCCCCAGATAAAAGCCCTTCCACGCTCAAACCCATCTGAGGCTGCGCAGGTGGGAGGGGTGGTCACCTCCTTCGCATGTCCTGTAGAGGGGCCCGCACTCCCCTGGGATGGGAACCTCTTACCGACTGAAACTGACACTGAACCAGGAAGAGCCCCGAGTGAGCATCTGATTCTTGACTTTGCTTTGCTTTTTTTAAGGGAAAGACTGGGGACCAGAGCCCTGCTGTGGTCTCCCGTCCCCACCCAGTGTCTCCCGGAGGCTGGGGTCACGTCACTCTGTGTTCCAGAGGAAGGGCCCAGCTCCTGGAATCAGCACCTCTTCTGCCAAAGCCAGCAAGCCTTTCCCGGGACACAGGCGTGTGCACACACACACACCACACACACACACAGATGCTCGCACGCAGGGAAAGCAATTAAAGGAACCCGTGCAGTGACACAGAGACAGCCTGTCAACTGCGCCAAGTTGACAAATTTTGCATTGTAAAAACAAAAACAGGAGCGTCACCCCCTCCCTCCTCCAGCTATGAGTGTCACTGAAGCAGCATGTCTGCCTCTGCGATCGGGGCGTGGAGACTCGCTCTGACTGAGCAACCAGGCATCTGCTGCCGGGCGGAGGAGGGCCCTGTAGACACCGGAGCCAGGGGGCACTGTGATCACTCTGTGGGAACACACATGATCTCTTGCCTGCGTCCTGTTTCCCAGGCCAGGAGGCAGGGAGGCTCTGGGTGGAGGCCGGCTCGGTGCTCCCCTGTCCCCACCAGACAATGGCACTGTGAGGGCTGGGCCCATTTGTCCTCTCCAAAGCCAGACATCTCTGCTGTCCCTATGTTGACCTGGCTCACAGCTCTTCCTGATAGGGCCTCCTCTGTGCCTTCTGGGTTTTTCTACCTTGACACAGTCTCGTGCCAGGGAGAGCTGGTGTTGGTCACATGTTCTAAGAGTTGACCTCTGGGGTCAGTGCCAGCAACCGTTCGAGGTGCCGAGGATGTGGTGGTGAACGGAACGGTTCCTGCCATCGTTTCCTGGATGATGGGGAGACTCAGGCAGTGGATTGGAATAGAGTGAGGCCCCCCGGTCCCTGGGCAGGTGGCATCTCTTGGCTCCATGTTGGGGACGAGGGGAATGAGGCTTGGAGGTATAGTGCGTGGCCTGCCCCCAGCAGGAGATGGAGCTGGGGTTGGGACATGGGATGTCTGGTCTTGGCCCCCGCCCTTGGCCCCTAGGCCACCCGACTCCCTGAATAGGGAATGCACCCCAGGAGGGCACTTGGAAGGATGGCACCCCCATTATGGGCCTGGGGGACGTTAGAGATGATGTCCTTGAGGGCAGTGTCAGGCGGGTTGCTCCCTCCCCTGGGGAAGCCATGTGGGCAGGTCTGCTTAGGGTGACAACAGGTGATGGTCCCTGTCCCGGTGCCCAGTGGCCACGGTCCTTTTCCATCAGCCACACTGAGCACAAAGCACCGAGGATGTTTTTTAGACATGCATTCTGCCTGCTCACATCTATTTTTCCCGACTTGGATGCTTACTAAATGCAGCCCCAAATCCTCTTGGCCTGTGCCGGCAGGAGAATCTTGGTATTGAAAGGAAACAGTTGGGGCTGGAAGCCTGCGAGCTCTGGGTTTGGTCTCTGCTCTGCTAACGGCTGTGTGTGCGTGGGAAAGGTGCTGCCCTTTCTGAGTCTCCATTTCCCTCTGCAAGGAGTCAAACTTTCTAGGACTCTACTTTTAGTACCTGGTTCACTGGGAAAGTCTAGCGACTTCTTCTCTGACCTCATGACGTAGGAGAGCGAGTGACATCTCATAAGATAGAGCAGCCCCATTGACCTGCCTTCACTCAGAGTCCCACAGCCCTAAACTGTCTGCCACTCACAGCCCTCCCCCAGTTCACCCCGCCCCATCGGTCACCGTGACAGCCTGCGCCCCATCAGGAGCAGCCTGGGTGTGGTCGGGGTGGATGGGGGGAATCAGTGTCCAGTTGTCGGTAAGCATCTGGCCTGTGAGCGAGGGTCCTCTGGGGTCCACTGTGAGGCCTCTGTGGAAAATGTCAGTGGTCAGCAGAATGGCCTGCTGGGGGTCAAGGGCGCAGGCTCTGGGTCACACTGACATTGGGACTAGTCTTCACTGTCCCGCCTGCTAGCTGTGTGGCCTTGGTGAATCCTCTGAGCCTCGGTTTCCCCGTGTACAGCAAGGGATCGGTGGAGTGCCCAGGGTGCACCTGAGAGTGGCACCGGGGGAAAAACCGGCTGGAGACCAACATCGGGGGCCACTGGGGCAGAGGAGGGAGTTCAAACCTGGGTAGTGAAAGCGGTGTCCAGTGAGGACGCGCAGAGCAGAGGGGGCTGAGTGGCCCAAGCAGGGAAGCTGGGGACATGATTATCCGAAGGGAGATGTGGAGAAAGAGCAGCTTATAGGGCTGCAGAGAGGGGCAGACCGGGATCAGACATAGAAAGGTGACAGCTCATTATATCCAAGCCCTGTTTACCTGCCCGTCTCCTTCATTAGGTTTGATTTCTTGTTTTAGTTATCTCTGTGTTCTCCAGATCTGACAGTGTCCAAAACACAGTAAATGCTAGAAAGAAATTAGTATTTAATTATGCCTTCTCACCGCCTTCCAGAACTATCTCTCATCTGACTGGCTGCTCTGAAGATGGGTTCCCATTCCTCACCCCTGCATGGCTCAGAGGGCTCCTAGCACCCTGCCCCTGAACATGAGCCGTGATGCTCTCAAGGCAATGCACAGACACCCCTCCTCCGACCCTACTGTCTCCCATGGCAGACATCACTAATCAATCTCAGCACTCTGCCCTCTGGGTTTCAGACCTTCCTCAACCCCAGGTTCCTTTCCAGCCAGGCTCAATCCAGCACCGAGATTCAAGGTGCATCTGCCTGCCCCAGGGGTCCTGTCCCAGAGAAGCGGGGGGTCTCTCTGCCTCGTCCTGGCCCCTGACACCACCAAGCTGGGCCCCGCTGCACCCCTCACAGCTGGGCTCCGGCCCTCTGCCAGCTCTGAACTGTGCCTGGAGTTTCCTGGCCTAGTTTTCTCCACACCATGGTGGCTCTTAAAAAATATTTTCCTGGCAGCAAAGGGGTGTCTTCCTGCTGGGAGGAAAAAGGGAAGAAGAATTAGCAGCTTCCCATCAGAGAACTTCCACTGGAATTGATTTATCCCAGTGGAAAGAGCCGGCATTTTCCTTCCAAATTAATATGCAAATGAGTGTAAGCGACACCTCCCACCAGCAGGCAGGGAGCGGCAGTGCCACGGGACATTTATTAGCACTATTAATAGAGTTCACTGCCTGCTCCTCCCCGGCTTTATTGCCATTCTAATTATGGACCATTTTGTTTCATTTTATTTGTTCCTGGTTCTGCGGCGACCCAGTTGCTGGGTGGGGGAGAAGCTCCACTGGGGGGTGGGCTGTGAAGCTGGGGCCGGCATCTTTGGTGGGTCCCCCGGTCCCTGGTGCCCCATCTGCAGAGGACACTTTTCCTACCATCCAGGAGAGAGAGCTGAGAGGAGACGGTGACCCTGGGAAGCCCGGGCCCGCGGGGTGTCCTTGCCAGGGGCGAAGTGGCGCTCCAGGGGTCCAGAGTGAACCCACTTCTTCCCTCCACACTCCAGTGAGGCCAGGGCAGGCCCCCCATTTCTGAAGGAGGCCGAGGGACTTCCCGGGTGACCCCCCTGGCTCCACGTCCAGGGTTTCCAACCCGTGCTCCTCCCCAGGGCCGTCTTCTGGGCTCTCCACCTCGCCCCTTCCCTGCGGGACTCCTTCCAGGCCCCCTAGGGGGCACGGCCCTGCCCGGCTCACCCCTCCCCAGGCCCAGGGAGGTCCAGCCAGGCTGGGCCCAGGGCTTTGTCCTACGTCTCTCTGAGTCCCCTCCCCTGAAAAGACCTCTCTGAAAAGGGTCTGTTTTGTCCCTGGGTGAGGTCACCGTCATTTGGTGGCTAAAGAACCTGCCTGGGGTCTCCCACGGGTGAGCAGCCGCCGCCCAGGAGCCCGTGGTCTTACCTAAGCAAGACTTGCCCCTCGGGGACAGTTGGCCACTGTGACCTGGGATTTGGAAGCCGACTGGTTCTGAGGTTCCAGACGTGGGCCTGACCCAGGGCTCCTGCTCAGCTCTGGTGGAAAAGCCCCCAGGAGGCCCGCGTGGTCCCCCCCAGGGGCGAGAGCGTCTCCACAGTGGGAGGCCGCCATCTCTATTTTCCCCCAGAACTGGGTATAAACCTCGGGACTCGCCTGAGCTAGGCAAGTGCCCCCATCTGTTTGTAAGACCACGGGGGACAGACTGGGAAGAATGGCCGCTTTGCCCATCCCAGCCGCCGCCCACCGTCCATGCAGGCCCGTCGTGCCCCATGCGGTGGGTGGCTTCAGGGTCGGAGTATGGACCAGTGCCCTCTGGCGGGAGGGAGGTGGCTCTCTCTGCTGGGCAGCAGTCTGCCCATCGTCCTGCTTCCCCAAGGGCAGGGAGAAATGAGCAGTGGGCGGGCCTGGGCGGGGCGGAGCTCTGGGCTCCACTGACCAAGGGCTCCATGGACCAACCTGCTGGCCGCCTGTCGCACAGCCCGGGAGGCCTGGCTGAGGGAGGGAGAAGGGTGGTAGAAAGCCAGGTGGGAGGGCTGTGGGTGACCTTCGAGGGGCCCTGGCTCCGGGTGAGCCAGGCTTCCTGGAGAGCCTACTGTGCGCAGTTACTATGTTAGGTGCTTATCGATGGGGAGACACAGACCCAGAGAGGTTGAGCGCTTATTCCAGGTCACACAGCTGCTCAGAGGAGAAAGGTCTCATTTTTCCACCTCCCATGTCCCCATGGGCCATCACCCCATCTGAATTTTTTGCTGCTTTGCAGACAGAAGGTTCTGGTCAAGAGCCATCTGGGACAACTGAGGTCACGAGGAAGGCTCAGACGCGGGCTGTACCTGGCATGCCTGGTGTCAGAGGGAGGGACAGCGAGGGCCCCTGGGGCTTGGCAGGAGGGGACGCAGCTTCCTTTAGTGGCCTCCACTGCATGGGTTGCACATCCTGACGTGGCCAAGTGCACAGGCTTCACCTTGAGCAGGGTCCACTTGGAAGCCCGTGGCCTTGGGAGAGCTCTTCACCTGCTCTGGGTTCTCTCACCTGTAAAGCAGGGCTACCCGTGGGATCTACCTGCGGGGTGTTCTCGGGGGCGCCTGCAGGATCTCAGCCAGCGCTGGGCCTCTGGTCAGCCAGGTTTAGAAGCCCCTCAGGGTGTGGCTCTGTCCAGCGTCCCTCCATCAAGCCCTAAACACCAGGTCAAGGGGAGAGGGAGGGAAAGGGCGAGGCAGGTAGGCCGCTTCCTCCTGGAAGGCAGCCTGGGAGGACGGCCCTGTGTCCAGGCCTGGAAGAGGAAGGGCCAGGACAGCAGCACCGGCTTCTGTTGTTTGTTCAGCTTCCTGCAGGGACGATGCCGGGTGCTGCTGCAGGTGATAGGAAACCCTGCCCACTCTCCCCTCCAAGACCTCCCCTCCCTGGCATAGGAGGTCACAAATGTCTTTTGGAGGTTCTATGATTTCCAGCATCCAGAGATTCCTACTCTGAGTCCCGCCACAGGTTTGCTGTGTGACGTTAGGCCAGCACTCTCCCTCTCTGAGCTTTAGGTGGTCCCCTCTGGCAGAAGACGGGTGGGCTGGATTAGAATTGGTGTTTTTTTCATGCTGCCCTCTATGGAGCTGCCCCTCCCTGTGGGGGAGAGGACGGAGCAGGGAGTAAGGACATGGAGTTCTTCCAACTCCTCTTGCTAGGGTCGCATGGCTGAAACTTGGTGGGTCGCCCTGGTGGGTGGAAGGGGAGGAAGCAGGAAGACCCTTCACCACGATGGAGGCCAGGGGGAGAAAGAACACCCCTGGGGCTGGGTGGAGTCCAGCTCCAAGTCCGCCTCCAAGTTAAACCCCGCCCTGATATTTCATTTTTAGCACATTTGTTTCCCACCAGGAGAACAATGTCCATGACAAATCACACCAACAGAGCACTTGCTTGGTGCCAGAATCATTCTATTTTTCCATGTATTAATTCTACTCGTAACCATCCCTGCAGCAGGGTGTCACTACCAGCCCCTGTCACATTGGAGCAGCCAAGAGGCTCTTGGAGAGGTGGCACGGCTCTCCCAGGTCCTGCACAGAAGTGGCGGGGGTGGTGTCTGGGCCTTGGGGCCACGTCCCCAAGTTCAGGCTCCTGACTCCTGTCCCACAGCCTGCCCTGTGCCCAGCTCAAGAAAGTCATGAGCTGCGTCATTTGAGGACAGTGAGGGTTGCCGTGACACCGTGTGGCTCAGACATCAGCATTCTCTTGTGGTTCTGGAGATTGGAGGTCCAGCACCCGGTGCTGGTGGGGCTGGTGGATGCCGTCTTCCTGGGTCCCCCGTGGTTTCCCCTCTGCCTGCCTCTGTGCCCGAATCTCCTCTTATCCTGTCGCCCATTTGACTCGGTTTATCTTAACTGCCCTTTTAAAAGCCCAGTGTTAAAAAATCATGGTCACATAGAGCAGTGCTGGGCCCGAGTCCTTCAGCACGTTGATTCTGTGGGGACCACACTCGGGTACTGGTGCCCTTTGACAGTGCCCGCCACGGGGGTAGGCCCAGAAGGGACAGGATGGTGCTGCTACAAGGAGAGCTGGCCCTGGGCTCCCTCACTACGTCCCTCCTCCCACACCCCACCGGGAGGTGCTCACCGTCTTCCAGGACAAGCTCCGTCCTCCCTAAGGGCAAAGGCCCATGCCTCAGACATGTGACACGGTGTCTGAGCCACAGCTCTGCTGTGTCAGGGCAATGGGGCAGGTTCAAATTCCGGCCCTACTGTTCAGCAGCAGTAATCGAGAATCAAAGAAGGTGGTTTGTGAAGTGTTGGAGTTGCCGGAGCACAGGGTCCACAAAGACAGGACTCTTTCTCAGGAACCTGGAGCAGGACCTGGTACATAGCGGACGCTCAGAAGATGTCTGTTGAATGAATGGATCCCTGCCTCACCCTGGGGCTGACCGGACCCCACGTTCCTACACACTTAAACAGAGGGATGATGCCTTCTTATCAGGTCAGCAGCAGTGACCCCTCCCTTTTTGCAGTTTTGACTTCAGGGCAGAATTCAGGATTTGAGCCTTATCCTTCTGGGCATGGGTGTCACTGATGACAGATGCCACAGGGTCATAGCTCATTGCAGCAGCCTTTGAGACTCACTTTGAGGCGTGTGCGTGGTGGGAGGATGGAGAAAGAGCGAGTCTTAAGGTCTCACCTGAACAGGCAGGTTTCGAGGACCTTCTGCAGGCGCGGCTCTGGGACGCGCGTCTTCCAGGACCCCTCCTCCTGCGCCCGGCTCCGGTCAGGAGATTCTCGCTCTCTCCTCTCTTTCCCAAGGGATGGTCATAACAGGATGCAAGGGTTTGCTTTTTAAAGAATCCCTTACTTCTAAGACCAACTCAGAGGAAAGAGGACTTCAGTACTAGTCGATTCCGTAGTTTACTCTGGGAGACGCACTTTAATAACATTTAGGAATTAGGACAATTTTTTCCTAGGCCAGGTTCTGCTGAGCAGCGGGAGTTCTCTCTGACTCATCACCTCTTCTAAGTCAAAGCCACCCAGTACGGTCCTGCCGCTCTGTTTTCTAAGGAGAGAGAACGGCGGGCAGCAGTGTGTGACTCCAACTCGGTTTCCTCCTCCCACACGGACACGAAACACAGAAAAGTCCTGCGGGACGGCCGTCTAGTCCCCACTCGGCGTCTCAGCCGACCCATTAACAGAACTCCATTCTGCTCTTGGTGTCTCAATGGGGCACCAAAGAAGAGAACTGCTTTTTTTTTTTTTTTTTTTTTTTAGTACCAGGGATTAAGCCAGGGGCAATTTACCACCAAGCCACATCCCTAGCCCTTCTTTTCAATTTTTAAAAATCTATTTATTTAATTTTGTTTACTGTTTAGTTTTTTAGTTGCAGTTGGGCACAATACCTTTATTTTATTGATTTATTTTTACGAGGTGCTGAGGATGGAACCCAGGGCCTCACACGTGCTAGGCCCGCGCTCCACCACTGAGCCATAATCCCAGCCCTAAAATTTATTGTAATTAGTTATACGTGACAATAGAATGCACTTTGATGCATCCTATAGAATGGAGTATGATTTCTCGTTCTTCTGGTTGTACATTTGAAGAAGAATCACAGGGTCGAGTGGTCATGTCTGTACGTAGGGTCATGTGTCTGACTCCTTCTGCTGGCCCCACACCCCCTCCCCTCCCTTCTCTCCCAGTCCTTTCTTGTTTTATTTGAGATAGGATTCACTCCGTTGCTGAAGCTGGCCTCAAATGTGGGATCCTCCTGCCTCAGCTTCCCCAGTTGCCGGGGTTACAGGTGTGAGCCACCATGTCTGGTGAGAAGCCACTATTCTGTGTCCCTTTGAAAGAGGTTCCCAGATACCGTTGATTAGACAGTGAGCCATTATTTTTACGTAGCACCAAGAAAGGAAAAAATGCTGACAATTTAACTAGGTCCTGCCATCAGTTGTAATGTGCATCCCTATTTCAGAGTTGTTAACTGTGGAAAAGAAATTTGTGTCTGAAAATTAGTGGAAAAAAAAAAAAGAAATCTGTGGCTGAGAATCAGTGAAAAATAGGGGTTCGTACTGTAAGAAACACAGAGTGCAGTGTCGGGACATGGTCCAGCGCTTCTGGCTTGGCCGCTCTTACTCCTAGTCCCACGGGCCAGGGAGAACCATAAGAAAAAGAAAAAGGAATTCAGTTCTTAGGGTTCTTCTTATCTTTCACTTCTTATCAGCTTCTTTTTCTCCAGATACATAAATTAAAAAAACTTAAAGCCTCAAGATACAGATCTAGCCTTATTTCCCCTCCCCATCCCCGCCAGAGGGAATTCTTATCTGAATGTGGGGGTATTGCTTCTTAGGTGTTTTTGTGCTTTTACTACATATGCTTTTATCCACGAAATAAAAACTTCTGAAACTTTTGATGAAGAATATTCTTTAGGGGTTGTGGTGGTGGCTCAGTGCTGGAGACTTGCCTAGCATGTGTGAGGCCCTGGGTTCCATCCTCAGTGCCACATAAAAATAAATAAATAAAATGAAGGTATTGTGTCCAACTATAACTAAAAATAAAAAAAATAAATGGGAATATTCTTTCAACCAAAAAAAATCACCTTGCAGACGCTCTCTTTCCAGGACTGCTGCTCTCCGGGTCTGTGTGGGGACAGGAGGACCCTTGACTTGCACCTTGCCACCCATCCTCCCTGACACCCGGCCTGCCGTCTTCTATATTTTCTCTCTTGGCTTATTGTACAGATCAAAGTTGGTGAACTTCTTTTGCAAGGGACCAGAGGGTGACTTCTAGGCTGTGTGGGCCTCTTGGCCTCTGTAGGCACTAAGAGTTTTACCACTGTAGCCTCAAAGCAGCCCCCGTCAATTAATAAACTAGCAAGTGTGTTAGGTTCCAGGAAAACTTGACTTATGATGCTGAAATTTAAATTTCATCTTATTTTCACATCATAAAATATGGCTTCGGTTTTGTTTCAACCATTCTCAGCTCACGGGGGGTACCAAAGCCAGGTGGAGAGCTGGGTTTGGCCTAGGGCCATAGTTGGCTGATCTCTGAAATAGATTATTTTAACCTCTCAGACATTATTAATATGCTTTCTGCTTCACCCACTGTCCTGAATTCTCCCCAGTGAGAAAGAGACGCAGGCTGAGGTCACAGGATCCCTAAGTCACCCATGGGCTGACCGAACCCCACATTCCTATACACTTAACCAAAGGGATGATGCCTTCTTATCTGGTCTGCAGCAGTGACCCTCACTTCTGGGGTCCAGAGGGAAGGTGCTGCTCATATACACCCACAATGAAGAGGATCTCTCTGTCTATGTCTGTCCATCTCTCTCTCACACACACACATACACACAGAGGCACATGCCCATATTTTAAGAAATTATTATTATTATTATTATTTGGTACCTGGGATTGTACCCAGGGGCGCTTAACCTCTGAGCCACATCCCCAGCCCTTTTTACCTTTTATTTAGAAAGGGTCTCACTGAGTCACTTAGGACCTTGCTAAGCTGCTGAGGCTGGCTTTGAACTTTGCCATCCTCTTGCCTCAGCCTCCTGAGCTGCTGAGATGACAGGCGTGTGCCATCACGCTCAGCAAGAAATGACTTCTAAAACATCTCCTGTGTGCCTCCCTGTGTTTGAGCAGCAGGGACCCTCCCATCCCCTTTACTGCCCCGCCCCACGCCCCCAAGCCTTGCACAACCCCTGCCCCTCCACAGGGAGCCCTTGAATGTCCCACAGCAGGGACTGAAGTGGCTGCTCCAGCTCAGGTTGTTTGGAGCCTCTGAGGGCCCCACCCCTGGCTGCCTGTGTAAGGGGGGGTCCGGCGGAACGTCGGAGGGAGAGACCACACAAGAGACTTACTCCATGCAATTGGCAAAAGGGGATTTATTGGGGATCCATTCCAGCGCGCTGGGACTCTGTGCCCACTCAAGAAGGGAGCGCAGCTCAGAGCCCTGAGCAGAGGTTAAGCAGAGCTTAAGTACACTTTTTGGGGAGGGCGGGAGTCTTTGCATACATCAGAACAAATCATCATGAGGCGCGGGGAAACTGAACAACAACTCTGAGACGTGATTGGCACATTCATTGGTGGGAACAGATCGGGCGGGGGTGATTGGTCATTTGTAAGCGGGTTACACATTCAAACTGATTGGTCCAGGCCCTGTGACAAACTGCACAGGGCCCTAGGCTAAATGGCCAGTAGGGTGTTGTCTTAACTATCTCAGGAATCTGTGTGTAACAGAGGAACTTAATAATACCTAATCTTTTACATTCAAGCTTTCCAGCTTAGAAACTTTACCCTTTCACCTGATTTCTCTTCTCTTCACACCCAGGGGAGGAGATGGGGGCTCAGGAGGAGAGGCACCAGTCTGAGAGCAGAGCCAGCCCCGGGGCCCCCGGGAGCAGCGAAGGCCTTTACACCTGTACTGATTCCCAGGAGGTGGGGCTGGGCACGGGCAGGACTGTCAACACACTGAGGCTGTAGGAAGCAGGAGCCCTGGGCTGGGGACGGCTCCTGTCCTCGGTTGCTGTCTTCTCCTGGAGTCTCCGTTACTGTGCGCAGGCGGCTTCCCTTTCCTGGGGAAGTGGGCCACGTAAGTGGAAGGCGTGACATGGTCCAATCCTGCCTGGGACTGGGAGCAGGACTTTCCCCTCTATGTCCCCATCACCCTTCTGGGTGACAGGAGCCTCTCCTACAGATTTGGAGGGGCGACAAAAGCCCAGGGCCACAGAACGAGGGATTCCTGAGCTGGAAGCTCCGAGGGGCTCAGCGAAGCCTCTGGATCTGGTTCCTGCTGTGGGACTGTCCAGGACTGGACGCCTGCCTGCCCTGTCCTTGGCTGAAGCATGAAGGATGGTGGAGTGTTGGGGACCCACTACAGCGCTGCTCCGGCGCACTCCAAGTGTCCGTCATAGGCCCCTGGGCCTCCAGGGCCACGCCCCTCCTCTCCCCCTGTGGCCACGCCCCATCTATCACCTGTGGCCACGCCCCACCTCTCCCTCTTCCACTCCAAGCCCCAGGTTTAAACTTCTACGAAGTTTAACATGAGTCGCTTACACAGATATAAAATGAGCAAAGATTTTATTTAACTCACTAATTAATGAAGGGATCAATAAGATCTTAACCAGTTCAAAGGAGAACATCCCGATACCCACACATCAGGAGGCTGGAGTGAATTTGCTGATAGATGATAATTAGTTAAATTAGCAAATAATCTATATGGCAGTGAGTCTCTGACTTTTGGGTCTCAGGTCTCTTTACATTCTTAAAAATTATTGAGAGTCTCAAACAGCTTCTGTTTATGTGGTTATGTCTATCAATATCTGCCATATAAGATATTAAAACTCAGAAAAATTTAAAATAAGAAGACACCAGCATGTGTTTCATTAACTGTCAAAGCAAGGATAGTGGCCTCCCCCGCCACGCAGCCTCTGGAAAATGTCACCATACACTTGTGGACAAAGGAAAGCAAAAAAGTCAAAAAAGCTTTACGATTATTATGCACAGGCCTAGATTATGCAGAACAGGCCTGTTCTAGACCCCCTGAAAGCATCTTGGGCGGTCCCCGAATGAACCCAATGGCACTTGGACAATCTCTGCTACTGGGTAATAAAATGTAATGGGTTACTATCATTTTTTTTTTTAACTACAAGATGGAAATCAATTGTATTTGTACCAGAAAAAAAAAATCGTTTTTATTGCATGGACAAGCATTCTTCAATGTCCACCCTGACCAAGCTGTGACCAGCCAAGTTGACTGAAGTCTCCAACGGGCCCATCTTGGTGGGAGCAGAGAACCCCCTTGAGATCCAGCAGGTAACACCTGACTCCACCAAAGAGAGACTCTGGACTCGATTCTGCTCATCTCCAAGTCCTTATCAATTTTTTCTGACACCAGGGATCTTTCTCTGGTCTCCCTGGTGACAGGGCTGTCTGGTTCTCTCTGTTCCTCTCTGGTCTGTTGTTAATGGCATGAGCTCCCTTGGGGTCTTCCCTTTGGTTCTAAGGAGCTTATTTTGGAAGTGAAAGAGAATGTAATAACTGGTCATCAGAATCCTAATCACCCCAGGCAAGGCAGGGGACCAGCAGAAGGACAGACGTATGGAGAGCTGCTCTGCCGAGTTCCGCCCCCCGAAAGGCCCTTTCCAAGCCTGTGTTCCAGAGCTGTGGTGTCTTCCATGTGGCAGACATCAGGACCCTGGGGAACCCGAACAGCCACAGAATAGCCAAAGCCACCAAACAGAGGCCACACCAATTTGGAAGTCATTTCTACCTCGAGTCTCACTCTGATGAGAAAATATATTGATCAGGAGACCAGGATCATGGTTTAGAAGGAAAATCTAAATCTCAAAGGTGCGGAGGCTGCTTCTCGATGAGTCCAGTTGGAAACTTCTGGAAGACTGGTCTGAGAAGAAGAAAGGCAGAATGAGCAAGGATCCGTCCTTAACAGGGCCACCCAGCAGGGTGGCTGGAGAGTCCTTCATGACCCAGGGTGGCCGTGGGCTACAGATAATAGCAAACCCCTGTGCAGTGCAAACACAGGGAACAGCATCGGTCACACAGAGCAAGGGCTCCACCCTCCTGGCCAGGGAGGCCTGAGGATTGCCACCTCATGGTGGCCCAATGGCTCTGCATCCCCAAGTCTTCCCTTAAGAAAGAAGGGGAATGAGGGAAATGACAAGGAGAAAAGGGCAGCCCCCCTTCTCCTGGAGGGGAGAAGCCTCTGGGCCTCTGCCCCCTCTCACGGCCCAGAACTGTGTATGCACCTCTGCAGGCAGGTGTGTGTGTGTGTCGGGGGGTTGTTTTAGCTTCTCAGCTTTTGCAATGGGGGAAGGCAGGAAGTTGGTTATAAAGTGCCTTTGGGCAGAAAATCTACAGTGTCCTCCCCAAACCCTCCTAAGGCATGTGGGGTGGACAGACTTGGCGTGGAGTTCAGGGTGAGGAACTGGGGGGCAGTGCAGGTGCCAGCGTGGCCCCGGGTTTCTGCCTTCCCTCTCCATCTCTGCGTCCCCGCCCGCCCATCCATAGGCACCTCCATAGGTGCAGCCCCGCGGACTAGTTATTCCCCATGTTTGAAAGGCAACCCGGTGTTCCATGTCTCCATGATGGTTCTCTTGGCTCCCCTCTGCCCGGGATGCCTCTCTCGCCCCGTCTTTGCACCCACGAGGTGCTCAAGCCGTCTCAGACAGGAGCGGTGCAGCCCTGGACAACGTCCTTAGAGGTGCCACTCTCCTGGAACCTGTGTTTAGTCCTCCTCTGAGCACCAGCAGGACATAGGATGCAGCCCCTTCCTGGCTGACTGTGAGCAGCCCAGGGAGGCGAGTGTTCCCCACATCCAAGTGAGAGATGAGCAAACGGAAGTTTGGAGATGTCACGTGTCACAGGACTTGAGGATGAAAGAGGCAGAATCTGGGTTTATTTATTTATTTATTTTTAGTTTAGTTTGATTTTTTAGTTTGATTTTGATGAACATTTGTTTGGCTCATTTATTGATATGTGGTGCTGAGAATCAAACCCAGTGCCTGACACATGCCAGGCAAGTGCTCTACCACTGAGCCACGACCCCAGCCCTGAAAGAGGTAGAATTTGAACCTCCGTTTGCTGGCTCCAAAGTCTCCGCTTTACCTGCCTTTTTTCAAAGGACCGTCCTCCACAGGCACGCCCAGCCTGTAGTCAAGTTCTCTGGGAGTTTTCTTGAGAGATACGTCTCTATTCTGATCTCCCTAGACTGTGTGTCCTCAAGGGCAGAGCCTGGGCCACACTTAACTTTCCATCTTTGGAACTGAGTCCCTTGTCCCTTGAAGTACAGGGAGAACCCAAGAATGCAGGGGACTCCAGCTCCAGCCAAACCACTGACCTTGGGTGACACACTAGTGATCCCATTACAAAGAGAGCACCCACAGAGAACTTCCTACTGGGGTGTCCAGTAAACCTCTCAGATACTCATGTGGAGTCAGAGGCATGAGTTTGGGGGTTTGATGCCAGGGATGCCACAGGCTCAAGCTTAGTTTCGGCCCTTTGTGATAACTGGCCATTGTTAGAATATCGAGATTAGCTACCTACCATTTATTGAGCACTTACTATGTGCTGGATTCTCAGCTAGGCCTCTTAGCCTGCTCCATGAAGACCTACAATACTGCAAAAAGAAAAGTAATTATTCCCATTTTTCTGGTGGAGAACTGACAGTCACATAAATAGCCCAATTGGAGACAGATGATCAAGCCTGACTTGAACTCGGTGGATTCCAAGGACGGAGCTATTAAATGCCGACTCTCAAATGAAGCCATATAACCACGAAGAGCATGAAATGCTAATCCACGTCCCCCACGTAGGTCGAATGACCAAATGAATCAATGTTCTCTCCCTTCTTTAGCCTCTCCCTTCTTTTGTCCAGCATAGTGCTGGATGAGCATGCATAGAGAATTTGTTCATCAATAATAACAAAATGAGGGCTGGGGATATGGCTCAAGCAGTAACACACTCACCTGGCATGCGCCGGGCGCTGGGTTCGATTCTCAGCACCACATAAAAAAAAAAATAAAGATGTTGTGTCCACCGAAAACTGAAAAATAAATATTAAAAAATTCTCTCTCTCTCTCTTTTAAAAAAAAATAACGGAATGAATGGGCTTTGCGATGACTAGTTTAATGTGTGAACCCGGCTCTATGAGGGTTGCCCAGATGAAGCTTTATTTCTGGGTGCATCTGGGAGGTTTCTGGCGAGATGGGCACTCGGGTGGGTGGTCTTTGTACAACAGGCTGACCTCTCAGTGTGGCTGGGCATCCAATCTGTCCAGGGCCTGGATAGAACAAAGAAGTGGGAGGAGGGTTTGTCTCTTTGATCCCTGCATGCATCGGTGGGGACACGGGTCTCCTCCTGCCCTTGGACTGGGATTTACTGGTTCCCGTGGTTCTCAGGCCTTTGTGCTTCAATGGGAACCCCATCAGTCGCTCGGCTCGCTCTACCTGTATCCCACGGATCCTCTGGGGAACCCGGACTGACACGGGATTAAGCACATTGGTGTCCTTTAACTTCTGCATAGAATCTGTTCATTCTGCTGATATATATTAGGTGCCTACTGAATACAGGCACTGTCCTAGAGGTTGGAGATGAACTCAGAGTGACGAATGAAATAATTGCTCAGGAAAAGGTTTGTGAACTGGCATCAGGATTTCCCCCACCGGACGGGCCGCCCTGGGACCCCAGGCTGGGGCTTTGATTGGCTGGTGCTTTTGGAAAAATGAAGCAGCCACTGCCTGGTTCCTCATGTGGGTCGAGGGGCTCCTTCCCGTGGTCCTCCCTGGGGGAGAAGCTTGTCTGTGAGCGGAAAGGGGCTCCCCTGTCCAGGGACACCTCCGCACCCTCCTTGTGGCATGCCTCGGCTCTGGTGATGGCCTGCAGCTGGTGACGCGGTGGCAGTTGCCTGGGAGTCAACATGAAGTTTCTCTGGGGAAATGAGGAGCCTGAGAGGGGAGTGATCAGAAGAGGTGACCCTGGAGCTTCAGAGAGGCAGTGCTCTGGTCGTGGGGAACTGTGTGCAGTGACATGATCCACTGGGGGGTCTGTTGAGTCTGTGTCATTTAGAGAGGATGGCGAGGTCATAGACAAGTTGCTCTGACTCTCGGGCTCAACTTTCTCATCTTTTTAATGGGATAACAACCCTTGCCCTGGATACCCGCTGGCCTCCTGCTCCTGAGCTCCAGTCTTGCTGCCTCTGAGCCGCCGTCCTTGCCGTTCCACATACTGGGATGCTCTTCGGTCTTCTCTTTACACGGTTGCCTCCCCTGCATCCTTGAGGGTTTGGCTGAAGGTCACCTCCTCTGGGAGGCCTGCCTAAAGTTGATGTGCTCCGCTTAACCCCCCAGTTAGTCTTTGTCAGATAACCCTTCAGCACTCCTGATATTTTCTTCATTTATTTATAAATATGCTCATCCTCCTACAACGGGCGCTCTATGAACTTCTTGTCTGTGTCCCCAGAGTCTGGCCTGGTGCCTGGAACACGGTAAACCACTCAAAAAATATCTGTTGGGTGAATTAACTCCAGGCAATCCGTTAATCAGGTTATTTCCAGAGGCACCAATATCACCATTAGAGAGACAGAGATTTGGCCTGAAAGATGGTGGACATCTGGCACCCGAGGGCTGGCCTCAGCTGCCACCTCTTGACGTCCTCTGCTGCGTACCCACAGCTACGTCTTCATTCTCTGGGAAGGAAGAGCAGGGAACCGGTCATCTCAGCAGGAGCCAGGGGCTGGTCTAACTGAGCTTCCTCCTCCTCCTCATCAGACTGGCAGGTCTGACACCGGGAGGGGACAGAGGTGCTTCCCCGGAAGCCCACTTTACAGAGTAGAGAATGACGTCCCTGCAGCACGGAGGGCCAGCCTGAGCCTCAGCCCCACCACTCAGGAGCTGTGGGACCTCGGGCAAGTCACTCCATCTTCGGGGATAGAGGGAGGGATAGATATCATAATCGTGGATCTAAAAGGATCTGTCAAAAGCCAAATTCAGCACACACGTGAGAAAATTCTCTCCTCCTTCTTCCATCCCATCCTCTTCCTCCTCCTCCTCCTCCTCCTCCTCTTCCTGACTGTCGTGCATTATTCTCTGCTAAGTCCAGACTTCCACTTCCCAAACTCCATAGCAGGTTTACAAATATGAAAGGAGAGAAGGGACCCCAGGGTCTTGTCTCTGGGTCCCCCGGATGGAGGCCTGAGCCTAGGCTGGACCTGGGTTTTATTTGGTTCCCACGGTAGCTGGCGACTGGAAATTTTAAAGGGATAACCCCAAACCAGACACCTCGGACCAATCCCTCTCCTCTTTGGGCTCCTTTCATCCCGAGGAAGGGATGGCTCTAGCAGGGATGCCAAGTCATGACTATGCCGGGCAGGAGTCCGGAGCTTAATGATGCTCCATGGGAAACAGTGCTGGATGGGCCGTGATGGATTAGTGATGTCTGCCGCGAGCTGTCAGGGAGAGTGATGGCACGGTGCCCCGTACTGGCCCTCCCTGGTCCAGAGTGTAATTTCAGGTGTCTCCTTGCAGCGACTTTATCACTGAATTGTCACAGCAAGTCAAGCTGGAGAAATATGCCGCCTAATATTTTGTCTATGACAGAGGTGCAGAGAAAGGTGTCATCGGAGAGCCGACCTGTTTTCCAAGATTCAACCTGAAAGTTTAAAGATTTGCTTCCTAACAGCCTTTGATAATCCGCTCGGAATCAATCACTTAACTAAGCTTTTTGGGAAGTGATTTAAAATTTCCACCTCGGCAGCCTCCTGAGGAAATGAATCCCTGAAGTTTATTACCTGCTATATCACCTGGTGCTTCCTTTTAAATTTCTTTTTAAATTGTCCAAGCTGGGAGTGGATGGGGTGGGGGGCGGCGGCAGTGGTGCTGCCTCTAATCTGGAGCTGGCGAATGTGTCCACAGACTCCTCTGTCCATCCTGGGTTCTGTGGGTTCCATCTCCCCCCGGTCAGTCTGCAGCTTTCTGGGGTGAAGAGGCTGGTTGTTCCAAGATTGTCCCCAGAGTGAGGATAGGTCTGATGCTTCAAAGCCTGGATTCAATGCCTCCTCCTCCAGGGAGCCCATCCAGATCTCCCAGGGCCAGAATCAACCCTCTGAGTCTGCATATCCAAAGCACTTGAAGCAATATAGAAAAACTCTGATTTATAAAGCACTTCCAAATCCTTTTGGATCCCTATAATTCACAACAGTGATAATGATCACAATAACTAATGTTAAGAGCTGATTTTCTAGAATCTTTGCTGTGTGTCGGACATTGAGCCAAGCATTTTATCTACACCGATTAGCTCATCTTTACAGCCGGATTTTGAGGGAAGCAAATATTATTTCTGTTTAATAGGTGAGGAAACTGAGGCACTGAGAGACTAATTTAGTTTTTTAACTTTAAATGTGAGACACCAGAAGCTTAAAAAGGGCAAGTGAATAAATCTTGTTCATAAAGTCAAAGGGGGCAGAGCTGATACTTGACTCCAAGTTTCCATTACATCAGGTTGCTTCTCTCTCTTCCCTTCCCCCATTCTTTTCTCTCTATCTCGATTATGTTCTGTATTGTTCCATGTGTCATCATTAGTTCCCATTTGTGCTCTTTTCTCCACACAGTATGAATTACTTGAGCTCCATGTTGTGCTTTTAGTCTTATATCTTAACCATTTCTTCTCTGGAGCGGGGACTAGTATGGGTTCACCAAAATCTTTGTTTCCCTGGTAGGCATGAGCCAGACTACATTTCCCAGCATCCCTAGACTACATTTCCCAGCCTCCCTTGCTGCCAGCCAATACCATGTGACTGGAGTTGTGGCCGATAGAGGATGGCAGAAGTGACTTGTCCACTTCTGATCTTGCTTTTAACTAAAAAGATATCCTTATGTTTCTCCAAGTTGTCTTTCTCTTGCTGGATGCAAAGGATCCAGAAAAGACTGAGGGCTAGGGGATGGGGAAGCCACAAGATGGCAGGAGCCTGGGTCCCTGCATGACTGCATGGAGCCGAGCTAGTTCCCTTCCTACCATCCACAACCTGCAGTGGATCTCTTGGTCTGCTCCTTTTCTGATTAGATATTTTCTCTAAGTTCTCATTCACTGAGTCATTAATGCATTCATTTAGCACTGACCAAGTATATCTGTTATTTACTGCGATATTTTAAACATATGGGTCACATCAGCTGCCCTTTATTATCTCATAATCTCTGTGGGTTTGGAGTATGGACATGGCTTAGGGAGGCCCTGAGCAAGGTTGTGATGAAGGACTGTTTCTCATCTTGTTTGGGGAGGGGCTCATTTTACAGCCCACACAGTTCTTGCAGAATCCAGTCTTTTGTGTCCTGGGGCCTGGGCTCTCATTCTCCCTGGCAGCTAGTGGAGGCTGCCCTCAGCTCCCAGAGGAGGCCTTTGCTTCCTGGCTACATGGCAGTCCTTAGTGTGACCATTTACTTGCTCAAAATCAGCCAGAGAATGAGAGGCTCCCCCACAGTGAGTGCTGTAACCCAACGGGTCACAACCACATCACCACGTGACACACCCGTCACCTTCCCTCCATTCTGGAGCAACTCACAGGTCCCACCACACTGAGGGTTTTGAGCTATCTTTTCCCGTTACCCCATGCTTTCTAGTCACCAGCTGCAGTGGGTGTGGGGAGCCCTGAGTGTGCATGGTCGACTGTAAGTGGGGGGCAGATGGGTCCGCTTGTTGCTAGGGAATGACAATAACTTCCTGGCGGCTGAGGGTCTGACAGATGCTCTAATGGTTAAAGGCACAGGCTTCCCCTCCTATTTCCTGAGTGCTGTTTCTTCCCTATCAGCCCAAATGTATGAACGCACGGCCCATCAGGGCCTGACCAATAGCCTGAGACCACCCAACAGGCGCTATGTCCGGCTAGAGGCCTGGAACAGTTAGTCATTGTCATTGAAGCCCAATGTAACGAATGAGATGACTCTTGACGGTTTCATTCAATTTATCAGAATTATATCACAAAACTGGGGCATGATGAAGGATTGCTGTCAAGAAGGCAAAGAGGTGCAAATGGGTCCCTCGGCACCTAAGGAAGAAGGATTGGGGGGACAGTGGAACCCATCTCAGCTGAGCCTGCTCTGGGTGCCGGGCACCATTCCTGGTCTCTTGATGCACAAAGTCATTTAAATCTCATAAGCACTCTGTGAGCTACTGCAATAGATTCATTTTTCAAATGAGGATGCAAAAGTTCTGAGAGGCTAAGGAACTTGCTCAAGGGCACACAGCTAAGCTGCAGAGGCAGGAATAAGACCTGGCTCTTTGACTAGGGCAAAGTGGTTCCCCTTGGCGGTGCCAGCAGGGGCCCTCTTCACTTACCTTTACTACCTCAACAAAGTTAAACAGCTCATCTGCATATGGATTTCACACCAGGGGAGCCACTTGTGAAAGCCTGGCTGATGGCCCTGGAGTTAGGTGAGGGAGGAGAGGGGAAGGAGGTGGGTACACAGTGCCTTCCTTGTAGGACTTCTCATAACCCTTGGGGGAAGAACAGAGATTGGCAGCTTGAGAGCTCCCAGGTAGGGTTTGGAGAGCTATTAACAAATCCCAGTCTGCTGGGAACATGCTGAGTTGTGTCTTCAGACGGGTTCCCTCATATCTTCCCTCACCTTCGCAGGCCCCTAACAGGTGGCGGCTCCAGGTCTGATCCTGTCTGATCCTTCTAGTTAGGACGGTGAGTGGGACGTCTTAGGTTCACATCTAGATCATTCCCCTTTGCTTTCAGAAGCACAGGCCAACTTTCAGGCCTTAAGGCCCACAGGTTTGGCCTCGCCTGCCCCCCCAGGTCTCTTCACTCCACTCTTGTTCTTTCTAACCGATGAGAAACCATTTCTTTTCCTGAAGCCGTCAGCCCTCCTGGCCTCAGGCCTGAGCTGCCTCTCCCTTGGTGGTCCTACCTCCACCCTGCAGACGTGTCTTAAGGAAACAGACCCGGGTTTCTACCACCCAGACCTCTTCCCTCTTCTGGGTGTGGCCTCGTGGTTTAGGAGGGCCGTGTTGGCACCCCAGTTGCAGGCGGCAGTGAGTTCACTCAGGAATGGACTATGTCTGACGTCCGCCCTGCCAGGGCCAAAGCTGGGATTTTTGCTGCAAGTGTTGGGAAAGAAGCTTCTCCTGGAGAGGTTCAAATAAAATCCACCAAGCTGGAGCTTTGGGGTCCTTCTTTACCACCCCCTGAAGGAAGCTGCTTGGGAAAGAAGCTCACAGAGACCAAGAGAGAGAGCATTTCCTGTAATACCACTTTGGTAGCCAGCAGGCAGATGCTTTCAGGGACCATCACCTGTGCTGGGGAGTTGAGGCCCCTGTAAATGACTTTCAGATAAGGCCTTCCATAGAGACTCACTAGGAGTCAGCCAAAATGGCAGAGTCACTTGGACTCACCCTTTCTCGGTGACTTAGACTCAACCTTGCTCAAACGTGCTCCCACCTGCCATTTTTTGAACCTGCGGTGTATGGCTTCAAACTGAGCATGCTCAGGAATGTGTCCGCCTCCTAAGGGATGACAGAGCTCTCCTGTGGGAGTAGGTAGTTGGCCGTTGTCCTGAGGAACCATCTCCGACACACTCCACACTTGCTGCAAGTAATAAGCCTCCCGTGGCTCCTTGTCTCCCGCTCGGGTTTATCAGCTTTTGCACTTAGTGGAGGGTGAACTCATTGCATCTGCTCACAGTCCTACCATCGAGACCTAGTCATGCCTGAAGGGTGAATCTTGTAGTTTTCAGCTAACACATACTGATACACTTTCTATTTTACTTGGGCCATTTTGAGTTAGATTTTACTGCTTTGAAAGGGACAAGCCCCAAACCCTCCTCTTTCCATGTAGAGCCAGAAGCTGTTCCTTCATGCCTTATTTTACATCGGAACAGGCTTAAATATCAAGTGTGACCAGTCATATTTATTAAGCACCTAGTATGTTCTAGGTGCTGGGGATTCAGTAGTGAACAAAATAGATAAAAACTCCTGTCCTCAGGGAACATCTATTCCAGTGCAGGAGAGAAGTAACCACGAAGAAAAACAAAATACCTGGTTTGTTCATGGCGATGAGGGTTAAGGGAAAATGAAATCAGGGCAGAAGAAACCCCAGCTCTGATGAGGAGTGGAGGTGAATGTAACCTGTGTATAGAAGGCTGGAAAGACACCACCAAGATGGAGACCTTTGAGCAGGATTCTGAAGGGTGTGAGGGACAGGTCTCTGGCCCACGCCTTCCAGGCCAAGGGAGCAGCACTTTGTGAGATCTGTCCTGGGAGCTTGTTGGTGGGTTACACCTCTCATGGTGACACTCCTGCACCTTTTGAATCACATGTGTCAATCATTAGGTGTTCTAGAACAGCATCCTCTGGCCCTTCATATTTTATTTTTTTCTGTGCTTCAATTTGGGAATTTGAAATTGGCCACTCTTTGAATTTTCTGATTCTTCTGCTGAGCCCAGTTTGCCATTGAGTCCATTCATTATCGTCTTCATTTCAGACAGTGTGCTTTCAACTTCTAGAATTTTTTTTTGCCGCCGCCTCCTCCTCCTCCTCCTCTTCCTCCTCTTCTTCTTCTTCAATAAATCTTTCCTTTATCTTAAAAAGTTTTCTACTTGACCCCCCACTCATTCTGCCTGTGTTTTCTAAGATCATTTAATATGCTATAATAATTATTTTAAAGTCCCACTTCTAGATCATCTATGGGTCTATCTATATTGACTCTCTTTTCTCTTGATTGTGGGCCCCATGTTCCTGCTTCTTTGTGTGTCTCATGATTTTTGATTGTGTACTAGACACTTTGATCACAAGAACAGTGAGGTACAGAATTAGAAAATGTGTTTCACGTTGTTTTCTCTAGGAGGGGGTCAATCTTTTCCCTGCCAGGAAGTTAGGATAAGAGGTTAGTACTCAGATCACACCATGATCGGGTTGAAGGTTTATTAGTTTTAGGTTCTTCTATTACAAAGGAGATAACAGATCTCTCTTGGTCCTTCATCTTAGGAGCCAACTTCCTATGCTGCCATTGCTGACGGACGGGTCCTTTGATTTTATCAGAACTGGGGCTTGGAGGGACATGTTTGGTAGCTTCAGCTATTTTCAGCTCATCTCTGGATATAGCCTCCTCACTGTGGGGGAGCTACAAGATTCATCTCTGCCTCCCAACTCCTCCCCCACAGCTGCTTACTCAGCACCATTCCCGTGGGGGAGAGTGGTTGGGCCAGGAGATTGATGACTGCACTTGCATTCCTCCAGATCCCAATCTGTCATGCCAGCCCACGCTGTCACTAAAAGGTGGGCTGGTTTATCCTGTTTTAGTGGAGTTCCTCTGCCTGTGGTAGGTGTTCTCCACCTGCACATGCCCAGACCTGGCAATTGGCCCTGGGTATGAGAGGAGCAGCTGCTCCTTCCCCACTGATGAAGCACTCTTTCCTCTCTGGAGTGTGGTTCATTTAGCCTTCTTCGTATCTGTGTTAGTCAGACTCCTGTTACTGTGACAAAACACCTGAGAGAAATCAACTTAAGAGATAAAGGTGTATTGGGCTCCTAGTTTCAGGGGCTTCAGTGTATGGTTGGTTTGGTTGCTTTTAGACTGTGGCAAAGCTGTACATCATGGCAGAAGCACATGATGGAGGAAGTCTGCTTAGCTCATGGGAAAAAATAGGGATGAGGAGAGAGAAAGGAGAGACAAAATACATCTTAAAGGCCACACCCCATTTGCCTCTCTCCTCCAATTAGACCCTGCCTCCTGAAGTCCATCACCACTCAATATCCTGTTAAGCTATGAATTCATCAATGGATTGATCCATTGATGATGAGGTAGAGCCTTCATGCTCCGATTATCTCCAGAAAGCCCCGTCCCCAAACACTGCTGCACTGGGGATCAAACCTTCAACGCATAAGCTTTAGGAGGCTGTTTAGATCCAAACCATGACTGTATGCATTATTCTTTGGTGACAATAAGGAAAAGTCGGATGTTCTGTAGTTGAGTTTTCTGCTGCTAATGGTAGAACATCAATCCTTTCCCACCATCTAACCAGCAGTGGATCTTCTCCATTAGCTTCAGTAACAGTTCTAACATTTGCAATCACTTGTCAACATCTCCATTCTCCTGCCAGTCTAAGCAATGGTGTTTGCTTTGTTTGGAACAGCCCAGGGACTCGGGTGTAGCCCCAAGGCCCTGGGTCAGGTGTGGGAGCAGCAGGTTGAATAGGACCACGGCAGCCCTCGAGCTGCTTGTGGGTGGGATGTGAGCCCGGGTCAGAGCTCACCATTCCATCCTCTTTGAAAGGACCACTGTCGCCCACATCCTCGGGCTGTATGTCCTGCTTCCTCATGGTGTAGGGACACCATCAACTTTGATGTGGGACATGGAGGGGCTAAACTGCCTTGTCCAGCTGGGCCTCCTTCCATGTCCACCAGCCGAGTGCTGCTTCTCTCTGGGTGGAGGAACAGCAGCTGGACTGTGGGTTGGGGAGCCAAGTTTGTGGGACAATGAGTGGTCCAGCTGTTGCTTTGCTGAGTGGGGAACCACTGAAGTTCCAGTTTACCAGCTCCTGCTGGGGAAGCAAGTCGAGAGAAGTGCATAGCTCCAGCCCGAGACTCGCTCTGGGCTCAGACTTCATCCATAGCTGGAGGAGCAGTAACAACTAGTGGTGGTCTGTGTGCCAGGCCCTGTGCTATATCCTTAACTACGTCACTCTGTGCAGTGGGTATTTGTGGGTCACCTATTTAGCAAGTGAGGTACTGGGGTTCCAGTGGGTTGAGTTTCTTGCCCAAACTCAGACAACTTGGCAGTGATGAGACCAGGATTAGGAGCTCAGGTATCTGATCCTAAAGCCTATGATTTTTTTTTGCCACCAACATGCCAGTCTATCTGTTCTGTGCCAGCCACTGCAGAATCTCTTTACAAACCTTCTTTCTAATTTTCTGCATTTGATAATAGGCCATTTATAAATGAGAGGTTCAGAATTTTTGCTCAGTGTGAGGAATTTGCTTAGGCATGAGATTTAAGATGTGACCCCGGACCAGTAACTCGGAACCCCAGAGCCTCTCTCGCTGGCCTGGATGCTCTCCCATTCATCTCCCTCCTTTCCCTGACCTCTGGGACTGCACCTGAGTCTTGCTCCTGATATGACCTCTGCTGGGTCAGGCCCCTGGAGCAGCAGGAGGCTGGGAGAAGGGGGAGGGGGCTCTGGGCATCCGTCCTCCCTGCTCTGCTGAGGTTCAGCTGGGGTGCACCCCCTCCCCCTCCACTGCTCTGGAAGACAGTTCCCCTTCCAGGTTCCCACTCTCCTGTGGACTCCGACAGCAACTTTCTCTCCTGCTGCCCTTCCTACCCCAGGGACAGGGACACAGCCCCCCCTTCTGCCAATCCCCGGGAGCCTCAACACTTGCTCCTGGGCTCCCTGAGCATGGCTCGCCCCTTCATGCCTACCTTAGTCTCCTCATTAAATGTGTCTTCAAAATGCCATCTGAGCGAGCGTCTGTTTCCTGCCAGGCCCCGCCTGGTGTGATTTCTCATCAGAGACCCACAGTCCAGGGAGGAAGGCTTCAGAAGCTACCTTGGCTTGGGGCCCATTTTGAGAAAATGTTCACTTCCTTCCAGAGGGAAAGCGGCTCCCGTTCTAGCTGCATCTCCCTGTCCCCGGCACAGGGGCTGATGGCTCGGCTCTGCGGGCTCCCACTGCCCCGGAAAGCACCCGGCCCCCAGGTTGGGCGACCGTGGGGCATTCCGGGCATCAGTCTCCAGTCACCTGCTGCACTTCGGGGGCCCATCCCGGGGGCAGCTGAGAGCCTCACAGTCTAATCAGACGCACCCTGGCGCTGGCGGGAGGAGGAGGGACAGATGGCTTCCTGGTAGCGGCGGGAGCTGTTCTGGCTGGAACACGGGGGGATCTTGGGTGGGAGTCTCGGGAGAGCCCTTTCCAGACGGCCTGGGCCAAGACGGGAAGATCTGGCCCTGGATCTGGTCCTGGGGCTGAGCCATTTCCCCCCATCTCTCTGGTCTCCGCGTCCTGCCTCGGGGGACTTGGTGTGTGTGGTCAGGCACCAGAGGGACTTGGAAGTTCAGATCAGGGCTGGGAAGTGGGGCGGGAGGTGAATCAAGACTGCTGAGGGGACTTTCCTGGTAGATCGGGGGACTCTCTCTCTCTCTCTCTCTCTCTCAAAGCAGAAGGAAGTCACATCATTCATGATCATTCATAACCCTCACTCCACCCATAGGTGCTGCTTAGCATATGTCATCTCCTGTGGTCCTCATCACAACCTTGGAGAGGGGTGGTGGAGTCCCTACTTAGTAGTTGATAGAGCTGTCAGAGAGGTTGTGTGATCTTCCCAAAGCCACACAGCTGCAGGGCCAGAATGGTGACCCCAGATCTGGCTGACTCCAGAGTCTTTCTTCAGTCTCCTCGAAGTACTCTTTGGCCCATGCCATGCCTCTGCCAAGGTGATGAGCAATCGGCAAAGCTCCTTGAGGGCAAGTAGCCCTGTGTCTCCTTGTGCACAGAGCTAGGCATGGTGACCCGACTACCTTCAACTTCCTCTACTGTAAAGTGAGAGGAACCTTAATAGGCGCCCTCTGAGGGTTGTTGGGATGTACACTGGGTAATGCATGGAGAGGATTGTCACCCGAGTCTGGAGGGAAATGCCTGCGAAAGCCAGTTGTGGGCTCACACAATGCAACCGACCTTCACGCCGCTTTCATGTGGAGACTCTTTCTGGTCCCTCCTGGTGCAGCTCTGGGTGGGGCAGGTTGGGGGCCCTCAGCCCACTTCAACGGTGGCCCTGAGAAGTCACTGTCACTCCGGGGTCACTGCTTGCCCTGACAACTCTGACTGCTGGTCTAAGGGCACCTTTGGAGGGTTTGGGACCGAGCTCCTACACTGGGACCTGAACAACGAAGCTGCTGTCCTCACGAGACCCAGCTGCTGCCCAGCCTGAAGCTGGAAGGGAAGTGGCTGAGAAGGACAGCCACTCTGCCTCGGAGTCCAGGGGCCGCCCAATCCTGTGGAGGCTCCTGCCAGCACCGGGCGGCTGGATCAGAGGGGAGATGTGTGTGCCTAAGCCGTCACAGCCGTGCCATGACTCGAGCTGGGAGGAAAGCGGACGAGTCCTTCGTGAGGGCCTTGTTGGAGGACTGTCCAGGTGGCCGGGCACAGCATCCCAGGGAGGAAGGGGAATTCTAGAATGAGCACCCCCAGGGGGCCAAGTTTTCTAGGTGTTTCCTTTTGTCCGAGGGGGTCTGGGAAACTCTGTCTTGGGACAAGGGATTCTGGTCCACACTTTCTATTTAAACTTCCTCCCCTTGGGCAGGCAGCGGGCAGAACGTGGCTGTGCAGCGCTTCCGCCAGGGGAATGGCCCACGCGCTCTCCAGAGGCAGAGGCAGCCCCAGATGACTCTGCTTCTTAACCATTCTGCTCGCTTCCTCCTTCATGTGCCTATTTATTGAACACCCACTCATCGGGCATCTAGTAGGTTCCATTTCTATTGGTTTTCTCACCTGTAAAATGGGCATCGTATGAGAGCCAATTCGCTGGACTGCTGTAGGGATTAAGTTAAGCCAGGTTCATAAAGCCTTTACCATCAAGTCTGCAAACAGAGCGGGCCTCAAAAATGGCAGCTATGGGGCGGGGGACATAGCTCAGCTGGTAGAGCGCACAGGCCCTGGGTTCCATCCCCAGCACCACACGCGCGCACACAAGCACACACACACATGCACACACAATGGCAGCTATTATCAGGAGCAGTACCCAGGCGCCACCACGCTGGGCCCTGGAAGGACAGGGAGAGAGGGCCGACTCTGAGCTCAAGGGGACATCCCCAGCTAAGGCCCAGGAGGGAGTCAGTTATGACTGAAGCCAGTTCTGCCTCTGAGAGGGGCAGAGAGGGGGACTGACCCCCGTGTAAGGAGAGGCAGGGCCCTCAGAGTCGAGGGACACCTCAGTGGGGTTCTGAGGATGGGTGGGGTGCAGGTCAGCCTTTTCCTGGACAGGGACCGACCACGCGTGGAATCACAGAAGCCAGCCACAGTCTTTCTTGCCCCTGTGTTCGTCAGCGTTTCATCATGGTGACAAAAATACCTGGCAGGACAGCTTGAAGGAGGAAAGGGTCATTTTGGCACAAGGTTCGGGGGTTCCAGGCTCTGGGCGGCTGCTCCACTGCGCGGGGCCTCGGGGGAGGCAGGGCATCATGGCCGAAGGGACGGAGGAAAGCCGTGCAGCTCATGGCAGCCTCGGGGTAGGGGGAGAGGAGCAGGAGGAGGAGAGGGGACAGCCAGGGACAGCATACAGTCCCCAAGGGCACACTCCCAGTGGCCTACTTCCTCCAAACATGTCCCACCTGCCTGCAGTTTCTACTACCTTCCAGGAGCCCATTCAGATGATTAATCCCTCAATGGATTAATCCACGGAGGAGGTCAGAGCCCTCATGAGCCAATCGCTTCCTAAAAGCCTCGCCTCTGAACATCGCTGCACTGGGGACCGAGTCCTCAGCTGCGTAAGTCTTTGGGGGACATTCCAGGCCCTAACCATAATTCCCCTCTCCCCATCTCCTGGGCTGAAGCCCTAGAATGATCTGCCCAAAACCAACCCCTGTGTGTCAGGTGCTCCTCCTCTATCTAGCTCCCTGGGGACCTGCTGCGACCTTGGGACGGAGCCGCTTGTCCTTGAACTTCACACCTCATCACGCAGCTGATCACAGCTGTGGCTGGGCTCCCCCCAGGCCTGACCTCCCTGGGGTCACCTAGATGGCCTCCCCCATCCCGGGGTCCCCGTCAAAACAGAACCCTCAGCTCCCCTTGAAGTTTGATGGAAGAAGGACGCCTGACGGGGGGCGGAGGAATTGGGATCCGAGGGGCAGGAGCCAGAGGTCTCCTTGTCACCACAGAGCTCCTGGCACTCAGGGCTCCTCCCCCTCGCAGCCCCCCCACCCCCTCCCAGGACCCTTCCCTCCATTCCACCTAC
Organism: Urocitellus parryii; assembly: GCF_045843805.1. Lineage (NCBI taxonomy): Eukaryota > Metazoa > Chordata > Mammalia > Rodentia > Sciuridae > Urocitellus > Urocitellus parryii. The sequence goes on from NC_135535.1 coordinate 12,409,619, forward strand.
CGTGTGACAGGGACTCCTTCAGATGCGTGGGATGACCGGGGATGGAATCATGTCCTCGTTCTGTGCCTTGCGTTCTAATAGCAATGGCAGACAACGGCGAGGTCCCCACCTTCTTGGAGCTTCATGTGACTGGAGGTGATAGATACATAAGCAAGAAAAATTAGAGCCACGTGCCATCAGGGAGACAGACGTGGCACCTGACAGCCACGGCAGAGGGGGGCCACTTTGGCCCTTGGGAAGGCCTCTGGAAGCCGATGACATTGACCAGAGTCCTGAGAGGAGGAGGGGACGCACCCTCCTGTGGCTCTGTGCCTTTGGCTGGAGCAGCTCTGGGCCACCTGCCTCCAGAGACTGGCCGTGCACATGGGATGTGGGAGACAGAAGTCCTCCCTTCTGGCCCCAGGGACTTGTCCTGCTCTCCTGCTCTGGTCTCTGCAAGGCCCATGGGGACTTGTCTACTGGGCCAACTCCTTCTGTGTCCAGGGACAGCGAGTGGATCTGTGTTCCTGGGAAGTTCTGCAACCTCTCTCTACTGCAGGCGAGTTAAAGCCCTTCTTTTCTTGTAGAGGACCTTTCCCAAACAGCTACCCCATCATGACCACTTGGCCTGCGCTCGTTGGCCTGTGTCCCCCGGCCAGAATGTGACATCCTGAGGGAGGAGACGGTGCTGGGTTCACCCCTGTTGCCGGTGCTTAGCTGGACACAGAAGCAGGAGGTGCGTAATGAACGTCTCTGGGGCGGCTGAGTAAGTGATGGGCTCCCTGAGGGCAGGGGCCACCTCTGACTCCCTCTCCCCGCCCCTGGTCCTTCTCTGCCCCCGCAGTGCCTGGCGCAGGCTGAGAACCTGATAAATGCTCATGGAATAAATGATTATTTTAATTACTCAATGAGTCACCACAGGGTTCCTTTAAATAGCACTTGTTCTGGCGCATTTAAATGTTCATTTATAAATAATTAACCATGTCACCAGGAGGCTTGGAGCAGGAAGACAGACAGGGGAAGGAAGGAAGGGCTGCCACAGACACTGGAAGCTGCAAGGTTATGCAGGACAGTGGAGGGGAAGGACACAGGGGCCAGAGCCCAGGTCCTGGTGCCAGGCCCTCACTGGCCGAAGGACTTCAGCTGGCTGCAAAGGGGACCGGTTTTGCTTTGCTCCTTCTTGGGTGGTGGTGAGGTCCAATATCTGGCACATTGGATCACCTTCCAAGGCTGGGAGTCCAGTGGTGCCTGTGGCACACGAGCTCCTGTCTTCCAAGGGCTGAAAGTCAAATGGGTCAATCATGGCAGCTCAGCGTTCATGGCTCCCCACGGACCACGCTTCCTGGTATTCACACCTGTGAAGGTCCCGGCCACCTGGGCTTGGCCATGTGACTTGCTTGGGCCAATGGAGCCTTAGCAAGCATCATGCAGCGGAAGGACTGATGTGCGCTGGCATCCTGAGGTTATCCTCTGGCACACTCCCTCGGGAAGCCTGCTGTCAGGCCGTACAAGGAGCAGACCCCTGAATGGTGGGACGAGAGAGAGAGAGAGAGAGAGAGAGAGAGAGAGAGAGAGAGAGAGAGAGAGAGAGAACGAACACCAGGGAGGATGTGGCAGCTCCGGAGAGACAAGCAGAAGACCCACCTCGTGGAGCTCAGCTGGCCACAGAATTGCAGGAATAGCACCTCAAGGTCAAGTGCTGAGCTGAAACAGAGACCTGTACAAGTGCAAACCGAGGGCTATGGCAAGCTCTGAAATCCACTTCTAGAAGAAGCTCCAGGAAGGAGTTGGGAAAGCAGAGCAAATATAAGCTTGTGGGGAAATACATCACCCGTGACATTCATTTTATTTATTGGAAGCTTATAATGTGCCACAAGAGTCACCAGGAATAATGGTAATAGCTCTTATTGGTTGCAATTTTTCCGATGCACCAAGCACTGTGCTAAGGGACATGCACAAATCATCTCATTTAATTCTAAAAACACTTGCATGAGGTATCACCATACGGATGTATATTTCTTTCTTTCTTTTGGTACCAAGGATTGAACCCAGGGGTGCTTAACTACCGAGCCACATTCCCAGCCCTTTTAAATATTTTATTAGAGACAGGGTCTTGCTGAGTTGCTGAGGCTGGCTTTGAACCAAGATCTTCCTCCCTCAGCTTCCTGAGTCACTGGGATTGTAGGCTTTAGCCACTGTGCCTGGCTCTGATGTATATTTCTTATATACAGTCATTCATTGGTGGCATCTGTGTTACCAAATTTCAGGAGACCCACATCCCTTATGTAAAATGGCATAGTATTTGCCTGGAACCTGTGCATACCCTCCAATAGACTTTAAATCATTTCTAGGTCATTGTAACACCCGATCCTGTGTAAATGCTGTGTGGATAGTTGTTGGAACACGTTGTTTTGGGAACAATTACAAGGACAAGTCCTTACATGCTCTGTGTAGATGCACTTTAAAAAATACGTTTTCCATCTGTGGTCAGTCGACTTTGAACCCACAGACCCGGAGGGCTGTCCGGGTCAAGAACCTGAGGCTCAGGAAGGTTGGGTGTTTGCAGGATGTTATGCAGCCAGGGGGTGCAGCCCTGGGGGTCAGGGGTGGTGGTCTAATCCCGGCCTCTTGCAACTCAAAAGGGTGGTCCTTGGACCAGCAATGAGGGTATCATCTGGGAGCTTGTTAAAAAACGCAGTGGTTCCGGCACCCAGCCCCTCTGAATCTGAGTCCGCACGTTAACAAGGTCCCCAGGTGACGTGCAGGAGCTCACGGTTGGAGAGGTACTGAGTTAGACTGCGGCGGAGCCGCTGCGCCAGGTGGCTAACAAGTTCCCGGGTGACTCTCAAGCTCATTAAATGTGGACAGCCACAGGCCGGAGGGAGCAGCCTTGCTTCCAAGGGACCCGGCCCCGACTCTCCACACTGAAGTGAGCGAGGCTGGGCTTTTGGGGGAGGGCACGAGTGACAAAATGAAACCAGCCTGTCTTTCAGGGCTGGGAGGAGGACCCGAGTTTGGAGCTGCTTCTGTGTCCTGTTGACCTCTGTAATGAGAAGTCACCTTAGACCTCCTCAACTTGCTCATCTGTAAAATGGGAGTGGTGACACCAAGTTTCCTTCACCTCCACTGACCCTGGTTGGATTCTTCCAGGGACCGGTGGGTGCTTGGGTGTTGGTGGGGAGGCTTGTCACCAGCGTGCTGTCTCAGGAGCCCAGCTGGAAGACGGTGTGGTGCCAGGTGGCAGAGGACTTGGCCAGGCCTGCACACCCTGTGTGTGAGAAGTCGGTGCTGTGGTTTTGGATGTCCCACGAGGGTCCCCTCTCCAACACACACACATGTGCATTGCCAGACACTTCATGAATTTTCTTCTCAATTTTCAAGAATGAAGTTGATCCTCATCCCTTGGGGTGGTGGGGTGAACCCCAAGGTGATTTCTGAGCCAAACAGGGTCCTTAGTTGTGGGAAACAGCTTTGATTATTTTACCTTTCTTTTTCCTGAGGGCTGGGATTCACAGTTTCAGGAAACAAACAAAGCTACTTTGAGAAAGTGTGAAGTCTGGGTGGTGAATTAACCTGGAAAGGTGGGGGGGGGTGGGGATGAGGCTATGTTCTCTCCCCTGGGCCCATTGTGAAGGCCAGGGGTGAGGATCCAGGGGCTGGGCACAGGCCTGTTGGGGTCAGAGCAGCCCAGCCTGCCCCTCCCTCTGTCTGCCTGGTGTTAAGCAGGGGCCCCCTCCTGTGATGGCCTGAGTGCCCACCCCCCACACACACACCAGCACAAAGAACCCTTCCTAGCTTCCTGAGTGGCTCCTGGGAATCTGCCCTCTGGAATTTTTTCCTGGCAGGAGGCAGAAGGTGGGCAGTGAGGGAGGCTCCAGGGAACAGCTAAGCTGCTGTGTGACCTTGGGCAAGACTCTTTCCCTCCCAGGGCCTAGTCTTCCTCCCCTGCAGAGAGATGTGGGCCAGGCCTTTGGTGGCGAACTCCTCCTCCAGGGGAGGGGCCCTTCAGCTGGTTTGGGCGGAGGTCTGGGCCCTGGTGTTTTTGAAAAGCTCCCTAGACTCGGGACCAGTGGGCTAGATCATGGTTTCTTTCCTGGATTTGTAAATCTGGAGCTTACCCAGTCTCCCATGTGCCACAGGAGGAGGTGGGCGGGATGGGGACCTGGTCTTCACTTTGGAAGGGAGGATCCTGGCTCCGAGGGAGTTTCCGTGACCATTCAGAGCCACACAGAAGGCGGGCGAGTGGCATGACTCGGACTTGGAATTGGAAATCCGGGTTCTTTTCATGACTCAGGCTGCCCTCCCAGAGACTCCCACTGCTCCAGGACCAGCCTCTCCACTGCATGCTCTCTGCACTTTAATGACATGATGATAATAATAACAACGTAGCAATGATTCATCCTTTCCTAGACCCTCGAGAGCGTCATTCCTTCAACTTCTCCTGGCATCTCTGGTTACCTTTGGGTTCACTGATGAGAAACCTGAGGCACAGAGAGGCTTAGGAATTTCCCCCAGGTCACACAGCTGTTCATGGCAGAGTTGGTGTTTACACCCGGGTTTGCCTCTTTGGCAAAGCCCAGGCACCCCCTCCTGTACCACAAACCTCCTTCCAGAAGTGGAGCAAGATCTGGAGTCTTCCTGCCCCCCAGAGAGCCTCTTGCCTTCAAAGGACCCTCAGGGTCTCCAGGACATTGAAGGATCCCTGCCCCCCTGGCAAGGCTCAGCGGAGCCCTGTGGCTGAAATCCGACTACATCATCGAAAAGACAGAGTAAAGAGGCGCCTGGCTCTGCAAACAGCTTCTGTAGTAACTGAGGGCCAACCTTCGGCTCCTGTTTTCCCTGGCACCCGGATGCCTGGGTTTTCTCTGGGTTTTCTCTGGGCTTCGCTGGGGCGTGAGGACAGCCTGGATGGTGTTTCAGTCTCACTGTGACCAGGAGACCTGACAAGAACCAGGCAGAGGAGGCAAGGGTTATTTGGAGCTCAGGGTTCACAGCTGTGGTCCACCTGCTCCAAGGCCTTGGACCTGAGTGGGGACACCACGGCCTGGGGGGGTGGGGAAGGAAGCAGCTCAGGTCAGGGCAACAGGAGGGGGAGAGGGAGAGGGAGAGGGAGAGGGAGAGGGAGAGGGAGAGGGAGGGAGAGGGAGAGGGAGAGGGAGAGGGAGAGAGAGAGAGAGAGAGAGAGAGAGAGAGAGAGAGAGAGAGGGAGGGAGGGAGGGAGGGGGAGAGGGAGAGGGAGAGGGAGAGGGAGAGAGAGAGAGAGAGAGAGAGAGAGAGAGAAGGAGGGAGGGAGGGAGAGGGAGAGGGAGAGGGAGAGGGAGAGAGAGAGGGAGGGAGGGAGGGAGGGGGAGAGGGAGAGGGAGAGGGAGAGAGAGAGAGAGAGAGAGAGCGCGTGTGCGGGCCCTCTGCCCCCGGGGGCCAAATATATTCCCTAAAGGCGCCTCGCAGGACTCGGTCACTTCTCTTCTGAGCCTTCCTGGGCTTCCCCACTGACTCACACTGAACTTCTAGTTGCTAAGATCTTGGTGGCATGTCGGGCCATCTCTCCTAGCTGGTTCCGAAGCCTGACCCAAAGACGCTGGTCCTCTGAGCAGATGGGCTGGGCCTGGAATCTGCTTACCAGCTACCTTCTCCAAGGGCATGTGACCCAGCTGCCGGGGTCCCTATGTCCTTCCTTCGCCAGGCCCTCAGTGGAGAGGGACTTGCTCCACAGGGACACTGGAGTCCTGGTTCCGTGCTCTTTCCACCACTGCATCCCCTCACTTGGGGGTTTATCCTGCGGTGCCAGAGGCTCAGGATTACAGCAGCCAGGTTCATTAGTGTCCCAGGCTGCTGCAGCCAAGGACCTCAGACGGGGTGACTTAAAACAACAGAGATTTGAAATGAAATCATGGCATCCGCAGGTAAATGGATGGAGTTGGACAACATCATGGTAAGTGAAGTGAGCCAGTCCCTAGATCCCGAATGTTCTCTCTGTTAAGTGGATGCTGATCCATGATGGGCGCGGGTGGGGCTTGGGAAAGGTGGAAGGACTTTGATTGGGCAAAGGGGAGGGAGGGCAGGGATGGGGGATGGAGGCAGGAAAGACGGTGGAATGAGATGGACATCGTGACCCTCGGTACCTGTAGGACTGCACACGTGGTGCGAGGCTACATGGTGTACAACAGAGAAATGAGAAGTCGTGCGGTCACTGTGTACGATGAATCAAAACGCATCCTGCTGACGTACGGACCTAACTAGAATAAATAAATAAATAAACTTAAAAATCCCAACAACAGAGGTTTGTTCTCTCACGGTTCTGGAGGGCAGACGTTCAAAAACCAAGGTGTGGCCGGGCCCCGCTCCCTCTGAAGGCCCTGGGAGGCTTGTCCCTGCCTCTTGCTGCTTCCTGGCGCGGCTGCAGACCTTGGTGCCTGTGGCTGCAGCTGCGTCTCCCATCCCTGTCCCTCCTCACGTGGCCTCTTCCCTGTGTATCCGGGTTCCTTCTTTTCCCATAGGAACACCCTGGGTCCAGCTTCCCCCAATTCCCTGACCTCACCCCAACTGTGGGTTCCCTGCAGTGTTAAGAGCTGAAAACCTTCAGGTTGAAACGCACTGAACACCGCGGCCTCCCGACGCCCACGGCTCGGCCACAGGGCCCCGCAGGGCAGGGCTCTTCACCCGCCGGAGCCAGGGCCAGCCGGGGGCTGTGGCTCCTTGCCTCTGTCCAGCACCCAAGAGGCTCCCAGGACATGCGGCTGGACGGGGAAAGATCCAAATTCCAAGTTGGCAGAATGGTTTTCCCTGGAGGTGTACCTCTGGCTCTTGCCCCTCGGTCAAGTGGAAAGACAGAAATCACCACCGTCACCAGGCAGGGACGGACTGCAGTGACATCCCCCAAGACCTCCATTTCCAACTCAGGTCACCTTCTGAGGTTCTAGGTGGACATGGATTTTGGGGAGACCCTAATCAATCCATAGGCCTAATCCATCTTGCCCTCCAACTCTCTGAATGTAAGGGATCTCAGCCCTCGGGTCTCAGGGACAAAGCCACCTCCCAGAGGGGCCCTCCCCAGCTGTTCATCCACACGGGGGCCTCCCCCTGGTTACTATCTGCCCCAGCCCCTGGGCACTTCCGTCACAGCATGTGGACATGACCTGTTTGCACCCCTAACTCCTGTTTGCAGATCTGGGCTCTGTCGAGTCCTCTTTCCTGGGACCCAAGCAGCGCTGGCCAATGGCCAATGGCCCACAGGGGAGTTTGGCCTCAGACAAGGGCGGGCATCACTGGAGGAGCCCAAAGCCGGGTTCCAGGGCCGCCCCAGAGCCGCCCGGTCCCCACCCCACTGTGGGACCTCGCGGGGCTCCGTGCAGCTCCTCATTCCCAAGAGGAGCCCCGGAGGGGATCTCTCCACGGCTGTCATTCCCACTGTCATGACAAGTCCCTCTTTTCCGGTTCCCTGGGGGCCCTCCGTGGCCACAGCGTCCTGTTCAGCTCCTTTGGTCGATTTTGCCTTTTCAGCATGTAGAAGCCCCCTTCCCCACCTCCTCCAGCCCCGTCGCCACTCTGCTGTCATGAAGGGGGGTCAGGTGGGGTGCCCATCGAGTCTAATTACCCGGGAAAGTAATTAACATTTCTAATAGAACTGCCACTGCTCATTTTCATCGGGGCCACACAAAAGCAATAAGGTAAAGGAGTTTTGTAATTAAAGACTCGTTATGGCGGGCGCCCCCTCCACTCTGCCGCTAATAAGTCTCTGGCGGGGGAAATGAGCGCGCTGGGCGCCTCGGAGACGGCGGCCCCCGGGAACCCTCGACGGGTTCTTCTCCTGCTCTCGCTCCCTCGCCCTCCGGGTCCTCTGTCTCCTCTTCAAGAAACTCTTCTTTCGAAAGTGAAGACCGAGCCCCCCATCAAAACGATTAGCGCCCACTGTGTGCACGTGCTGAACTCACACTGGATGGGTTAGACATCTGTTTTGATGTGATGTTCATTAAAAATAAAAGTTAAAAAAAGTAAAACAGCAGCAGCCACAAAAGTCAGGCTGTGACCTTGGTGATGCCTCAGCCCAGCCCAGAAGCAAGAAGCTACGTCATTAGGTGCAAGAAACCGGAGTGACCGCAGCAAGGACTGGGGCCAGGGGAACCTCGTGGATCTGGGCTGAGGTGGACAGAATGGAGAGAGTGGGGCAGGGGGTGCAGGGAGTCCCGTTTCTCCTGGCTTTGCCGTACAAGCAGTCTGTGCATCCTTAGAGAAGGCACTTACCGGGGCTGTGAGGCTGGTGTTCGAAGATAAACAAGGATAATCCTCGTGGCCCGATTTTATTGAGTGCTTACTATGTGTCAGGCTCCTGTGGGCATTTCAGAGATTCATTCATTTAATGGGCATGGCGAGCCTTATGAGGTTAAATATATTTATCATCCTCTTTTCCACATCAGGAAATTGAGGCATGAAAATGTCAGGTCACTTGCTCAAGGTCATGCAGCATGTCTTGGGGACAGTTAGGTTCCAGCCCTGTGCACTCCTCAGCCTCTGGTAAGCTCTGGGTACGTCATCAGCAGTGGGTGCTGCTGAGGGCTGCAGACCTGTGGCCTGTGTTTTTGAAGGTGGGTTGACAGGGCCCAGGTGGGGGCCCAGGTGGGATTTCTGGGCATCCAGGAGGGTTCCCCAGAAGCCAGTGGGAGGAAGAGTAGATGCTACTTGAAGGTTTGGGGCACCATCCTAGGAAACACCAGGACTGCAGTAGTGGGACACAGAACAAAGAACAGGCTCTGAGGGACACCGTGTTCTAATCCTTGTCCTGTGGCTGAGTGGCTGTGTTACTCTGGGGAAATCACCTTACCTCTCTGGTCCTCGGTTTCCCTCGCCTACCACCTGGGAAAATCCTCACAAAGCAGCTGTGATACTCAAATAAGATAATCTTGATTAAAAAGTGCCTGGTGCAGAGGCATCCACTAAATCACAACTCTTCCTCTCCCTCTGTAGCTCTCCTATTCTGTATTTCATATTCATTTGTTCAGAATTAGTTTTTTTTGGGGTAGTCTGCTGACTGTGGAGTGAGCCTCTTCTAGACCTGGAGAGGAGTGTGAGGAAGCAAGTCTCTGACTTCTTGGAGCCTTGGACATTGGGGATGAAGCTAATTAAAACAGAAAACCCCAAAACAACAACGACCCAAAAAACAATTATGAACATCAAGAACATCAGGTGGCTGGGCTTTTCCCAGGGGACCCAGCGGAAGGTAGATGCTCGGCCAGTTGTCCCCAAGGTGCCATTTCTATGACAACAAATTGTCATTCTCAGTGAATTTCTTTTGAGATCAGCAACTGCAGACTTGAGAGACATTGTCCTGTCTGTAAATACTCCGCTGCAGGTAATGGGGGACCTGGGAAGAGGAGGGAGGGGAGGAGGGGAGGAGGGGAGGAGGGGAAGAGGAGGGAGGGGAGGAGGGGAGGAGAGGAGGAGGGGGAGGAGGGGAGGAGGAGAGGAGGAGGAGAGGAGGAGGAGGAGAGGAGGAGGAGGAGGAGGAGGGGAGGAGGAGGAGGAGGGGAGGAGAGGAGGAGGAGGGGAGGAGGGGAGGAGAGGAGGAGGAGGAGGAGAGGAGGAGGAGGGGAGGAGGAGGAGGAGGAGAGGAGGAGGAGGAGGAGGAGAGGAGGAGGAGGAGGAGGAGAGGAGAAGGAGGAGGAGAGGAGGAGGAGGAGAGGAGGAGGAGGAGAGGAGGAGGAGGAGGAGGAGAGGAGGAGGAGGAGGAGGAGGAGAGGAGGAGGAGGAGGAGGAGAGGAGGAGGGGAGGAGGAGAGGAGGAGGAGGAGGAGGGGAGGAGGAGAGGAGGAGAGGAGGAGGAGGAGGAGGAGGAGAGGAGGAGGAGGAGAGGAGGAGGAGGAGGAGGGGAGGAGGAGAGGAGGAGGAGGAGGAGGGGAGGAGGAGAGGAGGAGGGGAGGAGGAGAGGAGGAGGAGGAGGAGGAGGAGAGGAGGAGAGGAGGAGGAGGAGGAGGAGAGGAGGAGGAGGAGGAGGAGGGGAGGAGGAGGAGGAGAGGAGGAGAGGAGGAGGAGGAGGAGGAGAGGAGGAGGAGGAGGAGAGGAGGAGGAGGAGGAGGAGAGGAGGAGGAGGAGGAGGAGAGGAGGAGGAGGAGGAGGAGAGGAGGAGGAGGAGGAGGGGAGGAGGAGAGGAGAGGAGGAGGAGGAGGAGGAGGAGGAGAAGAGGAGGGGAGGTTGAGGCTGGGCCTCCTCTGAGGACCAAACCAGACACACACACAGAAACCAAGGGAAGGAAAGGAAAGAGAACGGAAGAGCCACGTGGCCCTGAGCCGGAGGGGCAGGAAGAGGGTGAGTGGGCAGAGGCAGGGTGGGCAGGGGTGCCCTGTGAATGGCAGATGTCCCCTGGGACGCAGGTTTGCTGACCTCTGCAGCCTGTAGCTTTCTCGCGGGGGGAAAAAGGTCCCCGTGCCCCGCGTCAGCCCCCCCCCCCCCCCACGGCCAGGTCCCGTTGCTCTAAAGCAAGCAGCTTCCCACAGCAACCCCAACTGTGAGGACGTCTCCGTGGGCCAGGGTCAGGGCCAGGCTTGGTTGGATCCTCTGGCTGGGGACTCCTGTGACTCTCATGACGGTGTCAGCTAAGGTGGGAGCTGGGTCCAGGCGAGGCTGAGGGGAGCCCTCGGTGGCCTGCTGGAGGGGAGCCCTCGGTGGCCTGCTGGAGGGGAGCCCTCGGTGGCCTGCTGGAGGGGAGCCCTCAGTGGCCTGCTGGAGGGGCCGTTGGATGGGTCCAGGTCCTCCTGGGCTCTGGGGTGGAAAGTCTGTCACGGCTTGGATCTGGGATGTCCCCTGAGGCTCCTGTGAAAAGCCTGGTCCCCAGTGAGCAAGGTCCAGAGGTGAGGCTTTAGAACGTGACTGGGTCAGGAGGGCTCTGATCCTACTGGTGGATTAATCCACTTGATGGATTTGAATGGACTGTTGGGAGGCGGAGGAAACTGTGGGCTGCAGGGTGTGGTTGAGGAGGTAGGTCACTGGGGTGTGCCCTGGGGACCCCATCTCGTCCCAGGCCCCTCCCTCCCTCTCTCTCTCTCTCTCTCTCTCTCTCTCTCTCTCTCTCTCTCCTTCCCTGCTGACGTGGGCTGAGCAGCTTTCCCTGACCACCCCCTTCCACCAGGCTGTTCCGCACCACCCCAGGCCAGGAGCCGTGGGGTCAGCCCACCGTGGACTGATGCCCTGAAACCTTGAGCCACGATAGTCCCTTCCTCTTCCAGGCTGTCTCCCTGGGGTTCATCCCAGTGACCGAGAGCCGACTGACGCAGGGCTGCCACTCCCCCTGGCTGTGGGCTGGAGGCCTCCTGGGTTCCTCCCACAGGGCCTCCCTGGGTGGCTCACCACATGGTGGCCCTCCACAGAGGGAGCCAGCGAGAGTCAGAGAGAAGGTAATGGGAAGTGGAGCTGTAAGGAGTCAAGCTCTTCTTGTCACCTGGTCTCACAAGTGACATCCCATTCATTCATTCGGAGTGAGTCACCAGGGCCACCCCATCCCCCAGGGGCAGAGTCGGCCCAAGGGCATAGAGTCCAGGAAGCAGGGATCTCCTCAGGCCTCTTAGAAGCTGCTGACACACACAACTTCCCAAGGCTCCGGTGAGGAGTAAACGAGAAGGTTGAGAAGAGAAACATAGCACTTGTCTGGCAGGTAGTAAGTGTCAGAGAGAGCGTCCTTCTCATTGCTATTATTGCTGCAGTTTGATGAATGCCCATTGCTCTCAGTCTTCTGCAGATCATAATGGAGAAGGGATGCATATGATGCATATGAGTGGAGAGAAAAGGGAAGGTGTATCAGCTATCTATTGCCATGAATCATGCTGCGTAACACACAGTCCCAAACCACAGTGGCATTCTACAACACCACTTTTTTTTTTTTGTTTTTGCTTGTGTGTTTATGGACTGACTTTATGGACTGACTGATCTGAGATGGGTTGGTGGGGTTCACTCCCATGTCCATTGTCAACTGCAGGTCAACTAGGTGGCTTTGCTGGTCTTGCTGGGCCTTCTTATCAACTAAGCTGCCTTTTTCCTGCTTCCTGCATCCTCTCCCCCTCAGCAGTCCAGCCTGGCCTTGTCCTCTCAGGGAACCCTTTTAAATAGCAGCCAGGAAGTCCACATGCATCTTGGAGGTGAGACCCAAAACTGGCACCCTGTCACTTCTATTGGCTCAAGGGAGCCACAAGCCCAGCCCAGATCCCACGGGTGGGGACACACACTTCTCCTCTTGAAGGAGCAGCTGCAACGCTACATTGAAGACGAAGACACAGGGAGAGGAAGAACGGGGACCTGCAGTCAATCGACTATAACTGGAAAATAAAAGGGATCTGGATTTAAAGGTTACGCCTTCTGAAACATTTAGGAAGTAAAATGGATCTCGAGTCTCAATACCAACGTTCAGGTTTTTTCTAATCGCGTCGTTCTGGTGTTGTCCACCATGGTAACAATGAACTGCTGAAAACGTCTATTCTCTGCTTCATTCACTCATTAAACCTCGGGAACGTGTGGGCACATGGAAAGTGGCACCCGTTTTTGGTCAGTAGTCAACGTCTCAGGGTCTGGGCCACCCGCTCTGTCGGGGCGAGCCAGTCCTGCCACGTAGTGGGAAGCAGCTTACGGGGACGCGAAGATGGTCGCGTGCCGCTGTGTTCCAGTGAAAGCTTATTTGTGGGCAGTGAGATCTGAACTTCCTATAATGTCCACGGACCTAAAATCTCATCCAAGAAAATGTCTTCATTTATTTAAAGTGGTCAGAACTCTTCTTAGCTGGTGGGGCCTAAAACTCAGTTTCGGTCGGTGGGGGCCGTGGCCTTGCTCCAGAGCACCCCGCCGTGTCTGCCACTCTGTGACCACAGACCTCTTCTTAGGACCCTGTGGCTTCTGTGGTCTCGATGTGACAGGAAGAGTAGTGACCACAGGGCTCAGTTCTGTCGCTCTGTACGTGGGGGTGCCCAAGGGGGTGGTGAATCGGAAACCTCACTGTGGCTGTCCGCAGGACTGTCTAGGAAGGCACAGGACCTGTGCAACAAACAAACAAACAAACCAACAAACAAACCAGGGTGTTCCTTAATCCAAAATACAAAAACAAAAACAAACCAAAACCAGAACAAACCAGGGTGTTCCTTATTCCAAAATAAGGATTTTTAAAACAGCAGCAGCAGATCATGAAGCCCAAAGTGAGCCTCGCGGTGACGCAGGTCACAAGCCCACGAGGTGCCCCTCTTCTAACTCTGAGCTCCTCTCCTCTCCTTCCCTCTTCTGGGCCCTCTCTCCCTCCCTCTTCCTTCCTTCTTTCCTGCTGGGGAGGGAATCCAGGTCCCATGCATGCTGAGCAGGCGCTCTGCCACTGAGCCATACCCCAGCCCCCCGAGCTTCTTTTCTTATTGCTGTAGTTTGGAAAAGTGTCTCTTGAAGGCTAACGTGTTGAAGGCTTTGTCACCAGCTCATGACACTGTTGGGATGTGGTGGAACTACCAGGAGATGGGGACTAGTGGGAGGGCATGTCCTTGAAGGGAGCATTGGAATGCCACTCCCTTCTCGTCTCTTTCTTTGCCTGCTGGCTGCCATGAGGCAAGGTTTCCTGCCACATGCTCCCTCCATGATGTACTGACTTGCCACAGGCCCAAAGGCAATACAGCAGAGTGACCATGGATGGAAACCTCTGAAACTGTGAGCCCAAACACACCTCTCCTTCTAATAAGTTGTTTATCTCAGGTATTTTGTTATAGTAACAGCAAGCTGACTAACATGTTTTTTAAAAAAGCTGGCTAAAGTTCGACCTCACTCTTATTTGAAGGATTAAATGAGTTAATATATGCTAACTTTCTGGCATGTTTCCTGATATGTAGTAGGTGAGCAAGAAAAGTTTCATGATACATTCTGGCACTAGACAATGCCATTGGCATCAACATAGTGGCAGGAGGTTTAGGCAAAGCAACCACCCAAAGAGGATTTGAGCTTCCAGTTCTAGTGATTTTTCTGAAGGCTGAAACATCTGTTTGGGTAGCCAGTACAAAACGAGCCATTAAGGATTTGTGCACAATTCAGCACGATTTGGAAACAGTGCACCTGGTCTCCCGTTTATAATATTTCCGTTTATAATTTTTTGTTGGTTATGTGGTTTGTTTTTTTACAAATCTCCCCGTGTGTTTTCTCTCCTCCTCCTTCTGCGGGCGATTTGATCAGATTAGAGCAGAGCAGCTAGACACATGTCTCCTGAATTACAGCTGCCCCCTCCCCCAGGCCAGAACAGGTGTTCTGGAAATTCCTGGGTGACTCTTTTTCAAAGAGAACTGATGGCACGTGAGACAGTCCTTCCCGCCAGAGCCCTTCATCAAAGGCCTTGTCAGGACGGTGGCTTTCGCGCCCGAGTAGGAGCCCTCTCTCGGAACCTGAGTCCGGGGAGAGGGATCTCTCTTATTTAGAGATTTATTTGATTTTGAACTGACAGGCTCCTTCCAAATATTTGCTGAATAACTTATCATTCGTTCTCAAGGAGCTAAGATGAGAAATTTGGACCTGGGATGACATACTTCCAGGTGAACCTGCAGGTGGGTCTTGGAGACCGTGTCACCCTGAGCATTTGGGGGACCTGTGTGCACGGGACAGCGAGGTCTTCCTGCAGGCGCCGGGTCAGTCCATCCCGTGAGACGGCCGAGGCGGTCACTTCCAGGGTGCTCAGTGCTGTGACCCTTCAACTCGGACTGGTCAGTCGCATTTCTTGAGCATTTATTATGCACCAAATGCTTCACATGCATGATCTGATTCACCTGATCGCCCGACTTAACCCCCGCAGTTGACCTGTGGTCGGGGTAACTGTCATTTTCCTTTGATGGTTGAGGTCACACAAACTTGGGTTGGGATGGGACTACAGGCTGCTCTGTTTTTGTGATTTTTTTTTTTTTCATTGAGATGAAATTCACAGACAAAAAAATTAGTTATTTTAAAATGAACAATTCAGTGAACTTAAATATGTATTCAGAATGCTGGACGCCACCACCTCTGTTTAGTCCCCAAACTTCTTCATCATCCCCATCATGTACCCATGAGGCCATCGCTACACCTCCCCACCGACCAGTCTGTGTTCTGTTTCTGTGGGTTTATGCCGACAGGTTTTTTTTTTTTTTAGTTATAATGTGACTCGAAAGGCCAACCTTTATTTAGTGCTTTGTGTGTGCCAGGTGCTGTTCTAGGATCATGGCATGTGCTAATTAATTACTGTATGCAGAAGGCTCTGCCATTACCTCTGCTCTACAGATGAGAAAATAGAGGCACAGAGAGGTCCAGAAAGCCATCCAAAGTCACACAGCTCCCTAGCACTACGCCCTGGCTTGGACCGGGGGTATTACGGCTCTCTCTCTTTTAAATTTTAATTTTTATATTTTAATTTTTTGGTACCAGGGATTGAACCCAGGAGCAATTAACCACTCATTCCCAGCCCTTTTTATTTTTATTTTTTATCTTGATGCAGGGTCTCACTAAATTAGGGCCTGGATAAACTGCTGAGCTGGCCTTGAGCTTGCCTGTGATCCAGGTCACCGGGATCCTAGGCGTGCACAGGGCCAGGTCCCTTTCTGAACCATGGGGAGGCATTGGGTCTCTGAGGTCCCTTCCTTGTGGCAGCAAGGCCACAGCCTGGGCCTGGAGCACATGCACACAGAGCGCTGGCCCTGAGGGAGCACGGGAGTCCGTGGTGCTCACTGACCCTGACCTGAATCCCACCTCCACCGGAGGGCAGTGTGCCAAGAGTCCAGGAGACGGACTCAGACCCCTGGAAACGCAGAGAGGGGTGGGATCAGCTCGGCCTGGGGAGCCCGGAAAGCCATCAGGTTCTCTCATGTCTGTGTTTCTTTCCATGAGAATAAAATCCAAAATGACCTTTAGGTATCAGGGAAGAAAAAAAAGATCTTTTAAAATCCAGAAGAATTCGAGTGGTGGGTGAGAGTAGTAATGCACATGGCTTTTGTTCCACCCCCAGCTGGCTGTGTGACCTGGGGAGGGTAGCTTCACCTTTCTGAGCCTTCATTTCCTCATCTTCCAAATCAGAATAATCTGACTTGCAAACCTGTAAATTCCTTGGCGTATTCTACAACCACAACACACCCTTGTAATAAATATTTCGATGTTTTGACCAAGAGCTCTTCTCAGGAAGAGAGCTGATAAGCTTTTTCATGCTAAGGTACAAACAACAATGGAAACACTTTTTGAGCTCTTATTATGTGTGGGACACTATTTTAAGTGCTTCACACCTGCATTTTAATTAACGACTGGGAAAATACTATCATTTTTTAAAAAAAGAAAGACAAATTTTTTTATTATTTTAAACTGTGCTTGAAAACTAACTCCCCCACCCACCCACCCAAGTGTCTGAATCACACATCACAAACCAACACTTGGGGGAACTGGTCCTGTGACTGGTCGGTGCAGAGTCAGCCAGGGGAGGGAGGCTCGGTGCACCCTGTCCCCGTGGTTCAGTCACTTTGCCTGTGTTGGGGTCACCTAAGTGTCACTGAGAGGTGGAGCCCAGAAGCCCATGCCTGGCTGCAGCTCCCTGGGTTCTGGTGTTCAGTGCTTGCTGCTTGGTGCTCGGTGCTCAGTGCTTGACGTGCAGTGCTCGGTGCAGAGTGGTTCTCCTTCATCTGCCTGGTTTTGGTTCCTGGGAGAGCGAGTCCAGAGTGCAGCAAAGGGGAGCCCCTTGGCCCTGTCTTGAAACTGCCCTGTGTCCGTGGCACATGGAGACTTTGAAGCCTTCACAGGGCTTACCTCTGCACTCCCAGCCGTGATTCTGTTTGAACTCAACCAGGCGTAATTTGGAAATGCCCCTCTCCTGGTCCTTGCCTTCCTTTTTCCACGGGGAACTGTGTGGCATTTAAAAGTCACAGGCTGTGGCCTCTGAGCTCCAGCACCTTCTGCACCCGGGGGCTCTGGCTCTGGGGACCCCCGTGCACCTCCTGCCCCAGGGCCTGCCCCTGCCCCTCTCCTGGGTGGCCCCACAGCCCCTTCTTCATATGTGTTTGTGGACTGGACGCGGATGGATGAAAAGTATCACCAATGAAATGACCAACCACCAGTTTAGTGAAGGCTGGACCCAGCCTCTCCCCCTGGTCTTCCTTTTCTGTGGAAACACCCTGCTGCAGACACCCCCTGGAGGTCTCTGTCCACCTCTCTGGTCCCTGTCCCCTGCCCACACCACCCCCTACCTATGTGACCCTGTTCTGATGTTGGTGACAGTCCCCCAGTCCCTGGTTTTGTGGTTTTTACATGCATATCCTGGAATTCTTCTGGGATTTTAACATTTTACATAAAATGGGTACTTTACCTAACTTTCTACAATTTGCTTTTTGTATCAATATTATATTTTATTCATGATGATCCATGCAAATTTAATTCACTCATGTAAGATTGGTACAGAACTCCGTCGTGTGACTACGCCATCATTTATTTATTATTTCCCTTGTAGACCGTTCCCTTTTTTCTCGTATTACAATCAGCACCATAATGAACATGCGTGTGCATCTTGCAGGCTCACGCGCAGGAGAAACTTTCCTGCTGAGTCTCACGTGCACGCACTGGGTCCCAGGGTACGTGCACCTGCAGATTTACTAGGTGTTAGCAAACTTCTCACCTAAGCCTTGTTATGTTCCTTCCAGTAGTCATTTTTGCCAGTCTTGCAGGGTGTGAGTTGACACCCAGTTGTCACCTGCAGTTCTCCCTTCCTGACCCCTTGTGAGCCTTAGCTCCCTGCCACGTGCGCTGGCTGTTGAGGTGTCTGTGTGTTGCCTCTGGGTGGTGTTCCTCCATCATGGTTTGAGCCGTCTGCCTCATTGTTATTGACTTGCAGAAATTCTTTATATATTTGGAACCCTAATCTTTCAGAGTCATGTGTTTTGCAAACATGTCCTGGTCTGTTGCCCTCTAACTTAGTGCTGGCTGTGTCGTCCAGATGGTCTACAGTGTAATGTCGGAGTGTTTTAAATTACACAGAGTGAAGGGCATTTCAGGTGTCCAGTGGCTGGTTATGGAGGGAGGAGGGTGCAGGTCCTGGGGCTGGGACCTTCCCTGTGGCCCTCATCATTAAGGAGTCCTGTGAGAGCGCCAACCTCAGAAACCTCTCTAAACCCTGTGCGCCTGTGAGGACGGGGCTGCTGCTCTGTCTAGAGGATCCCTGGGGTGCTGCCCTCCACCAAGGCCAGCAATCCCAGCAGCCTCTGCTCCAAAGCGACCATACCCATGGCCAAACTAGACTTGGTCCATGTGCAGAAGAACCAGGCCTCCTCTCACCTGTGTCCACCCAGTAATGGGAAGAGCAGAAAGCAAAGCTGGCCAGGGCTGTGTCAGGGTACCCAGGGCTGCAGGGGCCCCAAACAGAACATGCTGCCAGGTCCAGGGCTCGGAGCTGGGATTTGGACAACGGAGGGTCCCTGGAGAGCCTGAGTCCCCCCGCCCACATCCACAGGTGGTGGAAGCCCTTCCAGTGGCCAGCAGACACTGGTTCTGAAGCCCCATTAAGACCTAGAACCATGAGGTCCCAGGCCCGGGATGAGAGGGCAGCCCAGCAGTATGTTCCTGGCTGAGAGCAGCAGCCAAGCTCCTGGCTCGTGATCCGTGGCCGGGCCCTGGGCTGGCTCCGTGGTGCTTGTTTCCTCCTGGTCCTGCAGGTCTCACCCATCTCCAGTGGGCAGCTGTTGGTCCCTAGGTGGCGCTGTTTCTGGAGTTGGCTGGGGCAACTGCAGGGACTGGGCCAGGGTCCTTCACCTCCAGCAGCCCACCCCGGACTGGACTACACTCCTGGCCAGTTCACAAAAGCTGACAAATCCAAAGCTACAAAGTCGGTTGAGATCTAGGCTCAGGACTCACCCAGTGCCACTTTGGCCACACCTTCTATGGACAAAGCAAGTCACAAGGCCATTGCCGCAGTCTGGCTGGGCACAATTCAAGAGCCACTTGTCAAAAGAAACAAACTTTATTTTTAAAACTACAAACTCCAAACAAAACAGCTCCTCAGGAAAAACCCTCAGAGCCCAACTGCCACCACCGGCTTCCACAAGCCTCTCTCCACACAAACCACACCACCTCCCACAATCCTCCTGCTCTTGAGGCCGATTGGCTGGGTCGTGTGGGCGGAGCCAAAGAAGTCCCCCAATGAGCAGTTCCGTAGTCTGAAGGGCAGGGAAACAGCCCAATGAACATCACCGCAGAGGAGCCAATCAGCTAGATGTTGCTGGGGCCGCTGTGAGCCAATCATCAGCTGGCAGTCTGAAGGGCAGGGAAACAGCCCAATGAACATCACCACAGAGGAGCCAATCAGCTAGATGTTGCTGGGGCCACTGTGAGCCAATCATCAGCCGGCAGCTGGGAGTTTGCTGGGGCCCCTTTGGCTGTGGCTCTCAACAGCCATCCTGGATTCGAGAGACATGGAACAACATTTTTTTTTTTTTTGTTTTTTCTTCACGGGAGAAGCTGAAAACCAGGGAAAGCATTTATTTTTCAATCTATCAAAGAGAATCCTCAGACACAGACTTCAACTCAAGGTGCTTAGCAGACCCTTATGATTGACCAACTTCACTCAAAGGTTTATGATCATAAAAATGTACAGAACGGGGACAAAACTCAGCATAGTCACACCCAAAGTCATACCCTCTATCTTTCTCCGTACTAAGGAAGCAGCTGGCTTCGTCTGGTCTGGGTTACTTTCCAGCCCTGCTCCAGACAAACATGCACAAGGATGTCTGGAGAAAACAGAGTGGCTGGAGGGCACATCTGGTTTGGGAAGGGTTGGGAGCAACTCGTGGGATTGAAAAAGAGAATATAAGGAAAGGGGTGGAGGAGGGGCCCCCTAGTTGGGGAATTTCTGGAAGAGACCTGAGGCAGAGCCAGAGGGAGAGAAAGAGAGGCCGGGAGGAATGGGGGGAGGTGAGAATTTTCGAGTGTGGCCAGGTGTTTGCAAGTCTTCTGCAGTGTTCTTGGAAAGATTCAGAGAGATGGGAAACCTTGGGACTATAGGACCGAACGTAAGGCCATCCCAAGACTGGTCTGTATGACCCCGGGCACTTAATTGAGGTTGCAATCATCTTTTTCACTTTGCTGGGTCTCCTCTGCTTCCGTTGGTATGAGGACAGGGCCAGCCACTGGAAGAGAATCTCAGGCTCAGCCCTGCCCTCGCCTGGGATTCCTCTCTCTCCCTGAGGCTGGGTCCTCTTTGGGGTCTGCCATGGTGTCCTTCAACTGGAAATGTGCAGGTTACTCCACGTGTGGTCTGGATGTTTGTGTCCTCCTCAAATCTCTGCGTTAACATTTTAGCCCTTGAAGGGATGGCATGAGGAGATGGGGCCTCTGGGAGGTGACCAGGTCCGGGGGGCAGCTCGTGCATGAATGGGATCAGTGCTGTTGTGACAGGCCCCAGAGAACTGCCTCTCCCTCTGCCATGTGAGGTCAGTGAGGAGACCTTACATATGAACCAGGAAAGAGCTCTCAGCAGACATGGAATCTGCCAGCACCTTGATCTTGGACTTCTCAGCCTCTAGCGTGAGAAAAAAATTCACTTGTTTATAAGCCACTGGTTTATGGTAGTTTTTTATAATAGCCAAACACACTAAGACAGCTCAAATTACCCTTCTTTTTAAGAAGAGGGCACTTGTAGCATTCTTGGAGGAGATGATATTCCACAGTGGGGCGGGCCAGCAATGTGGCCACTTGTGGTAGACTGTCAAAAAGTTTTCTTGTCTAATTGCTTAGTCAAATGTGTGAGGTGCATGGAGGAAGGACCTGGTATATGTTGAGATTTTAAAATGTTTTATCTTTAATGTTGAGAGTCCTCTCTGACATCTCTGTGGTAGACATCCTCCACTACAGATGAGAAAAAGCTTAAATCCTGAGAGGTCATTGGCCACAACTTGTGCCTTGCGTGACCAGAGGCACATCAAAACCGAGGTCCACATAAATTTCCAAGCACCTAAAATGGACTTTCAAGGGGAGTTTCGGTGGCCAAGTATCTGTGCACACTTTCCCTGAACATGGCGGAGTCCCCATCGTGAAGGTCTGAGCCTCTCAGTTAGGCCCATAGTTGTGCTTTCCTTCCAACCCTGGCCCTGACCTTTGACCTTGATGCTGACAACCAGAGGTGCCCGTGCAAGGCCTGCATTTCAAGGGAGTGAAGTGAAGGAACAGGACCGTACAGAACCCATGCAGGTGGGTAGAAGGGAACTTGCCCCGCTCCACACAGGTCCTTGGGAGCTCGCTCACTGGTCCTCACCAGAGCAGGTCTGTGCCCGGATGTGGGTGTTCTCCCTGCCTCTGGGAGTGATTCCCAGGCCACCTGGAGGTCTGGTGAGCCCTGATGCTCTTTAGGAAGCTCCTTGTCTGCTCGGCCAGCTGCAGTGGGCTCCGTTATATATTCCCGGATAGATTGGCTTAATTTGTTGGTTTTTAAATGTTTTTGTTCTTTGTGTTGTGGAGAAATATGCAAAACATAAAATTTGCCAGTTTAGCCACTTTTAAGTGCATAATTCAGGGGCATAATGTACAAGCGCAACAATGCCCAAGTGCCACCTGCAGTGTGGCTTTAACATATGTATTTCATTAAACTCTCCCGACCTCTCCTTAAAAATGAGGAATTTTTACTTTTGTTTCATAGATAAGAGGCCAGAGCTCAATAAGACCAAGTGACATATTCAAGATTATATCACTAGGAAGAAAAGCAATAACAGTAGCCGCCAGGTATTGAGTGTTTTTTTACACGCACCTGGCACGCCATCCATCAGAGGGTGCAGAGAACAGGCATTCGCTTGGCCTCCGTTCTGCAGGGAAGAAACAGGCTTAGCAAGGTTAAGGAGATTGCCAAAGCTACAGGCCACTAAACGGATTTGGATTTTAACCTGCACCTTATGCTCTTGGGTTCCCACTTGCTCCTCTGTCCCCCGACTCCTGCCCCGAGCCCATCCTCATACCATATCTCCACTGGGCTCCGCCCTCACCTCGTGTTGACCTGGATTGAATTAGAAGATGCCGGCTTTGGATAGGGGTTGAAGTCCTGTTCCCTGAATGCCAGGTATTGAGATGCCAGGACGTGGGGCATGGAATGGAACTGAGCTCTCCCCAGTCCAGGATAGAGTCACCTGTCCCAGGACCCTGGCTGGAGCAAATTCTAGTAGTAAAGAGTTGCCTGCAGACTTGTATAGCAGGAGCAAGGGTGACTACGGCTCATAACAATTGATTATGTATTTTATAAATAACTAGAACAAAGCTCCCAACATGAAGAAATGACGCTAATTACCCTGATTTGATCATTACACATTGTGTCTGGGTATCAAGTGATCACACTGTTGTCCTTAAATAGGTGCCATTATTTTAGGTCACTAAAAATAATAAGTAAAAATATAAGAGGTGAATCACTGAGTAGTGAATTGCTGAAGGGTGATCAGAGTAAAGAGACCTTGGATTAGGTGGTAGCAGGAACAACGCTTTTGTTTGGGGCACTAATTAAATGCTAGGGGCCACTCTTGGGGTTGGACCTGTATCTCTTCCAGTCCTTGGTCATCGCCCAGGAAGATAAAAACCACTGGAGGCGTTCTTGAAACAGCAAATCCATGCTCAAGTGCAGGCTGTCTGGTCAAACGAAACCAAGTCCCGTCCGAGCGCAGTCCATGCATGCTGGGGAAGCCACTTCTCTGTCCATTCCCTCAACAGTAAAGTGGGCATAGATCAGGGTGCCTCCAGCAGAGGGCTTTGGTGAGATTTAAATGCACAGACACCTTTAGAGTGCTTACGACAGCACCGGACACAACGGAAAGCTCTGGAGATGGTGGTTATTATCTTCCCCATTTGACAGATGAGGAAACTGAGCCCAGGGATGTCAATTACATGAATAAGTTCACCAAAGGGACAGGGCAGAGTTGAGTGGGGAACACGGGTCTGATCTTAAAGCTCATGTTCTTCCCACTGTTTTAACAGATGTTTACAGAGCTCCGGTTCTTGTGTGCAAAGCAGGGACCATTCCCTCCAATGACTGGTTTGGGGACAGTGTTAATTTGCTAGGAGAGCAAAGAACCACAAACTAGATGGTTTATGACAACAGAAATTTATTTTCTGACAGTTCTAAAGGCTAGAAGTCCAGAAATCAAGGGTCAGCAGGGCTGGTCATTTCAGAAGTTTCTGAGGGCAGCAGGTGCTCGGCACCTGTCTCAGCTTCTAGGGCGGCTGGCGATCCCTCTAGTTCCTTGGTTTGTGACTGAGTCACTCTGATCTCTGCCTCAGTGGTCACATGGTGTTCTCCCTGTGCAAGACTCTTGTCAAGACACCAGTCATATTGGATCTAGGTCCCACCCTAATCCAGCATGACCTCCTCTTAACTCGATGATAGCTGCAAAGACCCGTTTCCATATAAGGTCACATTCACAGATTAGGACTTCAATATTCCTTTCTTGGGGACATAATTCAACCTGCAACAGACACCAGAAAACAGTATATGGTCGGTGCCAGCCTGATGCAGAACACCAGTGTGGTGGATCTGCCCAGAGCAAGGCCAGGAAGGGAGCCATCCGGGACCTGCCTTCCACCCCGATTCCTCCATAAGTACTTGCGTGACCTCCAATGAGACTACAGCCTCTTTGACGTCATCTTTCTTATTTTCCAAATGAGTCTTTCAGGCTGGGTGTGCACCTCTGAGTTCCTGTGGTTTCAAGAACATTCCATCCCATGAACCATAATTTACCGTTATGCTCCTGGCTGATCAGGAGGCAGGGCAGTCAATGCCGCGCTTATTCCACCTGAAGATCAGCTCATGAGTCTCAGTGAGAACCCCAACGACACCAGGATAGATAGATAATAGTAATTGTGACTATTGAGTAAGTGACAGACACTTTGTTTTTTACTTTGCTGCTATTAATCCCGACTTCTCCGCACAGCCTGGTGAGGGTCATGTCCACAGCCACCCACGGCTCCTCTGCAGGGGGCGCTGTTGACATGCTCTGGGTACTTGGGGCTCTCGGGGCTTAGGCACTAGGTGGCCTGTAACAACTAGAAGCCACTGTTTCCGAGCTGGGAAAGGAAGCCCGTTGAGATGCGGATTCTTCGCCTATTTGATGGTAAAGGCAGAGGAGAAACTCAGGCCGGATTTCTAACTCCCAGGCCTGAGCCGTGGGCAGGACACGGAGCTGCAGATCACCTGCAGATCAGAGGAAAATTTGTCACAGGAGGAGGTGTGGCTCTGGGCCACCTCCTAGGGAGTGTGCCTAGGGAACCTCCCAGTCCGGTGACTGTGAGCAGGTCACTAACACCTTGGTGCCTCCGTTTCCTTGTAGTTAAATGAGGTTCTACTCATTCCTCGCCCAGAGGCTGAAGTTAAATGAGGAATGTATGTGGTGCTTCTGACACTGTGTGGGGACCGTTAGGCACAGACAGAAAATCTCTTTCTCCATCAGGGAGAGCGCCGAGGTCTACCCAGGGAACCCCTCCCTGGCGGCAGATGGAGGATCTGGGATCAGCACAGCCTTTTTTTTTCTTTTTTCCTTGGGGGTGGGGAGGAGTGTCATCTTTTCCAACAGAACATGACACAGCTACAGGGAAAGTTGTTTTAGTTCCACTTAGTTTGATTTATTATTGATTAGGCTGGAGATAAATTAGAATCATTAAAATAAGAGGCTGCAGTCTGCGGGCTGTTCGGAATTCCAGAGCTGTCTGCTTTGCATTTGCTGGGACCTGAGTGAGCCATACACATGCCCAGAGGAGGAGGGCCCCGGGCCCACCGCAGGCAGGAGCCCTGTCCAGAGGGGCCGGGTAACGAAGCACGAAGCTGGGCCGTAGCTGAGGGGGGTCATGGCAGGACACTGGCTCAGGAGGCTTCACTCATGAGAACTTATTTCCCCTCTGTTTTTGGACATTGGGAAGTCCGAGATCAAGATGCTGGCTGGTTGGGTTCCTGCGTGGGTCTCTTCCTACATTGTAGGAGATCATCCCTGCCTCTTGTAGCTTTTCCTCTGAGCACCCAGGGAGAGAGGAAGCTGTCAGATGTCCCTTCTTATAATCCTATTGGATTTAGGTCCCATTCTTAGGACCTTATTTAAACTGAATTACTTCCAAAAGTGCCTGTGTCCAAACACAGGGTCAGGGTGGCACCGTATAAAATGGGTCCTTAGTGCGCCGTCTCTCCCTGGCCGCTGGGAGCCGGTACTGATGTTGGTACCCTAACAATAGCAGCTGCCAACACCTGTTTTTTCATATCCTTGCGAAAATGTGGTAGGGTTAGGCACTGCCTTTTAACAGTGAGGAAACTGGGGCAGCCAGAAGAAGGAAAGCCCCAGGTGCAAGGTCCCAGCTGGTGAGGGGTGGGGTCGGTGGAGGACTCGTGCAGGGGACCCTCGTGCCACTCGCTGTAGCTCGTCGGTTTCTTCCCAGGGTGGCGTAGTGGGAACAGCGTGGATTTTTGGATCCGTCTTGGGGCAGATGTTACTGCCGTCACTTAGGAGCTGTGAGATGCTGTGTGCAGGGTTTGCTTTCCCTGAGTGCAGCGGGGTCACTCAGAGTGCCCCTGTCCACTGGCCGTGCTGGGATTGAAGAGGTAAAGCACTGTGGGTGCTCACAGTGGGCCTGGAACCTGGGAGCCACTCAGCCAAGGCCGGTCACCTCTGCTTTGGGTGCTGTGCATGCCCCTGGGCACTACAAGAGGTCAGGAGGCTTCTGAACCTGCCACTGACCTTCCAGAGGCTGTGGTCTCAGCTCTGATTCAGGTATTCCCAGCCTTCGCCAGGTGCCTTTCCTCTTCCCCTGCTCTTACAAAGTAGTCCCAGGAGAGGGAGTGAGAAAAACCATCATGTGAAGATATAAACGACAATGGATTTATGAGATAGTTTTTGAAAATTTTAGGGAGAGATCGTGCTTCTTAGTCTTGGTACAGAATTGACTCTGGTGAGATCAAGCTGGATCTTGGTAGACCAGTTGTCCCAGCAACATTGGTCCAGTACCTGCAGGGTGCTGGGTTCTGCTGGGCCAGGGTAGGAATGACCTAGATGTAGCCACTGCCCCTGCTTCAGGGTGTCCCCTACTGAGATGGCCTCAGTGTTTATCTTGTTCACGTCAACACTCCAGGGAGCTCTCCTTGATTCTTCTTTTCCATCTGGACATCATCATGTAATTTCAACACTGTATTTCAAGTCCACAGCCCCTGCCCTGCCACAGCTGTGGCCCTAGTGCAAGCCCTGGCCTCTGACTAGGGCTGTGGTGGCCTCCTGGCAACTCTTTTGGATCCTACCCTGAACTCGCCACAGTCTGTCCTCTGCACAGCAGCCTAAACAGCCCTGTAGAAACCCCTGTCTGGAGGTTCAGTGGCTTCCCATGGGCTTAGACTATATCCAGGTTTCTCACGTGGCACTGGGGACTAGTGGTTAAGTCACGGGTTCCGGTACAGATGGACTGGTTTCAACTCCTAGCTCCACACATGAGTCAGCTGTGCATTGCTGTGACCACAGTACCCCGTAAGAACAACTTGGAGGAGTAAAGATTTATCTTGGCTCACGGTTTCAGAGGGTGCAGCCCATTGTGATGGAGGGAAGCTGCTCAGCTCACAGGAGCGAGAAAGGAGAGAGTGGGGGAAGAAGGGCCAGGAGCAAGATAAACCCTTCCAGGGTACACCCCCAGTGACCTACTTCCTGCAGCTAGGTCCCTGCACTACACTGAGCTATTAGTGGATTAATTTAGCAAATGAATTAATCCACTGATAAGGCCAGAGCCCTAATCATTGCTGAAGATACTCTACCTCTGAACCTTGCTGTACTGGGGACCATGCTTCCAACACATGAGCTTTGCAGGTCCATTTCAGATTCAAATTGTAAGACTCTACCACTCAGCAGCTCTGTGATCTAAGCAAGTCACCTTTCCATGTCTCAATTTCCTCATCTATAAAATGGGGATGATAACATCACCTATCCTGAAAGATGTTGTGATATTCAGTGAGTTGATATATGTGTATTAGTCTGCTTTCTGTTGTTTAATGAAATACCTGAGGCTGAGTACTTCATGAAGAAAAGAGGTTTATTTAACTAAGAGTTTTGGGGGTTCAAGAGCCTGGTGCGGACATCTGCTTGGCTTTGGTGATGACCCTTTGGCTATGTCACATGGTGGATGGTATCATGGTGGCTCTTACGAGAAGAAGAGGTCCCCTGGGGAGATAGGAAGCCAGAGAGTGGGGAAGGGCCAGTATTGCTGTTTTTTGGTAGTGCTGGGATGGAGCCCGGGGCCTCGTGCATGTGAGACAAGCGTTTTACCACTGAGCCACACCCCAGCCCTCTTCTCTTGTATGATGGCCCACTCTGTGGGAGCTCACTGGGGTCCCACAAGCACTACTCAATTCCTCTTAAGAACCCTGTGCCCAGTGTCTAATCAGCTCCCAGCAGACGCCAGCTCTTCAAGACTCAGCCACAGTGAGAGCCAAACTCCTAGCGCATGAACCCTGGGACACACTCAAGTCATATCTAAGCCCTAGCAGTGGGCAAAGCACCTCCCTCCTCCTGGAACTTTGTAAGCTGGTACTTTGAGCTTTCTCGTGCAGTGCCATCTTCCTCCATGACGGGCCTGGCTTCCTGTCTGGCTAAATCTCCTATCCCCTCCCCACCTCCAGGTCCCAGCTCTCCAATCCTTCCCGCTTGACCTTGAACACACGAAGCTTGCTCCTGCCTCAGGATTTTGTGCGGCTGCTCCCTCCTGGGGAATGCTCTTCCTGCAGATGTCCGACTTATTCTCTCCTCCTGCCTTCCTTTTTTTAATGAATAGTATTTATGGCTTGTTGTTTTCAGATACATCACATGCCATCCCCCTACCACCAATCATTTTACGGTCTCTAATAGGTTCTGAGGGCCAAGATTTGGGGAAAGACCCTGCTGTGGTCCTGTTGGGACTTCTCCAGTAGCTGGAGCAGCAGGACCTCGTCTGGCACCTCTGTGTTTGTGTCAGGGCTTCTCCAGGGGGTCAGGGTGCCCTCTCACAGCATGGGGCCTCTGGGTTGCCCCACTTCTTATCGGACAGCGCCAGGTGTTCCCGAGAATCAGGAGGAAGCTGTATGATGACATCTTTTGTGACAGCCTAAAAGTCAAGAGGTCTCTCTCTACTCCATTGGCCAGCCTATCCTGAGGATGGGCCCACGTTCAAGGCCAGGGACACAGACCCTACGTCTCTGTGAGAAAAGGACCTGAGAATCGTCAGACATGTCTGCTAGCACCTCCCACCAGCTCCGTGGGCAGGGGTTTGCTGTGTCCATCATTAAATCTCTGGATCCCCAACAGAGTTGCCTCGTAGTGGGTGCCCGATAAATATCCAAAGAGCCAGGCAGTTAAGAATGTGCCCAGAGTCCACCCTTGAAGAGTGCCTCTGTCTCCACAGTTGGCCACAGCCGAACAATCCGCCGGACCCGTTGCTAAGCACGCAGAAGAAATGGTACCGATTATGCACGAGAAAACAAACTTAATTTAGAAGACAAAACGTGCACCTGCCTAGACGTGTTCAGCCGGGACTTATTCTTGGAGGGCCAGGTTTCCTCCATCTCTGTCTCTTTTAGAGCCGAGCACGGGGCTGGCGTGAAGTCGGTGAGCAGTGGATGTGCCCTCGTCCTGAGGGAATCTCTCATCTTCTGTATTAAAGTGTTAACACAAATCCCACTTCTGGGTGATGGGTGTCAGGGAAACAGGTGTGCCGGAGGGCAGCCTGTCAACTACCATTTATTACGAATTCTCTGTGTGCCAGGAAATGCACTGTTTGCATAATGTGGTTTATTCCCCGTGGCGACTCATGTATTTGGGAACCACCTTTATGTCTTTTGCCCCACATTCTGTAGATATTGAAAGTGGGGCTCAGAGAGGCCTATCATAGCCCGCTTCCTGTTAAGGATGCTGTGGTTTGGAGCGGGGTGGGATCCAGGCTGCCCTGGGGCCTCAGGCGTCTGCCCAAGGCTTGGCACAGCTGGGGGCTTGTCCTCATCTTTTAGTATATACTTGTCCTCAACTTTTAGTAGATACTGCTCAGGAAAGAGTATTTGGGCCACTTGAGTTGGTGTTTAGCAAAGGCTGGGTAGCGTCGGGACCACTGGACCCACCATCTGCCATTTTAAGATGCTGTTGAGATGGGCATCTTCTTTATAAGGGTTTCCGTTAACAACTGCGTACAGTATATGATTTTGAAAGGGTGACAGATGCTGTCAGTGCACGTGAACTTAGCATACGGTCATCCGATATCAGATCCTGGAGGTGTGGCTGGGGTTTATGTGAGGGCCTGGCACCCTGATGGACAGACGTTCACAGTCCACCCACGCTCCAGGGATTAGAGGCAGTGGGTGCCTGAGAGTCGCTGTGAGCAGCCTCACCTCCGTGGAGACAGTGGGTGGCAGAGGAAGCCAATGCATGTGGATTCCAAACCAGGGCTGCCCCTTTCCAGCTGTATAGCCTGGAACCAGGGACTTAGTTGACTTGGACCTCTGGTTCCTCCTCTATGGGGGGCGGATCACAATACCTACCTTCAGGCCGATGAAGTGAGATAATAGGCAGCACCCCCCAAGGGCCTGTTAGGCTTGTGTGCCTGGTGCTGTTCTAGGCAGCGGGGCTCTGGTGGCGAATGCTGCAAGACCCTGATGCCATGGAGCCTGCACTCGAGGGGCCTGGATGTGAAGCTGGGAAATACATTTAGAAAACGATTTCGAGCGGTGATAAGTCCCCTGAGCATAAAGGAACCTTGGCAAGAGGAATTACTTGTCCCAGGGACAGTAGGATGGTGGTTTTCAGGGTGGGCTCTGGGGCCTGACCTGGGGAGGTGATATTGGAGTGGCTCTCTGGGTCACGTAAGGGAGGGGCTGGTGCAGAGGCCTGAGGGAGACGCCTGCGGATCAGTCTTGCCCTGACACCCACGTGGCTGGAAGGGAGGGAGGGAGGGAGGGCAGAGTGGAAGGAAAGACTGACCAGGAGGGGTCCAGGGCTCGGGGCAGCATTGGGAAGTCAGTTCTCCAGGATGGTGCATGTGAAGTGCCCGGCTTAGCAGAGGCTTTCAAGGCAGTTGAATAAATGACTCTCTACCTCCGCGTGCCACCGCTGTGCTGGGCAAGAGGCACGGAGGAGGGGGGCATCCTCCTTCTTCTTCCCACCACCTGGATCCTCGCCCTCCCTCGACTCCCATTTATTCTAGGTCTTATCCCTAAGAATGGAAGATACTGGACACTTTAGCTCTGACATCACGGTCTAAAACCCATCTGAAGAGCATCCTGGATCATAAAAAGCACTTATTTCCCTAACGAGAGGCATGAAAAAAAGTGGCAAAAGGGAGAATTTCCTTTCTTATCCAGCTGTCTCATCCGTCCACATTGATGAAGGCTGCCATTGGGATGAGGTCACTGAGGAGAGAGAGGGATCCCAGGCAGAGAGAGAGAGCACAGCCAGCTACAGGACCAAGCCAGGCTGCAGCATCAGGACCACTTGACCAACATCCATGCACGTGGCCTCTCCCAGCTACACTGGGTGCAGTGGTCTGAGGACAGTTTCTGATGGGGACAGGGATTTGCTACCTGATGGGCTTCCTTTATGTCCCAAGGAAATTGATCAATGGCTCCCTGCAGAGCTTTTATCTAATCCTCACTGTGCTGTCACAACCGACTGACAGGCCATTGTCCACACTGTGAATAAAAAGGAGACTGGATCTCACAGTGGAGAGGGACTTACCCAAGGTCACACAGCTCAGAAGTGGGTAGCGAATGATCACAATTAGTTGCCCAAAGACTTGGCTTGGCCAAACGTCAGTCAGGCTCCTCCTACAGGTTCCTAAACTCCAGCTCATCCCCAAGGTTAAGCAAACACGGAGGTCCCCACAGCTTATGCCAGGAAGCTGACCACATGAGACATGCTGCTGACCTGCCCCATCATGCTGTCCGCTCACCCTCACTGCCCCCTGGACTTCCCTAAACTCCCTCCCAGCCCAGGCTACCCTCCCTGCACCAGAAAACTTTTTCTGTTTGATTCTGAGATGCTTCAAGATGCTCAGGTGAGACGTGTCCTACTAGAGAGTCTTTTTGAATACATTGTTCACTATCTTAAGTCCAGCTTGATTTTTCATTTGACCTGGGGGACTGGGATTTGAATCCAGAATTTTCTGAATTCCGTAATTTATTCAGGGGTTAGAGGACTTGAAAAAATTTCCTTCTGGAAGAAATACACACGTGAATCTATTTTCTTCTGTAAATCAAACTAGAAACAATATTGCTGAAAATATAGTCAGGTTAAAACCTGACTATATTATGTACACATTGGTCTTTAAGCCTAAAAATAATACCTAAAGAAACTTAAATCTTTTAAATCTTAAAAAACATTTTTTCCCCTGTAAGAGCATGTCTCTATTTGTTCATTTGCCTTTTTTGTGTCTCTTGTCTGCATAGACCAGCAGATGTATAAAATTTTAAAGAAAAACAAGCTTAAGAAGACTAATATATATACTTTTTTTTTGAAATTCGGTGGATATGAAAAAATTGAAAATTGTAAATATTGAATAAAGATAGTGGTCTCTTGAGCTCATTAAGTGCAACTTCTGGGTTGCCAGAATTGCTTTTGTGGTCAAGGGCACAGGAATCAGAACCACTGAATTGGGGTTTCAGTGCAAGTTTTGCGGTTTGCTGGCTGGGTGGCCTTGGTGCATGTCCTCGGTCTCCCTGCCTATAAAATGAGGATTACAATAGCACATTTCCTGTTGCAATGAGGCTAATGTATGAAGATGTGTGGGGCCTGACGTGGAATGCTTACTCATTAGATTTTAATATATCACGGCAGGGTCCACCCTGGAGGAGAAGACTGTTTACATATTTAGTTATTTTGGGGGTACCAGGGATTGAACTTGGGGGCACTTGGCCACTGAGCCACATCCCCAGCCCTATTTTGTATTTTATTTAGAGACAACGTCTTGTTGAGTTGCTTAGCGCCTCGCTGTTGCTGAGGCTGGCTTTGAACTTGTGATCCTCCTGCCTCAGCTTCCCGAGCTGCTGGGATTATAGGCGTGCACCACTGTGCTTGCAAGGCTGTTTATTTTTAGAGATTTTGGAGACCAGGGAAGACACTCTGGGGAGCCATAGTGATGCCTAGATTAAGTCCACCCAAGCCCCTCTGGCCAAGGGAACTCTCCCCGCTCCAGCTCTTAGCAAGTGCTTCCCAAGCTTGTGGCTTTCTGGATCCTCCTGCGGGGTTCTGCTGCTCTGGAGGGCTTGGGTCCTTTAGACTGAGGTTACCCGTCCCTAGCCACTTACCCGGTGTGCAGGCCTGGAGACCAGCGGCTGTGCTCTTGCGTTGGTGTGAGCTGTGTGCAGAACCCATGGAGCCGTGCTGAGGTGAAGGCTCTGAGCAGAAGGGGCTCCAGAGACTCCCTGCCAGCGCTGGATGAGAAGACCAGAGGCTGCACCATTGATCCCTCTGGTTCTGAGGCTTCAGCCTCTTGGACTGTGCAGTTACTGGTTCCCTCAGTTCTCCAGCCTGGAGACGGCCACTGTGGACTGTCCAGCTTCTGGTCTCACAAGCCAACCTAATGAATCCCTTCTTATGGTTACGCTTCCTGTCACTTCTGTTCCTCTAGAGACCCCTGACTAACACACAAGGGCCACAGGAAGGAAGCGTTCATTTCCTGGTACGTGGAAGGAACGTGACTGGCAAGTCGCTTTTCCCCACTTTCTCTGCTGCTTGTTTGGGATGTGCTCGTGTCCTGGAAGCACGTCTGTCACTTGGTGGCTGTCCACATGCCAGCAGTAAGCCATCACCCTGGAGACGGTGAAGAGGCAGAAGGCAAGGAGCCCAGTCCTTGAGACCTTCCTGAGTCTCCGATAGCCCTGTCCACCTCGGGGGCTTCTTATTTTGGAAGCCAAAGCAACTGCCATCTTTGGTGACATTGTTATGGGGCTCTGTTATTCTACGGCTAACTTCATACCTGTAAGAGGTACATGTTTATCTTTCCCTGATGACGATAATGATGTGATATGACAAAAGCTACTACTTATTGAAGTATACTCTGCAGACAGTGTGCAAAACCTTTCATATGGCTCATATGATTTAACAAGTGTATTAACCCTTAATGTAGCACTGCTAGCGTTCCCATTTAAAAATATATTTTTAGCTGTAGAGGGACAGGATACCATTTTTATTTATTTATGTGGTGCTGAAAATCGAACCAGTGCCTCACACATGCTAGGCAAGTGCTCTACCATGAGCCACACCCCCAGCCTTATTATTCCCATTTAATAGAGGGGAAAACTGAGTCTTAGAGAAGTGAAGCACAGATGGTGGTCCATAGTGAGAAGGATTCAAGCACAGGCCTGTTGGCTCCTAGGCCTGTGCTTGTTCCATGGTGCCATGGACCCTCTTCCTAGTAATAATAATTAATAATAATAATAATAATAATAATAATAATGATCCTATTAACTGAGCATGTATTATCCACCCAGTCATCTGTCAAGTTCAAGGGTCAGGTCCCTGACCTATGGAAAAAACAGGGTGAAGTCCCCATAGACTGGGGCTCAGTGACCTTCCCAGCCCTCTTGCACAAGCAGCTCTGAGTGGCTGATGGTGCTGGGGTCACCTGAGCTGGGTTTTCCAAGAAGAGTAGGAGTTTAAAGAAAAGGGATGATTCGGAGAGAGGGAGTGTAGATCCAAGGTGCTTTGCCAGGGAGCACACGGCTACCCAGCTCTCCGCATTTTCCAGGTTCCGAGCCACCTGAGTGAATTCTTACCTGTACGAATTGCACCAATCACTTGTGTAACTCAGTTGTCGTTTCTTTAAAAAGAAAGGGCCTGCCTCCTGCTCCACCGGGGCCAGTACCTGGGCCTATAACAGTGACCCAGAGTCAGTCACAGACACAAAGTCACAACACCAGGGGGCGACCTCGCAAGAAGAAGCAGGGACTCTGGGCCCTGGATGAGTCGGTGGAGCAGGCTGCCCTGTGGGCTGGCCCCCTCATCTCGGTTTCTGGGTCTGAAGGAAGTGACTCGTTTCTTATTTCATCAGCTGGCTCTCTGAGCTTCTTTATTACAGCAGGTTCGTTTGTGCACTCGCGAACCTACTGGCGCTCGACAGGGGCGAAAGGGGGAGGGACAGCCACGCAGTTACTCAGGCCAGCTTTCAGGAGGGGGAAGACAACGGAGGGCAAGTGGGTTTTGGCTAGGGGGGAAGGGGGTGCCACGAGGCTGGAGGCTGCTCTCCCACCTCGGTTGTTTGGATATGGGGGCCACACACCATACTGAGAGAAGCCCTCTGCCAATGAAGCCGATGACATCCGAGATGGGATCTGCAGATTTGGGGAAGAGCTGTTCAGAGGAGTAAGAAGAGATCACAAAGATAAAATGGAATGAGGTGCGGGAGAGATTGTCTTGGAGCTTTGGGAATCTTTGTAGACTTGTTTCTTTTCTCCCTTGCAGCTAATTCTGCAAAGTAGAGAGATTAAGGCCCATGTGGTCTCTGCATGTACTCTGTTGGCCAGATGCACTACGGAGCAAGGTGCGTCAGTAACAATTCATCACCACCTGTCCATGGCCTGCGACCCTGGCTAGGAGAGCCCCCAGGGCAAGGGCGAGGCCTGTCCTGCCTTTTCTCCAGCACCTAGAACAGTGTGTGGCACATAATAGTGGCTCCGTAAATAACTGAGAATCCATGAATAGAGGAGAAACACAAACAAAATATTGGCCAGTTCCAATAATTCCAAGAAAGAGGATTCACGTTCAGGACGGAGAAAACAGAGGGACTTGTTTCCTAGGAGAACGGCCAGGGAGGTCAAGTTTAAGATGAAATTCAAAGGAAGAGAAAGAGTCAGTTACACTCAAGAGCAGGGAGAAAAGCATTTCAGGTGGAGGGAACAGCACGTGTGAAGTTCTCTGCGTGGGAAGGAGATGGGCAGGTTCCAGGAGCTAAAAGAAGATGGATTGCTCTGACTTCACAGAGAACAGGTGAGCAGCCAGGGGAGCTCCGTGGGGGTGGGGCCTGCAGGGAGTGTGGGCTTCCTAAGAAGCTTGGATTCCATCCTAGGATATATCCCTACTCCCAGTCTAGGGAGCCCCAATTCAATTTTGCTTTGAAAAATGAATCCTGACCTCCTTCCAGAGAGCGGCTTGGAGGCAGGCGTCGTGGGCGTGAGAGAGGGTCAGTTAGTGGTGTACGTGAGAAACCATGTCGGAGTGGATCAAGCTGACGGCTATGGAGTTGGAAAGAAGTGGGAAGACGTATTTGGAGCTGGCTGATGGATTGGACGAGGGAGGTGAGGAAGAGAGAATCTGGAGGTTGTATCAGCTACTTATTGCCTTGTAACAACCTGCCCCAGGTTCAGTGGCACAAGACAACAGCTCACGCCTCTGGGGATTGATCTTGGATGGGCTGGTCCAAGGTGGGGATCCCAGTGGGGCCTCTCATGCCTTTGTGGGTCAGCAGGGGTGGGAGGCATGGGGCCTGGCTTTAATTTGGGCCATCTCAGCAAAACCGAGGCAGTTCTGATCCGATTGACCATTTCCTGTCTCCTGGGAGGAGTGGGCGTGTTCTGATGGAATTGGCACAGGGCACAGGAGGTCATAATCTCAGTCACACGAAAGTGTGTCAAGACTTTTTGTCCCATTTTCTAACATTCCATTGAATGATTCCCCCACCGGGCCACGGAATCCTGCCTTAGCCTGGTAGGACAGCCTAGGCCCCAGTTCAGTGGTAAAAACTTGGACGCCATGAACGATAGAGAACTGGAAGAGCCTTCCATGAACCCTCTGGGCTTCTGGCTGGGTGTCATTATCATCCCCCTAGCCCTGTCCTCTCCTAACTGGTCCTGTCTTTCCACCCACGGAGGAAACTGCTCCTAGTTATTTATTCTTGGAGCTTCCAAGGAGGAACGAGGCAACCAAAGGGAGACCTGTTTGTGTGGTCTGGCCCTTCTGCTCTGGATGGGAGGGCAGCGGAACCCACCGGGTCAGTGGGAAATTTCACCTCTTGCGGCTTTGGCTCTGGCTCTGAATCCAGGGACCGAGAATGGATGTCACATCTGGCTGCAGGACTGTGGGGGCTGCGGCTGAATGTGGAACACACGAGTGCAGGTTTACAAAAGCAATTGAGAGAAGGCCTTGGCTGAAGTGTAGAGAATATTTGCAGCTTAAATACTGGAGCGATTATATCATTTGTGGGGCTTTGCAAGCTAATTTGTTTGCTGCCTTTTCAATTTGCCATTCAGTTTCCATGGTTTCACGGTCGGTCAGAGATGGAATATTTAAACCCTGAAGACAAAGCTTGAAGTCGGACAGCTAAAATGGCCGTGGAATTGTTTTATAGCACAGACTGGTGGAAAGATGACCGTCCAGGGAACCGAGAGAGTTAGAGCCTCGTGTGGCTCTTCCCCCTTCGTGCCGGGTTCCTGCTGTGTGCCTCAGTTTCTCCATCTGTAATGAGATGGGAGTGCTCAGGTGGTTCCTGCCTGCTCTATAGTAACATCGCCAATAATAATAACAAAGATAGTAAGTGGCTAAGCAGGGGAGGAGCAGTAGCTAATACTCATTGAGTGAGTCCTGTGCGCTGGGAGTTGTGGGAGGTGTTTTATTGCAAGATATTTGGTTGTCACAATAACCACGGGGGTTGGAGATGCTATTACTGACCCATTTTAAAGGGTGATAGGGTTTTCCAATAGCATGCAGCTAATCACGTTGATGCTGGATTAGGGACCCACGTCAGCCTTATTTCGGTTCCCAGGGCCTCAGCGCCTGCCCTCCCTCTTTCTAGGACCCTTTTCTGTCTCGGTGCCATGTGGTAGAACTTTCCATAGAAATATTGTCATGTGCACTGTCCACTCCGGTGGCCACTGGTTCCATGAGGCTATTGTTGAGGTGGCTGGTGGCTCAGGGACTGCCTTTCCAACTTGATTTAATTTTAAAGTTGAACTTTGAATTTAAAGTTAGGAAGTTGGGTGTGGCTGGCAGCGACCGTACAGGACAGAGCGTGGACGTGGCCATACCAAGTACAAGGTGTCATGTTGCCTAAGAGCAGAGGCTTTGGATCAGATTTTCCAGGAGTAGAGTCCTAGTCTGCCACTGACTGGTGGTAACCTTGGGAGAATTACTTTGCATCTTTGTGTCTCAGTTTTCACACCTTTAAATGGGGCAGGGGACATGGTGGATTGTGAATACAGGCTGAGGCCTTGGGACAGTGGCTGACCCTAGTAGGAGACATGGAAGTGGACATCAGCCTCCTTACACCCAGGGATGAGAAGATGCCAGCACCCTTGACCCTTGTGATGCTGTTTGATTTGATTCCCACAGGAGTGCGGGGGGATTGTAGCGGGGGGTGCTGACACTGCTCCGTCCCTTCCACCCCTTCTGAGCACCCACCCTTGGCCTGGCCACCGCTTGCTGAACAGCTCAAGGCTGCACCTGCCTCCTTCAGATGACTGCTCTTGGGTGTTGGAGGGTCCTTGACCACAGGCAGAGCTGTTATGCCTGAGAGTCTGTGTCACACTGTGGCCACTTCCTGTAACTGGCCAGTGTGGGTAGAACTGTCCCCGGGTACCAGGCTGAGCCTGAGGTGCTGTGCATGCCCCTGGCTCTCCGGGGATCTGCTGAGGCTGGGATCCCTGAATCTGCTCCTTAGCTTGGCTCTGTGCCCTGCTCCTCTCCACCCTGACTTTGAGCTGGCTGGGTGTACCTCGGCTCACTTTTAGAGGAGTTGGAAGCTTCTGGAAGGAAGGGAGGCTTCCAGCTTCACGCCGTGTCAGGTGGGGCTCAGCAGCAGAGCTCAGCGCACGTCTTTCTCCAGGACCGTGAGCTGACTCTGATGACTGCAGTGTGCTGCCCAGGCCTTGTGCCATTCACTGTACCCGAGAATACTCTCATTGTGCTGCCCAGGCCAGTTCACAGGTGGCTCCAGCTATTTTCAACAAAGATGTGCCCCACGTCTTGACGTGGCATAACATGTGGTTGTGGGTAATGCAGACCCCCTGGAGAGATGATCCCAGGGCCCCTGCTCCTCCTTCCCCTGTAGAGACGCAGCCACAGCTTTCCCTGGGGCCTGCCTTGGCACTCTGTGTGTGTAAGGGCCACCTTCAGCACCAGGCTCATTGGCAGTCATTGAAGAGTGGCTGAGGGCCATTGGGAACCAGGCACCGTGCTGGATGAGCCCAGGGAGCTTGCCCAAGATCTGGGGTCTGCAAGCAGAGCTTCCTGGGTGCCCATTCTGGATGCTTCCCACTCCCCTTCCAAACAGTGTGTGTGGGGGGATGAAGTGTACAAGCACCACTTTGACTCGAGTGACTGCCCACAGCCCCACGAAGGTCCTTGACCCTTTGGAGGTGTAAATCACTCAGACCTGCCAGTCCCTGGGGGCTCCCAGAGCCCACCCTGGGTTTCTGCAAACTATGGGAGGCTCGCTGTCCCCCGACTGCTCAGGGGTCTGGTGCAGCCTCTGTTCAGCCCAGTGAGGACCTGGCTGCGACCCTCCTCTGTGCCTTCCCCTGGGTGCATCTTCACACCGAGCTTGGGGGAGCATCAGCGACCTGATTGGACGTTCATGGGGAGACACCGGGCCTCGTGGATGGGCACTGCAGGGTCGCTGCTCTCTCAGGGCGACTGGCCATCCCGGCCCTGGGGTGTCACTGCTGCTTTCCTTCATCTCAGTGCATCTCCACTTCCTGGTTCTCACTCTTCTCCAACCTTGTTTCCCACTGTTCCCGTGCCCCTTTCTGAGGGTGCAATTCTGGTGGAGCATTGGCCCCCCCAGGCACCCCCAGATTCCAGGTTTTTCACTGCACAGGCCGGTGGCTTCCACGGCTCCATGTGCCCTTGAACTGGCACTTAGGGGCTCCACACTCCACAAGGTGCTGCCCGCACCTGACACACGGAGCAGGGATCTCTACTCCTGATTCTCTGTAGGGATTCCTAAATGAGCACCCAGCCCAGGGTGCTGGCACTTGACACAGCCCTCTTCCTCTTCAAGAGCCCAGCTCCCCGGCCCCTTCTTCTCGCTCCGAGGCCCTCTTCCCTTGGGGCCCCATGTGCAGAGACATCCAGATGGTGTCGGCACCCGTCCTCATTCTTCAACGGGCTCCACGGAACTCTTGGCAAGGCTTTTGTCTCTGGGTCGGTGCTGCTGCGGAGATGACAGACGGACACTTGGAATTAAAGCAGAGCCCTGGGATTCAGTGGAGAGAGATGAGATGCTCATTAAGATGGACGGGACGGTGCGCCGGCCATTATTCAATCAGAGTAGAAATTTAAAAATAATTGAGTCCTTATTTGCGGGCCAAATTGCAGGGGCTTATAAACAAATTAGAAGGGAAGGAAAGTGACAATGATGTGATGATGATAATGATGATAATGGCCTCATATCGGTGGCAATAGCAATTATGATTTCTATCTTGCTGATGGACCGTGAAAGGGAGGAAATTGGGAAACTGAGGCTCAAACTCCTTCAGAGGAGTCTCTGAACCAGTGCCCCTAAATATGATCTAATGAACAAAGTCATTATTAACTTTTACTTTTACATAAGGGACATGAAGGTAAAGAGAATTCAATTAACTGTTCCCGGGCCTCCTGGGTAGCAGGCGGTGGAACCCGGGCGCCCAGGAGTGGATGTACATATTTCCACTATCACTCATACCTGGCCAGGGAGGCTGAAATGCAGTTGGCGCTCTGGTTAATAACGCGTGGGTGTTAGTACGAGGCTGCCTTTGCTCCACAAATCCTTTATCCAATTAAAAGATATGATCTTCCCACCATGCGGAGGGCCCACTGTGGCTGCCTGTGCCGGAAGGAGTTGCTATTTGAGACTTGCACCAAGGTGTGGCCAAGGAGGCTGGGTCTTGCAGAACCAGTGTTCAGAACTCTGCAGTTTGATTTCAGAGCCTGGTCTCTAAGCTCAAGAAGCAGGGGAAAAACAGTGCATGTTCCCTGCCAAAGATCCCTTTTGTTAGAGTTCCCTCCACAAAGAACATATTTTGATACGCTTTGCTCACTGTATATGATAGTACCTAAAGACACATGATATCTGTGGCCTCAGAAAACAGAGGCTTGCTTTTTCACGGAATGGTTATGGGGCTCAGCGTATGCGCAAGGTCATCTTGTTCTGTCTTTGTTAGGGTGTGACTTTCATCCTCAGGGTCACAACGTGGCTGCTACACATCCAGTTTTCACATATGGATTGCAGGCAGCAAACACTGAGAAAAAGCAAAGGAGAAAAGGAGTGAGACATGAAATTTGGTCTTTTTTTATAAGGAAAATTGTGGATTTGAACCCAGGCTCATGTGACCTCGAGATCTTTGCATGCTCTTTGCATTGTTCAAGCTTTTTTCCAAAGCACCTGCATCGAGTCACCCCACCTTTACACGGGGCAGTCGCAGCTCACCTCATCATTGCCCTCCCATCTCCTACAGCAACACGGAAGGCTTTCCTGAACCTGATGCCTTTGTGACTGTCAAGTCAATAACAGACGAGCCATTGCCTGTGTGTGTGCATGCACAGATCACCTCCCACAGACAAAGGTGCAAGCACACAGATGCTGCTGTCCCCTCAATTGCCCATCATAGCCTTTAATGATCTGTAGTGACAGGGTCCTTCAGTGCCCAGAACCCAGGCTAGAGCAGGGGCCATTTGTCTAAGAGACACAGATCTCCTAAATATGGCCCTTCACCTGGGCCGCTCCCGAGGTATTGGAAATTTCCAAGTGGGAAATTGTCCAGGCCAGGAAACAACCAACCCCAGACTTCAGCTGACTTACAATACGGCCCGATGCCGACCGAGGTCCCTCTGTCCCTGCCTCTCACTGATTGGAAGGGCAATTCCAGTACCTGCCCAGAATATCAGTGATTGACAGGTGCAGTTGCCATGTCTACCCCTGCAGGATCTATAAAATGACCCTGAAGGAAGCCCTGTTTTGAAGTCACATGGGTGGTAGATTCTGAGTTCCCTGAGCAGGGAGGGAGGGAAGGGGTGGGATCTTTGCTCTGCTCCCTCTTGTGGACCGTGGGTGGGGATCACTGTGCAGCAGTGGGGATACAGTGTAAGTGGGGACTCCGGGAGAGACCTCCATCACTGTGGTCCCGGTTCCCATCCCTACGCTACTCCTGCTAACACCCAGCACCCCTTTCCCTCCGAGAGGGACTTCCAGGGTCCAGATCTTGCTTTCTGTAACTCCAAGGGGCAGAAGTGAGCCAAGCTGTGCTTTCAGTAGGTCCAGTGGCAGATGGGAAGCCGTGTAATGAAGGTAGCGTCCGTTGCGACGGCACGTAAACTCCCCAGCGATTTAGTTATTCCACCCTCACCTAAAATCTGCTCAAAGATGGGGTGAGAATGGGACTGGGCTCTGTGCTGCCAGATCCTGCAGGACCCAGGCTGATGGCGGCTCGGCCCCTGACAGGGAGCATCAGAGGTGGTTCTGGATGTGTGTCCGGCCACCACGCAGGTACCATGGAGAAGCCAAGGCACGGGTTTCCCTGAGTCAGGCCTCCTGGGGCACCTTCCCCTCAGCCCACATGCCCTTGGTTTACTGCCACATGGCCCCTAACCATGAAGGAGGCTGGGAAGCAGCCTGGCCATGGCCCCAGGGTGAAGGGAAAACAGATTTGGTGGACTTGGGGCTGGTCTTTGCTATCGGCCTTAATCCCTCAGCCGGTCAGACGAGGCTCAGAAGAGAGAATTGTCTTTTGTATGGACTCTGCTTCATGGGTTGGGTTTTGCTTTGGAGGCCACCTAGGGTGTACAGAAAGGACACAGCAGGAGGGAAGGCCAGTCACATGAGTTGGGAAAGATCTGATGATCCATTGGGCTCCGTGTATGCCAATCATGTCTGCTCAGCCTATGAGCTGCAGGGAGCCAGACTGGTAGCATCTGCCAGCTGGTATGTAATTGCTCTCCAAGGCTTAGCAGGCTGATTTTCCCATTTCCCCTCCAGGCTCTATCCCTCTCACATTCAGGTTCCAGCCTTCCTGGCCTTCTGTTCTCTGAACAGCCACACTACTACCCCAGTG
This sequence comes from Urocitellus parryii, assembly GCF_045843805.1. Taxonomy (NCBI): domain Eukaryota; kingdom Metazoa; phylum Chordata; class Mammalia; order Rodentia; family Sciuridae; genus Urocitellus; species Urocitellus parryii. The sequence goes on from NC_135535.1 coordinate 12,451,553, forward strand.
CCTTTGCATGAGCAATCTCCATTTCCTTAAGTGTTCCCAGCATCGAGGTGTTCCAGCTGGCCTCAAGCATGAAGCAGGCACCATTCCGGTTTCTTCATGTTCTCTTTCCCAGGACTCACTGCCTGGAGAGTGGATTGGGCTCCGTTGGTATGAAATGCTGCCTGTGGATTAGGGTTTTATCTTTTCATGAGGTGGCTGAGAGTGCTATTTACGCCTACAGCCCACCTACTGCGTACACCTTATATTGATTTTAATACAGAAATTAAAGAGCCAAAGTTGGCCTGCTTTGTGCTTTTATTAACCAAGATTTCCAGGCATTGTTACCTGTTCTTTGTTTCGTGCCATTTTCTTTCATCGAGGAATCTACTTAGTACATTTATTTGCTTTGGATAATAATGGGGCTTGTTTATGTGGGGTTTGTGTGCATGTGTATGTCATTTAAAACACTGTGTCTGGGCCAGGTTGGTGCTTATAGACGTTAAGATAAATAACTGCTTTTTGGCTAAATTCCTCTTATACATTGACAAGTTATTATTCTCAGCCCACCCACCCTGGTGTTGCTATTTTTTTGTAAAGTTTTCCAGTGGTGCATCTGGCCAGAGCTCTTTTTAGCGGAGGCGGAACAAATTAAAAGTTTAACAAAATGAGACAAATATTTATTAAACACCCACATTTCATAGTTAGTCCCCCTTAAGCCCTACGAGGGGGCATTATTTTTCCCCATTTTATTCTGCATTCTTCTCCGCTCTCTCTTGCCACGCTCAGCACTTTCCCCAGCTTCTGGAAGCCCAGTTCCCAGCATCACGTGGAGGCCTACCAAGTGTTTCCTGGTGGCAGTCACTGGAGCGCCGAGCTGTGCTTCTCTTTCTGCAGACTTTCCCAGCGACTAGAACGGAAGGTGCCAGCTTACAGACTGGCCTCAAAGAAGGCGCCGCAGGGCGTAAGATAAAAGCCACCGCCCAGCGCGCACCCTAAGGATGTGCAAAGCCGTCTTGAAGGGAGAGAGGGGACGCTGCTGGAGAGGGTCATCCTATCCCTCCCACTAGAAGAGGGAAGGGGCCAGGCGCCATGCCTCCCCAGGAAGCCTGCAGATTCTGAAGCCTGCTGGCTCCGGTGCCAGGTTCCTGCCTGGAGGTGATATGGTCGCTCACACGACTCCCAAAGACAGAGCTGACAACCCAGCCGTGGAGCAGGAGCCGCAGAGAGAGGGGTCAGCACCTGGGATGGACCAATTCCCACGGTGGCACTTGGCACTGCTATTCCCAACGTCTTCCTATACCAGGCCCTTTGCCTAGGGATTTCGGAGCTCTTCCCAGTGGGCGTGGCCATGTGATTAACATTAGCCAATAGGATGTGAGATCGGAGGTGGGCATGGTCACTAATTTGCATTAGCCAATGGGAAGTGAGTGGGGCGACAGCCCCCCCCTAGTGAGCCTGGCTCTTGAGAGGCTTTGTGGGTTTGGGCTCGCTCCTTCCGCGCTGCTACTGTCGCCACTAGAAGAGCTGGGTAGCCCGGTGACCTGCTGTTGCAGGAAAGGGAGGGACGCACAGAACAAACCCACACCAGCCACCTGCCGCAGTGCAGAGCCACCCAGTGGCTCACAGCCCTGGGAGCGCGAAGCAAACACCATATTCTGGAACGGTTGAGTTTGGCAGTAATTTGTTCCCCAGAACTGTTATGACAGGAGATGGCTGGTAAAGTTTGGAAGGACCTGGGGTGAGCTGTGGGATTTGGTAGGGATAGGGCTGGCTCACCACTCCAGGGCACTTCTTGGTGGCTTGAAAATCAGCATCTCCAGGGCAGAAGGGCACTGCCTTCATTGGGTTGCCCACAGCAGAAGCTGCAGAAGACCCTGGGAGCGGGCAGGGAAATCCAGTTGTGGCAGGCGCCGCAGGGAATGTGCCCAGGTGGAGTCCCTCTCTCCTGGAGCAGAGCAGCGGGCTCCATGGAGTCCTCTTAGGGCTGAGAGCAAAGTGTGCATTCAGCAAGGGTCTTGGAACTGGACAGCAATCCACTCCTCAAGTATTTATTGAGGACCTTCATGTGCAGGAACTGTTCCAAGTACTGTGTGCACAGAGTGGTAAATAACTCAGTCCACCTCCCTACCCTCTGGCAGCTTCTATTCTACTGCCTGGTAGGCCAGTCAGCTTTCTGTTCCTGTGACAAAATATCTGAGAAAACCAACTCAAAAGGAAGAAAGAGTTATTTTGGCTCGGGATTTTGGAGGTTTCTAGTCCACGGCTGCTCAGACCTGCTGTATTTGGGTCTGAGAGGGAAGTAGTACATCATGGTGGGGAAGTTGCCCACCAGGAAGTTGGTGGGGGGACGGGGAGGGAGAGAGGGAGAGAGAGAGAGAGAGAGAGAGAGAGAGAGAGAGAGAATGTGTGAGTGTGTCCAGGGTCCCAATATACTCTTCAAGGCACACCCCCCAATGACCTAACTTCCTTCTACCAGGTCTCATGTCTTAAAAGTTCCAGCCCCTTTCCAAAGTGCCATCGGCTAAGGAGACAGCTTTAGGTGAAAGCTTTAGGGAGTTAAGACCCAAACCATAACAACACGTAGTGGCAGCTTTCGTAGGAACGGTGCATGCATCAGGTTCAACATTTGCCTGAGATAAGACTGTCTTAAAAAAAAGGATGACTGGAGAAATCTCTCGACAGGGCTGTGTGGACTGCATTGGGCCAAATTTAATTTTCTTACTGTCAACTGGGAACCGAGGCTTGTTAAAATAAATTGTGGGCAGTAAAACACTGAAGTGAGTTCACGGGCCCACGAGAGCAACTTGGGACCTCCTTGTGCCAGCCGGTGCGTTGGCCACACGCACCCTTCCCCGACTGCTGGCTCGGCTCTCTGTCCCTGGCCGAGGGCTGCCTTCCTCTGAAGATCCCCTCCCCCCATCCCTGGGGGGCGCTGCTCCTGGCCTCCCGTGCTCCATGGCTACTGCTCTGTCCCTGGAAAAGCCCTTCTGCAGACAGACCACCCCGGGCCTCCCCCAGATCTAGCAGTCTCCAGGTCCTCCTCTGGCCCCACCTCCTCGATCCGAAGGTCCTGCCTCCTGGATGTCCGACCGCACACAGTGGTTCCATGGTCTGGAAGGACGTGTGTGCCCAGGAGGACGGCACCCCAGTGCTTCCCCTCAGGTTTCACTGAGTTCTCAAATCCAGGGTCTGCACCTCAGTCCGCTCCACCACCCACTCCCATCACCAAAGCACGGAAGTTGCCCCTTCCTGCCCTCCTTTCTCTCTTCCTTCCCTCCGTGTCCATTAACTCTATGCCACACTCTAAACTCAGGCTTTGGGGTAGAATGGTGAGAAAAATCGACAGCCTCAGTCCATTCAGGCTGCTGTAACAACATGCCCTGAACAGGGTGCTCCCAGAGGCTGAGAAGTCCAAGATCAAGGGCTGGCCGACTCGGTGTCTGTGTGGGCTGCTCTCTGCTTCATAGACCATCCCCCTGGCTGTGTCCTCACCAGGTGGACAGGACAAGACTTCTTTTATAAGGGCACTGATCTGCTTCATGGGGACCTAACCTCCTGATCTCCTGACCTCCCGAAGCCTCACCTCCTCATACCATCACTTTGGGATTTAGAATTTCAACGTGTGATTATTTTTTTTTGGGGGGGGGTGGGTCACAGATTCAGACCACAGGGCAGACACGGTCCTGCCCTCAGGAGTGACAGTCTGTTCACGCAGGCCTCTGCTGACCCCTCTCAGCTGCAGGTCTGTTCTTCAGTTCCCTTGTGCCTGGGACACCCACTCACTGTCCCCTGGTCTGAGACTTCTCCCGGCCCGTGGGGTTCCAAGTACGTCCTCCTAACTGTTCCCACAGCTGTTCAGCATATTCTTCCTGCGGAGCGTGGAACAATACTGTCATTACTTTTAAGGACAGCCAGCACTTCTGGGGTGCTGAAGGCTTAAGCCGCGCCAGCTCTGGTCCAAGAGCTTTACAGATCACACCTCAGACATCCTCAGGAAACCTCTGATGCGGGTGTAATTGTTAACCTTATTTTACTGGTGAGGACTTTGGGGTAGGGAGAGCTTTGCTTATCTGTTCATAGTCTTGACAGTGAAGTGAGGAAGTGGAAGAGTCAGGATTTGAACTCCGGAGGCCAGACTCTCAGCAGAACTGTTGGACCTCTGCTAGGGCTGTTGCAATCTCGGTTCTGACCAACCCAAAGCTCCAAAAGTAGGGAGGCTGCTTAAAGTCACACAAAACAAGTGACAAAGTTGTGACCAGGACTCAGGCATTATCCTCTTTAAAAACAAACAGCCCTGGGGAACGTTCAGTTGCCCAATTAGTTCCCTAGGATCAATGGAGTTGGTCTCCATTGAGGAAAGTAGAGCTGGTGAGGAAGACAGTGGACAACACGGTGTTCCTGCAGCCAGGTTGAGGGAAGGAGGTTGGTGGCAGTGTCAGCTTGGGAGGCAGGGCACTTGGTCTTGGGAAGACAGGATGAGAAGAGGCCAAGAAAGGAAAGGGACTGAGCTGGGGGCAGCAATGGCCATAGCAAATCCTTCGGGGGGGGGGGCAGGGCCAGAGCAAGCTGTCCCCACCCCCTGCAAGGCAATGCCACCACAGCTGAGTGAATCTGATGAAGGAGGCGGCTTTATCTTCCTCAGGAAGCTTGGAAACACTTAAAAACCATCTTGCATTAGGAGCCTCTGAGGCTTATCCTATTTGAATTAGAAAAATGCATGGGGTCTCCAGGCTGTGAAATCCCAGAGGCGCTTCCGCTGCCTGCGGCTCCTCTCCGAGGCTCAGGGCTGTGAACTCCAGACGTCAAACAACACTGGGTATTTATCCACCCAGAGAGCTTTCTGGCTTCTCCCCCTTCCTTTTCCAGGAGCTCAAAGCTATTAATAGAGCGGGTGGCAGTCATTCCAAAGGTTGGCGTTTGCTTTTGATTTTGATTTGAACCATAAAATTATGCCTTATCCCCACGTGAAGGACAATCGGAAATTAATGCCCAAGAACTGGTTTGAGTTCAGCCTCATGATGTCAGTTGAGAACGAGGCTGTGCTGGTGGCCGGTGTCTCTGGGTCTGTGAACCGGGCTCTCGCCACAGGTGCCATCGCTGAGGGGTTCCCCGTGTCACGGTTCCAATTCCGTTCCTCCTGGTAGATGGGAAGGCTGTGCAGACGGAGCCTCCTCCCTCTTGTTTGCTTGCTTTCTCAGTGTCTGGCATCTGGAGCTCGGTCCATAAATATTTGTTAAATATGAATAAATGGATGAATGGATGGAGCCAAATGAAATCCACAGCTGGCGGCGGCTGGCGGAGCCCCGCGTGCGTGAACTCCTCTCTGAATTTCTGTGCTCGCTGTGATTAATGGGGTTCTGGGAGGAAGGTGCTCCTCTGTGCTCCCGTGGGCTTGGCAGCCAGCCTCCTGAGTGAGGTCTTGGCAGAAGGGCCTCGTGAACACGGCAGGAAGCGGAGCCAGGCTGGGTCTGGTGGGGAAACTGGCCCCGGCCACGGAGGCTTGCACCAGGGAGGGCAGCGGGAGGCCCAGGCGGAGGGTCCAGGGCTGTGTCCATCTCAGCCCCAGGCGTGGCCACAGGGATCATTTGGGCAGATGGGAATCGGAGAGCGAGGGCCGGCAGGGAGAGGCTGACCTGGTGGGAACACATGGGCTCTGGTGGGGTCCGTGGTGAGGGTCCACTGAAGTGTGTGGGAGGGCATCAGGCACACCCCGGGCTCTAGTAGAGGGGTGGGTCTGGTCAGCCCCAGAGTCTGCAAGGCCTTGGGACATGAGGCAGGTCATCAGACAGGCTGCGGCGTGTATCCAGGCGGAGCCTAGGGCTCTAAGGTGTGGGGACCAAGGAGCTCTCACCTGCCTGGGGACTCCATGACGCCGAGTCTCCTGTGTAGTGTCAAGCTAATTCTGTGATCAGAGAGAGGCCTCCTGGGGCTGCTGCAGACCTGATGCTGAAGGAGAAGGCCGCGGTTTCCCTGAACAGAGAGCTGACTCCCCTCTGGTGGCTGGGGAGAGCCCTCGGGAAGCCGGGATGTGGAGCAGAGGTTCAGAGACTGGTCTAGAAGGGTGGTGCACAGCGTGGGGCGGCCCGGGAGGACGCTCCCGTTGGCTGGAGGGAACTTCAGAAGCTATTCAGGATTCCAGTGTTGACTTCAAAATCCTATTTCCCACGACATTAATCAGATCAAGGCGGTGACGTGAGGATCAACCCTTCAAGAGAAAAAGCCACTTGGCTAAACACGGAAGAGAAAACGGAGCCTGACCCAGGCCTAGTGGGCGGGGTAGGCCTGCCATCACCTCTGGCATCCAGCGGGTGGGGTCAGGACGGGGTTGGGGGATAAGAGAGCCTGGCTCCGTGGATGACGGGGAGCAAGCAGTGACATCTTCCTTTGGAGCCCGTCTAGCTCCAGACACAAAGGGAAACCACGCCCTTGTCTACGGCTCCCAGCTGAAGCGTTCACTTGTTGCCTTCCAGGGACAGAGACCCTCACTGCCAGCCGGGCAGCAGATGGTGCCTGGTACTTGGGTAGAACGGATAGGAATAACCCCAGTTTTCCTTCTCCCTCCTTTTGGCCTCAGAGAGTCTAATGATCTCCCTGAGGCCTTTCTGGACCGGCCCCATCCTCGAGTCCTCTAGCTTGGCTCTCTCTGCCTGGGCGACCTGTTTTGCTCATATTCGGCATAACCACACATCCTGAGGCTCTGCCCAGACTGCTAGCCTCTGTGAAGTCCACACAACCTTAGGACAAGAGCCGGTTCCTCCCAGCCTGGCCCACTCTGCCCTGCCCTATCTCCCTGTCTCCTGACATCGTGGCCAGGCCTCGCTGAACTTTCAGCCTCACCGTCCACCTGCCTTCATGGCCCTTTGGTTGCTATCGTAGCGATCAGTTCCATGTGACAGCCCAGAGACTGCTTGGTAGCCATGCGACCTGTGCCACTGGCCAGGGCTCTGTTCTTGGAAGGGCTCCTGGCTTGGTTTCATGTTCTGCGCAGCCATTTTGGAACTCCCGATGGCTTTTGCGTGGTGGCTTTTGCATTTTCGAGTGGCGCAGCGTCCTGGCTGGTTGTTATCTGGAATTCGACCAGCTTCCTGCAGACTTGTTGGCCTGACCCCGTGTCTCCCAAGTCCAGTGTTGTGAGCCTCTTGGCTCAGATGCTGCTGCCCGAAGCTGAAGACTCAGGCACTTTGGGACTTGGTGTCCTTGTTGGTGCCCCCTTTGGGGTAAAGCCTTGAGCAGTGGGAGTTAAGAATCGAGGGACAGATTCTCCCCTCCTTCCTTCTCCCCTCCATCCTGAGACCCTCCTGACACGGCCTTCTAGGGGAGGGCCCCTCAGGGTGGAGCGGCCAGTTGTCCTGGGTGGTAGCAGCTCTGTAGCTGGCGCACGCTCACTCCCGGGATCTCCCCTTTCCTGGTCCCTCCTGTCCCTGGGGTTTTTCTCCCCGACAGAGGAGGCAGGTGCACCGTGACAGCCATGCTCCTTTGACTAATGGTAGGTGGACGGGCCATGAAATGGCTGGGTCCTAGCTGCCTTCCTGCAGGCAGCCCTACTGAGTGCCAGGTAGGTGCATGAAGCCTGTGTGCCAGTAGGAGACGGGTCCCTTGCCACTCTGCCTGGGCTCAACTTGTGTCTCACGACTTCGTCACTTTGGCATGTCACTTGACCTCTCGACTCTCACATTCCTCTATGGACGGGGAATGATCCTAGTGCCCACCCCAAGGGGACGCTGGAGGTTAAATAAATCTCATACAACAATAAACACAGGACTGGGATTTGTGGGCAGGATTTCACTGGCAGGTGTTAGCCATTATTATTATCCCTGTGGGCGGGGCCAGGCTCCTCTCTCAAGGCTGACCTCTGTTCTGGGAATGAAGCAGCTCCGATTTAGCTCCGATTTTAGTAGCCCTGGGTCTACCTTGATTCCCAAGATGACTGACAGTTCAAACAGCCAATCACACATTGGCTTTATCATGTGGATCCCTGAGAGGTGGATTTTCTTTTATTCTTAATGCTTCTTCCTTCAAATCATTTGTCACGTAACTTCTATAAATGATCTTCTGGAAACTAAATGATTCAATGCTCCCAGTGTCTATCCTCAGAGATGGAGGCCGGATCATCACGTGCAAATGGCCAGGAAACCTCTCAGCAGAATGAGTCAGGACCATCTAGCACTTCCTGGGGCATAAAAATAGACTTAATAATTGGGACAGTAGCTACAGCAAGAATCAGAAAAAGAACAGACGACACCAAGAGCGTCAACCTCCTTTGTTGAGCACGTCCTTTCATTATTTTTCATTCATGCCGTATGTTAGACGTTCCCTCCCTTATCTTTTGGTTATTTGTTCTTTTTAGTTACACATGACACTAGAGTGGTTTTTGACATATCATACAAATATGGAGTGTAACTTCCCATTCTCGTGGTGGTACCTGAGGTGGAGTGACACTGGTCGTGTGTTCATATATGAGCACAGGAAAGTTTTGTCCGATTCATTCCACTGTCTTTCCTACTCCCATTCCCCCTCCCTCCCCTTCATTCTTCTTGGTCCAATCCAATGAACTTCTATTCTGCCCCCTCCTTTATTGTGGGTCAGCATCCATATATCAGAGAAAACCAGCCTTTGGTTTTATGGGTTTAGCTTATTTCACTTTGCAAGATACTCTCCAGTTCCATCCCTTTACAGGAAAATGCCATAATTCCATTCTTCTTCATGACTGAGTAATATTGTATCATATATATATATAATCTCCACATTTTCTTTATCCATTTATCTGTTGAAGGGCATCTAGGGTGATTCCATTGCTTAGCTACTGTGAATTGAGCTGCTATGAATATGGTGTGGCTGTGTCACTTTAGTCTGCTGATTTAAAGTCCTTTGGGTATTTGAGTATATGTCAAGGAGTGAGATAACTGGGACAAATGGTGGCTCCAGTCCAAGTTTTCTCCTCAGAGAACATCTTCTCCATTCTGCTTTCCAGAGTGGCCATACCAATTTGCGATCTCACCAGCAACATGAGCGTACCTTTCTCCCCACACCCTCGCCAACATTTGTGGTTACTTGTCTTCTTGATAATTGCCATTATGACTGGAGAGAGATGGAGAGTCAGTGTAGTTTTAACTTGCATTTCTCTAATTGCTAGAGATGTTGAACATTTTTTCACGTATCTGTTGATGGATCGTATTTCTTCTTTGCCCATTTATTGATTGGGTTATTTGTTTGTTGGTGCTGAGTTTTTGGGATTCTTTATATATCCTGGAGATGAATGCTCTCTCTGAGGGGCAGGCACCACCCTTATCTTAACAAGTGAAAACAAACCAACTTGGAGAGGAGAAGCCACCTACCAGAGACAGCCCAGGAGGCAGCAGCAACCAATGGCCAGAGTCTGGGTTCTGTCTGGTGGCTCTCACTCTCCTTGGTGACTGTTGTACCAGTTTTTCTCTCTTGGTTGTCACATGACTCCAGGAGATCTGGTGTAGGAAGGGCCCAGTGTTGAGTGGGGTGATGCTAAATACAGGCCTCTTCCTCTTTCTTTCCAGGATCATTGCTGTCCACTCTCTCCCTACCCTCTGTCAACGCTCCCTGCTGAAACCATGCATCTGGACCAGGGGTTTGAAAATAACTACTTCCCAGGACTTTCTTCCTGGAGGATCCCAAGTTTCCTCTTGCTCCAGCTCATGTCCTCCCTGACCGCAGCCCTGCAGCCACAGCTCTGTTTTCTTCTGACTGCCGGCGGCTGCTGATTTTGGACCCTCTATCACTTCTGCTCTGTGAGGGTCAGCGAATCATCTCACGCCGGAGCCTCGGCAGCGTGCTTCTGGGCCTGCCACCGTCCTCTGTCCAGCCTCCTGATGTGTGCGGCTACCAGCTGTAAATCCCAGTCTCAGGGAGCGAGCGCAGAGAGAGGAGAGGGGATAACAATTACTTTGGGAGTAATAATAACATTTCCTGTGCACCAGCCACTGTGGGGCTCAATATTTGGTGTCCATGAATTACCTCATCAGATTCTCAAAATCACACTATTCAGTAGGCACATTCGGTTCTGTTTTGGTCACTGTCAACACTGAGAACACCATCTGACAAACAGAAGGGACTCAGCTCCTGTCTGTTAAATCTTCAACAAAAACTCCCCTTTAAAGGAAACCAGAGAGTTCAGGTAACTTGGTTAAGGTGCACAGCGAGAAAAGATTTTAAGCTAGGGACTCCAACTTTAGAGTTTGTTCTCTCAGTTGTTAGACAAAACTGTCTCCCATTGGTGAGAGGACAGAGGACAGGCAGGAAGTCTTTGTAGGATGAGCCCGGGATGTCCAGGGAAGACCTGAACTTGGGTCCAGGCTTTGCAGCTCACTATCGAATCTCTTAATTCCTGGGGACAGTGTTCATGGGCCCACCCCTTCTGCCTTGCTGCCTTCCTGTGTCCCCAAAATTGATGTCAGAATGGTCTTTATAGAAGTAATCATTTTACATGAAGTCCTGGGGTGAGACCTGGTCTAATGTGACCGGTGTCCTTCTAAAAAGGGGACCTTGGGACGCAGACGCCCACAGAGGGGAGGCGAGGCCGCGGGGAGAGATGTGGGGAGAGGGCCACCCGCAAGCCAGGGAAGAAGCCCCTCAGGACAGGGTCCTGCTGGCTGCTTTCACCTTGGAACCTCCTGAACTGAGCCCACGAAGGCCACCGTGGAAGCCACCCCCCAGCCAGGCTGCTTTGCGGTGGCAGCCCTGGGCTGCGGACACAGGCGGGAAGAAGGACCTTCCCAGGTGGCCTTGTGCTGGGCCGGGCGCTGCGGGCTTCTGGGGATCCTGCTTTCCTGGGAACAGAGGAGGTCCCTGGTGCTCTCAGATGCCCCTGTCCTTGACCGTGCATGTCTGTCTGGTCATTTGTGATTAGAAAACCCAGGGAGTCCCAGACAGCCCTCTGCACCTCTGCCCGCCACCACCTCCCCTAGACTTTGGTTTTGAGAAGAAACAGACTCTTCTGTCCTCAGGCCACCCCGTGAGGCCACCTGCCACGTGCAGCAGAAGGAGGTCTTGGTGCACTCAGTGGAGGCTCCCCTTCTGCGGGGCCAGGACCCGCAGGCTCACTCCCAGGTCCACGGGCTGCACCACTGACAAACGAGCATCTGCGAGAAACGGAGCCGTGGACGGCCGAACACCACGGGACCGTGAGTTACGGTCACAATAAACAAAGACATCCCCCAAAGCCACCATTTCCATTAGAGCTCATCCCCCACCCCTGACTCAGAAAGCCCCGTGTCCGTCCCCCTACCAAGCAGCCAGATGGGTGGAAAGTCGTTTCATTTCCAAACCTTCAGCATGATTGTTATTTACAGCTGCAGGGAGGTCTGCAGATCATTGAGTTCAGCAGCCTTATTTTACGGATGGGGAAACTGGGGCCCAGAGAGGTCGTGGGACTTATCCAAGGTGACAGAGCTCCTCTTTGGCAGGGTCAGGCCTTGAATCTAGGGGTCACTGGCTCTCAGAGATGGGGTCTCCTCTTCTGGAAAAAAGGTGGATTGGGACTCACGGGGCTCCCTGTCTAAGACTTCTCTTATGGAAGGCCAAGGTGAAGTCGTTCCATGTCCCTGTGGGAATGAGAGCCGGTGAGCCCTCTTCCTTTCCAGATCTTGGCCTTGGCCTCTTGGGAGCAGTGCAAGTCTGTCCCGCCACCGTGGGGTGTGTTTTCTCGCTTTGCTTCTCCTGCCACTGTGAACGTCGGCTGCTCATGGCTTGCCTGGTTCTGGGAACGCACTTTGCAAAGTTGACCTGAGGTGGCGGTTGTGGTGACACAGTGGTGTAGTGCTGCCACCCCCAAAGGCACACATGATGGGATTTAGTCACTTTCCTTGGCTCACCCGATTAATGGTGGTGGAGGCTGGCCACTTCCCCTTTGTGGGAAAAGATTTTCAGTTCGGTTGACAGGGGACACCCTCCAGAACTAGGCAGGCTGGGCTGCCGTCCTGTCTCTGAACTTACTGGCTGTGTGACAAAGTATTTCATCTCTGGGTGCCTCCCCTGTGCCCCCCCCCCATTAAAACAAAGTTACTGTTTGGTTTTCACTTACCCAGAATGCTTAGCACCAGAAGTATTTCAGCTCCCAGAGTCGTTTTTTTCATTTTGGAATATTTGCATAGACGCTATCAGACCAGCACCTCTCATCTGGAAACCCCAAATCCCAAATGCTCCCAAATCTGATTTTTTTTTGAGCCATCATATTAGGCTCAAAAAGTTCAGGACTTTAGAGTTTTTGGAATTTGGATTTCTGGATGAGGGGTGTTCAACCTGTACGTGGTCAAACCTCCCTCAGGGATCATCATGAGGATTCAGGTAGTTAAGACATGTCAACTAATGAGTATTCCACAAAATTTAGCTATTATGATTCTTAGTTTATTTACTCTGCTGTGATGCATTTCTCTGCCCAAACTGCTCATCTCTAGAACCAATCTGGGCCGTGTGTTTCAGAGCTGATTTGGTCATTGTGCTACTCAAATTTCTAGAACCCCGTGTTTTAGGAAGATGGGCTTCATTTGGACATTAAAAGGCAAAGTGAATCTGGGTGTTGGAGAGGGATGAGCCTTACCCTAGCACAGGAGCGAGCAGGGGGCACCTGGTGGGAGAAGTGGGCCCTGGGGAAGGCCGGCCCTGAACCCCAGGGCTCTGCATCAGGCTCAGGGTGGGAGTGTGCTGGGGTGAAACGGGGACTTCAGTGGGGGGGGAAGACAGGTGAGAACCTAGGGGCCCTGTTCCTGAACTGGGGGCTCTGCCTTCTGGGACAGCCAGAGAAGCATGGGTTCCAAGCCCTCTTCTCCCAAATTATAAGTGGATAGATGGTGGGGGAATGATCTCAGATTTCTCTCTCCCTCCCTCCCTCCCTCCCTCCCTCCCGTCCTTGTGCTGGGGATTGAACCCAGGGCCTTGTGTATGCAAGGCAAGCACTCTGCCAACTGGGCTATATCCCCAGCCCACGATCCCAGATTTCTGAGCCATGATCTCCACGGTGAAATTGGGGCATATGTGGCATATGGCTGTTGTAAGATTCAATAAAATTTGTTAATGATAAAGGAGAGAGGTCCAATGAATAAGACTGTCTCTATTATTTATTCTTTTGCTTTTCAAAAGTCATTCTTTTTATTTATACATGCCAGTAGAATGTATTTTGACGTACGATAGATACATGGGGGATAACTTCCCATTCTTGTGGTTGTGCATGATATAGGGTTACACTGGTCGTGTGTTCATAAATGAACATAGGAAAGTAATGCCCGACTCACTCTATGGTTTTCCCCATTCCCAGCCCCTTCCCTCATTCCTCTTGTCCAAACCTGTGAAGCGCTACTCTTCCCTCTCCACCGCCTGCCTATTGTGAGTCAGCATCCACATATCAGAGAGAACATTCAGCCTTTGGTTTTAATGGGATTTGCTTATTTCGCTTAGCACGATAGCCTCCAGTTCCATCCATTTACAGACAAATGCCATAATTTCATTCACCTTTATGGCTGTGTAATATTCCATTATGTATACATACCACATTGTATTTATCCATTCTCTGTTGAAGGGCACCCAGGTTAGTTCCATAGCTTTGCTGTTGTGAATTGAGCTGCTATGAACATTGATGTGGCGACACTACTGTAGTTTGCTGATTTTAAGTCCTTTGGGCATAAACTGAGGAGTGGGATAACTGGGTCAAATGGTGATTCCATTCCAAATTTTCTAAGGAATCTCCATACTGCTTTCCAGAGTGGTTGCACCAATTTGCAGTCCCACCAGCAATGTATGAGTGTACCTTTTCCCCCACATCCTCACCAACATTTATTGTGACTTGTATTCTTGATAATTGCCATTCTGACTAGAGTGAGACAGAATATCAGAGTAGTTTTAATTTGCATTTCTCTAATTGCTAGAGATAGTAAACATTTTTCTTATATATTTGTTGACTGATTGTATTTCTTCTTCTGTGAAGTGCCTGTTCAGTTCTTTTGCCCATTTATTGATTGGGTTATTTGGTGTTAAGTTTCTCGTGTTCTTTATATATCCTGGAGATGAATGCTCTCTCCGAGGTGCAGGTAGCTAAGATTTTCTCCCATTCTGTAGGCTCTCTCTTCATGTTCTCGGTTGTTTCCTTTGCCGTGAAGAAGCTTTTTAGTTTAATGATGTCCCACTTATTGATTCCTGATTTTACTTCTTGTGTTTTAGGAGTGTTAGTGAGGAAGTCTGTTCCTGAGCTGATATGATGAAGAGTTGGTGCTGAGAGCCACAGCCGAGTCTGTATGGCCCCTGGCATTTTGCCAACAGTATTGATTGACAGGCAAGGCGTTAATATCCGCCTCTGCTGCTACTTTTGAGTTCTAGCGCTATTTTTGAGTTCTCGCGCTATTTTTAGTTCTCACGGGATTCCCCGGGAGTTCCCATTGGTTGGCGAAGTGCAGGAGGAGGGATTTCCCGGGGAGATATTTCCGGGGGGGAGTTCCTGCAGGAGCCTCGTGGCTTTCGGGAGGATTCCCCAGGAGCGTGTGTGAGGTTTTTTTCTTGCAGTAAAAAAATAAAGTCTGTTCTTGCTTCAGTGGCTCGTGATTTGTGCCCAGCCAGACTGCGGCAAGTTGGGTCTATTTTTCCTTTTAGTGGGTGCAGGGTCTCTGGTCAAATGCTAAGGTCCTTGATTCACTTTGAGTTTTGTGCAGGGCGAGACATAGGGGTTCACTGCAACCTACTACATATGGATTTCCAGTTTTCCTAGCACCATTTGATGGGGTGGCTATCTTTTCTCCAATGTATGCTTCTGGCACCTTTGTCTACTATGAGATAACTGTGTTTATGTGGGTGTGTCTCTGTATCTTCTATTCTGTACCACTGGTCTTCAATTATATTTTTGTGCCAATACCATGCCATTTTTGTTACTATAGCTCTGTCGTATAATTTAAGGTCTGGTATTGTGATGCTTCCTGCTTCACTTTTCTATCTGAGGATTGCTTTGGCTATTCTGAACCTCTTCTTTTTCCAAATAACTTTCATGATTGATTTTTCTCTATGAAGAATGTCATTAGAATTTTAAAAAGAATTGCATTACATCTGTATAGCACTTTTGGTAGTGTAACCACTTTAATTCTGCCTATCCAAGAACATGGGAGATCTTTTCATCTTCTAAGGTCTTCTTCAATTTCTTTCTTTAGTGTTCTGTAGTTTTCATCACAGAGGGCTTTCACCTCTTTTGTTAGATTGATTCCCAAATATTTTGTTTTCTTTGAGGCTATTGTGAATGGGATAGTTTTCCTAATTTCTCTTTCAGTTGATTCAGCAGATGTATAGGAATAAAATTGATTTGTGGGTGTTAATTTTCTATCCTGTTAATTTGCTGAATTCATTTATGAGTTTTAGAAGTTATCTGGTGGAGTTTTCTGGGTCTTCTAAATATAGAATCATGTTGTCAGCAAATAGGGATAGTTTTGAGTTCTTTTCCTGTTTGTATCCCTTTAATTTCCTTCTTCTAATTGCTTGGGCTGGAGTTTCCAGAACTGTATTGAATAGAAGTGGTGAAAGAGGGCATCCCTGCCTTGTTCTAGGTTTTAGAGGAAATGCTTTCAATTTATCTCCATTTAGAATGATGTTGTCCTTGGGTTTAGCATATATAGCTTTTACAATGTTGAGGTATGTTCCTACTTTCCCTAGTTTTGGGAACATGAAGAGGTGCTGTATTTCATCAAATGTTTTTTTCTGCATCTGTGGAAATAATCATGTGATTCTTGTCTTTAAGTCTATTGATATGATGACTTACATTTATTGATTTCTGTATGTTGATACTTGCTTCATAGAATGCGTTTGGAAAGGTTCCCACCTTTTCTATTTCATGGAACAATTTGAGGAGAATTGATGTTAGTTCTTCTCTAAAGGTGTGGTAGAACTCAGCTGAGAATCCATCTGGTCCTGGACTTTTCTTGGTTGATAGGCTTTTTGATGGCATCTTTAATTTCATTGCTTAAAAGTAATCTGTTTAAATTTTCTATGTCCACCTGATTAAATTTGGGTAAGTCATATATCTCTAGAAGTTTGTCAGTGTTTTCAAGATTATCTATTTTGTTAGAGTATACATTTTCAAATAGGTTCTGATTATCCTCTGTACTTCAGTAGTGACCATTGTGATATTTCCTTTGTTAACTTGGCTAAGGGTTTATCAATTTTATTGATTTATTCAAAGAACCAACTTTTTGTTTTATTGATTTTTTCCTTTTGTTTCAGCTTCATTGGTTTCAGCTGTGATTTTATTACCTGCCTTCTACTGCTTTTGGTGTTGATTTGTTCTATTTCGGAGTCTTTGAGATGTAATGTTAGGTTATTTATTTGTTGACTTTCTATTCTTTTAATGAATGAGCTCAATTTCTTAGCACTGCCTTCATAGTGACCCAGAGATTTTGATATGTTGTATCATTATTCTCATTTACCTCCTACATTTTTTATTTCAACCTGTTTTCTTCTGCTATCCATTTGTCATTCAGTAACATATAATTTAGTCTCCATGTGTAGCTTCTATTTTTTATTTTAACATTAATTTCTACTTTCATTCCATTATGATCTGATAGGATACCAGGTATTATCTCTATATTTCTTTTCTGTATTTGCTAAGAGTTGCTTTGTGGCCTAAGATATGCTCTATTTTAGAGAAGGATCCATGTGCTACTGAGAAGAAAGTATATTCTACCATTGATGGATAAAATGTTCTAATGTTTGTTAAGTCTAAATTATTAAGTGTATGTTTTTATTCTATAGCTTCTTTATTTGTTTTTTTGTTTGAAGGATCTATCCAGTGGTGAGAGAAGTATGTTAAAGTCACCAAGTATTATTGTGTTGTGGTCTATTTGCTCTTTGCAATTGAGAAGGGTTTGTTTGATGTATGTAGATGGTCAATTGTTAGGGTCAGAAATGTTAATGAATTTTATGTCTTGTTGATGTATGGCTCCCTTAAGCGATATGAAATGTCCTTCTTTGTTCCATTTAACTTTGGCCTGAAGGTCACTTTATCTTGTGAATGATATGTTTCCTCCTCATCTTTTCACCTTTAGTCTATGGATGTCTTTGCTTATGAGGTGAGTCTCTTGGAGACAGCATATTGTTGGGTCTTGTTTTTTAATCCAATCTACTACTCAGTGTCTTTTGATTGATGAGTTTAGGCCATCTACATTCAATGTTATTATTGAGAAATGTTTTTTATCTCCCATAATTTTGATTAATTTCTGATATTTAATTTGAATTAGTTTCTCCACTGATTCACTGTTCTTTTAGTATAGTTCCTCCCTTTGCTGGTTTTCACTTTTATTTTTCATTTCTTATTCATGAAATAGTATATTGAGTATGTTTTGTAGTGCAGGCTACCTAGTTGTGAATTCTTTTTAACTTTTATTTATCATGGAAGGTTTTTACTTCATCGTCAATTCTGAAGCTTAACTTTGCTGGGTATAGTAATCTAGGCTGTCATTCATTTTCTTTCAGAGCTTGGTATATATTGTTCCAAGACCTCCTAACTTTGAGGGTTTGGGCTGTGAATTCAGCTGAGATCTGGATAGGTTTCTCTCTAAATGATACCTCTCATTTTTTTCTGGCAGCCTTTAAAATTCTACCCTTAGTCTGTACGTTAGGCATTTTCATAATAATGTACTGTGGTGTTGGTTTATTGTAGTTTTGTACATTTGGGAGTCCTGTAAACCTCCTGTATTTGATTTTCCATTTAATTATTTATGTTTAGGAAATTTTCAGATATTATTTTATGGAAAAAATTGTGCATTCCTTTGGTTTATATCTCCAAGCCTTCATCTATCCTAATCAATCTTAAATTTGGTCTTTTGAGGTCAGCTCCTATTTCTTGGAAGTTCTGTTCATGGTCTGTTAACATCTTTTCTCCATGGCCAACTTTGTTTTCAAGATTATATATTTTGTATTCATTGCCTGAAACTCCATCTTCCAAGTGATCTAGACTGTGGGTGATGCTTTCTATTGAATTTTTAACTTGGTTTGTTGATTCCTTCATTTCAAGGATTGCCGCTTGATTTGTTTTTAGAATCTCTATCTCTTTATTGAAGTGATCTTTCACTTTCTATGTTTTCTCTCTGATTTCACTCCTTATACCATCCTTTACTTTACAGATCCGTCTAACTATGTACATTCTAAACTCCTTCTCTGGCATTTCTTCCACTGTGTTGTCATGGATTCTGTTGTTGAAGCATCTTGTTCTGTTTGGGGTGATTTGTTCCCTTGCCTTTTCATGTTGTTTGTGTGTTTACCCATCTAACAGCTTGGATCTGAGGCAGTAGAGTTTCTACCCTGTGGACTTACAGTGTCCCTGAGGTTTCTCGTACCTCACTTGTGAAGAAGCTGCCTGTCTGCTTTCTTGGTTTTACTCCGTGGAGAAGCCAGGAAAGTGACCTCCTCTTTTCACCATCTTGAAAAACCTCTTTCACTGTGATTTACAGAAAGTCATTTTCATGTGATCTAAATTTTTCTGAAGGCCCAGTCAGGTCATGTGCATTGTTAGAATTATTTATCAAGAAAATGGATGCCTTTACTAATTGTACAAATTAGGCATTTTTATTCACTTCTCTGCAACTCAATGACTTAATCTGTAAAATGCAAAGTTTAGGATCCTTGTAGGATATTTAAAAAGATCCAGTGTCTTAGTATTCATAAGATGCTTATGACAGTGCCTGGCATATAGCAAGCACAAAATACATGGTGACTTTTTAAATAATCATGCTTTTACTTTTAAGCATTGTAATACAATGGAGTTTCCTGCAACAGGGTCTCAGGTATGAAAAAGCCCCGTGATGAAGGAGGCACAGTTGCCAACTCAGCTTAGATCAGAGTCATTAACAGCCTGGAATGTAGATGGCATTAAAAGGATGCTCCTTTTGAGACAGGTGTGGCTGGAGGCCCAGTGTCAGGAAGACACTTGTCATTGAGAATTCATTTTGCAACACTTTTTCTTCCCCTGCTCCCCTGAGGACATTTGGCTTCCTTGTGACCCTGGGGCACCTGCCACCTGCTCTCAAGTCAGAATGTGACAGAGCTTCCATTTACCCTAGTGATATGAACTGACTGTATGAGTATCTCAGGGACTTGCTCTGAAAGCCTCAGTCACAGAAGGACCAATGGGACCTAGAGAGCCACATACTGTGGGGAAGAGCAGGGTGGTGGAGATGTGATGCAAGGGCTGGTTCTGTTGGTCTGATCAGTGGTTTAAGGCTCTGAGGGCTTCCTTCATCAAAGTTTGAACCTTAACAGCTCCCATCTGAGTGATGGAAGCATTTGTGAGCATTTGTTACGCAGCAGCAACTGATTAATACACCGGATGCTAGTACAGGGTCTGCCTCTAACTATCTTCAAAACTTTGTTCAAGTAGTTTTATTTTTTTGGATATCACTTCCACTCCTGCCCATATCTCCAAAATATGAAGAATCAGATACAGTTTTCTTAAAGTATCCATTTATTTATGATACATCTATTCCCCAAATAAAGACCAAAATCCTAAGGAATGGATGTCCTGTGTTTTTTTCCACTATCTATATTTCCTTTGATTTAACTGCTTCAACTTTGCCCTAAATGTAAACGTATGTAGGTGAATAATATATTCTCTATTTAAGAAGTGAGGAGAAAAAGGGGAAGAGGGAACTAACATATTAAGTAGCTGTTTTGCATTAAGTGCTTGACAGGTGGCATCTCCTGCAATTTGTGGGACAATCTTGTGGTAGGTTCGATTATCCTCATGTTGTGGATGAGGTCTCAGAGAGTCACAGACTCCACCTGAGGGCACCCAGCTAGTGAGGTGCAGCAAGGCTTTAGACCTAGGTCCCCCCACCTGCAGCACCCTGAAGTAGTGCTTGTGCTGTGTCCTCCAGTTCTGTTTTGCCACAGACAGTAGTCTATGTGCTCCACAGGGCAGAGGGAGGGACTCTAGGATCTGAAGATTTGGAGGGACTCTAGGATCTGTAGGTTCAAAATGTCCCAATTTATACGTGGGATGAACTGTTGGGTGCCATGATGACCCTGGCTATCCCCTACCTTGTGACCCTGGGGCACCTGCCACCTGGTCTCCGTTGGCTTCTCCCTGGATCCCACTGATCTGTGGCAGCCTTTTAATAGCCTCGGCCCTCACACTTGTTGGGGTGCAGGCAAGAGACACATCGGGTTGCAGAAGCTCTGGGCGAGATGGGCACCGCCTGCAGGACCCTGTGAGGACTCAGGAGGGAATGCCCTCCGCCAGCCCAGCACAGTGCCTGGCAGGTAATGGTTCTGCCTCCTTCCTCTCTCTCCCAGTCAATCAAGGAGGTTTGCAGACATCATCTTATTTATACTTAATTTAAACTTTCACATGTATATTTATATATTTATATTGCACTATAGCTTCATGTGGCTGACGTTATTGTTTTTCTGTCTTTTCTCTGTAGTGTGTCTGAGTTTCAGAGATTTTTAAATCAGTGATTTGAATCCAGTTCTGTCTGGCTCCAAGAGTCTTGGTTTATGTCACTGTGATGGACCACTGGGTTCTGGAAGGTGCTGTATTTGGCTTCTCTTGAGGTTAAAAAAGCCAGGGATGGTTAGTGCCGCAGTCTGGCTGGGCACAATTCAGGAGCCACTTGTCAAAAGAAACGAACTTTATTTTTAGAACCACACACGCCAAACAAAAGAGCTCCTCAGGAAAAACCCTCAGAGCCCAACTGCCACCACCGGCTTCCCACAAGCCTCTCCCTCAACCACAAGCCTCTCCCACTCCCACAATCCTCCTGCTGTTGAGGCCGATTGGCTGGGTCGCATGGGCGGAGCCACAAAAGTCCCCCAGTGAGCAGCTCCGTGGTCTGAAAGGGCAGGGAAACAGCCCAATGAGCATCACCGCAGAGGAGCCAATCAGCTAGATGTTGCTGGGGCCGTTGTGAGCCAATCATCAGCTGGCAGCTGGAAGTTTGCTGGCAGCTGGAAGTTTGCTGGCAGCTGGAAGTTTGCTGGGGCCCCTTCGGCTGTGGCTCTCAACAGTTAGAGCCCATAATCAATACCTTTTTGATGTGAATGCACATGTATATATTTATATCCATCAGAACAGTTACCGAGCCCGTGAGCATGTGTGTGCCGATGACATGTTCTTTATTCCCTGGGAACCATGCAGAAATGTCACCAGGACACCACATCTCAGTGTGTTTGCGAAGGACTAGGCCCCGGGCTCCTGGAAAGGATCTTTTCTTATTTTTGAACCTTGAAGAGCTCCTTTGTATCTATGATTTATTTGATTTTCTCTATAACCCACCAGACAGACAGGGGGGCAGCACCTTTACTGTGGAGGGGGAAGAAGCTAAGACCAGGCGAGGGAGAGTGAAGGGCTTGGGTTGGCCCACGTGCACTGGGGAGGCATTTCTGATGGAATCCAGATCCTCACGCAGTCTGGAGCCTCTTCCAGAGCAAAAGTTGTCCCGAGTCAGGATTGGAGACAAGACTTTGTCCAGAAAAGGATACATTTTTTTTTTTCTCAAGGATTTTTACTTATCTCTTTCATATTTTCCCAGGATTTTCCTCCATCTTCTTTTCCCAAAACCTCATTTTTGTTAAAGGAGCAACTGGGTTCCCTGGCTGGGGACCAGGGGCCTGGGTCACGATGGTGATGGTGGTGACAATGATGATGACACTCTGTGGCCCTGTGTGACTCCACATCTCCTCAGGGTTCATCTCTCACCAGGGAAAAGAGGCAGGAATCGGCCCGCAGAGGTGTAGACGGAGACAGGTCAGTGGAGGAACAAGAGAGGGAGCACTGACATTTTACATAACAATAACCACTTCCACTGACTAAGTGCTTTTGTGTCTTAATTTCAGATGCCAGTTGTTCATCACGGGTGTCTAGGAAAGCAATTAACTTTTGTTTGTGAGACTTGCAATCTAAGACCGTTGAACAATCACTCAGCTCCAGGGGCTTTTCTTTTGTTGATTCTTCGGGGTTCCACAGATAGACAATCCTGCCCTCTGTACACACAGTGTGCGTGCACACACACACACACACACACACGCACACACACACGGCTTTATCTCTATCAACTCATTTGACTCTCAGAAACAATACTAAGAGGTTGGCTTAACTTCTAGTCTCACTTTATGGCTGAATTAGCTGAAGTGCAGGGAGGTTCATCAGTGAGTGGACCAAGTTCACGTAGAGTGACAGAACTCCAAGCCAAGCCTGGGAACCTGTTTCCTGTCTTGACCCGTGTGACGTGGTTATGCGGGATCCCTGTTGTCACATCTCACGGGGAACAAGGAGTAGGAGTGTCAGGCCTGTGTGCACCTCTTCGTCCTTCCCTGGAGCCATTCCTCTGCTATATGACCTTGAAGGGTCCTCTCCCTCGAGGCAGAGTGGCTTCTCTACCTTCTGATTTGGGCCTCGGTCACGTCACATGCTTTGGCCAATTGAAAAAGGCAGAAGAGGTGATAGGTTGATCCCCAGCCCAAGTATCTCTTGTTCCTATGCACCTCGGCCACGGCTAGGGAAAGGCCACGCTGGTTAGCTTGCTGGTCCCTGAGGGCAGGAGGATGAGGGACATGGGGAGCCATTCTAGCTTGGCTGTCCCCAACAAGCAGACTGGAGCAGACCAAAAGTCTCCCCGCCACTGGCCACAGATAGCTGAGTGACCCCAGCTAAGACTAGTGAGGCCCTCGCTGACTCCTAGACAAATGGCTAGTAAGAGCTGGGCTTTTGAGGTCATTTGTTATGCAGCACCATCTAGCAGGCTGTCATGGTCATCGTGAGATTCTGGAATCACACATGCTTCCAAATAACACCTGAGTGTTATTAAAACTGTGATCCTACGCAAGGTACTCAAGTCCTTTGGACTTCAATGTCCTCACCATGGGGGGTGTATAAAGATCCCTATTGCCTGAGGAACTGTCCCCAGGGGCAGGTGTCCGGCAGAGCACAGGTATTTCATAAATACAAGCTTCTCCATGGCTCCAGTTGGTCTGGTCACTGATCAGCGTTTTGTGAATGACCACGGGCACAGGCTCTGAAAGGGGTTCTGCACATAGCCAATGACGTGATGGCCACTACTGAGGGCTCATGGAGCTTGGTGGCCCAGGGGGAAATTGTGTCTGGAAAGTCCTTGTCAGAGGTGCTAGGAGAGGACCTGGCCAGGCCAATGCTGGGGTCAAGGCAGAGAGCTCTGTAGGACCACGTTGAGATTCAAGTTTCCCTGGAAACGGGGTCATGTGCTGTGTTCTGGGCAGAGGTTCAGATGCTTTGGCAGAACAGTGAGTCATAGGGAGGAGAGCATCAACTTCCATCTGCATCTCTTGCCGCTGTCACGCTGTGTAACAGGTCGCCCTAAACTCCATGGCTGAAAGTGACCAGCATTAGGGACAGCCCACAGACCTGCTGGCCGGCTGCTGGTCCTTCTGCTTTTGGATGGCCTCTTGGCATAGCTGCAGTCAGCCGTGGGCAGGAGTGAGGCTGTGGGTCTTGGACAGGCTCCAGGGACTGTGCGGTGGGTTCTCATCCTGCCACAGGCCAGCGTGGGCTTGGTTTCAGGCTGCCTGGACGTGTCTTTAGGAAACGGTGGTGGTGTGAGAGGAATGAAGGAAGACAGAGAGGGAGGGACCAGGGGTGGACAAGGCCTCAGTGTGGACCTGGCACCTGGTCACTCCTGCTATAGTCAACTTCCAAAGCAGTTCATAAGACTGACCCAGATTCCAGGAGGAAAGGGAGCAGAGCCCATCTTCAGATTTGTATGAGTACAGGGGTGGGGACTGCCAAATCCCACGGCCAAGGGCTCCAATCCAGGAGGACCCTTAATGTGAGTCACCAATACAACGGACCTACTGTAGCTCCTTCCTGGAAGGGGTCTGTTATTAGGTGTGGGGATTGAAGTCAGGACAGGAGGAGCAGGAGGGACACTGGGTCCCCACTGCTGGCCCTGCCTCCCAGGTTTCTCCTGACCAGGCCTAGGAATTGGGGTGCAGTCACGGAACACAGTCATGAGTGTCGAAGGATTAGGCTGTGTGGGGGGTGGAGCCAGGCTCCTTCCTGCCCAGGTGGAGCAGGAACCAGGGAGACATAAAGTGTGAATGATGGTGTGTGGCCAGCGGGGACGCCTCTGACGGATGAGAATGGTCATCAGCAGCACTGTGAGCTGGGAAACCAGAGTGTTACAGTCCCCCTGTCCCCACGCTGCCAAGCGGCTTGGAACAGAATCCACGCAGGAAGTAGGTTTTCTTTAAAAATATAAAAGTGATACATGAGAATGAAGGCAAATTGGCCTAATTCAGAAAAATAGAAAAATAAAGTAAAACAAATTACCCAGTTTCATTACCCGGAGACAATCGCTGAGAACGACCTAATGCGTTTCTCTAACTGCCTTTTCTCTCCTGCACACACATGTGTGTGTGTGTGTGTGTGTGTGTGTGTGTGAGTGTGAGAGTGTGTGTGTGTGTGTGTGTGTGTGTGTGTGTGTGTGTGTGTGTGTGTGTGTATTCCCCCCAGGATAAATGAATGTTTAAGTAACATCTTTACGGAGATCTGACTTAATGTTCTGTTTGTTTTTTTAGGGAACATAATTTTTGACTATAAAAATTCAAACTGCCCACATCTGTCTGTCTAGAACAGGGGAGAGTTCATTTTCTATTTTCAAAGGTAAAACTAGCAGAATGATAACCCAAATTCAAGAACCGGAGATACATGGAATTCAGGGGTAGCACATATGGCGGGAAGGGCTGCCCTGAGAGCGGATCTGTTGCTGATCTCAGGTTCCCACACTAGGGGGCAGCAGAGAGTCCCCTTGCAGGGTGGTTGGGCGACAGTCCAGTTTGTGGGCGGCCGTGTGTGTCTTTGAGGATGAGCTCACTGGCTCCTGGGGTGCCTGGCTGACGTGCTTAGACCCTCTAGCCCCAGCAGGTCATTCTTCATCATTGCCGAGGTGCTAGTCCCAAGTTCACTTCCAGAGCCAAGCTTTATCAGCCGGTTTCCACGACCCAGCAAGTCCCCAATGTGACGCAGAGGCTGCCACTGTGTTGCTAGACGTCTGTTTCTCTCTGTCTCTCAGCCTCTCTTCCCAGGCCCTGGGTGAGCGGAGTGAGCATTCTCTGTGTGGGTTCAAGGTGGGAGAAAGTGGAGATCAGGGCCACCTTCATGTGCATCTCCACAGTCCATTGACCCCACCCACTCAAACAGTCTGAGTGCTTCCTGTGGGCCACCAATGAGCACTTCCTACCATGCAGGAAGGCAGCACGTGGCATCCCTCCTGGTCACTTCCGAGCCCAGAAGAAGACAGCAGAGGCAGAGATTTTTAAGCATAGTTGTGATCATATTTCCCATAAGTCTTAAAATCCCGTTTTGCTAAACATGACTGAAGCAGTATTTTCCTGAGCTCCTACTATCCTTAGGAAGTGCTCTTTGTGATGGCTACATAATATTCCACCCATAAACCATTTACACGTATCCCTTTGTTGACCATGTGGGGGGTTGCTGGATCACTAGGATGTATAGAGAACATGGACACATGCACTTTGATCTTTCTGAATTTGGGACTGCTTCCTTGGGATGGATTTCCAGAGGTGACTCCAGGACTGTTCAGCACACTAAAGGCATGGCCGTTTGCCAAAGACTTCTGACGCAGGCTTCCCAGTTACTCTCCCTAAGGGTGTGACAATGTAACCTCCCGCCAGGGATGGAGCAGAAGGCCAGTCCGCCACCAGGAGGTGGCATTTCCAGTCGTTCCTTTGAACAGTGGGTGAGAGTAGGTCCCCGAGCTTCAAAGGTGTCTCAGATGAAAGGCTTGGTCTGAAGAGGGACACGGAGGGGAGGGAGCAGCTGGCAGCCAGGAAGCCAGGGGGTTACCGGGGAGCAGAAAGCTAGCAAGCAGAAGGACGGACGGGGGGCCATCACAGGGCCTCAGGCGTTCTGCTAGGCCAGGGTGGACCTGTGTCCCGGGAACTCCTTTCTGTCATCCCGCCCCCTTGAGGCCTTCCCTGGCTCCAGGGTTGAGCTGCGCGGTGGCTTCTTCCCGAGCTCGGTGACTCTCTGCCAGTTCCTGCCTCACAGCCTTCACCAGCAGGACCTCAGTTGTGCTTGGTTCCCACGGCCCCAGGTGCTCACTCAAGGCCGGGACAACGGTGCTCATCTGTGTGTCCAGTTCCCTTGCTCACCGTAGTGCCCCTAGAGGTCTGTTGACGGGGCCAGCGGACCACATGGGCTCTGTCAAGGTGACCGAATCCATTCGAGTCGCTGTGCCTGTCATCCCTCACACAGACTTCCCGTCTCCAGGGCGTGACTTTGCCACATCTTGTAATGTTCCCGTTCAGGTCTTGCTTGGCCTCTGTCCATCTCTCCTCATACTCACCTGATGGCCTAGAACCACCCTAGTGTGCTCTGGGGCACACCCTGGTGGATGAAGTTGCTCACTCAGAGTGTTTGCTGAGCACGTACTATGTGCCTGGTACTGTTCTTGGCACTGGGGATAGTAGTGAGCAGACCTGTTCCCTGGGAGCCCCCGTCCAGCTGGGTGGAGACCATGAACAATGGATGGGCAATGAGAGCTTTCCCACGGGCTTCCGGTGCCACCAAGAGAGGGGAGACAACGTGGGAAGAGGTGACCCTCTGTCCCGGGTGCTTAGGGAAAGTCTCCATTGGAGCTGAGGCCTGACAGACCAGGGCAAGCCCAGAGGGCAGAGAGCACTGGGTTCAGCCAGTGCCAAGGGCCTGGTAAGACCTGGCCTTAAGGGAGGTGAGAAGCGGGTACCGGGGCTACGTTGAGTCAAGGAGTGGAAGATGGGGTCAGGATCCGGGTCTGCAGGGGTCTTGTGGGTCAGAAAGGAGTTTGGATATGATCCCAAGGGCAATGGAGCCACTGGAAGATTCCGGGTTGGAGAAGGAGAGATTCTATTTACACTTTGCTCACGGCTCCGAGAATGTGGTGCCGGGCGTGAGGGGACCTGGGGGAGGGTCTGGAGGGTGAGGGGGGCCTGACCAGGTGGAGGCGGTGGGGATGGAGGACGAGGCGGGATTCAGGTGCGTTTCAGAGTGGGATGCTGGGAGTGAGGGGGACGCAGGGT
This sequence comes from Urocitellus parryii, assembly GCF_045843805.1. Classification (NCBI taxonomy): domain Eukaryota; kingdom Metazoa; phylum Chordata; class Mammalia; order Rodentia; family Sciuridae; genus Urocitellus; species Urocitellus parryii. Next base: position 12,478,574 of record NC_135535.1, read on the forward strand.
GCTTCTCGGGTGCTTGGCCTACACGTCGGGGTGAATGGTGGTGGGGGTAGGGTTTAGATATGAGATGCCCCCAAAGTCCCGTGTGGGAGACACCACGAGGAAGTTCAGAGGTAACAGGATTGGGCTCTGAGAGTCTGAACCCATTCTTCCTCTGACAGGGGCCCACTGGGGCTGAGTGAGGGCAGGCAGGGGTGGCTGAGGGCCTGGGCCACTCCCTGGGGCTGTGCGTTTGGTACACATAGTTGTGGGTTAGCTCAGTCTCTCTCTGCTTTCTAGCTGTGCACGCTGAGCCGCTTTCCTCCTCGACACCCTTCTGCCATGATGGGCCTCACCTGGGGCCTGGAGCCACAGTTGGCCACCTGTGGACCCGGCCTCTGAGACCAAGAGCCCCCAAACCAACGTTTCCTCCTCTGACTGTTCTTGTCGGGTGTTTTGGTGACAGCAGCATAAAAGTGAACTAAAACGGGGCCCTAGAAGGCAGTGGAGGGACTGGGGTTCCCGCCCTGCAGGAGGCGGTGGGGAGAGAACCGGCTGCCCCTTGTCCATCGGGCCCTGCTGGCCTCGCCTCCCCGCCTGCTTCCCCCAGTCTGGTTTGGACTCCGCCGTCATGTTTGAATCCTGTCTATGGGGACTTGGGGACTCCAGGAGCATGTACTGCTGAGGCACTTCTGTGCTGTTCCGGCTGTGACTCTGGGCTTCCCCCCTTTCTCTATGGCCCTGTTCCCATATCCCACACCACACCTCTGCTCCACTCCAGAGGGGAAAATCTGCAGCCTCCCCATGCAGGTAAGGGCCATCGGGCCGGGACTCAGTCCAGGAACAATGGCCAACAAACACCTGCATGATCTTGCCAGATGCCGGCTCATACCTTGGCTCCGTCCGTCAGCAAACTGTCCTATTTAGCACTTTCTGTTATTACTATCCCCATTGCACAGACGAGGAAGTTGAGGTCCAGAGCGCTTCTATAATTTGCCAAGTAGTGGGGCTGGGGTGTGAACCCAGGGTATCTGGCCCTGAACTTTGCAAAATCACAGTGAGATGGCACCAGTCCCTCCCCTGCAACTCGGCCCACCTGCCGTGCTGTGAGTGGTGTGGATTGGAGATCAGCATTTGCCCTCCCTTCTGTGACATCATGTCATCAAAGAATGATAGGAAGGCTGAGTTCAAGGCAGAGAGGTGCCCCAGAGTCGGGTCACTGATTAACCAGGTATGTAGGCGCTCGCTCCCTGGGGTGTATTCATCAAGTGTGACCTCACACTGGGCATGCACAACACGAACACTCAGGTTGGTGTGTTCCCTGCATTAGTGGTGTTTACACTCTTCTTCCCGATATTCCACCCTCCATGGCATATGCAAATGCCCCCACCCTGTCCCCCTGCCCCTACCTCAATCCAGGCACAGGAAGTCCTTGTGAGGACTTCTACTCACTTCTCAATTCTTTTCCCCCAGTGCTTGGATCTAACCCAGGCCCTGGCTGCATGCTAGACAACCGTCCTCCCCAGAGGCTACACTCCCAGCCCTGGTTATCTTTGTTTAGAGACAAGGTCTTGCTAAATTGCAAATTGGTGTCTCTTACCCATTTCTGAAATCCTGAGCAGAGAGGCAGAGAAAGGCAGCTGGGGCCTCTTTCTAAAGTCGTGGATGTGGGGGGACCAGGGACTCTGTGATCTGATGGGGGCTTCAATAAATGGATGAGCGAATCAGGGCTAAGGGACAATTAGGCGAGGAGGGTCAACTGAATCGAAGATTAGCGGATAAAACACCTTCCATGAAGTCCTGGACAATTGTTACATGTCATTTGAATATTGGCTCTGAGCTCCCTGGCCACCAAAATAAAAAGGGAAAACATGATTAACTTGTAAGATTTCCGTCGTCCATGGATTGAAAGAGAAATAATTTGTCAGCAGATGCCTGGCTTTTCTTTGCAGAGAGAAGAGAAAGGAATATCTCCCTGTGCACTCACCCTGGTGGATGTAGTGGGGGAGACCTTGAACACAAACAACTGTATCCAAATAGGTTTGCTTCGCTAAGTCGTTTGGTATTCATGGGGTAGCCTTGGGGATGGCTACCTCTTCAAGGCCAGGCACAGCTTCCTGAATCTCCTGGCCTCCCATAGCACCCAGAGCAGCCTTCTGCACATACCAGGCCTCTGTCCATGCTCCAGTCTGATGAGCCCTTAATTAGGTGTCGGTGGAATCCGGGAGCCCCGCATCTGGTACCCCATTGTCTCCAAAGGCGTGTCCTCTGACTTTAAAAATTGCTGATGAGTAACAGGGAGGGGAGATAATTAGTGAGGAAGATCGAAACAATGCTTCCTAAATTTATGAGCATCCTCACAGAGTTATCTTGGAGGGAGGAAGAATTACCATAAATCCCAAGGGCGAAGAGCCGCACTAGACGTAAAAGCAGGGAAGCCGGAGTCAGCAAAAATCTTTGGCAGTTCACAGACTTTGTTTTCTGGAAGACAAAAGGAACTGCCACCAAGTTGGCTTTATGGGTGCCCCTGTCTCTTCCCCTCTTTCCGGGCCCTGCCCTGCCTTTTGTGGAGGGTGCAGTGAGATCTTTTATTTGTGGGGGGGGGGGGTTCACTGAGTGACAACATCCCCATGCAGGACTCTGGCTGCTTGCAGGAAGAGTGGATTGTGAAGGGGAGACTCCTGGTCAGCGCTACCGGGCCAGCGGCCCACTGGCCAGCCAGATGCAGGTTGGCTCTGGGGGAGCACCTGCTCCTGGTGGAAGGACATTGGCTCGTGCAGCACCCCATCCTTCCTCCTTGGAAGAAGCAGAGACTGACCTGATTGGTTACCTTGGGAGAAGGATCAGCCCCCCAACTGTGTCCCTCTGAAGCCAGAATTAAAGACCGGCAGCCAGCACACATAGGTAAATCAGGTCAGAAGGGCTCAAGGAGGCCAACTTGGGTCTGGGAGGTGGGAGACCACCTCTGGGAACTGGAAATGTTAATGCCTTCAGAGCTCTTCCTCCACCCTCATCAAGATAACCTGCCCCTTGCTCCAACCTGTCCCTAAGGTAACCTGTCCCAGGAGTTGCCCCTCCCTACCTGGAGTTGTAAAAGTTGTTAATTAATGTGTCCTGGGTCCCCTTCCTGCCTGATCACTCCACCTTGGCCCCTCCTGTCCATGGGCTCCTCATCCTTTGGCCATCCCACCTGGGCCTGGTCATGTATGCAGGAAGGAGAGGGATAAGATGGATAACAGACTTCTCCTGTCCTGGGGACAGTCCGCCCTGTCCCGGGAGAGGTCTACGTTACTGTTACTTCTGTTTAAATAAACCCTGCTTCTCTAATGTCATACTTCAACATTGAGGGAGCAGGACTTGTCACCGGGGATGGGCGGTGTCACCTCTCCATCTTCATCCCTTCCCGCCTGCAGAAGGCGGCCCCTCTGCTTCTCAGTGATGGGGGGTCTTCCCACAGCGGGCTTCCTGGGGACCCCTGTGTTCGGCACTGCTGGTGACCAGGTGGGCAGTCTGCCCAGTTCAGGGCACAGTCTATCAGAAAGTCCCTGTTGCCACCCCCACAAGCCTTGCTGTGAGACACTTGTCTGGGCAGCAGACCCTGGCCCACGGCTCCCACAATGAAATGGCTCCCGGGAGGACCGAGGTGGCTGGCAAGTCCCCTCAAAAGCGTCTCACACTGTGGAAGAGGCCATCTGCAAATTGAGGTTGAGGAAGGAAGGAGGTAGTGCAGGTGGGAGTCCAGGTCTCCAGGTGACTCTGGGAGCAGGCAGGGCCGGGACGGTGGGGTATGGCCAGCAGGACAGTGTGTTTGGCCAGCTGTGCTCCCACTTCCCCTTGTGGTAATCATTTCCAATTTCCTTTGGGAGGCTCCTGGTCTCTTAGAACATGCCAGGCTCCTTCTTCCCTTTTTAGTGTTGGTTATCAGGCCAGTGGATTGCATTTCTGGGTCATTTATGGAACCCATGGAAAAGAGAAGCTCATTGCTGTGGGACTGGTAGGCTGGGTGGATGCCGAATCTGAGGGCAGCAGCAGCTACCTTCTCACCAAGAGAGAGCATGGCTCCGTAGGCATCGATACAAGACCTACACAGCAAAGCAGAGCCGGAGGTGGCTACCGCACCTGCATCCAGTTGTGCCAGAAGCTACCCACCTGGGCTTCTTGGTGGAGAGATGCTTTACCTTGGCTGCTATAGTCTGAAAGTTTGTGTCCCCTGAATTGCTGTGTTGAAATCCTAACACCCAAGGCGATGGTGTCAGGAGCTGAAGGCTTCAGAAGAATGCGGTCACAAAGGCAGAGCTCTCTCGGTGGGGTTGGCACCCTCATCCAAAGAGACCCAGGGAGCTAGCTCGCCCTTCCAGCAGGGGGGGCTCAGCACGGAGGCCCCCCCTGTGAGCCTTCAGGTGCCGGACCTGCTGCGCCTTGATTTTAGACTTCTCAGCTTGCAGAACTGGAAGGAATCCATTTCTGTTGTTTATGAGCTACTCGGCCTATTGTGTTTTATTAGCAGCCCCAGTGGACTACTAGTTTAAACCATTTTTTCCCTACTTCAAACTAAAAGAATAAAAAGAATTAATAAAGAAATGAAGGAAGGACTGAGATTTGCTTGGGATAGAACTTACACATTCATTCTTTCCTTCAATTGCACAAATATTCACTAAGCCCCGTCTCGTGCCAGGCTCTGTGCTGAGGGCGAAGCTCACAGACCAGCTGGAGGGTCACCCACGAGCAAGAGACCCTAATGCAATGTGGTGTCCACGTTAGGAGAGCTATGTGTGAGTGACCAGGTGTTCCAGGCCACCATTCCTGGAGTAAAACAGTGAATCAGGACCTAAAGATGAAAAAAATCTAGAAAATCAGAGAAGAAGGGAGAGGTCGGGGGTAGGTAGAAGACTGGCGAGTAGTAGTAATGATGGAGATAAGCATGGCATCAAGTTCACGTTCCTTGAGTGCCCATGAAACTGTTCCAAGTTCTTAGTTTTGTTGAATCCTTAGGATGACTCCACTTGACGGAACCTCTTTTTCTGGCAAGAAGGGGTTAAGGCACTTTCTGGAAGCCACACACCCCAGCCCAGGGTTGCTGGGACATAATTCAAAACGTCCAGAGTTAGGAAACATGAAATCAGATCTCTGAGTTGAGCCTAGGTTGTGAATGTTTTTTCAATACCATGCAGAAGGCTTCTTTAGAGGCAGAAGGTGGTGCACTGCAATTCTCTGAGCACCTATTGTATGCCAGGTGTATACTTAGATCTCATCACAGCCTACAACCACCTCATTTGATAAGCATTATTATCCATGTTCTTACTCACAAAATCAAGACATTCTCATTTTTCCCTAACTCACTGCACCAGTAAGAGGCAGAAAGAAGAATAGAAGCTGACCTCTGAACTCCATTCTTTCTGCTCTCCTCTTTCCCACTCTCTTTCTGGTGATGGCTTTTAATCCTGTTTTTCTTTTTGGATCATCTGATGAGAGCTACCCGTGCCCTCTGCAGAGATGTACACAAAAATACATACAGATGGGATTTTGCTTTTGATTTATTTCCTTGCATGGGAATTTGATTTCCTCTCGTGGACAGACAATGCAAACAAGTTTTAAGAAGAATTATTTCTCTATCATTTCTTTCCCTGCAAAACATTGATGTTCCCTTCCTTAAGAAAAAAAAAAGGCAATAAATCCAAATTTTTGCAAATGAACAACAACAGAAAAAAAATGTAGATTTCAATTCTGCTGAAATGTAAAATTCTAGCGAGGAGCCTGCTGTTGTTTGTCTAAATAAGAAATAGGAAATTTGGAACCGTCTTTGCGTGGCAGGGTTATCTTTACCATCTGATCCGTTTCCACATCGTTCTGTTGGCAGCCTCGCAGCTCAACTGTGACTTACAGAGGTCTTAAGTCAAAAAACTGCACCATCGTCCAGAGCTTATTTTTGCCATGCGAGGGCAGATGTCCTGGAATTCTCTAAGACTCTCTGAGTTTAATTAATTTTGTATAATCTCCTTTGTCCTAGAGTTAAAGAGGTCAGCTGTGGCCAGGTCTCCGTATTCTCTGTGCTGTCCAATGTCAGCAAGGCCAGGACTGTGGACCCCATTCAGTTGTAAGTCTGTCTACGCAGTCTGTCTAAGCATTCTGCTGGACTCCCAGTGTCTACAGGTTTCCACCTGCAGAGAAACAGACAAGGCCTCACCCCTGGGGACCACAGTCTTCCAAAGCGTTTTCATCCTGGACTGGGAATCTGGAGAATGTTCGGCCTTCCAGCGGTTCCAGGATGGTGAGCGTGGCTGAGATGCTCGGGACGTCCTGGCAATATCCAAAATGGTGAAATCTGGGTTTCAGTGCCAGGGGTTGCCTTCTCTCTTTGCTGAAAATATCCACCAAGGATGTCTCCCTGCCGGGTTATTCTAAGAACACTCCTTAATCTGCAAACATCAAATTGACTCCTGGATGTTCAGTCACGCGATTTAGGGCTCCTCCTCTAGAAGCCGGAAGGGCTTCCGAGTTCTTGATCGACGTTGAAAAGATGGTTTCAGGAGGGGACACCTGGAAGATCTCAGAGGCTCATCAGCTGGCCCTGACACTCAAGCACATTGAGATGGAAAACAACCCGGGGCAATGTCACCTGACACCTTTTCTCCACTGTTTCAGTTCTCTGTTGCTGTCTGGCAGGCCACTCCACAGTGGATTGGCTTCCAACCAACAGCCATCTATTCAGCTTGTGATTCCCTAGCTTGGCAGTTTGGGTCAGCTCCGCTGGTGGTTCTACTGGTCCGGGCTGGGCTCGGTGGATCTCCACTGGATTTACTCACGTATCTGTGTTCATGCTGGTGGGCTGGCGGGTTTGTGAGAACAGCCAGGTCTCACTGGTCAGGATTCTCTCTCTCTCTCTCTCTCTCTCTCTCTCTCTCTCTCTCTCTGTTGGTCTGCTGTTCTCTGGCTGGGTGTCCTGGGCTGGACCACAGGCTGGCTGGGTTCACAAGCAGCCAGAGAAAGATGATATCAGCAACACCAAGTGCTTTTTAAGTGTTCGTGTCACCTTTGCTCTTGTCCTACGGGTCAAAGCAAGTCACACCATCAGCCTTGAAAAGGCACAGACCCCGGCTCCAACCGTTAGTGGGAGAAGCTACCTATGAGGATGTGGCTACCTGAAGGAGAAGAAATCATGGCTGCTTTCCCCGTATGCCATGTTTGCGGAGCAGAGCAAGTTCTTTTAGGGTTAAGGGGCCAATATCTTAAGCCCTTTCTCCAGTTTCTGGATTCAAAACCAATTGAGAGCACGGCAGGGGACCCAAATGGGGAATGTTGGGTGTCAGCTTTGTCACTGGTGAAGTTGGGCTGCGGCTCACATGCGCGGTCTGAGCAGGCTTTCGACAGCTCCCTCTCACCTGGAATTAAAGTAACCATCTGGAATTAGAGCTGTCCCCTGTAGGAGCTTAAAAACTGTGTGTTTGGATGCCAGAGAGAAAGAAATACAAGGAAGGGGCAAGAGGGAGATGCCCTGCTCTGTTTAAAAAGAAAAAAAAAAGGACCCAATGGAGCCAAACACTTCCTGTCCCATCAAGGAGACCAAGAAAAACATGGCGGGTGGGGGCACAAGTTAGTGTTTGATGTGCCTACGTGGGAACACTGTGAGAAGAAGAGAAATGTCTCCCCAAACCCGGATGTGTTTCCAAGCAACGAAGCCTTCCTTTTTTTGTGCGCTGAGTACCGTTTTTCCCCCTCGAAGTGAAATTTTCTTGGCAGTGCAACCATTCATCATTTGGGAACTGTGGATGACCACTGAGGTTTCCCAGTGGGACTTGCAAAATAGAACTTCTGCTTTAAAAGACCAAGTGAAAATAGATGAGAAGCAGGACTTGGCTGTACTTGAACAGCATCAGTAGTTACCTCTTGTTGCAAGTTGAAGGGCAACGGATGCCAATTCCAAGACCTGCTTGGAAATACTAGAGGAAATTTGGTGTTTGGGGAACGGGGCCGTTTAATAGAAGGGATGCTTCTATTTTCTTCCAATGCTCCAAGACCCAAAGCAGCCTGACCATGCCTCAAAATTAAACTCTCTTACGTGGCTTTCATGTGTCCTGGGCAATGTCCTGAGAAAATGTTGGGTGATGAGTTTTCACAGTCACAATAGTCCCCCAAACTCAATTTGTAAACATTTTAAGTTGCTTTCCAGAAAAGAGCCTCTTAGTTGTCTTGCCTCCCGTTCCGTGGTTGGTGGATACTTTAGTCTTGCAAAACCAAGCAGGCTCAGCCAGCTCAAGTTCAAAGTGCAGTCTCTTTGGGATAAATTAACTCAGACTGCTGAACCTCTCCGCAGCCCCTTGCTAAGGGCTCTGGTCCATGACGATCTCTGTGGATGCTGAGCCTGTGAAAGGTCTGAATGAGATGGTCCTTGTTATCACATGTCGGCTGCACTCTGTGGTCCCATCCGACTTCCTGTTGACAGGCTGTGTTCTCCATGACCTGTGACCTGATCTTGACCTGACCCAAGCCCTGTGAGGTCAGGTACCCATCTCTCAACACTTCGGCTGCCCCTGGATGGTTTTGAAACTCCACCTCTTTCCCCTTGCCCCTCTGGTTATACAGGATCCCACACTCTACAAGGGCCCCTCTCAACCCCCCACCCCCCAAGACGGCTCCCTCCACCCTCGATGACCACCCCTTGTGTGCCTACAGCCTGTCTGTAAGTCTTGCAGATGCCCCAGGAGACCCTGGGGGAAGCCCCTGCTCGGAGGTCTCCCCAGGTCACTTTCTGTGCACCTGTCTCTTTTCTGGCTGGCATGGAGAGGGCGGGAGGGGGTCTCTTCCTCTGGAATGTCACCCAATGACCAGCTCCCTCACCTGGCTCTCCCCAGCTCCTGGTGACCTATTTCCTCTTCTTGGCCCAGGTCACGCGTCTCCCCGCCCCTCTCTGTCTTCTTTGTCTTTTATTTAACGCTTGTGCCTCCTTTTGTTCGGGGACCAGCTCTTGATTGCTCTCCCAAGGCTTTTAAGACTGCTGCACTGTGTGGCTGTAAGTTCAGGGCTTCTGAAACCCACTGGGACTTTGTTTCAGCCGACATCATCCCTCCTTCCCCACCCAGAGGAGAGGACGCATAGAAAGCTTTTTGCTGCTGGTTGGGGGCAGAGGTGGACGCAGACACTCTTGGGGCAGGGGAAGAGGCTGTCAATGCTGTGGCTCGGAGGCAGGTCCAGAAGGAACAGAAGGGCAGATGGACACAGGGAGGTGGCCCACAGGAAGGGGTGGGTGCCAGGGGACGGACAGCTGCTCTCAGCTCCGTGACAGGCTTGGACACCCCTGGGAAGCTCGTGGAGTTTCATGTCGCCTACCTTTCCCTCCTCACTGTGGACAGAACCCTTCCTTCCAGGAGCGAGGGGAGTGGTGGGTGAGGGGCTGCCCTTGTGAGGCTCAGTGGTTTGCGGTGGCATCTTGGTGACCCCTTCTGCCTTCCATCCTGGGCAAGTTGCTTCATCTCCCTCAAGTCCAGTTTTCTAACCTGAAAAATGTGAAGAATCATCCAACGTCTAACACATGTGTTTGCTGGGAGAATTAGGACCCGTGATGTAGACCGTCCTTGGCAGGGTGCCCGGCACTTAGTAAGTGCTCCAGAAAGGCTGGCCGTTCTTCATTTAATAGCTAAAAGGTTTATTTAAATAAATATTTTTTATTCAGGAGAGCTTTGGGCTCATTTTTGTTCTTCACATGGTCTAGTGGAAGCTAAAAGTGGACCAGGGTCAGGGGCCAATCTAGTTAGGTTGACTCTGAGTGTTCCTTGCTGGGTCATGGTCACCCAAGGGGACAGCCCAGATGTGTTTGGTGATAAGCTATGAGTGTGGTTGAAATTTTGAAATTCGAGTTAGGGCTGGGGTAGATTGGCCAGAGTCATAGTTGGGACAGCTTTTCTTCTTCCTTACACTGGGTTCCTGGTTACACATCCTTAGGTGATAACCACGATAATGGCACTTGTTATGTGTGAAACAGCACCTGAATATCACGGGGGCTGGGGGGTAGCTCGGTGGTAGAGTGCTTGCCTAGCATGTGCAAGGCCCTGAGTTCCATCTTTGGTATGATATATATATATACACACACACTCGCGTGCACACACACACACACACTCACACATATAATCGAACATAAAATACTTTTCTTTCTCTCTTTCTTTCTTTTTTTTTTTTTTTGTACCAGAGATTGAACTCAGGGGCACCCAACCACTGAGTCACACCCCCTGCCCTATTTCATATTTTATTTACAGACAGGGTCTCACTGAGTTGCTTAGTGCCTTGCTGTTGCTGAGGCTGGCTTTGAGCTAGCAATCCCCCTGTCTCAGCCTCCAGAGCTGCTGGGATTACAGGCATGTGCCACTGTGACTAGCTATAAAATACTTTTCTACATAGATATTGAATAATATAATATGAGGGGAATTTGTGAAGAATTGTGTTGTTTTTTGAGAACAATTTTGGAACGATCGGTGTAACTGGTTTCTTTCAGTGCTGACAGTCTGGGCCGTGGGTCCATCCCTAGGGTCCCCAGCCAATGCTCTGCACAGGGTGACATGTCCGAGATGTATAGCCAATGCCTATGCCACGAAGCTGAAAACTCTCTGGGGCACAGCATTATCTGATCGTCCTGGTGAGCAGGAAGCAGTGGACTGGTGCTCAGGGTTTTCCCCTCTGATCAGATAACCTGGTCCCTGCTGTGGACACATCAGACTGAAGGAAGGTTGATTGCTGAGTTGTTGGTCTGCACCGAGCTCAGCCAGAGGCGAGAGATGAGAACGCAGGAAATGAGGCCAGGAAAGGGAACCCAGGAGTAAGGCTGACTTCGGGGTTCAGAGGAGGAAGGTGGGGGGATGAGGCGGGCTGAGGGGGCAGCGGTTAGGCTGGATCTGGGGAGTCTGGCTCTGTTCTGGGGGACGTGACTTGTCCTCTCCGGGAGGCCACTGGGAGGACTGGGTGTAGTGGGAGGACCCGAGCCCCCTTCCCTTCCTTCCTGATAAACAGGTCCTTGCTCAGCCTCGTGGTAACAAGAGACCTTCACAGTGGGGCTCTGGCCCTCCAATCTGAGGGACGTTCCCTGCTGACGCACAGCAGCCACGCAGGACGGCCGTGTGCACAGAGTTTGAGGCACAGGTTCTGGAGAAGGGCTGGGGGCTGCTCTGTGGTGCTGGCTGACCTTGAGCGAGTGGAGGTGAGGGGTACATCTATGGGTCCCGTCTGCTGCACTGTGTGATTAGGGCCTGCTAAGACCTGGCAGGGAGGTCAGAGGAGCATGTTAGCTAAGTCAATCAGCCCAGAGTGCAATTTGATCATGTCCGAGTAGAGTTCACATCGTGGGTGTGTTGGGGAAAGGGAGCGGTCACTGTGAGGCCCAAGTCCATAGGCAGAGGCCACCAGCCTCTGGGGCAGCCCCCACGAGGCATCCCTGTACCTGCACCCTCCAGCCCTGCCCACCCTCTAGGTGGGCCCGTGCTCTGCAGCGCTGCCAGATGTTTTGACTTGACTCCGTCACTCACTGTCCAGCGAGGAGAGATTTTCTGAAGAGCTTTTCTTACTGTTTTCATTCATTTGTAAGTTGACTCCGCCTGCCTGCCTGTCTTCTGTAGTTTACCCCTTGGCTGCGTTTAGATGGAGAGAAGCTTGGCCCAGCTTCCCTCTCCCTGAAAGGTGTCCCCAAATCCATGACCTCCCCGTGGGGCAGAGGTCAGCTGGGACAGCGGCTGCCCTTGATTCTCACTGGGTCTTGGCCTTGGGCTTCTGGGGGGCTTCCTTCTGGGGTGAGGTTGAAGGTTGGGAGGGTGGGAGCCCCTCGGCCTGGGCTAGAGGGAGGGCAGGCCCTTCTGGAGTCTCAACTTTGCCCCTTTCCTCTGGACTCCTCAGTCTTTCTAGTTTGTCCCCGGAGGATGTGAACTGCCTTATCCCTCCAGCTGTGACTCTCCTTGTCCCCTCCAGCTGTGTTGGGAGCACAGGTCCAAGAAAGTGAAGTGGTCCCCAAAGTGGGAGCTCCAAGGACAGCAGCCAGCAGAAGAAGAGCTTCCAGATTTCCGTTCCCCAGTCTGCGGCTCCGTCTGCCCTCCCTCCAGGGGTCCTATCAGAGCAGGGTGGAAGGGTCCCGTCAGAGGTCCTGCACCTGGATGGTACTTTAGAATGGCTTTGGGAGCCTTGAGAGGATTCCCACCAGCCGTGAGCCTCTGGGATGGGAGGGGGAAGCCATATTTAAGAATTTTTCCAGATGTTCACAGTCTGCCCAGGGCCCAGAGCCTCAGGGCTAGAGAATGCCTGGGCTTTTCCTGGCCAGCTCTCCGTGCCCTGACCTGTCGCATTTCCTGCAGGGTTTATAGAAGGCCAGGGTGTGCCTGGATGCTCTGGGTCCAAGCCCTTGCGCATCCCTGCCCCCATCAGAAGAGGTCCTGTCCTGGCCTGCAGCTGGGCTCGCGTTTCCCCTCCACGCAGTCACCTGTCTTTCCACTGGGACGATCGTGTGCAGGAGGGGTCTTCATCTGAGCAATCAGGTGCCTCCCTGAGAGGCAGCGAGAGAATCCGCCAGGGCTGGTTCTGTTTCTCCAGGCGTCTCCCTGACCCGGCACTTCCACAGTCAGGAGCGGGGACTCTGAGGTCAGCGGCTGCCGCATCCAGAGCCTGCCGACAGACAGCATCAAGGTTCAGACTCATTCAGCACCAGGGCATGGCATTTTTTCCATCCCTAATATGAATGATTTCTTGGGGAAAAAGAGACCATGCACAGACCTGGCCTTTCAAATGCCACTGTGTTTGCTTATCAGATCGTTTCCCTGCAAGGAGGCCGGCTGGTGCTTTGCCGAAGCCTGCCTGGAGACGGATGTGCCGCAGGACTATTGAAAAGTTGAAATTTTTAGATAAATAGACAAAAAGCCATAGCACTTATCAGTAAATCCAGAAACTTCTGCAGGACTTTGTGGACTCGGCTGCTTAAACCGGATCCAGTTGGCTGAAGTGCATTTGCTGATAATTGTGAAGAAAAACTGTGGGTTTTGTCTGGCCTTAAAAAAAAATTCCCTGTTCTCCTGGTCACAGCGTCCAGGTTTTGCTGTGGGTAATAGCCTCTCGTCTGCTGGATGCACTCTCAGGATTGCCAACCAAGGTACTCACCCTTGACCAACCCAGTGGGCACAGAACTCAAACATCGCCAATCGAATGCTTTCCCTTTGAATTTGGATCTTAAACACAACATGGTGGCTTCCATTTATTCCAACAATTACTTGCTCCCGCCCCCCAGATCCGGAGATGTCCTGGTTCCTGTTTAAGACCAACTCCTTCAACTTTATTTGATCCTGGGAGCGATCCTCTAGCCTGCCAGTACTTCATTCTTGCTGGAGTCAGGGTAGCTGTTTGCTGCTTGTGACTACGGCCTCCAGTGGCCCTTCTGATCCCTCCAGTGGACAGACTGCTCTCTGAGCTCCACCTCCAGGGCCTGTGCCCTAACTGTCTTTAACTGAGATTCCTCTTGCCTTGCTCCTTGGTCTGAAGACAGACGGCCTCGTTCAGAGATGGCTATTGGGAGGATCAGGGGTGGCCCTTCCTAGAATTCCCCAGAGGTGGCCCGGCAGGCTCAGGCCAGCAGCTGCAGTTGTAATCAGCATCTGGCTGGCTCTTTCTGAATTTGGAAGGGACACTGTGGAGAAGAGGGGCCGTCTGGCAGCCCGGAGAAGCAGCAGCGGCTGCACAGGGAGGAGAATTCTGACCCTGATTTTCTTTCTGCTCCTTCAGGGTCCCACAACCACTCCCTGAGACTTGGCCTCTGCCTGATTGTGCTTCTCATTAAGATGTCACCTAAAATGTCACCTCCCCAGGGAAGACTTCACGTTGAAAGTAGCCACCACTTGCCACCTCACCTGACCTTCATCCTTCACAAACACCATCCGTATTTTCTAGTTCATTAATTATCAGCCTGCCACCCCCCACTGGAACATAGGCTCCGTGAAGGTGGCTCCTTGTCTGCATCCTCTGGATCTAGAACAGTGATAAACACAAGATAAATATATTTTAAATGACATAAATGTATTTTAAATATCCTCTCTTTTACTTAAGGTGTTTTGTGGATTGTCCCTTAAAATAGCATGTTGAAGTCCTAATACTGGATAGCTGTTGATGTGACCTTATTTGGACATAAGGTCTGTATAGATAAAATCAAATTTAGATGGGGTCATATTGGAGTATTGAGCCTCAATTCAATGACTGGTTGTTTTAGTCTTTTTTTTTTTTTTTTCCTCTGCCGTGACTTAAAGACCCTACCAGCACAATTTTGGAGGAGAAAATGTTTATTTGGGGGCTCATGGTTTCAGAGGTCTCAATCCACAGACAGCAGGCTCCATTCCTCTGGGTTTGAGGTGAGGCAGAACATCATGGCGGAAGAGTGTGGCTGAGGGAAGCAGCTCACATGGTGATCAGAAAGGAGAGAGAGAGAGTCCACTCTCCAGAGGTAAAATATACCCCAAAGGCATGCCCCCAGGTACCCACCTCCTCCAGCCACACCCTATCTACCTCTAGTTACCACTCAGTTAACCCCTTTTAGGGGATTAGTCCACTGATTGGGTTAAGGCTGTCATAACCTAATCATTTCTCTTCTAACCCTTTTTGCATTGTCTCACACCCAAACCATAACACTGGGGTTATAAGAAGAGGGAAATTCTCTCTCTCTCTCTCTCTCTCTCTCTCTCTCTCTCTCTCACACACACACACACACACACACACACACACACGTCTATGTGAAGATGGAGGCAGAGATCCGGACGAACTGCCTACAGGCTAAGGAATGTTCCTGGAAACCCCCAGAAGCTGGGAGACGGGTATGGAGCAGATGCTTTTTCGGAGCATCCAGAAGGACCAACCTGTAACATTTCTAGTTCAGACTTCCAGCCTCCAGCACTGCAAGGGAGTGGACGTCTGTCGTTCCAGGCTGTCCAGTCGAGGCACGGGGTCTGGCTGCCCTCACACGCTCATTCATTCCCTTGCCTCACAAAGAACATGCAACCATCTCCCCTTCTCTAGCCCTTCCTTCTCATCCAAAGCTTGATAAGATGTCACTTCGTTCATCCTTTCTAACATTTGTTGAGTGTCTATTATAGACTAAGCAGTGGAGATGGACTTTCTTGATAAAATCACTCTCCGTGAATTAGCCACATTCCCCTCCGTGCTCATGTGGCATTTAGCACACGTCCTTAGTTTGATGTCTTCGCTTCTGGATCTCCAGGCCTCCCGCTCTTTAATGCTTGGTGCGCCATGCCTCGTACTTAGAAAATATTCAGCAAATCCAATGAATGAATGAAGGAACAAATGGTGTATGAAATATATTCATAATACAAATAGGGAAATGTTAATGTGCTGCCAAAGTTCTTGTGGAACATCCTCTGCCTGTCCTCCCCCTGTGTAGGAAGAGGGAGCTGCCGTGCGGCAGGATGAGCAGGAGCTGGAATTCAGGGGAGCTGCTTCTGGTGCCAGATCTGCTGCTGGAGAGGAAGAGCTTTGTGAGCCTCAACAGGGAGAACCGGAGGAAATGAGTGAAATTGGGAGGCAGGAGGAGAGACAGAGGGATGGAGGGGAACAAAGAGGGCAAGAGCACTGCCCCCACCCAATATTCCACCTGTAACAACCCTACCATGCTGTGCCAACTCCCAGGTGTTACCATGTTCTTTTGTCCAAAGGCAAGATGGCGGCCAATGGGGGTGGGATAGTGGGGTGAGAGAGAGAGCGAGTGTGTTCATCTCCGTGTAATAACTTCCCAGGGATAAGAGACAAAGATGGAATGGGTTGCCTTGGGAAGTGGTGAGTTCTCTGCTGCTGGAGGTGATCAAGCAGAGGATGGGTGATTGATTGGTGCTTGGAAGGAATCCTGCCATCTCAGAATACTCATGGAGAGGATGGCGATGAGATCAGATGGTCTTCAACTCAGGCAAGTGCCTGATTCTACCTGTGTGACTTTGGCAGAGTCACCTTCTCTCTGGACCTCAGTTTCCAGTCATCTGAGGAAGCCGTTCCCCACAGTGGTATTTCTCTGAGCCCAACTAAAGTGAACCAGCCGGCAGTCTAGACAGCTGGGCAGTGATGCAGGGCAGCATTGAGCTTTCTGGAAAGGAAAGTGGTCAGGTGCTTCTACAGAGCGGTGAGATGCACTGGAGCAAGTCCTAGTGTCTTAGGAAATGCCTCTGCAGTTGATCAGGGCCTTTTGCCCTTGAAGTAAAGATTTCTGGGAGGCAAGAGTGTTGAATGACATTCATACCATTTGGAAATCTGACCAGAAGCCTGAGAACAGGGCTACTTGTCCTGACCACCAGGCCACCGTGGTCTGGTGATAAACAGCCCTGTGTTCTTTCTTCATTATCTGCTTGTCTTAAACATGGATCTGCCTTATGTGGCTTTCTCATTTATGTAGCTTATTTTGTAAAATTTGCTTTTTCTAATTAACTTTCAATGAAAATTAAGCTTGTAATAATAAATTAGCAAAGTTGCAAGAAATGCAAAAGAGTGGATAAAGGAGCACCAAGAGAATCTCCCCAAAATAGATAAACAGATATGCCTAAGGGGATCCAGTTGGGGGGGAAAGGGATAAGGAAGTTGGATTATAAAAAGAGCAAAAGGTCTTCCTTTTCACTTCCATAGATCTTTATGAAGATGGGTTTCAATGAGGTTAGAAGTAAGTGACTAAGCTGTGTATTGTCCAGTTCCAACGGCCACTTAACTCTTTTCATTTGTAATATCTGCATGGGTCTTTACAGGTTTGGAGGTAGTATCATAGCTGGTATTTATTTAGATCTTCATAGCCACCTGGCACATTAAGAGAATATGATCTCTGTTTTGCAAATTAGGAAAATGAAGGTAAGGGTTAAGTTCACAGTTGGAGGGTCAGCCCAGATTGTTCGGTCCCAAACTCAGCACTGTCACCACCCAGTATTCCACATGACAACCCTGCCATGTGCGATTTCCTACACAGCATCATGGACTTTTGTTCAAAGGCAAGATGGTGGCCCACTGGACTTGCTCTGTCTTTGATTTGGTAATCAACTGTTCAAAGCTGAGTTCAGCACTTGTTTGTGACTGTGGGCAAATCCCTCACCCCTTTGGCTTTGGTTTTGTTGCAGATAATGATTCTTGTTTTACAAATTTCCTCAAGTCAGTTCACTATTCATTTCGATTGCTCATCCCAAGGACATTTCCTGAGCCTGGAGTCTTTGTCATTTGCTGGTGTTGAGTATGATGTGTTCAAGACTATGTTCAAGATTAGAGACATAATGGAAGAGAAAGTGCCTGCAAACTCCAACTTGCTAACTGAATGTAAACGGCATTATTATTACCCCTTCTGCAATATTGCATCTTAAATGTCAACAGCTGGAAGGGAGCCCAGCATAATAGGAAAAGATGAATTCCTGACGGTGGAATTTTAGATATTCTGGTATGCATGTGTGTGCTTAAGGTAGAGACTGGTTGATAGTCCATGGGAGAGGAAATTAGAAGGGGAGAGTTTTTACTTGAGAAGAATTTCCATCAACCTTCCTCCCTTGGAAGGATGCTACGCGGGTCTTGCTTGGGAGCAGAGGAGTTCAACTTCCCTGTGGAGCCCGGTAGATAAGCTGTACCTTTGTTTGCTACTCAATCATTAGGAGAAGCAGGGTTGCTTGTGGCTGATGAACTCGCGGTGCTTATAAATACTATCTTTGCTGACTCTGTCTGAACGTCAAAGCTGATAGTGAATATATTTTAACTTCCCTCAAAGGGAAAGATGTTGCCCTTTATTGAAAACATCAATTCTCTTTGGAAGCCACAATATTCCTGATCCTACTTCCTAAGGCTGGAAGACTCGGTGAAAATCTGGGGTGGATTTTTAGTTACTTCATTCTGGGAGAGACTTTTGGGAAGTCCTGAGGGAAGGAAGAGTGAAAGAGGACATATGTATGATATCTAGATATAGACTGGCATCTAGTGTCTGAGTGAAAGCCTTCCAAATTATTTTTCTTTTTTTTTAAAGAATTTAATTATTTTTAAAATTTATTTATTTATTCTAATTTATTATGTATGACAGGAGAATGTAATTCAATTCATATTACACATACGGAGCATAATTTTTCATGTCTCTGGTTGTCCACAAAGGACACTCACACCATTTGTGTCTTCATACATGTTCTTGGGGTAATGATGTCCATCTCATTCCACTGTCTTTCTTACCCCCTTGCTCTCCCTTCCCCTCCCTCCCCTTTGCCCTGTCTAAAGTTCCTCCATTCCCCCCGTGCTCCCCCTGCTTATCCTCATTATGGATCAGCATCCTCATATCAGAGAAAACATTTGGCCTTTGGTTTATTGGGATTAAGCCTTCCAAATTCTAACAGAGTCACATCTTCTAAATACTATCAGTTTCTGGCTATGTATTTGGTCCTGGGATCTCATATGCATGCTACTTAGCCCAATTTAGCCCTATTCGGAGGGCTCTTACTTTTGCACTCAGTCATGGAGAGTGCCCAGGGCGAACAGAACATCCTTTAAGACCTGTCTCCATGCTGGGTCTTGCCTGGGTCTCACTGCTGCTTCTGCAACAGGCCACTCCCTTTACCAGGTTTGTTTCTTGGATGGTGCCTCCTTCTTTGGATTCCATCAACCTGAGATGCCCCTCCCATCACCTCCTCTTTCAGTTTCGCTTAATAACCGCTGCCGTGATATCAGGCACCATGCTTCGTGCTTAGAAGGCAATATCTTCAATCTTCATAACAACTCCCAAATATGCATATATCATCCCTATTTTATAGGCTCATTTTATTTTCATAATAACTGAGGTAACTCAACTGGCAAGTTTCAGGGCTAGAACTTAGAGTTGCCTAGTCCTCCTTTGGAGACCTTTGTGACTCTTTGAGTCTCTGGACTCCTCCAGTATTTTCACACAAGCAAATGGGAATAAAACACAGTGAGAGGTTGCCCCTCAATAAATGGCAGGTGGTATTACAAGGGGGTTCATGCTTGGCTTGAACATCTAGAACCAATTGTGACGTGTATGTGTGTGAGTCTCGAGAGACAGAAAGAAATATGCTGTCACTCAAAAAGAATTCATTCATTTAACAAATATTTGTAAAATATCCCCATATGCCAGCACTGTCTTAGGCACCTGGAATTTTACTGTGAAAAACCAGAGACACCTCTGCTCTCCAGAACTGTAATGGTGTGCTGAGCTGGCTGGAATCACTTCATCAACATTTATCTTGACAGGTAGATGTTAATACTGTGAAGAAAAATGAAGCTAGTAAGAGGGTGGAGAAGAACTGGGGGAGATGGATTCCTAGTTCATTTGGAATCGTCAGAGAAGGCCACACGAGCAAGGTAATATTTGGACAAAGACCTAAAAGAAATGAAGATAAATTTTTATGGCTATCCAGGAGAAAAGAATTTAAGACACAGCATCACGTGCAAATGTCCCAAGGCAAAATTCTTGCCTGGTTTACTTAAGAAAGAGCAAGAAGACTCGGCAGCTGGGGAGAGCAGAAGAGGGGAGAGTAGTTGTTGGAACTATTAGGGAGATGGGGGAGAGGCAGATCCAGTTTGGCTTGTCAGGCATTATTATGAGCTTCTTTACTTTGAGGGAGAAAGAGAGCCTCTGGAGAGTTTTGAGAAGTGTGACATGATCTGATTCCCACTTTAAAGGGATCATGTTAGAAACTTTTGAAAATGGCAAAGATAAGTGCAGGGTGAGACTCTGGTAATAACCCAGGAGATACAGATGGTGGTGTGGATCAGGGTTGTTGTGTTGGGGGTGGTGAGCAGTGACCAGGATTTGGATCTGTTATGAAGATTTAATTGACAAGGTGTACTGATGGGGTCTGAGAGAAAGAGAAGGGTCGAGTTCAAGTCCCTGTTTGCCATTTCCTGAGAATGTAAGTTCTCTCTATTGCAATGTGAGACTGAGAATGTCAACTGTTTTATTCAGGCCCAAATGCCTGGAACAGTGCCTGACACATTGCAGATCATATGTGCATATGTATATTTAATGAATATGAGAGAAGCTGGAGTTTATCTGACATATCATTTGTAAATATCTTCTTCCAGCCTGTAGCTTGTCTTTTCATTCTCTTAAGAGCATCTTTGGAACATAAATGTGCTTAGCTTTTAGAAAGTTTAATTATTCAATTTTTAAAATAGATCATGCTTTTGGCATCAGAGCTAAAAAATCTTTACCTAACTGTGTTAGTTTTCATTGCTGGGACCAAAATGTCTGGCAAAGACAATTTAGAGGAAGAAAAGTTTATTTTTGGCTCATGGTTTCAGGTTTAGCCCATGGTGGGTCAACTCTATTGCCCCGGGCCCAATATGAGATAGAATGCCAGTGTTCTATTCCCTTCCTGGTGGTGAGGAAGTAGGTAGAGGAAAGGGAAGGGGCTAAAGGGAAAATAAACCCTTCTAGGGTATGCCAAAGTGACCAGCCTCCTCTAACCCTGTCCCGCACACCTCCAGTTTCCACCCAGTTAGTTCATTCAAACCAGGACAGACTGATTAGGTCATAGCTCTCACAATCTAGTCACTTCACCTCTGCATATTCCTGTGTTAACACAAGAGAATTTGGGGGACACCTCATATCCAAAAAGTAATATTTTGCCCCTGGTCCCCCAAAGCTCATATCCATCTCACAATGTAACATGCACTTACTCCGTTTTCAAGAGTCCCATAATCTTAATAATTCCAACATTGACCAAAAGTGCAAATGCAAAGTCTTCTCTGAGTCTCAAGGCAAACTCTTGGCTGTGAGCCCTATAAAAATCAAAAGCAAGTTACATATAGCCAATATATTGTGAAACAGAGCAACCATTCCCATTTCAAAAGAGATGAACACAAGCACAGGAAGAAAAGACCAAAGCAAGACCAAAACTCAGCCATGCAGATTTTAGG
This sequence comes from Urocitellus parryii, assembly GCF_045843805.1. NCBI lineage: Eukaryota > Metazoa > Chordata > Mammalia > Rodentia > Sciuridae > Urocitellus > Urocitellus parryii. Next base: position 12,499,436 of record NC_135535.1, read on the forward strand.
TGCTATAGCTCCCTGTCCTGCATCTGGGGCATATGATGGTGAGATGTTCTCTCCAAGGGGTTTGGGAAATATCGCCCCTTTGGCTTTGCTGATTTCAGGTCTCATGTCCTGTCTCTCAGCCTGGTTCTCTTCACAGCTTACAGTTTTCCTCAGCCAACAGTCCATGTTACTGGCATCTCTTAATCTGGGAGGTCTCTATTGCAACCTTGACTTCCCCCTCATAGCTTCACACACCACTTGTCAGGGGCTGCCTGCAGGGATTGCAACACTTTTTCTGGCCTCCTGGGCCTTCCTTCAAAATCTGAATGGAAGACTCCAAGACCTCCTAACTTCAGCATCCTGCCGTCCTGCAGAACTAGCACCATATGGACAATTCCAAGATCTGTCTCCAGCTTGAGCACTAGTCAAGACCACCCTTGGACCCAGGTTGCAATGGCCTCTGAGTGATTGGGTGGCTGAGCACAGTGCAACAAATCCTGAAAAAACAACTTTTGAGAACCTTTGTGGGTACAGGGTGCCCCCACGGGAGGAGTTTTCACTTCTATACCCTTGAGCCTGTGATGTGTGTGATTTTACACATTCCTAAGATGCTCTCAAAGCATTTTCCTATTGTCTCAGTGCAAAGTACTTAGCACCTCTTGAGTAGCTGTAATCTCATAACTACCACAGCTTCCTTGGCCCCAATTTTATGCACACTATTCTGGCCAAACTGAAGAAACATTTTAAAAATTCCCCTTCCCTGTTTTTTCCTCCTGATTCTCATAGTAAATGTCACTAAAAGCTTCCAGCAAAATCCATGCCACTGCCTAAATGCTGTGCTGCCTTGAAATTTCCTCCAGATTAATTTAATGAATCACTTTAAGATTGAGTCTCACACAATCTCAGGACATGGACAAAATATAGACAGCTTCTTTGCCAGAATGTAACATGAGTGGCCTCTACTCCAATTTCCAAGAGAGTCCCCATTCCCCTCTGAAATCTCATGACTAGAGTCTTTACTGTCCGCATTCCTCTTGGCATTTTGGTCTTCTGAACTCCCACCAGAATTTCTCATTAAGCTCTGATTACAAAATTCTAAGACTTTTTCTTCCTATGTTGCCAAACTTTTCCAAATTCTTCCCACAGACCAGTTCCAAAGGCTTTTGAACCACATGTTCAGTTTACTCATTGCAATACCCCCACTCCTGGTACCAATTTCTGTGTTAGCCATTTTTTTTTTTTTTTGTCACTGTGACCAAAACCTGATAACAACAACTAACTTAGAGGAGGGAAAGTTTATTGTTGGCTTATGGTTTCAGAGGTTTAATCCCTGAGAGGCCAACTCCTTTGCTCTGGGCCCATGGTGAGGCAGAACATCATGGTGGAAGGGCGTGATGGCGGAGTTCTGCCTCATTCATGGTATCCAGAAAGCTGGGAGAGGAAAGAGAAGGGGCCACAGTGAAAATGCACCCTTCCAGGGCATGTCTCCAGTGATCCACCTTCTCCAGCCATGCCCATCTGCCTACAGTTACCACCTCGTTAGGCCACTTAAAATAAGATGCACTGTTAGGTTACAGCTCTCACCATGTAATAATTTTACCACTGAACATTCCTGCATCAACCCAGGAGCATTTGTGGGACCCTTCATATTCCAAACCATAACACTTACCTAAAGTCACAAAGATGTTCCCCCCCTCCTATATTTCCTCTTAAAAATTGTATGTTTCCCATTTAGGTTTATGATTCATTTAGAATTCATTTTTGAAAATATGTGTGAGGTATGGATTGAATTTGCCCTTTTGTACATGGATAGCCAGTTCCTCCAAGAATTCTTTCCTAACCTGAGTTGATCCTGAACAATAACTGGGAAGCCGTCAGCTGGACAAGTGAAGGCAGAGAGAAGGACAGGGCAAAATCATGGTGGTGGGAGTAGCAGAGAATGTGGTCATGGAGCCAGGTGAGTTCTGTGGAGAGTAACAGGTGGTGATAAGGGTACTAGAGGATTTGGGCAGAATCTCGACCATGGAGAAACTGGCATGCCCTGGCATTTCCTGGAGTGTTAGAACTGGGAGTATTCTTGGAGACTATCAACTTAATTTTCTCTTAGGTTTATGTCCAGGCAGATGAAAGTCCAAAAAAAAAAAAAATGGATGTTATTTAACTATAAGCTCTGATTATTACCTGGACTACCTGTTTTGCTAACCAGAATTACCCAAGACAGAAGGGAATGTTTAAGCAACAACAATTCAAAGAAGTCACAATCTTAGTGAGAAAGTGCTTATGCTCTATTTTTAAGCAGGACTTGATCCCCACCCAGAGGGTACTGAGAAATAGACCAACAATACCTTGGAGAGAGAACTCAAATAGTGTGCGGATTGTCTGACCCCAATATTTTTTTATCAGTGTTGGAGAGGAAATTAGGGAAGTTATTCTTTAAATGTGTAAAAGACTCCAAATTAAGAGCCTGTGTTGAATGAGAATCGGGATCCCAGAGGATGCCTGCAGCTTAGAATTCTCACCAAATTTAATGAGAAGCCATTTAAACAGGCCGAATGCCAGCTAGGTGTGGGGGTGCATGTCTGCAGTCTCTAATACCAGTGACACTGGAGTTCAAGACAGGAGGATCACAAGTTCCAGGCCAGCCTGACAACTTAGTGAGACCCTATCTCAAAATAAACACAAAATAAAAAGTTCTGGAATGTAGCTCAGTGTAAAGTGCCCTTAGGCTCAAACCTAGTACAACACACACACACACACACACACACACACACACACACACACAACTTAATGTCAAGTTTTCCACTTGTAGTCACAAAGCAGCTGAACAAAGCAGTGGGGTTTCAAAGCACTGTAACAGCTCATGGGATCTGAGTCATGGTGTCTAAGGAAGGGCATCCAGTGGACCACAGCCCACAGGAAGAATAGAATAATTGTGAGTCTCATGGGGAGAATACCAGGGTTTTAACTCAACATTAGCTTGTATCAGCCAACTGAAAATCCTTCCATTGTGGGAACCAAGATTTAAGATAGATACTGTTATCAAATATGGACTCCAAAGCCAGACTCTGCAGGTTCAAATCCCAACTCTACCTCTTAGTGGCTGTGTGACCTTGGAAAAGTTACTTCACTTCTCTGAGTATGAATTGTTATTATCTATAAAATAGGAATAGTAACAACATCATAGCTTGTGAAGAAGTGTTAATGAGAGAACATAAGAAACATAGAAGGTGCTTAGTTTGTGCTATGTAGGAATCAGCTCTAGTAGTAATTTAGTTTCAATTTACTGATAACTTAATTGTGTGGGTAGACATTTTATTTACTTTCTGTAGATGACAGAAAGTTTGAGGTTCAAAGGATTGTGGTTCAAAGGATTGAGCATGGAGCCCATTCGCAGATAACCTTGAAATGACATGGTATTGAACTCAGGTCCTGCTGACTCCAAGTGGACCATTTCCACTATTACACGGCCCCGTCCTTTGAAGTTGATTGCAAGGAGAACTACAGGATAGAGTTCAAAGTCATTTCATGAAGTGTGACAGAGTGAATTAAGGGGCAGGATAGTTGAATGTGGAAGATAATAGTCATGAAGAGGATTTTTTTGGGGTGGAAGTCATTTTTATCCAATGGAAATAAATTTCCCGTTGATCTACCAATCATGCTTTCTAGAGATGAGATGGGAGCTTTGTGCACTCCTGAGTTCCCCATGGATGGAGCTGTTCAAGATGGGGGGTTAAAATTCCAGAGGTTCAGTTCCTACATAGGTGGTTGAAATAGATTTTTTTTTTTTTGTGTGTGTGTGTGTGTGTGTGATGCTGGATATGGAACACAGGACCTTGTGCCGACTATGAAGGTAAGTAGATGTCTTTTAAAGCTACTTGGAATGCAGTCATTGTCTCGCCTCATCTTTGAACCCTGGTATCTTGGTTTTCCAAGTAATTTTAATGACATTAATATTTCCTGATTCTAAAGGGCATTGTGAGGGTTAAGAAAAAAAGTTCTCATTAAGCACACCAAGATCCGGAGAAGAAATGCAGCATTTTAAGACAAACTATTATTATAACTATTATAACACTCTATGTAATTGCCAAGTGGATAATGGAACCAAGAATCGGTTCAACTCATGTACATAACAAACTGTGATAATTTCTTAGAACCAAATGTGTTCATTGTGTGTGCCCAAGTATTGCAGTTCATAATTTCGGTTAGAGCCAATTTCTTACTGCCGAGCATTTGCTCACAAATTATTGGGAGGTTTCAAAACCAAAACACAACAAAAACTAAAGCCATCTTGCAATGGATTCGGGACTCACTACAAGAACTTCCTAACCTGTAAATGCTGAAATTCCTGGTGCTGAGGTAGAAAGTCAGTTCCTGGGAGAGGAACCGCATTGAGGCCTCGAGGGATACGGTGATGCTCCTTTCTGGTGGGTGGTTTGGGAGGGAGCTCCGTGGCCCTCGTCCTTCTCAAGTTTGCTTCTCCAGCCAATGACGTTGACATATTTTTGTCAGTTGGGCCAATGAGGCTTAATTGCCTGCTAATTTTGTACTGGATTGAATTAATTTCAAGACCCAATTAATTAAAACAGATGAAGCTCCTGTTATCTATTATCCATGAGCTTGTTGGAATAGGAGGAGGTCCGGTAGTTGCAGTAAGGAGATTACACTGTTTCAGTGAACTTTTTTGGTGCCCGGGAAGGGTCCTTGTGAGGAGTCCCACATGCCGTCTCCAATTCGTGGCTGTGACAATGCTCCGGTTTGCTCTGGGAAAGGACCTGCTTAGGTAGAAATGGCTGTTCTGCATCACGGACTTCAGAAGGTAGGAGGCAGTTGGGTGCGGGGCAGAAGGCAGAGGCAGATTTGCACACGGAAGGAAAAATATTCTGCTGCAAATGAAGCCTCTTGGCCGGTCAGTCTCCGTGTCCAGCTGAGTAATCAGCAGCATGGAGAAAAGCAAGATGGAGATGAAGGATGGGGAGCAAGCAATGGCTGATGTCGGGGAGAAGGAGGTGTGTTTCTCACAGTCTCCATGTTACTGTTTGTTTCACGTGTGATTCTTTTTTAAATCATTTAATGTATTTGTTTATTTTTTTCTAATTTGTGACGCACGATGAAGACATGAGTGGAGTAGCCCTTTCTGCCTGCCAGAGACCCGTCCTCAGGAGGCTGATTCCACCCGGCTGAGATGCCTACTCAGAAATCCACCCAGAGTTGGTCTGTTTAAAATCAGTCTCCAATGAAAACCAAGTGAGCGGACCCCGTGGGAATGACGATGGCAGCCTGCAGTGGGGGTGCAGGGCTCCTGGGCTCACGTGTCACAGACTCCAAGTCCCCCCCCTCCCCCGCCAGACTCTCCTTGTTATTCTTCACCAACAATGTAGCCAAGACCTCTCTGCAGGGAATGAGTCTGTCCTGGGAGATAACCACAGGCCCAGTTTCCAGGCCTGCAAGGAGCATCACAATCCATTCTTGTTAGGTGTTGGGCAGCGGTCAGACGGGGGCGGGCTCAGGGAGACCTTTTTGAGCGCTGGCTACCTGTCCACACAGAGCCAGGTACGAAACTGGGCGTGTGAGTTCCTGTCCTTGGAAAGGTTCTGACCTCATCCAAGCATCTTTCTGGGGCTGGGTGGGAGGAGAGGAGACAGGGACAGTGGCTCGGCCCAGACACAACATGAACACCTGCTTTTGCCAGAACCACCCAGGGGTGATGACCGCACAGGTTCCGCAGAAAGGCCTCGAATAGGCCAGATACTTCCAGATATTTCCAGATACTCTGCTCCTTTGGCAGGCGTGATTAGTGATTTGGGCTTTAGAAAATACCCACAGAGTAAGAGGAACAGGGACCGGCATCTGTTGAATATCTAACATTTACCAAGCCTTATCCTCTGTCTTTCTCCTGACCACCATGGGAGGAGCCAAGTGCTATTTTTCCGGAAGCCCCTGTTGCCGAGGCCAATGAGCAAACTGAGGTCCAGGACGGGGGAGTCGCCTGGCTGACATCGTGGGTGGGTCCGACTGTTCCATGTTGATGTGGGACCCTGAAGATCAAAGCAGCAGCGGACATGGGTGGCATGAGGTGAGAGGGGCAGGCACAGTGGGAAGGGAAGGGGAGGGGCGAGGAGTGCAGCTGCGTGTCGGCTGGAGTAGGAGGGGGCATCCAGCCCCGAGTGGTGCTTCTGCCCTGCCGCTGGGGAGGTGAGAGACTCTGGGGAAGGATGTGCCTAGTCGGAGGCAGTGTGGACCAGGAGGAGGGAGGGGGAGACGGGAAGGTGAGGTTCCGTAGAAGGACTCTGAGTCACACCTGCAGCACCCTCCTCCGGACAGATTCAGTTGCTAACGAGCACCCTTAGAGTCGGGAGACGGGAGAGGGAAGAAGTAAGGAGGAAGCCTGAGTCTGCGTGGTAAGCACCCCAGGCAACCCTGGAACATGGCTGTGTTTGCCCTTCTACTTGAGGGGCCTCTTACCAGTGCTCCAGAGTGCTCCAGAGTGCTCCAGAGTGCTCCAGAGTGCTCTCTGGGTGTTTAGAAAAATGATCCTCTGCTAATGGTATCTGGATACATTCTGATGACATCATAGCAGACATCTGGGGAACGCTCACAATCTGCCAGGCACACCATCACTTAGCTTTCCCAAAGCCCAGAGGGATGAGCGTGACAATGGCCGTTGTCATTACTGTCATGCCTTTCTTAGAGAGGTTGAAACCACAGCTCAGCGATAACCCAGAGAAAGCCACCCAAGACCCTCGCTGGACTTTACTGTCTTCCTTCTGGGACATTATTCTTATTGGCTTCTGAATCTGTCCCTTCTGCCAAACCAACTGAGTACAGTGACTGGGAAGCCTCAAAGAGGAGTGATCTGTGTGTATTCCCTCCCTCCCTCCCTCCCTCCCTCCTTCCCTCCTTCCCTCCTTCCCTCTTTCCCTCCCTCCTTCCTTCCCTCCTTCCTTTCTTCCTTCACTCAGGAAATGTTTTTAAGCTTCCTGTGTGTATCAGGTAGAGTGTTGGGCTCTGGAAGGAGAGTGATAAGCAAAAACCCCACCGTCCCTGTCCCCAAACTGCTTACTGCCTAGAGGAACAGACAGGAATTGAAGAAACAGCCGCGGACATTAATGCGTAGCTGTCGTGAATGCCCACACTGTTCTGTGCAGTGAGCTGCTCAGGTCTGCATGGCTGAGAAGGTTCTTCCAGCATCAGTGGGCACTGCACTGTGTGGGCCCAGGGAGAGGAAGACCAGGCCATGTGCAGGAGTGTAGGGGTCCAGGTCTGGTGGGTCAGCAAGCCTGGGAGGAGGCAGAACTGAGAAAGGGGAGAAGGAGAAGGCAGAGAGTGAAAAATAGCCCAGGCCCACCTTCTAGCACTGCCCGGCTCACTGTGTGGACAGCAGGCACTGTTGGGAGGAAGCTTTTGGGGGAGGAGAAAGGCTCAATTGTTAGGGCTCAATTGTCACCTACCTGTGAATTAACCCTTTTCTTTATTTCTATTTTTGTGAGTGGAAAAGCAAGGACTCCAGCCCTCCTAAGGCCTGGGGGGAGCTGGGGAGCTTTGGGGAGGAAAACGGGCTCTGTGGGGGCTGAGGCTGGATGGGCATGCAAGGGGCATCTGTGGGCCAGCTTCGTTCCAAGCCAGGAAGCCCGGGCCTCTCCACCTGCCGCTGGGGTGCAACGGTATTGCTAATATTTTAAGTTGCCCGGGAGGGAGATAGCATGGTCTGCAGCGATGTCTTCAGCTGTGAAGGGGAACAGTGACTGTATCTACACATCCCAGTATGTCACCGGACTCTTAAAGACTAGCCAGGCATCCTGGCTGTAACGGCCCGTGCAGAGCTCTCTCTGGAAAGCACTGTGGTGGCCGCGGGCTGCGTCCTGCAGGAAGCACACGGGAGCACAGGCACTCTCCACTGTCATTTTTCAAATCATTGCCATTATTTGATACCTGCTGCTTCCCCTTTGCCAGAAAATGCATATAACTTGGGTCAGGAAAATAACATTTTTTTTTTCCTAAAAGGCCCTTGATTGGGTAGAAGACTTAAGAAGAAAGATCATCAACTTCTGTTCTCCACGGGCTGGGAATTTTTTGGTTTCTGCCTGTGAGTTCCTGGACTGACAAAGCCTGTAGCAGAAATGAAGGCGTTGGCGGGAGGTGGCTTCTGGTTCACCAGGTGCAGCAGGGAAAGATGCCAACTGACTGTCCCCCAATTTACAAACCTGCTTTGATTGTGCTAGATACCATGGCTCTGCAGATTTGGGGTGAGGAGCTGCCTGACTTCTCTCTGACTCATGAGAAATTGTAGGTGCCCACAGAAAAGAAGCGACTGGGCTGTGCTGTGCTGTGTGAATTGCCCAGCCCTGAAATTGTGCCTGCAGAAGGCTTCAGAGATCACATCAGGAAAGGAAAGCTGTATCCTGATGAGCCCCCCAACTTCCTGGAGCAGGTGAGGGTGCCTCTCTCCTGAGTCAGGACCCCCATGTTGGGCGGAGGCTGGGGCAGTGGAATCAGCCCCAGGTGCAATCCACTTCCCCTTGAGTCTGGTGCCTCCCTTCTCTGCCCTGTGCTGTTGCTCAGACCCCGATGAGATTCAAGCCACAGAGGCTAAATGTTTGCTCAAGATGCAATTTTTGCTGGGGGAAAAGGATAAGTAAACCTTCTAGTTTCACTTAAAGTCAACTTAAAAATCCCTCCCTTTGGAGGTCACACAGCTGGGCCATACGTCCCTTTCTCATTAGCTTTGTCGGTGGGGGATGCCTCTGACCTCAAGTGTGAGTGAAGGTGATAACGGTTGCCAGGGCTACTCTTTAGGGACTGGAAAGCTGCTTTGATGAGGAATACTGAGCTTCATTGGACCTGCAGAGGTCTAACGGGTGACTGGAGTGGGACCTCTGTCTTCGTGCTATGTCTGTCCCCTTTGCTGTCCTGACTTTTGCGATGGACTCCTCTCGTCCCTGCACATACAGGTGTTGATGCCTGTTGGAGCCGGTGTGTGCTTGCTTCTCCCCACCCCTGTTTTTGGTGCCCCAAGCATCTCAGGTCCTTCTGTCCTGTCATGAGGCCCAGGTGGAGCCACAAGGCCAGGATGTGCACAGGGTGCAAATTAACCGTGACCACCCAAAGGTGCAAATCTCTTGCAAGAAAAACCATCTTTAGGAATGGTGCCCTGGCCGCTGGAAACTGCCAGACCCTAGCTCGCCCCAGCAGATCAACACAAGCTTGCATCTCTTTTGTTTTGGGCGCGGGGAGCAGCCTGGTGCCTCCATCAGTGATGACTCCCATCAGATGAAGCCCCAATCAAAGCCTTGCATGTGCGCATGCTCAAAACACCCCTCCGAAGACGCAGGGTCCCACCTCTGGTTTGTCTGTGCTGTGGAGCCCGCTCCAGGAGCTCGGCACAGATATGACACCTGAAGTCCTGCAGGTCCCAGCCCTGCCCTTGGAGCTGCAGCAGGTAAGGCTGAGGCCCTGGTCATCTCAGGAGCTACGGGGAGGGGGTGGAGTGAGCGAGCCAGGGCCCACCGGGGTTTATTGCAGCCTCCCGGGTGCTGTGGGTTTTCTCTCCCTTATTTTTGTTGAGTCTCAATTAAGCCCATTGTGCAGATGAAGAGGCTGAGTCTCGGAGAAGGCAAAGGGTTTTCTCAACCACACTGAAGAGGAAGGAGTTCACATTTGGAAGGAAGGTGGTCACCGTTGTGAATCCATCTTGGACTAAACTGGAGAGTCCAGTTGGTCCAAAGGGGCTCTTGGAACCAAGAACATCACTGCCAGCTGTTGGGTCCCAGCTCTGTGCCTGCGCCTCTGTAGATGAGGTGCGTTTGCACATAGAAGAGGGAGGTGCAGCCATCCCCACACCACAGATGAGGAAACCGTGGCTCACAGATACTAGATGCACTGCCAAGGAGGCTCAGGAAGGGCCAGAGCTCAAGTCAAAATCCGTGACTGTTTGATCCCAAAGCCCAATTTCTTTACATGCTCTTTTATGTTTTAAGGGGACCTCTTTTAATGTGGGGTGGAAAATGAAGAGCAAAATGAGTAAGAATTAATGAGCATTGCTGCCCTCATGGAGCTTATCTTCTAGAAGGTAGAGAGAACCAATGAATAAAGACAGCCAGTAACTCGTATAGCTTACTAGAGGTCAGGAAGGGAGGGGAAAACCAAACCAGGAAGGGGAGCTTGGCAGGAGGCGAAGCTGAAGTTTGGATTTGATGGTAAGGAAAAGGTCTTGCTGAGAAGTTGGATTTTGAACCCTGGGCAAGTGACTGGAGTGTGTCTGAGGGTAACTGGGAGGGTAACATGCCAAAAATATTAACAGCAATAATGATGGTGCTCAGCTACTCTGGAACATCAGCGGTTCTCAGAGTAGCTAGAAAAGCAGGATCAGCATCACCTGGATCTTGTTAGAAATGCAAATTCTCAAGCCCAATCCCAGAACTTCTCGGGTGAAGCCCATAATGTGTGTGTGTGTGTATTAAATACATTTTTTTGCAGTGATGTACATACTGCAAAATTCAATGCTTTAGTGTGCATCTCCACGAGCCTTCATACGCTCCTCCCCCCACACAGCTGGCCTGGTGGGGAAGAGATGAACAGCCCATCTTTCCCCAGGTCCCCTGCCCACCTCGGCTCTGGGCCCAGGACCTGCCCATCTCCACCCTGTTTTCTGACTTTTTACCTCACAGTTTTTGTTTTCACAAGATCCCCAGTTGATTCTGATTTACACTAGAGTCTAAGAACCACTGCGTTATTCCAGCTCTTCAACTTTACAAGGCATTTATGATACCCATTTTACCTATAGGAACTTCTCCTCGGGGCCTCTCAAGAATTCCAAATTAGCCTTTCTCTATGATGCCAAGCAATGCCACCTCCTGTGTTCAGGTTTGGGTGAGGGTTGAAAAAAATATGTGTGTGCTAAATACATGTTAAGGCATTTTTAAAAAATAAAATCTGTGCTTTAAAATTAAGTGCTGGTAAATAAATGCTTTCCCCCTTCATTATGGCTACAACATAACAAAAGCAAAAGCTTTTCTCAGTGTTGGAGCCCTGTTCCTTTCCTTCTTCCAAACAGACCCCTCTGGATGGATGTAGATGGACTTTCTTTCATTAAATTCATATTGAGAGATTTTTATGTATTTACATTATATCAAAGCAGTCTCAAAGCATCAAAACAATGCAGAGGTTTAAAGATACAAAGTTTGTCCTCCAACGTCTGATTCTACCATACTCTGTGATTATTCCATTTGAAGTCTGGCAGACAGACTTTTTTTTTTTTTTTTTTTTGGCAGAGACATCTGTTATGGATTGGATATAAGGTGTCTTCCAAAATCTCCTGTGGATGTTCAGAGGTGAGATGATTAGATAATGAGAGCTGTAACCAAATCAGTGGATTAATCCATTTGAAAGAATTACTGTACAGGGTGGTGACTGTAGGCAAGTAGGGTGGGACTGGAGGGAGAGGTCACTGGGGGTGTGCCTTTGGGTTTTATATTTTGTCTTGGGTGAGCGGACCCCCCCTCTCCCGCTCCCTCTCCCCCTCTCCCTCCCCCCCTTCCTGGTTGCCATATCCTGAGCAGATTTCTTCTGCCATGTCCTTCCACCATGGTGCTCCATCTCAGGGCATGGAGTTGGCTGACTGTGAACTGAACCGAAACTTTGAAAGGGTGAGCTCAAATAAACTTTCCTCCTCTAAATTGTTCTTGTCAGTATGTTGGTCAGAGCCGTGTAAAGCTTAGTGGAACAACATCCATATGTAGAGAGGAGACCCAGTAGATTTGGTTTTGGGTCTTTTTAGGAAGAGCTAGTAAGTGATGAGTGCATTTACTCAGTACTTTTTTATTTGACATTGTCTGCCTGTGACTTACGTCTCTAGCAATCTGATTCAGGAATCTGAAAACCTGTTTTGTATATTTCATTCGTACACTGGGCTAAATCCAACAGACACCCCTTTAAAGGCATGGCTGAGTTTAAAAGAATGTAAAGGGCATTTCTGGGGTCCAAAAGGAAAGGAAAATGAAAACTCTAGTGAGAAGCCGTCATCTTCTTTTTGTCTTCTGCATTATTAAGGGGTTGGATTTTAAGAGCCCCGTGGAGATACAGTATGTGACATTGGCTCCCTGAGAGGGTTAATTGCAATGAGGACACCTGCTAAAACTAAAACTCATGACTTTCCAATTCTCCGAGGGGTGCGCGTGAGGAAATTGTGCTGATCAGGGTGAGGAGACGACGAGGGATATGCTCACCTTGTCTTCTGCTCTGTGTGGGAATCTCTCACGGAGACTTATTATTCTCAAAATAAGGAGTTGGAGCTATGTAATCCAACCAAGTTTAGGGTTAACATTTGTAGTACCTACATGTTCTAGAAGCCCCCAAAGTAAGAAATTACGTAAGTGATTTTGCCGTGCATGATCAAATCTTTTGGCAGGAAATGCTCTCCAGCCTGACAGCAGAGGATTCCCACAGATGAAGTCTTACTGTAGATGAGTTCAGGATGAAAACTCACAAGATGCACAGTGTACTATGGGAGAGCAGGCCAGCAGACACATCAGCAGAATAACTAGGTCATTACATACCCCTGATATTATTGTTCTCTTGTATGGCAATTATTAAGTGCACACTTTTAAAATGACTAAAGCTGTAAAAGAAAGAAAAAACAAAAAAGATTTAAAAATTTTTTTCAGACAGCTTTATTGAGACATATGTCACATTTTATACAATGCCCTCATTTAAAGGATAAAATTCAATAGCTTTTATTATGTTTTCAGAGTTCTGCAACCACCACTTCAGTCAAGTTTAGAACATTTTCGTCACCCGAACAAGAAACCCTGTAGCTATTGGTGGTCATGCCTCATTTTTCCAGTTCTTCCTAGGGACCACTAATCTACTTCTTCTTTTTGTAGACCTACCTGTCATAGACATTTCATATAATTAAACAATATCTCTTCATTTGTGGCTGACTTTATTCATTTAATATGTTTTCAAAGTTCACCCATATTCTAGCAAATATCAAAACTGCATTTTTTAGAACTGCATAATATTCCATCACGTGGTTATAACACAATTTCATTATCCATTGATCTGTGGATGGACTTTTGAATAATGCTAATATGAATATTCATGTACAAGTTATTATATGGATATATATTTTATTTTTCTTTCTGTATAGTAGAGGAGAATTTTTGCAGCTATAATTTATTTGACTGAGGATATTCCCTTTTAATCCTTGTTTGCTAAATATTTTAAGCATCATTAATGGGTCTTGAATTCTATACAATTATTTTTGTATATTTTTTTAGATAAACATGTAGCTTTCTTTGATTTGTTATTTAATGATTTTTTTTAATTTTAATTTTTTTGGTACCAGGAATTGAGCCCCAGGGCACTTAACTACTGAGCCACATCCCCAGACCTTTTTAAAATTTTTTATTTTGGGACAGGGTCTCATTAAGTTTCTGAGGCTGTCTTTGAACTTGTGATTCTTCTGCTTCAGCCCCCTGAGCTGCTGGGATTACAGGCATACTCCATCATGCCCAGCTTATTTGGTGAATTATGTTTTCAGGTACTTTTTTGTGTTTATGTGCATACTGCTGAAAACGTGAAGTCCTCCTGCCAAAAAATATTTTTAAAGTTTTAAAGTCCTGATAGATTTGAAAAATAAAACAAGAAAACTTATAAAAAGTGAATAAAACATGTTAGATGAAAAATATCAGTGATTAAATTCATCAGCTAATTAGATCCAACTGAAGAGAGAGTTAGTGAATCCAAACTGAAATTGAAGAAATTATCCAGATGCAGCATACAAAGGCAAATAAAGAATGTTAAATCAAAATTAAGAAAAACAAGAATAGAGTGAGAGAAGCCAGTGTACATCTACCAGGAAAGAATTAAGAGAATAAATTTGAACAGTTAATGCTTGGGACTTCAACCGAGGCTCTGAGAGACAGAAATTCTTAGTTTAAATAAACAGAACAAATGTTGGGTATGAAAATTTAAAAAAAAAAAAACTGTACAAAGGCATGTTTCAATTGCAGAATGATAGAAAAATAGAGGCTCGGAAACATATCTGTGTTTTGCTTTTTATGCTTGAGTGGCAGTTTGATAAGGCAGGCATCACTCACAGGCTGAATCTGGTTTTTCCTTCATTTTGTAGATATTATTCTGTTTCTTTGCACATTGAACGTGCTGTGGAGAAGCCACCGTCATCCTGTTTTCAGTTCCTTTGACTTGCCCTTCCTCTTCCTCCTCTGCTGAGCTGAGGGACTGCTGATGATCCTTTGTAAACTTTTCTGACGTCCTTCAGTTATCACTGGGCAGAGGCGTTGAAGGTATGAGGTTTCTAAATTTATTTGTAAAGTATCACATAGTAAAGTTGACCTTTCTTGGGGGCCCATTTCTATGCTTTCTACCATGTACCCATGTAGATTTCTGTGACCACCACTATGATTAGGATACAGAACAACTCTCTTCTGCTCTGTTTATGGGCACACCCTTCTCCACCTTGAATGCAGGTCAGACACACATCTGCTCGACATCAGATTTTCTCTTTTCAAGAGTGTCACACACACGTGTGAGTGTTATCTCTTGAGTCTTCTGTTGTTCAGCCCAGTGCTTTTGAGATTCGTCCAAGTGGTTATGTATTAGCCGTTTATTCCTTTTTATTCCAGAGTAGTATTCCATAGAAAACATAGAAATGTGCCCCCCACTGTGCTCCGTGTGTTTACTCATTACCTATTGAATGACATTTGGATTGTTTCCAACTCGGGGTGATTGTGAGTAGAGAATCTATCCACATGTTTACAGTATTGTCTGAGCACAAGTTTCCATTTCTCCAGGGTAGGCACCATAGAGTGCAAAGTATAGATTTTTTTTTTTTTTTTTTTTGCTGATGGATATTAAGAGTACAATTGAATTATCTTCATGTATTTGTTGAAATGCAATCTTCCACATCTGTGTGGGTCTGTTTCTCCATTCTTTATTCTGTTTCATTGATCTCTGTGTCTATTTCTCTACGAATACCACCCTGTCTTGATTCCTGTAGCTTAATAAAGTCTTAAAATCAGATACTGTGAGTATTCAATTTCCTTCTTTTTAAAAATGAATGTAACTTTTCTAGGTCTATTGCATTTCTCTACGAGTTTTTGAATCAGCTTATCTATCTACAAGAAGTCCCACTGGGATTTTGCTTGGATTTGTGTCAAATTTATAGATCAATTTGAAGAGGACTGACTCTTTATTATATTGAATCTTCTAATCCATGGACACTGTTTGCCTGGTTTTTCGGGGCTTGCTTGATTTCTTCCATTAATCTTTTGTAGTTTCGCTATACAGATCCTATATGTGCTTAGTTAGATTTATAATTACATACATTTTTAGTTTTACAAGAGAGTGCTCCCAGAAGATGATACTAGTCTATCCATCTCCTGGTGGTTGAGAGTGTCGATTTCTCTATATTCTTATTTACAGGATATTGTTATGAGAAAAAAATTTGTTTTTGCTGTTGAGAATTGGACCCAGGGGTGCTTCCTCTGAAGTATATCCCTAGTCCTTTTCATTTATTTATTTATTTTTTTAATTTTGAGACGAGTTTCACTAAGTTGCTGAGGCTGGCCTCGAACTTGTGATCCTCCTGCTTCAGCCTCCTGAGCCACTGGGATTACCAAGTGCAAGCTACTGCCCTGACTTATCTTGAGTTTTCTTTTTTTTTGGGGGGGTGGGTACCAGGGGTTGAACTCAGGGGCATTCAACCACTGAGCCCTATTTTGTATTTTATTTAGAGACAGGGTCTCACTGAGTTGCTTAGCACCTTGCTTTTGCTGAGGCTGGCTTTGAACTCATGATCTTCCTGCCTCAGCCTCCTAAGCTGCTGAGATTGTCAGCTTAATTGAATTGAGGGATGTGCCACTGCACCTGGTTCATTGTTAGTTTTTAAAGTTGTTTTGCTTATTATATAAATTTATTTTAAAGTGATGTATTTTGTTGAGTAGGCAGGATCATCTTAGTCCATCTCTTTCCTTCTATCCCGTTGAACTTAGAATGAACGTCCTGGATTCAGAACTTCCAGATTTAGTGCATACCCTGTATTGCATGGATAGCTCCTAAAATCCCACCTCTTCCTGCCTCAAAAGAAAAGCTGCTGTGACCCTAACTTAACATCTTTCAGATTTTCTAAGGGGTAAAACTGACCTGTTTCTAGATGAACTTACTTTAGCTCTAAGTTTCCCTAAGTTAGTTCAGAGTGTATGTGCTGTAGACTAGTTACTAGAGACCCATGTTAAATTTTCAACCGCCATATTGACGTGAGATGTAAATTTTGGGAAACAACCTTGCTGTCTAGACCCCGATTCTTGTAAGTTCAATGAGACTGACAATCCACAGATTGTACTTGTTCTGTAGTTCTCTCTCTCTCTCTCTCTCTCTCTCTCTCTCTCTCTCTCCCACACACACACGTGTATGTGTGTGTGTTTATATATACACATTGTGTGTGTGTGTGTGTGTGTATATATATATATATATATATATATATATATAGAGAGAGAGAGAGAGAGAGAGAGAGAGAGAGAGAGAATATCAATCATACTGCTCATGTAGGAAAGAGAGAGAAAACCAACAAGAGGAAATAAAAGAACTAAAAAGGAGAAGAAGAATCCAACATCTGATTGCTGCCTTGTGGGCGATGACCAGTTGTCTAAATCAGGAGTCACCCCCCCCCCCTCCAGAGCCTTCCCAACAGGGAGTGGATGACATCAGTCACCTCCGAAACCAGTCCAGGTGTCTGACCTCCTGATGGCAGAAAACCCATTTGCAGGCTCCAGGACAGCTGTGGTTAAAAACCTTCCTTTGCCATTTTTTCGGTATTGTGATCACACTTCCTTTGCACAATAGACCAATAAATGTGCTAATCTTGTTGATTTCATATGTAAATGTGGCTTTTGAAAATGCCAATTTCCTGCAGGCAACAGGTGGTACACAGAAAATGGAGGAAAAAAATAGTAATTTTGCAGTAGAAGGAAAGGAGTTTCAGAAATACCAAGACACTTTCAATTCCACAGTTATTTATGGAGACCCCAGTTGGGGGTCGGGTGCTGTCCATGGTGCTGAGGATTCAGGCATGCGCAAGATACCTAGTGTCACCAAGGTCAGTGAGGGTCTATAGCAGATGCTCAAGAAGATCCCAGGAAGCGCTGGAGCTCGGGTGCACTCTCTGCCAGGCTCCAGGACCACTTCAGAGGCCAACTAAACCGGGTCCTTTTAGCATCTGCAAGACGTGTGGCTGAGCACGGGCATTTATCTTCGAGTTTCTAGTTAACCCCAATTTTTACTAATCTGGCAAATTACCAACCAGGTATTTGAATACAATAATGTCACTGTTATAATAACAGGATATTTATCAGAGGTTTTTCATATTGATTATTTAATAGTCTTTTGTTTAACTTTTCCTTTGAGAAAGTGCTAAGATAGATTTTTTTTTAATGAGATCAAATTGATCAAATTTCCCTTTGATTGGATGATGATTTTAATGTCACACTTAAGAACTCTTAAACGTGTCCTAGCTCCTGAAGATTTCCACCTCTGCTTTACTCTCGGAGGTGTCTGGTTTTATGTCTTACATTGAAGTCTATGACCTTAAATCTGTGTCTTCCCCGCCGTCAGGACTGCTCTCTAGCTACATCTTGAAACTGGGTAAAGTGAATCTTCCCACTTTCTTCTTTCCTTTCAAAATTGTTTGGCTGTTTGGCTCCTTTATCTTTCCAATCCAATGGGGGATGGTCGTCTTTTCAAGAAATGGTGGGGAAGAAATTGGAGGTTGGTAGGCTAAAATAAAAACTCCTTGGTTTTATGGTTAATTTTGGTTGTCAGCTTTATTGAATTGAGGGATGCTGAGAAAATTGGTAAAGCCTGCTTCCGAGTCCTCTGTGGGAGTGTTTCCAGAGATGATTGGCATGTGCCTCAGGGGGCTGAGTGGGGGAGGTGCCCCTGGACGTGGATGCCACTGTCAAATAAGCTGGGGCCTGGGGAAAGCTGAAGGGGGGCTCATCTGGCTTGAGCGCCACTCTTCTTGGGCAGTTGTATGTGTTTTACTGCTGTCACTTGCAGATATCAGGGCACCAGGGGTTCTCGGGGGGGCTTTCAGGACCTGGACCCTGGATTGGGGCTAGTCGATGGCCTCCAGGTCACTCTGGCTTTTGGCTTCTCCCACTGAGCAGCGGCCGGTTCCCCTGGCTCTGCTGTCTGCACACAGCCATTGGGGGTCTGTTCAGCCTCCAATCAGGTGAGTGATCTAACAGATCACCTCTTATGGCTCTGTTTCTCCAGAGAACCCTGACTCATACACACTTCTGAACTTCACACCTTGTGTTAAACTTAACTCAAAATGGACCTCGGTCTTACATGCATAATCATAAAATTTTAAGAAGAAAAAATCTCCAGAACCCAGGTTGTGCAGAGAGGTCTAACTGGGCACCGAAACCATGATCTGTAGAAGGAACGACGAATAAAGGACACCTCATCAAAATTGGAAACTTCTCTGCTGCTGATCTGCGAAGAGGATAAAAAGACAAGTTACAGAGTGGGAGAAAGTATTTGCAAACCACCTACCTGAGCAGCGATAGTATCTAGAATCTATGAAGAACTTCTCAAAACTCAACTGTAAAACATGCAATCCAATTAGCAAGTGGGCAAAAGACAGGAACAGACACTTCACCAAAGAGAATAACAGATAGCAAGCCAGCACGTGTAAAAGCTCAACAACATTAGCCATTAGAGACATGGAGATTAAAACTGCTGTTAGATGTCACTGTCCCCCTCTCATAATGGCTCAAAGAACAGGGTAGCATCACATGCTGTCCAGAATGCAGAGAGTGGGTCACATTGGCGTTGCTGAAGTGAAGGGTTCAGCTTCTCTGGCAAGCATCTTGGCAATTTCTTTTAAAGCGAGACACAGAAATTCCGTGTTTTGCATGTTGACCTTATGGCCAGCCATCCTGCAGGACTCTAATCCACTGTACCAATATGGCCGCAGTCTAGCTTGGCTTCTCTGTGATAATTCTTTGAACCATCATCCTTTGTTTATGACTATCCCATTCTTTTACTGAGTACTTAATATTCTATTGGCCAAAGCCCAATATCCACGTGTGGAGTGAACTTGGACTTCTAACTTCAAAGGGAATTCTTACTTTTCTACGCAGAATCCTAAGCAGATTGCGGTCTGCCTGCTGCCTCCTGGGGTGTGGGCCAGCCCTGTTCCCCCGACGCTGCTCCAGCCTCGGGCTCTTGGGCTATTTCTGAAGTGGAAGCTGCTGGGCCAGCATCAGGTCAGACTCAATGCCCGACTTTGAGCTCCCTCCTCCTAGGGGCGGGGATTTCCTGTTCTCTCCCCGACCTTCCTGGGTTTATAGACAATGTTTTATTATTACATTTAACTGAGCATTTTTGCAGTTGAGGGGGTGGAGAGAGAGCAAAACCAGCTCAGTCTGCCATATCCATAGAAACCGTCTCATCTTATAATACTTTTTTCAGGAAGCAAAATATTTTTGATTTCCAAATTGCTCTCCTGATTTAAGGAAATATAACATGAGAATAACTGAACGTCTTCTTTGGGGGGTCCTACCAGCGACATCATTAGGACATCAGTGCCTCTCTTATGGGGAGTCTGGGATGGTTAAATGAAATGATGCCAGGTAACAAGCTTATTCCAGTTTCTGGGTCATGGCAGTACTCGGTCATTGCTAATTATTATTATAATGATTCCAATTATCCACTCTATCTGGAGGCAACTACTGCTCTGTTGGAGTAACTTTTTTCTTATTTAAGTATATATATTTTTAAAATTATAGAATTGTTTTAGATTTACAGAAAATTTGCATAAATCATAGTGTCCCCAAATACCCACCACCCGTATTCTCCTATTGTTGACACCTTATATACCACTGTAGAGTTATAACAACTAAGGAACACATTGGTAGTATACTACTAATTAGACTTCACACTTAATTTGGACTTCAATAGTATTGACCCAATATCATTGTTGAATTTGTATATGTATATGTATATACATACACACACATGCACATATATATGTATGTATATGTAGATACATGTGTATGTATATGTATGTGTATATATATATATAACATATATAAATATATATGAAAATATATACAAATACAGATATGGATATATTTATATCATCTCTATCTATCTCTGTATCTCTCTATACACACACATATTTGTGTGTATAATAGATTATAATCTTAAATCCTAAAAGATCCTCATCCTGATGGATTCTGTTTTCTTAATCTTATAAAGAGGAGAGTAAGGTTCAGACAGGTTAATGAGGTGCCTGAGGCTGCCCAGCAGGTGGGAGAGCTGGGGTTCCCAGTTGAACAGCACCACCTCCTGTGGGCTCCACCCTGGGTCACTGCTGACTAAGGACCACGGTGGTAAGAACGCTTTAAGATTTCATAAACCTTAGTACTTTTCCTAAGTTTGTTATTTTTTATCAACACCTATCATCCCTTTGGTGGTAAAACTCCTAAAACAAATATTGGAGACCTTCCGGGCGGAGGCGGCCTGGGAGAAGAGTGCTGGGGATGCTGTGTCCTGCTCCCATCCAGAGCTTGGGAGAGTAACTCTCTAGAGGGCCAGAGCGGGGACAGGAGGTTTAGGGATAGAGAAAAAATAGCCAAACCCCTGGAGACCAGCAGGCACAAGCCAGGGACTGAAAGGCACCAGGGAACCTCTGTATTTTTCAGCCATGTACCAAGGAGCCTTTTGGAATGCATCTGCTCTTGAGCTTGGGGTTGTAAAATAACAGTGACAATATGTTGATAACAGCATACCGTAATTATGCCCCCAGAGCATCCCTGCCCGTCAGTCCCGGCTCCTTCCTCTGTCTCCACTGGGCTTGCTTCCAGTTCTCTTTACGGACGGTCCCTGCTCATGTCGGGGTGGATGGATGGCTGGGCACGACCGAAACATTCACGGTTATACACTTATTGATCAGCTTCCATAAAATGCCCTCATATTCTTCTAAAGTTTGCTGCAATCTGATGTCCTGATTACTGCCTTATTAGGTTCTGCCTTGGACGGAATTACTAAGCCAAATTGAAATTCATGGTTGTTAGGAGCCATTTCCCAGACATCACTCAAAAGCGAGTCAAGAGCTGCTCCTGGCCTGCCTCTGCCCGTTAGATTCCGGGCCAAGACACGCATCCCAGGCCGTGCCCGTTGATGGGAGGTTGTTGCTCTATTTAAGACCTTTGCTGGGTGTGTTGTGGTTTGTTTCTCTTGTCACATTTTCACCAACTCCTAAAATCCCGACTCCCGCCTTGCTTGGCAAGGGAAGCTCATATCTCTGTTGCCTTATTTAGCAGGTGCCCAGGCCAATTAGAGTTCCCCTGCCTGTTCCTCCCCGCTCAGACCAGGTGGAGGAGAATGAGTAAGACCAGGAATTTCTCTGTGTTTATTTTTAAACAAAGCCTCCTTAAAACTCAAAAGATTTCATCTCCTTCCTCAGGAAGCTGGCACCTACCTGGTCCAGGGACATATTACATCTTTGTCATTCAGCCTCGGGGTCACCAGCCCTCCTCCCCTCTGTTCAGTTCATGCTGAAGGAAACTCATTTGCTAGGTCTGCATGGAGAAGAGCGTCGCCTCTGTGACCCGTGGGAGTGGGCTTCAGAACCACGCTCAAGTCAGTGGGGCACCTGTCTGGTTCTCCCCGTTTTTTGTCCTGTTTGTCACTTCCACAGAACTCAGACCCTGATGGACACTGGGCAGGGTGGGGTCAGCAGTGTGGCTTGTTTCAGGCCACGTGGAAGCAGTTCTCTGGGATTGGAATCAGATGGCCCTGAGCTCCAGTTCAGCACCATGCCTTACTGGCTTGTGACCCTGGGCAAGTGTGCCATCGTCTCCTGGAAACCCCATTTCTCACCTGGAAGTTAGAATCTTCAGTTTGCAGCGTTTCCAGGGAGGATCAAGCACATCAGTAGTGAAGTGTATGTAGTCTCGGGCCAGCCACGTGCCCATTGTAATCTTAAGATTAAGAAAACAACCTGAAAAATGTTAGCTATGCTGAGGCTGCGGGCTTTGGGGAAACAGTTTTGGACCTTAGAATGAGAATGTCCTTCTACCACTTACCAGCGGTGTGACCTTGAGCACAGAGCAAAAGTTTCGAGACTCATCATCCTTACTTGTACAAAAGGAAGATTACATGAAATACATAGCGTATGTGTAGGGCCTGTTAGTGTTTTCTGGTTTTTGACTTTAACTTTGATCAACACTCGGGCATGTTATTTAATGTGGCTGAAGTTTGTCTGAGAAGGTGTCATGTGGGTTGGTAGTCTTAAGGTGACCAAGTACTTGAAGAAGAGCCACACTGAAATCTTCTCTGGCCTAAGCCACACACACACACACACACACATAAACACACAAAAAAACATGTAGGTGCATGCATGTGTGGACTTCATCTTCCCAAACCTTTTCATCCCTTTTATTCTTCCCACCTGTGATCCACGGCTGGCCTGGGCTGGCGAAGTCAGAGGTCCTTTGTTGTCAGGATCGGCTGTGCTCTTTGTGCCTACGAGACCTGCCATCGGTGCGCAGAGAGGGTGGCTTCTTTCACTGCCCCTCCAAAGACCCCAATTCTGGAGATGTTGAAATCCCCACTTTATGCCCTTATTGCCACAGGGATGGACATTGAACCTTTGCAATTCTGGGAAAAGAATATGAGAGAAAAACTCCACTTCTTCTGCAAATACTCCCCTCCATGAATTTGACTGCTCTAGCTTCCCAGCTCTGCAGGAACCTGGCTTTCCCTTGTCACCAGAATGGGCCTTGGTGCTTCCTTGGCCAACGTGGGGACGACTTGGCTCCTACTCCAGATGAGGATGTGGGGCGGTGCTGAGAGGGGCATCAGACACAAAGGGGCTCGTCACATGTGAAGGATGAACTAGTGGTGGTTCCTTCCCCTGTTGCTCCCTGCTTCCCAGGCCTGCAGCATACAGCTCAGGGCAGACTCTTGCATACTATGCACTTATCACCACAGGGCCTTTCTGGAAGCCATATGAGGTAGGCATTGCTTTCCCAGAGCTGCCAATGGGGAAACTGAGGCTCAGCTGGGTGACTTGCCCAGGTCATGGCTACTATCTGGCAGGATTCATGTCTCCTTAAGTACCTGGAGCATCGGGCCTGGAGTGCATAAGCTGGTGAAGAACTTTCTGAAGGATTTGATTCCTGAAATCCATGATCAGGTCAAAAAGAGTGAAAGAATGCTGTACAGCGAGAAGTGACATCTGGTTAAGTACGTGCAGCGAAGGGTACTGAGTGTGCGCCCATCGACTCGACTCTACGTGGTTGCAAGGCAGTTGCCTTCGTGTGGAGTCTCGGTCCTTCGCTGAGTGTTAGGCTGCAGATGCCTGAGACTGGGCCTCACAAGGCAAAGCTGCTTGACCTCCCAGAAGGGACTGCAACAGGCAGGGCCTGGTCCTAGGACCTCCAGCAGAGGTTCTGGAGTGTGGCCGGTCCCTGCTCCGGTCTGATCTGTGGGATGAGTCTGGAGCTCTCAGACTTCTCCCTAGCCCAGCAGGGGAGTCAGCAAGTGTCACATCCTTCTGCAAAGCTGTGACCATTTTCTTGTTTTCTTCATTTGTGTTGCATGCCTGGTCGTCGGGACACAAGCTATGTCAATTAAATCCCGTCCTGTGCCTCTGCCATGCAAGACTGATTGTGGGACGGTCTTACTGGACTCCCACCTCGTGCTTGTCAGAGGCTGGGGTGCCACCGACCCCACGCCCGGGAGACTGAGTGCTGCCTGTGTTCCCCTGCCAGCAAACCCAGGGTCACCAGCCTCATCTGCCCTCCAGGGGTGACCTCTCTGCTTTCTGGCTAGTTTTATTGGCAGAAACATGCAACTTAATCCCCGGCCTGGACCCCGCCATCTGTCACAGCGTCCTGTACCCCAGCAGGGGCTGAAGAGCTTTCTGGCTCACAGGAAAAATCAGGCAAATGGAGGGGCCTGAGGGAGGAGGTGGAACGACTCTGCACATGGGGACACAACGAGGGAGCCTCTCGGACATCTGGGGACCCACGGCCCCACGACAGCTGCCTGCCTGGCTTTCCTCTCGAGGGTGTTCTTCCCTCACTTGTCCTCATCATTTCTACCTCTGATTCCAGAACCTTCCGTATCACTGTCTCCTTGAAGAGCCCTCCTACAGGTATTTTTGGTGTACCCACAGACCCCCTGAGATCACTTTTGTCAGTTTTTGGCATTAGGAAGCTCCCATCCCAACAGGAGTCCCCACCTCTCTGTGCCACCTGGGGCAACTGAATGTCTCACTCTGTTGGTCCCCAGCATGGAGCTGAGGGATAATGGGATCAGCCACAGGCTCCTATTTGTGAACGGCCTCTGAGTGGGAGTCAGTGTTGGCATTTTGCTGATGAGGAAATCGAGCCGGGTTCGGATGTCCTGGGCAGGACACACGGCTAGGAGTGGCGGAATCTAATCAGGGGTGACTTATCCGTCAGCGTTTTCCTTGGTGCTGGGGACCCAGTGGGGCCTTGGACGGGGTTTTTGCTCTGATAGGCAGGCTCCGTACACATAAATGGGTCGAAGCCTTTAAAGTAGGCAAGGGGCGGGCGTCAGTCCCGATCCAGAATAGGCATTCCGAGTTTCTGTCCCCCTCTCATGTGGAGTCTGGAGGTCACACTGAGCCTGTCCTTCATCTTTTCTGCGTGTGATTCTTCTTCTGCGGTCACTCCTTCATCTTCAGAGCCTCTCGGCCTATTGAAGTCTCATTCGTCCTTCAGGCCTATTCAAATGTGCCCCTGGGAAGCTGGTCCTGAATTGCAGGCTTAGGAGGAACCCACCGAGGGAAGGTTTGGTCACGTCCTTCAGAGAACACGAGCGTTGGACTCAGGCCTGGTTGTGTCTCAACTCTATAGACGCTTGTGACCTCAGGCTTCTTTGCCTGACCCCTCTGGGCTCCAGGTCCTTTGTTATAAAGCAGGAATAACAATGCTGACCTCATAGGATTTTTGTGGAGAATAAACAGAATAAGGCGTTATTACGTGGCATCTGGAAGGTGTTCTAGAACGTTCTACTCACTCTTCCCCACTCCTTTCTTTAATGTCTATTCCCTTCAATTCCAGAATGACCTCATAAGATTCAGTTTCTAGGGCCAGCTCAGGTGCAGGTGATCAATTGTCTGTTCCAGGTGAAGTGTGACGGCTTCCTTGGTGGCACCTGAAGATGGTCTTTTCCCCCCATAGCATGAGGGCAGAGAAAGATGGGGGTTGAACCTGGGAATCAATTAGGGGAGATTGTGTTCTCAGCCCAGGCAAGGCTGCGGTGCCCAGGCCAGGCCCTGGCCAGCAGAGAGCAGGACCTCAACCTTGGACGGGGATATCTGCAGAACACTGCATTTGTACCCCTTGTCAAAGACCCAACTTGTTGTTAGTCAGGACTGATAAGCAAGAGGCCATCACAAGACAGAAGTACCCAGAGAGGGGATTAGTCCAGGTAAGTTTCAGGGGAGCCTCACATCAGTGGGCTCTTGAGGATTCAATGATCTGGGGCACAGAGGAATCTCTTCCAAATAAAAGCCAAACACTGTCTTGTGTTCTTTTGTTCCTGAAGAGGAAATGCGGTGCTTGGCAGGGTGTTTGGGGTTCTGGGGGCAGCACATGTTGCTCTTGGGAATTCTGCTTTGCCTTATTTACCTGATGACATGTGGCCCTGCTCATAGGCTTTATTGCTAATAGCCAGGATACAACAGAGTAGACACATGACCTGGCCAGGTGAGGCCAGCCAGCTGTCATTGCCCTGCCACTGAATTCAGCCACGGAGTCGCCATGGTGACTGGGACAGAGGCCATCACTGTGCTCCCCTAAACATCAAGGCTGATCCAGCTCTTGTTACAGCTGAATGTTCACTCTGACGGCCACAGAGATCAAGGCGGATTGCCCAACATGGCACCGTTCTGGAGGACCAACCAGCACCTTGGTGGCCTTGTTGTTGAGTGAATTACATTGGACCCTTTCACCTTGGAAAGGGCTGTGATTCATCTTGACTGGAATTTCTACTTGCATTATGTTATGGTTTGGGTATGTGGTGTCCCCCAAAAGCTCATGTGTGAGACAATGCAAGACATTCAGATGTGAAATGGTTACCTTATGAGAGTTGTAACCTCATCAGTGGATTAATCCACTGATGGACTAACTGAGTGGTCACTGTAAGCTGGTAGGGTGTGGCTGAGTCTCTGGGGTGTGCCTTTGGGTTTTTTGTTTTGTCCCTGTTGAGCAGAGAGCTCTCTTTCTGTTTCCTTTTGCCACATCCTGAGCTGCTTTTCTGTGCCATGATATTCTGTCTTGCCCTGGGCTCAGAGCCATGGAGTTGGCTGTCTATGGACCAAGACCTCTGAGACCATGAGCCAAAGTAAACTTTTTCTTCCTAAATTGTTCTTATAAGGCCTTTTGGTCACAGTGACAAAAAAAAGCTAACTAAAATGCATGCGTTTGCCTCTCCTATTGGTGTGGCCTCAGCCAACGCCACTTTCTGAGAGCTTAGAGAACATTTTATCTGTTTTCAAGGAAGTCCTGCATCATATTGTCTTGGACCAGGCAACCCACTGTATTGCAATGGAAGTGCCACAGTGGACACGGGACTGGGATAAACCGGCCACATGACATGGCGCACCACCCATTGAAATGCTTAAATAGCCATTTGGAAGAACACCTGAGGAAAGAGCTGGGGATGGTCCACGCCAGGATGGGACACAATCCTCCACCTTGCACTGCCTCGATCATTCTGCCTTGCCCCGTCTCCAGCAGGGAGCCTCCATGGGCCTGAGAACCGAGGGTGGGAGTAGGAAAGGCCCCACTTACCATCACGCCCACTGATGTGTTTGGAAAGATGGTGCCTCGCACTCCCCTAACGCTGGGCTTTGTGTGTTTAGAGGTGTTGGTTCAGAACTGGGGAGCATTCCCCCCATGGCACACAGATCCTATTCACTTCAGGCTTGGAGTTCCACGTGGTCATCTCAGGATCCTCCAAAGCAGATGGCTCTCCCTGGTGTGGGTGGGTCTCCCCCAGTCCTGAAGATCTGAGCAGAAAAGGTCATGTGCAAAGGACTCTGCTGCATGAAGTCTTGAACCTGGACCTTGGCCTTTTCTGCTTTTGGATCTGGACTAGAACATGGGATCATCTTGGGTTGAAAACCTGATGCTGTTGCTCTGGAGCTACACCATTGACCTTCCTGGCTCTCCAGCTTGCTGACTGCACATCTCGGGACTTCTCAGCCTCCGTAATCTTATGTGTTCGTCAGCTGTTCCTCACTGTGAACAAAATACCCAAGGAGAACAACTTAAAGGAGTAGGTATTTTTTGGCTCACGATTTCAGAGGTTCAGTCTATGGCTGGCCGAGTCCATTGCTCTGAGCCCATGGTGAAGGTGTGACAGAGGAGCTCTGCTCAGCTCATGGCAGCCAGAAGCCAGAGAGGGAAGAGGAGAGGGGGCCACAGGGAAGATGCCTCCTTTCAGAGCCCGCCACCAGTGATCCGCCATCTCCAGCCGTGCCTCACCTGCCTGCGGTTACCACCCAGTCAGTCCATGCAAACTAGGGGACCTGATTAGGTTGTGGCTCTCACAGTCCAATCATTTCATCTCTGAATATTTCTGCATTAACGTAGGAGCTTCTGGGAGACACCATTTATCCAAACCATAATGACATGTGAGCCAAGTCCTTACAATAGTTTTCTTTACACAAACACATAAATATATAAACATCTGTGCTTATGCAAACACAAGAATATATGCCTATAAAATATGTATGTACATCTTATTAGTTCAATTTATCCAGAGAATTCTAACTGATAACAGATGTAATGTTATGGACTTAATATTGCATTCCCTCAAAATTTGCATAAAGCTCTGTGATGGTATTTGGAGGCGGGATCTTTGACAGATAATCAGGTCTAGATGAGATTATGGGGGCAGATTCCTAGTCTGATGGGATCAGTGTCCGTATGAGAGATTTCAGAGAGTTCGCCTGAGTCTCTCCCTCTCTCTCCATGCACACACAAAGAAGAGGAGCACATAATGAGAAGGTTACCTTGCTAGCATCTTGACCTTGAATTTCTCAGCCTCTAGAACTTTAAGAAATGCATTGTTGTTTAAGTTGCCACACTATGGTGTTTTGTTATAGTAGCTTGAGGAAGCTAATATGCTTTTCTTTTAGATTTTCCCAGAAAAAAAGAGGCCAAACAGAGTCTCATAGAGGCTGTTCATAGAACTCACTATACGAAGCCCACGGGTCTGAACAGGGCCAAGGGAGACGTGTGCTGCCCAGATCCTTCCTGGGGTCAGAAGCCCTCAACCTCCAGCTTCCAGGAATGTAGAGACCACCCAGCGGAGTCCCGGAGAAGAACCGCCCTCAGCAGAAGTTCATGTCCTTCTAGGTTCATGCGGCATTGCCAGAGGTGTCCTGCATTGAGTGTCCAGTAAGCAAAGGAATACGGAGGCCCAGACCACGTTGGGACCACTCTGAATACCATCCCAGCATTGGAGCTCCCTGTGGGACAGGGTGACACCAGTGTCGTGACTGAATCCCGGCTCAGTTTCTCCCTCTGACCATCCTGCCTCCTTAATCCCTCACAGCTGATCCCCAGGGCACCCTCCAGTAGGTTTCCTTCCACCTCAGGGTGAGTTTCCTGAGAAACAGACGTTGGCACTTCTGGGGTTGATGAATGCAAATATTTTATTATGTCTACTTTACATGAAAGTCATAGTTAATAGACCTACTCTACACAAAATTAAAAAGTAAATATATCCCCTGCCTATAACATAAAGGAGAAATAACAGCAAAGCTGTATGAAATGAGACAGTTGTGCCTCTATCATTTAATAGGGAAATAATGCATTGAGTGAAGCTGTAGCTGAAAATAAGAAGTAATCAGATGCTTGTGCACAAAAATCACCACGAACCTGGGGTTTGCGTCATCCAGGGGACCTGTTTTGCCAACACCCCTCAAATGCTGCTGGGAACCCTGCTATGGGGGATGCTTTGTGAATTAGCTTTCAACTCTTGGGAAGTTCAGAGCAAAACTCATGCAATATTCTCTTGATTTACATGGTAATTGAACTCCTGGGTAGTTCAGTGTAAAATCAGGGCAAAAATTACTTTGTGTTTATATGTAAAACCAAGAAATAGTCTCAGCTCAGATAATTGGAAACTTATTTTTCCCCCTGTACAGGATTGCCTGCCAGGATGATTGGAGGTTGGGAGGGTCGAAGGGTAATTCTTGGGTGGCACAATTGTGAGCGTCGCAGAGCATCTAGCCAGCAGGTCCCTGCTCATCAGGCCCCCTATTACTGAGACCCAGAAGCAGTGCCCTTTATTTCCCCTGTGGTTTCTATATATTTGCTAAAAAGGAAGGCCAGTGGGCAAAGAGGAAGGAATTGCCCTGTCAATGTCCAGTCCAACATTTTACTGGTCAGCAGTAAGACCCCAGTTTGGACCCAAGCCCGCGTGACCTAGCCCAGAGCTGCTTCTACCATGCCACTCTCCCTTTCAGACTCTATTAGGATCCGAAGAGTGGCTTGCTTGACCCCTGGGGACCCGGCACCCACCTTCTCTTCTGAGCCTCATCTGAGGGGTGTTGAAAAGCGAAGCCTCTTCCTGAGACCCTCTCCATTTGGCTTCAAGGGTCATCCCAAGGTCATCTGCAAGGAGGCCCTGTAGTCTCTGCTAAGTTAATAGCTTCTATTTTCAGCACCGTGATTTCGGCTCCTCTGTTTTATTACTCCTTTGTCAGACAGGCAGCCAGGGTGGGCGAGTTTTACTTTGATGGTTAGAGTGCCCGGTAATTGGTGATTAGGTGGCCCAGGCTGTGTTTCAGCCATCACAGGGGCCATTTGTGGGGCAGCTACTCTGGCAAGGCACACACACACTTACCCTCTATTTTTTTTTTCCCCTTCTCTTCTCAGGAAGCTCTCTCCTATCCTCTACCCCTTTCTTAATTAGGCTGTTGTACTTCTCATCTGGAAACGCAGATCCTAGAGAGAGTGCAGGGGAGGGGGAGAGGTGCTGGAAAGAGCAGAAGACACCGACCGACACTGCCTTCTTTCCAAGTCCCCACTCCTGGCCATGTGGACACCATGGCAGATGGCTCGGCCTGCTGACGATCCCCTTCATCTTGTGGTATGTCTTAGGTGAAGGACCAGGAGGCCATGTGAGGCTCTGGATTGCAGAATTGGCCACAGAACTGATAAACAGACTCTGCACGGATTCTCCCTCAGCAGGCAGTGGAGACTGACCCACTGGCTTGAGTAATGAGGGGGGGGTTTCAAAGGCCATTGAGTAGCTCCTGCGATGGAAGCATTTGCTGAATAACCAGTTGGCAGAAAGTTAGGTAACCAAGACCTAGACCAAGACCTCTACCCTCCGTGTTAGAAGTACATGAACTGGTTTTGTGAATTGCCGCTCCCAGAGGACCAGTGGGAAGCGACTTCTGGCTTTCAGACTCTTAAGACTTAGATTTCTCCTCTGAAGGAGATGCAGGTTTCATGCCTTTGATTGAGCCCACTCCTCCAGTGACGAGGATCAAGGTATGGCATAAAGTGTATTTGGCCACTTCACCAGAGCAACCTGGAAGAAGGAAGGGGAGTTCACCAGACAGAGGCAAGATACCCAGATGAAAACCACAAGTATCCCCAGGGAACCCAGAACCAAAAGGTTATCCTGACCATTTTCTCAATTGATGCTAGAGAATGCACACCCCAGTCTTATTTCAGAACACATCAGTGATAGACAGCTCAGTATTTGAGGCCCCCCCGCACCCATGTTGAGCAGCCATGGGAGGAACTACTCTAGAATAGGGCTCAGCTGAAATCCACCTCCAGGTAATTTGTTTCTGTTGCTCTGTGTGTTTTTCTGGGGTCCCATGGATCAACTCTCATTCATGAGATGGTGCTTGAAGCATCTGATGACAGAAATCACAACTTGAAGGGTCACTGAATACACAGGCTTGAACCTAATTTCTGCAGCCATCTTCCACATGTGGGTGTGCCCTGGCCCATGAACATGAGCATTATCCAAGTCCAGAGCGACACAGCTCTCCATATAAATTGCTGAAGGCAGATTCCAACTTGTAGATCACGGTGTCGTTCAACCATTATTTTCAGACAATCTGTTCTGGGTCAGGTATTGTACCAGGTGCTGGGGATACATCCCAAGCAAATATAGACCTCTCTACCCACATTCAGATCTATTGTGTGGACCACTCTTTCCCCCTCAAACCTCCCTTTTAAGAGTCAGTTGGGCCTTTATTTTATTTACTTATATGCAGTGCTGAGAATCAAACCCAGTGCCTCACACATGCTAGGCAAGTGCTCTTCTACCAAGCCAAAACCCCAGCCCAATAGACAGTTTGGATGGTGAAACATGGAAGAGGAAACAGGATTGTTAGTTACCTCTCCCTCCCAATCCTAGAACATGCTCAGTTGTCACCTGAGTTTCCAGTAAAAAAAAAAAAAATGAAAATCCTTTTCAAATAAAATGTGTAACTAAATATTTGTCGAACATCTGCCGAGCGTCAGCTCCGAGGTTAGGCAATGAGACAGTTTTGTGTATTCTCCTGCTCTTGGCAGTGGGCTTGCTGGCCTGTTTTTCATGGATGAAGTGACTGAGGTCCTCAAAGGGTAAGTCAGTAGCCCAGTGACATGCTGGAATGAGGTAGAACTGTATCTCTTTCTGATTTATCAATTAGGAAAAAGTAGTTATATGCTTCTGAGTTTCATCACAGATAAAAAGACCACAAATCTCTGAAGGAAGACACCTGGTGTATTCATCACTGAAGTTCTAGCACCTGGGACATGCAAAGGGCTCAAGAGGTGTTGGGAGATTGACTAATCATGGGACTCTTGGGTCAGAATGCACCTTGGAGGACATGGAGGTCATCCTGCATCTTTTCATATATTCTGTATTTTTTCCTAAAGGGATGACCTCATGCCACCTGTCTGATATATTTGCAAGTGTCTCCTTGGGAAGGTTCTCCCCTCCCCTCCCCTCCCCTCCCCTCCCCTCCCCTCCCCTCCCCTCTCCTCTCCTCCCCTCACTTCCCTTCCTTCCCTTCCTCTTTGTCATACCTCCAGGGATTGAAGTCAGGGGCATTCAACCACGGAGCCACACCCCAGCCCTATTCTGTATTTTATTTAGAGACAGGGTCTCACTGAGTTGCTTAGCACCTTGCTTTTGCTGAGGCTGGCTTTGAACTTGCAATCCTCCTGCCTCGGCCTCCTGGGCCCCTGGGATTACAGGCGGGTGCCCACCACGCCTTGCTTCGCATTTCTTTATTTCTTGGTTCCTCGTTCCCTTATTTAAGTTCACTCTTGCACACACTCTCTCTTTTCCTGGAGGACTGTTTTCCTCCCTCAATTTCATTTTTCCCCAGAAAACACCCACTCCTCTCTTAAGCATCTCCTCAGGGGCCATCTCCTCTGTGAAGACTCCCTGGCTCTCTGATGCAGAGTCCCGCCCTCCTGTTCCCACCGTGCTTTGCACAGAACACCAAGGTACAGTCATCTAGCTGTGCTGCATGGTCTTTGGCTTTCTTCTCTCGCTTGGAAGTGTCCTGAGGGCAGGAGCCTTTTTCTCCTTTGCATATCCAGCAACTGATACCAGGGGTGTCACATAGTAGAGGGTCATGAATATTTGTCAAATGAATGAACGAAGGACATATTTTGCAACTGATCCAAAATTCAAGAATAATATTATGACCATTGACTTCATGAAATTCCCAATGTAAAATCATCATCAATGCAACTAAAGCTTAGTATTTGGTTTAATTTCAGAAAAACAGTAAAACCACCGGTCTCCACCAGAAGGAGATACGAGGAGCTTCCCACAGCCTTGAAGATGATGCTCCTTCGAAGTACGCATGGCTGGCGCTGCTGATATGATTTATGCATGTGCATAAATTTTCACACTTTAGCCATTGTTTTATGACTTAAGCAATTACCTAAGATCATTTTGTAAACCTGAAACCAACTAGGCAGGGGGCTCCTAATGTGAATCCTCTCAAGGAAAACCCAAACCTGATACCAAAAGGAATTTTTAGTTATCTCGTGGTTATTGTTTTACTCCTTGGAGGTCAACAAGTTTAGGGAGTCGGAAAGAATAGCAAGAAGTAGAAATAGATTGGAATTGGAGAATTTTTCTTCGTGAAACAGTTCTATAGCAAAGCAATTTACTGATTAAAGGCAAATCCTTTCTTTAAGGAGATGCTCATCATTTATTCCACATTTTCCTCCAGAAACAGGGTGTGTGTGTGTGTGTGTGTGTGTGTGTGTGTGTGTATCCCAAAGACATATGCCTAGTTTTCTAGAAGTTTCAGCCCTTCACATAATAAAACCTGATTAAGATCACTGTCATAAGGACGAGGACGAACATGGTCTTCCCCGTAGAAAGGACCCACGTAATAACAGCTGTCACTCACTGGGTCAGCTCTCCAGATACCATTTTACCTAATTGTCCCCAGCCAGCCCCTGTTCTTATTGTCACCCTCCACTGCCCCACCAGCATGGCGCATCATCCTCTCGTGCCTGATAGGAGGCCAACCCTGTCTCTTGAAGCTTGCACACACAACAGCCAAGACAGGCCTGCTCAATGCCCTCCCATGGCTCTGTCACTCAGGGAGGCTCTGGGGGACCTGTCCTCTGTGCCAAATGTCTGTTGGCCTCATTTGCCCTTACATCCTCCCTCCTTGTGCCTCTGCTCCAAGTCTTTCCGGCCTCTTGCTGCTCAAACATCCCGTCACCTCCCGCACCTCCCCCTCGGTCTCTGCCCTGGCTCTTTCCTCCCTGCAGACATCTGTCTGGTTTGTCTTTCCCTCCTCTGACACTGTACCCCTGTAATAAGACTTCTCCGAGCCCTGTGATTAAAACTAGACCCCTCCCATACACTCCCTCTCCTTTTTTCTTCCTTTTCCTCCTGCTTAATTTTTCTCCTTAAGATGACACACCTCCTAATGTGCTCCATGGTTTTCTTATTTATTTTGCTGCTGGTCATCTCACTCTCTGCCCACGGTCTCCCCAGTACAGGTGCTCAGACGAGTGCAGGTGTATTTGTGTCTTGTGCTGCCTCGGCCTTGGCCTAGCACGTGACAGGTGCTCAGGAGGTATTCATGGAAGAAGTCCCTAGGGAAACAGGCTTAGTGTGGCCTGTGAGTGACTTGGCCTGGGTCCCACTGCTATTGAACAAGGGTACCAGGACTCTAGCCCAGGACCGTCTCAACCCAGGGCCAATGCTCATTCACCTTGCAACTCCAGGTCTGCCTCTCTTTGTGGGTGAAGGGAAGAAAGCATATAATTTCCTGTGTATTTGAACGGACAGAAACTCTCGAGGGGCTGCTGAGGTGTTTTTATTAGAGGAGAAAACACAATCATGAAGTTAGACTTGAGCCTGGGTCCCAGCGCTCCATTTCCAGCCGTGTGACCGAAGCCAAGTGAAGCTGTTTTCTCATCTTCAAAACGAGGATGATGATGGCACCTGGAAAACGAGGTCATTGTGATCATGACGGAGTGCCGCAGACTTGGGTGACGGCATTGGGCAATGACCAGAGTTGTTTGGGCTGGAGGGTCCTCAGGTTTTCCACTTTCTCCTGGCTGCCAAAACAAATTCTGACTTAGTACAGTCCAGTGTCTTTCTTCTCTCCCTCTGCCCAGGGGTAGGGACAGCCAGTGTATGTATTTAAGTTATATGTGTCCTCCATGGGATCCAAGCACTACTTGAAGTTCTGTTTAGTTGCTAGCATCCTCTTCTGGCTGCTATATACTGCCCCCGGGGAGGGGGGAAGCCAGCAGGTCTAACTCCATCAGTAGAGCTCCAGTGTGCTGAATGTGCTCACTCCCATCTTCTCTCCCATGGACCTGGGTCTCGTTTTCCTCTTCCGCATTCCTGACTCTCCATCCAGACTGTCTTTGTTTTCACTTTCCTTCACTACTGTCAATGAAGTGCCACTTCCCCTCGCAGCCAGCTCACCACCATTACAGTGAATTATTTACAGAAGAAGTTCTGACTTGAGAAACTAAGAGAATGGCACCAAGTTATCTGTGCAAAAAGCATGTGCTCTTTCCCAGACTTCACTCCTGCTGTTCCCTATTCCAGTTCTTAGCTCTTGCCCAGCATTTTGGAAGCATTAACCAAGTTGGTTTCACAGCCAATCTCCCGGAAAAATGGGAGAAGTTACCGTCCCCGCTGAACAGAGGGATAAAGGCATTAGCTCAGACAGAGAATCCTGGGAGGAGGCTCTCTTAAGATCTGTGGCCAGAGGAGTCCCTGGAGGGGGAAACTGATTTCCCTAGAAATTATTTAAAGTGCAAAGTGTATGTGCCTTTAATTTTAATGTATTTATCATTCAGGGCAAAAGAAAAGATGTCAAGGGATTTTATGCTAACCTTGTATCTGCTGCTCACAATGACGGGAGGACCTTATCCTTTCAGAAGCTCATTCCTGACCCCTCGTATGGTTTTAAAAAGACATGTTACCTTTCACCTTTCTCTGACCACACACAGGGGAGGAGTTACCTGAGGGCCACCAAATGACCTCTGGCCAGGTGTGTCCCTAAGCCTCACTCTCAGCACCCCGCTCCCATCCTCCACAGTTGCCAAGATTTGAGAGGCGAGAATTAATCCCACTCTTTCTTCCAACCTCGAGTTCAGAGCTGGATAAGAAATAGACGTCAGGGACTGGGGTTGTGGCTCAGTGGTGGAGCACTTGTCTAGCACCTGTGAGGCCCTGGGTTCGATCCTCAGCACCACATACAGAAAAATAAATAAAGGTAAAAAAGAAAAAAGAAAGATAGATGTCATAAAATCGAAGAACAAACTCCTACTTTTATTATGGATTGTGCTAGATTGGAGAGTGTCGAGGGTCTACAGTAATAGGCCTTCTAGATTTTACCTTTGAGTTGAGACTTTGGGAAGATGGATCCAAAGAAAAGTTGGGAGTCTAAGAAACTGTCACCCTGACCCAGAAGAGCTGCCTAAAGTCTATCAAGGCCAAAGATAGAGGCCAGAGCAGGATGACCTTTGAGACCTGCCACTGGATTGGAGGCATGGGCCTGACTGGCGTGAATGCCCCAGAGTGGCCACAGAGGAATGGAAGCTATCTGGTTTGTGGGCAGGTGTAGAAGAGAAGCCCAAATGGGGTGAAGCTCTGCATGCGCATTCCCTTCCCTGATTCTACCTGTCAAGTAGACATCACTGTGCCCAGAAAGGACAGGTGGGAGCACCACTTAGGAACCAGTTCACCAGGGGAGCAGAAGTTTCTGCAGGAAACACAGGGGCTGGGAACAGCGTGACCTCTAACATCTCTTGTGCTCAGACCTACTGTACTGGTCAAGTCCCTTGTGATTGCAGATGATTGAAACCCCAACCCCAGTTTGCTTAAGCAAGAGGAAGTACGGGAGCTCATGGAGCTGCGATCCAGGGCTGCTATTCATTGGAATATGGCGCCTGGGAGCTAAACAACTACCACCGGAATCTGCCTCTTTTGTCCTCCCAACTCTGTTTTCCTCCATCTTGGCACCATTCTCAGGCAAGACGCCAACTTCTAGCGATTTGATGTCTGTCACCTTCCATCTTATTGATCCTAGAAGGGCAGGGAAGGGACAGAGTATGACCTCCCCAATAGTTCCCCCAAAAACATGCTGGTGTGGATCATGTGCCCCTTTGTAAGCCCATCACAGTGGCTGTGGAGATGGAATGCTTGACTGACAGGACTGTGAACCAATCACAGTGGCCATGGGAATGCCATGTTTGGTGGACCAGGACTGGGTCATCTGCTCTCCCTCCATTGGAATGAGGATGTGGGCTAAGATTGAGGGAGGTGAGGATTCCCCAAGAAATACAGTGTCAAAGATGTCAGTCATTTATCTATTTTCTGTTTCTTTTGGATTTAAAACAAATAAACTACTTAGTTTAGTTTTAGTTCACATAAAAATCGTGAAGAGATACCTCACATTTAGTTTCTTCTATTATTGATGTCCTACTTCGCTATAGTGCATTTGTCACAATTAATGAACCAGTACCCGCACGTTATTATTCATGAACATCCGCACTTGATTCAGATCGCCTTAGCTTTTAGCTAATATTCTTTTCTGTTCCAGGATTCTGACCAGGATATGGTATTCCATTAAGGCGTCCTTATCCTCTTTGCCGTCGGAGTTTCTCAGATTTTCAATTGTGATGGAAGAATCTGCCAGCTTTGAGGAATGCTGGTCAGGTGTCTTTATAGAACCTCCTCCAGTTGGGATTCATGGGTGTTTTTTCATAATTAGATTGGGGCCGTGGGTTTGCGGGGAGGAAGACCCTCAGGGTAAAAAGTCCCACTCTTATCACATGACATCAAGGGTACGGGTTATCAAGGTGACTTGTCGTCAACAGGACTAGGTGACGTTGACCTTGATCTCACCCGAGGTAGCTTTTGTTAATCTTTCAGCTGTACAGGTAACTCATTTTCCTACCTTCATATTGTACCCTTTGGGGAGAAGTCACTACACAGAGTCCAGACATCAAGAATGGGAAGTACACTTTACCTCCTTAGGGCAAAGCCTCTACTTTAATTTTCTTTTCTTGACACTTTTGAAAATTTTTTTAATTCGAAATTTATTTATTTATTTAACTTATATATGACAGTGGAATGCATTACAGTTCTTATTACACATATAGAGCACAATTTTTCATATCTCTGGTTGTATACAGTGTATTTTCACACAAATTTGTGTCTTCATACATGTACTTTGGATAATAATGCCCATCCCATTCCACCATCATTTATCTCTCCCTGCCCCCTCCCTTCCCCTCCCATCCCTCTGCCCTATCTAGAGTATTCCTCCCATGCTCCCCCTCCCTACCCCACTATGAATCAGATTCCTTATATCAAAGAAAACATTCGGCATTTGTTTTTTTGGGGGGATTGGCTAACTTCACTTAGCATTATCTTCTCTACTCCATCCATTTACCTGCAAATGCCATGATTTTATTCCCTTTTATTGCTGAGTAATATTCCATTGTGTATATATACCACATTTTCTTTATCCACTCATCTATTGAAGGGCATCTAGATTGGTTCCACAGTTTAGCTACTGTGAATTGTGCTGCTGTAAACATTGATGTGGCTGTGTCCCTGTAGAATGCTGTTTTTAAGTCCTTTGGGTGAAATTCTTCTGTGTGGGATATTTGTCTCTTCTTCCTCATTTGCTTATTTATCCAGTCACGTGACTATATCAGTGTGGACACATGGATATTTATTTCATACTTTGGATTTTCTAATACCTCATGCTTATTTATGTATTTTTGCTCCAATGGCCCCTGCTCTGGATTCTAGGGCTCTCCTTTTAGTTAGCTCCAGCATCCTTGGCTTACCCCACCCCTGTGTGTGTGTGTGTGTGTGTGTGTGTGTGTGTGTGTGTGTTTCTCTAGCTCCTGGCTTCCTGATGCTCCAAGATGCTCCAAGCTCATTTCTGTGCTTGTGTATTTGCTTCTCTGATCCCAGATTGAGTCTTTTCTCTAAGAAGCTTTAATTGATTGCAGACCAATCAAGATACGGGGGCCAGATGTGCTTCTTGTTAGTGGAGTGTGAATGCATCTAGGTCCTTGCAGCTGACAGAGCAAGGAGATGCACGTGTGTGTGCTGATTGGCACATACCAAGGTACCTGTGAGTGTTTCTATATGTGATTATCTGTTTCTATCTCTAACCTGAACCTGTTGAACACTGACCGACCCATTATCCACTGACGGACCCATTACCACATACATCCTCCAGCCTCCTCTCCTAGGTGAAGGGCCTGGCTCCCACCATGAGCCATCCATTTATTTAATTGTTCGATTCCAGTGTAATGTACAGTGGTTTTGTTGTCGTTAACCTGTTCTCTCTTTGGCTTTATGTTTTGCTTGCATTTCTTTTTGTCTTGGTTTTCCACTAGCTGCACCATCCAATCAGGTAGCCACTCACCACTTGAGTCCATTTAAATAAAAATTTCAATGAGTTAGATTTGAATAAAATTCAAAGTTCAGGTCTTCAGTTATGCCATCCAGGGCTGCTCTACAGTCACCCCTGGCCAAAGGGCAGCGTTGGTGTGGCACTTCTCCATCATCACACAAAGTTGTGTTGTTCAGCCCTGACCTTGTTTTCCCCGTCTTTCTGTCTTTGACTGTCAGAGATAACCTTGACCCAGGTCATGTCTGAGACCTCCAACTTACCCAAGGAGGGGGGTTGAGATTCCATCGGCTGAGAGCAGGGTGGCCAAGACTTAGGCTCTACCCTCAAGGGCACAGTTCTGTATAAATGGAGGAACACACAAAAAGTCAAAGGTCACGGAGACACACAGGACCTCAGCTGGGAGCTGATCAGAGGAAGCCTGCCAAGGAGGCTCGAGCTGGGATTGCTGGATTGCTGTGGGGAATGCCAGCTGGCCAAGGGCAGGCCCAGGGAGTGGACTAGCATGTGCCATATGTGGGTTCCAGCAAGTTCTGTAAGTGCCCCTGTTTGCCAAATGGAGCCTTGTGACACAGTGTGGACGGCGGGTGAATGTGTTTTGGAGCAGGGAGGAAGTGGCTGGGCATAAACTTGAAGACAAGCCTGGAGAGCTGTCCCTGGAGAGATCTTGTCTGGCCAGCAGTTTGGGACTTCCTCATCAAAGTCAGGAGTACTGGGATGAATTTGGAGCTGGTGAATCATGTCTGATTTTGGGTCTGGGTCAGAATGGCCAGCCAGGTGGCTGGTGGACGTCATTATGGGGTGGTGGTCCTGCAGCTGGAAATCTGGGCTGTGGGTCGGTCGGCAGGCAGAAGAGGACCGGGGGTGTTTCTCTTCTCCTTTAACCTCCCTGTGGTTCTCGCCATCGCCTCTTTCCTGAAACTCCCATGGACTTTCTCGATCATCTTCTCTTCTAGGTGTTGTTCCGTCCTGTCTGCGTTTCCTGGAGTTTTAGTTTGCTATAACAAATCCACCACAAATACCGTGGTTGAAACACAGAACCAGTCTTTAGGATTAAAGTTCTACAGTCTAGAAGTCTGACAGGACTCCCTGAGCCCAGATCAAGGGGTCAGAGAGGGTGTGTTACTCCTGGAGACTCTCGGACCTTCTCCGGCTTCTAGAAGATGCCCATAGGCTTGGCGCCTGCCTCCCCCTTTCTTTTTTCAAGGTCACCAGTGGTGGCTCAGGTCCTTCTCACTTCTGCTTTTGGGGACCCAATTTTAAGTGAAATCACCTTGGCCATGCAGACATCTCAAACAATTTCTCCATCTCTTAGTCCCTCAATCAATCCATCTGCAAAGTCCTTTTCTGCCATGTAAGGTCACACATTCACGGGTTCTAGGGATCAGGACAAGGAGACCTGTGGTGTCCATTATTTGCACACCACATTAAGTGTTTCATAGACATTCCTGGAATTCAGCTCTAAATCGCATTCTTCTTTGGTTTTGACACTGGTCCAGTTACTGGACCCCAATATGGAGTCTGCTTTTATCACTGTGTTAAGTATTCCAAAAGTCACGTTGCAAAGGCAGGAAGAGCTTGTTCTGTGGAGCTACCAAGGATCGATGAGGCACACAAGTAGAGATGAGGTTGGTCTCCAGCATCGGAGAGCCCCCATGTGGCCCTGTTTCTGGAATGTGGCCAGGTTTAAGGTCCATCCCAGGAGCAGAGTGGGGGGCACAGCAGAGGGAACCAGGCAAGGAGTGCAGAGATATCCATGTGACTTAGAGGGGCCACCCGTGATGGATTCAGACCTCTGGAGGGGTGAGTTAGGACTCGACTTTTCCCAGAAAAAGAGATTGTAGTTTTTTATTATTATGGGAACAGACAAGGGATATTTTGGCAAAGAGTAAAAGCCTGCTCTGTGGACTGATTGTCCTGTGATATCAGACTTCATTACCTAGAATGATAAAGATAATTGCTGTTTGTTGAATGCTAACTGTGTCCTGGGCTCATGAACACCATTACCGCCTGCCCTTGCGGCCATCCTACAGGCTGTATTTAAAATATGAGGAAAGCAGGGTTCAGAGAGCGGTAGAAAGGGAATTTAGGATTTATATTAAGGTCTAGGTGAGGCCAAAGCCAGGGCTCTACCAAATGCAGCACCCGGAGAAAAGTAGTGGTGGGGACCACTCACCCAGTGAAGGCAACTGCCCAGGGCAGGGATGTGGGCTTGTGCTGCTGTCCTGCAGGAGGAGTGACCCGGAGGAGGCCAGCGAGGAAGCCCCAGGCCTGAGAATTATATTCGTGAATATTCGGGAACTTTTCTGTGGGAAGTTTAGTCTGGTGGAGGGGGACCTTGGAAACCTCAGACTCTTGGAAGGAAGTGGCCCCTGGTCTCAGTATGTCCAGCCCTGGGCATGGAGTGGCACCCCCCTTTCTCCACAGAAAAGTCTTAACTGGGCTTCTCCAGAAGTCTCCACCATGGCTGATTTCAGGACTGTTGCAACCATCTAACTCTTGTCCTAGAGCAAAGGTAAAATTGTATTTATAAATCAGGTGGTGGGTCGAATTAGGCTTCTGGACAGTGGTTGGCTAACCCCTGATCCAGACCAATTATTCTGTAAAAATGATGTCTTTTTTAGACTTGTCCACAGTCAGAAAGAAATGGATTATTATTGAACTGTTGATTTATTCTTTATTATTCTTTTCCTGCTGTGGAGGTCCTAGTTCCTTCATTAGATCAGGGACCACTTTCGGGCAAAAGATCATTTTGATCTTTGAGTCGCCTCACGGATCTAGCCTGATGACTCCAACTCCAGAGCCCTTGGACGAGATGTGTGGCCTTAAAGGAAGAGTCACAGAATCCTTAACGCTCTCGTAGGCCAGTGTCAACCACAGAGACCAACTGGCTCAAAGCCTTCCTTTCTCAGAGGGAAACTCTGCAGCCCCTGCAAGAGCCGTGACTTCCACAATGTCCCATGACTCCCGAGACCTGGATCTCCTGAAGGTGGGGCGGGGTCTCATTCTGCACTGTTGGGGACCAGGGGAGTTGTGCTCTGGCAGGCAGTCACTTCTGATGGGTGTGCCATTTGTTAGGCAGACGGGGAGCAGGAGAACCAGAGGCGAGGAAAACTAAGACTTTGCTCTCGAGAAGGACGATGAGTTGAGATGGGGACGGTGACCGTAGGGATTCGCCATGATTCCAGGGCTGCGGACTTGGGTGACTTCATGTAACAGCACTGCAGACAGCATCCTCTGGATAATCAAGGCTGCCAGGTATTGGGAGTTTCCACGTCGGCACCATATTCATCACTTTGAATGCATTTAATTGCGTTTCCTTGGAGGACCCTGAGCCCTCTTACCACCCACCTATTACAATTTTAATTAAGAGAATACACCATGGTACACATAGGCCATCCATTAGTGTGTGGTTTCATTAAGTACCTGACTGTTTACAGGCATTGGGAATTTATGAATGATCTCAGTCAGAAAAAAATAAATAAATTTATCCCAACTGCCATGGGATAATGTAACAACTTAATCTAAGTGGGCATGCTCACAGCCATACTGTCTGACGGTGGCCTTTGGAGGGATACAGTCTTGCTTCCACACCATCCACACCACCCATTTTCTATGAAACTAGAAGTTTCACAATGTACACCTTTTTAGCCCCAGTCTTCTTCTTCTTCTTTTTTAAAATTTATTTTTGATACCAGGGATTAAACCCAGCATGCTTAACCACTGAGCCACATCCCCAGCCCCCTTTTAAAAAAATATTTTATTTAGAGACAAGGTCTCCCTAAGTTGTTCAGTGCCTCCCTCGCTAATCTGCCGAAGCTGGCTTTGAACTCACGATCCTCCTGCCTCAGCCTCCTGAGTTGCTGGGATCATAGGTGTGTGTCACCATGCCGGGCTCCCAACCCTTCTCTTATTTTCTGCTACCTGTCTTGGATGGTAAGGTGCCTGCTTCTTGGGGGGAAAACTGGGCTGAAAGGACTTTGTCTTTTGTCCTCAATCACCATATTTAGATTCCAGTCCACCTTTTCCTGTGTCTATTTGAATACCCACTAATTGACACCAGAGCAAAGAGGACAGAGGAAGCAGAATTCATGACATCAGCCAAGGTTTTGTTCTCTGAAAACTGTGTTCAAAACTGAGTTGAAGTCCATTGCAACTTCCAGAGAAAAGAGGACATTCACCCAGCATGATGCATGGTGCAATTTATAAAAGCACAATCAATCACGTTGGGCCGGCTGGGGGTTGAGCTAATCAGGCCAAGCAGACACGTGGGGGGCAGATGATGGCAGGTGTGTTTGGGTTGTGGGGGTGGGTGGGCAGGTTGTAGGCTTAACTCTGCAGCTTTGAGTAGAGTGACGGGGCAGATTGCCTGACTTCTGACTTTTCACAGAAAAACGAAGGAGAGCGAGGCATTGATTAGATGCTCCCTGGTGTCCCACCATGCTGATATTCAGGAACTCTCTGGAATCAGGAAATGTGACTATGATTCAGAATCATGAGGCATCCTGTCATGGATTAGTGGATTGAATCATCCTCCTACCACCCCCAAATAATATGTTTACATTCTAATTCCTGAAATCTCAGAATGTGATCCCATTTAGAAAAGGTCTAGTTAAAATTTGCTGTTTTTTTTTTTTTTTTGAAGCGTAATTAAGTCATGAGATGAGTTCACCCTGGATTTCTGGGGTGGAACCTAAATCCACTGACAAGCAAAACCAGACACAGGAGAAGGTAATGGAAAGATGGAAGCAGAGACTGGAGTGATATGGCCACTGCCCAAGGATGCCAGGGCAGCCTTCTGAAACTGGGAAGGCACGGATAGACCCTCCCTTAGAAGGCTTTGGTAGAGCATGGCCTGCTGACACCTGGATTTCAGACTTCTGCCCCCCAGAACTGTGAAAGGATGCATTTCTGCTTTTGTAAACCACCATTTTATGGTACTTTGTTACTGCAGCCACTGGAGACTAATACACACCCTTGGGACATGAAGAATGGGGCACCTGTTCCAGGAATCAAGCATGACAATGATTTTTCAAAGTCTGTTTACTTATTTATCTAAATTTACTGACCCTAAACTTTTTCTGCAGGAGATTTTCTGCCCAGCCTGCTTTGTTCCTAACTCCTAAAACATTTGAGTCCCAGGGCAGCTTTGCTATCTCCCTGGAAAGGAAACAATGCCACTTCCATTTCTCTG
Organism: Urocitellus parryii; assembly: GCF_045843805.1. Taxonomy (NCBI): domain Eukaryota; kingdom Metazoa; phylum Chordata; class Mammalia; order Rodentia; family Sciuridae; genus Urocitellus; species Urocitellus parryii. The sequence goes on from NC_135535.1 coordinate 12,543,580, forward strand.
CCATGGCCCAGATCAGCAGGAAGATAGCTGGCCAGAGGCTTGAGGGCCCCTGGGCTTCTGCAACTATGCACAGCTATCAGAGGACACAGCTTTCACACACAATTTTGTTTTGCTTTTAGTACCAGGGATTGAACCCAGGGGTGCTTAACTACTGAGCCATATCCTCAACCCTTTTAATTTTTTATTTAAAGAAAGGGTCTCATTAAAGTGCTTAGGGCCTTGCTAAATTGCTGAGTCTGGCTTTGTGATCCTCATGCCCCAGCCTCCTGAGCTGCTGGGATTACAGGCATGTGTCACTGCACCCTGATCACACAGTATTTTTAAGGCTGTTAAAATCAAGAGTGTGTCTTCAGAAAAGTTATCCTGGAAGGGCTGGTCCCAATTCAGGCAGGGGCTCTGGGTAATGACCCTTGTGACTCTGTAGGACACCCTGTGAGAGATAAGGTCCCTGTGCTTTGGTATGTGGGATTAGGTCTTTGTGTTCATGCTTTCTGTCCTTTGTAAATCTTGTCTTTGGGCATTTCTTTCCTCCCCCTGGGGAGGAGGGCGAAATAAGAATGAAATTTAGACTTAGAAGCCAGCTCCCAATCCATCTCTGTTTCCTTTGCAGCTGCATGAGGATGACCACTGTCCTTCATCCTGTGGAGACTTTGTGTCCTCACCCAGGGCGTGCAGGTGATGAGACCCACTGTGCAGAGCCCTTGAAGATTAAGTATCTGCTGAAATAATTGCAGATGATATTTTCCGGATGTTTATTATATTTTAAGATCTCTGCAAAGCATGTGGCAAGAGTGATCTTGTGGATACTGAGGTTGATTTGGCTTCCATCACCATTTAGTGTGGGAGGAGAGAAGGACTGAATGACATTAAGTAATTTGCACCCGGTTATCTAAGCTGTGTGCAGGCAAAATCAGACTCACACTCAGGACTGACTTATATAAAACTATGCTCTGACCTTTATACCATGCTGCCAGCTGTTATGTGAATAAATTTATTCTTTTGATTGCTTTTGTTACAGTCCTCAGGTTACTCCCCTGGCCCAAGAATCTCTGTAATGTTCTTTTTTATTGTATTAGAATAGGATAGGGATTGGTACATTATGACCCAAGAGTCAGATCTGACCAGCTGTTTTTGTAAATAAAGCTTTATTGGAACACAGCCACGTCTACATGATTACATACTGCCTGTGGCTCTGTGATGCTTTTGAGTCACAACAGCAGAGTTGAGTATTGCAACAGAGACTCTTAGGCTTGCAAAACTGAAAATATTCACAGTCTGACACTCTACAGAAGAAGTTTGCCATTCCTGGGGTAGGTGAGAAAGCATGAATTTTGTAATTAAGAAGGATCAGGTTCAAGTGGCGACTCCCACCTTCTCCCACTCTGGCTGCAGGTGAGCCCCTGAGCTCTCTGACCCCCTGTTTCCTCTTCTGGGAAGCAGGCAGGTGGAAGACTGACTCAGGGAGAGGCTGGGACCGCCCAGCAGAGGGTCTGAACAGAGCAGGACCAACTCCCTCTGTGGCCCCTCCTCTCCTCCTGTCCCTTTCTTCCACTTGTGACAAATGTTCCCAGAGCCCTTACTGGCAGCTGCCTCTGTGCCTTGCTTTTTGGTCCTCGGTGGCCTGGAGGCTCCAGCTCAGACTGCCCTGCCTGGTATGACCGGCAGACCTCTGCTGGCCTGCCCCTCCTGTAGGCTGGAGAGTCTCTGGGAGCCGCAGGGCCCGGCTCCAGTGGAGAATTGGACGGACCAGCGGGTCCAGAAGCCTCTCCTTCCAAGCTGTGCAGAAATCTGGCTCCCCACAGCGCGCAGCCTTTGGATTCTCTGCGACTGGCGCGGCTTGGCCCCTGTTTTCCTTGACTCCCTGCCAAACCTATTACACGTGTCGGGGCGGCAAGGACTGGAAGAATTACGGTTTCCATTTGGCTTCCGTGGCCGTTTAGTCTAATGTGCGCTGGCTCTGAGATACAGCGATTGCTGTTTTTGCTGTTGGGTTTGGGGGGGCTCTTCCAAGTCCTGTCTCCGTCTCCCCACTTTCTTGTAGTTCTTTCTCTTTTTCCAGGATGGAGCTGGGGGAGGAGGAATAAAAATGTGAAAAATAAAAATAAAATTGAGACGGATGCTCAGCCGACCCCCCACCCTGGGCGCCCCCTCCCATGGGGGGCTCGCTCGCTGCGGCTCCGGATTTCATTAACTGCAGGCTGCGCAGCGCGGCGCCTGGTAATGAGGCTGTAGCTAATCAGAACATATGGAGTATTTTCACCATTAGCTCCAGTTCCTGACTTTGGAGGGGGTGCATTGGGGGCGTTTTAAGCAGGATGCCATTACCCGCGTGGGGATGCATGAGTGGTCCCCGAGTTCCGTCCCCTGCGTCGCCTCCTGCTCCTCCTCCCCGCTCTACCCCGCAGCCCTGCCAGTCTCCAGCCGGAGAACACGGCCACGGGAAGGAAAGTGGTTCATGTCATGGAGAACTGCCTCTGCTGAAGGGACTCGACAGTCCCCTCCCGGTTATCAAAGTCTGTTCCTGTCCGCTTGATTTCCCAGCAGCCTGTGACACCACTGACCACCCCCTTTGACCTCTGATGGGTTCTGAGATCTTAATCTCTCTTTCTTTTCCTTTTGGCTCTCTGGAGTTTCTTCCTACACGCATTCCCCCCCCCCATGTTTATTTGTACATGTTAAGAGGTATCCTTGTGGTTGCCTAATATTAGGAAAATCTGGGAATCAAAATCCACTACCCAAGTACTTCCCAGGTATGTCCCTAACTTCCCTGTGTCCCTCACCTTTTTCTACCTCCCTCTCTTTCTTCTTTTCTCCTCTTTCTTTATACACATTTTTAATACCAGTGGCTTGCGGGGCACTGAAGATATAGAGATGAAGGGCCTGGAGGGCCTCATGGTGCATGGACCACTGTGTCCCTCATTCTCCCTCCCTCTTCACACTGCGCTCCTGAATTTCCCACTGAACACGTCCTTCTGGGCTCCAAGATGGCAGAGACGAAGTGTTTCCCAGATGGTAATCTTGGATTGTGGCAACTCTCCAACAGGCTCTAATTTAATGGGGGTTTAGGATCCTTGTGAGAAACGTAGAGACGGGAAGGATTTTACAATCAATAAACTCACTCAGCAAGAGGTCACAGGGACCAGAGAGGCGAAGTTGCTTGCCTGAGGTCACATATTCCTATGGCAGCACGCTTTTGACGTCATCCCTAACCACCATCCCCATCACAAATGTATAATTTGGGGAAAGACAGACTCTCTGTGGCAGGTGCTGCACTCAGGTTCCATTTGCCTGGTCAGTGTACCCACCTCCTGTCCCATCCTCTCCCGGGAACTGCAGGTGTTGGTGGCTAGTGGCTCCCACCAACACTCTTCTTCTATGGAGGGCTGTGCTTGGCTGGGAGATCCACTTGCTTAGAGACGCTGGAGGGTTAAGCTCTCCACCCGTCCCAAGCTGCAGCCCATGACCCATAACTGTGCCGTAGAGTCCAGCTCTCTTGCATGTGGGCAGGACGTCCTCTGTGCTGCAGTTTAAACCCAGGGCTCCAGGGGGAGTCAGGCTGAGTCTAGGCTTCTACTGAAGCCATGTTGCTGGCTACCTTCTTTACTCATCCTGCTTCCTACTCTCCCCTCCATATTTTTTGTTCCATATTAATCCCAGATTCTAGCAAATTTGCTCATCTGCTTGGGTGGGCCTCCGTGTTCCCACCTCTGAAGTGAGGGAGTTGGCCAGCAGTGTTGAGATGGTATGCTCCTGCCATCAGTGTCCTCTGCCACCAATGTCCAATGGCCCGAGAAGTCCACACTAGGAAGGAAGTGACCTCCAGTTCTGTCCTATTCCAAGAGCACCACAGGCCCTTGGCAGATACAAGATAAAGAGGTGCTGGTGGGGTATTTCTCTGTCAGCCAGAGCGGGGAGAGCCAGGGGGAGGCCTTGACGGAAGCAGAGTTGGTCACGAGGAGCTGGATGCCACACAGGAGCGCAAGTCCCTGCTCTCTCTTGACAAGTGTTTCCCTACTCAGACTCAGCACAGTCATTTCCTTGAGGTTTGGAAGGTGTGGTGTGGGTGTCATTGCCCTTATCTAAGAATCACTCAGCATTAACACGACAAGGAGCATCTGCATTCAAGGAGAGAAACCGTCTGTCTTGGATTCAAGTACTTTTTCTTTCCACAGTTCTCAACTCACATTTATTCAAGAAAAACCAGTTCACAGCTGGTAAGAGGTCAGTGCAAAATTCCAAGTATTCATAGGGGACTTCCTGATGGTCAAGGGACTGACCAGGGAGTGGGATGGGAAAAATGAATCTGCACACATGTGCAACTCGATGAAGGGAAAGCTCGTGAACAGAGGGAACTTTGTCTTTCCCTGCCCGCTGTTTTTTGAGCTGCTGTTTTTTCAGCTATGTCCATTGCTGACTGTCTAGTCCAAACTCACATTGTTTCCCAGCTCTGCTACTCCTGAGCCTGCCTGCTTAACTGTGGCTCTAAACAATGGACCTTCTTGAACGCTACACAAAGCTCCTAACATTGCACGTTGCAACTGTGGATTGCAACTGTGGAAAAGCTGTATAGATGTTTCTAGTTCTGTAACTTTCTGAGAGCAAAGAATAAATAATGCTTGTATAGTCTTTAACCTGATAATCAGACATATAAGTAAAGATTGCTGGCGTAACTCTTTAGATCTGCTTCTCCTTCAGGGAGCAGCACTGCACCTGATCCCAGCTATTTTCTTCACAATCTGCCTGTGTGAGTCTTTATTTTCTAATCCCCCAACCCCCTTTGGCAGAACCATGAGTTTGGCCACACTGGTAGTGGCAAATAATAGTAATAGTAATCATAAATAGCATTTATTGCATTCTTTAAATTTCATAAGGTATCTTTGCAGGTATTTTGTGACTTGACCCTCATCATAAGCCTACAGGGAAATTAGCATTATCCATACTTTACAGATGGGAAAAAAGATGCCTGGTGGCTTGTTGGCATCTGGCAGATGCTGATAGCAATTCTGTGTGTGTGACCTTGGATACACCAGGAGAATTCCCTGAGCCTCAGTTGCTTCTAGGGAAAATCAACATTTCCCTGAGCATCCCCAGAGCATCTCTGCCCACCTCCATCCTAGTGTGTTGCATGTTTCATTGTAATTAAAAAAAAAAATTAATCTCTCTCTGGCACCAGACCTGAATCTCACTGAAGGCAGGGACTGTGCATTATTTATTGTTGCATCCTGGGTTCTGAACACAGGGCCTGGAATGTAGTAGGACCCCAGGGTGTCTCCTGAGTGAAAAGCTGGTGAGACAGTGTCTGGGAAAGTACTCTCAACCATGGCATTGACACCGCGTCCACCTGTCCATTGCACAGGGCAGGGAGGTTCAGGGCTTTGGAGTCGGCCGACCTGATGTCAGGACCCACTGCCCCCTGATCTGCAGCCAGGGTGCTCAGAGGGTTAAACCCCTTTGCTTGGCCCTTGGGAGGGACTCAATATGGTGTGGACCTGCCATTTAAAATAGCTGTTTAAACTCATCTTGCAAGGTCCTGTCGTCCCATCTGAGTCTCTCTGATTTGCATGGAAACTTCTAGAGTCCTGATTCATTAAGAATCACTCAGCTTCGGGTGGGGCCAAGTCTGCCTTTGAAGACCTTGACTGTGAACTTGAATCACAAAATCATCCTCTTGGCTGCCTTTTCTTTTGGTTTTGAGGTGGTAAAATTATTTCCATTTTCCACGGAGCTGTCCAATTACATTCCTATATTCCCTCACGGAGAAGACGGGCACTGACAGGAAAGCTGGGAACAGTCCGTCCCTATTTTCTCTGAGTCTTATTTTCTCATGGGCCTGCTAGTAATTCTCTCTATTGTATTGAAGTATTGTTTAAGAAAAATATTAATTTTTTTCTATCAATTATTTATCTATCAACATCTTTCTCTATGCCCTTCATGGGTTAGAATGACCCTCTGAGATTATTTGGCATAGTGTGTGTGTGTGTGTGTGTGTGTGTGTGTGCATGCCGCGCTTGAACACGTGAGCCCATGTATGCATGTGTGTATGTGTGCATGGGTGGGTTTGGGGGTAATCAAGAGTGAGTGACCTCAGGGCAGGGCATACCTAGGAATCAAGTAACTGCACCAGATCATTAGTGTTTTTTTAGGTCTAATTTCAATTGGTTCGTGTGTCTGGGTGACATTTGTTTACACAGCTCTGGTTATTTATGGCAGGTGGTGAAACTGGGCTAAGAAATGAATCTACAGCATGGAATGAGCCACATAAATCTCAGCCACAGCAGCCCTCTAACAGCCCCTGTCACCTTAGGGCTTTGCTGCCTTGAGCTGAAAACACGTTCCCAGGTCTTAAAGAGCCCAAGCTGTACCGGAAGCACTTTTCATTTCACACAAACCCTCCCTTTAAATGGACCCCAACTTCCAGCCCACCCTCCGCAAGCCCCTTGTACACACTATCCAAAGCTTCTAAATCAGAAGGTGAAAGGTACCCACAGAGAACTCTCATGCGGGCAGATACAAGGGGAGATTAAAAACACCAGAAGATGTCCAACCTCACTGGCTATCAAAAGAAAATACGCACTTTCCATTTTATCTCCATTATATAATAAAGTATAGCAGGCATCCCGATAACCAGTGCTGGTGCATAGTTATGTTAATGGCACACTTACAGACTGTGGGTAGCAGGAAGAATTAGTAAACAGTTCTGTGAGGCAATTTGGCAGGCCATGTCCAGAAAACGATCAGCGGCTTCCTACCTGATGGCCCAGCGTTTCTCCTCATTGCTATGGAAAATGAAGAAATAATTCAGCAAAAGAGGGGAAAATTCCTTACGTGCCTGCAACTGTCGGACAGCATTATCTATATTATGCAAAATGGGAAATATGCTTCTACAAGTAAATTTACTTAATTATTGTATCCTCACTCACAGAAATATTATACGGTTATTAAAAAATGATTACAGAGGCTGGAGAAACAATTTTAAAATGTGTACAACATAGTGTTGAGAAGAAAAACAAGGATACAAATCTAACCCGGGATTACAAAGTAAATATGTAAATACACAGGACGAAGCGAGAGAACTCACAATGACAACTTTTGCAAAAGGTCATTGTTTTATGTTTTCTGTGTGAGCGTGTGTTGATAAAATAACGTGTTTTCTTTTTAAGAAACTGCTCTTGACACTGAAAATACTGGTGGAGGACAAAGAAAGAGCATTATGTGGTTGTTAGGTTTTGAAATTACACAAATGATGAAATCTTAGCCACGGACTGGTGGGGTAACCTTGAGTGTATTTTTGGACAGGGATGGAGATTAAAGGAGACCATGTAGGTAGAGAATTTGCTGTGATATTTGCCACAGCTAACTTTTAATGGTGGCTTTTATCATTACTTGTGCATTAGTAATGTGCCTATCTACTTGCCATCTATCCATCTAGGTTGGAAAGATGTGGTGATACTACATGGCGCCCACAGTCAAAGCCAACAGTGGTCCCCCACCTCCTTGCCAGTGATGCACAGGCATTGATATGTGAGCAATTCCAAACTAACGGGACTTGAGGAGAGAACCCCAAGGCTCATTGGTTTAGGTTAGCTCACACACAGCATGCCTGCTTGTCATCCCAGCCACTAGGGAGGCTGAGGCAGGAGGGTTGCAAGTTCAAAGCCAACCTTAGCAACTTAGTGAGATTCTGTTTCTAAAGAAAAAAGAAAAAAGGTCTAGGGATATAGGTCAGTGGTTAAGGCTCCTGGGTTCAATCCCTGGTACCAAGAAAAAAAAAACTGGTCTGTTTTCGTCCTTTGGTCATTTTCAGGTCTAGAGGTCACACTTGGACCTGAGCAGGCTTCACCCTCTTCTACTAAGAATGGCAAAGCAGAGATGGGGAAGAATCTGGGCCCCAGTGACATGACTGAGCCCTTGGATCACCCACATTGGAGTTCACTGTTCTCACTTCTTCCAGATGCATGAGGCCTATTTGCCTTATTACGTTATTCAGTTTGAATTAATGTATGCAGTTACTTGCCAAAAAAAACCAAAAAAACAAAAAACAAACAAACAAACAAGCAAACCAACCAACCAACCAACCAACAAAAAAAACCAACAACTGACCTGATCAGATACAATGGCTGGCTTTCTTTGGGAGGTCTTTGAACTGCAGATTCACTCACCACCCCTTGGCTTAAAACCTTTCAACCTGGAATTCAGGTAAAAATATTGAAGTCATGACCACGGACGGGAGTGGATGCTAGGCCCCGCCCCCCCACCATAGTGTTCAGTTTTGAATTTCTGCAGTCTCCTTCCTGTGTCATGTTCTTGTCTTCGGAGGGGTTTTGCATGTTCTGTTTTCTCCACAGGGGAAAACGCATTATATGCTAATCTAATTTTATACCTTGGCTCAACTCTCATTTTCTTGGTGAAGAGCCTGAGGTCAAATCAAAGCCCCCTTCAGACACACTCAGTATCTCCCAAATAGGCCCCTAACGGCCACTGCTGGTTTGATCAGGGTCTGTGTCTTCTCCAGCTGCCTCTAGTTTTTATTCCTCCCATTCTCTTCCCAGAGGCAGATTCAGCGGGTGTTTGTTGAGTGACTGCTGGTGAACGGCTGTTGCCCTCTGCAGACCCTTCGCAGTCCCTGAACTACAGCCATAACTTCATCAGTGTCCTCGTCTCTCTGGCTGTACTTCTTCCACCCCGTCTTCTGCACCTCTGCTGAGTTAGCACTGAATCATGGCTCTGACGCTAGTTCCTTCTGCATTGTCTCCCAACCCCACTCTCCTCGAGGCCCCACTGCATGGCTCTTTAACATTTGGCTGCACCAACTGCTTGTTGTGCCCTGTCACCTGTGACCTTGTCCCTTGACTTCCAGCACAGCTCCATCTGCCATCACCCCCGAGCTTGTCCGATCTCCATCCCCATAACAAAATATCTCACCCAGGCTCCTGATGGAATAGAGAGATTGGTTCTGGCTCCCAGTTCTGGAGGCTCAAGTCTAAAATGAGGTGGCCCTATTGATTGGGGCCTCTGGAGAAGGTGGCACATAAGGGTAGGGGTAGAAAGCAGAGAGAAAGGTCCACCAGGGTCCAGCAGTCCCTGGAGGGCAGGCCCCTAATGACACAAGGACCTTCTATGAAGCTCCATCTGCCAGCACTGCCATCCTGAGGATCAACCCTTTGCATGTCAGGGACACTGCCCATCTTCAGACCACGGCACTTCATATCAAAGTATTATCCATCCTTTTAAATTTGAGTATGTATCTTCTGCTTCAAGTTTTTGGTAATTCCTTTGATTACTATTAATTTCTTCTTTCTCTGCTCTCAAAGGGTTTGCAACATATTGAGCACAATATTAGCCAACAGTACTGTGTCTGAACCACTGCACCAGGGGTTTCTTACATGGTGTTAAGGGGAAGAGTCACACGTCCCCTGTGTCTGTATAATTAATAATCCATTTTAACTCGGATTCTGTTGTGGGCTGCATTATTGTTCATAAATACTTGCTGCCCCCCTGAGAGCCTGAGTCAGCGTATGGCCCTGGAGTTTGGGGTGGTAGAGAAAAGAGGGAATGCGTGCACTGGTAGATATTGTGTTGGCATGCATGGGGACGGTGGGGTCCTGAGCTAGGTAACTCCTCTCTGAGGCAGGCAGGAGGGAGCTCCACCTGTGCTGGGAGGTGCAGAGCCATTCACAGGCACATGCTTCTCTGCCTCTTGCATTTCTGAGCTGCGTTTCCCAGCCTCTTCTGTTTAGCACAACACGTTGGGTCCCTCTCCAAATTCAATTTTCTGTAAATCCTTTTTAGGCATGGAGAGTTATATTTGCCCTAGGCACACAATTTTCTTTTGAAATGAGTTTTCCTAAGTAAACATGAGTGCGGTGTTATGGTGGGAATCTGGATGGCCCCCCAAGACTTGTATATTGTTGGCTTGGTCTCCAGAGGTGGTGCAGTGGGAAGGTGGTAGAAATTTTAGAAGGTGGGGCCTATTTGGAGGCAGTAGGTCACTGGGCCATGTCCTTAAAGGGCACATCTTGTTTCTGACACCTTCCCTGCCCCCCTCTTTATTTCTAGTTATCATGAGGTGAGCATCTTGCTCTTCCATATCTTCTCTGCCATGGTGTTTTTCTTTACCACAGGCCCAGAAACAATGTTGCTAAGTGACCCTTTGACGGTTGACAGAAACCTCTGACACCATGAGACAAAATAAATATTTCCTCCTTGCTGCAACCAGGTTGGCCAAACTAGCAGGTTCCAGCGAGGGGTGAAGGGAGATTTAAAAAAATAAAGACTCACACATGCAGATCTTGAAGAAAAACCTGGGATTGGGTGGAGCACTGCTCTCTGATGGAGATGCAGGCCTAAAGAATTACACCAGCAGTCTTTATTCTATATGTCTCATTAATCAGATTAAAGACTATGCAAGCATTATTCTTTGTATTCGTGAAAGTTACAGAGTTAGCAACAGTATGCAGCTATTTCCTCAGTTATATTCTACAGTTGTAATGTGCAACGTCAGAAGCATTGTGCAGCTCTCAAGAAAGTCCACTGTTTAAAGTTACTAATTCATGGGCAGATTTAGAAGCTAATTTGAGGGCAGATTCAGGAGCAAAAGAACTGGTGAAACACTGTGGTTATCTCAGCAAGGAAGTTCCTTCATTCCCAGGAGTTGTGTGCCTGAGAATAAGGTCAAAGCTGATAAAACTCCCACCGCACAGTGTACCCATGGACAGCATTGTCATAGCAACTGGGATTCCTGTTCCTTTGCACAGAAACTTTCCCAGTCACCAAGCATGCCACAGCCATGAAGTCATCAGGGACTCTAATCTCAGACACTGGTCTCCCAATCACTGTTGCCACTCTCCACATCTCTTTATAAATTATTTTTCTCAGGTTATTTTGTCACAGTGGCAGAAAGCTGACTCACACAGAAAATTAGCACTGAGAAGTGGAGTCTTTGCTTTGATTATACCTGACCATGTGCTTCAGAGGCCTTTGGAACTTGTTTACAAGAGTAGTTTGAAATAGTTTAAAGATGTAGGCTAGAGAAGCCCTAGGATGTTGTAAGCAGAGCTTAATGGGCAATTCTTGTGGAATTTCAGAAGACCAGAATGCTGAGAGAAATGTGGAAAGTAAAGGCTGTATTCATGAAGTTTTAGATGGAAATAAGGCATCTATTAGGAATTGAACTAGAAGCCATTCATATTACATTCTGGCAAAGAATTTGTCTATGCCCTGAGACTTTGTGTGAGGCTGAGTTTAAAGGTAATGGAGTAGTTTATCTAGTGGTGGAAATTTCAAGGCAGCACAGCATTCAGGTAGTGAGATGGATATTGCTGGCTTCCTTTACCCATATTTGCAGTGAGAATCAGGAGCAAAAAGCAGGGGCAGAAAGATGTGATTAACTTGCAGTTTGGCCAGAAAATAATATGGTATAAAGTCGGGTAAGAGAACGTATACTTGTTAAGAGATTAAAAAGAAGCCATGCATTTTGTCCTGGGTTAACGGGAAAGATGCCTTGAGAACCATTTTAGAAATCAGCTACACGCTACCCGTCACAGGCTGAAGCGTGTAAAGATACAGTCTTACTTGAAAGACTTTGTTTTGAGAGGCCAGTGCTGGGGTAACCTGCTCACGTAGGACTGCCTAGGGGGTTGTTTCCCCAGGATTCATTTGCCACCCTCAGCCCTCCAGGCTCTCAGAGCTTCTGCAACTCTGGTGCCACTGGGCCTGGATGCTGCCGGAGCTGGTGGTGGACACTGGTGTCATCCATGTGGTGCTGGAGGAATGGAAGAGTTGAGTGGTTATTCAGGTTCCCATCAAGACTTCAAGGGAAGGTCTGGGAGGCCAGGAAGTGTGTGGCAGAGTTAAGAATCCCCATGGAAAACCCCTGGGTGGGCTGTGTGTGAAGCCGTGAAACCGAACCCCAAGCTACAGTGGAGAACCCAGGAAATTAGAAATGTAAGTAGCAAGTAGAAGGTTTTCTCAGGAAAGCTGCAGATCCAGCCCCAGAGGGTTTCCATGTGGGCTCTAGTGGGCAAAGCACCGCTCTGTGCTCCAGATACCACGCATGGAACTTCAGGATTTGATTTTTGCCCTGCAGGGTTTTGGTCTTGCTGTGTTCTGATCCTTCCTTTGAATTCTCTTGTTCTCTTTTGGGATTGGGGTTGTTTACCCTGTATTATTTTATGTTGAAAGCATGTAACTTAAAAAATTTTTTTCAGACTCACAGATAAAATTTGCCTTTAGTCTCAGAAGAGACTTTAGGCATGTACTTTTGAGCAATGTGAACTTTTGGAAGTGGGCTGAATGTATTTTGCATTGTGAGATGGGCACAGGCCTTTGGGAGCCAGGGGCAATGTGTCTGTCAGATTATTCGCTGCTGTGACCAAAAGACCTGAAAAGCATAATCGGAGGAGGAAAAGTTCATTTCGGGGGCTCACCGTTCCAGAGATCTTAGTCCATAGATGATTCTTGGTGCCCAAGGTGAGGCTGAACATCATGGTAGTAGAGTGTGGCAGAGGAAATGGCTCAGGACATGGAACCAGGAAGCGGAAAGCGGGAGAGAGACTGGGGGTAGGGGGCCTTCTCATTACCATGGACAAAACATAAACCCCAAGGGTACCCACCCCATTGACCCACCTTCTCCAGCCACACCCTACCTGCCTATAGTTAACACCCAGTTAATTCCTATCAATCAGAGGATTAATCCACCGATGAGGTTAAGACTCTCATAAACCAATCATTTCACCTCTAAACTTTCTTTCTCACACATAAGCTTTTGGGGGATCCCTCATATCTAAACCATAACAGTCCAGATGTTGTGGTTTGGATCTTGTATGTACCCCCAAAGGCTTGTATGTTAAAGGTTTTGTTCCCCAATGGTGGCACATATTGGGAGGTGGTGAGAACTGTAGGAGGTGAGGTCTAGTTGGCGGAAGAGGTCCCTGAAGAGTCCATCGTATCCCTGGACCCTTCCTTTCTCTCTACCTGTCTCTTTGCTATCATCTTCTATGAGGTGAGCACCTTTCCACCCCTATTCCCTTCCTGCAATGATGTTCTTTCTCACCACGAGCCAAGAAACAATGGAGCCAAGGGATCACAGACTAAAAACCCTGGCAGCAGTGAGCTAAAAGAAATATTTCCTCCTTAAAGCTGTTTTTCTCAGGCATTTTGTCTAAGCAACGGAAAATGGACTCACACTGGCTGCAAGGCAGAGGGAAGAAAATAGACGAAGGGCTGGCCACACCCCTGAAGGCAGTGTGAGCAGCAGGTGCGCACCGTTCCCGCACCTGCAGGTAATGTCATCCCTCCAGCCGGCCTGCTCCGGGCTGGCCAGGAAGACTTTGAAAGAAAATTAGAGCATCTCCCTGCCATGTTCTTGTTCACTCCCTTTTAATAGTTCTTGAGTTGTTGACTTTTTCCTTTAAAAAAAAAAATAAGTGAAAAACATCCTGAACTGACAGATAAGACTGCATGTCCTCCTGGGAATTTCCTGCACAAACAGACACGGGTTGGAGTCTTGGAAAAGACAGAACAAAGGCAACTTTCGAAAACAGGGAAGTCAGACGTGCTGCCGACAGTGAGATTGGAAAAAGCCAACCAACAAAGCAAGCCCCTCACCTCCTCGGCCCTTCTCCTTCACGCGGCAGAAAAGCTTGTAGGAAATCATGCTGCTGTCTTTTTAAATTAGACTTTAAGATCTTTGGTTTTTAGAAAAAGAAAGTCCCCGCAGCTCTCCACTGGAGAATATAACGTGCTGGACAAAACTGTTCAGCTTTGAGAGGAGTGCGTCTCTCCTTCTCTGGCCGCGCGAGTGGGGCTGTTTGCAGATCCAGCATTGGGCACGATGAGGGGGCTGCAGAGGGTCTGTAGCAAATTACAGTGTGCGGACAATCCCGTGGCCACCTGGATCTCTGGTTAATAAGCACTGAGCCAGGGCCCTTAATTGCTTTCTGGACCTGAAACAAAAACTTCAACCATCAATCTGGCAATTACCCCACCACCTCGCGGTGCCAACCCTTCAATTACCCTGTCGCTGCGTGCTACCGCCAGATCATTACCGCTCGCGCGGCTCCACACTGCACATCAGGTAAATTCCCTGTGATCCAATCCCAGGGTCTCCCAGGTGAATCTGGAGTGCTGCTCACCTTAGGGAGGGACACGTCCCTGGCATATTGGGAATGATTATGAAAACTGCTGGTTTCCAGTCTGGGTCTGTCTCTGAGTATCCTGGGCTCCCCACTTGCAGCCTATTTCTACTTGACCTCACTCTTCCGTTACTTGTCGGTCTGCCTCTCTTCTTTTCTCTCCTTCTTCCATTAGGACACATGTTCAAATTGTTCCCACCCGAAGCTACCGCCCTTCTGCAAAGGCCTCTGTTCATTATTGTCCTATTTCAGTTTATTTCTCCAAAATGAAGATCCTTGAAAGAGGTGTCTATAATTGATGTCTACATGTCTTCACCTATCATGACACAGGTGTCTGGCTCCTCTCCCTCCCTCCCTCCCTCCCTTCCTTCCTTCCATGGGGACAGAACCTTGTGCATGCTAAGCACATGTGCTACCCCTGAGCCACACCCATCCTCCTCAACATTTCCATGAAACTGCTCTTGCCAAGGGTCTCTGTGACGTCCCAGCGATTGTGCCCAGAGTTTTCATCTCATTTCTAGTTGTTTCTTGCACTCTTGGAAGCTCTCTCCTTGGAATCTCCCTTCTTTTTGCTCTCGTGTCCCCAGGGCCACTTGATTGTCCTCCGTCTCTTTAGCCGTCCCATCCTGGCCTTTATCACATCTAGCCCTACTCTGTTGGTATTATTACGGGATTCTGTCGGGAAGGTAGGTGAGCTTTTATTGGCACTTCATGTTATTTGATGGGAGGACCCAGACAGGCCTGAAAATTGATTTGTCCATCATCCCCACTCAATGGGCTTCCTTCAGAAGGGACGGTGGGAGATCACCACTTGACTCTGGATTCCGTTGGTGCTTTCTTTGCCACGGTGCTTATTCTGCCGTGGATGAAGCTGGCTTGGTTCAGTTGGCTTAGCTACATCAAGGTGTTGCCTCTCTCCTCTCTGAATCCACTCCACAGCTTACCTTCAGCCTATGCCCAGCCTCCACACCTAAGAAAACCAGCCCGAGTGTAGTTCCCAAATCACTTCCCATTCTACTCCATCTAGGCACGTCCCGGGATTGCACTTCCTGAGCCCTCCGGAGTTAGTGAGACCATTTGACTTGCTCTGGACAATGCAATGTGAAGACCATGTACCATCCCAGGTCCGTTCTGCCACACTCCATGTTTCTGTTCATGACGATTGCAATGTTTCCTATGGTGGTGGCTTTGCTAGCCTGGGTCCTTGAGTGGGAATGACATGGAACAGAGCTCTCATCTGCCCCATAATCGGCATGTTGCACAAGTCTGAAATAAATCTTTGTTGGAGAAGGCACTGAGCCTTTTTTGGATTTTTTGTTATTGCAGCATAACTTTGTTGATCCTGACTGACGCACTGAGACAGAAGGAAGGGTCTGAAGATGGATTGCTTTAACTGAGTCTTCTGGCCACAAAGAGGTAGGAAATCTGGAAAAGTCTGTGTGCACAATCTTTTGACATTTAGTGATTTCACTAATTTTATTATGGCAATCTTCAAAAACACAACCAGGTATTCTTCTCTTGGGGTGTGTGTGTGGGGGGTATCTTAGTCCATTTTCTGCTGTTATAACAGAATGCCAGAAACTGGGAAATTTATAAAGAAAATAGTTTTACTTTTTACAGTTCTGGGGGGCTGAGAAGTCCAGGAGCCGGCATCAGGGGAGGGCCTTCTTGCTGTGTCAAAACATGGCAGAGAGCATCACATAGTGAGAGAGAGCCAGGGAGCATCAGCCCAGGTTACAAACCACTAATCCCATTATGGGGACTCCATCCTCATGGCTTCATCTAACACTAATTACTCCCAAAGTATCTCCCTCCAAATGTTATCAGCATATCAACTTGGGGGTGATGTTTCCCTCACCTGAACCTTGGGGGACACGTTCAAACTATAACAGGGGAGAAGCAAGGACAGGGCTAGGCAGAGAAGCACTTTCCCTTCCCTTTCCTGACAAGTCCCCCACACCCCAGGTCCTCTACTCTTCTGACCCTAGCACTCTCCTTGGGTTCTGTTCCTCGGCCCATTTCATCTCTGCCTGTGACCATCTCCACACTGAGAACCCAGACATCTCTGTACCCCCAGGCAGAGCTCGGTGGTGAGTTTCAGACCCACAAAATCAACGGCCTATTAATAACCACCACCTGCGAGTTTTGTGGGCATCTATATGCAACATGTCAAAAATCAGCTCGAGTCTTTCTCCCTGAGCTGGCTCTGCCAGCTTTGGTGATGACACCCATTTAACTGTCAGCCAAACACAAAACACGGCAATCATTCTTAACCTTGCCTTCCCCTTTCGTCTCCACCTGCAATTAGTCACCGCGTCCTGTGACTTCTCCCTCTGAATTGCCTTTACACTCTGTCATCACCCTCTCTACGTAGGCAGGCTCTCGTTGTCATCTCTTGGCTAGATTATGACAACAACCTTCCAGACAATCATGCACATAGCCGGAGCAGTCTTTCTAAAATACAAATCAGATCTAGGCGAGTCCTGTCTTGAAGATCTTTAGCGTCCCCCTCACCCTGACCAGCAGCGTCACCCCTCCCTGTCCTGCCTCTGCTCTTTCCAGTCCTCCTCCGGAACCACACGGAGGCCCAGTGGGTCTTGGGCGAGTCTCTCAGATCCTGTAAAAGCCACATCCCTTCCTTGGGAGCTTTTCCAAGTCTGGCCCCCTGTGCCCACAGCACTGCCCCAAGGCCCTCTGTCCCTGCTTCTTGTCCATTCATGGCACTCAGCTCTGGGGTCTCTCCTTCTGCAAGTCCTCCCTGCATCCTTCCATCCTGGGTTAGGGGTCCCCCTTGGCTCCCATGACACCTTGAAGGACACCCCAAGTTTCCTTCTACAGCTCTGATGACAACATGTTACGGTGGTCTTGTCACACACCAGACAGCGCCTGCCCAGTAGCAAGCCTTTACCACCAGGGACTTTGTGCCTTATTCTATAGGTTGATCCTAGGGAAGTGAGCGCAAGTGCCATCTGCACATGATTTCCACGTAACCAGGGCTTATGGAGCCCCCCAAATAAGTCGTAGGTTTGCCACCCCCAGACCCTCCGTGGTGGGATGATTCAGTCAGCGATGATTATTTCATTCTTACTCTGGGCAGTGTTTTCACGGACCAGGTGTGACTCGTCTACACTCTGCTGGACGTGCTGAGGTCTCTTTTGTCCTCATAATCCTCATGTCCTTGAAGGTCTTCTTCCAGAAGCTTCTAAGTGCTTCCTTCCTTCATTCATGGATTTATTCTGAAATCTCTCCCCTCCCAACCATTTATCATGCGGTTGCTGTCACTGTTGTTGGTCGTGAGACATTGAGGGTCTAGGATTGAACAAAAAAACCTGGTGTTACAAAACTCAGTAGGGAAGAAAAGTTTCTGTAGCCAGAGGGAAAAAAATACCTTTCTTAGATCCAGGAGGACATGCTAAAGAGAGCTTCAGCCCTGCTCAGGGCACCACTGAATGGATGAATAATCAATACTTGTGTACATAGTTTCTATTTTCTGAAAATTTGAGCTAATGATGATGCTGTAAGATGCTAAACTCCTTTGATGCTTGACCAGTGCTCTGAAGAAGCATCATTCGTGGAGCGAAGGCGTGGGACGTGAGCGAAACTTGGCAGTTGTAGTATCACAGAGGTTCCCATCACCGAGGTCCTCTTTATGAAGGGTTAAGTGATTTGATCAAGGTCATTCAGATAGTATCACAGTCAATCATACGGCTAATGAGCACATATAGAAAACTAAGAGGAAACAGCTTCCTGTCCTAATCCACGGGTCCCTCTGTACTTTAAAGCCTTTTCTATGAAATACTCAAAATTGGCATCTGAGGCTGTGAGGCTTTACAGGACTCTCCAGATTCCAGAGTCCTGGGCTAAATTATAGGGAGGGTTATGAGGCTCACAGGAGGGCCTCATAGGATGTCTTGCACTTAGTGGGCGTTTGGTAAATGATCATTATTCTCATTATTCCTGCCTATGCTCTTTGGTGAATGACTTAACTTCTCTCTCAGAAGATTTTTTCCTATCCATAAGTCAGAGGTGGCCATGTCTCTAACCAAGGAAGTGCATGCGATTCTGATTCTTCTTCCATGTGTCTGTTCACGAGTGCCAGTGCGTGTTTCCTAGGGAACTCTTTTTTCCCGTTACTTCCTGCCTGGCTCTGGGAAGACACACATGTATGGAAAACCTTGCCCGTCTGGTTTGAGATCTCAGCTCTGCCCTGATGGATTAGGGAGTGGGAATACTTTGACAAGCTCCACTCATTTACCCCCCTTGCTTTTTAAATAAAAATCACACATATTTATGGTATACGGAATGATGTTTTAAAATACGTCCACATTGTGGAATGGCTAACTTGAGCTATTGAACATACAGCACATGTTTTTGTGGAGAAGACACTTAACATCTGCTGCTGTCCCTTCTCAGGCAGACAGTGCATCGTTCTTAACAATGCACTTTTGTGTAACCATGTTACACAAAAGATCTCATGAACATACTCCTCCTGTGAATGTGAAAATTTGTTTCCTTGACCAACATCTTTCCTGGTAACCACCACTCCACTCTCTGCTTCTGTGAGTTGGACTAAGTTTTAGCTTTGAGCGAGGCGGTGCGGTGTTTGTCTTTCTGTGCCTGGCTTACTTCACCTAACACCATGTCCATGGGTTCCTCTGTGGGATTTCCTGGCTTTACAAGGCTGAGCAGTATTTCCTTGTGCGTATGCAGCAGGATTTGCGGTCATCTCTGGGGGACCCTTGGGTGGATTCCCTGCCTCGGCTACTGTCCACAGTGCACGTCGGGGCCCAGACGTCTCTTCAGATTCTAGTTTCACTTCCTTTGGTTATATCCCAGGAACAGGAGTGCCGGGCCATATGGCAGTTCGATTTTCAATACTTTGGGACCCACCATGCTGTCCCCCTGTACAGTTTCCCACCAACACCATGCCAGGGCTTCGTTTTCTCCCCCTCCTCGCCGACACTCGCCACCCTCTCTCTTTTTGATGACAGCCATTCTAACAGGTGCCAGGTGATCTGTCATTGCTGCTTTGATTTGCATTTCCTTGGTGACAAGTGACATCGGTCACCTTTTCAGATAACTGTTGGCCATTGGAATGTTTTTGTTTGAGAAGCGTCTCTTCTGGTTCTTGCCCCTTTTTTTTAAATTGGGTTACTAGTTTCCTTACAGTGGAGTGTGGGAGTCCCTACACAGTGTGAGTGTTAACCCTTTCTCCTATGTTTCGTTTGCAATTATCTTCTCCCATTCTGTAGTAGGTCTTTGTTGTCGCCTGGGCTGCGTAGAAGTTTTTCAGTTCGACGTCATTCCATTTGTTTGTTTTTCCTCTTGATACCTGTGCTCTTGGGGTCATGTCCACAAAGTCATTGCCAAGACTGAGTTGGAGACCACCCCCTCCCCTGGGTTTTCTTGTAGTTGTCTTACAATTCAGGCCTATCGTTAATCCATTTGCAGTTGACTTTTGTATATGGTGTGGGGTAAGAGTCTAACTTCATTTCTCTCCATCCCCCCACGTATTTAAAATATTGGAAGTTCCATGCCTTTTATCACGATTACTGATGGAGGATTCGGTTTTCTACACTTCATAACTGTCAAGGGGTCACAGAGCTCCCTACGGGGGCTGCCTTCCTTGGTTGAAAGGTTGAGTATAATACAGATCACATCTCAGACAACTAATTTGCATAAGATTTTCTGTGTCACTGCAATATCTGATAGTGGTGGATGTGCCAGTCAAGTCAATCTCAAACTTTTACCTTTAAAATTTAGTGATTGCAAAGTTTAGGGCAGGGTCCTGCACTAGAATGTTCTGTGATGACAGATAGCCTCTGGAATCTTCTCTGTCCCTATGGTCACTATCAATCCCACATGTCTGTCGGGCACATAGAATGTGGCTCCTGTGACCAAGAGCTCAACTTTTAATTGTATTATGTTTTAATTGATTTAAAAAAATAAAATTCATTAACCACTTGTGCCTAGTGAGGTTGCATTAGATTAGAAAGGATAACATTTAAAATGTCCTCTGTGTTCACCATCCAAACCTGGCAAAGGTTTTTCTATGATCTTCAATGTGCGTTCCAGACTTTTCAAAAAGGAGCAAGACGTGACAGATGCAGCCACGCTTCCCTACAGACGCTGTCCCTCCTCGGCCCAGGCTCATTGCTGTCCCTTCTGCACCAGCCCCAGCCACTCTCTTGAGCACAGTTTAACATTTCCACGCACATTTTTAGCCTTGGACTGTGCATTTGTGTATTCACAGGGAGGAGGACGTTGATGCATTTTGCCTGGCTTTGTTTATATCCTACTTTATGGATGTCTTTCTCCAACTTTCTTTTTTCCCACATGCTTTTGAGATTCATCTGTTTGGACGTAGGTGCCAACTCATCGCTTTTGTCTCTGGTGTTCTATCTATTCCAATAAATGAATGTATTAAGATGTATAAACCTATTTTCCTGCAAATGGACATGTGATCTGATCCTAATTTTTCATACTCAGGAGTAGTGTTGCAGTTGATAGTCTCATATCTGTCCCCAGGTAGGTGAGAGGTTTTCTACACCTAAGACTGGAATCATGGGGTGGTAGAGTTTGTGCATCTTCAGATTCTCAGATTAGTCCTCCCAAGGGTTGTCCCAATGTACCCTCCCCCAGTAGCATAGGAAGGGGTCATTGATCACATCTGGGAGTTTAAAAAAGTTAAACTAGGCTCTTGACCTATGTGTCCTGCCCCGGCACCTCCCACCTCAGGAGCAAACTTGATCCAACTCCTGTTTGAATGAGAAACACACAGTGGCTTATGGATCTTCCCAGGGTCTGTTGTCTTTATTTCATTAAGAAACACTGTCTCATCCATTGCTATATTACAAGCCTCCTTCTTCCCCTCTTCTCTTCCTCCCTCTTCTTTTTCTTTCCTCCACTGTCCATGATTCTTTCTCTCTTCCTATTCGCTGATGCAGCAGAGACCAGGGTACCCCAAATGCGGGTGGAATTAGAGATGAGACACAGCTGTGTTATTCAGGAGCGCCAGCCCATGGACACCCAGGGTTAAACAGACGCTTCTAAGGCCATGATATCCAGAGTCCAGGATGCGGAGTACCAGGAGGAGCTTCCTCTTAAAACTTCGCATCTGAGCTGAATGCAATCGCGTTTGGGTGAATAAGCAGGCCCTTCCTAGGGGTTCACAGGTGAAAGGGAAGGCAGGGCACAGCCCCAGGGTGGCAGCAGGTCGTTTAGTTCCACCAGGGCACAGTCAGTGAGAATAGCAGGAGAGGAATCAGGGGAGGTAGCAGGGCCAGATGGCAAAGCCCCGTGTGTCACATGGACAAGCTCACGTGGCATCTCGAGGGCAATGATGTGCCATTAGTAGTTGGCATCTGCTCTTGCCAGGCATCTGTTTCCTTCCTCTTCTTACATCACCCCCCTGTTCCTTTCCTTGAGCAAACTGCCTGTTCCGCTTCCACAGGGTTCTGGGGAGTTCAATCTTCCCCTCCCCTCTTGGCCCAGGCTTGACCCGTCACCCTTCCCCAACCTCTCTGTCCAAGAGATGGCTCTGGGGTCTCAAGGAACCAGTCAGGGTCCTCCCCTGAAGCTTTCAACAAAGACAAGGAAAGAACATTTCTTTCTCTTTAGTTTCAGATTAATCACGGGACACTCAGGCAGAGGTGTCCAACAGGATGTTGAACGTATGAGTTTAGAGAAGTGTTCTGTCCTGGAGACGTGGATCTGGGGAGGGTTTCCTTGACTATTCCGTTTCCATCACCCCCTACATTTAGTCCAGGAGGAGGTCCTATGTCTGGGCTTCCGTGACTCATCCTGGGCCCATTCATGTCTCCCCATTTGCACAGCTGCACTGCCCTCTCCCACTGACCACTGGGATAGCCCTCCACAGCCACTCTTTCCTGTTACAGCACAAAACGCTCACAAACAGAGTGGTCTTTGCAAAATGCAAACATACTCAAGAGAGTCCTTTATTTGTTCCTCCAAATGTTCCCTGTACACCATGCAAAGTTAAATTCGGGTTGGAATTTAACTTTGCATGGTGTACAGGGCCCACACGTTCTGGTCTCTGCCCCCTCCCCTAATCTTATCCTGCAGCAGACATGGCATTTTTTCATCAAAAATTTTTTAGTGCCTGTTACTATTCTGACATCGAACAGGTGGTGAGAATATACAGGGAGGAAGACAGACCTGCTCTGATGGAGCTCACAGCCAGGGGACGGGGGTGGAAAATAAATGATAACTACACAAACCAGACATTTCGGGGATCTTAATTTATAAAAATAATAGGATAGGCAACAATGGAAAGTGACTAGTATTGGGTGGGGAGGGTGTCATTTAGATTGGATGGATTTCTTTTGTTCTTAAATACATGATGTGTTTCTGCCTCAGGACCTTTGCATTTGAGGTGCTGAGTCCTTTCTCCCATGGTTACCTCCTTCTCTTTCATGACTCAGCTCAAATAATACTTTGTCCATTTGGTCTCCAGGCCAACCCCCACCCCTACACCTACTTTAGTTTTATGATAATTTTCTTCCATTTAATGAGATGCTCTAATAGGAACCCATGTGTCTGTGGGACCAGCGTGGAATGAGTACCTCTAGAAAAGGAGGATCACTGATGGGGACATCCACTTTGTGACCATTAAAGCATCTCTCTACCTCTTGTGCCACAGAAGGCTCTCCTTTCCTCTTTCTCTCTGGATCTCAATATTTTTCATCTGTAAAATGAGACTGCTTGACTAGGAGGGCCCAGGGGATCTTCCAATTTTCTAAATTCTGCTCCTCTGGAGCCTGGAGTGTTCCACGTGGTCCTGGAGTGAGGGGTGCCGGGAAGGTAGAGAGGTGACCTGGAGAGTCACCTACAGGCCTGTAGAGTCCATACCCACGCTCAGAGGCTCCCAGGACTTCACCAGGACTTGTGAGAAGCCTGGGAGAGAGCGAAAGGCTCGCGAGCCCATCACGTGGCTCTGAGTGGTCACTAGAGGGAGGCCGAGGTGCAGCCCTGCCCTGCGGTTGGTTTACATTTGCAGCTACAAATTGCTTTTCAGGCTCAGAATTGGCTCTAAGGAGACCTGTCTGTGTGAAGTGTGGCCCCCACCACCTCCCAGATGGTCACATGAAGGCCTCTGAGCAGCTCACAGGGATGCGGAGGGGCTTGTGGGTGAGAGGCTTGTGGATGGGAAAGCAGAGCCTTCGTGTTAGCGGGACACCCTGTAGCTCCATGTCTCTACAGTGGCCAGGAGCGGATGCAGCCTCTGTCCTTGCTGGGTGGACATTCCTCCCAGGACCCCCGTCCATCAGGAAGGACCGATGTCTCTGCCTTGTAGCAGGTCTAGGACAAGTTGGACTGGGGGCTGAGTGGGCATCCCGTCAGGCCTGCCGCATACCTGGCTGCACTAGCCCAGCCTCGGGGACAAGGTATCTATCTGCCCCAGTTTTCCTGTTCAACAAGCCCTTGTCCTCAATCCAGCCTCATCTACCACTCAGCAGTCCTTTGGGGCCCTGGTCCCATGCTGGTAGCATGCTGGTCACTAACATCCAGATGGCGATGGGTCATACCATGTGGCTCTGGGTAGCACACATGTGCAGGGTCAGACCCCTGGGCCAGGCTGATGAGCACCTGCAGATCAGGAGCACAGGACACAGGGTGCCCTGACGGCTGACCCCATGCCCGCTCCCACCTACACCCGCCTCCTCTCCCTCCTCCCGGAGGTGCCGCTGAGATCCCACATCCCTTACAACCCAGTCTTCCCAACTGGGCCACTGAGAGTCAGAGTCACGAGGGCCACCCATTCCGTGATGGATGTAGTGATAAAATGCCCAAGAAAACGAGGTCTTCAGCCCCATTGGGTTGTCGTCCAGGGGAGAACTGGCGTGTCCAGCATTGGCCAGTGTCCCGAAGCAGAGTGGGAGATGTCCACACCGACTTCCTGAGGGGCCTGGGGAGGAGGCAGAGGTCTATTCTGGTTGGGGGCAGCAAGGCCCTGCTCCCCGGAGGCATCGTCCTCATCACTCTGCCCACAGGTGTGCAGCGCCTGGCCGTGTCCTGAGCGCATCTGGCCAGACGTTCTTCCCTGGTGCGTGTGTGGGTCCCTCCTTCCCTTTCTCGGCATCTCCACTCCATTGGCCTCTCCTCAGGGAAGTCCTCTCCCCACCCTGCCTGCTAGGGTAGTTCTCCCTGTCCCCATCACTCCCTGTCCCCATCACGCTCTGCCCCCAGAGGCTCCTCATCCTTCCTGAGGGCACATTCCACCACTCCACGTGGGACAGGGATTCATTTGTCTATTGCTTACATACGTGAGCTCCAGGCAGGGGTTCAGTCCCTAGCACTTTGAAGGTTTTGGTCTCTAGCACAATGGTTGGTGCTAAATAGTCACCTGCTAAATGAATGGGCGAACAATACGGAGTTCCAGCAGGTAATTGACCTTGGGCTGACCTTGAAGGATGAGGGGTTTAATTGGGGTGGGGGGCATTCCTGTAGGCACAAGCCTACAGCAGGCGAAGGATGATGGAAGGAGGAAGGAGTGAGGATGGGTGACCCCAATAGGGGAGGCACGTGCTGGAATTTGTAGGACCCCCCCCTCCCTCCTCCTGTGATTGCTTTGGGTCTGTCCATCTGGCTCTCAGGTTTCCTCTTCTTCATTCCAAACGCCAGACACATCCCTGGCTCAGCCACGGTCTCCCTTGCCTCATAAACCATCAATCCCATGACCCTGAGCCTCATACATTTTGGGTACAGCCCTGCCCTTGCTGTGTGACCTCGCAGAGCCCCTGGGAACCCCGGGTGGTCCTGTGGCCTGCATCGCTGTGTGTGGTGACTGTGCTTGCTGTCTCAGCCCTTCCCGTGATTGACTTCTGCATCCTGAGCTGCTTCAGGACATGGGTCTAATTTTGCTTTGGAATTACACAAAAACAATGAAAAGCGACCCTCGGGATTGGGAAAGAAGCCGAGGCGAATCTGGTCTGGTTTTGTCCTCTGACTAGTTAAGTACGTGGGCAAGTCACTTAACCTTTCTGGACCTCAGTGTCCTTCTCTATAACACAGGAGGTGAAGCATCTCCCTTGTGGCCTTGTTCTGAGGATTAAAAACAATTCCACTGGAAGTGCTGAGCACAGGGAGGGCACCCACAGTGAGCCCTCAGCTCCCTCACTGCCACCTCCCAACTCTCTCCCCTGCCGAAGGCATCCCAGCTTCCCGGGTGGCCCACTCCACCGCTCCCACAGGGCCAAGTGGCCAGGGCTCTTGCTAATTAACGGCTGAATTTTAAGCAAACTTAACCCTCTGCAGAGATCCTCATCAGAGGAGGCCTTCCCAGGTGTCCTGTAAGGCAGCCTCGGGTCTCACAGAGGATCCATCATAAAACTCCAACGAGAGGGCCAAAACACGTTTCCCCTTGAAAACCCCAATTACCCATTTGCTGGTGCAAGCTGGTGCCCAGGCAGGGGTGATAGTTTTATTTATCTGTGGCTTGATGTTTGTTCTTTGGATGATTTTTTTTTAAATCCTTCTTCCAAAGGCTCTTTGGAGCCCATCCAGCAAGTGGGGTTCGTTTATTTGCTTAGAATCTAATTACAATAGAGAGCAGTCAGGGATGGCACCTTGCAGTTTTTCTGATCTGTTTTCCTTCCAAAGCACTCAGGAAGGTGGACGGAATAGGAATCTTATAAAGCAATCATCTCTCTTGAGTTGGTAAATAAGTGGGGGACCAGAAGAGGCAAGAAAGGGCTAAATCACCCCTCTCGGGTACACGACGAGAAAAACCTTCATGTTGTGCTCTCACGGGCTAAAGGGAACCTCTGCCTACAGACGTGCTCTGCCAAAAGTCCTTCCCACTTCTATATCTACATCGGAACAAATAATGGTACTTACTAGGCTCTTAGTATTTGCCAAGCACTGTTCTAAGCACTTTAGATGCATTATTTAATTTAATTTCCATAACAACCTCATGAAACTGGTAGTTTTATTACCCCCAGATAACAAATAAATATACAGAACTATATAGAGGTTAACTGGTCTAGGGTCATTTATGATATATTAGAGATTGGTCCCAGAATCAGGCAGACTGGCTCCAAAGAGGTACTTTTAATGGAATTAATGCATTAATGTTAATACAAAACATGAACATTATTGATGTGTTAATAGATTAATAATAAACATGTCTGTTGATTGATAATGACAGATGATTAAGGTGGCAGATGACGATTGTGGTCGAATCTGCTATTGGTTTCCCCAACCCTTTTCCTTCTCCTGACTCCTCAGTTCAGGCCACCCTTCCCAGCATCCCTTGCAGTGAGATGTGGTCATGTGACCAGTACACAGATAGAACAGGGGTGGAAGTCCTGTGCGCCAATCTGAATCTCTTGGTTAACAAGAAGCCTCTGGTCCTGGACTCCTGTTGCCTCTCACTGGTTGGTTGCATGGGGTTGCTGATGGGGATGCTTTGGGAACCTCATGTTGAGGGCGGAGCCACACTCCCACCCAGACTGGTTCCCATTAAGCCTTTATGAAGCAGAGTCTGTCTGTCCTGCTGCAGCTTTGCTGTTCAGTGACTGCATTTTTGAGTCCCTTTGTCTTCATTGTGATAGCCTAACCTTTGGTCTTACTAATGGCATTACCTTTCCCATTCATAAAATCAAAGAATCTGTCTCTAAAGGTAATCCAACCCATCTCTCACTTGGTACAGCACCTTTGGAGGTCCTTCAGGTAAAGGTGGCCTGCTTCCCACCTGAACTCATTCCATGTTTAAAAGTCTCCTATTAGAAAGTTTTTGTAAAAAAATTTAAATTCTATAATTGAATCATAATGCACACACACAGTTCTGATGCTCCTTGAGGCCTTAAAACAACTGTGGTTTCCCTTTCTGCATCTAGAGCCTTCCATGGTTTTGAAGAAAATGCTCATGACCCATGAGTGTTCTCACCTTACACATCTTCCTTGGTTTGGAGAAAAAAGGGACAGTTAACCTCTCTTTTCTCATTTCCAGGCTTATATTCATTCATTTTGATATTTAATTCGACAAAAAGTCATCCAACCTTCTCGGCGTTAAGCAATATTTGGATCTGTAGGTGTGGTTTCCGTTCAGGCTTGGCCTGGCTCGTTTTCTCTAAGCCTTCCGTGGGATGCTCTGGGATTGTCCTGGGTCGGGGAAGCTGGATTTTAGACACACGTTCAGGGCCTAACAAATACCTCTACTTGATTCCATGCTCTGACATCTAGCTCCAACACTGACTAGGTAAGATTGTCCCCTCCTGATTCTGCCATCTAATATCCTCCCTCCCAGGAGATGATTGACAGGTAGAGAGAGTTCTGATGGACAGCCTCTACTGGATAATAAGCTTCAATTTGTTACCCACAAATCCCAAGACTGGAAAGCACATATCACATAATTTATCTCAAATCTAATATTTACTTTATATGTATGAAGAATGGCATTTTTAATACCGTAGGAGATGGCTTGACCTAGAGACTGGCATTACTAAGATGGTTATTGTATGTAGTGATTCATTATAGATAAAAAAGAGGCCTCTATCCTATTCAGTAGAAAGCCTGTGTCTAACAGAGGTTTGAATAATTTCCTGGTATTTAGTGGAAAAACCCCAGTTTAGTTGATCAACATTAAAGACACTTTAGAAGGAGCTAATGGACCTGACACATGAGGGTATTAAAAGTGTGTGTAGAAGAAAGAATCCTTACTGGGGTGCAGTGGTGCACCCCGATAGCCCCAGCAACTTGGGAATCTGAGGCAGGACGATCACAAGCTCAAGGTCAGCCTGGGCAGTCTAGCAAGACCCTGTCTCAAAATAAAAATAATGATAATAATCAAAAGGGCTCAGGCTGTGGCTCAGTGGTAGGGCACTCCTGAGTTCATCCCCAGCACCCACCCACAACAAGAAGAAAAGAAAGAAGAAAGGAGAATGCTTTGGGGTTTCTCTGGGCAACATTTCCTTCATCTGCACGCTCCCGCTTCAAGTTCACCCCTGTGATCTGTTCCTTCCCACCGAGGCGCGTGGCCAGGTGCACCCACCCCTCATCTCCCAGCTCGCTGTCTCTCTCCCGTGCACACAGGCACAGCCAAGAGCGTCTGCTTCCCACGGCTGTGTGTGCCCTGACACATTTCCCGCCTTGCACGGGGCTGCCCTTGCTCTTTCTGGTCAGGCATCTCTTGATGATCCCAAAGATCCTGCCTGTTCCTGGCCCAGGACACCTCCTCCCCGGACAGCCTGTTTCCTGGCTTCCCTATACGGGGTTGCCTCTTCATTTCTGATGTGCACTGGCCACCTTTCCTAGGACTACGTACACGGGCGTTAAGAGCTTTCTAGTAACTCGGCGAGTAAGACTGAGGAAGCAGAAGAGGTGGGAGGGGAGAACCCCCCGATCCTGTCATTTCCAGAAACCCCGAGGAGCTCTCCGTCCTTGTTGGTGGAACAGGGTGGGACAGGTGCGTTTGATTCTGTGAAGACAAGTATCTTCGCTGAAGCTGCTCTCTGGATGGTGACCTGAACAGCCACCATTCATTTCTTGCAGTTACAGAGACTAGGAAGTCTGAGACCAAGGGCCCACCTGTTGGGTGCTTCCTGGTGGAGGCTTGCCGATGCCCCACGGTGGAGAAAGAGGGACTGCTGGTCTCGTCTAAATCTAATCACCTTCCAAAGGCCCCGCTTGCGAATACCGTCACACTGTGGGGAGGGGATTCAACATGAGTTCTGAGGGCTGTAAGCATCCCGTCTGTAGAAACAAGGAAAGCAAACCTGTTCTTTCCACAGTCAGTTACCCCCCAACCTCAATTTCCTCTTTTAAAATAGGGGTAGGAGAATTGACATGGGAGATCTTTGTGATGCTGGAGGCTGGGAGGGTCCCTTCCTACCTCTTTCCTGGCGAGCTTGTTCACACTTCTCCCTGGAGTTTGCCTTGAGTGTTAAGCCTCACTCCCCCAGGTTGGTTTTATTGGTAAAAGTAGCATTAAACTGGGAAGGTTTTTAGGCTAAGTGTGTGGTGGACTAAATAAACAAATAACATCTTCCCAGCCTCTATCTCCTCACTGTTCTCTTCAGTATCTATATTTCTATGTTTTGGTGCTGGGGATTGAACCCAGGGGCACTTTACCACTGAGCCACCTCACCAGCCCTATGTTTTGAGACAGGATCTTGTTCAGTTGCTTAGGACCTCACTGAATTGCTGAGGTTGACCTCAAACTTGAGATCCTCCTGCCTCAGCCTCCCAAGTGGCTGGGATTAGAGGTGTGCCCCACAGCACCTGGCTGCTGTCCTTTGAAGTCTTAACAGTTCTTTTACAAGCTAATTCACAGAGAAGTGACATGCCATCCCCTCCACCACCAGAATCCAACCTGCTGGAAATAGTCCATGGTGACCAGGTGGCGTCCTCCATATAGAGGGGTCCGTTTCTCACCTGTGTCCTTAGAATCTCTGCTGTACTTCAGTGCTGGAGGCTGGAGAGTCACAGTGACAGTGGTGACTAGCCTGGGACACTGTGACTTTGCCTCTGCTCTTGTCTCTGCCTTGAATACCCTTCCTCCTGACCCCCGCAGGTGCCTGGCAAGTTGGGGTCCTCTGATGCCTTCCCCCGTGTCCCCGAGCATGGCGACACCCCACGCTGTCATGGTGTAAGGGCTGCAAGCTCTTGGCAGCGGGGTGACATGGTAACACTGATCTTTCTGAGCCCTAGTGTGGATCTCCATAAATGAAAGAATGGATGAGTTTGGGGCACTCAGGAGCTCCTGGGGGAGGGGCGTGTATTTCATCCGGATCCTGCGGATATCACCTAGAGCAGCAGAAGGTGTCCCTCTACAGAAGAGGAGCCGCAGTGTCACAGAGGTTCGCACCGAGACTAATTTGCAGACTGGGGGTTCAGACAGGAGCTGGCATCTCCCCCACTGCTCCCTGGTGTGATGAACTGCAGTCAAGGGGTCTGAGGGCTCTCTGGACATATGAGCTAAGGCAGGATCCCCATTTTGCAGGACCGAGAGTGTCATAAGAAGATTCAGCTTCTTCTAGGTCTGGGATAGATGGGGGCTGCTCAGAATGGAAATTAGGGAGGCGATGGCCTCTCACGGATCCGATGTTGAAGTGAGACTCGGATGGGCCTTGGGATTACCTGGGTGCGGGAAGGCCATCGACCCCTGGGTGGCAACTCTGTGGAGTCACCTGCCTCCTCCCCCACGGGGGCCGCCCGGAGGCCTGAAGGAGTGTGGGACAGTATTAAATCCAGAATATCCATTTGGTCGAGTGGAAGTGCCCTGATGTTTGATCCCATTTACTTGAGTAAGACTTTATATCCAGGCATCTCAGGTTTTAAATTACATGTCAGAGGCAATTTTGCTCTGGGACGTGACAAGAGGAGTTGTCCCTTCAGGGCAGCCAATATGAGCTCAGTGTTCAGCGTCTCCCTGTCTCAAAGAAAGGGGGGGACGCTCAGCTTTATCCACTCAGCAACCCCGGAGCGTCGCAGCAGTGTCGGGCTCTGGGGGAGGGTGGGGGCCACAGCCGGGAACAAGACGGCTCCTGGGCTTCCGGGGCTCACAGCACGACAGTGTTCTTAGCTGCTCTCAGCCCACCCGTTCCCTAGCCACGTTTTGGTCATGTGCCTGCTGTGTGCCAGGCCCGTGAGATCCATCAGGAGAGAAGAGAGCCAAACCCCCTGAGCTGCTGAAAGACAGTAAATGATAAACAAAATTAATGAGTGATTACTTAATATGTCAGGATGTGATCCATGTTTAAATTAAAAAATTAAAAGAAGGGTAAAGAGATTATGAGTGCCGAGGGATAGAGGGTTGTGATTGCAAACAGAGGGGTGGAGTAGACCTCTTTTGGATGATGGACAGTGTGAAGGGGGAGAGAACAGCCAGGAAGACACTGGGAAAGTGTGTTTGAAGTGAAGGTCTGGCTGGTGCAAAGGCCCTGAGGTGGACTGGGCTGGGCCTGGTGTGTTCTCAGATGCAGCAGGGAGGCCCTTGTGGCAAGAGAGGAGCGTTGAAGAGGAGAGCAGGAGGTGGGACACAAGGGTGGGGCAGCATGTGGGGCCTTGTTGGCCGCTGCCAGGGCTTTGGTGTGAGTGACATGCAGAACTGTGTGAAGGATTTGAGCAGAGAAGGGACATGATATTACTTATATTTGGAGAGGGTCAACCTCAAATGCCACCAACCATGGAAGCAGGGAGACCAGTGAGGAGGCGTTGTATCATCCAGGTGTCTTTGTCTGTTTTGTGTCACTGCAACAGAATTCCTGAGACTGGGTAACTTAAAGATCAGAGATTCATTTCTTAACATCCCTCTGGAATGAACAGTGGCTAGGGGTGCCATTGGCTTACCAGACGCTGGGTTGTGCTACATCAATGACAGAGAGAACTTGGGTAACAATCAGTTAAAAATATGGGGAAGTAACAAAACACATCCAGTTGGTGGGGGTGGGAGGAGTCAGGGATCCAATTCATTGCTTACAGTTCTGGAGGCTGGGAAGCCCAAGATTGAGGGACCTGCACTTGGTATAGGCCTTCCGGCTGCATCATCCCATGGTGGAAGGTGGAAGGGCAAGGGAATGTGAAAGAGCCATGGAGCAAGGGAGGGCTCAACTTGCTTTTCTAAGAACCCCACGATGAAAGAACCCCTTCAGCAATGACAGCATTAACCCTTTCATGTGTCAGAGCTCTCATATCCTAATCTCCTCCTGAAGGTCTCACCTCCTCATGCTATGGCACTGAGGATTAGGTTTCCAACATGAACTTTGATGGACACCCTCAAAGCACGGTATAGAATAGATAACACTGAGTGAGTCTCCTGGGGCCTTTACCCTGAGCCCCCAGAAGGTTGCATTATCATCCACTGAGACTGGGAAAGCTGCGTGAGGAAGAGTTCACTAGTTTTGTTTTGTGCACATTATATTGAACAGGCCTGTTCAGTGTCCACGTGGAGACGTGGACCATTTCAATCAAGTCCAGAAGTGGATGTATATGTGGGCAGACTGGGGTCGGGGAGGGAGGACTCAGACTGGACATATGAATTAATGGAACACTTACTAATGTCTAGCACTTTATTAAGCAATCTATACACATAATATCATTAATTTTTTTAAACTTCTTTGAATTTTTTACTGACAAATAATAATTTTTATATATTTATGGGGTATTATGTGATATTTTGATATATGTACATGTGGAATGCTGAAATCAAGTTAATTAGCCCATCGAGTTAATTACCTTATGGACTTATTTTTTTGTGGGGGGAATATTTAAAATCTGTTACTAATTTTGAAATATATATTACATTAGTATTAACTGTAGTCATCATGCCATAGATCTCAAAAACAAACAAACAAAAAAACAAAAACCTCACATTCTTTTCAACTGAACTTTTGTACCCTTCAGTGTAGATCCAGGTCTCGAACTCCGTGGGTCATGGGCTGATTTGAAAGTTAAGGCAGGCTGACCCCGTTCTGCCCAGGCGTCTCACCCTGCGCACAATTGGCCCCGCTTCCTCTAAGGGCCCACTCACCTAGAAGCCGACACCCCCATTCACTGGCACCCTGACCACGGTGTCTTTAAACTATGGGCCTGATGTCAGCTTGCTTTCTGAGTAGGTACGGGAAAGGCCAGTTCTGAGAGCTTGATTACACTGTATGAAATGGGTCTTAGGATTGAACTTGCCTCACCTGCCCCCTTCTCTGTGGTTTTGGGTTTGGGAGGCTTGCTGTCCACCTGCTCTCTTTGTCTTGGGCTGCAGAACCATCTGCTTTCTGCTCCCTTGGCCCTGGACAGAGAAAACCCTTTGTCTTTTACTTGGATAAGACCTGGAGTTCTGATGTAGGAATTTTGGAATCGCACCTCACCAAGGGTCCCTCTGCAGTGAGCATTGGCAACGGTGCCTTTTCTTCCCAGGTGCTGGGTTGTGCTGTCAGTGGTAGAGATGGAACTTGGGTGCTGAGCAGGTTGGTGGTGGTGACGGTCGGTTAAAATGTGGGGAGGTAAGAACCCCTCCAGGGGGTGGGGCTGGGATGAGCTTGGTGTCCAGTTCCCAAGGTCAAAGGCGCTCCAGGCTGCGGAGCCGGACCCAGGAAGGGCTGGGATTGGAATCAGGGAATGACAGAGGCACAGGGAAACCAGGGGTGGTGTGTGGTCCCAGGACATCCTGGTTGCTGGTGACCCGTCCTCTAACCCTCTGACCTTCACAGACCTTCCAGGGCTACGCCAGAGAGTCTGAAACCCAGAGTTAGGTGTTTAAAACTCTTCTCTATCTGGTCCTACTGGGAGGTCAGCAGAGTCGTCGGCAGGTGGGGAAGACTTCCTAGGAGGAAGAGTGTCTGTCTTGTGTATGACAAGCAGTTAGCAGGTCCCAGTGAGACCCTGAAGCTTTGCAGAGCCCCCCACCCAGAGCAGGTCAATAAGGCAACGAACGTCCTGCCCAGAACCCTCTCAGCTTCGAAGACTTGTTAATAGCTAGGGGATTCCTGGCCCTGGAATTGACCAGCCAGAGTGGAAGAGCCCAGGGAGGCTTCTCAGCCCATTCTGTTTACAGACTCTCACAGGTAAAGGACGTTAAATGACAGTGCAGATGCATTAACCTCCCCTGGCACCCTGACACACGGTCTCCTGTTAGAAGCTTTTGGTGATAGAGAACTTAGACCCTTGGTGAGGAGATAGTTCAGGGTTAAAAGCAAATAGGCTTTGGAATTGGACATGCATGGGGACCAATCTTCTATGATCATGCATTGCGGTGTCCCTTAATTGTTTAGCAAGTCCCTTTATTTTGGGGGGACTTCAGATCTCTCATCTGTACAACGGGAGCCCCATGCACGCTCTTTCCAATAGATTGAAGGGACCAAGTAAAGCAGGATTGCCTCATAGTCAAGGGCATCGACTATGAAGTCACATGGTTTGAGTTCAGGTCTCTGTTCTGCTCAAAGCCTATGTTTTTCTGAGCCACTAACCTAAACTTTATGAGGCTTGTCTGTTTCTAAAAGGAAAGTCAGAATAATGCCAATTTCATAAGCAGAAGGCTACTGCCAGTGTTTGCATGGTCTGAATGTGAGTGAGAAAAAAGTGCTTGCTCTAAGCAGACCCGGCTCCACACCTGGGCTCAGGACTTGGCAAAGAGCCTGCCCCTTGCCAGGTGGCCCCTTTCTGCAGACCGTTCACATTGTCGTGGTGGTGATGAGTTTCTGTAAGCCACCCAGGGCACTGCCGGATGCACAACTTAAGCACTCCATTAACAATAGTAATTAATATTATGTAAAAATATTGGCTCTTAAGGCTCCCCATTTTATTATTGGACAGCTCAGGCAGCTTCCCCCATATTGTGAATTGAAATCTTCTAACAAACAGATCTTCACCCCACAATTTGAAAATTCATAGATAAAGTCTAAGTTCTCTTTTGCAACGTGGCTAATTGGGCTGTTGTGTGGAAGACCGATTTCTACAATGTCCCCAGTTCTCCACCCCCTCTATACCAGTGTCCTTTGCCCGTGGACCTTGAAACTCCTCCTGATATCATGTAGGACTGATCTGTTTTCCCATTCTTTGACTCTGGGCTGGCCTTGTGACTCGGTCTTCTGCGTTTCTTTCTGGTAACTTTTCCACCATCACTTGAACAAGCCCAGGCAGCCTGCTGGGTGATGGCGGACACATCCACCACTTACCTCCCCTGTTTCGAAGACAGTCCGCTAACTGCCAAGCATGGGGGGAAAATCTTTCTAGACCAGCCATCTCCAGTGACCCGCCAGATGACCAAGACACAACAGTGAGACCCACAGAGGTGAGCTGACCCTGTCTCCCAGATTTGTAAGTAAAAATCCGTACTTACTTTTGTCTGCCACTGATGTTTGGGGATGTTTGTTATTCTGCACTATTGTGGCAGAAGGTAACTGATACATGGGAGCTGTGTCCCTGGGACACCGGTTGTCTATTTTCCTATGGAGGCCAAAATCTGTTCTATTCTGTGTCATAAATACCCTCCTTCCTCTTTGTCCTCCTGCTCAGCTCACCCAGCCCTGCATTTATAAGCCTTGCCTCATTTCTCTTAGGCCCTGCTCCTGAGCCAAAGTGATTTTCTGCTCCTCATCACTCTTTTCCTGCCATCTCCTAGATGATACTGGGGACCACAGCACAGCCCGAGGCTTCCTCTCTGCTGGACTCCATTTCCAAGGACATTTGATTCTGATACCACCACACACAGCGCCGGGCTTAATGACATCTTAGTACTCCCGCTAGGAAAGCCCTGGTTTTTCCAAGGGTCTATAACTTAGCTCTATGACTCACTCTAGGGCAGGACTGGGCAAACAAGTCCTACCGCCCGAAGGTGATTTTGATTTTTAAATTATGAAATCAATCATCCTGAGCTTTTATGTTTTCTTGGGGGTTTGTTTTTGTTTTTCTCTTTGGCTCCAAACTTCGGCAGTAGCTTTCTGGTTGGGGATTATTTATCACCTGGTTCTCTTCTCCCTCCGACTGTGGTTTGTGGAATGACAAATCGCTCTGTACACTCCAGGCAGGAACCCCGTGCCAGGTGGAGCATATGGGCCCAGACGGGGTCGGAAGTAAAGCAACAGGGGTCAGCTCCGCTCTGGCAGTGGGTGAAGGGCTCAGGTGGCAGAAGAAAAAGAAGAATCCTCCAACCATGTCGGCGCGAGAGCAAGGTTTGAAGACGCATTTCCCTGGTGCTTCAGCTGCCCTGGCTTTGGCTGCCCTGCTCGGCTGGTTAGGCCCGGGTCTTGGTTTCATCGTTTAGGAGATTGCTTTAGTGCTGTCAAGATCCAATGTTTTTGACCCGTGGTTTCCAACCTGTGCGTCAGACACTTCTTCGCAGCTGTTGTGTAGGGATCTCAAATCCGTGGTGAATGTTCTAGAATAAACTGTCGAATCGATAGAGCTAGTTTCATGTTGGTGTTTTTGACAAGTATTTAGTCACCAATGCACCTGTGCGATGCCGTTCTGAATCATGAGGCGTACATTCCTTTGGGAGCATCTCTGAATTCCTCCTGGATGTTGGCCAGGGTGCACCTTCTCCACTCATATGAAATGCACGACCGTGTATCATGGGGAGGAGGCGGCATGAGGAGACCATGTGTGGATGTGAGAGGAAGAAGGGCCCCTGAGCATTTGGGCAAGGGGATTGTGAGTGGGATGGGTGTTTCCCTCTGGGAGACATGGGCCAGGTGCCTAGATGGGGTTCATAGCGGCTGCAAAGGTTGCAAGTCCAGCAAGGTCAGTGTCAGTTTCCTGATTGCCTGGGAGCCACAGCCTCCCACCTGGTGACAGCCACGTTGAGGAAGGACGAGAGTCCGAACCAGGACGCAGACCTGGGAGAAGCTGGCAGTCTGGCTGTCCACCATGGAGGGATGCAGTTCTCAGAGGACACCCGTGCACCCTCGTCCAGCCTCTGCAGACCACCTCGCTCCCAGAGCCTTGGACCTCCCTCTCTGTCCTGTCGGGACTCCAAGAGCCACCCAGCACCTTGGTCTCTCAAACCCTCCACCTCCTCAGGGTTCAGGGCCCTTTCTTACCCAACCTTGGGGTCATCCACCCACAGGCCCCGCCCTGCCCTGGAGGCTCCAGCCCCTCCCTTGTGCACAGTGTCCAGTCCTTCCTGGTCTTCCTCACCTGGCCCTCCTGCAGTCTTCCGATTCTGGAACGTCCACTTCAGCCACAGCCCCACCCTGCCCCCTCGCCTTCCTTTTCTAGTCGGGTCCCGTGAACTTGCCTTTGATCTCCCTCTTGCCAATGATTTTAACGCTTTTCTCAGTGCCTTGAAGTCATACACAGTAGTGGGGTCATCTGGACACATTTATACACTCACGGAATATCATTTGCTCCTTTTCTGTCCCCAGGCCTTCCACGTTCTTTCCCCTTCTCCCCCCCTCCCCTTTCCTCTACGGGTCGTCCTTCGACTGATCCATTGTTTTTAAAATTGATGTTCTTGCCAGTATTCTTAATTCCTTTCATTACTCTCCCCCCCCACCAGCTCATCAAGACTCCCCCTGGCCCTGCCCGTCATCCCACCTTTTCCAGTTGGGGGCCAACATCCCCTTTGGGTATAGCAACCGATCCCAGAGACTCACTCAACACAAAACCATGGAGGGTCGGTCTGTCATGAATGACCTTTTATTTTTGAGTGGACAGTGCATTTCCAGCCAAGGAAAAGTTGGCAAGGAGGAACAAATGAGCTCATAGTAGAAGGCAGGTTAAAGGCTTTTATGCATTATTAATTAGTTTATTTAATAGTCCCGGGAAGTGGGTGTTATTGTTCAGATTAATCAGAATAATACGAGTCATTCTAGTAATAATGGGAATTTGCCTTTCTTAGGGATTTGCCAGGTACTGGGCTCTGTGAATAGCAAATACCAATTTCTCTATGGTTTGATTTCCCAGTTTATAGATGAGGAAACTAATGCTGTAAAGCCACCATGTCTAGTTAGGGTCAGCAGCTCGGGCTTGAAAGGCATGGGGTGGACTTTGTCATGATGCTCAGCTACTTAAGGACACAGGGACTCAGCCTGGAGAAGAAACACACCCAAGGCCACACAGCTGGGAAGGGGCAAGTCTTGGTGACTCTGGATTGGAAACTCCCATGAGGCCTGGGGCCATATTCACCAAACTGGGTTTTTGCACCTTCTGATTTTTCTTTTATATTCACCAAAGTTACATTGGAGTAAAGCAACTGCTTCCTTTCTCCCAAATTAGATCTTTTGCAGTCCCAATATCTATTTCTCGTGTCTTCTAACACATCTCATTTTATCCTACAAACTCTCCTTTTGGAGGCACATGCAAATTCTTTTCCATGGGGCATGAATGGAGACCGAGTCATGGCCTCAGCCTGGCGGGCAATGGTTCCACCAACTCCCAGCTGTGCATCTGGGGGCCATCTGGCTCTGTTGGCCTCTGAGGGCAGGTGGCCTTGGGCCAGATATGACATGACAGTGATAGTGGCTGCGGTGATCTCTATCTGCTTCTTGACACTATCTTGCCAGCTGTGGACTCCTTGTCCTATCCTAACAAGCTTCTTGCCCACACCCCAGCCACGGGTCCTACTGTCCCGTGTTCTGAATGCCCTCACCATACTCTTTGCCTGTACCAGCATCTCAAAGCCCACCTCCAATGTGACATTCCTCCTTTGAGTCTTCCTGGGCCTTTGCCTCCTTCCTAACCTTCAGGTGAACACGTCTGTCATGGCGGATTGGGGTGTGTTTGTAACTGTTTCTTGAATCCAAATCCATCGTATTAGTCATCTCAGTTCTTCAGGTTGGTTATCCATAAGATACCTTAAGTAGGAGATGGTAACTTCATGGCAGAGATTTTGTGAGATGATGCTGGCTGCGTACATGCCCGGCAGATAGCCACGTATGGCAGTCGCTATGCCCAATCCCCCTCTCCTTGGAATCACTTCCACTCTATAAGCTGGAGGAGCTATATACTCTCCAGCCCTCTCCTGGACTCCAGCCAGGGCTGGCCATGGAACACAGGGAGGACCGACAGGACACCCATGGAAGTCTTCGGGAAGCTCTGCAGAGTGTTTGGAGTTGGAGCAGCTACTGCAGCCTCAGAGCAAGTGAACCCACTGACGATGACCTCCAGAGTGACTCCTTGTTCTGTGAACCAGTGACGTCACTCAGGGTTCAGCTACCGAGGCCAAACACCTTCCTAACATACAGCGGAAATGCCCGATGAATGTTTGCTGAATTCATCTCTATTGCACTGTGAGGCAGAATTCCATAAAAGTCAGTCTCTCTCCCCACAGCACTTAGCACACGCCTGTCACACAGGTGTGCTCAGACTATGTTGGATTGAGTGACATTCTCTTGGTGCCCGCCAAGTGTGAAAGCTGAGCACACCCCACTAATCCCCAGCTTCTCGTCTCTGTTCCAGCCTGTCCTTACACATCCCACACTGATGGCCAAGATCCTTTTCTCTCAAGTCTTCAATGTTTCCCATCGATTTCATAATAAGTTAAAAAAGACATTTGTAAGAGAATTGGGTTTCTCAACAACTCGACTGTGTTTCCGATGACATCTCTCTCTGCACCCTGACCAGTCCCCACTCACGGAGGTTTCTTCTTTGTCCTCTCTCCCAGCAGGTACATCCCACATGATTCTCCCAGCCTCCGGGGACACCCGCCTGCCTCCTCTCTATTCATCCCTACTCTTCCCTTTGAGGTGGAAGGCAAGCTCTCTCTCGCTGTGTCTCTTCATCCTAACCAGCAGGGGCACAGGCTTGCCTTGCAAGGATCAGAAAGATGGAGGAGACATGAAAGCCGAGAATCAGCAAGATTCGGAAGCTGACGACTGACCCAGAAGAACACTTCAGCCTGATCGGGGACAACAGGGCTGTGAAGGAGTCCGCACCTTGGCAGGACATTTTTAAAGGCTACCGCAGAACTTGCCCACTCATTCAAGCAGGAGTAAATCACCCACCAATCACCACTGAGGACTTTGCTGTGGCAAAACTATGGAATCAGAAGCTTCCCCACCCCCTGGGGGAGCAACTCATCTCAGGCTGCTGGACTGTAACCTCTGCTGTGCCGAGTTCCCACCTGGCCACAGCCCCTCCTCCCACATGGCTCCAGAAAAACATGGTGAAGAACAATATTATCCCTAATTGAAAAATTGTTCTTGCACCTGCGAGTTGTAAAGTCTCTGCTCTGATGGGGGCCGTGAGCCCACTTGCTGCTGCTGCTGCTGCTAGAAATCCATAGCCCCCCAGGGCAGCACTTGGCTCCTGCAGCGAGTGGATTGTTTACTGTCATGGCTCAGAGGGCTGTGAGGGAACATATGCACCATTTTTTTTTTAATCTCTTTCTTTGGGGAAAGGGAGTGAAGGCACCTGAGTGCATAAATCTGCCGTCCAAGTTCCCATTCAGAGAGTTAGGGAAAGTTTGGCGAAAACGATTCATGTCTTCTTTGGACAGGAATTCATTTGGAAGAGAAAAATTCCAGGAATAGCTCGATGCCAAGTGATTTCTTTTCTGGCTCCAGATCTATAAAAATGGCGCTAGGTGTGTCAGCAATGGGGAATGGAAATCAGAGCTCACTGAGTGATCCGCGCAAGGCACTGTGCCTACTGTCTCAGTTAACCTTTGTCATCGGTGGAGAGGAACATCTTGTCGTTCCACTTCATAGATTTGAAAACAGAGGACTGTGAGCAGGAGTGAACTGGAGCACACTGGTGGAGAATGAGGCACTGATGTGCCCACCCACATCAGGCCGGAGATGCCTGTCACTTTCGTTCATCAGTCTCTGCTCACAGAGGGCCTAATATCTGCCGGGCCCCCTGTCCGCAGCCTCACAAACTCCTGCCATCATGCAAAACTATAGACGAGCTGCATGAATCCTTGCCATTGGACTGTGTGATCCTTTAGGCAGACACTGGGTCCAGAGGGGTTAATGAACTCTCCCCAGGTCACAGAGCTCACCGTACTGCAGTAGGGTTGGAAGAATTCAGTTTATTCTGGCCCCAAAGCCCAGGCTCCCTTAACTGGGTGTGGGGCCCATACTCTTTGTCCCTCAGCCAGGTGGGCTTGTGTATCCATCCTGTGCTCCATGGTTCTTTCTTTTCCAAGGCTTTCCCAAGTATAAAATCTACTTTCTTATGTTCCACCCTTTATTGCTGGCTGGGTGGTTATTAGCTGATCCAATAAATTACTCTGTGCCATGGTTTTTACGGGGACCTTAGTGTCTGGTGGAGCCCAGCATATTTGCATCTTAACTGCAGCTTTTAATTCAGCCCTGTTCACCCCAGCTTGATTCAACAAAGATGAGGAGGTCGGCTGTGGACGAGGCTTTGCTGTGTGCTGCGGGGATATGAAATTCAAAAAGCCCAGAGTCTCCTCAAAAGACCCTCCAGCTGCTGGGGAGGGGGGGGTGAGAGGACATATAAACAGCCAAGTTGAGTATACAAGTGGAATTTACGACCATGTGACAGAAGCACAAAGAGGGTGCATTTTGACTTCATTTTACTGAAGGACTGAAGGATTTCAGGGGAACTGGTTCACAGAACAAGGAGCCTGGAAACTTCAGAGGGCCTTGTCTCCCAACCCCTAAAATCAGAAGCCAATATCCAAGCTCAAAAGCAAAGGACACAGGAAATGTAGCCTCAGACAACCTTGGTTAGCAGGACCTAGGAGCAGGAGGTTCCCAGGACCTGACACCCAGGGCTCTGTGAGAGCCTCCCAACCTGGTCTTGCCTTTAGCTCTGACTCCTCCAATCCATGTTTCCTCTGGAGCGATCCTAGGCCCACTCATTTCTGGTCTTTGGTCGCCTGCTTGGAACCTTGCAGTGATTCCCTGTGGCCATTGGGTTAGCATTCAAACCTCAGGGCAAATGCAAAAAATAAATAACAAAACATTGGGACAGGGTTCTGATCCTGCTCAATTATGCACCCGGTATATGACATCTAGAATATTTTTGCGTCTTGGGTCCTGTGCTGTAAGGACAGGGACAAACCTGAGCCCATGCAGATGATACCAAGAGGATGCAGAAAGGACATACAACTGCATTCTGGGAGGAAGGGGTGAAGGAACAGGAGATGTTTAAATGAGAAAATTAGGAGATAGGACAGCAAGAGGGAGTGCAGAGACTCCGTCTTCAGACCTCGGCAAGACTTCCATGAGGAGCCAGGGGGAGTCATGTTCCTTTTCTTTCTAGAAAGAAAAACCAAGGCCAAGTGATAAAGGTGAGAGGGAGGAGGACTGGAACTTAATGAGAAAATGTCCCAAAGCCCAGAGTGGCTCACATTTGTAGAAGGAGATGTTTGGAGACGGTGGTTGAGTGCTACTTTCCTGACCTTTCCTATGCATTCTGCACCGCCCAGAGTCATTTTCTTTCTCTTCCTACAAATATGGCCCAGAGCCAACAGCACAACTGAGATTCTGAACACACCTGAAATAGAAGAGGCAGCAAATTTGAAAGAAAAGGCTTTTATTGTAATTGTTGTCATTTGATACACTGGGCAAGAGGTGATTGTGGCTTAGAGGAGATGATGGCACAGACTTGGGGAGATGTGGTCAGATTCTGGAAGTTCTTTGATGGTAGAGCCGTGAAGATTTCCTGAGGAACTGGATATGTTATGAGAAGAAAGGGAGGAGCTAGAGATTACTGGAAGGTTTTGGCCATTAAGTGCCTATCCAGGGAGATAGGGAAGACTGAGATGAATGGATGCTGATAGTGGGAAGGTGTTAGCATCTAGTTTTGGACAAGGTAGGTCTGAGTCAGCCACCCAAGTGGAGGTACTGAGTAGGTAGAAGTCAGGAATTCAGCAAAATGAGGTCTGGAGATATAAATATGGGAATCAGGATTACAGAGAAATCTTCCTTCCCTTTATCTTATAGTTGCATTTCTAGAGACTCCATGCAGACTCCTGCACTCCATAACCTCAT
Organism: Urocitellus parryii; assembly: GCF_045843805.1. Classification (NCBI taxonomy): domain Eukaryota; kingdom Metazoa; phylum Chordata; class Mammalia; order Rodentia; family Sciuridae; genus Urocitellus; species Urocitellus parryii. The sequence goes on from NC_135535.1 coordinate 12,586,073, forward strand.
TTCAGTCAATGATGAGGTGAGGCTGCCTAGTTATGTGGTAGTCATGCATAGGTTGTGTGAGCACATTCTCTGATGTTCGCCTACCAAAAAGTTGCCCAGTGATGGATGTGTTTCTCAGGGTGCATCCCTGTCATGCAGGGAGTCATGGCTGTACATTAAATCAATGTGAAATGTTTTAGGTATTTATTTACTTATTAATTTATTTACTTATTTTTTTTTTTTGGAGTTAGATTCTAAGCTCAGATCAGTATAAACAGCGAGAGAGTCACACAGGATAAAGACAAATTCTTTGGGAATATCTCCAACATTGTTGGACATCCAGCCTCCCAGTAAGAAGTCAGCTAGTGTCCCCAGTGCAGTGACAATTTAAAAATGCTTACACGCATCTCCAAAACGCCTCCTGGAGGAGTTGTGGCTATTTCTGTTGTTGAAAATCTCTGCTCTGAGGAAAAAGGAAAACAAAGGTGGGGGTGGATCTCCTAAAAATCAGAGGGAGATCAGCAGAGGAAAAGCCCAAGGAGTGGGAGGCAGGAAGGGAGGGAGGGGGAAGGCTGGGGAGTGGTACAGGCCAGATGATGATGTTATAATGTGTGTGTGAACAACCAACCCCGTCAGTGTGTACAACTGTAGTGCATGGAATGTACTATAGAACAGGGTCATGAAATTATGGACTCAATGTCGAATGTAGCCCACTGACTCTCTTTTTTGGGAATAAAGTTTCATTAGAACACACACAGACACACACGCACACACACATGCACACACACTAACATAGAAATTCTCTGCTCTGTGTACCCTACCCAAAACTTTAATGATAATGTGCACACCAGTGACTTCCAAATATATATTGCCAGCCTTGCTCTGTCTTGAATTTTGGACCCAGTGACTGCTAGACGCCTCTGCTTGATTGTCTTGCAGGCAACTCGAGCTCAACATTCCCAAAACGGCCTGTAACTTACCATCCTGCTTTCTTTCAAAATCTTACTCTTTTCTCACATTCCCCAGGTATCACCAGGCAGTTGCCGGAATCAGGAACCAGGACCTAACCTGGGCTGTTCCTCCCCCCTCATGCACCCCTAACTCAGCCACTCACCACACCTCACATGTTGCCTTCTGTGCTCCCCAAGGAACCCACCATCTTCAAACCCGGCTGCCATTATTCAAAACCAGGCTGCCAAGTAAGGCTGGAACGGCCTTCTCTCTGGTTTTCTGACTTTGGTTTCTGTTGTCTCCCTTGGAGAGAGGCAGTGATCTTTGGAAGATTCCAATGTGATTGTTTTGATACAGATTAAAACCCTGAAGTTACTCTCCACTACCTTTTGGATAAAGCTCAAGGCTCTGGACAATTGTGTGTGTGTGTGTGTATTTATTTATTTTAAATTTATCCCCCCCGCCCCCTAGAAGCTGTTTCTTATTCCCTGCTCCATATTTTGGGTTGAATGTGCCCTCTATCTTCTTCCTTAGCATCCTGATCTTCTCCTCTACAGTATCTGTCCTGTGGCATCATAACTGCTGATTTATTTGTCCACACTTTCACTCAACTGGAAATGATACGGAGGCAGAGAATCTGTGCTTTGTTTCCTGCTGGCTCCTCCGACCCTGGAACATGGACGAGTTCCCAGAATATGGAAGATATTTTTTTTAAAAAAGGCTGACTTGGAATGAATGAATGGTTTAGTGAAAGGATTTATAGATGGATGGATGATGAATGTAGGGATGATATTAGAAATAAACCTATAGTACATGGGCGTCTACTAATCGAAATGAACGCTAACTTTGAAAAAAGCAGTTCAGTCAAAATCATGTGTATTTACCGGGTGTCCATCCCGTGGGTGGATTGATGGTCATAGCACATTCCCTGAGAAATAAGGAAAAGTAAAAATATTCAGAAATGAGGTCAGGAGGATCAAGACTCGTTGGGGTCCTTCAGAGAAGCCGGGGAAAAGACAGGCCGAGGGACCCTCTGGCTCGGTTCCGTGGCGGGGAGGGACCCTCTGGCTCGGTTCCGTGGCGGGGATTCTCATTCTGTGCTCAGGGCGTGCACACGGCCTCTGCAATCGCGGGCAACTTTTTCTACTGGAGCTGGTGTATTTGGAAGGTGAATGGCTCTGTAGCCTTCATTAGGTTTCCAGAGGGGTCCGTGACCTAGAAAAAGGTTAAGACCACTGATTTGGAAACATCAAAGGCTAACTCTGCCCCACTTTGAAGCTCGGCTCACCATGGGGGCTTTGAAGCTGAAAAGGCCCTTCTCAAAGGTTTTCACGTTCACACGGGGGGCCTGAACCTCTTCTGATGAGGAGTTATTTTTGACTTCTCTGAAGCCTCTTGAGAATGGGCCTAGCAGGTGTAGCGGGAGGCAGGGCTGCTTCTCAGCATGCGGATAGGCGAGGGGTGGGGGGCAGGAGCGAAGGCACCATGGGCCATGGTCCACTCCCCGTTGGGAATCCTTAGGAGCCCGGGGGGACAGGTAAGACCTGCAATAGCAGCTCTCAGCTGGGAGAGCAAGTCTATTAAAGTCTGAATTCATCTGGAAATCCTGCAGACAGTTTTAGGAAAGATCATCCCGGGAGCCTGCACTCCAGTCCAGAGTAGGCACTAAAGGGTGCCAAACCCTGCAAACAGGATCATGTTAAGCCAGTTGACAAGGACCCTCACCGGACAGTGTGGGTGGTGGACTTGGCCTGTTGGAGTCAGTCTGGTGGTTGGGGGAGGAGGGTGTGCGCGGTTCCCGTCACTGTGTGTGAGTTCATGTATAGGTCTTCCCCCAAGGAACTGCAGAACTAATTATCGTTTTATAAATACACTCATTTCTACACAATTTAAAATCAAATCAGACTCGCACAGAACAACTGTGGCCTCAGGGGGTCCTTGAAATATCCAATCCAGAAAGGCCAGATCAGCCCTAAGCAAAATCAGGTGCAGCCTGCCTTGACTCCGAGGCTACTGCTTGGCACTCTGCAGCCACTGTGCTCTGCCCAGGCACGTGTTTCCGTGGGTTAATTCATTCCATCGTTGATGCCCAGGCTCATCCTCACACGTGCACACACACAGGAAATCATTCCCTCTGTTCATTTTACTTCGAGACAATAAACCTTTGTGCTGTGAGGACTCCAGATGGAACTTTCCAAGCAAATCAAGCTCTGCCCCTTTAATAAATGAAGTCAGGCACCTCTCGAGGGCTGGAGAGAGGGCAGGGCACAGGCTGGGCTACCTGGATGTGTCTTGTTTTCTCAATGCACAGGGCCACAGACTTTAATTAACTTCCCGGTTCCACCTGGCTGGAGCTAATGAAGCAGCTAATTTGTTTGGCAGGGGCAGCTTTTCTTGGTGTGGTCAGAGGATCCGGCACCCCGCAGTCCTTGGGATTCCCTTCCCCTCTCTTGCTCACCCTTCTTGTTTTTTTGAGTTTCCTTTGCAGGATGGTTTTGTCCAGACTGGCTTTTTTTTTTTTTGGCATTGTAGACTTTATTATTATTTTTTTATTTATATAGGACAGTGGAATGCGTTATAATTCTCATTACACATATAGAGCACAATTTTTCATATCTCTGGTTGTATACAAAGTATATTCACACCAATTCGTGTCCTCATACATGTACTTTGGATAATAATGTCCATCACCTTCCACCATCATTGCTAACCCCCTGCCCCCTCCCTTCCCCTCCCACCCCTCTGCCCCATCTAGAGTTCGGTCTATTCCTCCCATGCTCCCCCTCCCTTCCCCACCACGAATGGATGGAGTTAGAGAAGATAAAGCTCAGTGAAGTTGGCCAATCCCAAAAAACCAAGTGCTGAATGTTTCCTCTGATATTAGGAGGCTGATTCATCGTAGACTTTATTTTTTCCAGATGCAGTCTTGGCAGGAATCTAAGCCCTCTGACCAGGTGAATCCAGGGGCCTTTCTTGGTGGGCGTGGGGTATGGGGGGTTCTGTGTGAGTCATTCTGCACCTGTAGCTCCAGAGTCAGCAGCACACACAGGGTGCGAGGATCTGAGTCTGATTACCCTGGATCCTTCCAGGGAGAGTGAAGGACTCCTAGCCCCTAACCGCACCCTAAATACTTGTGCTAATTCCTAAAGTGTTTTAGGCAGAGTGGAGGATTCAGGGTATAGATGGAAATATCTAGATTTATTTATGAAAGGACACATGGGGAAGGAGATGGGCAGGGGATGGAGAAGGGAAGGCGCAGTGATGTCTGGCAGGGCTGACGGAGGCAGGAGGAGCCACACTGGGTGGTCTGTGTCCCCCCACCCTGGGGAGGACTGGACAAAGCAGAGGAAAGGCCATTTCCAGCCAGAGCAGGGCAGGCCCCTCTCCAGGGTGGGAGTTTCCCAGAAGGCAACACAGACAGCAAGACTTCTCCAGGCACAGCAGGGGCCCTGCTGCCCGAGGGCTGGACACAGCAGCCCTGCTTCAGGTGGCAGGAAGGGAAGAGGTTCTCTGCGAGCCCCACTGCACGGGAGGTTTTGTTAGAGTCGAGGAGTCCACCGGGGCACTGCTTCCTTGTAAAGGGTGAGCAAGAAGAGCTGGGGTCTTGAGGTTGTGGAAAGAACCCGGGTACCACCAGCTCCCCGGGAAGGCGCAGAGGGCCTCGGGCCCTGGAGAGAGTTCAGCTGTGCTGTCGACCCTCCAGGAGTTAGGAGGCATCCCTGCAGGGGGAAGCTGGGCTGAGGTCTCCCCTTCCCTCCAGCGCCGACTCTGAGAAGGCAGAGGCCATGGGGTCGCAGGTCGCAGGAAACCGAGACGAGGACTGCAAAGAAGGAGAGCACGGGCAGATCTTATCTACGACAGGCGTCCATGTTAGCGAGCCTGCGATCGATCTAGCAGCAAAACGCTGCTCCTGTGTTTCCCAGCAGCAGGGCCAGGCATTACGACGGTGCCTTTTAGATAAAAACCAATCGTTTGCATCACCCAACAGACGACCACAAACTCACGTATGGATGGGGCCCAGGGCTGAGGTCATCCCTCTACACCACTCGGGTGGCTCGGGGATGTCACTTGAAAGCTTGAAGCTGCTTCCTCACTTTGCACACGTGAGGGGCGTGTATAGCATTGCTAGTGTCGGGGGCTCAGGACGGGCTTCACCTCTCTTCCCCATCTCTCCTCTCTTCTGGGGAGGGATGCACACACCAGGAGCAAGGACCAGACACAAACCAAGGAACAACAAATGGAGCCACATTTAACAAGGGAACGAGAAGATAGAAGAGGTCAGGAGACAGAAAAGTCCTTCTGACTCAGAAAACCAGCGCTGGACAGAGAGGTCATTCTCACACAGATGCCATGAGGATACGGGTAAAGGAGGCTCACTGGGGCGTCTCTGTCCTATGTGGGAAATGGAAGCCCCTTGACCGTCCTGAAGGGAATGGGAAGTAAATGGGATAGAGATTCACTGTGGAAACAGAGCTCGCAGCAGTTAGTTACACAGAGAGCAGCAGGAACAGATCTCCTAAACACAAGGACCAGGGACAGGATACCTTTATAGTGCCGTGTCATTCTAGTAAGCTAGAGATAGCTGCATTAGTCAGGCTTCTCCATGGAAACAGAACCCATAGGATCTGTCTATCTATCTATCTATCTATCCATCCATCCATCCACCATCCATTCATTCATCCACCATCCATCCATCCACCATCCATCCACACATGCACACAGACATGCTGAATTCATTCTCTGTGTATTTATTACATATAATTTGTTTATATATATATATATATGTGTGTGTGTGTGTATTTATTATTACATATAATATAATCATTATAAGGAATTGGTTCATGACTATGAAGGCTGACAAGTTTCAAGATCTATAGTTGGCAAGTGGAGACCCAGCTAATAGGTTCCAGTCCAAGTCCTAAGGCTGGAGAACAAGAAGAGCTGATGTTTCAGCTCCTCTGACTCATGGGAGGGTCAGCTGCTTTGTTCTATTCAGTCAACTGATTAGATGAGGCCCACCCCCACTAGGAAGGGCAGTCTGCTTTAATCAGTCTACAGATGCTGTTCTGAATGCCCTCCTACACACTCTCACCACATACAGTCAGAATAACGTCTGGCCGTATGTCCAGGCACCCCATGGCCCAGCGAAGTCGACACATCCCTTCACTATTGTGCTACCTAAACTCACAGAATAAAACCACATGTGTAAAAGGATGTACGTACACTCAAGAAAAGGCAACCCACACCTCAGAGTGACCAGGAGGATGACTTGTGTGAGTTGGGAAAGAAAATTTTTAGAAGATTTTAAAAAATCAAGAAAAAGGGAAAAATGTATATCTATACTAAGAACAACAAAGTCAAAACTAAGGGTCCCGCCCAAATTCAGTCCCCGGGACTGTGTCAGCCGCATCTCCTTTCTGGAGCGCTTTGAGGAGGAGCCCGGGAGGACAGGGATCGGGACCTCGTCAGGTCCCCAGTCTGAGCCAAGGTTTGACGTGGATGTGAGTCACGGGCGGGGACTTTCTGGGTGCTCCCCCAGTTATGCCCCCACCCCCCTCCACATGCCCTGAGTTGCAGGAGGCTGACCTTCATGAGCAGCATCCTCCCGCCCCTTTGGCCTGGCCTCCTAGGGGTTGGGCCAGTGGGAGCCACAGGCAGGAGATGGACGGGCAGCAGGATAGAGGGGCTGGGGGATTAATTTCCCTGGACTTCCCCAACCAGGCCTTCCCTCGGCCTGTGCTCCCCTCCTGAAAGCTGCTGCTCCTAGTGATCTGACCTCTCCGACTGCGTCACTTCTTACCAACTCCAGCCAGGTCTCCCCTCCCTGTCCCTTCTGGACTGAGGAGTGGGTACAGCTTCCCACCACAGGTTGTCCCCGGTGGTTCTGGTGTTTCCTTGGCTTCTGTCACCCTTGGGGTTGCTCCTCACTTCTGCCCGGTCATTTGTAAATTGTCCCATCATTAAACTCTTGGCCAGGGCCCCGTCTGATACGCCATGATCTGAAATAAGAATCAAGGGTTGGATGGCTTGCACCTCTGAAGGGTGCACGGAGAGCCCCCACACCCCCCGGCTGGGGGGAATGAGACACTGGTGATTGGGGCATGTTTTGGCATTAGTTACTTAAATCATTGCTAGTGGCAGCCTGGGAGAGAGCGCTGGTGGAGGCCACGACATTGGGAGATCAAAGGACGGAGATTCTTGGTCACTATGGCAACAATAGAGATTTCAGAGACGTGATGTGGGCAGATGGCGTCTGGTGGCACTAGTGTACACAAAGAAAAGGACAAATTGCAAGACTTGAATGTCCTTGAAGAGGTATAGGGATAAAATTAAAAAGCCCCTCTGGTCATTCTGAATGAATTCCTTACGCCTGGTAATAGCTGGTGAGGATCAGGCTCAGGGGCCCATGGTCAGGGCTCTGGAGTTGCACAGCCAACAGCTGCTGTCCGTCCCTCTTATGCTGAGGCAAGGGCACGGAAAGAGGGCGTGAGGCCCAAGACAGGGGGGACAGGCACTTTGGACGGATGGAGCTACAACGGAGACCTCCCCCTGCTGAATATTCCTGTGTTAGGGACCAACGTCTCAGTATGTAAAATCCTTCCAACAGCTTCTCCCCGGGCAATTGATGAGTTCCTAACACGATATTACAGAGTCAACATCCTCCATCCCCAAATTCAAAACCTGAAATACTCTAAAATCTAGGAATTGTTGAGTCCTGACATGATACCATGAATGAAAAATTACAAACCTGAAACTTTGTTCCAAATTATTAAAAAATATCTTATATCGTGAACTTCAGGCCATGTGTATACAGTGTGTAAGAAACACCAATGACTATCTTGTTTCTACTTCAGTCCCAACCCCAGGGTGTCTCATACGTGCATACAGGCGTTTCGAAATCTGGAAAACTCTGCTGTCTAAAAACACGTCTGGTCCCAAGCATTCCTGAGAAGGTCTCCTTCCGGCACATTCTTTGCCCCCTAAAGACCACAGGTCACCGGTATTCAAAGGGAGGAATGAGCAACCTCACTCATCTCATGGAAGGAATAGTGTTATGAGATGAAATGTATCCTTCCCAAACTCTTATGTTGAAGTCTTTATGCAAGAAGGTGGCTTGATTTAGAGACGGTGTCTTTAGAGAGGTACGTGGAAGGAGGTCATCAGGAAGGCCCCTAATCTGATGTGACTGGTGTCCTTACAAGAGGGAGAGATTGGAACACAGACACCCAGGCGGAAGACCAGGTGGGGACATGGGAGATGTCCGCTGACAAGCCACAGAGAGAGGCCTTAGAAGAAACCATCCCTGCCACACCATGGTCTTGGACATCTATACCTCAGAACAGTGAGGAAACACTGTCTAAATATGTTGTTTAAACGTCTGTGGTACTTCATTGTGGCACCCAGAGCAAGCAGACGGACAGTAGAATGTCTTGTGCCATCTTTACCATATCTATAAACTGTTAGATCTGCAGGGTCTTGTTCATTATCATCAGCAGAAGTCTGGGGGGAACACGGTTGCTAATTCTAAGAGTCATAGATCAAGGAGATCAGAATGTAAGATGAAATCAGAACAAATTGGTCCATGGGGAGCACTCATCTAGGGTTTGAGATTTCGTGTGTCACCATCCGCAAGCTGAAAGTGGCATGAACAATTTCTGGATTGGGTAATTAAAGCCGGTATTCAACAGCACCCGAGAGTCAAGGATATTTCCTGGGACAGAGGAAGGAGGCTTTGAAAATCTGTGATGCAGGCGGTGTAGGCCCGAGTAGGGTGAGAGACGTTGCGAGGAAATAGCACTAACAGATTTCAGTGGGAATAATAGGATCCAGGCACTGCAGACGCTTGGTGTTATGACATAACTGTCCTAGATAAGTGGGCACAGTCGCTGAATTAAACCCCGAGGATAGAGTGGCAATCCGAGTGCTTTGATCCACAGGAAGACAAGGTGATAGCTGGTTGATCAGTGGGTCCCTAATAGTGAAACAGACGTGTAGCCTTCTGAGGTGATGCTTGACATACGTTGAGCTACGGAAGCTCTTGTGGCTGTGGAGCTGATTCTGTTGCCACGTGGGGATTCATGACCCTATTTCTAGTCTTAGAACTGAGGCTGGCTCATCTGCGAGGAGGCCAGGTTCCTCTGAGAACAGACGTTAGAACACTGATATGATGAATCTCCCCCCGACTCTCTTCTGGAGCCATTTGTAAAGGTGACACTGGCTCTGAACTGAAGCCTGATCTTCAGAGGAAAAAAGACCACGCGGTCTGGTCATTGGAGACTTATGGAAGTCAGGTGATGAGTGGAACCTCGTCATGAATCTGTCTTACAGGGAAGTAGGAGAAGGTGGACCCATCCTGTGGTTATTTGCCCAAACCACATAAGTAATTGATAGGGTCGGTAGAATTCTCAGAAGGACTCCTTTTGACCACCTCCCCTTTGTGTGTGGAGCCTGTGACTAGGAATCGCTTGCATGATGACCTTACATCAGGCGACAAGAAGAACAAGAACACCACTTGGATGGGCTTAATTGGATGGGCCTAATTGGATGGGCCTAATCATTGGAGCTTTCTAAAAGCTAAGAGTTTTTGCTCTGACTGTTGGCAGAAGAGGAAGTCAGAGATCTGAGCATGGGGTTCATTTCAGGCCCTGTGGCTGGCTTTGAAGATGGAGGGGACACATGCCAAGGAAGGCAGGGGGTCCTGAGAAACCGAGCATAGTCCCCCAATGACAAGAAAGGAAATGAAGAACTTTAGTCTTGCAACTGCTAAGAACCGAATCTGCCAACAACCTGAGTCAGCTTGGAAGCGAGATTTTCCTCTGAGGCTCCAGATAAGAGCCCGATCCAGCCAACACTTTGACTTTGATCTCGTAAGACCCCCCCCCCCCAAGCAAAGAACTCAGTCCATCCTGCTTGGAATTCCTGTGTGTGGAACTGCAAGGTGGTACATATACACAGTTTTAAGCGACTAAATTTATGATAATTTGTTACTTAGCAACTGAAAATTGGGAATACAATTAGGAATAGGTGTACTTAGTAATTGACAAAAATTTCTCTATGGTTCACCGGCTCATTAAGGACTATTTTGACAGGAAGGAATTGCCTAACGCCGCTTCCAAATACAGAAGCCATACTACGTCTGCTGAAAGAATCACGGGCACGAACACCCCCATAAAAGACCCGAAAGTTCCAGGGATGGTGATTCCTTCTTGAATATCACTCTTTGTCCAGTGCAAAATCCAAGTAGCCTTGGAGAGTGATCATGGATTATCACGAATAGAATCAGCTCAGGATGCCAACTCAGCTGTGATTCGAGATGAGGAATGTGTATTGCAATAAATAAAATCAACATAGTCTTTGGCGTTGAGTAAGTAGCTGTTGATCTTCCCTGTGCTTTGCTGTTGTTTTTTTTCCCCAGAACCCACTGATAAAGTGAATCAGAGGCAGCTTGCCTTCACGTGGCCAGAACAGGGGTTTATTCTCCCACCACCTGATTCTATCAGCTCTCCTTCCCATTGTCTTAACACTGTCACGAAGGAATCTGATTATCTCGAAATCTTACAGAACATCATGCTCGTCTACTACACTAAAAGCATGAGGCTAATTGGACCCAGTGAGCCGAGTACAAACGGTTAAGACCTTAGAAGACACACTTGTGCCCTGGATGGAAGAAGAACTGAAAATTCAGGTGCCTGGTTTATGGGTCAATTTTCTGCGGGTCTAGTGTGAAAACATCCCTTTGAGAGTGAGAGGCAGTAGCTGCCTCCCGCAGTTCCCACAAGAAAGAGGTCCAGGTGAGCTCAGCAACAGGGACTTTCACGGAGGCTTATTTTGTTACGACCACTGCTGAGGGCTCAATTTTCCAGCCACCGAGGCCACTGATAACTTGTGATGTGGACTTTTCCTCGGGGGACAAGCCAGCCACCTTAACAGAGGTTGATTGCATTAGACCTCTTTCCTAGTGGAGGAGGTAGCCATTTGTCTTCAAGGGAATATGTGTGGGTTGTGGATAGATATGGACACACGGGTATTCTAAGTACAGACGTGCTGCCCTGCTTGCAGTGCTGCAGAGGCACCTCCAGGCATGGACCTCTATGAATGCACTATTGAATCCTATGGAATCCCAGACTTCATACCTTTGACCAAGAAACTTATTTTATACTAAAATGAATATAACAACACTGGATTCACATTTCTGAGGCCTCCTGGCTGAGGAGAAGCATGCATGATCAACTGATGGAATGTCCCTTTGTAGGGCCACTTTGGGGGTCACCTGAAAGATAACATCTTATGAGATTTGAATTTACAGAATGCAATATAAGACTTAATTCAGCATGCCCTCAAAGCCAGAATGTATCATCCAGAATGAAGAGAATGGGGTGAGAGTGTATTCCTGCGAGTCGTCTTTACATTACTGTAAAGAAGTGCCTGACACTGGTTATTTATGAAGCAAAGAGGGATTTATTTTGGCTCAGGTTTCTGGAGATTCAAGTCCAAGATCAGGTGGACTCCTTGGTTTAGGCCTCTGGCGAGTCAGCACACCATGATAGGAGTGTGTCCAAGGGAGTATCTGCTGGGATGAGAGGTCACATCTTGAGCCAGGAACATAGAGAGACTGAAAACCTGGGTTCCCGCAATCCATATTGAGGGTGTACCCTAAAGGGACCTAAGGTCCTCCCATAAGTCCCCACTTCTTAGACGTCTACAGCACCTGCCATTCTGCCATCCGGGACCAAGTCTTCACATGTGGGCTGTCAGGAGACACCGCTCCTCTTCCAGCGGTTTGCAACGCATGAGGACATTTTGCTTCCTTTCCTACAATGTTAGCCTTAAAAGGTTTGGAGGTCCTTGCAGTCAATACTTTTAGGACACACAAACATGGTTTTGTTGAATTTGAAGCTGAGAATTCTCCCCAGCCAATGTAGGGTCCTTGCACTGCTGAGCCAATAGGCATAAGAGGTGGTCACTACAAGAACTGGATCCTGGTTACCCATCCCTTACTAGGATAAACTCACATTACACCACCTCTAATTTTATTTGTCTATTAGTATATAATCAATTATCCCGAGACTTAGAGGTTTGAAACAACAGCCGTCATTAGCTGAGTCCCTGGGGTCTCTTGCAGGGCTGCGATTGTGGTATTTCTTAGGGTTGCAGCCTCATCCGAAGGCTTGGCTGGAGAAGAATCCACTTCTGTGTTGCTGATGGGATTGTTAGTGGCATTTGGTTCTGGGTTGGTATTGGATGGGAACCTTGTTTTCTCACTGGAGCTCCTTGCTGCGTGGCCTTCTCCATGGGTCTCCTCACTTCACGTTGGCTTTGCCAGGAGTAGAACAGCAGCACAGCAATGTCTGTCTCTCAGAGAGATGTCGACATCCTTGAGAATCTAATCTCAGAAGCAACGTGACATCATTTTTGCCACATTGTGTACATTAGAAACAATAGGACCACACACATACACACACACACACACACACACACACACACACACACACCCCAGGGTCAGGCTGACTCCAGATGGTGAACACTAAGAACTGGAGCCTGCTTCCTCAAGGTATTTATCTTAGTGTGAAAAGAATCAAACCAGCAGCCTTGCATCCAGCACGCCCGTCTCCTAGAAGGAAAAATTGAAGACCAGCCTGGGAATCAAGGGGATTCTCTAGGGCCCTATCAGTACTTCCTTCCCAGTGGACCTGATCAACGGAAAAAGTGCTGTGGTTCAATAAAGGAAGAATGATTACCGAGATCTTAGACAAAGGGGGTTGGAGTCCTCCCGTCTGGTAAAGAAGGTGCAGAAGATCCTCTGTGGATAGTCAGAGCAGCGTAACAGTGGAAAATTGTAATTATTGATTTATTCTTTGTGACCAGCTGTGAAAGTGGAGGGTGCAGCTACCTTTGATTCTTTGTACTCTGGCTGATACCGGTCTTGGAGATCAGAATTGGGTCCTTGTCCCCCATTAAATACCTGAGAAATGCCAAGGAAAGCAGAGAAAATAAGTTTTATTTAAGGGACAAGATGGAGTTCTCTGGAGAGAAGGATGGCCAGAGCAAGGTGCTGAGTGAGGGTGTGTGTCTTGCTCTTCTCTAGACCCAGGACGGCCACCTCCTGTTTCTTCCCCGTGTGCCTTGCCTGAGGGCAGGAAGGAGCAGAGAGGGGGAACCCTTGTGTCCCTGAGGTGAGGTCAGCTGCGTTAGCTGTTAGCCACCCACCATCTTTTCTTGGGTACCAGCCCTCCTCTCCTGGGCCCCCAGTGTTCATCACCTTCACTGACCGACTGCCAGACCTTGGGCCCCCCGACCTCGGTTTGTTAAGGAATGTGACATTTCCTGTCCCCTCAGGCCAGGCAGGGCTGCAGGCAGATTTCTTTTTGGCAAAGAAAGCCTGTGGGGAGTCAGCAGAGGGGGGTCATTTTGTAGAATTATTCTCTTAACTTCGCGTTCCCACCATCTTCATCTAGTGTCCCCTTACGCCACCTCGTCCTCTAAAGAGCACTCTTGGTGCTGTGTTTTGGGTTTAGGGTGGGGACAGGACCGAACTGACACCATCCCGTGGTGTGGTGACACAGTAGCTCCTGGAAGCCTGGAAGCGGGTGCGCTGTGTCTGTTGAGTCGACTTCTGCGGAGGACACCCACGTGCCTGGGGTGGGGGTGGCTGACGTGGAAACCCGTCGCCCGTGTGTTTCAGGCCCCCTCCGCACTTTCCCTCCGTTCTTCTCTGCACCGAGAGGCAGCTACTGAGGATTGTCAGGTTCCCTTTGGGCTCAGCCCGCAAGAGTCATCGGCAGATTGAATGGTAGAAGAGAGGGAACTTGACTATTCACCCCCCACAGGTCTCTTCTGGGTCACAGTCTGGCTCTTCTACAAAAGCCCCAGATCCAAGCCAAAAGCCACGTCTTCCCCGAGCCACACCCCTTATCATCTTGTGTGGCCCTGGGGTGCTCCCCTGTGGATTTCTCTTAACCCCGCCCACACTTCTGTACAGAGCCCCTTTTCTTAGACTCCATCATTTTGTACAAACTATCTGTCTTGTGTTAGGCCCCCAAATGATCTAGCTCTAGTGACCCATTAGGAGGTTTTAGGAGTAAGTTTGGTTTCCTCCTCCATTCAGGACATATGCACACACACAATATCAATCATGCTCCTGAGGTACTTAGTCTGGTTACCTATGAAACCTGTCTTGGTTCCCTAGAGGGGGTTCAGGGGACACTTCTGGAGTGTATGAGTCCTGACATGAAACCAACCTTGAAGGATTTTTTTTTTTCATGAAGACAGCAACTGGGAAACTTCCGAATATAACAAGTCACTGCCGGAGGACAGTCCCTGAAAGTCACTGTCACTGGCAGGAAGGATTTATGTGTCTGGCCAGAGTTCAGCCAATCATTCGGAGCCCCAGGGTGCCCAGCTCATGATTTCCCTTAAGAGAGGAGCTGGGGACGTCTCCTTCTGCCCGTGCCAGGAGGGAGAGGAGGGTCTCTCTACAGAAGTGCTTTCAGGGAGGGGATGTGAAGTCGCAGGGATCTCAGGGCTGAGCCTCTCTGGCTGCAAGTAACAACTCTTGCTGACGGCTGTCCCTGAACTTGACCTCTGCTTTCCTTTAACAGGTGAGTGAGTAGTCAGCTCGTCCCCCTGAGACCCATCAAAGCTCAGCTTTCCACCGACGGGGAGCTCACAGGTGGGTGACTTCATTCTACCTCTTCCCACTTCCTGTCTGCCAAAGGCAGGCTGATGCTACTGGGTGTGCCCAGAGCATCTCAGAGGAGACTAATTAGGTTTGCAAAAATGCCTCTTGCTATTTTTAAAGCTTGACTTTCAGTTGACTTTAAAGCAAAATATTTGGCTACCATGCTCTCCTTGGCTTTGAGAGCTGGCCTGAGTTGGTCCGGGGAGGCGGAGGGGGATCCAGCCTTCCTCAAATGCAGAGAGCTGTGGACCGCGATGAGAACCAGGCTTCTCCAGCCTCATTTCCAACTCCTTTCAAGATGTGCACTCTGACTTTGGGAAAATACCGGCCAAAACACACATTTCAAAGCTTCCATCTGTATATATATTTCTTTTAATCTTTTCCAGAAAGATCATCCCAGGAGCTTTTCACTCATTTTCTATGGTTTTTGGCCTTTCTCTGGGTTTCTTAAGATTTCGTGGTAACTTTCTTGTCAGTATCTATGAATGAGCCTTATGAAAGCACTGATAAAGAATTTGTAGAGTGTGAAAAAGATCCTCTATGATGTTTTGTTAGGAAGTTTACTAAACCATATACATGGCATAATTGCAGTCATTTAAAATATGCTCAAGGAGTAACCAGTGTTTTTGCTAAGTGGAAAAAAAATGAGTTAATTTTGTACATTTTACAAATAATTCTTAAAAAAAGATTATGCATGGTGGAGTTATTAATTTAATTTAAAATAAGTAAAATAGTTTGGGGTCCACTGCTTGCCAAGCACACAGTTTGTAACTGTGCAGGGACCTGGCTGGGACGGGGAGAGCCGTGGCTCAAGGCTAGACCAGCCTCAGCCTCTTTCTAAAGTATCCACCCAGAGGGAGCATCTTCTCTAACCCCATAGAGCTTCCAGAAAGACTCTCTGAGTCTCAGAACGGGAAGCTGGTGAGCAAGTTGAGTAGCTCAAGATGGCGAGATTGGAGTCCCCACTAATTTCTCTCAATGGGACACTGTGATGTGCTGTTCCCCACCCCCTGACACTGCTGGGAGCCTAGAGCAACTGTTGCATAATTGTGTATAATTGTGCTCTAAATAGAGCTGAGCCATTCGAATCCAATCCGCTCTTCTAGGAGGACATGCCAATGTCGCAGCCTAAAGTTTGATTTCAACAAAACCTTGTAGGTAATCTGGATCATCCAGCCTAAGACGGAGCAAATGTTGTTCTCCGAAGGAGGTTGGGATGGCTCTTCTCTGGTGCAAGTTAGTTGGCGATTTCTTAGTCTAAGTTTTCCAAACCGAGTTCTGCAAGTTGTTAATGAGGTTTATATCCACAAGTTGCAGAAATTAGTGATACAACAATAGAAGACTCTTAAATGAGATGCTTTCTATTTCTGGAGACCTCAAAGGTTAAAAATAACACAGTAGTCCCCGCATAAGCAAATGCTAAAGGGATGTGGGATTCCAGGGATGTGAACACAGTTCTGCTTGTTCTGGTTCAACATGGTTCCAGCGTCCATACTGGGAAAAGTAGATGGGATAAAAGATATGGGAGAAATTTAAAAGTGAAGGCTTTTCAAAGAGCTGTCAGGGCGCCGCGAGCCTCGCTCCCTCTTCACCATAGAGCATCGGGGTGCGCCTGCCCCAACGCCAATCAAGCAAGGAGAGCTTCAAGAAGACATCTGAAGAGCTTGACATGCATCCCCTGGAATTGGAGAGTGAGTGCTGGGCATCCGGCTCCCATTTGAAAAGTCTGAAGCTTCTCCAGCTGGCAGGAGAACACAGACAGCGGCTCGGGGAGGGCGAACTCGCAGGGCTTTGTCATGCAGGGAGGCAGGCCTGTTTCTGCAAGATCCAACGGGGAGCCCTCGGAAAGGAGTGTGGATCGGGAGCCATGAGGGGGACTCACCCTTCAAAGGATCACCTGGGAGTGGTGGAGGGGGAACCGGAACAGAACAGCTGGCCTCTGTAGATCATGAGCTGAGAGCAAAGTTATCAGAGGGGGTGGCTAGGATGACCCAGGGACCCGGAGAATTCAGAGAGCTAAGTATCTGTGAGGATCCAAAGTGAAGCTCAGACTGTACTGTTAGGTCAGAATGTATTAATCCCTTGAAATTGCAGGAGTCTGAAGTAGCTGCTAGTGAGTGGGGAGGAGGTGGTAGAAGATGGGGACAGAGAGAAGCAGGAAGTATCCCTCCTCCTCCCATCTCTACTTCTCAGACCAGGGTCCAACCGAGCTGGAGGCATCGTTATGTTTCGGCAGTGAAGTTGTCTGAAGTTTTGAGTTTTGATATTTCACTGGAACTGTATTTTTAAATAGCAGGGCAAAGGCTTCTACTTGATAACTGAATGATAAAACCACGGGAGCTTCCCAAGGTTTTACCACAAGCAAAGAGGGATGAGTTACAGAGACATTCAAAGGAAAGTGGTGTGAAAAGAACACTGTGAATCTCTGGGCTCATCTCACTGAAATCAGCTATTTCAATGGACGAGCTGTGGATCTCACAGTAGGACATCAGCTTGGTTACTAGCCTCACCTGCTGGTGATAGCAACCTGGTCTTATGCTTCCTCTGAAATATTTTTGTTTCTTTCTATTTATTTATTAATCCACCTCCCTACATACCTACCTACTTACCTATTGCTCTATTATCTATCATTTTCTTTGACATATAATCAGTGGTACCTAATTAATCTATACAACTTGTTGAGTTCGGAGCTATATATACGTCCACGAAGTTATCAGCATCATCTGTGTGATAAAACTGTCACCTTCATAAGTTTTCTCTTCTCTTCTTATTAATCAATTTTTTTTTCATGATAAGAACGTGTACCATTTTAGCAAATTTTAAGCATACAGTTGTGTTCGTCAGCTTTTCATCGCCGTGACAAAATAACTGAGGGGAAAAATGTAAATAGAGGAAAGAAGTCTTTCGACTAATGGTTTCGGTGCATGGTCACTTGGCTCTGTGGCTTTGGGCCTTTGGTGAGGCAAGACATCATGGCAGAGAGTTTGGAGTAGAGTACAGTTACTCACCTCGTGGTGGGCTAGAAAAGAAGGACAGAGAAAGAGACAAGGAATGAGCCAGGGTCATGCTATTTCCTTCAAGAACATGCCCCGCTCCCGTGACCTAATTCCTCCAGGGAGGCCCCGCATCCTAGTTTCTATTATCGCCCAGTAATGCCATCAAATTCTGAGCCCATGAAGGGACCAATCTGCTGATGAGGTCCTGATCCCCCATCACTTCCCACACGACGAACCTCTGATCACAGAAGCCTTTGGGGACCTTACAGATCCAAATGATAGCAATAGCACATGATTCTTAACTGGACGCTGGGGTGGACTGTGTATTTCTGACTTACTCATCTGTACCATCGATACATGGTCCCCTTGATTGATACACCCCTGTCTGCACCCCCTACCAGCTCTGGCAACCTCCACTCCACTCTCTGTTTTGCTGTTTTAAATTCATCATCTGACTGGTATCATGGATCCTTTGTCCTTTGGTGTCTGACTCATTTCATTTAATATAATATTCTTCAGGTTCATCCGTGTCATTGAAAATGACAGGCTTTCCCTCTTTCACGAGGCTGAATGATATCCCATTATACGTGTGAACTACATTTTCTTTATCAATTTACCTGCCAATGAACTTTCTGCTTCCTTCCACCGACTGGCTATTGTGAATGGTGTCGCAGTGAACACAGGAGTGCAGATATCTCTTCAAGAGGCTGATTTCAGTTCCTCTGGACATATAAGCAGAAGTGTGATTACTGAACAAGGTGGTTGTGTCTATTTTTAATTTTGTGGCACTTCCATACTGTTTTCCACAGTAGCTGCACAAGTTTGCATTCTTACCAACAAGCATAAAGTTGCTTTCTCTCCACGTCCTCACCCATATTTCTTTTCTATTGTTTATTTTATAATAATCATGGAGCAGACATGAGGTGTTGTTTCACTGTGTTTTTAAAATTAAAAAAAAAATTAAATTAGTTGTACAAGACTGTAGAATGCATTATGCACTTTGATATATTATACCTATATGGGGTATAATTTATCATTTTTTTCTGATGGTACATGTTGTAGAATCATATTGGTCATGCAGTCATATGTTACATTAGGTAATAATGTCTGTTTCATTCTACTATCCTTCCTATCCTTGTGTTCCCTCCCCTCCCCTCCCTCTACTCCTCTGTACCTAATCTAAGATAACACTATTCTTCCCTAGTGCCCGACCCCCACATCGTTATCATGCATTAGCATTAGCATATCAGAGAAAACTTTCGACTGTTGGTTTTTTGGGATTGGCTTATTTCGCTTAGCATGTGTTTTCCAATTCCATTCATTTACTGGCAAATGCCATAATTTCATTTTTTTAAGCTGAGTAATATTCCATTTAATATATATATATATATATATATATATATATATATATATATATATACCATATTTTCTTGATCCATTCATCTATTGAAGGACACCTAGGTTGGTTCCATTGTTTACCTATTTGTTCACTTGATAGTGACACATGACCGTGATTCTTTGTGACACTTGTGAACTGCCGACCCATAGGGACAGCCCTTCACCAATCAGCCTGTTGGGGATTATGGGAAGACCTGCTGCTTCATTTGATGGGCAGGTGGGAGGCCCAGCACCAGGGTAATGATGACAGGTCTGGAGCCTGGGCCTATGGGGACGAGCCACAACAAGAGTATCAGAAGGTGGGCAGCTGGTGGGTCAGTATCTGTGGGGAAAGTTGGACACTCACTTTGCCCTCCTTTTCCCCTGGGAAAACTCTCAGTCATGGACATCTCTTTCAGTACTGCATTGCCCAGGCTTGGGGAGGGGTGAGGGAGATAATGTGAAGCTGTGCTTTTTGCCCACTTATTTTTGTGCTCCATCTATGGTCTGAATTGCAGAGGTCTTTGAAGGTGTTTTGTGCTATGGATAGTCGTAAAATTGCTGTTTCTGTTGTTGGAAGAGGGATGGAAACTTCCCATTCTGCCGTCTTGCTGGCATCACTCCAAAATATTATTATAGAATGAGCCCCTGCCATCCTGCTTGCTAGAGGTTATTTCACACCAGAATGGCCCCTGCAGCCATTTACAAGCTTTTCCTGTGATATTACAACAGAGCTGTCCCTCAGTATCTACAGAAGATGGGTTCTAAAATCCCATGTGGATATGAAATCCACAGATACATGAATTCTTTATATAAACAGCACAGTATTTGCACATAATCTGTGTACATCTTCCTGTATACTCAATTACTCACAATATCTTATAAATGTAAATGTTATGTAAATGTAAATGTTATGTAAGAGTTGTTTATTGCATCTTTTAAGGGTCAAATGACAAAAAACCTTTACGTGCATACTACAGACAATTTGTTTCCTAAATCCACAACTGGAGGATGTGGAATCCTCAAATAAGACAGCGGCATGTACCTATATGTATCTGATCTCTTGGTTCCAATTTATTACTGGAGTTTGCTGCTTCCTCTGTCGTTGGTTTTCATGACAATCAACTGGACGGCTTCCACTGGGACTGATGTTGACTTCTCCCTGGCACCGGAATATCAACCTTGGCCACCTTCTGGATTCTCTGGAGAAAGAAATGAAATCTGCCCCCTCGCATAGCGGGGTTGCACAACTCTATTTCAGAAACCAGCCACCTTGCACTTCTGCTGCAGGTGCTGCCTCCAGTCAAGAGTTCCTGTAAAGAAAAAGAAGGTTCGGTAGTGTCACTTAGTCCCGCCTGTCACCATATGTCCAAGAACCATCCGGACCACCCATGCCTGCTCCCTGTGTCTCCATTCCTTCCAGTCACAGCGGGGAGGATGTCCCCTGTCCTCTGTTCTGAAATCCCAATCCATTTCCCAAGCCTGGGTTAACTGCTTCCCCAGGGTGACTGGCAAGAGAAATGTTAATTTCCTTCAGAAGAATGCCCCATTACTAGCAAGACTGTTGAGAGATTTAATTTTTCTTGGGTTAAGACTGTTTATGATAATTCCTTTCATAAGAGAACTTCAGCACTTACGTAATTGTCTTAAACAATAACATGATAAACCATTTATAGACTGTGTCCTTCTGTACCGATGGATCACAACTTCAATGCCATCTTTATTACATATTTTGCCTTATCATTTCAACACCCTTTTTTTGAGTGTTTTCAAGTTTTATCACATAATAAATACTTGTGTGATTCCAACTTATTTCCCTTGACCCATGGAAGAATAGAGGGAGTTTTGAACCAACTGTGAAGTCTCATGTTCTTTAAATTGTGTCTGAATCAAATAAAGAAAAAGTCCAGGTGCTGTCCCAAATGAAGACAAGCAATTGCATTTTATAGCAGACGGCCCCTGCCTCTGTTGGCATTCAGTGGATATGTAAAAGTTGTGACAATATTCAAACCGCTACATGATTTAATAAGTCCTACACATACTGCATTGTCAGATGAATGGCGTTGGGTCTGTTTGTCTCACAACCATATGCTCATGGGTGTCTGCCCTTCTAGAATCCCAGTGACAGGAAGGGTGAGGAATGAGACTTCGCCTTAGCAGTTAAGAGCATTGAAATTTCAGAGGAGTCACAAATATTATCATTTATCTTTCTTCCCAGGCAGTGTAGATGGAGCTCCAGTGGCCTGTGAGTTACGTCTGTCTTTCTGCCTGAAGGACTTGTCCACTATGGGTTGCACGAATGTTAACCAGGTAACCTACTGGGGAGAAGGAGAAAGGGCTTTAGGAAATTCTTCCCCCTTGTGTTCCTTCTAATTAGTGAGGGGGACGCAGTCCTTGTCTAGATGGGAGACACAATCCACTAAAGTAGCCAAGAAATGCAGACTCAGGGGAGATGGAAAAAATTAAAAACAGGTCATGGAGCCGGCCGGAAGGATGCAGAGCAAGCAAGGTCTCTGAAGCTGGGGCACCGGCAGGTGGGAGGGGGAGTCCGCAGAGGCAAACACTGTACCTTCTACACAGCCACCGCAGGGCAGCCCAGCTTGGAGTTCAGCAAGGGGCCAGGTTCAAGGAGGCTCGAGATTACTGGTCCAAGAGAGAAAGACGAGGGGGTGTTCTGGGAGTCTGCAGAGCTGTATGGGGTGGCTGCGTGCAGATCAGACCTGCCTGACATCCTGCAGTGACTGAGCACCTGCCAAGATGAACTAAGCCCACCCTCTCTGTCTGCCTTCTCCAGGATGTGTGGGTAACACTGATGCAACCTCAGCAGCTTGAAATTTGCCTCTAGTATTCATAGTGGGATGTCTGGGGAAGAAGATTGAAGGCGCTGAAGGCATAAGATATTGGCATTTTACTTTTCTCCCTCTAAAAGTTGATATCTTACAGGGGAAATGAGGGCAGGTGGTAGGCATGCTGTAGAACATTTCAACAACAACAACAACAAGAACAACAACAAAATGGGTCCTGCACTTCTGGACTGTGGTTTGAAATACTAGAATAATGAACTTGTTACTGGTAGATGCTACTGGGCAGAAGTGCTTTGTTAAAAGTGAACTTGCTCCTCTGACCAAGAGGGATTTAAACTGTCATTTGAGAAGGCTGTGAGATAAACTCATACTCCAGGGAACTGTGGAGGATGAACATGAGTTGTTGTTAATTGATATTCAGCTAAAAAGGGGTTCTGTGATCAAGTAAGAGTGGGAAATCGTGGGTCACACAAATCTCACCGAGTTTTTGTTTTTGTTTTAGAGAAACAACCTCTCCCACGAACATGCCTGGGGACCCTGAGAGTCACTAGAGAGCAAAGATCTTGTAGTTTATGTGACCATAGGATCTTTATCTCCATTGGCACTTCTTGAGATATCGTAAAGAGACTTGTAAGCCATGGCACCCTGATTGGGAAACACAGATCTAGAAGAATGGAGCCATTCTATAGAGCCCCTTCCGTCTCTTTCCATAATTCTTCTAACCTCTGAACAGATCCATGGGGTTTTGAAAGAGCCTGACAAATCAAAGATCTCTTCCTTGCCAGAGTGAGGAACCAGTTTAGAAATGAACAGCAGAGTCAGAAGGAAGGACATCAGGAACGCCTTCTTTACTAGTCAAAGCTGGGTGGAGAATGTGGCCTTAGGTCTCTGAGTCAGGTGATTCTGTGGACTGAATCTCAAATTCCTACAGGAAAGTCTTAACTCCCAGTTAAGACAGGTGCTGATTCTGGGGGTTCCATCTTGATGAACCCATTGCAAGTGGAGAATGCTGTAAGTTGAAGATTCATTCTTTGTGTCGAACCTACCAGACATCATGACTTAGCATCACAGAGACATCAGGTGACTGACTGGGAGCTGTGGCTCACTGTGGCCGCCACCCAGCACGGGGGAGGAAATCCGACTGCACATCACTGGCCCAGGCAAGGGTCAAAATTCAAAATATGGTTTCTTCTGAATGTGCGACATTTTCAAACCCTACCACATAGGGACCACTTGTGTTTGGAGGTGTGGTTTTAATCAGGTTCGGATAAGGTGGGAGGGAGCCTTCTGAGGGGATTAAGAAGAGACACCAGTGCTTTGTCCTTGGTGTGAGGAAAGAATGAGAAGATGACCATCTACCCTTCTATGAGCCAGGGAGAGGCCCTCACTGGACCCAATCATGCTGTTAGCTTGATCTGGGACTTTGCCCTCCAGTCCAAGTCTCTGTGGTCTAAACCAACCGTTCTATGATATGTTGCTGTAGCAACTCAAGCTGCCTCAGAAACACGGACTTCCTAAAGTGAACTCTGCCCTTGAAGACAGATGCTGCTCTGAAAAGACATAGCCTTCTGCTTCTGTTTGTCTGAATCTATGCAGGTCCAAACTCACTGATTAGGTCTGTCCTGCCCTCTCCTTAGGGTGAGAGGTGACAGGAAGCATTAGGAATGGAGGAGAATGTGCTCTTCCCTCACAAGTTTCCCATCTATTGCAAAGGGGAGGCTAAGCTAAGGAGAAAGAATTGTAAATGGTATTTAAGTCCATGTGACCATGTCATGAAAGCAAAGGAAGGGAACTGGGGGTGAGCTCCGTGCCGGGGGCCATGTATGTGCTCAGGGGTCACCTGCCAATGGGTAAACTCATGAGATGCACCCGTGTCTCCCTGTCTGGTCACGGAAATTCCTACAAGTTCAAGGCTGGCAAACACTTCAGTACACGCTAGCGTCCTCCTAGGGACTGACCTCAGCTGCATAGCCAGGTCTATAGGTAAAGGGTTAGAAAAGATTTGGTGAGCTGCTTAGGTCTCAGGCACTAAAGAGGAGGTCAGATGTTTAATGTGGACTCTCAGGACTCAACTTGGCAAAGAAATTGGGAATTGGGAGCCATGACTTTGAGACCCAGGAATTCTGAGACCTTTGCCATATTCTTCCATAATGTCTCACTGCTTGGATTTGTCCCTCATTTCCATTTGTTTCCATCATGATTAATGGTGACATGGACAGAGAGCAATGAGACTGTACCATTGAAGGACTCCAGAAGGACAGGAAGGAAATATTCCATTAGGTTTGGGAGAAGGAGACCCAGGGAGAGGAGCTGGGGATTAGTGGCCAGAGAATATGGCAAGAGCTAGTTTGGAGTTGGGACTGGGCCTGGCCTTGAATGATCATGGGGCTTTGCAAGGGTGGGACACATAACTAAATATGAAATGTAAAGATGTCACGTATTGAATTAAAATAGACCTACAAGATGGGCTGTGGATTAGCAGTTCTACCCAGGTAATAGGAGCAGAGAAGGGCAAACCCACAAATTGGAGTAGATTTCTATCATACCGATCTCCAGTTCTTCTTATACAACATCTATCACCAAATTGCAAATTGGCTACAGAACCATCAAGTAATTAATTAATGATACAGTTTGCATTACATAGACCCTTACTGGTTATAACACACCGGAAGTCAATAATGCATAGTGAAAATAAAATTCATGACGTTTCCCTTCACAATTTTCTAAAACTCATAGGAGAGATGACCTAAAACTTCAGGGCAAGCAAAAGTCCGCTGAGGTTTCGTTTTGAGATGTTTTTTTAAATCCAGGTATGAGTTTTGACTTGCAATCACAACACCAACCTTGAGCTATTAGAACCAATTTTAGTTTTGAAATTTATTGGACAAAAACCAGCTTTGTTGTTTTGGGTGTGGAGTTCTCTATTGCAAATTCTCGCTTAAAGAAACAATTGCTATTTCTAACACCGTTTTCCGACAAATTTGTGTTTTGATGTTTTACTTTCATGTTTTATAGAACAAAAGAATCTTCAAGTCTCCTTTTCTGTTGAGTGTCTTATCTTGGAATTTCACTCTTCTGGGGTCTCCACCCACCGCCGCTCCACGGTTGGACCGTGTCTCGGGAGTTGTTGGCTGTCCTCTCTGGATGGCATTCATTCTCTTAAAGGGTAGGGTGTCTGTGTCTTGTTTCTGTTTGTGTCACACCAGCACTTCAGTAAGTGCTGATGAAACGAGCGAACTGACAACAGGAAGATTTTCAGTGAGGTTAAAAGCAAAAAAAGATGAGGTTTTGTAGGAGACTGGAGGAGCTCATGTGGCCAGTGAAGAGGCCCAGGGGTGGGGAGGAGGGAGAGGGGGGAGTAATGAGAGTTGCAGACAGAATTGAATGCCATCTCGGAAGCCAAGGAAAGCAAAGACTCCATGGGCCCTGATCTGCTAGGACAGGAATGCAATGTTAAAACTTCGCATGGTAACAAAACCGAGTTATTAAAGTTTCATTTCAATGGAGGAAGAAGGTTAGGGGGTTAGATGTTTTCAAAGTCTAAATAGGAAATGATATTTTTCTATCTAGATTTCAAAATTTGCAAAGAATTGAGCTCTCGAGCCAGTGGGGGATTTCAACCACGCAGACATCTGCTGGGGGGGGTCTAACGCCATGAAAACGGTGTCGACTGACAAATCGTTAAAGAGCCTCTCACTTTCAGAGGCCGGGTGAAGCAATCAAGGGGATAGATGCTGACTGTAATAGCAATGGAGAAAGGACGGGGCAGTGATAAGGATACGGGGGGCTTTGAGTCCTCCCCCTCTTCCTCTCTCCATTCTCTTATCTTCTTTAGATGCTTGCTGTGTGCTCAGCGCCAAAGATACAAGATGAAGATTAATAACGTTCCATTCGCTTATGTCCTTGAGGCGAAGGGGAAGAGGCTGGCAAAACATAACTAAAAAGTAATATAAGAAAAGATATATATTGGTTCCAGTGGCGAAAATGTGTACAAAGAGTTCTGTGTGCAGAGTAGTATTGGCTAGGGGATAGCTCTGCTTTGAACTTGGGCTGTTAGATGGCGTAGAGGTTTGTACTTAAACGGAGCAGTAGGTACCCAAGGGCTTCTCAAGAGTTCCAAACAGAAGGGACAGCTTGGGGAGATGGCAGGGTGTGGCAGTGTGCTTAGGGGACAATGGCTTACATGGCAGAGTTCAACTGAGAGGGATGAAGGAAGAAGCCCAGGTAATGCTGGAGATTCCTGTCTTGTAAATAAGGTCTGCCTTCCTCCAGTTCCCTGGGTCAGACAAACGTTGAGATACAAAATCAGAATAAATAGACTGGAGAATTTCGAAGGCAGGAGTCGAATGGTTAGATTTGCATTTTAACTCATGGAAATGATTGAGTGGCTAATGGTGTGGAAGGGAACGCGGGACATAATGAGAGCGAATCCGCTTTTAGATGGCTGATTTTCGAAAGGTTTGGGAACAGGGATCTCCTTCGAGCTTCGGATAGGAAAAGAGACTTTAAGAGATGCCATCAATGGAAACTCAGAAAATGGTAATATTTACTTATTCATTTGCCTAACAAAGTTTAACAAGTAACGATAATTAGGTGACAGGGACTGTCCTCAGCTCTGGGAGTAGAAGTCTGGATGAAACGGCCATCTCTGCCCTCCTGGAGATTGTAGTCTGGAACGTACAGCCACAGCCGGTTAGTTGATTGTGAAAGGAATTCAGTGGATTCCGTCCAGAAGCAGAAGCAGGGAAACAGAAGAAGAAAGAGGAGGAGAAGGTGGAGAAGAAAGACCAAGCACGGCCCAGAACGGAGAAGAACAGAAAATACCAGGGCGGTGCGGGGCGCAGCGGGGGTGAGAACCTCTGGTTAAACTGCTCTCTCTGTGGGACCAGATGTGAACACAGGAACGGTGTCGCGATGAAGGACGAGTGTGTCGCTGTGGGTCACACTCAAAGGGGTTGGTGAGCTACTGGTTTCAGCTTCTCCCCTGGGGACTTCCTCATGGAAATCATTCAAGACACAACTCAAGCCCCACGGTCTCTGGAGGCCCTCTCCGCGGACTCACGCCGCCGGGCAGGCGCTGTCTTCTCTTCCTGGCGTGTTCTTGGGTACCTTCCTAATGGATTTCTTCTAGTTCCTTACCTTATGTGGGACAGGCTGATGGTTACTGAATTAATAGACCACACTCACTGAGGCCCCACATCCTTTTAAACATGGGTGATTTAAAACAACAAGACCCCTTAGCAGAACAGAGTTTGTGAGCTTGTAGGAGAGAGAGAGAGAGAAAGATATACTTGGGTAAACTTTTGTGTAAAGCAGGACAAGTCACTTCTAAGAGATGTTCAGATCATCGGCTAGCATCAGTGGTGCGTGTGGAGGGGGCAGAGGTGGGCTGCTTCTGAGCAAGCCGGGGTGGGAGGGCACGGCTCAGGGAAGACACAGCATTTCATTTTCTAAGACACTGCAGAAAATTGCTGCAAAGTCCTTGGGTCCACAGATTGAGAGCCTATTCTCCCATGGGTCTGGAGGCTAGGCGTCCAAAATCAAGGTGTTGGTAGCCCACGTTCCCTCTGATGGCTCAGCACCTAGGATGGCCAAGGCCAGCCAGAGAGAGAAGAGGCAAACCTGACCAGTCGAAGGCCTCCTGTGCTCCCCTGGCCCCTGAGACCCAGCTCTTGACGCAGCCCATCAGGCCTTCTGAAGGCTGTCGATACCCGGGGCTTCTGTAGTTACCAGCAATCTGAGCTGTTCCTGGACTTGTAGCTGCTTCACTCAAATCTCTGCTTTGGTTGTCACATGGCCTTTGTCCCTGTGTGTGTCTGTGTGTCCTGTCCTCTCTTTCTAAGGACACAGGTCATGGGATTTAGGATCTGTCTTCATTCTTCAGCACGATCCCATCTTGATCAACGACATCTGCAAAGACTCCATGTTCAAGTTCAGTCACGTTCTGAGGTCCCAGATGGACATAAGATTTTTGGGGGGACACCATTCAATCCACTGTGGAAGATTTCTCGTGCAAACATCTAACAGCTGAATGGTTGAGAAGGGAGATTAGGCCAAGAGACGTTTGGGAAAGCGAGGGGCCCCAGGAGAGGGAAGAGCATTACTTGGAAGGTGGGAGAAGAAAGCAGGTGGGGTCGGAGCCTTAGCGGAGGGGAGGCAGAAGGTGAAATGCGGTCCCCTTCATGGGGCCTGATGTGCCACAGCAAGGAGCTAGGTCTCAGGGTGAGGGACCTGGGAGCCACTGACAGCTTGGGACTGGGTCAGATTTGCCTCTCATCTGGCCAGCTGGCCTCGCCCATGAGAATGCTCTGTCCCAAGAGCACAGAAGGTTTTTAAAAATGTCTCTTTGACAAACATCTCCTCTTCTTTGATGTCCCAGCTGAGCAGACTTGTCAAGTCAAATCCTCCCGGACACTTCTGTCCTCTCCTCTAACACTGGGGGAGATGTCTAGGTAGCCCCGAAAAGAGTCTCATGGAACTCCATGTTTTCTCCATCCCAGGACCTACCACTCTGCACTGAAACCGAATGCTGGCCTGTCTCTGTCCCCATGCAAGTGTGACTGTCCCCAGAACAGGGAGTGGTGAAGCCCTGATGTTTTGCATGTGGTTCAACAATGTGTTTAGTGATGGACGGAAGGAAGGAAGGAATGGGGGTGGGGGAAGATCGTCTCTGACCATGAAGCAAAGATTTCCCCCTCAGAGCAACGGATCAAGAAAAATGTGGCATAGATACACAATGGAATATTGCTCAGCCACAAAAAAGAATGGCTTTACGACTTTTGCTAGTAAATGGATGGGTCTGGATGGAGCTAAGCAAAATAATTCCCCCAAAACAAAGGTTGATGTTGTTTTAGTCAGCTCTTTCATTGCTGTGACTTAAAGATCTGACCGGAACATCTGTAGAGGAGGAAAAGTTTTATTTGAGGGCTCACGATTTCAGAGGTCTTAGTCTACAGAAAGCTGGCTCCATTCCTTGGGGTCTGAGGTGAGGCTGAACCTCATGGAAAGAGAGTGTGGCAGAGGGAAGCAGCTCCTGTGATGATCAGGAAGCAGAAAGAGAGACTCCACGCTCCAGATACAAAATCTATACCCCAAAGCCACGCCCCCTGTGAACCACCTCCTCCAGCCACACCCACCTGCCTCCATTCACCACTCAGTTAATCCCATCAGGGATTAATTCACTGATTAGGTTAAGGTTATAGCCTGATCATTTCTCCTCCAAACCTTCTTGCATTGGCTCACCCATGAGCTTTAGGGGGACACTTCACATCCAAACCATAACAGATGTTCTCTCTGGTATGTGGAGGCTCACACAGCACAAGCCAGGGAAGAATAGAAGTTCAGGAGGTTAGACCAAGGGGCATGGAGGGAAGGGAGGGGAAGGCACAGGGAAGATAGTGCAATGACTCTGATCTGACTTTCCTATGACATACACCAATACACCACAGTGAACCTCCACATCATATTCCACCACAAGACTGGGGTCCTCATTAGGAAAAGATGACTCCATGATTATAGAATTATGTCAGTATATACTCAAACTGTCACATATAACTAAAAAGAACAAAAAAAAATTTGGAAAAAGAAAATGCACAAAGAAACCTTGTATTTGCAACAGTGTGTGTCTCTGTAGGCTGTTTTCTCCCATCTCCCAGAAAAACTGTGGCCTCCTGGCCTCTTGTCTCCCACCCAGGGCAAGCCTGCAGGCCCCGCTAAATATACCCCTCACGTGAGGCATGAAACTGTAGAAGGAAGGCCGCTGCTAATGGAGCCACTTATTCCACTTCGTAGGCTAAGAGATGCTTAATGCAGCTTGGGAGGGAGAGGAGCTATTACCTCCTAAATTAGGAAGCTGAGTGAGTTTGGTTATCGTCCACTGGCTTCTCGTCATTCAGCCATACATCTGCTTAGGGTTTTTGCTGCTGCTGTTTTTATTCTTAGGGTACATAAGCTGGCTCCTGCTCCTACTTGGGCATATTGAAGAGAGGACTACCGGGTTTCCTCCCCCTTGGTACCCTCTTCCCTCCAGGCTGGATGAAAATAGTGTCGCCGTCTATCCGAGTCTGTAGGGCAGAAGCAAGGAAATCAATCAGATGCCAATGGCAGGGTGATTTAGTGGGCACTAGCGGAGGCTGCGGGATTGTTGCTGGCCCCGTGGGTGGAGAGGGAGGCAAAGGGCAGAGAAACAAGAATCACCAGGCTGGGGAGCTGTGAAGGTGGGTTTTGAGATGAAGGTGCACAGCACCGCAACGCCATTAGTGGAGAGTTTGGCATCTTGTGCAGACAGGAAAGACAGCCCTCCGGCATCCAGGGTCTCAGAAATCTGATTCTAGCCTGTGGTTCCAGCTCGGCTCCTAGGTGCCCCCCCCCTCCCAGGCTCCTAGCTGTGGTTGTAGGAAAGGTGACAGAAGCTTTGAGAAGCAATGCCCTGCCAGGAACCACAAGGTCCTTTCATCTACAGGCCCATGAAGCCTCCCATCAGCTCTGCAAGGGGCCCCAATCATGCCACTGGCAATTCTGAGAGTCTGAGACGTAAAGAGCTTGAACAGGGCCCCTCATTCCTTCTCCATGTTGGACTGTCATGTTCTCTGTGCCAGGGTCTGCACTGAGTGTGGGGGTCCAGTGGCTAACCAGACAGGCAAAATCTCTGTCCTCAAAAAGCTTCCAAAGATAGCCAACTGGTTTTAACAGAAACCAGAATACTTTACAGGAAAGGGGTAATGTGACTGGGAACCATCAGATGCTGTGGTCAGGGGAAGGCTCGTGGCAGGGGGATGTGGGAGCTGAGAATGTGTGCTGAGGAGGTGCCAGGTACGAGGGTATCAGGGAGAGAACTGTCCGGGTGGACGTCATTGGTGGGAATAAGCTTGACTTGCTCAGGGTGGACTGAAGGCCAGTGGCCCCCTAACGGCCCCTGGGTTAGGGTTCAATCAGAGAAGCAGAAGTGCTGCAGATCACACAGCTGAGGCCTGGGCTCGGGAAGTCTGACCTTGCACAAGGGTGGGAAGCAGGTGAGCGGTCTGGACAAGGGGGCTGCGGTGCCTCTCTGTGGGGCCTGGAATCCGCCCAACAAGCCTCTGGGAGAAAGATGGGCATGCTGGGGGGCAGCAGTGACATCCCTGACCAGCAGAAGCTGGCCCCTTTTGCACACACAGGCCCAGGATTTGAGTCACCAGAAGAGGATCTGGGGGAGTTAGAGTTGCCGCTGCCATGTCCTCAGAGCCGGGCAGCACCAGAGTGAGAATGTGTGTAAGAGCCAGGACAAAAAATAAAATAAAAAAACCTGCTATTTTTTTCCCTTCTACCTTCCAAATCTCATGCAAATGTCTCTTGTGGCCAGAGTGTCCTGGAGCCCCTCAGAGAGGTCCGGAAGCCTGGTCTGAGCGCTTAGTAGGGTCAACAGAACACAAAGCCCACAGACTCCATTCTCTGTCAGCTGGCGCCCACCGACGTGGCTTTGCACCATTTCGGCATCTCAGGGGAGATAATGGCAAACCACTGTTTCCATCTCACATAAAAGCACCCCCCACAGCCCGGAACACTCCAGCCTTCTCCTCCAAAAAGCATCCAGAGTCCTTTTATCTAGTCTTGGGTGATGTCCATTTTTTTTTTTTTTCCTGCAGCTAAGTCAGGTTCCTCCTTTGATATCCTGTACTGAGATACAGAGTTAATTACCACCGAGCACATTTTATGTTAGATAGCAGGAACATGGGAGAGAGAGTGAGAGCAAAACAGCTAATAGATATGCAAATGTATTCGTAACGAGATAAATACTCCTACCCTACAGTCCCTGTGTCGGCAACTGGTTGTTGGTTGTCATGGATTTAGAACTTCCTTTTACCACGTAAACCCCATATTCCTCTGGCCCTCATCGAGCAGATTGGCACCCAGTAGGTGACTCAAAAGTTTATTCCTGAACAGTCTGTGTCATCAGTGGTCCTGCCTGTGTTGGGTGGTTGATTTTCACTTGATTTTCGTCACAGGACAGGGATGCTAAGAGACCCCAGGGTATCACCTCCATTCTGACATGCTCCCCCTTATCCTGACTCCTCTGGAAGATCAGGATCCATCATCCCACCCCATACAGTCCCCTCCCCTCGCCTGTGGACCACGAGTGTGAGAAACTCAAGGTAGCTGAATGGTGCCTCCCCGTCCAGTGTAATCCAAGCATTGCTGTTTCCCAGTGGACCCCTTCCTCCCCCCCAGACCCCTCCAGTCACAGAGTCCAAAGTTGAAAGAGGAGAAAGCCAACGTGTCACTAGTGGATCATCAGGGATGCTAATGAGGGAAGAAGCTACTCTGGCTTCTGTGGTTCAATTCTCAGATCCACGAATCCAGGCTGAGAAGAAACACATCCGGTGTTGGTTGGTGACAGGAGTGTGCCCTGGCCATCTTGGAGAACAGTTCCCCAGCCCTGCAAGATTCCACCGGGCCCTTCACGAGCCTGCTTACAAAATCCTTCTGTCATTACTTATTGTTGGGTCATGAATCGTCCCTGAACCTCGCAGCTTCCTGCAATAACAGCAGTTTTATTCTTATCTGTCGCCACTTTGGGAATTGGTTTGGCCAGCGTGGCCTTCTGCATGTGGTCACTGTTGGCCCTGGGGAGGAAATCTTCTCAAAGGACCCCTCCACTCCCACGTGTGGTGCTCATTCTGGATGTCCGTGGACGGTGGGTCTAACATGTGCTGGAGGCCACTTCCGGTGGCTTGGGCTTCCTTGGAGTGTGATGACTGGGCCCAGGAATAAGAATCCCAGGATGTAGGAAATGAGCAACTGCCAATTTTTAAGGTCTGGATCTGGAAACCGGCACAGTGTGGCTCCTCCACCTCCTGTTGGCCAAAGGAGTCTTGGGGCACAGAGGGAAGTTGAGTGCACTTGGCTCCTCCCTGCTGTGAGGAGCATCTTACAGCTGCCACCGAGATGAACTGACGGAGTGTTTTTAAATGCAGATCTGATCCTAAACTTCCTGTGCTCCCCACTTCTTTATGCTGTCTTTGACCATGAAGGTTGGGGGGTTAATTCTAGAGGGGCTCCTGGCTAACTCTGTGATGCTGAACGGGGTGTTGTTTTTCTTAAGTAGCTACAGATGCAAGTGGTGGCAGGGATGGAGAGTTAGGGCCCTTCAACTCGAAGGCACTAAGCTTTTCCAGCCTCCTGGGCCCCCGCAGTCCTTTCCATGCTGTGTCCCTAGATGAAATGTTCCATTTAGAGAAAGTAGGAGTCCTACCTTCTCTACCTCGATAGGCTGCCGATTATTATTATTATTTTGCAGATTATTTTAATGTCTTGTCCCACAATGTGGTGTTTTATCTATTAACTAATTTAGTATTTCACCCAATTGGAAAATCAAATTCTCCTGACGTTCTAGAAGGGAGCAGGATTCGTAGAAAGGACACTGGATCTGGCTCCAATTCCACCTCTCTCTCTTTCTCTCAATGTCCATGTGCATCGTTTTTTGAGATGGGTCAAGTCATGCCCACTTCTCTGGACCTCAGTTGTCCCATCTATGAGATGGGGAAAGGGGGTTGGGTAAGAGGATCTCTAGACGCTCTTTTGCCTGTTTTCTCAAATGTATTAAGGAGACAGCTTTGGTGAAGGGACGTGGCTGATCTTGTTGAATCCCAGAGCTTTGCATTCAGTAGGTACCTGTCCTTCCAATATGGCAACTCCCTTTGTCTTATCGATAGGGCATGTCTTTAGTGAGGGTATGGGTTTCCTTAAAAAGAGGGGAACAAAGAATTGGTCCTTACTGAATACTTGCTGAATTAAGGCTGGGAATTGAGAAATAGCTAAATATTCCACTTTGACTGAGACAGGGGCTAATGAGAGATGCTCAGAGCCGATTGTGATTACTTCAACCTCCCCATGTGCCTCCTCCGGGTTTAGCATGGTTACCACAGGCTTAGGGACCCTGCGATGCAGAAGTGGTCCTTGGCCTTTGGAATCTTCCATGCCGTGTGGAAAACTTAAGAGGGAGGGTGAGAGATGTAAAGGGTGACTCAAGAACATCTTGGAAATATGGACGGAGAAGACGGCTTGCTGTTTTGAGGAGGCCATTCAGACGTGGATTTGAGAAGAGCTGGGGGAAGGACACCCTCAGCAGGTCCAGGTGAGAGTGACTGAGCTTGCCTAAGAAGAGAGGTGCACAGCATGCTGGGTATTTATGTACACCAAGGGGGAGAGGAGCTCAGGGAGCAGAAAGAGGGGGACAGTATCTGAGGTCAGAGCACAGAGGAGGAACGCTGTCTCCGGAACATGAACCTTCACCGTGTACGTGACAGGGAGCTGTAGGTGATCTTGGAGGGGCTGTGCTGAGACCACACCTGTACTTGGGTTATTTCTTCTTCCCTCCATAGGAATATTCTGTATGCTACACAAGCTGCTCAGCCCAGGAACACGGAGGTGAGTGACATGGTCTCTGATGATAGTGTGTGTGTACTAACTCACTTTGCATAATAGAATAATAATAATAATAATAATAATAGAATCCCAGGCTCTCTGGTCAAAATCTGGAGAATCAGAGGGAGAGACAGGTAATTTTACAGGGAGCAGGTGGAGGGACATAGAGGAGAGAAGTGGCAGTAGAGGGAACCCGTCCGGCAGCTCTCGTTCACTTACTTCACGTCCATCTAGGGAGTCACCATCATAGAAGCCGGCCAGAGTATTTTTGTGGATATGAAAGACGGAGGCTCAAAAGGCTGGCAATGTCTTCCGTTGTCATGGAAATCATGACCGAGTCGAAAGATCCAAACCATCATACGAAAATCAAACAATGGCAATAATAAGGCCTGGCATTTATGGAGCTCTTTACGAGGCACCGGGCAGGGTCATGAGTGTGTCTGATGAGTTAACTTCATCTTCACGCCCAGCCTGTCGGCAGGTCATATGATGTTACCCCTCTTACAAATGAGAAACCCAGGCACAGAGACAGAGGCCACATCCCGAGGGGACAGAGTTACTAAGTGTTAGAACCAGCCTGACCCCAGAGACTTGAGTTCTTAACCCCAGATCACGTCACCTCTCCGCCAACAGAGTGAAGACGATTCAGAGAGTGGGACATGTCCCAAAGAAACCAGAACAGGGCAGTGGGGTAGCGAGTGACAGTGGCACGGGACCAGCGCCAGGGTAACAGAGTGCTTTGGAAGATCTCCCTCAGGAGATGGGAGGCGAACAATGGGGAGGATGTGACCATGAAATGACCCGGGCAGGAGGGTCTAATGACGTCCACTGGACCACTGAGACTGAAGGACGGAAAACAACCAATGGGCAATTTGCTTCCTGGCCGGATGCGGGGGTCAAGGGGTTGAGCTGGAGATGCTTTCAAAGGGGGCTCTCACCTGAGTGGCATCCGAGGTGCCAGCTCTGACCTGCTTCCCAAGGTTGCCCAGAAGCCTCTTTGGTTGCGTAACTGCCCTGGACCCCAGCTGCCATGAGGGGGCCCCAAGTCCCAGCCATTTCTGGCTAATGGTGGTTGGCCCCGTGTTCCGGCCGAAAGCTGAATGATACCCACATGCAGTCTGGGCTTTGAGCAGGTAGATGTGAATTCCCTGGTTCTGCCAAAGATGGGAGCCAAGTCTCAGGGAGCAGATACATAAAGTAGGTGTCCATGGGAAGCGATGGGCAAGCGCTCAGTGGGGAGAGGAACAGAGGGTCTCCTGCTGGTCAGAAGACCAGAAGCTTCTTCTAGAAGGTGGTGTGGGAGGCCGGCTCTTTGGAAAGGACTCTGGCTAAGTCCTGACAAAGCAGATGGGAAGCAAATTGCAGTTAGAGCCCTGGGTCAGGAATTTGGACATCTATCTGAGTATTTGTATGTTTCAGCCACCAGATGACCACGTGATGTTGGCCAAGTCACTGTCCCTCTCTGCACCTGGTTCTCTGTATAACAGGAGCCTGGGTGTGAGTGAACGTAAGGCTCCTAGCAGGTGCCTTGTTCCAGGCCTCCAACACCCGACACATAGACTAAGCTTCGTCCACAGCAGGTCCCTGCTAACAAGGGCAGCAAACAACAGCCACAAGCAAACAATTGCTTCCAAACAGTTTTCTTTTTAATCGTGCAACAAATGCATCCAAATCACTATCATGGGAAGAAGTCAGAACTTTGGGGAATTCTTAATTATCATTTTGAGGTTAAGTGTGCAATTTTGAAGATGGGAAATAGATACGGGATGATCGAGAAGACAGTCCCTGTCACTTTTCAGGGCTGAGCATCGCAGAAGGTCCTGAGCCAGGCTCTTACCTTTATTCCTGTCTGGAGTTGGGAAGGGGGTCATCGTTCTGCAGAGAAAACTTGGATTGAACCACGGTGGTCATCTCCGGCAAATGTTTGCTTCTGTTTTCCTCCGAAGCCAGGCTCTGTACTCAAGTCTCAGAATCCAGCTTGGAGAACAGAACCTAACAGTACAGATGTGCGGCTTCCCAGGAGACCAGGGAGCAGATGTTTCTACACTCTGCGCGGCTTGCTGCATTTGTTCTCCCCACGCACAAGCCTCTACACCATCCCTATCGCAGCTAATGTGATTCTTTAATTGCAGGGGCGGGTGGCCAATTGGCCACAAGGCTAATTAGCCTCGGGCTTAGCGGGCTGGCAGAGGGGTCTTTGGCATCTGGCAAAGGAGAAAGTAACATGGAGAATACTTGGCTTGCGGACTGGATTGATGTGGTCATAGCTCCTTCTGTATGTGGTGACTTCGTGGCTGGCCACCCTGGTATAGGGTGGTTTCAAGGTTTCACCTGCTGTGTCCATTTGCTTTGCACTGTGACCTGAGGTGAGCCTGGGACTTAGATATGAGCATGCCCTGGTAGTGGGAGGCACCTGGTATTGGAGGTACCCAGGAGAATATGAGGTTTGAAAGGAACAGAGCCAGAAACTAGCCCATGGAATATTCTTCCATGAACAGAAGGTATACATTATTAATGGAGGATTAGTTCATCCATTCTTTATCAGCCTGAAAATCCCCGAGTTAGAAGCATACTTGGTAATGATAAATAAATGTATGATTACATACGATGATTTTAGGAGGGGTATCTTTTAAAGAAGCAATTGTGGGAAATGGAGTTTGATCACAGTTTCCACGTTTTTAGGGCACAAACCTTCAGCAGTACCACAAGCAGGGGCACGTACGTAACAGCTTCTCAGTGGAGCACAGGAGAGAGAGAGCTACCAAATTTTGGCTATAATCATAACCACTTATCCAACCTTATCAATAATGAGTTCTGAAGCTAAAAAACACTTTATAAATAAAGTACTCATACAACTGTTTTGACCAACTAAAGAGAAGCCTACTTATCCCTAGCCTAGTCTCTCTACAGAATAATGCTACAACATTTTTGTTGTATAGGGAACTACCAACAAGGTTGCCACCAAAGATTTAGGATAAAAAGAGTATTATAGAAGTGGTCAGTTAACAGACAAAATAGGCTATTTCTTTAGTGTTGTGGTGTTTTATTTAACATTATTTCTATATTTTTTAAAAAATTGTATAGTTGTAGATGGATAGCATGGTCTTTATATATTTAGTTTTTAATTTGGTTCTAAGGATTGAACCCAGTGCCTCACACATGCTAGGCAAGTGCTCTGCCACTGAGCTACAGCCCCAGCCCTATTTTTACATGTTGAATTCCATTTAAAACCACGTTTTGAATTTTCTTTCAACTTGCATTCACTCCAGGGCCCACAGAGCATGGTTCCATCCTATCTGCAAGTGGTGGCCTCAGGTGACGTCCATACAGTAGCTGCAGCCCAGTGCTGCTCCTGAGCAAATCCTTGGGGCATGCTCTGGTGCTGTCCTTCCTGATCCTGCCTGGACCTGGGGTGCAAGTCTGCACTCACATTTGACCTGGGGCCCGGAGCTCCTCCCGTGCACCCCACCCAGGCCTGGGTGCAGCAGTGCAGAGGTAAACCTGAGCCCCTGGAAGGCAGCAGCCCCTCCCCAGCCGTCCCCCCATGGGAGGGCCTCTGGCCAGGGGTCTGGACTTCTGTCCAGGCTGGATCCGATTCAGGCCACACTAGGGCATGAGCGTACCCCGGCTTGGGCTCTGTGGGTGGAGGAACGTGTAGGATGCAGCGAGAGGAAGCCGGGAAGGCACAACGCCAACTGAGAGTAAGAGCCCTTCCCTGCCACCACAGGAAGGCACAGACGGCGCCGCGCAGTGTGAGCCGGGCATCTCAGGGGTCGGATTTGGGGGCCACGGGCGCAGAGGCCTCCGTAGTTGTTCATGAGAAAGATGGTCTCGCTCCGCCTCTTCTAACAACGAACGAGGCTCGATGAGAAGAGCCATCAGCCGCGAGCTCCATTGTGCACCCTCACTGGGGTGCAGACGTCCCTGGAGGCAGCACCTGGTCCAGGTCCTGGTGCGTGGCGGGTTTCCAGCACGTTCCTGTGACCTGGGTGAAATGGCGAGTATTGGGTGTGGCTTCCCTGTTGGGTTTCTCCGTTGGCCATGGCAAAAGGTGGTCTTCGCATGCCACGTCTCGCCACCTTCCAGGAAGCCTTACAGAAATGCAAAATCACCTCGTTTCACAGATGAGGAAACGGGGCAGGGGTGGGTCACGCTCCCACAGGCAGCAGGAGGGTCCCGAAGGTCCTGGGTGGGGTTCAGCTTCCTCGCTTCATGTTAAGCCTGGAAGATTGCCTTGGCCATGGCTCGCCATCCCCAGCCAAATCCCAGCCCCTCGGTTGGAGCCCAGGGACCCTGAAGGCAGTCTCTGGGCTTGTCCTGAGGTGCTGCTGCTGCAGGGCAGGTGTTCTGGAAGGAGGGCATATTGCCCAGGTGGTGGGCCCTTGGCTGGCTCGCTCCCTGGTCGGCCCCCTGGATGGATACGGCCTGCTTCTGAAATTGGCGCCATGTGGCTTCCAAGACTGAACCCACTGAGCTGCCCAGGCTGTCCTGCACGGCAGCCCAGACTCCTGCGCCTGCCACCTGTCCGAGTGCCTTTAGCTCATGTCCAGCTGCCCTTCCACCCTGGCCTCCCGCTGCATCCTTAAGAGCTGCAACTTGCATCCTATCATCCCCCTCAGTGCTTGTGCCTCCTCTGGGAGACCTGACATCTCCCTCCAGCCCTGTGCCCTGCCTGGATCCTGTATGTTCAGGTGGTGGCAGGTTCACAGGATCTGGTTCTGCCCCTTACTGGCTGTTGATTTTAGGCAAACCTTAACTTCCGTTTCAGGTGTGAGGCAGGCGGTGATAATTGTCTACACCCTTCAGGGAGGCCGTGAGGATCAACAGTCGATATATGGCAATGGACAAGGTTGGTGCCTGGCACAGAGGCACCCTGCGCCCCTGTGCATCCTTAGTCACAAGCAGGTGGCACCTTCTTTCCTCCCTTGGTGGGGTGTGAACTCGAGCACCCAACACCTCTGCACCCCAAGCCCTTGGCTCTCTGGGGTTTGCCGTGTCTGTCCCTTCTGGTAAGATTGCCTCCTCCCTCAATTGCATGGCACAAACCCCCTCACACTGAGGTCAGGATGCAGGTACTCACGGTGTTTAACCAGTGTGGGTTACAGACCTCTTCAAGATCTGATGGTGATTACAGCTGCTTCTGCCTTAAAAGTGCCCACGGACCCACAGATGCAAAGCAGCACCTGTAGGTGGTTTTAGGAATTAAACCACCTGGTCAAAAATCTCTAGACTGAACCATTCTTTAGGATATTTTCATCTTTTTTTAAGAGAGAGAGAGAATTCTTTAATATTCATTTTCTAGTTTTCGGCGGACACAACATCTTTGTATGTGGTGCTGAGGATGCTGAGGGTCGAACCCGGGGTAGACTGACTCTAAATATGACACCATCACCAACATGCTGTT
Source organism: Urocitellus parryii (assembly GCF_045843805.1). NCBI lineage: Eukaryota > Metazoa > Chordata > Mammalia > Rodentia > Sciuridae > Urocitellus > Urocitellus parryii. The sequence goes on from NC_135535.1 coordinate 12,625,664, forward strand.
TTTACTGGGCAAGCCACTATCCCTCTCTGGGCTTCTGCACAATGAGGGAGACTCGTGGCTCTGTGGATCCACTGAGCAGGGTCATGTCCCACTTTTAATCCTGTTTTCCTAAGCTAGAACTCCCTTCTGAATTCCCTTAGATCAGAGGATGGGGGGGCAACCTGATCCCACTATGGCTAAAACTTCCTCTCCTCCTCACAGCACCTTTGAAGCGAGAGAGTCGGGGAAAAGCCTGGTGCGTCTTTGGTAATCCGAGGCTTGACTACCGTCACTGACAGGTGCTGTGGCTGGAACCAGCCTCCCTCGATGCCCACACATCACCTCACTCCCAGACAGAGCTAGCGTGGGGTCTGTTCTCCCTGTCCCCTGTCCTTTGAACCCCTGAGATTGATGGACAGTGGGGGGTTAAGAGGTCTTAGAGTCTAAGGAAGCGAGGCCGTGTGAGTTCAGAAGATGCAGTTTTATGGACTTAGTGCCTACTACCAGGGTGCACCCAGGAGGGGAAGGTGCAGGATGGCAGATGGAGAAAGTAGAGGCAGAGCCATGGGTTTATGCACACAGCTGACCTTGGGAAGTCAGGGAGACCAAGGCTGAAAGCGGACCTGTGTGCAGTCCAGCGCTCACCGGGCAGGAGGCCAGGGGCTCCTAGGTGAGGCGACTGAGAGGCACCCTCACCTGGGGTTGATGGCCTCCCCGCATCGTGAGGAGAGGAGGGGATCGGGGCTGAGCCGGGGGAAGAGCAGTCCAGGGTGCAGAAGACGTGCGTTCCCCGGTAGGACGGGCTCCAGCTGCCGGACACCTCGGTCACCAGTTTCTCCTGTCACTGGTTCATTCTTTCCTCCTGTATTTTCTGTGGCCAGGTGTTTCTGGGCACACCCCACCCCCAGGACTTAATGGTGAGTGGACTGCCCTGGTTCCTGCCCTTGCTCCCGCCCCCTGGAACTCACAGTCTAGAGGGGCTTGGGGGACAGGGATCGAGTCATTTATTATTATTAATTGGATAATAAAAATGAATTTAGCGCCATAAATTGAGATAAGTGACATGGAAAATGGATCATGTGGGGGCAGAGGACCCAGGTGGCTCTGAAGGACTGGCGTTGAGTCAGAGATGGCAAGGATTGGCAGGTGTCTCCCAGGTAAGACCCCACCAGAGGGTCCACGGCCGGCAAAGGGCTGGAGGGAGTGGCCTCCAGGAGGAAGGTCAGAGCAGCTGGACATCAGAGGGGTGGCCTGAGATGGGTGGGAAGCAGGAACCAGTTCCTGAAGGCCCTGGAGCATCCCGAATGGTCTCTTAGTGCCCAGGAGAACTCGGGGGCCTGCAGGCAAGGTTCAGGCAAGGGCAGGGGTGGGTTGGTGGCTTCAGGTCAAGGTTGGCTACGAATCAGGCTGTTGCCGAGGATCTGGGAGGCAGCAGGTTACCCAGGAAAGGTTCAGGCCTCGGGGAATAGATCGGAGGTAGAGCCCAGGACACAGGAAGCAGGACGAGGTTAGGAGGAGGAGCCACAGAACATCTCTAGGCTGTAACTAGAGATTGTAGGAACCACACCCACCTCGATTCCTAGGAACTGGGTCAACAATGTCCTGCACCTGGACAGCGACAGCTGTGTCTGCAGATGAGGATCAGAGACATCTGGGGACTGGAGGGGAGTTGGCCAGAGTTTGAGATGGGCTTGCAATCAGGGAACATTTCTTTATTTTTTTAATTTGACTTTTTTTGGGTTATTTTTAGATATTTATGACAATCGAGTGTATTTTGACACTTATACATATATGGAGTATAACTTATTCTAATTAGAACCCCATTCTTGCAGTTGAACATGACGTGGAGTTACACTGGTCATGAATTCATATACAAACAGAGGAAACTTATGCCCAATTAATTCTGCTCTCCTTCCTATTCCCATTCCCCCTCCATTCCCTTAATTCCCCTTTATCTAATCCAAAGAACTTCTATCCCCCCCCTTACTATGTGTCAGCATCTACATATCAGAGAGAACATTTGGGCTTTGATTTTGGGGTTTGGCTTATTTCACTTAGCATGATAGTCTCCAGTTCTATCCATTTACTGGCAAATGCTATAATTTCATTCTTCTTTATGGCTGAGTAATATTCCACTGTGCACATATACCACATTTGTTTTATCCATTAATCTGTTGAAGGGCACCTAATTTTGTTCCATAGTTTAGTTACTGTGAATTGAGCTGCTATAAATATTGATGTGTCTATGTCACTACAGTATGCTGATTTTATGTCCTTCAGGTATATACTGAGGAGTGGATAACAGGGTCAAATGGTGGTTCTATTCCAAGATTTCTGAGGAATCTCCATACTGCTTTCCAGAGTGGTTGCACCAATTTGCATTCTCACTAGCAATGTATGAGTGTACCTTTTGCCCACATCCTTACCAACATTTATTGTCACTTGTATTCTTGATAATTGCCCTTGTGACTGGAGTGAGATGGAATCTCAGTGTAGTTTTAATTTGCATTTCTCTAATTGCCAGAGATGTTGAACATTTTTTTTCATATATTTGTTGACTGATCATGTTTCTTCTGTGAAGTGGCTGCTCAGTTCCTTTGCCCATTTATTGGTTGGGTCATATATGTTTTTGGTGTTACGTTTTTTTGAGTTCTTTATCTATCCTGGAGATTAATGCTCTATCTAAGGTGCAGGTGGCAACGCTTGTCTTCAGGGGGCATTTCGGGGAGGTCTGGCCTTGATCTTGTCTTTGAGGGGCTGTGGAGGGAAAGAGGGACCAGGGGGAGGGGGGAGTGTTCGAAGCAGAGGCTCGTGGGGAGGTGGAGAGTCTGATCTAAGATGAGCTGGAAAGCTCCGGAGAGGAGTCCCATGTCCTTATTCTGGGTGTGCTGGACTCAGGATTTCCTGGCGGAGAGCTCACCAAGGTCATTACGATGGGCGTTTTTTTCTCTCGGGGACCTGCTAATTGATTCCATTATCTCTCTGCCTCTCCATTCTCCAAAGTGCTTAGTAAACATCTCAATTTTGTTTTCTTTAAAGCTGAGCCATTGGAAAGGCCCAGAAAATTATGGGATCAAGGCCCTCTTCCCGTGTCATCTCCCACATTTCCTCTTCGCTCTGTGACTCTTCTCCATTGTCACCTGTCCAGAGAAGCCCGTTAGCTTAGGAGCGCATTAGCATAAATGGCTTTCACAGACAGATATCTTTAGAAAGCAGTTCCCCCAGCCTGGGCCCTAGGGGCTGGAAATTGACAGGATTTGTTTGGGTGGGAGAAGGTGTGGTCTCCTAAAAAGAGGCAGGACAACCAATTCCGGTTTTTAATATGCCATCTTTTGTCTCTTTACTCATGGGAAAGCTTTGTTTTACTATTTCCTAAGTGTCAGATGCAGATCTTGCCCTCAGGACGATTCCATTCTGGTACCAATGATAGGATGATCATATGGACTTACATTCGTTCCTCTATTTTGTTCTGAAAGAGGGTTTAAGGGAGATCAGGGGAAATACATGATCTCATTTGGGGGGAAACCAATCAAGAATTCATGGAAGTGGCAGCATTTGAAGCGGACCCTGAAGAGTGGAATGAACTGAGGGGTTCTTGGGGTGTCACGTGGATCAAGCTGTTTGACGTTCCCGTGTCATAGTTTCCGTCCAGATCTGTAGCATGAAGGAGCTCGACTGTGAGTGTGAACATTGAGAACCCAGTTATAAAGGTGCTCAGACTAAACTCGGCACTGGGGAAACATGACGGAGTGGATGGAGCTCTTAGCAAACGACCCCAAGGACATGACACTATGACGGCGCGGGCTGCCCTCGACGTCCCAGCTCTGGGCTCTCCCAGGCGTGACCCTGTGTCCGTTTCAGGACCACGGCCAGCGCCACAGCCTGCCTTCTCCAGGGCCATTCGTGGTCTGGTCTGACCACCACTGAGTTGTCTGTCTGGGGGACGGGTTTCCAGGGTTGGCGCCTGGTCTTGAGATTCCTCACGGGTGTGACAAACATGGGGATGCTGTGGGGATGGGAGATGACAGCTCACCTAGGAAAGGCTCAGGCCCCAGGCAAGAGGCACAGGACTGGGAGCAGAGAGTGGGAAGCTCTCGCAAGAAGAGGAGAAGATTGTGGAGGGAATAAAATAGAAATCATTAAAAAAACATAGCAAATGATTAGCAGGATGATTTGGGGGCAGCACTCACCCTGAAGGGCGAGGTCCTGGAAGTCACCTGACACTCACCTGGTGAATTTTGAGAGTCCTACTTACACACGAGCATCTTTATTCCTTACAAAGACCTGTGGGGTGTGGGCTCTGCTCTCATCAGCGTCCCCATTTGACAGATGCCACATATGGAATCACAGAGTGTTGGAGCAACTAGCCCACGATGGCACCGAGGACAGCCTCCCTCCTCCGGATGCACAGACCGGATTCAACACACACCGCCTCTGCACCGTGTGCCAGGCGCCTTGGTCGGCTCAGCTGGTCCCCATTTCTAGGCAACTCTACTTTGCTGTCCCTGCAACTCTGTGGATCCGTTAAAAAATGAGAGTCCCCACTGTGAGATCGAGAGAGGTGAAGTGACAAGTCCAAGGGCCCAGAAGTGAATCCAGCCTGTCTGATTCCAGAGTCTTCCTTCCCAGAGGAGAACATGAAGCAGTGGCGATGCTCAAGCAGAGGAGGGGCCCGTCTGAGAAGTGTTCAAGAGGTAAAGCCCACGGGGCTTTGCGACTGGAGCCCCAGATGGGGAGATGCTGAGGCTTCTGCATATTTTCTGCCCACTTTCCCTCCAGGCTTCAAAGAAAGCCAGCAGCAGTGGGGACCCTGGTGAGCTGTCTGGGGCCGTTAAAGCAAAGATTGAACCAACCCAGGACCCTGAGGGCTGGCCCTGGTGTGTGCCCAACTGCTGACTTCAGGCAAATTGTTTTTACTTCAATAACCCTGTTTCCTCATCTGGAAAATGGAGGAAATAAGATATGCTTTCCGCTTCCTTCACACCAGTGTCTTCCTGATAAAAGACTGAGTTATGCAGAACGCCATGTCTCAGTTGCCATGGGAACAGCCCAAGTGTGAATGACTGGCATCTGCAAATTCATTCATTCGCTCACCCATTCATTCATCGGTGAGACCGAGTTCTCTGGTAGTGAGAAGGGATCTTGGAGGCCTCTTCCACCAGCTCCCCTGAGGCAGGAATCCCACCCCCTGGGTTTTAGCCTTTGTGCAAATATCTCTAATCGTATCTAAATGCTGACCTCGAAGAGACATCCTTTCTGTTGTTAAAAAATGAAAAGTTATCAGTGGAGAAATTTATCTTTCCATTTCTGCTGTTCTTAGTTTGTTTATTTTAAACATGAGTGTTGATGGCCCACTAGGTGTGCGAGGCGCTGGAGACAACTTAGGTAGCCATAGACGTGGCCCTCGAGGAGCCTCTAATGTAATGGAAGATACTAGGACAGACATTCCTTACGATCTACGCAGCAAACTACACACACACACACACACACACACACACACACACACACACAGAGGAGCCCCGTGGAGGGTCCAGCAGATAAATGCCAGAGGAAATCAGAGGCACTGGTATGAGCTGAATGCCTAAGAAGACCTGCAGGAGGTGAGGTGGAATGTCAATGAAGTCTTAAAAGAAAAATAAGATTTCAAGAGACAGAGAAGAGAACATGGGGGTGAGGAGTTGGGGGGCAATGGGGGCCAAGTGTAGTGGAAGTAATGCAGAGGCTGAACCTTCTGTCCTGTGGAATTACCCCTGCAGAATGAGGATAGCCAGATTCCATGCTCTCTGCACTGCCTTGTTGGGGAGGAGCATGGAGTGGCAGCTCCAGGGGCTGTGGAGTTTGGTGAAATGCAATGTTCCTGGTGGTTAAAATCTGGAAACTAGAAGCCACACTGGCTGGGCAAGGCCCTGATTTTATCTTGTGGCCCAGTTCAAATTCCTTATCACCTCAGTTATGGTTTGGATCTGGAATGTCTCCCCATGATATGTTGGGCCCTAAAACATGTCAAAAGGCCCATGTGTTAAAGGTTTGTTCCCAGAGTGGTATTATTGGAAGGTGGTGGAAACTTTGAGGTAGGGCTAGTGAGAGGGTTCATTGGTTTCGTCCATATGCACTCAAAGGCAACTGTGGGACCCTGGTCTCTTCCTCTGTCTCTTTTACATCCCAATCATGAGGGGAAAGACCTTTCTTCATCATGTACCCCTGCGATGATATGCTGCTTCACCATAGGTCCAAAAGCAATTGGATTGACTATGAACTAGAGCCTCCAAAATTGTGATCCAAATAAACCTTTCCTCTTTATAAGTTGATTATTTCCGGTATTTTGTTACAGTGATACAAGACTGACTCATACACTCTCTGTGCGTTGTTTTTTTTTTCATCTGTAAATTGGAGTCCATCCTGGCACCCCACTCAAACGAGCTGTTAGGATACAGTGAGACACATACACAGGTAAAGTGCTGAGCACAGGTTGAGGCACACATTGGGTAGGTAGTGACCGTGCTCTGGTATCGTTGTGGGTACTTTTCTTGTTTTACTCTCACCTTCAGAAATGCGGAACCACTGGTCTACTGTAAGCTTCACATTAGCCCATTTTCCTTCTCAGTCAAAGCCATTTATCTCACTAAGATCCAAACTGGCAGTTAGATTGTGGTTTTCTGATTGCTCTTGATCCTTCTCTGGTAGGAGATGGTAAGAAACCAAGGAATGGCAAAGACACCTTTTAGTTAAAGGAAAGAGGGAGGAATCAACAGATCGGTGGGAGAAATGTGGGTGTACATTTCAGCTCTGCCACAGATCCTGAGTGAGTCCCCTACCCTCCCTAGTCCCAATTTTGCCACCTACTGAGTAAGAGTCTCTGACCTGGTGGTCACTAGGGTCCAGCTCTTTCTGTACCCCAGTGAGTCAGGCTGCAACCCTGCCCGTGTGTCCATCTCTGAATCTTTGTGGCTTGTCTGCTTATGATTATTAAATGATGGCTTGTATTTATCTATCACTTTTCACACTTCGTGAGACTTTCCCATTGATACCTCACCTGCACCTCATCACAGCCCCATGGGATGACCAGGCAGCTGCCTTTTCTCCTTTGAGATAAGGGACAAGGAACCCAGAGAAGGGAGGCAGGCACCTGAGGTCCCAGAACTACTGTGCCTCTTGACTTGGCTTCCCATCCCTAGTCGGGCTTCATCCCAGGGAATCTTTTAAAAAAATGCCATTTCATAATGTCTATTCTATTCTGCAGAATATTCTGCAGAATAGAATAGACAATATGATTGCTGTGTGTATATAGGTGACTCTATGACCAGTGTGATTCTGCAATCTGTACAATCAGAAAAATGACAATTTACCCAATTGATTCAATTGTATGAATTGCCAAGATCATTGTAATGTCATGTGTAGCTAATAAAAAAAGAACTGAAAAAAAATGCCATTTCACAAATTGACGATTGTTTTCTTTTTCCAAGTGAAATAATCTATTTAATTTCTCCTCTAATAACCATCTTTGTCCTTAATCCCACTGAACCTTGTTCACGGCAGCTGGCAAAATTTCAGGTTGCTTGCAGTGCAAATATTAATTTGACTAATGAGACTTGAAAACTATCCGATCACATTTTCCTGTTATTACCACAAAATAGAAATTAAAGAAACACGCAAAGAAGGCAATAACCAAGTTGTATCAGCTATTTGATCTTAAAGAAAATCTCCATGAAGGCTAAGGCCACTGGGCGGGTTAAATAGGTATGACGCCTCTCTGAGCTGGCTAATTGGAAACACACCTGAACATTGAAATAGAGATTCTTGAAAATGTAGGGTTTAAAGGTAAGAGTTCTTTTTTTTTAAATTTCCATCATCATTGGTTATTTTTACTTCTTCATTATTTTTGCATTACAATTCTTATTACATGTATATAGCACAATTTTTCACATCTCTGTCTGTATATAAAGTAAGTTGACACCAATTCATGTCTTCATACAGGTACCTTGGATAATGATGCCCATCACATTCCACCATCCTTGCTAATCCCCTGCCCCCTCCCTTTCCCTCATACCTGTCTTCCATATCTAGAGTTCATCTATTCCTCCCATGCCTTCCCTCCCTACCCCACTATGAATCAGATTCCTTATATCAAAGAAAACATTCAGCATTTGTTGTTTTGGGATTGGCTAACTTCACTCAGCATTATCTTCTCTAACTCCATCCATTTGCAAATGCCATGATTTTGTTCTCTTTTATTGCTGAGTAATATTCTATTGTGTATAAATGCCACATTTTTTTAACCCTTCATCTACTGAAGGGCATCTAGGTTGGCTCCACAGTTTAGCTATTGTGAATTGTGCTGCTATAAACATTGATGTGGCTGTGTCCCTGTAGTATGCTGTTTTTATGTCCTTTGGGTATAGACCGAGGAGAGAGATAGCTGGGTCAAATGGTGGTTCCAGTCCCAATTTTCCAAGGAATCTCCATACTGCTTTCCATGTTGGCTGTATCAATTTGCAGTCCCACCAGCAATGTATGAGTGTGCCTTTTCCCCCACATCCTCACCAACACTTATTGTTGTTTGTCTTCATTCTGACTGGAGTGAGATGATACCTTAGAGTAGTTTTGATTTGCATTCAAGATAAGAGTTCTGGAAGATTGTGGGCTAGGCTTTGTGTTATGTCTTTGTCAGTTGCCCGATTGGTGATGTAGAAGAGGTCATTTAACCTTCCTGAGCCTTGATTTTATTATCATTATTATTATCATTATTATTATTATCATTACCTACTTTGCATTTATTATCTACCTTGCAGGGTTGGGTTGAAGATTGAATAAGAAGACAATTAGGACAGCATAGCTTTTAAAATGCTTGAGGATACTATGAACTCAGAAAGATCAGCTGCCATTCACATTAGTCTAGGACCTGTGAGCCCACAAGTGTAGCATGTGCTTGTTCAGGTCCCTGGGACAGCCACATCCCAGCCCAGATCCCTGGCTGGCTCCCGACCTACACATCGAGCTGTCTATTCAACATCTCTTCCTCAAAGTCTTACAGCTCCATTGATCTAAACAGATCCAAAGGAAACTCATGATCTGGCTCCCACCTGGCTCACATGGCGTCCTCCCGGTTGCAGTCAATGGGCATTACTCTTCATCCAGTTACTCAGCCCAAACCCTGATAATGAGAACAATCCCAGACCTTTGCCTCTCCCAGGGCTGCTTAACTGGATTCTGTTAATCCTGCCTCCCGATCTCTCTCAACTCGATTCTCTTCTCCATCTGTGGCTACCTCACTAGCTTAGCAATCACTGTCTCATTTTTCTAAAGAAGACATACAGATGGCCAACAGGTCTGTGGAAAGGCCCACCATGTCCTTAATTGCCAGGAAGATACAAGGTAAAAACCACAATGAGCTATGGCCTCACACCTGTGAGGATGGCTCTACAAAAAAAATAAATGAGTAAATAAGAAAAGAGAAGAAAGAAAGAGGAAGTCAGGTAACCAGGCTGCTGAGGAAAGGGAGCCTCTGCACACTGTGAACAGGGATGTAGATTGGTGCAGCCATTATGGAAAACAACATGGCGGCTCCCTCAAAAGATAAAACATACAACCGCCATGTGACTTGGTACACACACAAAGGTAATGGAATAAGCTCCTCGTGGACATAGCTATGCTCCTCCATCAGAGCAGCAATAGCCAAGACTTGTAGAAAACCTAAATTAGCATAGAATAAAGAAATTATGAGGGGTGTGTGTGTGTGTGTGTGTGTGTGTGTGTACATACAGTGGAATATTCTTCAACCTCAGAAAAGAAGGATCGTTGATGAACCTGAGGGATATTAGGTGCAGTAAAGCAAGCCAGACCCGTAAAGGAAGACACCATGTTTTCCTCACCTGTACAGGGAATCCAAGGGAGAGAGAAATACATAGAAACAGAGAGTAGAATGGTGGTGTCCAGGAGCAAGGAGGGTGTGGAAATGGGGAGAAATAGGCCAAAGATTCAACCTGCAGCCACACAGGGTGGGTCTAGAGACCTAACACACCCTGGTACATGAGGACTGGAGTTCATAATATAATGTTGTATGCTGAACAGGTAAGAGAGTAGATTTTAAGTGCTCTTATCACAAAAAAACAAAACAGGTAGCTGTTGAAGGTTAATTTGCTTAGCTTTAGTAATAATTTCACTAGGTATATGCACAGCAGAACAGCCTGCCGTGCACCTTAAGTACATAGAATTAAAAAGGGATTAAAAAAGAAACCAAGGAAACAGAAGGAAAAAAAAAAATTATGGTGTCTCATGTGACATTCTGTTATTCTTTCCTGTGTCTTTCTAATTAGTTTCTCACAGTCAGCCAGCTGGGATTCTGAAGTCCCAGGGTATTCATTGGTGCCCTTGAAATGCCCCCAGCACACGCTGGTAGATTTCTGACCACACTCCTGTAGTTTCCCAACTCACCCACCTCACCTCTTGCCCCTCCTTGGTTACAATGGCTCTGGGTGGTTATGTTTGTTTTGTCATTTAAAAAATTAATAGACTTGAAGTTTTAGAAAAGTTCTACATTTGCAGGAAAATTGCACATATAGTACAGAGAGTTCAGTACGCCCCTCCATGTGCAGTTTTCCCTATCATTAACATTCCCAATCTTGCATTACAAATTTGTTGAAATTAATGAACCGACGTCAATACATTATTATTAACTAGAGTCCATATTTTACATTAAGGTTGTACAGTTTTATGGGTTTGACAAATGTACAGAGTTGTGTATTCACCATTTCAATGTCATCCAAAATGGTTTCTAGAATTCCTGGATTTCAGCTAGTCCTTCCTCCCCCAACTCTGGGAACCATGAATTTTTTTTTTTTGCAGATATTTCATTCCTTATACAACATAATAGTGATACATGAGTAACAGAAAATAATTTGGTGTCATGTTTTTATATTATAAAATAAATAATAATAAATAATACCGCTTTATTAATATGATTCTTTGACTGTAAGATTTTTCTAACTTGTTTTGTTGCAAAATCATTTTATGGTTAACAATATTTCCACATCTTGGATTTATTTTCAATTGTTATATTTGGAAACAACATCAATTGCTCTTGGCAAAGGCGAGAGTACAAATAATTTTTTTGATATTTTTAATTTTGAGAGGAATCTTTTTGGTGATGTGCCTATTAGTGGAACTGCTGGAGTTTTTTATAAGTTGTGACAATATTGGGATAAATTCCTGATATAACACTTCAAAATTTTATGCATCTAAAGATTATGATTCACGGATCATTTTTTCTTAGTTTTCTATGATCATGATTATTGTACATATTTATGGGATACAATTTTATGTTTTAATATGTGTGTATACATTTTATAATGATTAAATCAGTATAATCAGCCTATCTATCACCTTTAATTTTTTGTGGGTGGGGTGAGAACATTCAAGATCCTCCCTTCTAGCTATTTGCTATAGAATGGACTATTACTGGCTATTGTCACCCTGCATGGATTCCAGAACTTATTCCTTCTTTCTAGCTGACCACCTGTTTTCCATTACCACCTCTTGTTCCTCTCCACGCCCTCTAGTGACCACTGCTCTATCCTCAACTGCTATGAGATCAACTCTTTTTTGATTCCACAAGTGAGATCAGGATACTTGTATTTCTGTGCCCGGCTTATTTCATTCAAAAGAATGTCCTCAAGGCTCATCTAAGCTGTTACAAATGACAGAATATCATCCTTTTATGACTCGTGGGTGTGTGTACGTGTGTGTGTGTGATATTTTTTTATGTGTTCATCCCCTGGTGAATATTTAGGTCGATATTCCTATCTTGGCTACTACAAGTAATGCTGCAGTAAACATCGGCTTGCCTCTGTGGTTCTTCTTTTTCCAGAATGGACCCATACACCATATACCTCCACAGATGAGTTTCTTTAATTTAGCAATATGCACTTAAAGCTCCCTCCACGTGTTTGGTAGCTTGATAGCTCATTTCTTTTTATTGCTGAATATTGCATTATACGTATGTACCACAGTTGGTTTATTCATTCACCTTTTAAAGGACCCTTGGTTGCTTCTAGTTTTAGGGCAATTATAAAAGAAAGCTGCCTGAAACATTTGCATGTAGTTTTCTGTGCAGATAGAAGTATTCAAGAGTTTTGGGTAAATTCCCAGGTGTGTGATGGCTGGGTTGTGAGGGAAGACTGTGTGGAGCATTGTCAGAGACTCCCACGGCAAAGGGTCCCAAGTAACTGTACCATTTTGTGCTCTTGCCCACAGTGAGTGGCAGTTCTTGTTGTTCTAACCTTTGCAGCATTTGTTTTTGTCTGTGATTGGAGTTGGAATCATTCTGCTAGGTGTGCGGGGGAGGGTGGTGGTGTCTTGTTTTAATTTTCCATTCTCTGATGACAGGGAATGTCGGAATGTGAAGCATCTCTTCATATGCTTGGGAGACATTTGTGTATCTTTTCGATGAGAAATCTGTCTAAATCCTTTGTTGCCTTTTAAAAAGCTGGTTGTATTTTCATATCACTGGAGTTTTAAGAGTTCTTTGTAAATTAATTTTTTTTTACTATTTGGAATATAGTATTTTATTACATTTTTCACAATAGGGTTAATATCTTTATAAGATGATATTTGATGTAGCATTTTTTTCTCATACCTGTAGCATATGGTAGATCTATTTTCAGCTGTTTTGTTTTGTTTTCATGGGGCTGGAGATCAAATCCAGGGCTTTGGGCATGCTTGGCAAGTACTCTAAAACTGAATTACATCCCCAGCCCTATTTTTATTTAATTAATTTATTTTACAGCAGACTGCATTTTGACATATTGTACACAAACAGAGCACACTTTGTACATTTTTAACACAGTGCCTTTATCAGATATGTATTTTGTAGATATTTCCTCATTGTGGCTTGCCTTTCTAATCTCTCTCTTTAACACCAGGATACACCTTGACATGATCCTTAAACCATGGAACCCAAGATGCTCCAATGCAGTCCCCAGCACTTCCTCCACCTCCACCCGGCTCCGTTCCCCTCCCTCCACTCCTCCAATCCCTCTTCAATCCATTTACAGTTTCCTCTTTTTTTTTTTTAAATGAGTATCCTGTGGATACGCCCAATGCTGGGCCCCCAGGGCCACCCCCATGGGCGCACATGCAGAAGTTCAGTCAGATTCATTCTACTCTGTCTTTTGGTCTCTTAACAGTACTTTTCCTAAGTAAAAATCTTCAGCTCTCACTAGGGGCAAGTTGTCCAGTTTTTATTTCATGGATCTTCCTATTGGCATTGTATCTAGAAAGTCATCTTCAAATCCAAGGTCATCTGGAATTTCCCTGAGCTTGTCTTCCAGAATTCTTATGGTTTTGCATTTTACATTAGGGTCTGTGATCCATTTTGATCTGCTTTGGTGACAGGAGCGATATCTATGTCTAAATTCACGTACATTTGTCTCTCTCTCTCTTCCTTCCTTCTGCTCTTTCCCTCTCCATCCCTCTTTTCTTCTTCTTCTTCTCTCTCTCTTTCCTTCCTTCCTTTCTTCTTCCTGTTGTCAAGTTGTTCCAGCCTTCTTTGGGGAAGACCCTCCTTCTCCATTGACTTCCCTCCCTTCTTTGTCTCCACGGTTGAGGGTCTGCATGGCTCTGTTCCTGGGCTCTCTCTTCTGTTCCAGTGCTGTGTCTGTCCTTCCACCAACACCACCGCGTCCTGATGATTGTAGGTATGTGGGAAGACTCCACGTCCACTAGTGACAGTCCTCTGAATTTGTTTTTCTTTGCCCATTGTTTTAATTTTTTCTACACCTCTGGTGCTCACCTGCCATCCTGGGAGGTGACTCCTAAGGGGTCTTTGGCAAGCCTCACCAGGGTAAGAGCGGTGGGCAGCCCTAGGTCCTCCTTGCACAGGGAAACTTCAGGTAGGTCTGCTCACCGCCCACCAGCCAGGAAGCCCTCATGACCCCCAGGTGTCTAAGTGTTCTGTCCTCTGATGGCTGGATGGGGGCAGTTTTCAGGGGGATGTGGCTCCTGGCCAGACTGTCCCACGAGCGGGGAGAGTGCCCGGATGTGCAGATGGCTCATCTTTTGATTCCCCTTCCTCATTTGGGCTTCACACTCATCTTTCCATTAAAGAATAAGTGATCACTCCATATTCCTCGGAGTCTCTGGTGAGAACTGGTCACTCTTGCTGTGTATCCACGCCAGGGGGCTCTAGAGTCCCCCAGGGTCCTCCTGCTCTTTCTGCTCCAGCGTCAGCATCACATTGAGGGTGTCGATCTGCAGCTCAGCCACGCAGCTCAGCTGGAGAGGAAGATGTCAGTTCTGTCCAGGGGGCGCGCCCAGCACCTCCCCAGACCTCCCTAGGTGGGGCCTTCACTGTCCCTTGAGCAGGGCGAGGAGCTAGGGGACGTCCCTAAGGTGGTCTCTTCTCAGAGCGAGGGTGGAAACTGCAGTCACAGTCTGCAGGAAGCCCACAGTTCTCCCCAAACCTGAGTCTTCTCTGCCACAGGCTGGTTGGGATGATGGAGATGAGGATTAAAGCGTCCAGTCTCTTATCTTTTGGTAAAATCTGAGAAAGGACACCTGGCAGTTTCTAGACGGTGAGCTGATAAATAGCCAGTTACTGCAGACCCACTCAGCTGAGCCTCTTCCTGGAAACCCTGAAGTTTCTTGCTCTAACTTAGCAAGGGCTCCCCAAGGCAGGCCCTGAACTCAGCCTCTTCCAGCCCATTCTTCTCAAGCCACGGCTTCCACGCTGGCCCTGTACTCCTCCGAGCTCTGTCCCCGCCACCTGGGACACTCTTCCTTCAGCCTGCGACACGACTCCCATCACTTCATGTTCAGTCACATGCATGCTCCTTGCTTCTCCTAGCTCCTCATCCTTAAATAGAACGCTGTTCAGTACCTTCTCAGCCTAAAATTGAAAATGCAAGCTCCACAAGGGCAGGTACATCACATGTCACGTCCCTCTGGGTCTCCAGTTCCAGAATAGTGCCTGGCCCACCAGAGGTGAGTATCTGTTGAATAGTGACTTCGCTGGTTACCTCGGCAATGGTAATCAAAGGCTTGCCCTGAGTATATCCTTAGTTATCACTTCTGTATTTTCTCTCTAGGATGTCGCGAGTCATATGACAGACATCGATACTGTCAGAATGTCAAAGGACCCAACACGGAGCTGAGCGCACACAGAGATGTTTAGGGACAGGTGGGTCTTGATTGGACCTTTCTGTTATGTTGTCCCCGAGAGCTGAACACAGCTCTGCAGCATCTACACGGAGCTTCTGGAATCAGGGCTTCTGGCCTCGTTTAATAAAACATTCCACGTTGTACTAATTTTTCGGAGCCATTTTAAATTTTGATACATTACAATATTTCTTTTCTTTTGTGATCCCATGATGGTGTCTTTAAAGAGCAATGTCTTCATCTAGCAGATGACTTTGCCGAACTGCCTGGGCTGGCATTTGTCTACCTCCAGTTTGGTTATCTGCTGTTTGGGGTAATTACCCAATTTAAAAAAAAAAAAAGTTTCACAGGGGTCCTCCTAGGCTTTAGAACTTCCTTTGTCCCAAGTCCCTTTGATCTCAATAGGAAATTTTCAGCTGCACCTGAGTCTGGAATTTAGGAAGATATTTAATGGAACTCACTGTTTTGATCTGTGTTAGAGAAGTAAGGTGTGTGTGGAGGGTCAGGGCATCAGGAAAGGGTCCTGGGTGTCACAGGGTAGGAACCAGAGGGGATTTCCTAAGGGACTCAGCCAAGGTCACTGAGTACCACCTTCCATATGTAAAATGAGAATCCTATAAAATTCAAATTCCAAGCACACCAAGTAAACCCCAAGCCCAGATTCTAGAGCAGGGTGGGGGGTCAGGATCTCAAAACCAGCCCTGATGGTGTGGCTCCCAAAAAATGGGGCAGAAGAGGTCAGAACGGGGTTCTGGGTGTTCCTGGACAATGCTTTTGATCCAGAAATCTAAAAAAAAAAAAAAAAAAAAAAGAGGGAAAGGTGGACCAAAACTAAGGAGAATAATTACTTCTTTGGAAAGACAAGTTTTCTGTGTAGTCACCAGTCACATTGCCACTTGAATCTAGATGTAGAGTTTATTTTAACATGCTATTTTCTCAGACTAATTCTGCAAAATAGAAACTATTAAAATATTTCATTTCATAGCTGAGAAAATTAAGACACAGAGAAGTTACGTGGCTTTCCCAAAGGTACACAGCTAAGAAATGGTTGAGCCAGGATTCAAGCAGAGTCGTACCTAATTTAGAAGTTTATTGTCTTTTCATCGACTACAGAGATATTTGCTTAGTACTTATCATTCCTCTGGTCCTGTCCTATCTCGGGGGGTATCCATGAATCAAATGAAGTATCTAACCTTCTGGATACTCTGTCTCCTAGCAACTGCATCATGGGATAGGATCTTTTTTTTTTTTTTTTTTTTTTTTTAAGAGAGAGTGAGAGAGGGAGAGAGAGAGGAGAGAGAATTTTAATATTTTTTTATTTTTTTATTTTATTGGCGGACACAACATCTTTGTTGGTATGTGGTGCTGAGGATAGAACCCGGGCCGCAAGCACGCCAGGCGAGCACGCTACCGCTTGAGCCACATCCCCAGCCCCATGGGATAGGATCTTGATACAATATAGGTGGCATCATTTTGTACGGTAACCAGATGTATCTGTTTGTGGAGGACTATGTTTTACAATGGCAGTTTATCCTTACCAGGGTAGGGTTTTCAGCAATTGTGGAGTACTGTCCCTCTCCTGATAAGGGAACGTCAGATTAAAACCGGCTAAAAACAACTTCAGTTCAGTGAATTTTGTTAATATAGTTGCAAAAGAGAATTCCCATGTAAAAAAATATTCACAAAAGTTAATAAAAACCAATGAAGTACTTAATAATAAAGATAATCTAGGACCCAACTCCAACTTTGGAAATAGAAAGTAGGCAGAGAAATGTTCAGGAGGAGCGGGCACGCTGTGTCTTCATGGTAGAGAGAACTCAAGGCCTCATTCCTCACACTAATAATGAGGAAAATAGACTTAGAGATATTTTAAAGTGTACAAGGGACTGAACATTGAAGACACACTCTTGTCCTGTCCTTCAAATTCCACTAGAGGAAAAGCGTCGTCCTGCAGATGCGAACAGAATGGAAGAAAACTCCTTAGCAGACAGGACTTAAGGCACCTCCCAGGAGGAAGCGGCCACCCACACAGCAAAGGGCAGGACTTGAAAAAACACTTAAATTAACTTCTCAAAGGAGAATATGCAAGAACCAGAAAGGACAAGTGGTTCCAAACTTCAGCATCAAAAAGCAAAATCTCTCTGTAAAAGAAAAAAAAAAAAAAGAAAAAACGGAAAAGGAATGCAATTTCTTAACTCAAACGTGGAAAATGTTTGCAAAGTCCTAGAAATTATAAAACCAATTCTTGGTTTTCATGTTTCAGGATCAGCCTCCAGGCAAAGCATGGGAGATATGAATGGGGTTTAAAATTTAAATATCATTCATTTTGCAATAGAAGAGGAAAGCAAGATTAAAAAAAGAAATGTTGGCAGTTACCAGGGGAAGAAGGAAGGATCAAAGGAGGCTAAGAGCACCTGGTGCCAAAGAAAGTGAAGACATTAACATGTTATCCAGAATTTAAAAGCAACCAATGAGAAGTTACAATATTTTTTCATGTCTGTTTCATTGATGTGCGTATTAATAACACTCTCTTTCCTCTCAAAAGTGTCCTGGTTGGATGACAGATTATATAGCAACTCTCCTAGTGGGAGAAGTAATGATGGACAGATAGATTAATAGATAAGCAGATCCATTAATTAGGTCTAAAATTGTATGTATCAAAAAAGGCAGGGGAAGGCTGGTTTGTGGTTCTGTGGGGCTGGTGACTGGAGGAAAATGCTGGAAGAATTTGAAGTCATTCCTCCTATAAAGCTAAGTCCACAGGATGGGGCCTTGTGTTCTCCAGCAGTCTATCCCCAGCATGGGGAGGAATGCCCGGCATAGAGGAGGCTTTAGGTAAATAGTTGTTGATGAATAGTGGGAAGGTGTGTCTGCTGGCAGAGGGCACAAGGAGGACAGTCCTACATGGATGGTCACAGTGCTTCTGGGTATGATGGGTGTGACTTCCCGAACGCAAAGAGGCCTAGCAGAAATTGCATCTCCTTCTTTGAAATGCCAAAATGCACAATTCTGTGTTTTGTTTTGGAGGGGATGTCACGGCTCACCCTGACCGCAGGACCCCCGTGAATGGCCGAATGCAGGTCCCTGTGTGTTCACTCTCAGGAGCACAGATGTGTCCATGAGACCTCCAGTGCACGGAGCGCCTTTCGTCCATCCTGCCTGAGTCACGCTGTGCCTTGGATGTAACGGCTTCATGTAACAGTCTATGGGGTTTCTAGATTCCCGATTTCCCCAGACTCCATTATGACAGAGGGTGGAAAAGTTAATCCAGCCCTGAAGCAAAGCTGTAAGTAAATATCACTGCTGTTCCACGTAACCATGAACCCTTTCTGCCCCCTTTTCCTGATTGGGTTAGAAAAGAACACATTTGCCAAGTCGCTGGCCACAGAGCATGTGTCTGAGGCTACATTATCTGCTCTAGCAAAAGTGCCACATCCTGCAACTGCAATTAGGCTGAATAATACCCGCCTGAGGTTGTGGAAGTCCCCAGCCATTCCCCAGGCTCCATCTGGTTCCAGCCAGACTGGCGAATTAAGTAAAGTATGATAAGGCCCATCACCTCTTATCCTCTAGGTCTTTGAAAATGTCACTAGTCTCTCTCATCGCCCCCCTCCTCCGCAGACCAAGCGCCAGTTCTCGTTTATGAGCTTAGCTGGTGGAGGCAGCTTCGGGAGTTTACATGTCTGTGTCTTGCTCTAAGGGCTCCTGCTCTACTGGCCAACAGCTCAACTCTGGGGTCACGCCAACTATCAATCGATAATCCAATTGTACATTCAGGGAAAATGACCTCTGGGTGGGTCTGCTGACCCTCTGGAACACCAGGTTGGATTGTGTCCAGGACTCCATTTATGACCCAACCCTCACATGCCTCTCTTCTAACGGAGGAGCCACAATGATAGTTCAATTCCGTAGGAATCAGTGACAGTTCGGACCATGTGTCCCATCGTCCTTGAAATGTGTGGGTATTTTCTTTGGTTGCACTTCATTATGCTGCTATAATAGAAAACACGAGGCTGGGTGATTTATAAAGAACAGAGGTTTATTTTGACTCACACTTCTGGAGGCTGGATAGTTCAAGGGCATCGGACCAGCACTGCTGAGCTGTTGGGGGCGGGGGGGGGTCCTGTGCAGCTTCAACTCAAGATGGAAGGAGGGAAGGCAAGAAGGGCCTGTGGAAAAGATGAAACCCAAGGGGAGACTCAGTTCACAACGACCCACCCTGGAGGTCACTAATGCAGGGCCACAGTCGGAGAACTTTCTTCTTGATGACCTGTGCACCTCTAAAGGTCCCACCCCTGGCACTGCCACAGGGGAACTGAATTTCAACAAGAGTCCAACTGTATTCATGCTGTGGCACCCTTCCTCCAGGGGACATTCTGTAGAGAAGATTCCACTCTCCTTTGGGCTAGCTCTGGAGGAGCTGCTGTAGCAAATATTGATGTGGTGTGACGGGGTCATTGCCCTGGGGACCTGGTGGCTTCATCAGTCAGTGGATTTAAAACACATTGTTCTAATTAGTTACACGTGACTGTAGAAGGCAGTTTGACACATCATACCTACATGGAGTATCACTCCTCATTCTCTGGCTGCACATGATGTGGAATCCCACCAGTCATGGGATCATATATTCATTCTACCACCCTTCCCGCCCTCATAACCCCTCCCCTCCCTTCACTCCCTTCTGTCCAATCCAAAGCAGCTCTATTCTTCCCGACGGCCCCTGCCCCCACTTTTATTGTGAATTAGCATCAGCACATTGCAGAAAACATTCAGCCTTTGGTGTTTGGGGGATGGGCTTATTTCACTTAGCATGATATTCTCCAGCTCCATCCATTTACCTGCAAATGCCATAATTTCATTCTTCTTTAAGCCTGAGTAATATTCCATTGTGTATATATGCCACATTGTCTTTATCCATTCATCTGTTGAAGGGCTCCTAGGTTGGTTCTAAAGTTTACCTATTGTGAGTTGAGCTGTTATAACATTGATATTGCTGTGTCACTCTAATATTGCTGATTTTAAGTCCTTTGGGTATAAACCAAAGAATGAGATAGCTGGGTCAAATGGTGGCTCCATTCCAAGTTTTCCAAGGAATCTCTATTCAGCTTTCCAGATTGGTGGCACCGATTTGCAGTCCCACCAGTAAGGTAGGAGTGTACCTTTTTCCCCCACATCCTTGCCAACATTTATTGTTACTTGTATTTTTGATAATTTTTGATAATTGCCATTCTGATTGGAGTGAGATAAAATCTTAGTTTTGATCTGCATTTCTCCAGTTGTTAGAGATGTTGAACATTTTTCCATATATTTGTTGATTGATTATATTTCTTCCTCCGTAAAGTGTCTGTTCATTTTCTTAACCCATTCATTGATATATATATATCTTTATATATCCGGAGATTAATGCTCTATCTGGGGCACATGTAGTATAGATTTTCTCCCAATCTGTAGGCTCTCTCTTTACGTTATTGATTACTTCTTTTGCTGAGAAGAAGATTTTAGTTCGAATCCATACAATTTATTGATTCTTTATTTAAAAATTTTATTTATGTATTTTTGTGTGGTGCTGAGGCTTGATCCCGGTACTTTGTACATGCTAGGCAGGTGTTCTATCACTGAGCTACAGTCCCAGACCCCATTTATTGAGTCTTGATTTTACTTCTTGTGCTTTAGGAGTCTTGTTTAAGAAGTCAGTTCCTAAGCACATATGGTAAAGATTTGAGCCTACATTTTCTTCTATTAGGCACAGGGTCTCTGTTCTAGTGCCTAAGTCTTTGAACCACTTTGAATCGGGTTTTGTGCAGGGTAAGAGAGAGGGGTTTAGTTTCATTTTGTTGCATATGGATTTCCAGTTTTCCCAGCACTGTTTGTTGAAGAGGCGATCTTTTCTCTAATGTGTGTTTTTGGAGCCTTTGTCTAGTATACGATAACTGTATTGATGTGGATTTATCTCTGTGTCCTCTGTTCTGTACCATTGGTCTGTGTGTTTGTCTTGGTGCCAATAGCATGACATTTTTTGTTACTGTGGCTCTGTAGTATAGTTTAACGTCTGATATTGTGATGCCTCCTACTTCGCTCTTCTTGCTTTAGTTATTCTGGGTCTCCTATTTTCCCAAATGAATTTTATGATTTCTTTTTCTAACAATTAGACAAAATAAAATAATTAAATGGGTGAAAATAGGAAAAGAAGAACTCAAACTATCACTATTTGCTGACAGTATGAATCTATATTTGGAAGATCCAAAAAGTTTCACCAGAAGACTCTAGAACTCGTAAATGAATACAGTAAAGTAGCAGGATATAAAATCAACACCCATAAATCAAACCCATGCCTATACATCAGCGATGAATCCACTGAGAGAGAAATTAGGAAAACTACCTCATTCACAATAGCCTCCAAAAATAAAACAATACTTGGGAGTCAATGTAACAAAAGAAGTGAAAGACCTCTACAGTGAAGACTACAGGACACGGAAGAAAGAAACTGAAGAAGACCTTAGAAGATGGAAAGACCTCCCAGTTCTTGGACAGGCAGAATTAATATTGTCAAAATGGCCACACTAACAAAAGTGTCAGACAGATTTAAGGCAACTCCTATTAAAATCCCAACGACAATCTGCATAGAATCAGTCTGTGGATTTTAGGTGTGAAAATGTCCTCCGATCTGGAAGCACAAGAGGCTGTGATGGTTTTTTAAAGTTGATATGACCACCCCAGCCTCCTCCTCATTCCTTCTCCCTCCCTGACTGCCCGTCCCTCTGGTTTCTTTTCCATTCCTGATGTCCATCGTCTGGGCTTTCTCTCTCTTCTCGACATTGACATCTCCAGGGAGTTTTTCTCAGTTTGGTTAGACTTTTCAATAGATTGACTTTTGGCTTTTTTTCCTAATGATTCGTTTGGTATTTCATAAATTTCTGTCATTGTTATTTTTTTTCTTTATCATTTCTCAGGTTTGAACATGCTCTTTGGAGAGGAAATATAGGTAGTTTGTTCTCAGATTTTTCCCCTAATAGATGACATTTAGAGAGGTCTGAGAGTCCCTCTAGGTATGGAAATTATTTTCATTCATCAGTTCAAAATATTTTCTAGTTTCCGTTGTGATTTCTTCTTCGACTCCAGGATTTTCTACAGGACACTGCTTAACTCTCAGTCACATGAAGATCTTTCCAGTTGTGTCATTTTGCCAGTGTCTAGCTCATTTCCACTGTGGCCCAGGAACGTATTTGTATGGTTCACTGGGTTATAATTTGTTGAGACTTGCTTTATGGTCCAGCATATTGTCCAGTCTTGGGTAATTTTTTTTTTTTTTTTTACTTTATGCCTTGGAAACCTGTGCAGTCTGCAGTTCTAAAAACATGTTTTATATTTCTTATTATTTGTAAAATTAAATAACCATGTATTACTTTAGAAAATGGGGTGATGGGCATTTAAAAGTCAGAGTGTTTTTTTGTTGTTGTTGCAAAATCTTTTAAAAATGTTATAGGGGTATTATAGTTACACATAGCTCTGGGAATCACTTGCACGTAACCACAAGCATGGAGAACAATCTGCTCCACTTCAGCATGTTGTCTCTTTCCCTTCTCCCTTCCTCTCCTCCTCTCCTCTAATAACTTCCTTCTATTTATTTATAGATTTTTTTCCCCTGAAAGTTTATAGCTCTGAGTTCTTACACTTAAAATACAGGAAGATATCAAATAAATAATCTAGTGTCTATTCTTAAACAGCTTGCCATGGCTCTCACGTCACAATTTGGAAAATGGGTTAATGAAAGAAACATTCATGCAACCAACATTCATTTTCTATTTTATTTATTCCACTCACCCCCCACCCCCATTACTAATCTCCATCTTGTCATGGAGTGAACATTCACTGGGTTTCACCCCATCCTGCCCTAGATCTTCACTCTGACCTTCCCTGTCCACTCTCCCTGACCCTGCTCTGTGTCCTGGGCACCTGGCAGGTACGGACACACCACCAGCTTCTCTTCCTTCTGGTTTCTAGTTGGCATTTAGCCATGGGGAGTCCCCGCAGGAGACGAGAAAGAGGGAGCAGAATGAGGGTGGGTTATTTTTCTTCCCTGTTCCCTTCCTGGAGGTTCAACACAGGATCCTGTCTGTCTGTCCTTGGTTTCAGATCAGGGCTCCCCTCAGGGCACTCTCCTCCCCGTGACTTGGTTCTTTCAGGATCCAGAAGTCATTTCCTCCTCCCTTAAGGACTTCCGCTCTCTGGACCTTTTCCGTGGTTGTCTAGAGGGTCCATCATTATTCTCCTAACCCATCAAACATCACCTGGGTCTGTTACAAGGTGACATGATGCTAAGTGCTATGATTAGCAGGAAACAGCAAGTACTTCCAGACCTTGACCGACAAGTTCACGTCAGGAGGTAGAAGCTGAATCCTGTTAAATTTCACGTGCCTGTCATGTCGATGAAGCTCTCGGGCACAGTGGCCCTGTGCTTCTAAGCATCGCGCCATTCAAATCAGAGACAGGTTGCTGTGCTTCACATGAACCACCACAAAGAAAGGTGCACAGCGCTCCTCCGCGGGCCTTTTTGTGTTTTTCAGGCTGTGTACCTCAGCATTGGACGTGCTCCTGTGACCCACTTATTGAACAACTCATTATGATGATGGTCGAATGAAGCTCAGAGCAAAATAAGGCTCTGTATGAAGCAGGGTTTGGTGCAGTGTGAGGGAGCTTTGCAGTGGCACAGCCTCTCTGAAGGCATGGAGGTGTTCATGGAGGTGATCTTGGGTCTCTGCACTACGGAATTTGCTCTTCAGTATTGGTCCGACTGTGCCAATGCAGAGTGCCTAACTTTTCAAGATCAGTCACCAACTCCAAGCTCTGGTTATGACAGCATTGCCGAGGAGCCCAGGGTCTATCTGTTAAAATATCATTGTACCCCTCTTTTTCTAGACAGGATGACCCCTTGTTTTAACCTGACTAGGCACACATTGCAAGTATAGATTTGCCTTCCCTTGCTCAAATGGCTCCGTTAGTGTTAGCATTCTTGGTCCAAAACTAAATAATGATGTTTGCCTACCAGGGCAGCAGACCGCCACCTTCTCTGACCAAGGCCCTTATTTATAGCAAAGGAAGTGTAGTCGTGGACCTAGAGCCCAAATCCTCACCCATTTTGCTGGTTTCTCCACTACTCAGAAGCAACTGGCTGTGATAGAACAATGGATTGATGATGAATGCCTCATTTGTGGCATTACCTGGGAGCCACGTCCTGGGTGGGAGAGTACTATCCTGCAGAATGTGAAAAAAATCCCTGAAACTGGTGCTAAATCACAGAGCCAGGGAGCATCAGTCCAGGTGGGAATGAGAGGGGACCCATACACCCCTGTACGTAATAATCCACTGGGAAAATCTTGCTTCTTGACCTGGTCTGGGTGACTTTAGGTCTGGGGGGCTTGGAGGTCCTGGTATACCAGGAGTGGAGTCTCCGCCTCATATAGTCAGAGTTCTCATGAACTCACTCTCTCTCTCTCTCTCTCTCTCTCTCTCTCTCTCTCTCTCTGACCTATTTGGACTTGTTATGGTGAAAAACTAGCCAGAAGAGCAGAGTCTCTCTACTGACCAGCAAGATCGACCTCAATTACCATGGGAAATTGAATTTCTGCCACACCATAAGTCATGTTTAGGATCCAAGGTATTTGTTGAGGTGCCTCTTAGTTTTCCCTTGCCCAATAATCTTGATCCATGGAAAACGGCAGCCTTGCAATAAATCAGACCGCTTGAGACTCAAATCCTGTTGAATGAAAGTTTGGTCACGATTGCCTTATCATCGGTAGAATGTAAAAGGAACAGGTGGACAGTTGTGGAAGAGGGCTGCTCTGATCACCAGAGCCAACCTGCAGCCAGTGCAGAGGCTGCAGGGAGGGAGGGAGGTTCTAAGACAATCAATGATTTCTCTTGGTCACCTGGTCCCACTGACATTAAAATATCAAGTGGAAGCCAGTCAGCACCGCTGTGCAGTGGTACGGTAGTAGGCAGGGTTTGTGCACCTCACGAGTTGAGTTAAAACCAAACCAAACAACAAACTTTCCATCAGTCAGAGAGGAGTAGCTGCTGAGGTTCAAAGACAGAGGACCGATGTTTTTCAGTGCAATATACAAGCACCATGCTCTTTGCTGGAGATGCAAAAGTTAACAAAAATAGTTCCCCTCTCTCAGCAACCTGAGAATTTGGAAAATAAGAAAAGAGAGATTTACTAATAATCCCAAGACCCTGCCAATTTAGTGTTTTTCTTTCATTTCTCTAAAACAAGTTGAATAGTTTATTTAGCCCCCCTGAGGGCAAATGTTACCCGTGGCTTTCTCCATCGTCCTGAATGTCCCATTTGATCTCTCCCAATCTATTCCATTTTCCTGTTTCCTACCTGGAGAGGTGGATATGTGTTTGGATGACATCAGCAGGTGTCCTTGTCTCCACCTTCACCAATTTAGTATCCCAGGAAGCTATTGGAGAGAACAGGGACAATGGTACCAGAGTATTTACCCTCTATTTGTGGTAACCTTGGGGTGACTGTGCCTTCCGGGTGAATTTCCCATGCACCTTTCCTTCCAAGTCCTGACAGAGCTGGAGACAGCTATTCTTTTCCTAGCTCCAGAGTGCGGCAGCGTATTAGAAGTGTTCTACACTCTGTTCCCTTTTTGTAAATAGTATCTTTCCTAAACCTTTACCAAATTATTCTAATTTGAGTTTATTTTCTTTTCAACACTGGATAATATGCTCATTGACACAGTGTAAAGCATGGATGAATGTATCAAAATTGACTCAATTTCTTATTTGTATTAGTGCTGTGTTTTAAATGATGTTGCAGTGAAACTTTGGCTAGTGCTCTCTCCTGTTCTCCTCCAGTTCTTTTTTGTTTATCTGTCATGCTAGTAGTTGAATCCAAGGGTGTTCTTCCACTGAGCTGTACTCCCAATCCTTTTATTTTTTGCTTAGGGCTTTGCTAAGTTGCTAAGGCTGCCTCAGGCTCCTGAGTACGGTGCACCCAATTTTCTTCCCACATGTAGCATTCAAAAACACCTTTACCTTAGATTCTGAAGATTGGAACTGCAGCCCCTATATTTTAGTCAACTTTTTTTGCTGCTGTGACTAAAAGACCTGACCAAAACAATTTTAGAGGAGGAACAGTTTATTTGGGGGCCAACAGTTACAGAGGACTCTGTCCATGGACAGTCAGCTCCATTCCTTAGAGCTGGAGATGAGGCAGAACATCTTGGTGGAAGAGTGTGGTGGAGGGAAGCAGCTCACATGATGATCAGAAAGGAGATAGAAGGGGGGGGAGGGAGGGAGGGAGGACCCCACTCTCCAGATACAAAATATAGACTCCCAAGGCATGCCCCCTGGGACCCACCTCCTCCAAGCCACACCCACCTGCCTTCAGTTACCCCTGTTAATCCCACCAGGGGATTAAGTCACTGATTGGGTTAAGACTCTCATACCCCAATCATTTCACCTCTGAATGTTTTCTACACATGAGCTTTTGGGGGACGCCTCAAATTCTAAACCACAACATTATCTGAATTTTTTTCAAATGCTTTCTATGAATCATTAAAATGTTTTGTAAAAGTAACACGCAAATGCATAGTATTCCTTGCAGTAGATAAATGTAATAGTTTCTCTACTTTTATCCGTGTTGAATATGTTTTATTTTAAAACAGCCTTTTGGGCTAAGTCTCTGCTTTTAAAAAGACATCTTTATTTTTAAAATTTACCATCCTCTAAATTATTAGTAAGCTTAGATCTTTTGCTCCATGTTTGTTTTACCAGGGATAATTTCTTAGTGTGAATTCTCTGTCTCTTTGCCCATTTATTGATCCTGCGTTCCCCGTTCTTTTATGTTATTGATATGAGCCATTTACAAAAAAAAAGTTAACATTTTGTTAATCCTTGGTGCAATTATTATTTTAAATATGGCTTTAAACTATTACCACCGGCAGAACAGGACCAGCGACCCGGCAGAACAGGACCAGCGACCCGCCAGCGTGGTAGACACATCGCCCCGGTTGGGGGAGGGGCAGAGCCGCCACCCACGCCTGCAAGGTAGACAGACCTGCAACTGATAGACAGAACAGGCCCAGTGGCCCGTGCCTGCAAGGTAGGCGGAACTGCGACCCACCGGCGGAACAGGCCCAGCGGCCTGCTGAGGGGCAGAGTCGCTGCCTGCGCCTGCAAGGTAGGCGGACCTGCTACCAACTGGCAGAACAGGCGCAGCGGCCTGCTGGCATGGTAGGCACATTGCCCCAATTGGAGGAGGGGCAGAGCTGCCGCCCGTGCCTGCGAGGGAGACTTTGCAACTATACAAGAGCAATATAAATATATAAGGGGAAAATTCAATAACACAACAGTTTCACCAAGCAGAAAGAAACGAGAACCGTATGAAAAGACAAGGAAAGAAAGGACCACAAGCAATGCAGTTCAACTCAACGTTAGAAGAGGTAATATCTGCAGCAGATGGAATGTCAGATAAAGAATTCAGGATATACATACGTCAGATGATCTGGAGTCTCAAGGAAGACATTAGACAGCAAAATCAGACAATGAAAGATCACTTCAACAATGAATTACATAAACAAATCCAAGAAGCAAAAGATCAACTATACAGGGAGATAGAGGTTATAAAAAACAAACAAACAGAAATCCTAGAAATTCAGGAAGCAATAAACCAACTTAAAAACTCAATTGAGAATACTACCAGCAGAGTAGAACACTTAGAAGATAGAACATCAGACAATGAAGACAAAGTATTTCAACTTGAAAAGAACATAGACAGCTCAGCAAGACTGTTAAGAAACCATGAGCAGAACATCCAAGAAATATGGGATAACATAAATAGACCAAACTTAAGAGTCATTGGGATACAGGAAGGCATAGAGTTCCAAACCAAAGGAATGAGCAATCTATTCAATGAAATAATACCAGAAAACTTCCCAGACTTGAAGAATGAGACAGAATCCCAAATCCTAGAAGCCTACAGGACGCCAAATGTGCAAAATCATAAGAGATCCACACCTAGACACATTATAATGAAGATGCCCAACATACAGCATAAGGAGAGAACTTTAAAAGCTACAAGAGAAAGGAAGCAGATTACATTTAGGGGTAAACCAATCAGGATAACAGCTGATCCTTCAACACAGAATCTGAAAGCTAAAAGATCCTGGAATAACATATTTCAAACACTGAAAGAAAATGGGTTCCAACCAAGAATTGTGTATCCAGTGAAATTAAGCTTCAGGATGGAAGATGAAATTAAAACCTTCCACGATAAACAAAAGTTAAAAGAATTTGCAGCTAGAAAACCATATCTCCAAAAAATCCTTCGCAAAACGTTACAGGAAAAGGAAATGGAAAATAATAATGAAAATCAACAGTGGGATGTAGTACAGTAAATCGGGGAAAATAATCAAAGAGGAAAACAAACCATGTTTAGTAACATAAATAAACAAATATGGCTGGAAGAACAACCCATATCTCAATAATAACCCTAAACATTAATGGCTTAAACTCACCAATTAAGAGACACAGGCTAGTAGAATGGATCACAAAACAAGACCCAACAATATGCTGCCTACAGGAGACGCATTTGATAGGAAAAGACATACATAGACTGAAGGTGAAAGGTTGGGAAAAATCATATCACTCATATGGACTTCAGAAACAAGCTGGAGTGTCCATACTCATATCAAATAAAATAGATTTCAAGCCAAAGTTAATCAAAAGGGATAAAGAGGGACACTACATACTGCTCAAGGGAAGCATACACCAACAAGACATAACAATCATAAATATATATGCCCCAAACAATGGTGCAGCTATGTTCATCAAACAAACTCTTCTCAAGTTCAAGAGTCTAATAGACCACCATACAATAATCATGGGAGACTTCAACACACCTCTCTCACCACTGAACAGATCTTCCAAACAAAAGTTGAATAAGGAAACTATAGAACTCAATAACACAATTAATAACCTATACTTAATTGTCATATATAGAATATACCACTCAACATCAAACAGTTACACTTTTTTCTCAGCAGCACATGGATCCTTCTCAAAAATAGACCATATATTATGTCACAGGGCAACTCTTAGACAATATAAAGGAGTAGAGATAATACCATGCATCTTATCTGATCATAATGGAATGAAACTGAAAATCAACGATAAAAGAAAGAAGGAAAAATCATGCATCACTTGGAGAATGAACAATAGGTTACTGAATGATCAATGGGTTATAAAAGACATCAAGGAGGAAATTAAAAAAATTCTTAGAGATAAATGAAAACACAGACACAACATATCGGAATCTATGGGACACATTGAAAGCAGTTCTAAGAGGAAAATTCATTGCTTGGAGTTCATTCCTTAAAAAAAGAAAAAACCAACAAATAAATGATCTCATACTTCATCTCAAAATCCTAGAAAAAGAAGAGCAAAACAACAGCAAAAGAAGTAGAAGGCAAGAAATAATTAAAATCAGAGCTGAAATTAATGAAATCGAAACAAAAGAAACAATTGAAAAAATTGATAAAACTAAAAGTTGGTTCTTTGAAAAAATAAATAAAATCGACAGACCCTTAGCCATGCTAAGGAAGAGAAGAAGAGAGACAACTCAAATTACTAGCATACGGGATGAAAAAGGCAATATCACAACAGACACTTCAGAAATACAGAAGATAATCAGAAATTATTTTGAATCCTTATACTCCAATAAAATAGAAGATAGTGAAGGCATCGATAAATTTCTGAAGTCATATGATCTGCCCAGATTGAGTCAGGAGGATATAGACAACCTAAACACACCAATATCAATTGAGGAAATAGAAGAAACCATCAAAAGACTACCAACTAAGAAAAGCCCAGGACCGGATGGGTATACAGCAGAGTTTTACAAAACCTTTAAAGAGGAACTAATACCAATACTTTTCAAGCTATTCCAGGAAATAGAAAAAGAGGGAGAACTTCCAAATTCATTCTACGAGGCCAACATCACCCTGATTCCTAAACCAGATAAAGACACTTCAAAGAAAGAAAACTACAGACCAATATCTCTAATGAACCTAGATGCAAAAATCCTCAATAAAATTTTGGCGAATCAGATACAAAAACATATCAAAAAAACTGTGCACCATGATCAAGTAGGATTCATCCCTTGGATGCAAGGCTGGTTCAATATATGGAAATCAATAAATGTTATTCACCACATCAATAGACTTAAAAATAAGAACCATATGATCATCTCGATAGATGCAGAAAAAGCATTTGACAAAGTACAGCATCCCTTTATGTTCAAAACTCTAGAAAAACTAGGGATAACAGGAACATACCTCAATACTGTAAAAGCAATCTATGCTAAGCCTCAGGCTAGCATCATTCTGAATGGAGAAAAATTGAAGGCATTCCCTCTAAAATCTGGAACAAGACAGGGATGCCCTCTCTCACCACTTCTGTTCAACATCGTTCTCGAAACACTGGCCAGAGCAATTAGGCAGACGAAAGAAACTAAAGGCATAAAAATAGGAAAAGAAGAACTTAAATTATCACTATTTGCAGATGACATGATTCTATACCTAGCAGACCCAAAAGTGTCTACAAAGAAACTATTAGAGCTAATAAATGAATTCAGCAAAGTGGCAGTATATAAAATCAACACGCATAAATCAAAGGCATTCCTGTATATCTGCGACAAATCCTCTGAAATGGAAATGAGGACAACCACTCCATTCACAATATCCTCAAAAAATAAAAATAAAATACTTGGGAATCAACCTAACAAAAGAGGTGAAAGACTTATACAATGAAAACTACAGAACCCTAAAGAGAGAAATAGAAGATCTTAGAAGACGGAAAAATATACCCTGTTCATGGATAAGCAGAACTAACATCATCAAAATGGCGATATTACCAAAAGTTCTCTATAGGTTTAATGCAATGCCAATCAAAATCCCAATGGCATTTCTTGTAGAAATAGATAAAGCAATCATGAAATTCATATGGAAAAATAAAAGACCCAGAATAGCAAAAACAACTCTAAGCAGGAAGTGTGAATCAGGCGGTATAGCGATACCAGACCTCAAACTATACTACAGAGAAATAGTAACAAAAACAGCATGGTACTGGTACCAAAACAGGCGGGTGGACCAATGATACAGAATAGAGGACACAGAAACCAATCCACAAAACTACAACTATCTTATATTTGATAAAGGGGCTAAAAGCATGAAATGGAGGAAGGATAGCATCTTCAACAAATGGTGCTGGGAAAACTGGAAATCCATTTGCATCAAAATGAATCTGAATCCCTATCTCTCGCCATGCACAAAAGTTAACTCAAAATGGATCAAGGAGCTTGATATCAAATCAGAGACACGGCGCCTGATAGAAGAAAAAGTTGGCTACGACCTACATACTGTGGGGTCGGGCTCCAAATTCCTCAATAGGACACCCATAGCACAAGAGTTAATAACTAGAATCCACAAATGGGACTTACTCAAACTAAAAAGTTTTTTCTCAGCAAAAGAAACAATAAGAGAGGTAAATAGGGAGCCTACATCCTGGGAACAAATATTTACTCCTCACACTTCAGATAGAGCCCTAATATCCAGAGTATACAAAGAACTCAAAAAATTAAACAATAAGAAAATGAATAATCCAATCAACAAATGGGCCAAGGACCTGAACAGACACTTCTCATAGGAGGATAGGAAAGGCAGCAGAATACAATCAATAAGTACATGAAAACATGCTCACCATCTCTAGCAGTCAGAAAAATGCAAATCAAAACCACCCTAAGATACCATCTCACTCCAGTAAGATTGGCAGCCATTATGAAGTCAAACAACAACAAGTGCTGGCGAGGATGTGGGGAAAAGGGTACACTTGTACATTGCTGGTGGGACTGCAAATTGGTGCAGCCAATTTGGAAAGCAGTATGGAGATTTCTTGGAAAGCTGGGAATGGAACCACCATTTGACCTAGCTATTCCCCTTCTCGGTCTATTCCCTAAAGACCTAAAAAGAGCATGCTACAGGGACACTGCTACATTGATGTTCATAGCAGCACAATTCACAATAGCAAGACTGTGGAACCAACCTAGATGCCCTTCAATAGACGAATGGATTAAAAAAAAATGTGGCATTCATACACAATGGAGTACTACTCTGCATTAAAAAATGACAAAATCATAGAATTTGCAGGGAAATGGGATGGCATTAGAACAGATTATGCTAAGTGAAGCTAGCCAATCCCTAAAAAACAAATGCCAAATGTTTTCTTTGATATAAGGAGAGTAACTAAGAACAGAGTTGGGAGGAAGAGCATGAGAAGAAGATTAACATTAAACAGGAGTGAGAGGTGGGAGGGAAAAGGAAAGACAAGGGAAATTGCATGGAAATGGAAGGAGACCCTCACTGTTATACAAAATTACATACAAGAGGAAGTGAGGGGTAAGGGAAAAATAATACAAGGGGGAGAAATGAATTACAGTAGAGGGGGTAGAGAGAGAAGATGGGAGGGGAGGGGAGGGGGGATAGTAGAGGATAGGAAAGGCAGCAGAATACAACAGACACTAGTATGGCAATATGTAAAACAGTGGATGTGTAACTGATGCGATGCTGCAATCTGTATACAGGGTAAAAATGGGAGTTCATAACCCACTTGAATCAAAGTGTGAAATATGATATGTCAAGAACTTTGTAATGTTTTGAACAACCAACAATAAAAATTAAAGGAAAAAAAAATAAATATGGCTTTAGCATTTGTATGTCTCAAAGTTCAGATTTTAAAAATAAAATCACGAGTTGCTGCGTCTGCTGATCTCCTTTGTGTTTTGTTTTCTTGCTGTAAGCTCAGAAAAGTTCCTACTCCTCTAGAGACTAAATTCTTATTCACTTCTCTTTTTCTCTAGTTTTTCTAAGGTTTGATTTTTTTTGAATACTCAATTCTTTCTCCCATTTGGAATTGATTTCTCTGTATGATGTGAAGTAAGTGTCCAGAATTGATTTCTCCCCCTAAATTGCTATCCAGAGGTCCTGCACCATTTGTTAATAACACTTCCTCTTGGCATTGATGTGAGATGTCTCCTTTATCATATATTGAATGTTCATGCATGCTGGAATCTGTTTCTGTGCCATTTGTCTGTCTATTCCTGGGCCAGCATTGCATGGTTAAAAGAGACTTTTGCAGATATGTTTGTAATAAGAAGAGACAGACTGACCATTTGTGGCCAGTTGTGAAATTTCGAGTAACCAAGAGACAACCGTATTTTTAAAATTTTTTTTCATTTTTATTTCAGGAAAACATCTCATGAGACAAAAAGAAGGGACAAACATTAGTCAACAAAGTGAATAGTGGGCGAAATGGTATTTTTTTTTAAAAAAAAAATTCATTTTCCTTTTCAAAATAAGCATGTCTCCTGGCCTGAATAGTTGACTTGTGTTCTAAGTCCAGGGACTGTGTTTAAACCTTAGGTGATAATTCCTTTGTGGACATGCTGTTAGGCCACTTGTCATGGTCTGGATTTTTCAAGCTCCTGCCCAATAACTGGGATTCCACAGACCTGCAATAATCAAAACAGAAAACAGTGTTTCTCTGCCCCCCGCCCTGCTCAGTGCTCTTCCTACGGAGCTGGAGGGGACCCCCATTGAGAGTGCTGTGCTCCCTAGTTCCATCTGTCCTCACCTCCCGGCATCTTACAGTGGACCACGGCTCCAGAAATCTGAGCTAACACTCTCCCAGGACATGACCACCCCCAGCCCGAGGCTGCAGAGGCCCAAAGTTGAGGGGAGTCGCGTGAGAGTTGAGGGGTGCAAACGAGGGGCTCAGACCGTTCCTGCTGCTGTGATGAAACGCCTGATATGGAAATTCATAGAGAACAGAAATCGATTTCTCATGGTCCCGGAAGCTGTGAGTCCACCGTCAAGGTGCCACAGTTTGGTGTGTTGGTGAGGGCCACTTCTGGACTGACACCCTGCTGCTGTGTCCTCCATGGAGGAAGGAAGAAGGGCGAAAGGGAAAAGTCCCAGGTTCTCGAATAGCAATAGAGGGGAGAGGCACGAGCCCACCCCCTCCAGTCCCTTATTAGGTGTGGATCCCACCTGTGAAGGCAGAGTCCCGTGGTCTATTCGCCTCCTCAGGACCCTACCTACAGTCACAGGGGGGTTAAGTTTCAACATGAATTTGAGACGGGCCACACACATTCAATCCATAGCATTCCTCCCCCAGGGCCTCCAAAACTTGTGTTCTTCTCACAGACAAAATGCATCCATTCATTCCATTGCTAACTAGTGCTGGGACAGAGGCTGGACTCCAGGGGTGCCAGCAAACTATGTCTGGCCACTTGTCCTAAAACCAGAACAGAAAAGATCATGGTGAAAAACAGGAAAAGAAATCAATCTTGGGAAGGCAAAGTGAGATCCAGCATCTCAGCCCTGACTTTGGGGTGCTGACGTGAGCTGTAGGTTTAAATGGAGGAGAAATTGGGGTAGGGGCAAGAGTCACATGGTGGCCTGTTGATCATTATTTTATTTCTAGCTCTGGAGAAGTCCTTATCACTTGAGGGGGCAGTTTTTCCTGGTTGCTCAAGAGGCTGATCTATCAGGCCTACGATCCTGGAAAGATGAAATCCAATCGCATGAGACGATTCTCCTACTTGGAAGGGAAGTCTCATCCTGGGGTGATGTGCCTGTAAGACTCTGTTGTGGGGGGCAATAATTGGAGACTTCTAGGCGCCACTCCGTCTTGCTGCAATCTTCAAGGGGGACAAGATAGGTGAAGTAAATTTAGGGCTATATGATAAACAGTGTACCCCAAGTTCTTAAATGAATACTCCTTACATGATTAACATATCGACATGGTTTAGATCTTTAATGTCTCCTGTGTGAGGAATGCAGGAATGTTCAGACCTGCAATGATTAGATTATAAGAGCTATATCCTCATCAGTGGATTAATCCATTTGATGGATTAAAAATGTGAAAGAATTATTAGTGGTAATCGTAGGCAGGTGGAGTATGGCTAAAGGAAGTAGGTCAATAGAGGTGTGCCCTTGGGGATTATATCTTGTCCCTGTTTCCTCTGCGCTCTCTCTCTCTCTCTCTCTCTCTCTCTCTCTCTCTCTCTCTCCACCATGTCCTTCCGCCATGATGGTCTGCCTCATCTCAGGCCCAGAGCAATGGAGTCGGCTGACCGTGGACTGAGACCTCTGGAACTGTGAGCCCCAAATAAACTTTTCTTCCTCTAAGTTGTTCTTTTCAAGTATTTTGGTCACAACAATGAAAGTGACCGACATAGCCCCACGCGTCTTAACTCATCCCAATATCAACTTTAACGTCAAAATCCAAAGTCTCGTCTAACCATCGTCTAAGGAAGATTCGGGTGAGACTCGAGGTACGATGCATCCAGCTAGGACTCTGTGAAATCAAATAAGTTTCAGGGTTCCAAAATACAATTATGGACAAGGTACAGGATAGACAGTCCCATTCTAAAAGGGGGAAATAAGAAGTAAAAAAGGGGGTTACAGGTCTCAAGGAAGTCCCAAAGCCACCCAAACAGTAGTGAATCTTGAGGCTTAAAAATACTCGTATTTGGCTCTGGGTCTCACCTTCCAGACATGCTGGGTTGGGATGGGTCCCCGAGGCTCCTGGGAATCCTGTTCCCATAGTTCTGCTGGGCAGACCACACTGTAGCTGCCACAGGCTGGAGGATTCTCCCAGATGGGCATTGAATGCTGAGGGCTCTACTGCCCTGGGGTCCCAGGGGTAGCCCTGCACCATGCCCGACTAGGCTTGGCCCCAGCAAGGGCTGACTCTGACAACCATGTCTTTGTGGGAACTCTCTGATTGTGCCGTGAAGATCCATAAGGTTTCTGTTGCCATCTAGATGGAGATGGTGATGGATCCACAGCTGGTTCTCTGCATGCTGGCAGAGTTAGCACCACATGGATACCACCATATGGATGCCACCCTCCAGAGCAGTAGCCCAGATTTCTCAGGGGCTCATATGAGCCACCTGGGGGTAGGACCAAGGAATGCTGTAACTGTAGCTCAGGGAGCAGAAACCCAGGCAGCCAGCCCTGGGGAGTGAGTCCTAGGTCTCATGCATGTGCTAGGCCCTCCCCTTCAAACTATTCTGCCCTGCGGTCCCAGTACCCTGTGCCTGTGGTTAGAGCAGCAAGATCAAGGATCTCCAGAGTGTCTCCAGGGTCATTCTCCCATTGTCTTGGCAAATAGCATCTAACTTTCTCCTATCCATTCTAACTTCCTTATCAGAAGGTTCTTGGCTCACGCTTGAAAGACCCTCCCAAATCACACCTTCCCTTCTTCACGTGGCCAGACTGAGAACTTTCCAAATCTTTAAATTATGCTTCCCTTTTGATTATAAATTCCATTTTTTTAACCTTGCAGTTTACTACAAGCACACAGCACCCCCTGAACCGTTGTTTAGAGAGGACTTCTGTCAAACATCCTAGTTCATGGTTCTGAAGTCCTATCTTCCCCAAAGCACAAGGACATGGGCACAATTCAGCCAAGTTCTTTGCCACTTTATTACAAGGATGGCCTTTTCTCCAGTCTCTACAGAAACATTTCTCATTTCCATCTGTTACAGAGCAAGGGACACAGCTACTGCGGAACTGGGTGGCCAGTTCTTGGGATCACACCAGAAAGATTTCAGACATGACACACAAAGCAGCAGGCATGAATTTATTAGAAGGGATGGGAAAAAAGAAAAGTGGGTACTCCCTGTGGGGAGAGGGATGAAGCACCCCCCTGCCCTCCAGTTTGTGGGAGGTCCTAGGGAAGTGTCTAGAATTTGCCCAGCTCCATCCCTTGACTTTTGACACACAGCAGGGTGGCCACAGACTCCCATTTCCTCCCTGTGCATGGTCTTACTCCATGGAGGGGAGACTGCTAACAATCTGAGACTGCACTGAGTCACTTTGGCCCCCATTAATGGGTTCTAATTATTATTATTATTACATATTTTTATATCTGGGGTGGAGCTGGCTTCTAGTTGTAATATCTACCTTAGTTCTGGAATCTGGTCTGTGTAAAGATCACACATGTCCCTTGCTTCAGAGGAACTTATGTCTTTCTAATTATCAGGAAGGGGCCTTTGGGGCCTGCATTTCTCCTGCAGATAACACATTGTTTGCTGTGGAATGTAGTCAATATCCTATTGACTTAAGCCAGGCAAGGCTGCAGGTAAATTGCTTTTTAAGACAACTTGTGGCAGTCAGCACAGTAGGCCCTTAACCGAGGATAGGATTATCCCCTTAACCTCATGTTGCCACCACTCTGTCTGTTACCTATCACATCTAAGGCTAATCAGAATGGACCTTGCTGTCCATATTTCTACTAGCATTTTAATCATGACATGTCCAGAGATATGTTTGGGAAAGATGAGGTGTAAATTGGTTGTGATTTTAATAAAACTACCCCAAATCCTAGCTCCCCTCCTCTCAGTTTGCTTCTCTTTCCACCAGACTCTGCAGTCCTACAAACCAGCTCCTTGAGAAGTGGTGCGATAAGCAGAACTCCAGCGTGACTCTGATGGCTGTCAATGATGCAACTTTCTCCTAGGAAAATATGATGAGACATCACAGGACATCAGGTTACTAGACATAAGGGAGTTTGTAGATGCAATTAAGGTTACTAATCAGTTGACGCTGAGATGGGGAGATTGTTCAGACGGACTTAACATCATCACCAGTCCTTTGAAAGCAGAGTTTTCTCTGGCTGGTGGCAGAAGAGGAAGTCTGGGAAATCCACAGTGTGAGAAGGAGAAGATACAGAGTTGCTGATTTGAAGGGAGGGGCTGGTGGGAAGGAATGTGGCATCTTCTAGGAATAGACGGTCTCCAGCATCAATGAAATGGGACCTCAGTCCTTTAACCACAAGTCATGGAATTCCAACAATGTAGATGAGCTTGGACATGGAGACCCCAGGTCTTATAGCACGGTCCCTTTCATGTAGCCAGGGTCCACTTTACCGCTTTATGTTTGGAATGTAGACCTTGCAGTTCACCACTGGTGGCTTATTTTAAAACAGATTATTTTCCCTTCTTCTTCTCCTCCTCTTCCTAACGTAGGGAAAATAAGAGGCATTCTTCACATCCAACGTTGAGTTGTCTGTCCTTCCCTATACTGTGTCCAACAGAGTGAAGAAGCTCCAGACCTGGAAATGGGAAACAGCTCTCTTGAGGATAAAGTTGAATATTAATTCCATCTACTGGTCACATCTGGAAAATAGTCCTGGAACCCCTCTTCTTAAAGCCCTCCCTGTTTCCCCGGCAGTTAGGACGGCAGTCTCCCTTCTCTGTTGTGAGTTCATTGTCTTTTTCGTTTGCTATTAAAGCAATAAAACTTACTTTGATTTGTTATAGAAACAATGGATAGAAATGTGCCTTCAGATCGTGCAATGATTATTATTTAATAATAGCCACCATAGAAATGGCAATTACTTATTACAAAGTTACTAGGTACTGAGTCCCTTATAGGCAGTGTCTCAATTAATCCTCCTCTTCACTCTGTGACTTACATTACAATTGGCTCAACTAAATAGTGAAGGCAGGATTTCAAATCAGCCGAATTCTACTATTAAAATGTAAAAACGGTCCCACTCCCCACTTTTCACCTTCATGCTGGGGTTTATCAACGTCCACTTGCTGAAAATGCCTTTGCAGATTTTTCAAATACAGACCTCGTGCTACCCACAGCATCTCCGCACTCTCCCCTTCACCAAGAGCACGGGCTTCAGGCATGTCCTGCTTTAGCTCCAGCTTCCCTACATTCCCTTCCAAGTCGTCCCCACGACCGGATCCCCTGGGTTTCTCTACTTCCTCCCATTTCCTTACCACCACTTATTAGTTCTTTTGGTTTAGCACTGAGAGCCATGAAGCATTATGACTATTCCCCTATATTTTATTGCTTGTATTTCTGTATCCAGTAGAAGACAAACCCTGTGAAGGAAGAATATTTTCTATTTTGGTCCCTGTTAGATCCCAAGCTCCTAGAGTAGTTTCTGACTCATTAGAGATAATGCAATACATGTTTGGTTGAACGAGTGCATGAAGAGCTTAGATGCTTCCACTCTTCAAATGATGCTCGTCTAATCCATTTGAAGTCACGTTCCTTCAGAATTCTGCATGAACATCTGCTTTCTACTATGTCTGAGCTTAGTGGGGAACATGAAGATAAAATGTTGAACCCTCCCCTTGACCGTTATCAATTAATGCTCTAGCTATGGATAGAAAATGTCATGTGTTTCTTGACTACATTGTTCCTGGACTTTGTTAGGTATTTCACACATATTTATTATCTCATCTAGCCTGTCCATTACCCTAGGAAGTAGGTGTTGCAGATTCCTTTTAACCAATTATGAAATTCAAGATGAGAGAACCTGGCCCAAGGTTACCTGGCTAGTAGAGGTCATGAGTGGCATTCAGATATTGCTGAATCCAAAGCTTGTGTCTTTCCACTATGGCTTGACAACTAGAATGTAATTTTGGTGAGACCAAGGGCCTGGGTTTTGCTTACCCTTGTGTCATTGGTGCCTAACACCTATTTGGTGATCAGTGTACACCTGTTGAGCAAGGAGATGACCCAATGAATGAACATACCATGCTTCTGTTCTAGTTCACTCCTATTTTTCATCCAAGTAACTTTGGTTTAGATTCTTCTACCTGTGGTTTGATTCACCTCGACTCAATGGAATATCAGAATTGGAAGAGTTCTTAGAAGGTAGGCGCCTCAGCTTCCCACCAATGCAAAACCGTTTTTACAGCCTCCTGGGCAGACGGTCAGCCAAGATCTGCCTCAACGCCTCCAGTCACAGCAGACAAAGGCGAGTAGGAGGCAGCTTGTTTCACTTGGGGACAGTTCTGATGATCATAAGCATTTTCACCTGATGGAAGTGGATTATGCTTGGTCAGTGAGCACTTCTCATGTTGCAAGAAAGCAGAAGTAAAAAGATACTTTTTAGAATAATTGAGAATCCATCAACTCAGTAATTGAGGGTTCAGTGTTGGGGTGAGATTCAGATATGATCAGGTTGGAAGTTCACTGTGTG
Source organism: Urocitellus parryii (assembly GCF_045843805.1). NCBI lineage: Eukaryota > Metazoa > Chordata > Mammalia > Rodentia > Sciuridae > Urocitellus > Urocitellus parryii. Next base: position 12,665,876 of record NC_135535.1, read on the forward strand.
CTCAAGGCTCTGACCTCACTGCTCAGGAGTTCCTTACGTCCGGACCTTCTCCATGTGTCAGCACTGTCCTTGGGCTGCTTTCTCTGTAGTAGGAAAAAATGGCATGAGCCGTCTTAGGGCCTTCTAGCTGTAGGTACCATAACTGAGAAAGAGAAAGGAGCTTTGGTTTCCACAGATTACACTGGAATAAGTCATGAGGCTTGCTGTGACTGGACAGGATTAAGACCCAATAATTCATGGGGCTGAGTGATAAAGTGTGGTGATTGCCCTAGCCTCAGTCAAGGCCACTGAGATGTGGGAGAGGAGCCATGGTGTAGAAGTGTACAGGTGTACTACGTGTCGGGGAGCATAATGATCACGCTCGGCCACCCTACAATTCTTCCTCCTTCCAACAGAGACCAGGTGGTATTCATGGGCCATTTCATCTGCCATGAGTTCAGGTGGCTCTGAGGAAACCACTTTATCTCTGGGAAATCCCATAATTAAATCCTGATTCGCCCAACCTCATCAGTGCATGGAACGCTCCTGGTAACTAGGATTGATCTGGGATCAAGCGATACCTGAACGGAACCAGTAAAACTGAGGGGAAGATTGCATTCAGTGTTTAGGAAAGAGTGTTCCCCTCTCCTGGAGAAGGATAAATAGGACAGTGTATAGTCCTGACTGCCACCAGCAGCCATTTTGTGACTCTAATGGTGTCAGAACAAACGTTGGCTAATGCCAGCAAAATGCAAAAGCAAAGAACCTAGTTAGATAGATGACATTGTTGAGCTCCTGAGCATTCTAGGTCCGGGGTCCTCCCCATCCACAGCTCCCTACTCCACCTGTGAGATGATGATCTCTCCATGGTTTAACCCTATTCCAGTTGGGATTCTATTTGTCAAAGCCAAAATTATTCCCATTGACCAGGTGGAATTGATGTTGGAGAGGCACAGAAAGGTGGTGCATCCTCATGGGATTCGCCTCTTAGGGGGACATTGGCTGAGTTTATAACACTCAAAAACAGAAGGATGGGCGTCTTCCGACATGATACAGCACCTTAGGGCAGCTAAGAGGCCCCCTTAGAATTCCATCCGCCAGGCAATTGTTCCCAGGCCCCTTGGCGATGCTCCCCGTGGTATGGCCTCCTGCCTCCTCATCTTTTGGCCGTCCTCCTGCACAAACACAGCAAGGCTTACAGAATTCCAACTGTGATCCAGCCCGCTCTGAGTGCAGTGTGAATATTATGTTCCATAATCAATCAATCGGCTTGGCATAATGGAAGGACAGCTGCACTGGGTGTGGCTGTAAAGGACTCAAGTCGAGGATCTGCCCACTGCAAGGAACCTCAGCATTTTTTTTTCTTGATGAAATGGTAGTAATAACTCCTGTTTACCTCAAAGCATTGCTATGCAAATCAGACGAAATAATAGATGTGAAACTTCCTCCTGAATTGTAAAACTAACGAATATAAGAAATGATGATTAATGCATCTTAAGATGGTGTCAGCTCCCTGTAGCAGTTGTATTACACAGTTTAATTATACCCTGCCTTGTTCCTGAAAGAATTTCAGGCATCTTACAAGAGAGCATAAAAAAGACAAGATAGCATAAATTAAAAACAAAATTTCTAAAAAAAAAGAGAGAGAGAGACAGAGAGAGGGAGACACACACACAGAGAGAGAGAGAGAGAGAGAGAGAGAGAAGAATGGTACAGTCAGACATTGACAACCTGGCCCAGGGTAGTGAACATTTTTCAATGAATATTTGAATTGATTGAAATTTTCCTCTGAGCTTTCTGGAAGCCCATGTGATTGCAGAAATTGTGTCTGTTATGCAGTTCTTAATTCCCATGAAACAAAAATAAATGTAACCTCTCGGGGGTAGCTTTTCTGGATTTCCTAGCCAGGGGGACACATTATCATCATTTCAATATCTGTATAAATCATATTAGCATATTAAGGACCTTCAACCTCGAAGATGTCATTCTGTAGGTCCAGTCACCTTGAGACACTCCTCCAGGGTGCTCCTGGGCTAGCTCTGAGGCCATCCCCATAGGTCAGAAGACCAGGTATTCCCTTTCCGCAGTGGCATGTCCTCGGGTGTCACCATTCTGAGCCTTGAGACCCTAAGTGTCCCATGGTTCAGAGGAGAGAAGTTTCCTTCCCACTCAGACCCATGGGCCCACCTTCTGGGTTCCCATCTTATACCCCAAGGTCTGCCAGTTCTCATCAGCTGGGCTGCAGAATCACACCTCTTCACAGGGAAATCCAACCTCAGCCAGAGAGAGGGGATTTGACTGTCATCTCAACAGGACAGCTGTATCCAAGGGCAAAATTTCAACCTCAGCACAGCTCCCTAGAGCTGAGCGTCTGTTCAGTCTAAGTAACGTCCTCCTGTGTCCGCCTCGACTCTGCTTGGACTTCAGGGCTCCTTCAATCCCTGGGGAAGACTGGACCTGCTCCTCCCCTAAGCAGGCTGGTGGAATGACCCCAGGAGCATGATTCAAAGCAACATTTTGAGCTGAATTCCTATCAACGAAATGCTTTCAATCCATCAAAATGGATGTGGTGATTCCTGAATTATTTGATATATGTTCACTTCAGTATCCAGGAAATGCTAAGATAAATGTATACACAAGGAAAAGGCAGAGCAGTAGCGAGGCGCTCTTCCAGGTTTGTAGAACCAGCGAGCAGTGGTCTGCCGCTTTTGGATTCTGACTTGCTGACATATAAATTCTATCCCTCGACCTGGCATGTCTACCCTCGTGTGAGGCCGGAATGACTAAAAGAATAGGTGAATTTGTTTGACCAACATTCACTGAATCCATGGCATGTGTGAAGCCTAGTATCTGGCCCTCTGCTCTGTTCTTTAACTTTCATTAATGAATTTGTTAATTTTTCCAATAAAATCTTTATTCTTTGTTTCGAGCAGAGTGGAACTTCTTACCTGAATTTCTCTTCCAGGGATATTGCTTGATACGTGGTACCAAAGGACAGAGGCTCCGTGAATATAGACAGTGTGTCTATGTCCCTACCCCCGCGGCCATGGTACCATGCACTTTATGTATCAGTGCACATTTAATTAGCCTGGGTGATTCCTTCCAGAACCTCCCACACTGCTCCCAGCCCTGGGAATTATTGTGACTTGTTTTGTCTGGGCTGACTCTGTTGCCTGTACTTAGGGACCTCTGTCTTTGATTTCCCTCCAGGTAAAGCATCTGCCACTGTGTCACGGGGGTTGATGGTGGCCCTTGTTGGAGCCTGGCACTTACATGCTCTCAGGTGGGGTTATTATCTTGGTTTCCCAGGGCCAGAGAGTGAGTCTCAGAGAGAGGACCGATCCCTGAAGGCCTGAAAGTGGATGCACAGGGATGTGTTTGGAGGTGTACGGTGGAGACAGCGTAAATCTGCAGGGTAGCTGGAAATGAATACAAATCAACCCTCATTTGTATTCATTTATTCCACAAGCAAGCAGGCTGGGGAGACTGCACAGGAGAGCACAGTCCTGATCAGGGGAGAGGAAGCCTGCATTCTGGTCTTGGCCATGTCGCTAACTTGTAAGGCGACTTTGGGCCCATTATTTGCTGAGCCTCAGCATCTCTGTCCTGCAGCTCATTAGTGACTGCCTATCTATGGAACAGTGGTCTTCTCCAGGCCTATTCTTCAACCCCAGGCCCACCAATTGCTAGTTATGAAACATTAAACCCGTTATTTAAACCTCCAAGCCTCAGTCTCCTCATCTGAACAATGGGAATGAGGATCATACCATTGAACCCCCATCCCTGCAGGTTCTGAACCATGGACTCCACCAACTACAGATTAAAGATGATAAAATAAAGCTGCATGCTCACAGAGCCTGCTCAGACTTTAATCTTGTCACTATTTTCTAAAACAACAACAACAAACAAACTGTACAACAACTATTTACATAAAATTTACCTTGCATTAGGTATTAAAAGCAACCTATAGATGATTTGAAGTAGATGGGAGAATGTGATTGGGTTCTATCAAACACTACATCAGTTTACATAGGGGACTTGAACATCCATAGATTTTGGTACCCTTGGGGGTCCTAGAACCAATCCCCTGTAGATGGTGAGATACAACTGTGTCTAACTCAGGGCGCCATTGTGGAGACGGAATGAACTAAAGCAGAGAAACCATTTAATACAGAACAAAGTAAGACATTACCTGTCCTCATCGATATTATTCTCTCACGGGATTGTTTGTAAATAACATTTGAGTCTTTGAGCACATTCCCATTTGATACAACCCCATGAAGTAATTGTAATTATATACAAATAATAAAAAATACATTATGGATTTAAAGGATCATTGGTATTGAATACCCAGCAATATTCTAAGAGAATAGAAACATACATCTTTGGACTAATAAGACTTTGAAGATGGTCTGAGTTTGTTTTCTCATTTTGTAGGTGCAAACACTGAAGCATAAGGAGGCAGAGTTACTTGCCAATAACCAGAGATACTGAGAGATAGCCTGGAACTAGAGATCAGATCTCCTGAGTCATAATATGGTTTTATTTCCATCTGTTGCAGTTTATATATGAAGTGCCCAAACGAGGAGAGACTGAATAAATTGGCCACAGCCCTAGAGGTAAGGAGCTATAGATCCAGGACTCATATTTATAATAACTCACATTTACGGCATGCTTTGCAGATGCCAAGCACCGTGCTCTAACCATCTAATCATCCCAACAACCCTGGGAGTTACCTTTTCAGATGTGGAGCCAGAGACAGAGAAGTCCAACAAATTATTCAAGGGTGCACAGGAGACACCATGATTAAGGCACAGACCCTCTGGAATCAGAGTCTGCAGACTTTGCTACTCCATATGCACTTGGTCTCTCAGTTGGATGCTCTTATTTCTTTTCTTTTCCCCCTTAGGCTCTGATGAATTTGAGCTCCATCTAGAGATGGAGTCTTTGGAAAAGTAATTAGGGGTAGATGAGATCATGGGACTAGTGCCCTTATAAGGGTAGGAAGAAAAGATGCCACTGGAGAAGTGTCTCTCTCTCTCTCTCTCTCTCTCTCTCTCTCTCCAAACACACACTGAAGAAAGTCCATATAAGCACACAGTAAAAAAGTAGCCATCTCCAAGCCAGGAAGAGAGCCCTTACCAGGAACCAAATGGTTCCGCCACTTCATCTTGGTCTTCCTAGCTTCCAAGTTGTGAGAAAATACATTTCTGTTGTTTAAGCCACCCAGTCGAAGGTAATTTATTATGGCAACTCAAGTCAACTAAGACAGTGGTTATGCAAATTAAATGGCATGATCCACGTTCCCATGCTGAGTGCTTGGTGTGTGTGTGTCAACAGGTAAGCTATGTGAAATCTGCACATATGCCATCTAGGAGCTTTAGGTACATGAGATATAAAACTCGGGGTGCCTTTGGCTGAGCTCATGTTAGTCCAGTACAGCATGAGGCTGAGTCCCAGCACCTGGAGGATAGACCCTTGGGGCACCTGGGCTCAGTTGGTGTTCCGCTGGGGATGGAGACTGCCTTGCCCTTCACCTCTGCATCCCGGGAATATTGCTGCTGGGCTTCCCTGAAGCAATAGGCAGGCTCCGTTGATGATGGGTGTCCACCGGCTTACTGGACATTCCAGCTGTCTGGGAAACATGGGAGTGGAGCTGGCGCCTTTGTCTGATCAACATTCAGGGGCTGTGGCGAGGGCCTCAGCCGGAAAGCCTGGGCACACGGGGAGCTTGAGAAATTAATTGCACTGTTAAAAGAGATGTGACTTTATTTGTTCTGCAACTAGCTATATGAAATAATAGCAGGGACATTTAATGAGCACTTACGATGCTCCAGGCACAAGAGCAAGTGATTTACATAACTCATCTTTTTTAATCCTTGCAACACAAAGGGGTAGGTTGTGTTATCCACAGTTCACACAGAAGGGAATTAGGCCCCAAGATGAGAAATCACTCATCCAAGGTCACAAAGCTCTAGGGTGGCAGAGCCAGAAATCAAACTCAGGATTTGTGACAGCACCAGCGACCCTGCCCTCTGTGAAACCCAGCTTTGCCTACAAAACAGAAGGAGAAATCTTATAGTAAACATGCTGGAATGAAAGACATACACGTACCGTAGTGAGTTCTCTGGCAGGGGATTAACTAAATGATCAGTGTGTCCTGCCTTGAAGAAGGGAAATGGAATGGAGAAAGCTGGAGTCCAAAAGCAAGGAATAGTGCAACGGAGCTTTGGAGTTTGCCGAGTGAACCTGGCCAAGTCAATTTCCTTGTTGGGCTAGAGAGCAGCGGCCCAGCTGGAAAGTGGGCACAGCACAAGATCCTTTTTTGGGAAACCAGATCCACTAACTGAGCCAGGCTTTGTCCCCAAGAAGGAAATTGCCACAAAACAAGAGGCAGGAAGGTCCTTTTTTTAATGCAAGAATGATTCCAGGGCTGTGTGGGAATGCTGTGCCAGGAGAGAACACAATTAGCAAATCCTGACTCTGGTGTCTGCCACTCTCCTGGGCAACGTCTGTGTTGGAGCCAACATCTGCTGTGTACCTTGCCCAGCCATGGCGGAGGCGATGCCAGCCCTGCTGCCCACATGTCTCATGCCAAGAGCAGTTGGCAGGGCCCTGCTGTCCCCCTGAGGGCTGTGTGGCCTGACCATATTGACGAAGGGACAGTCGAAAAGCCCCCGGGTGGTCCCCCCATCAATGCTGATGTTGCCAAGAGAACTGCTGCCTGTAAACACTGACTGCAGACCCCAGGACAAGATAAGCACAATAAATAAGATTGAAGTGGACACCAAGCGTATTAGAATGTCTGTGCAGCAAGGTGCCTGCAGAATCTGTTTGTTCGACAGAACTAATAATATTAGCTACCACCGAGTGAGCAGGGCCTCGGCGCCAGCTCCTCTTCTAGGGCTTTGTGTATTTTATGGTGATGGATCCTTGCAACACAGAGGGAAGACGGTCCCGTATTGCACGCTCTGCTTTACAGATGGTGAAATTGAAGCTTAAAGGGTCAAATGACTCCATGGAGTGTTTTACATCACTCACACGCGCCAAGGCCGGGTAGCATTCGACGGACTCCCAACCCTTCACACTCCAAACTGCCTTCCCCACCACTTCCTTTCTTTTTCAATAGAACACAAAAGCATGTACCCACTTATTTCACATATTTTTATAACTCTCTATATTCATGCTTACCGCATCATAGTTTGCTGGGGACGATGAACCGAGATTGTAACTCTGGTTGAAGCAGTGGTTCTTGGGTAAAGGAAGGTTTGGAATTTGAAGCCAGAATCTGAGTGTCCTTTTTCTCTCTGGGTGTTCACCTACCCCCAAAGCCAGAGGGCTGGATGACAGAAGAAAGGAGATTCCTTCCACCTCCCAAATGCTGTAATTGCTCAGAAAAACTGCACCTCCGGTGAGCTGAAGGCAGATCAAGGGCAATGAGTCCTGAGGCCCAGAGATGGCGCATCAGTGTTGGGTGAGTCCCTCTCCCTTCTCCTTCAAAACGGCATCTTTCTCCAATGGCATCTGTGCACACCGTCTGAAAAAGTGGACTTCCAATTCATGTCTGGTCACGGTCTGGGTATGATATGTCCCCAGGGCAGCTGAGTTCAGGGCTGTGAGTTTGGGAAACGATGGGGTCGGGAGGGATCTGAACCATCCACGGATTCAACCACTGAGCGATTCAGACCTGGAGGCACCAGCGGGAGGTGGTGGGAACCACAGGAAGTCGGTCACTGGGGCACACCCCAGGAGCACGTGCCTCGTCCGGTCCCCTTCCTCTCTCTGATCCCTGGCAGCTTTCTTCTGGTCCCCACCCTTCCGCCATCATGCTCCACCTCGTCTCAAGCCCAAAGTCTTGGAGCCAACTGACTCTAGCCGTCCCTCAGCTCTCCACCTGTGCTGTCCTGCAGCCTAAGGTTGAGGACTCCCTGGCAACCCCACCTGGCTGGCTGCAGGAGCAAAGTCAAGAGCTCCAGCGGGGAGTGGTGGTGGCAGGACGGAGCCAGGAGATGATGGCAATGAAGGAGTTACGGGTTGGAGTTGGGAGTCGGGAGTGGAGGGAAGAGGAGAGGTTTGGGAATACCTGTGAGTGCGAGATTTTGGAAGAGGAACACAAACCTCAGACAGAGCATCAGGAATTCCTGGAGTAGCTGTCTTCATGTCCTTTTAAGTAAATAAGACGCTGGGAAAATCCAGCTGCCATCAATCTTGGCAATGAGACTTGTGTTTGACTGGCTCTGTGCAGGGACAGGGCCACGGTTTACAGAAACACTAGTCCCCACGGCACATGCTGCCAACGGTGATTCCCACCAGACTCTGACCCACCTGCCTCCTAGCCGTGCCTGAGTTTCCCCGGTGGCTGGGTTCCCTTCATGCCAGGTTGGCTTTTGCTCCGACTTGTTCTTCACCTTCCTGAAGCCTCCCCAGCCATGAGAGCCAAGGACACCTCAGCGCTCACTCTCCTGCCTGCAGGATAGATACGGACGGGCAGGGGATCAATGCTGGAGACTTCTAACTGCATCGATCTGTTTATCCGTTGGTCTTCTCCACCACACGGTGTGCTCTGAGAGGGCTGAAAACGTCATCATAACACTTGGTAAATGTTTGTCGAATTAAGGAAGGTAAGAACTTTTAGGACACCTAGTGCAGAGTTTTGCACACGATAAATAATAAATAATACCTCGCGCCTAGGAAGAGTTTACTATGTGTCAGTGTTTCCCAGGGCTTTCAATGGCTTGTCGGATCGAATCCATTGAAAAACGTCATGAATAACCTTGTCAGGTAGGTACGTGACGATCCCCATCTTACTCAGGAGAAGAATGAAACCTAAGAGGGAAAAATGCCGGGGGCTCAAGTCCCCAGACTAGTAAGTGGCCGAATCAGGGATCTGAACAAAACTGAGCTCATGCATTCAACCACAATATGACATTGTATCAGGAAAAAAAGAAGGGAAGGGGGAGCAAATTATATATAATTTGGGGCAAACACCACCAAGGTGTTATAGTGAACTAACATGCCTACATTCTAAATCAGAGCCCTTCTCCTTAGTACCTCTTGGTGACTATTGATTATACATCCTATGATCATTGTACATAATTGATTATTGTTCCTTTCTTAAGGGGCCACCGAAGGAGGCTTGGGGTCCATTCAAGTAATAAATCACGATTCCTGCTCCCTCTCCTTAACAGTGGCTGCAGACACAAAGGGCATGTTTACTTGAATTTCTTAAGTTAAGAATAAGCAACTCATTGACATTTCTGTGCAGGAAGACAAGACCCCTTCTTCAGAGATATTGAAAGTCACTGGGATCCAAGAAAACTCCATTTTTTTTTTTGAGTAAAAGAATGTCATACAATGGGGTGGGAATGGACTTTGAAGCTACAAAATCTTCCCTTCCCTTCTCCTTGCTGACACATCCTAAGTGGGGAAGTCAACTGACTTTTCTGAGCTCCTCTTTCTTGCAATAAAATGAGGAGAATAGCACCTACTTCACCAAGCAATTGGTTGAGCAAGTGAAGTAGGACCAGGCTGGTGAAGAAGGGAACACAGTGCCCAGCTTGTCGTGAACAGGAGACAGGACTTCGACAGTCCTGGTTCTAAAACCAGGAGCCTGATTTCTGAGTGTGTGTATGTGTGTGTGTGCTCATGAAGGTCAGCCATTTCTAATAGAGCCCAGAAAAGGTTCAGATCTGGGAAGGGTCTCCTTTGAAGAGAGGTGATTATTCTATTGCATGAGTTCAGGGAGTTTGGACTCACTAAACATCATACTTTAGATACATCTCAGACATCTCTGTGTCCTCTAAGGAGCTGTCTGCACAACACCTCGACAACGACTTGGATGATGGATTCATAGTTTGAGAACTTGGATGGAACCCAGGTGGTGGGGTGCTGAATACCGTGGACTGGCTCCCTGCTGTGAATCTGCTGGCCACCTTCTTCGAGTATTTTTCCTTTGATGTTGCACCCACTGGGAAACTAAGAACAGTATATCCTAGACTTTCCGGCAGCTAAGGATTTGGAAGTGATTTGGGTATTTCAATCAGACTTGGAAAGACTTGAACTAGATCTATGTTAAACAGGGAAGGTAATAAGACAGGAGGTATTCTCTTGCTGCATGTGGCCTTGAAGCCTCAGCACAGCTCGGAACCAAGAGTTTTGGCAGTGACTTCCTGGCCACCAGCATCCATCTTGTGGGAGGAGTGATAATTCCCCTGGTGACCAGTTCTGCCATATTATTCTAGAAATCACTCTTGGAGGCAAAGTTAATAGCCTGCTCTTTCCATATTCCATGTATTATTGACTCTCTCAAAAACTGTTACAGGAGTAGCCTCAGCTACACTAAACCCTGATGGATACAATATTTGGTTCCAGAAATTGTTACAGAATTAAACTCTCAAGGATGGAATCTGGGGTAGGTTATAGGATGTGACTGGGTTGCAGGCAGCAAAGCCTCTGAAATCTAGAAATCTAGTTTGAGTCAGCTTTTTCACCACTGTGACTAAAAGACCTAATCAGAACAATTACAGAGGAGGAAACTCTACTTCAGGGCTCATAGTTTCAGAGGTCTCAGCCCCTAGACAACCAGCTGTATTTCTCAGAGCTCAAGGTGAGGAAAAACATCATGGTGGAAGAGGGTGGTGGAGGGAAACAACTCACATGATGATCAGAAGCAGAGAGAGAGAGAGATTCTGTGGGCCAGATACAAATATATACCCCATAGCCACACCCCCAGTCACCCTCCTCCTCCAGCCACACTCCACCTGCCTTCAGTTACCACTCAATTAATCCCACCAGGTGAGTAATTCGCTGAATTAAGGCTTTTGTAATCCAACCATTCCTCCTCTAAACCTTGCACTGTCTCACACGTGAGCTTTGGGGGGACACTTCACATCCAAACCGAAACAAGGAGCCTAGAGTCTCCAAGGGCAAAGCAGTCCTGGAAGCCCACACGTGGTCATCTAGAAAGAGGCGTCTTTGGGAGGAGTGGCTTGGCAGATGGTGAGTTTCTCCTTTGTCCCGTCAGCCTCTGGTACATGACTTCTGAGCAAGGTAGAGTGAGCCGAGATGGCGGAAGGACCAGTGGGTCCCCGACCTCGGTCTTACCTTCTTTCCTCAACAGGGCGACTGCGTTGAAGAGTCACATTCTCTCCCCTTAATGGTATTTGACATTTGTCTGAAATTGGTGAAGGCTCCATGATTCTGCCAAATGGAATCATTATAGTTTGGGATAAGTGACCATGGATGTGCTTCCATATGCAAGGGAGTGAAAATAATTCTCTACAAGGACAAAAACTCATTTTGGGGGAAATAACACTGTCTTTGCGGTCTTTTATGGAGATGGTGACAAGATCCGGTCCAACTTAGAGAAATGCCCATCTATGTATGAAAGAAGAAATGACAGACTCACAGGAGATCCCCTTTCACTTTTTACCATCTGGGGGGTGGGGGAGAACAATGCCTGCCATTTCCACTTGGTCCCTTCTACGCTGCTCCCCAGCCCCACCCATGGGAAGATTTGAACTGGTCCAGCCCACTTACTGGCTCTGGGCAAAACAGGATGCTTACTGTGGATGAAGGGCCCCCAGAAGCCCTTCCCCACAATTTGGAACTGTGTTTGCTGAAAGACGACGTACCCATGTTCCCTATTCCTTGTGCCAGATCATATTGTCTACACAAGAACAAATTGAATCTCTGCCACGCAGTCATTGCCAGGCGCCCCCAAAGTTGATGCGTTTGACTATCTAGTACAGATAAAGTTCCTCCAAGGACCAACTCTCAGCATATTTGGCAAAATTAATTTTATATTCTTACTTACAAGTTTTTCCCCCCTGCATTATTTATTTTTTTAAAAAGCGCTGTAACCATTTTTCTTTTGATAAGACTTGGGCAGCCCCAGCTCGGTCTTTCCTTGGGGTCTCCACAGAGCAGAGGAACCAGTTTTATGTCCCCACCTCGCAGCCACAGACCACTCTGAGATCAAGGCTTCTTGAACGGGGGAGAGGAAAGGGCGGCTGCCTATGTAAATCCTCCTGGCAGACACCTTTCTTGTCTGTTCTTGTCGTGGGGAGGCTCAATGAAGAGCTGAACTCTAACCCCAGAGCCCAGAAGGCTTTAAGCAGGGCTCTGCAAGGTGTTCATGGGGAGAATGCTGAAGGCCAGAGAGGGGACTTAAAAAGGAATATCAGAGAAAAGGGATCGACTGGCCTGTGTTCTCATTTCAAAGGATGGAATGGAAGCCCTGCGCCGGACGGAAAAGAATGTGTGTCCAGCAAAATTGACTCTGGAATGAATGGGGGCTTGGGGGTCAAGAACGTGGCTGTACCCTTCAGGGAAAGTTGACTACGGACCCAGAAAACATCAGTCACCAAGGCTCGGTGGCACTGACTTCAGGAGCCAGGGGTACCCGAGCCAGGCAGAAGGAGACAGCAGTGAGTTCCAAGAAACCACCAAGAGGCATCTGGGCATCCGGGGTCCGAGGTCTGTCTCCCAGATGAGGGTCTTCCTTTTCTGGTCTCGATTTGTCTTGTTCTGTCTTCTTTCAGGGACCCTGTTGGTACTAGAACTTGATCCTCAGCCGGCCAGTGAGCTTTGGGGAACCCGCCTGTCTGTCTTGTCATTGTCACTCTGTCCACATGACTGTGTCTTGTATTTGTCTAAGGCCTGTATTGCTGGTAGTTGGCCTAGGAGCTCAGTGGTCGCCCTGCACTGCCCCAGCTGGTTGGAATCGTATTGCTCCTACTTGAACAACCCCAAGAATCACTCTTCCTGAGATTTCGGCTGGGGAACCACACTTCCTAGAGTCTACCTCTTGATGGCAATGTTAGCTCCCATGAAACTTGACCTTCACTTTGAATGTGCTGCCGCTGACCCCGAGGCTGACTTGCTCTCAGCTCCCTGAATTCATGCCTCTTAGACCTCCTGGAGTGTTCTGTGCCACCTCCCACCTGGCTACCTCTCACCTTGCTTCAGATACAGTCAACCGAGACAGAACGACCCCGAGTCCTCATTCCCGCCACCTGCGTTTGAATCTTCTGCTTCCCTCCCCTGACTTCTACTGCAGCCCTCGTATTCGGTCAGCGTTGTGCTGCTGTAAACGGGAGACCCAACGAGAGCAGATTAAAGGAGGAAAAGGGTTTTTTTGGCTCCTGGTTTCAGAGGTTCAGTCCATGGTCAGCCAGATCCATTGCTTTGGCCCTGAGATGAGTCCCAACACCATGGAGGGAGGGTGTGGCTGAGGAAAGCAGCCCAGGAACTGATACCCAGGAAAGAGGAGGGAAGGAGTGAGAGAGAAGGAGAAATGGAGGAAGGGGCCACAGGAGGATGCTCCCTTCCAGGGCGTGCCCCATGAGTCACCTCCTGTAGACGCGCTCCACCGGCCTACAGTTACCACCAGCCCAGTCAAACTAGGATGGACTGATTAGGTCACAGCTCTCACAGTTCAACCATTTCACCTCTGAACATTCCTGCAGAAACACAGGAGATTTGGGGGGCACCTCGCCTCCAGACCATAGCACCAGTCATAACACTATTCACCCATTCATTTGCTTTCCCCCTCGATAGACTTTGAGCTTCTTGGAAGGTTGGGGCGCAGCTATTTTGGTTATGGGTGTGTCCTGAGTACATGGGAGGCACTAAAAATACGTGTTGAATAAGTAATTTTAGGCAAAGCTCCCTGTTGGTGAATGAAAGCTTTGGAATCACACCCTACAACTGTGTGCTCACTGATCAAGGGGTTAGATTATGACAGAAAGAAAAATGGAAGAAGAAACAGAGGGAGAGAGAAAAGGACAAAGGAATTTGGAAAGAGAGGCTCAGGAGAAAAAAAAATCACAGGTGCACAAGTTTGGAAGCAGATTCTTCCTTCTTCGCCGAAATAAGAATGGAGTGGGCAGGAGGAATCTCAGGGGAGGGCTTATGCTCAGAGTTACAGCATCTGGGCCACTTGCCTCTGCCCGGGGCTATTAGAAGCTGTGGATTTTCTTTGAGTGAGGGGGTGTTAGGGTTTGGATTTGAACTAAACCCACAAACTTCCTGTTTTGAAACTTCATGCAGCCAGTCCAGAGGTGAGGATTCTAGGCAGTGATTAGAGGTCTGACCTCATTAGTGGATTAATCCACTTGCTGGATTCATCGACTGATAAATGAGTGAATCACTGGATGGTAACTATAGGTAGAAGGGGTGTGGCTGGAGGAGGTAGGTCACTGGGGTCATGGCCTTGGGCTACATCTGTCCTTGGCCCCCTCCTCTCTCCCTCTTTCTCTCTCTGCTTCCTGGCTGCCCTGAGCTGAGCAGCTTCCCTCCTCCCTGCACTTCCTCCATGATGTTCTGCCTGTCTCAGGCCCAGAGCAGTCAGAGTCGGCAGACCATGAACTGAGACCTCCGACACCAAGAGCCCCAAATAAACTTTTCCTCCTCTGAGTTATTTGTGTCAGGTATTTTGGTCACAGAAACAAAAAGCTGACGAATGTAGGAGGTGCTGGCCCCTTTCAATGGACCATGACCTTCCTGAATCAGCAAGACACAGGGGCGGAGTGTGTTCTCTTGAGTCTACTGCCTCCATTTCTTAGGGAGGATGTCATTCATCAAATATTCCCTGGTGCTGGGAGTTGGATTCTGAAGAGGAATTAATACACGGTCCCTTCCGTTGAGGAGCTCAGATTCTGCTCAGAGAAGTGGACCTGGAAATAATCGGTCTTTCCAGACTATCTAGTGTTGCCAAAGTAACGGCAATAGCAACCCGAGATGGGGACGTGCTGTATGAGAATGTGAAACAGATCAGAATCTCACTGACAACCGAAGGAAAGAAAATTCAGACAGGGGCAGGTGAGGCAAGAGGGCAAGGCCCTGTGAAGCCCAGTGGTGTTTGCCAGTTACGTGGAGGAGTTCTAGGTGGTTGGAGTAGAGGGTGCGGGAATCGGGGGCCAGAGTGGCTCACTGGGTACCGGGGTTCCTCTTGTGAAGAGCCCGGGGTTCCATGCTAAGGAAGGGGAGCCTCTAAGGAACTCTAAGCAGGGGCAAACCTGCTGCAGGGCCGATCCTGGCCAGCTGCCTGTGGCCACACGGCCTCTCGGGAAGCCGGGGCTCTACCCTGACTTGCTGTGTCTGACTTCATTAGCAGAAGGGCAGAGGGCAGTGGCCGCCCCAGGCTGTCTGCTCCAAAATATCTAAAACATACACCAACTGGCCCTTTAGAGAAGATTGGCAGACCCTCGTCCTAAGGAAGAGAAACACGGCCGGACTGATATTTAGAGATCCCTCCAGCGACGGTGGGAGGCTGTGCAGGAACCCTCATTTGGAACAACAACAAGAAAGGTGTTTCTGAGAGACTCAAAATCTCCAGGCTGCTTTATCAAAGACTCCAAATCCCTCCGTCCCAAATGGATGGCAGCACTTCTCTGGTTTCCTTGAACGTTGCCTCCCCACCCCAACCTGAGATTTATGTTTCTGTCTCTGAGCCAAAGTGGCGAGGGATTTTATAGCAAGGACTTTTAGAATCTTATCTTTTCATTTTGTTGTCTGGTACCCATGGCTTAAAGTGAATTTAAAAAAAAAATGTTGAATGAGTATTCAACTGACAAAGAGAGCCACCGTCCCCTCACTCCAGCCCTCCCAGTGCCCACCTATAGATTGGAAGGTGGCGGGTGGGGGGGGGAGCGGACAGCTATGGGGCTCTAGGGATAACTCTGACTTGAGGTCCAATTTTTATTTATTTACTTATTCATTGATACCAGGGTTTGAACTCAAGGTTGCTGTACCACTGAGCCACATCCCCAGCCCTTTTTAAAATATTTTACTTAGAGACAGGGTCTCACTGAGATGCTTAGGGCCTTGCTAAGTTGCTGAGGAGGCTGGCTTTGAACTCGCGATCCTCCTGCCTCAGCCTCCAGAGCTGTTGGGATTATAGGTGTACCCACTGTGCCTGGCCAAGGCTAGTTTTTACATAGGTGAGACTTTTTTTTTTTTTTTGCCTCCAGGTGTCTTGAGAAGATCTGTTTTAAGCTCTTTTCCAGGCTGCATCCCGGGCCCCCTGGTTGACCTCTTTCCTTGGCTGATAACCTGGAGAGAAGAAAGCAAGGTGAGGGTTGGGTTTGCTCCTGGCCACCAGGAGCTTGTTAGGAGGCTAATGGGCATTTGCAAATGAAGATTAAGGACCGCAAACAACTCAGCAAGTGTTAACTGCAGAGCTAGCTTCATCTTCATGAAATCTGCAACATTTATTTATATAAGTCATAACGACTCTTGCCTGCTTCCCGTGTAATTGGCTGGGATGGGTTTGGATAGACAGAGCCAGCCGCTCTGCCGCTGCCTCGGCCCCATTTTGAAGAGCCCCTGGGCAGCCCATGCCATGCCTCCCGCTGCCCCGTGGTCCTCCGATGGACACCTCAAGAGGACTGTGGGTCTGAGGACGGCTATGGTGCTGCCCTTAGCAACCACTGTCCCCCACCTGGTAGCAGCTCTCCACTGAGGTCCCTGGGGATGCCAGGGTCTGCAGAATGGAGTTGTCTTGCATTCACTGGGTCCCTGTGAACAGCTGCCAATCCCAGGACGAAGCAAAAGCAGAGCACCGAGGCGTCCCCTCTCCTCCTCCCTCCGGCTCCCTCCCTCGCAGCCCCCTCCTGGGCCTCCCGTAGTCTTCCTTCTCCCGTCTTTAATTCAGTCATTTTCCAAACGCGTTCTGAGAATGACTTGCTTCAAAGTCAACTGAACTGTTTGTCTGAGGACGCGCCAGGTCCCTTGGGAGGAAGCCCGAGGGCCACATGCTCCCCAGACTTCCAGGGTGATTCCTGCTCTCACTCACGTTGCAGAAGGGCAGAGCTTCCTTCGGGGAGGACTTGCATCTTGGTCAGGGTCGGATCTGCCCTGTTTTTAATCAGTCTGATGCCAAAGGCTCCTTCCTTTGCCTTCTTATTTCCTTTCATCCATGACTGAGTTTATCCTGCTCCTTTCTGATTTTTGTATTTTATTCTTTTAACTTTGTTTTCTTTTTCTTTTATGGCCCTGGGGGAGGAACTCTGGGCCTCGTGCGTGACAGGCAAGTGCTCTACCTCTGAGCTTCATCCCAGACCTTTTTCTTTTCTAAAAAATTTTTACTTTGAAACAGGGTCTCGCTAAGTTGCCCGGGAGGGCCTCAAATGTGCCATCCTCCTGCCTCAGTCTCCCAAGTCGCTGGGATTACAGGTGCCTGGCTATTGGCTAGCATTCTGTTGTTTGTGTCTCTATCCTGTGAGAATGTAAACTTTAGGAGGCCAGGAGTCTTGCTTGCTCTCTCCTTTCTGGATCCTAGGAGGCTGGCCCAGTGCCTGACATGCTGTAGGTACTCAGCAATCATTTGTTCATTCAATGAATGGATGAAGGAAGGAGCATTGCTGTATTCAAGGAAGGTGGTAGATGTTGAGAGAAATCAAGTCACACACACCGTCTTGTGCAAACGGCCTGGGGCCACCAGATGAGAAGTTAAAGGCAGCAGTGCAAAGCCTCCCCCTGGTATTTGGGGGTCTCCACCACGTGTCCTAATCTACCTTTTTTTGACCCCATCTCTCATTGGTCACCCTATGAGCACCCTGTACTTAGCTTCGCGGTTCCTGTTCCTGAGCCACAACTTCCATTTTCTTGCCTTTAAAATCTTTTCTAAACTGACTCCTTTACCAGAACTTCCTTCCTATTGTGGTACAATACTTCCATTCTTTTGCAAGTGCTGTCTCTACAGCTCAATCAATAAATACAGAATTATTTAGTGAGTGGCTTGTGGGTGCCTATCCTTGGGGCTAAAGAACTGGAAATACTTCTCTGTGTGACCTCAGGAAATAACGACTAACGACTGGTCTCAGTTGGCTCACTCAGGCCTGTCCAAGGTGTTCAACGGTTCAGACTCTTCCAGCTCTGACAGCAATCTGATGCTCCTCCTGGAACCGTGGGCATTGTGTTAGGCCAGAGGAGAGAGAGGAAACCTGGGCAGGCTCTCTGCATCTCCTCCTATGCCGCCCGGTAGAGAAACTCTATCTTTGATCGGCTCTTGTCTTCTTTCGCTTCAATGCCTCCCAGACCGCTGGGCAACATTTACCATTGGGCTGAAATCGATGCAGCCAATTTCTGAAAAACAAACAAACAGCCCCAGTGTCATGTCGCGGGTGATAATAGATTAGCAGCACCTTTGAATCAGAGGCGTCATTAAATACTGGGTTCCCTGCAGCACTCGCAGGAACAGAGCTTCCAACACCAATATCAGCCTGCCCCGAGCAGGCCACCCAAGGCTTGGTCTTCTCTCTGCAGGGAGAAAAATTTGTCCACCTGGGAAGCTGCAAAGGGGGCTGTGGTTACAGATGTACCACCCAAGCAGCACCTTGCCTGCCCAGGTGGGCACTATGCTGCAAACGACTTTATTCAGTTGTCCTTCTGCCCACAGTCTTTTAGCAAACACGAGAACTGTACAAGAAAAGACTTCTCAGGACCTGCCAGAAACAATGGCGAACATGGGTGTTGGGAACACAGGTACCTGAATTTGAATCTTGGGTCCTTTTTTTATAAGCTACAGGACATGGGTGGCATCACTAAACTTCTCGGTTTTCTCTTCTGTCCGAGGAGCTGTTGGAAGGAGCTTTAGATGACCCTGTGACGTGCCTGATGATGCACCAGGCTACTGTAGGTGGCTGACGAATCTCAATCTTTCCGATCATCACTGTAAGCCTACGAGGTCCTCTTCGAATCTGTAAATGTTCCATCAGCGTCTCCCAAATCCCATTTTCAGCCCAGGTGTCTGGTAGGAGGTTTGATGCTCTGTTTGCTTCCACAGGTCAAGTCCATCCCTCCTGCCCTTTGTCCTCTGACCCTCACCTTGAATATCCTTCTGATTTGTGCTTGTTGAGGTCATTTCCAGTCATTCAAGCTGTGTCCCCACTGCCCTCCCAACATGGAGAGTTACTTAAGAACCTGAGGATTGTGTCTGTTTCTGTCACCAAACCAAAGGCCTGGCTCTGAATAAGTGTTCTCATTTCCTGTGGCCCAGAGACTGGAAAGCCCCCAGGGGGAGAAGATGAGGCCCAGAGACAGCCAGAGACCCAGCAGCCCATGGCTGGATAGAGGTGGAGAGGGACACTCGGCCCCCTTATTCACAGAAATCCAATATATAACAATGGAGCTTCGGAGGAAAGAAATGACTTTTTATTCTCTGCCCCCAAAACGAATTCATTCGACAAATATTTATTGAACATCCATTTTGCATGAGACCCCGTGAGGCAGAAATGGAATGAACTTTGTTTTTGGTACAGGGGATTAAACCCAGGGGCACTTAACCTCTGAGCCACATCCCCAGCCCTTTTTTTAAAAAAAGATATTTTATTTAGAGACGGGGTCTCACTCCGTTGCTTGGGGCCTCTCTAAGTTACGGAGGCTGGCTTTGAACTCATGATCCTTCTGTCTCAGCCTCCCGAGCCGCTGGAGGAATGAACTTCTAAGCCAGCCTTTCTCAACTCATTCCAATGCCATCTGGAAAGAATGGGCGAGCCAGCCCTGAAATGGTAATCACCACAAAGTTGAAGACGTCTCCTTTGCCTTCAAAGAGACTATAGGCTGGCTGGAGAGACAAGATTTAAATCAAGGAGTAATGATCTATTTAAGATATTCACCATGTTATTCTGTCAAGTGAGTGCAAATATTGTGTCAGTTTGCTGTTTGCTTTTGAATTTGTTTATATGGATTCTGACATGGAGAAAATTTTAATTTGTATGTAGTCAAATCTATCAATCACTTTCTCTCCATCTCTCGGAGTATACGCGTATGAAGGCTTGGATGGTGTCTGTGTCGGCTGGGCATTTGTTGTTAACTGGTAATTTTTACGACTCAATGAAACTATATTGCACTTGTCTTAGGACAAGAAGTTATCATACATTTTTTTTTTCATTTTGCCAAGGAAATCATTACAAGATCAAACAAAACACACAGGAAATGAACAAAGAACTTAAGTATATGCAGAGCGAAATTGTGTTCTGAACCTGATGTCGAAGAAAGCAAGACACTGTGCGTGACTTCCTTTAAAAACTATTTCCATGAAAAATACCAAGCTAAAAAAAAAATAACCTCAGGTGTATTGGAAATTAATTTCTGTCAACTGGCTTCTTTCCTGACCATCTCAGTAAATAAGGTACAAAAACTGAGGAGTGTGTGAAGAGTGAGGAATGTTATTTTAAGAACGATGCCATCAGAGAACAGTTTGGGAAGAAAAAATAGTCCTGGACATTAACCTGTGAGTCACCCCCAGTGCTGTTGCGACCACTGGGACGCGTCTCACAGACCAGCAGGACAACGGTGCAGAGTTGATTCCCGTTTTTATAGGTGAGGAAACTGAGTCTCTGAGGTATCAAGTTTTTTTTTCCAAGACGTGTGACTGCTAAGTTGTACATTTGAAATTCAAACCCCAGACTTAAGAGCAAACGTAAATGGAGACCCTCTAGAAATTTCCGTACATGGATCCTGAGACCTCTGAAGATGCTGGGTGAGGGTTTGCTTCCTCTGAAAAGGATGAATGTTCAATAAATATTTCTGCATGGCACCCCCAGGTCTGGTCACCCATTCAGAGGCGCACTGCCCTTTTGTCACTCGGGAGGTGACAACGTGGTAGGGTGCTTGCCATCTCCTGCTTCGTGCCACTTTGTGCGCCAGGATGCTCACTCTGTCTTGTTTGTTGGTTTTCCCTTTAGAACTGAGACAGATGACGACTGTGATTGGATTTTCCCATCAGGAGCCACTTGCGTGTCTTGGGGCAGGGCGGCCAGCTGTAGCCTGCCCCGTGCTTCCTCCAGTTGCTGAGTGGGCCACCGCAGCGCTGGGACTCTGGTCACCCACCCAGTTGAAGACCCCCACCTTCAGGAGGCATCTGAGTGAGGACGTGCATTGAACACCTAGGTTTACTTCCATTCCCCTCCAGCCCCAATAAATCGATAGTACATTTTTTTTAAGCTTCAACCTATAAAGCAGGGGTGAGAGCACGGCATTGCCTCAAAAAGGCTCTGAACTTGGGCTCAGGTCCCAGCCAACATGGCGCTGGGTGTGGGCTGCAGACAGAGGAGTGGCAGAAGAGCAGTCTCCCCTGCAGTCATGACAGTGACAGCGCAGGGGAGACCTCGTGGTCATGGAACAGGAGACTAAGCAGAGGGTGGCCAAGGAACGTGGAGCTTGAGCGAGAATCTACATTGTGACCTTAAGTCTGTTAGGAGCTGACCCCGATGACCCTGGGAGAAAAGCTCTCCTCTACCTCCGAGCAGATGCATGATTACTGTCAGGAAACTGCACAGCCCGAGAGAAACAGTTAAGCACACGAGCATCAGGGGGCTCCATATGAGGGGGTCAAGGGGAGCCTTATGGTGGAGCTCCTCCATGCGTGAGCTTTGCTGATTCTGCAGTCTTTCCATCAGCCTCCCACTCTCACTAGGAATAGAGGGGCGGGTCACATCAGGCATTGGAGGAAAACACTGTTTTTATCAACAGAGATGGCATGGTTTGGCTATGAGGTGTCTCCCAAAAGCTTATGTGTGAGACAAATGCAAGAATTTTCAGAGGAGAAATGATTGGGTGATGGGAGCCTTAACACAATCAGTGGATCCACCCATGGATGGATTAACTAGGCAGGTAAACCGTGGCTGGAGGAAACAGGGACATGGCTTTGGGGGTTATGTTTTGCCCCTGGTGAGCACAGTTCTTCCCTCCACCATCTCCCCATCCTGGCTCCGATGCTCCACCATGATGTTCTGCCTTATCTCTTGTCCAGACTGTGGGGTCAGCTGGCCACAGACGGCACCTCTGCAGCCGTGACACCCTCTCCGTTGTTCTCGTCAGGTCTTTTGATCACAGCCACATAAAAGCCGAGTAAAACCAGGGATAAGAGAAAAGAGAAGAAAGGAAAAAGCAAAGGAAGAGAATGAGATGAAAACAGTCATTGGGAGAAAACGGAGACTCTGTCCAAAGAAGACGACCAACAGAAATTAATGCTCAGGCAGAGAGGGAAGGAAAGTGGGGCGCTCTCAAGAGGAGCACTCAGGGAAGCCGAGAAACCCTGAAAATGAAAACCTCGCTTGTAGAAATGAAATCCACAGCGAGCACGGAAGGCAGATCTGAGTTACTGTCTCAGAATGTCGATGAGAAAGAGAAATGGAAGCTGATAGAAGTTCTGGGAAGGGACAGTTTACAACAGAGAGGGAGAAATTGTCACAGAATAGAACAGGAAACTGTTCTGGCTAAGGGCATGAGTTTCCATCCAAAATGTCCCAGAGCGTAACATCCAATGGGATGAAGAAGACAAGCAGAAGGGGAAATAATTGGGAATTTCAGAACTTTGGAGACAAAAAGAAAATCCTGAATGTTGCTAGAGAAGAAAAAAATGATCATAGTCAAAACCCCAAGTATCAGAGGCGCATCAGACCCCAGGAGTAGAGCCAAGGAAGCTGAAATACAAAGTAGCCACCCCTGTAGGTCTGGAGGACAGTGACCTCCCACCTACAGGTCTATGTTCAGCCCAAGGAATAGGTGAAGTGTGAGCACCCCAGCAATCAGAGACAGACAGGCTTCTGAGAGGGTCACCTCCTCCGCAGCCTCTCAGGAAGGTGCTGGAGAAGAGCCCACTGAGGCAAGAGGGGAGTCAAGAAGGAGAAGACAAGAGCACTGAGGCAGCCCCCAGGGAAAGAGGAGGTGGCCGAGGGTCCTCTGGTGGTGGCGGCAGCTTTGAGGCTGAAAGGAGCAAGAGGGGAGCCCCTGTGGGAAAGGAGTCCCAAGACGATGACGCCAACAAAACCCAGACGTGTGTGGGTGCTGAGGGAGGTTTGCACACGGGGCATTTGTGATGGGATGTCGGGACATGAGGTAACAGAATGAAAGTGATGTGGATTTCCAGGGAGGGCGTTGGGTTTTAGAGGAGTAAGGAAAAAACCAGAGTCTATCCCAGGGTCAGCTGTGAATGCTCACGGGTCATGGTCATCCACGTGCTCCCCAACTCAGAAAAGTCCAACCTAGGACTTTTCTACTTTGCAATGGTGCTATGTGATAGGCAGGCACTGCAAAACATTCGTTGAATTTGATTTTCTTCCTGGGCTAGCAGTGCACCGTGTTCTCTCAAGGAGCTGGGGAGAACTGTTGACCTGCACTTGGAGTCTCAGGGGGGATACCCCACAATGGAAGGTCCACAGTGTGTTCAAACCTGGGGTGTGTGGTAAACTAGGTGTGTTCTATTTATTTCTAACTTATGATAGGCTTGTTGGGACATAACCCTGTTGAGAAGCATCTCTACCACCTTGGATAAATTCCTACCTTCTAATAGTGGATGTTGAGATGTGATGGCCCAAACCGGGAGGCTATAAGATCTCGAAATCTAGTATGTTATTTTGAAAACTGAAGGTTAGTGCCTAAAAAACCCACTACTAGAAGAGTTGAAATTAATTGTCTCTGGGAAGGGTAGGTAGGGCTGGTGGTGAGGGCAAGGGATGTATATGGATGGATGGCTGTTTTCATAATAAGTCTTATAGTGCTATTTGACTTCTCATATAATATTCATGTGTACCTATAATAGAAATTTAAATTATATATATGTTTTTAAGAGAACACCTGCAGGTAGAGAGCAGGGGACATGCAGGTTGAACCTGGACAATGCTCCACATTGTATGTTATAGGAAATAAAGGAAGAGTGAAGAGGGAATCCTCATACAAAGATCTTTTAAGGAGGGACCAGAATTTTATTCAGTTCGGAGTGGAGGTGGACCCAGTTTAGCAGATCCTAGAACCAGAGACTCAAAGCTGTGAAGTAAAAGCTCCCACGTTTAATTTGGTTCTCACGTGAATCCATTATCATTATGGAGAGACCCGGGTGATAATTTATCTTCATTTCACAAATGAGGAACCTGAAACTCACAGAGATTAAGTGACTTGGCGAAGGCACCTGACTTATAGGAAGCTGAGCTGAGGAGTCCAAGGCCAAGTTCAGCGTGCTGTCTAATTCTGCCTGTTGTTCCTAAGGGCTGAGCCTGGGCTGAAAGACGGATGATGATACAGATAACCAGCAGCCCGGGGGGTATATTTATCTCCACCTGTATTGACTAACTCTCCACATTCATTCAGATGGTTACTCAGTGCTCAGCCAGAGGGCACTACTCATTTCTCACCCTTCCAGGAGAAACTGAAGGAATTTCAGTTTCAGACAGTGGCTCCTGGAGCTCAGATAGATGCCTCCTCACACAGCCTGCCTCCCCTGCGCGGTCCTCCTGCCTTTCTGAGTCTGCCTGTTGCTCCCCTCTTCTGCTTTTGGCAGCATGCCAGCCTCACTGGGGGCTTCAAGGTGAGATCTGGCTGGTGGCCGTGTCCACCTTGTTCCAGTCTGTTTGAAACCGTCCTGGTTTTAGCGCTGACTATCCCCGCCTCTGGGAAGCCCCCCATCACAGGCAGAGCGGGCGCAAGGTCCCCGTGGGAAAGTGCTCCTTAGCCACCTTTGCGGATGAGTTGGTTCAACCCATGGGCTCTCGGAGGATCCAACAACCCGTGGATTGTTCTCCTGGAACTCTTCACTTGGCTGTGGCCACACGGGACTTGAGAAGTGGGGGACGTTGTGTGACAAGTGTTTCTAAATGAACCACAGGATCTTGGGTAACTCATTGCTTCTGTTGGGAGTAACAGTGCTTTCTAGGGCTGATACTATGGGCCACCTGTTTACTATGTAAGGGACTCTCTGATAACACCTTATATACATTACGATTTCTAGTTTGCTTTTCTGTCTTCCCTCACCAAAGAATAAAGTCCGTGAAGGCAAGAATTTTTTTCTGTTTTCCTCACTGTGGTATCGCACTGATTATATATATTCATTCAACTATATTCTAAATATTTATAAGGTATATAAATGAATAAGTGATTTTATTTAATCCTATACAAAACTGTAAGGTAGTTTTACAGTTGAAGATGATGATATTCAGAGGGCTTAAGTAACTTGATCATGGTCATGAATAAGTGGTGGACTCAGAAATCAAACTCGGGTTTGCCCCATGAGAAGGTAAGAGTCTTGGCTGCCCTCCTAAGTGAAGTAAGGGGTGGGCCACCCCAGGAGAGTACATGGCGCACAGTAGGGCGACAACTCTGGCTCCCTGGGCTCTCCTCCTCTTGCTCTTGGTTAGCAGTGCTGCAGCCGGCAGAGTCCCAGGGCATGTGAACCTCAAGCCCTGGAAACCCTCCCCCCGTCACGTGCAGGCCTGTTCTGTAGGGAGACAGGGCCAGTGGGTCGGCATTAATTGCTGGTGACGAGTGTGCACATCCGAACCAAGGAAGTGGCACTTTCCATCAGCGCCTGTCTCTTCATATCGTCCTGGGAGTAATCCGACCTGACACCCCATCACCGTCTGACAGGAGCGTAGCTGCCTAGAGACCCAAAAATAATAAACAGAGAAGCCCCGGCAGAGTGACAGCCCGAACATCTGTGTGTGACAAGTGTGAGTGGCCTGCACAGCCCAGGCTGGACGCACGCTGGTGGCCACTTGCCCCATTGTTGGCCTGGAGAGCCCAGGTCTGCTGGAGCCTGTTGAGGTGCGGGAAGGCTGCCTGCTCTCCAAGGTCTGATCCTGGCCATGGTCCCCAGTGGTCAGGCGCCGACACCAGGGACTTCCCTGTCACCTCTCAGAATTCCCCAGGGGCCCTCCTATTGCTGGGATCCTTGCAGCTGCTCATTATCCTTTACGCCACCCCCAGCATGCACCTGCCTGTGGACAGAGCCCTGTCTTTACAGCTCCCTTGTCCACCAGCTAAGATAAAATACAAAGAACCCACGTGTGAGGATTCAGAGCCATGGGAGGCTGCACAGGGCCACCAACTCAGAGCCTCCTACCGACTTTGTCCTGATGCCACCAGAGAGCTCTTCCTCTTGCTCTGCTCCACCTCCCGCTGACTGGCAAGATCCTCTCCTCTTCCCTCTTTCTTCACCCTTCACCCCTGCCCCCTGAAGTGACCCCTGACCTCCCTGTTCTTCTCTGGTAGGGCTCCTGAGCTCAGGATCTTCAGCAGCACCTGGATCAGGCTAAGCTGGAGAGCAGAGAGAAGAAAGAAGCGACCTGATGCCTTATTATTGATAGCAAGGACCTCACTGTGCTTTGAGACACGTCCCTTTTTCTCCTCACACCTGTAGCAGGTGGCAAGGCTGCTGCTCTTCCACCCCATGGCTCTGCAGGGGACCGCTGCTGAGGGTACACTGGCCGAGGACTATCATCTCTCCCGTGGTCTCTAGCCCAACATTCACTCTCTGTACTCAGCTAAGCACAGAGCAGGAGAACCAGAGTAGGGTGTCAGCCATTGATGCTAATTACGGCAGGTGTAAGACCCTAACCCTTCAAAAGGGGCCATGCCATGGTGGACTGGGCTTGTCAGAGCTCTCTCTGAACCAGCGCCACCTGCAGGCGACGGTCACGGATGTTTTTCGCGCTCCGGCTGGCCCTGACCCCTGACCCCTGATGTACCGGTGGACCCAGGCCCACCTTTCCTCCTGATAAAGGTGGCTGTCTGCCCGTTGGCGGACCCTGTGCTGCTTTCCCAACGCTCCTTCCACTTTCTTCCCGTCACCGTGAAGATAAATACCACGTGGTTTATTTGTGTCGTGACTGTCCCAGGGTTAGAAGGGGCAGTTTGTCCATTTCTAAGAGTCCCCAGCATTTCTTTTTTCCTTCTTATCCTCATCCCTCCCTCAGGAGAATTTTATCTATTCTCCCTCAACCCTTCTCTCTTTTCCCCATTCTTTTGGGGAGTTTTGTCGGCCCTTGAGGTGCCCAAACAGACTGTGCAGAACTGGAAGCTGAGTGTGCAGAGAGGCCTGGAGGGACAAGGGAGGGAGACGCTCCCTGTGGACCCCCAGTTCCCAGGCCTCCTGAGATGCCAGGAGAAATGCTGGACAGGAAACGCCGTCTCCACCATGAAGAGTTTCAGGGGTGGGGAGGAGAGCTGAGAGGAGTGTGAATTTGGAGGATTAAGGGCAGGAAGATCTACAGCTGTTCTACCAGTACGGCAGCCACTGGGCACATCCAGCAGTAAAATATGAACTTAGGTAAAATTTAAAATAACCCCCAGACTTTATAACCTCAGTTGCACTAGCCAAAGTTCAAGCGCTCAACAGTCAGGTGTGGGTGGTAGCTACTGTAGGGGACCACGTGGATAGAGAGCATTTCCATCATCACCCAGAGTCCTTTGGACAGGGCTGCTTTTGAGCTACTGTAGGAGATTTGTATATATAAGGCACAGAAGACTGGGAGCTTTTAGGAAGTCCAAGTAAACGTTGGACTTTTTTCCCCCCCAGTGATGGAGATACTGTTTTTTTTTTTTTTTTGCAAGGATTTAGCTAGTTTATGCAAAATCAAAGCTACTCTTCTTTCTTTCTTTTGTTCTAATTAGTTATACATGACAGTAGAAACCACTTTGACACATCCTACATAAATGGGGTGTAACTTTCCTTTTTTCTGGTTGTACATGATGTAGAATCATACCGGTTATGTAGTTACGTGTGCCCACAGGGTATTAATGTCTGATCATCTACTATTCTTCCTACCCCATGCCCCCTCCCCTCCCTTTACTCCCTTCTGTCTATTTTTTTCCCTACCCCACCTTTGATTGTGAATTATTATCTGTGTATCAGAGAAAACATTCAGCCTTTACTATGCTGGGATTGGTTTATTTTGCTTAGCATAATATTCTCCAACTCCATCCATTTACCTGCAAGTGCCATAATTTTATCCTTCTTTAAGGCTGAGTAATATTCTATTGTGTATATATACCACATTTTCTTCATTCATTCATCTGTTGAAGGACACCTAGGTTGGTTCCATAGTTTAGCTATTGCGAGTTGAGCTGCTACAGACTGTGGTATGCTGATTTTAAGTCCTCTGAGTATAGACCAAGGAGTGAGATAACTGTGTTAGATGGTGGTTCCATTCCTAGTTTTCTGAGGAATCTCCATTCTGCTTTCCATGTGGTTGCACCAATTTGCAATATATGAACGTACCTTTCCCCCCACATCCTCACCAACATTTATTGTTGCTTATGTTCTTGATAATTGCCATTCTGACTGGAGTCAGATGAAATCTTAGAGTAGTTTTGATTTGCATTTCTCTAATTCTTAGAGGTGTTGAACATTTTTTTCATATATTTGTTGATTGTATTTCTTTCTTATTGGGGGTACTGGGTATTGGACTCAAGGCCACTGAACCACTGAGCCACATCTCCAGCCCTATTTTAAATTTTATTTAGAGACAGGTTCTTCCTGAGTTGCTTAGTGCCTCACATTTTTGTTAAGGCTGGTTTTGAACTTGCGATCCTCCTGCCTCAGGCTGCCAAGCAGCTGGAAATACAGGCGTGAGCCAATGTGCCCGTGAGATGTAGATGGAGATACTTTTGACAGTTGATCTCTTGTTTTCTTTGGTACGTAACCAGGTATAAAGTCGGCTTCCCTGGGAACACCGTATTGGTTCTTGTTACCAGAAGTTACAAATGGGAATGCCAACTGGCAGGTATCATTTTGCAGTAGAAAGACTCTTGGAGTTGGCTCAGAAAACCAGGGTTCAAATTCTGGCTTCCCCACGTACCCACTCAAAGTCCAAAAATGCTGGTTGATAAAAATGATTTTTCTTCCTACTGGTTTCTTCTTGTCATACGAGAAGAGAAACCTCAGGCAGTGAACACTTACTGAGCGTCCACTAATACAAAAGGTCCAGTAGCTCAGTCTGGAGGACAAATTAATCATGACCAGATGGCTCTTCTAGAGGAAATCTGACAACAGCCAGAGCAGAGAGAGGACACAGAGTCTGAGGCACCCTGCACCTAGAGGTGCAGCCGGTGCTCATGGCAATCCCAAAGGATTTGGAATGTGGGTGGGACTCAGTGCACCTCCAGGGGCCAGGGGTTACCTGCTCAGCCTTTCTTTAGCTTGGTCTGTCTTCTGAGGCTCTTTACCTTGTCACTGGTCTATTGTGCTTGGATATTAAGTCAGAACACTCACTGGTAGATGAAGGTTCGCGCCCAGAGGCTCTTCACCTGAGAAGGTGGGGACTTGGCTTTGTCCAATTGGGGACCGATTTGCCTTTCCTGCAGTTGGTCTCTTGGAAACATTAGGGCATCTGCACATTTGGAAAATGAAGGGACTGGTTTGATAGCTTCCTTCTGAGTTTGTTCTAAGATCTGGACGTCTGTCGAGAACACTCTTGAATCAAGCCACCGTTGAGGACACGGTCCGTCCTTCCCTGGCTTCGCCATGTTGCTGGACCATGTTTCGGAACCGCACAAACACGGTGCATCCAGCCTGGCGTGTCCAGCCCCCGCAGTCTGGCGGGTCACCAGTTCACTAAGGTACGACGCTTCCTCTCCTATTTTATGACTTGGGACACTGGGAACATGGACCTGCTGCACTGAAGAGATCGAGTTAGGCAAAATAGAACTCAGAGTCCTTCACAGAGTCTTGGAGAGCAAACCTTAGTGATTCTCTCTCAAACATCCGCCCGCTTTCCTCTTTCAGACACGACCTGTTATATGTAAAGAAAGGCACTGCTCTTGGGGAATAAGTCACACTCCTGGCCTCTTACACGGCCAGGGTCGGCAGGGGACACGTTCTCAGCAACAGCTACACTGATATCACGAGCAGGACTGGACAATTCCCATCCTGTAACTACTTCGTCCATGGTTTGTGTTAAACCATCACTGGCTTGAAACCACCAACTCTTGCAAGCTGGTATGAGCCAGCTTTGGCAGGAGATTGGTTCTAGCCACGAGACGTTGGCTGAATTCGGCTGGGATTTCTGGGAGATCTTTTTTTGCCTTTCAGGCCAAAGAAGATAAATGCCGTAAGTGCCAGGTTCCTCTTTCTTCCCGTGCTGAACGTGGGGTCTCTGAAACTTCAGCAGGAATCCTGCAGTCAGGAGGCAACAGAGCCGAGACACGAACATAGAAAACAGGGCGGGCTGGGTGCTGTGGCATCCTGGAGCCTTGCTCCGGGCACCGGCTGTCCCCGACAGCACCCCGTTACCAGTAGAGTCAGACCTGAGGCTTGTTAGCTCCAGGTGGAAGAATCTCCCAGGGGGAGACAGGTCCTAAACAGTACAGGGATGAAGAACAGAGAGGAGAGGGGCGGGAGGGAGCCGAGCCCCCAGGAGCCTGGAGCGCAGGTTATGGAGACAGTCGAACCTCTCTTCTCCGTCACAGTACCCCTCCCACTCCAGTTTGGACTTTATTCACTCTATCTCCGTTATTTAAGAATGACCTCTGCAATTGTAGCATACATACTGTAGTGAGTTCTTGGCATTTTGCGTTGCCATGACACCCATTTTGAACAGAAGCAGGACTTGCTCACACCAGAAGTGGGGCTCAGTCACCCCCGACTCACTTTCCATGTCTACACCGCCCCCTCTCAGGGCCTCCATTGCACGGTCCAGATATCCACTTGATACAGCTTCCTCCGAGGGGCCACCTGCTAGGGGTCAGCTTGTGTGTCTCCTAGTCCTCACAGGGGTGTTCTCCATGGTAAGATCCTAAATCTCAAAGCTCAGTGATGCTCTAAAGCTCATCCGCATCTTTACTCCCCCCTGAGGAGTATGAGGGATTTATCCTTATACTGGTCACCTGTCCAGTTTTTGATACCAAACACTTCCGTTCTGTCTTGTTCTTTAACTTGAACTCACCTCCCCCATTACGTCCTCCGATTTCAACTCCAATTGGCTCATAGTAATGTCACTTTTCCTCTGGGTTTCTTTACGTGATTGCTCTTTATCGATCTCTGGTGACATTCTGATATTTCTTTGGATCACTCTTGTAATTCAGAACGTCTCCATTTTATCTAGATGTTTTGTACCTGATTCTGCTCGTTCTGCCCATGGAGATATTTAAGGTCTCCATAGTTTGAGTTTCAAGATCTGCGCTGGTTTCTTGAAAACATTATCTCGCTGTTTCTGTTCATCCCTGTTCCTGATTCCAACTTTCTGTTCCTTCCCTTTTCCTTACTTATGTTAAGTTGATAGGTTTTATAAGCAATTCAACATGTGGGATGGGGTAGTAGTTGCTCTCTCAGATGTATGGAGCAGGGTGTCCTTACTGACATTTTGGTCATGCTTAAAATTATGGAAATAGAATCGGCGATGTAATGACCTCTAAACGCATCGGGGCCAAAGTCCCCAAGACAGGTGTGAATTCTATGACCATCCTCTGCCAGTGTCGCCGACCCGTGTGCGAGCGTCCCCAGTGATGGAGAGATCACCGCCTTCCAGGGCAGCATCTCCAACTGTCCACCCTTCTAACTGCTACAACATTCTTTTAATTGTTCTTTTTTTCCTAGGTACAAACCTACTTTTCTAGTTTCTGTCATTGGCCCTGACTCTAATTTCTGAGGTTCACAAAAGCAATTTCATCTTTATTTCTCCTATTATCTTTCAGATATGTGCATACAGTCACATTCATTTGGGGAGGGGTAGAAGTAGCTCGTGGGAAGGAGCTGCACCTGCTATCTGCAAGTCTCCAGCTCTCTGGGGATGGTGAACCTCTTTGTTTTTCCTACAAGGAGCTTCACTGCTGCTCCACCCTGCGGCCAGAGCTCTGTGAGAAGCGCGTCTGATGGGGAGCAGGGGTGGGGAGAGGCCAGCGAGGCTCTGGAGTGGAGTTGAAGGGACTTCTCTGAGGTCACAGGCTCCGGGAGCTGGGTGAGGGTCCGGTGCACAGCCTCTGAGGTCCAGTGCATGTTCTGGCCACACCTGTCTGCCTCCTGAGGTCTGCTGTCCACTGCCCTGCTGTGTCCCCGGGCAGGCACTCTGGTTCTATGGTGTGACTTTGGAAGTGGGCATCGGCTGTGTGGGTGACGCCGTGTGCACATCCCAGGAGTGGCACAGGCTGGAAGACTGAGACAGGAAGGGACAGAGCCGTGATGAAAGGAGGCTCAGAAGGCCTCTCGTTGGGAGGAGGACGCGAGTGTCTGGGGTGGGCAGCCAGCTGGACACGCTCCGGGCTTCAGTGTCCTTGGCTGCTGCTGCTGGTCTGAGGGAGGTTTCCCAGAGGCTCTCCCCTCACTGGGGACCCCGGAGGAGGGCCCCGAATCTGCACTGAGGTTCACACCTCGCCCAGCTGCCGGGGGCTCCTGGCTGGTTATGTTCTGAAGACTCAATCCCGATTCCAGGCAGGTGGACTGGATTCTGAGGCTCAGCTCCAGAGGGAGGGGTGGTAGGAGAACTGGTCTCTGGCCGCAGAGAAGCGGCCTGGGGCAAGGAGCGAGGCCCCTCACAGTCCAGTTCTGATCATTAACTTCACTTGTTCATCCAACAGGGACTGACTCTGGATCCGGGACGGTGTGAGGCTGGGAGACTCCTGCCCAGCTCAACCAGCAGCCTGGGGACTCCCGAGCCCTGGCCGGGAAAATCTCAGGGGAGGCTTTGACCCAAGACCTGCCTCAGGTGCTTTCCAGGTACGCGGACCTCCAGGACTCCACGGGGAGAGGAGATGTCACCCAGGGAGGAAACTGAAACTGAGAGAGGCTACACAGGTCACCCCAGATCCAGCAGAGCCGGGATCTCACACGAAGACTGTTGGCACCACAGCGGATGTCCCTGCCCCACGGCGGGTCTCAGTTTCACTGTCTGTGACATGGGAACAATTAAACAACCTTGCTTTAAAAATAGGCTCATGGCCAGTATGGAAGATGGAAATACAGGCAACAGTTCCTATTCAGCTGGGCGTACAGGGGCTCAGAGAGGGCAGCATTTCTCACACTTGGATCCAAGTGTGACAACCTGACCAGGTTCTGTGCAGTAGTGAGGGAGGGTGGTCGTCCGCACTCCCTGGTCAGGCCTGTAAAGGGCACAGCTGGGCATCCCGTCCCCTTGTTCCTGGGCTCTGGAAAACACACGGATGGCAGGTCACTTTAGACCCTGAGGCTGACAGCAGCCCCCGGGGATGGGAAGCCACAGAATCAAATGGACCCAGATGCCATTCACCATGGGGAGCTGTGCCAACCTTGGACTTGCTTCTGGTAGATGGTTACAGGTGGGAAGTCAGCTTTATCTTGTTTAATTTTCTCTTATTTGTGATTTCTGATACCAGGGACTCAGGGTTTGCAAACCTGGGTTTCTTCTTCTTTATTAATAACTTGCTGTGTGACCTTGGAGGAGTTGCCCGCCTTCTCTGAACTTCAAATCTTCCCCTGTACAACCAAGAGGTAGAAGGAAAGATAAGTAAGTCCGTTCCACCTTGAGTGGTATGTCTATGAAACACTGTTATTTAGATAGTTACTTATTCCATGACTGTTGGTAAGGTATGAGCTACTTCAGGCACTGTGCCGTGTCCTGGGACTATCAAATTAATAAAAGTGGCCTTTTCTTGTCCATGAAAAACTTATAGAAGATTTTGGAAAAGAAGTAGCCACAATCCAGTGAGGTTTCAACGTGATGGACAAGTCTGGACATGTGATAGGGTCTAGAGGAAGGAGCCCCTCTGGTCTGTCTGGGAAATCTGGGAGGAATGTTAAATTGCCACGCTAAACCGTGAAGAATGAGCAGACCCACCCTGTGTGCTGACGGGGGATCATGTTAGAAAAGGGGGCCCCCGACGGTTGTGCAAGGGATAATGCAGCCTGGGAATGGAGCGATGAGCTTGCAGGGCGGACTGAGCAAGAGAAGGCGTTCGAGATGGCGGGGGGGGGGGGGTGGCCACGTTGGGGTGGCTGGCGGGATGTGAGCCTCCACAGATGAGCAGAGGATGGAAAGAAGGAAGCACAGATTGACCAGGGGCCGTGGTCATCGTCCTGGAGATGACAGGAGCCACTGGAGAGCCTTCATAAGGAAGTGGCATGATCACATTTGCACAAAGGAGAGGCGACGGTGGCCAAAATGTGACAGAAGCAATTAACGAGTCTAAAACCAGAGCAAGGGCCCAGAGTGGAGCCTTTCTCACTACCTCAGACAAGATGCTTTGTGCCTGACCAGTTCAATGATGTGGAGATGGATTCAAGAAATACTGGGTGACAGGGTGTCTCAGTCTGTTTCTGTTACTATAACAAAATACCCGAGACTCAGTGCTCTGTAAAGAATAAAGGCCCACTGGGCTCAGAGCGCTGGAGGCTGGCACTGGCAACTGGTATCTGGTGAGCACCTTCTCGCTGCATCCTAACAGGGCAGAGGGTGTCACATGTGAGACAGAGCGAGGTGCCGGCCCAGGTCTCTCTTCTTCATACAAAGCCACAAATGCCATTACGGAGACCCCCCTCATGACCTCGTGTTACCCTACTTACTTCCCAAAGGCCCGACCTCCCAATTCCATGAAGATGTGACTTTGGCACCTAACACATGGACTTTGGGTGACACGTTCAAACCACATCCCAGGCCTCTTCCGGTGTCTGGGGAGGAGTTCAGGAGAAGGCACTGTCTGGTTTAGGTTTCCAGCTCCGAGACTGAGAGACGACGTGGACATGAAAAGAGGTTGGTAACACGGGAAGGTGGGAGGGCTGCCTGTCAGAGGAAAGGGGTGACCTGGGACCTGGGGAGAGGCGTCTGGGGGGCCCAGTGGGCCTGTCCAGTGACAGCAGCAGGAAGAGCCACTGCTCACTGGAGCATTGTTACTTACCCCCTTCATGGCTCTGCAGGGGACCCCTATCTCCCATTTACAGAGAAGGAAACAGGAACAGAGAGGTCAAGGAATCAGCCCAGAGTCACCCCTTTAATAAGTGGAAGAGCTAAGACTTGAGCCCTGAAAGAGGAACCCGCCTACGGTGGCCGTGAGCACTGGCCACCGCGTGGGCTACGGGGGTCTGGGCTGGACACCCGGCAGACAGCAGCTCCTTCGCAGCCCGGTGGGCCGTGACAGTCACTGCGACCATTTAAGGAAAGACCTGAGCAAAGGGCTCAGCCGTGGCTCTGGAAAACACCGGTGTCTACAGATTGGGCCCCGGATCTCCAAAAGGACACCAAAAAACGTAGCCATCCGTGTGGGTGGCGCCACCTAGGGGAAGTCGCCAACTGTAGGAAACGTGACTGAACTCTGAAGAGGCGAGTCTAGAAGCCACCGTCCTGGTCCTTCCAGGTGTGTTCATTGGAGAAACAGACGATGAATCCATAGTCACCCCATGTAAAGTGACAAGGTGTGCAGTAAGGTGGCTGTCACAGGCAGTACAGAGGAAGGGCCCTTAAACAGCCCTGGGGATCTCGGGAAGACTCCACAGGTGTGGGACACCTGAGGGGTGACTTGCAAGAAGAACAGGGGTTCACTCTGTTTACAAAGACCTGGAGGGGCCTCCGCTCAGGAGAGGAACGAGCCTCGGAATCATCAGGACCCAGTGTTTGTCGTGAACAACGCAACAAACAAAGGATCCAGGCAACGGGGAGCGCCTGGGGTAGGCAATTCCACATTGGCATGGTGGCCCCACGATGCCATAGAGACAGGAGGCTCCTTATGTCATTTCCCTCTTCCATTTTTAGCATTTGGTCCCAATATTTGTGACCTCTTGGTCCCAAGGTGGCTGCTCATTTCCAGACTCCTGTATCTGCATTCCAGGCAAAAACAATCGGAGAGGTCCACAGGCCAGACCTTTAAAATAGCTTCCCAAACGCATCCCGTGAGCAGCTGCAGAGCCTCGTGGAGAGGAGGGAATTACTTTCCGGGTATATTGTTGTTCACTCTTGGAGAGAAGAAAGGGAGAGTGGATGGTGGGCAGGGAGCAGGTGTCCACCATGTGGTGGCGGAAGGACCGAGGGCCTGGAAGACGGGAAAATGATGCCAATAGTGTAGTGATGGCTGGAGCCAAGTCGGATGAGGGCTCTCTGTCTCAGTTTTTGCCCCATGTGAAGCACAGGCAGAGCGGTGAGAACAGGTAGAGTGACCTGAACTTCACGCAAGGACCAGGGGGGCATTGGAGAGAAGGCGTCACCACGT
Source organism: Urocitellus parryii (assembly GCF_045843805.1). NCBI lineage: Eukaryota > Metazoa > Chordata > Mammalia > Rodentia > Sciuridae > Urocitellus > Urocitellus parryii. The sequence goes on from NC_135535.1 coordinate 12,701,744, forward strand.
GCCCAAGACAAAAGGGAACCGCTCTCTGCCGACTTCTCAGAAGGAAAGAAGCCTCACGTTGTTCTATGAATGATTCTGAGAAGGAGCCTCAGGATGTGGACCCCGCCCCACTGGGAGAATGTTCTCTGCGGCGTGAAGAGACACATCCAGGGTGTGTTCAGCCCAGCAGCAGACGGTTTTAGAATACGCACCTGACGCCTGAGACTCGGTTCCAGTTGCTGCAGAGGATCGTCGTTTTGAGCAGTGGTAGATAAAGTGGGCATTGTCGGGAGGCACCGGAGCCAGGTGGATCTCAGGAGGAACCGCGGTGGCCGCTGTGCTGAGAACCTGTCACCCTGAGTGACTAAGTGAGTGGCAGTAGAGGGCTGAGAGGAAGCGGATAATGCCCGGATCTGATATGAGGACACAGTGCGCGGGCGCCTCCTCCGTCCATCCCGTCTCCTTTCTTCATTTCCTGAGCACTCCCGCCAGGAGCCAGAAAGGGGGCCGCGGGTGTTCTTGCTGCCGGCCGCTGAGCCCCGCCACGATGATTAGTTTTCATTTGCAACGGGCTGAATGATCTCTGCCCCCTGTGTGAGCAGGCAGAGTGCAGTGATCTCCTCTTTCCTCCAACTTCATCTCAACGCTGGTCCAGATGGGATTCGGGGCCCGCAGGTGAAGATCACCAAATCTGGGCAATTTGTAGGTTTGCCCAAAGAGGCTATCCAACAGATAATGACTGATAATGGTGATGAGAGATGGCAAATGATGAACGCTTACTTCGCATTGGACTTCAGGTGGCATGGTTTTACGGATGGGGAATGGAGGCTTGGAAAGTTTATAGACCTTACCTGATGCCTAATAACATTGGTCTGAACCAGCTTTCCCTGAACCCTGTGTCCTTAAGCTCTGTGATACGTAGTGACAACCTTGAGCATCTCTGTGTTCTAGGCACTGTGCTGCACATGGAGAATACTGCTTCAGACCTCGAGAGGATGGGCTTATAAACAGGTGCTTTGGCTGCTCATGGTAACCTGGGTGGGAAGATAACACAAAGAGGAGCGTAGCAGGCCCAGCAGGGAGGAAGGCAGGGCCACTAAGAAGCTGAGGCCACACAGCATGTCACCAGACATCCTTCATGCCACCCCTAACCCTAACCCTAACCCTGACCCTATCCTGAGTGGCTGTGTGACATTGAGCAAGATGCTTTGCCTCTCTGGGCTTCCATGACTCCATGTGTGAAATGGGAGAAATCACCTTGAGCACCTTGCTGAATGGTGGTGAGACTTTGTAACTTTGCAAATGTCTCAGTTGGGTAAAGCCGGAAGAGTCTTCTTCCATGGATGGTCTCTTATTCCGTGGGGTGGTGGAGTGGCATAGGAAAAATGTGCTTTTAAACTTCTCCTTCACTTCCAGGGTCTCCCCTTGACCCCTTCCTCATGAGAGCGTTTCATTCTGATGGGCAACCGGTGCCCTGCAGCCTTCTCCTGGGGATGCCTCTGTGGGAACAGAGGACGCTGCACCTGTCTGCTCATGGAGGTGATCACCACGTGGACAGACTGGGGCCAGAGACCGAGCAGGGCAGTCCTGCCAGCCCCCCAGCACTCTCCACGCCACTGTCTCCTTTCATCTCCACATATTTAATGAGGATACACTTGGTGTTGATTAATAACAAATACTGACTGAATTTCTGCTGCGTATCAAGAGCTGTTCTGCAACCCGGGGCAGCAAGGGTTAACAAAACTGGCAGAGAATCCGCATTCGTGGGGCGTATATTCGGGTAATAGAATTGCAGTAAGTACAGCAGCCAGTGAATGGGGATCTGAGCAAGGCCTTGCTGTCAATCACCCAAGACGCCTGTGTCATCCAGAGTCCCTCCCGGGGTCCACCCCATGTAACAGCTTCGGAGCTTTGTGGGATCTGGTTCCTGCTGACACTCATCCTCACATCTGCCGTTCTGTCTGCAGGCACCCTCGATGGCCTTATTCCCTGGATAGTTCCTGCTCATCTTTGAAATCCAAACTTAAAAGTGAATTCTATAAAGGATTTCCTGCTCTCTTCCTCATTTATCCCTACCTCTGCCGTTAGCACGTACCGTGGTCTCTTGGATTCTCTGGCTTTCCATGGTCAGGAAGAATCCACGTCATTACAGATGTGAGAGGGTAACAAAAGTGTGGTGAGCACTTGGTTTTCAAAAATATTTAACCTCCATAAATTGGAAATTCTTTTGGAAATATGCAAATTAATAAAGCTGAGAGAAGAGGTTATAGAAAACCCAAAAGTCATACATCTATTCTGGATGTTGAACTGGTACCTAAAACCCTTTCTCCAAAGAACACTCCATGCCAAAATGTTTTGATGGTAAAGTCTATTCAATATTTAAGGGGAAAATAATAACATTTCTTAAAATCCTTGTAAAAAGATGAAAAAACTCAATTTCTCTATTATAAAGTAAGAAAAAATAATTATAGACTCAAATGTAAAAGATAAGACTAATTTTTTTTAGGAAAAAAATGTAGAAAATGAACATGTCTCTCGTGCATGCAAAGATTTCTTTGAAAAAAAAAAACATGAAAACTGTGCTAGCCATGAGTGAAAAAATAAACTTCTTCATCAAAAGGCTAGTTTTAAAGGGAGAGGCATTGTGTGGGATGCTGGGTGTGTTAACTTGCTGGGCTACAGTAATTTTTCACCACCAATATGTATCTCAAAGCATCATATCGGCTGTGTATCTTAAATATGTACAACAATATCTTTTAAAAAAGGAAAAGAAAACAAAAATGTAAGTTCCTAGCTGGGATAAAAGATTTGTTATGCACACATCAGGCCCATCAGACTCGTATGCAAATTATACAAATCACTTCTGTAGTTCAGTAGTAAGAGGACTGACAGCGTGACCCAACTTAAAAGGCAGGAAAAAAATCTTCACAAAAGGAGATATAGACCTGGCCAAGAAGCTCATGTTAAGGGAAATCCAAATTAAAAATACAGTTACTAAATACTAGTAAGAATTTGCCAAAATTAAAAATAAAAATAATAAAAGAGAGAGAGAAAGGAAGAAAGGGCAAAGACACCCTGATGTTGGCCGCGGCGTGGGGCCCGCGCAGCTCTGTGGTCGCAGGTACAAACACGCGGAGCCCCAGGAGCTGGAAGACACTCGGGGTCTTTCTATAGGAGCCTGTGAGTGCCCGGCACATGGTACCAGGAAGGTATCCATTCAACAATGACAAGGAGACCCTGATGGACATGGGACATGGTGAGCCCTCAGAGCATGTGCTAGGCGAGGGGTGGCTACATATGGTGAGTCTACAATGGCTCTATTCTGTCTCTAGAAAGTTCTAGAACAGAGAAAACTAGCCTGTAATGAAAAAAAAAATCAGAACAAAAGTTGGCTTGGCCTTGGGATTGGAGGATGCTGCCTGGGAAGGGGGCGTGAGGAGTTGAGTGACACGGAGCTCCATGTTTCCAAGAGGGTTTTTGGTCCACACAGGGGCAGGATTGTGAAGACTCAGAAAGTGTATGCTGAACATATCTGTTTTATTGTACGATTTCACCTGGAGAGAAAATACATAAACAGACATTGCATTTGCTTTGATAACACACCCTGAAGAATTTAGGGTACATTGGCTGATGTCGGCAATTTGATATGCATGAAGATACCTCTCTTCTATTTTGGGATAGGTAGTGCATTATTGTTAATTATCTTCACCCTGAGGTGCCTCAGACCATCAATGATAATAATAATAATAATAATAATAATAATAATAAGGGAGCCAGGTGTGGTGGCACACTCCTGTAATCCCAGCGACTCAGGAGGCTGAGGCAGGAGGATCTCCGTTTTGAATCCCTCCCAACACTCATGTGCCGTGGTGGGGTGGGGCGTTGGGGCGTAACTGAGCCTGCCAGTGCATCTTCAGCCTACAGAGGTTGGAGTCTTTCCCAGGCTCGGGGGTCACGTGTTCAGCTGGTGACCACAGGTCCCGTATTTAATGACCGAGCATTTCAGAGCAAGTGCAGGTTGGTCCCCTCCTCTCCTCGGCCACAGGGGCATGGGCACTGCAGTAAGGAGGAGTCGGCCTGGGTGAGCCCTGTCTGAGGAGCAGAGGGGCTGGCGTGCATGACCCCGGTACAGGATGCTGGAAACCTGGGGAGGAAGCCGGCCCGCACCCCGTGTCCTTCAGTCTGCATCCTCAGAAGACAGCTCTGGAGTGCTCCAGCCAGGGCAGGGCGCTGGGCCCCTCAGTGCCCTTGAGAGGGGGCTCTCCTTCGGGCTCAGACCTGCTCTGGGGCCCAGGTGGGTTTTGTTTTGGAATCTCAGATGCAAGGGGCCTGATACCCTTTGAGGAGGCTTCCAGAGACTGTCCCAGACAAGGGAGGTCCCTGCCGTCATCCCCGAAGGCCCTGCTGTCCCCAGCTGTCTGATTCTGGGAGTTTTTACTCTGAAGGCAACTGCAGACCTCAGCAGGTCTACGCTGTGCTCTGGCACCCTCTTTGACGAAATGGGGGACACGAATTGGTTCTCGAACAGGACTCTGTTCCCTGTCTTTATCTCTGTTTCCCGGGGGAGGTGGGCAGCAGCTCTGTTGGGGTGGGGGGGGGACAGTGTCCCGATCGTCTCTCTGCCCCTGCAGCCAAGCCGAAGCCGCGATGACGTCCCCGGGATGAAGTGCTGTTTTCTGAGCATCGCCCCCGGGATGAAGTGCTGTTTTCTGAGCATCGCCTACATCTATTAACATCATTAGGTGACAAAATAAAGAGAAGACGCGTTGTTTTTCCCTCCAGGAAGGTGTTCCCCTGTCAGGAAGATAAAACATTTCCACAGAAAATAATTAGGGAAAACCTCCAGTGAGCACAGACGTGGCTCCGGGCTTCCTTACAGTCAGTCTCCTGCATGGGCTGTGGGAAGGGCCACCGTGGCGGTGATCCGGGCAGGTGGCCGTTATTAGGAGCACTGTCACGGGGGGAGCCGGGTGCCCGGCAGCGGGGGCGTGGGTGGATCGCTGTATTACTAGGGAGGGGAGCTGAGTCCTTAGGGCACTGCACGGGCTGAGCAGGCTGGGGGCACGTCTGATCTTCCCACTCACGGCTGCACAGCAGGACTCCTGACGGCTCTGGTTTCCATGATGCTCTTTCAGCAGGACCCGGGGAGGACCGCTCCCACACCCAGGGGCACATTCTGCTGCAGAGACTCTGCCAGGACTTTTCATGCTGGGGAAAGTGCTCTGGGCGGGGACCTGGAGACCCAGGTCTAATCCCAGCACAGCCGGGCTCTAGGTTCCCATCAGATCCTGCCCAAGCTGTCAGGGCTGCTCCTTCCCTTTTGAGTGGCGTCTGTCTGTCCTCCACGCAGCGAGCGCTGAGTGGGCAGAGGAAAGGAGATCCTCTGGAGGGAGCAGCTCCTGGACTTCCGAGAGCCACCGCAGGCGCGTGTTGGAATGAGAACCCCGGCCTCCCCTTCTCCAGTCCAGGCCCGTGTTCTTCTACCACTGTCCCCCTGCGTGGCCCTGAGGGCGCAGCCCCGTCTTCCTCCTCTGCGTCTCGAGCGCCCAGAGCTACGCTGACAGCGCGGAGCAGGCGACCTGCGAGGGGTCTGTGGGGACGATGGCTATCACCCTCCTCTTCCACCGTCAGGATTCACTGGGATCGTCTCGATTCAACCTTGAGCAAAGAAACAACTAAGAAAGCCAAGAGCTGGGCTGACGCTGATACGCGAAACCCCCAAACCACAGATTTATGAGTTGCCCGGCCTCCTTGCCGGGGGTTGACCATGGGGAAAGAAGACATGGCAGGTGGGCAGCTCGGTGACCCGGGGTGGGTACTGCAGGCCACGGCTCCTTCCCTCACTGGGGGACTGACGGAGGGCAAGTCTTCTCATCCATAAAGTGGGAATCACACTAGCCCCGGTCTCATTTTAGCCTGGGGACCATGTGTTCAGCCATGGGAAGTGTTTAGATGGTGACGGTCAAGGTTTGTTGAGTGTTTATCATGGGCTGGGTGCAAACTGCCCTTTGTGAACCGTCTTATTTGATCTTTAAAATTCTCCTCTGAAGTCAGAACTCTTCTGTGTCTTGATTTCAAAGATGAGGGGTTGGGGGCCCAGGGATGGGGGTTGTGCTGGAGCCGGGTGCATCCTGGTTTGAAGAACCCACGCGAGCTGGCTGTTAGATTTTTCAGGATTTTTTTCAGGCTGGTTGTTCTGCCATGGTCACAAATTAAATTATATAAACTTAAAATTAAATAAACTATATTGAGAACAAAACTATACGTTTTAAAACTTCCTAATTCTTTGGCTACTATTTAGGTTTGCAGGGGCATGTATGGTGCAAGAACTGCCGGATGGCACCCCGCCATGCATCACCTCTTGGATGGCCGTGTTGTTGGGGGCCATGGGGAGGCATTGACACCAGGGACATGGCAGGAGATGCAGGGCAGGGAGGGCGTGCTTGCTTTCTCCTCTTCTCGCTCCCTCTCCTTTGGACATTCATTATTAAACACTCCCGAGCTCACCACGGAGCACAGAGGTTCACTCACTCACCCTCAGCCCACCTCCTGAGTATTAAGACGCAGACCCGAACCTGGGCACTGACTGCAGAGTGTTCTGAGAGACCCCTTCCCACACCCAGCCCCGGCCGTCCCTCAGCTCCTCTGCTCTCCTCCTGGCTGCCCTCCACTCCCAGAGATGCTGCTTCTCCCTGGAGCTCCACACAGAGCTGCCCCAGCTCCCAGCAGATGCCACGCTCTGCCCTGGCGGGCGCCCGGGGTGTGTCTCATTGACCAGCCTCCTAGGGCAGCGCTCGGCTCCACGTGAAATAACTTTCTGTTATTTAAACAAAAATTGCTCACCAGCCCGCCCAGATTTCTAGTTTGTTGAGGCTCCATCCTGTAAATGGCAAAGAGCAGAGCCGTCTCTGTTGATGTGTGTTTCTTATTAAAACCAGAGTAATCAGTGGTTGTGGAAACAGATCCACCCCGGGGTTGTGAGACCTGGGTTTGCGTCCTGGGTGTGTCCGATTGCCTCGGGGTCCCCCGCGTCTGCCTCTGCCTGGAGCCACACCCCGTCATAAAACGAGGTGGTACACTCCTGCTAGGACTCTGGGCTCCCTGTGTTTCACCTGCTGTAGCCAACGGAACAAGGTAGACATGACGAGGCGTCCGTTCCAAGAGCACGTGTGTGTGTCCCTTGTTCTGCTTACCTGTGCCAACTCTTGCTAGGACAAGAGGGTGAGACCCAGGGAAAACCCTCCGCCGCAGAGGCAGCGGGGCCAGCCAGCGCCTGGCCAGCCCGCAAACCTTCTCAATCCCACACGACTCACATCCAGTGGCCGAGCGGCCGTGGCTTGTGGTGGAACAGGCGCTACCGGACACACTGGCCCCTTCATCTTAGCTTGGACCACCATGCCCTACCCCGGGGACCTGGACGACAGAGATTTGCTTGCCCACAAACCTGGAGGCTGAGATGTCCAAGACGGAGCATCTGCCACTCTGGTGGGGCTTTTTCCGTGGCTCGCAGATGGCTGCCTTGCTGTTCTGGGCTGATAGGAACTTTTCTTTTTGCTTATAAGGAGGTAGGGAGAGAGAGAGAAGGGCGGGGGGCGTGCTAGTGTCTTCTCCTGAGGACACTAACCCTCAGGGATCAGGCCCTCGTCCATCCGTATGAACGCCTTTGACCTTGATTACTTCCTTTGAGGATTCAGTCTCCATTGCAGCCTCACCAGGGGACAGGCCCTGTGCACGTGACTCCTAGGAGAACCTAAACCTTCCGTCCATCACACCTACACCAGGCTTCTTTCACTCATCTGAAGAGGGAGGGTACCTGCTTATAACATGCACCCAATAAATATTTTATTCACTGGAGAGACTGGACTACCTGCTTTCTAAGAGACCTTCCGAGATGCTCTCTTCTTCCTTTATGGCACGAAGCCATTCGGGGTGGTGTGAGAGTGTGTCCTCCTCTACTGAAGTTAACTGCCCGGGAGTCGGGGAGCCGAGACGCCCAGCACTTTGGTACAGCAAAGGGCATTTAAGCTTGTGATCAGGGGACTCAAATAGCTTATCCCATGTCGTTTCTCTATATCCTAAATCAGCATTTGGCTTCAAGTGGGCACCTCAAGACAGTTATTGAATAAAAATATGAACGGTCGAGTTAATGAGTCCAATAAAGGCTCAGGTCTGTGCTCAAAAAACTCAAGAAGATGAGGCAGAATCAATTCCAAGTCACGGGAGAGCCTGAGTTCTCTGCTTGAGGCCCGGGGAGTGCGAAGCTAAGGCGGAGGAGGCACTGAGCTGGAGGTTCACGAGTTGCCTTGGGCAGTCAACAACGCCTGTCTCCTTCCTCTGCCTCCCTTCCTCATTACCCTCCTATCCCAATGTCCCGCAGGCCTGCTGACTGCGGTGGTGGCAAACCACACTCATTTTCCTTCTTCTCTCTCAAAGCTTGTGCTCAGTGTCTGCCGAGTTGTTCAAATGGGAGATCTGAGTCACCTCCTCTTTCCTGACAGCCCGCTGAGTGGCGCCCGCAGCTCCATTTCCCCACTGAAATGAAGAAATCCGACTTGACTTCAATCGCGGCTGCTGAGGTCCAGGCATGTTCCAGATGATCAGTCTAAACCACCCCTTTTGATCCTCACAAGGAGGAGGGATACTCTGTATTAGAGTGAAGAAACAGGGGCTCAGAGAGGTGAGGTGACTTTTCCAAGATCACAGAGCTGGATAGTGGCATCTGCCCCATCGGATGGATGCCAAAGCCCCCGCCCTTTCTACACTGAGAGATCGCCTCCACTTAAGGCTTTCCCTGCCCTTCCTCCCTACCCTGCCTGGGTTCCGGGATTGGGTGCTCACCTCTGCTGCTCTGAGCTTGCATCTCTCTCTATCACAGATAATTGCTCATCCGCTTGCTGAGCCGCTGCTGGCGGGGTCTTACTCTTCCCCCTCTTCCCTGTTCTCGACTCGCTGTCAGATGCACATGTACCTATTCCGTGAATATGTGGAGAATTTAATTCAACCCCTTCATTTCTAATATCGAGCATGTTATCTTTCATGGAGTAGAAGGTGACATCTCCCACAGAGAGTGGGAGGAAGAGAATCTCCCCTTTCAGCCCGTTCTTGTCTGTGAGAACAAACCTAGCCAGTCCCCCCACCCCCAAAGGCCAGGGTTCCCTTCAGGTGCGGCCGCCACAGGATGAGAACCCTGTCTGCGTCTCACCAGTTGAGGGCACCTGCCCTTCTCCAAGGACTGGCTGCCGGGTGGCACCCCACCAGCTGAGCCAGGCTGGGGAGGCAAGAATCCCCTCCTGCCAGAAGAGCCCAGATGCACCCCCCGCCCCCCGTTTCCTCGTAGCATTTCCAGACCTTGCAACCCAGGGGGAGTCTTTTGAAAAGCAAGCAAACAGCGACAAACACAAGAACACGGCCGTCTCTGGCTCCCTGTATGTAAAACACGGTTTTCGCTGTACTCCTGTTCGCTCCGTTCCCGAGACATCCACTTTCCATTCCCTCCGGGTTTCAGAATTGATGCCGGGGCACTGAGCAGACTCTAGAAAAGACTTAAAAATGGCCCGCTGTTCCAAAAGGAAAAAAAATAAAAATAAAAATGAAAGCAGGACCAGCCCGAGCTCCAGAACAAGGGAGAGAGGCAGGCACCCTGGCTGCAGGCTGATCCCCACATTCAAGTCATCCCTGAATTTTCCTGGCCGAAAAGAAAACCAGCAATTACCCAAGACAAGAAATGAGTTTTTATCCCTTGCTTTTTTTTTTTAATGCCTACAGGAGAGAAATGACTGAAAGATTTTTTATCATGCTCTTAAAATAACCAATCTTGCTCCAGCAGCGGGGGGGTTGGGGGGGAAGCCCTGCTGTGTTATGTCCTGCACTGAGAATATTTCTAGACTGCTTCAGAGCATGGGGTGTGGGCTGGGAGCCTCGGGAAACTGTCCAGTGCAACTGGCACAGGGTGGTGAAGGTTGGGATTTAGAGAAAATGGTGTGTGTGCGTGCATGTGCACGTGCATGTGCGTGTGCATGTGTAGAAAGCAAATCAAGGTCAACTCCTGTCTTGACCTTGGTTTTTTCCAAACTCATCTCTGTCTTAAAACTTCACAACCTTCCAAAGATGAATGCAATGACTTCTGAAACCTGAATGTGTCCCCTGAAGTTCGTGTCTTGGACGCGTTAGTCCCAGTGAGCCATGTCGGGAGGGGGCACCTTGAAGAGGTGAGGAGAGGAGGGTCTGGGCATAATGCTGTCCTTGCAGAGGGGGCCCAGGGGTTTGCTATAAAGCACATGCACCCCCACCTCCCCACACACATATGGGCTCTTGCCTCTGTTTGTCCTCCCCTTCCGTGGGATAATGTAGCAAGGAGGCTGGCACTTTTGATATTAGACTCCACAGTCTCCGGAACTAAAAGAAACAAATCCTTGCTCTATAAATTACCCAGCCTCAGGTATTCCATTACAGCAACATAAAACAAAGGCACCAGAAGTGAACCAAACTTCAAAGGTTTAAGGCGTAGCTCCCCACAAGACTGCCCTCACTGTAGGCAGGAACAATAGTTCCCCACCTCCCTCACTTCCCACTAGCTGCAAACTCATGGCTTCCCATTACCTCCTCAGGGCTGATAACTCACCAGAGTGACTCACAGAACTTTGAAAGGTGCTATTGTAATACTCATCTGAAGGGAGCTAATTTCCAAGACTCCCAGTGGATGTCTGAAACCACAGATAATTCTACACACATACTGCTTCTTTTTCTATACATACAAACCTATGAAAAAATTTTAACTCATAAATTAGGCATAAGAGATTCCCAACAACCAATAAAATAGAAAAATTATAACAATATACAGGATAATAGAAAAATACAACAATATATATGATAATAGTTATGTGAAGGTAGCCTATTTCTTTTAAAATATCTTGGGTATAGCTCTTAGCAAACTCAGTACAATATTTCCCCCTTTCCTTGTTACATTAGGAACTTTTCATCTTTTCACTTAAAGGTGCTCTTTTTATCATGTCTGAATTCCCAGAACTTCCACACTTGTGCTTTGGGGCCACTATTAAGTAAAATAAGGATTATCTGAGCAAGCACTGTGATGCCAAAGCAGTGGATCTGACGGCCACTCATGGATCAAGCACGATACTAACAGGGGCGTAGCATATACAGCATGGAAACAGTGGACGAAGGGATGATTCATGTCCCAGTCCAGGCAGAGCAGGACAGTGTGAAACTTCATCATACTATTTAGATTTGTACTCAATTTAAAACTTACTAATTGTTTATTTCTGGAATTTTCTATGCAATATTCTGAGGTTGACTCAGGTATCTGAAGCTATAGAAAGTGAAACTGCAGATAAAAGGGGATGATGGCACTAATGAGTATGGTGTCATTTTATCAAAGAGTTGTAAATCAGAACCAGCCAAAGGGAAGGATTCAGGGTGAGGTCTGGTAGGCTCCTGGGCATGAAGCTTCTGCTGCCTGGAAAGTTGTGCCACTTCTGGAACTTGGTGGAGTACTGTTTGCCAAGAGAGCTCGTGGGACATTTTTACTGGAATCTTGTTAATGGTTATGGTTGATCCAGTCATTGGCCACGGGCTTGAATTCAATGTCCAGCCGCTCTACCTTCTGAAAGTTCTGGCTGATAGTGCATGGCAAAATCCCAACCCTCTCGTCCCAGGGCTGCCCTTTCTGGCATGGCCAGTCCCCATCTGAGTGATCTCATGAGCATAAACCATCAGCTACAGCTTGAGGGACCCTAACCCTGAACCATAGACACTATGATCACTCAGGATATTCCCAGGAGGTAGAGGTTATCTCCCAGGAGCACAGGAAGGAGGGACAAAGGCTGGCCAAAGTCCTCATTTCACAATCAGGCAGCCCAAACCCAGTGGAATTCACCCCAAAGTCCAGATGCCCGCCTCGCCTCTTGGATCCCCGCCCCCACTGGAAGTCCCTCACCTTCCTCAGCCTCAAGCGTAGAAGAAGGTGTTGAGCTGCTTTATCTCTATGAGCGACATCAAACTGGTGACCCCCTGTGTAAGCCACTAAAGCTCTACAGTGAGGAGGCTGGGTTAGATGTCTTCTCAGGTCTCTCGCTGGGCTAAAATCCCACGATGTGAGTACCTCAGAGAGGCACCACCTGCGCTCCACAGGGCAACACGGCATCTGGTTCATATTTTCCCATCCCCTCCCACCCGAATGAAGGTGGCTGGCTAAAGGATTATCAGGTGCCCCTCCTGCTGATGGATGCCAAAGAATTTCTGCCTTGTTTCTGGGGGAAATAAAAGAAACAGAAGGTAGGAAGTGGAAATAAATTGTAAAGTCTGTGCTACAGAAGGTTGGTATGCCAGCCAAGAAGGCATAGCTAAAAGAATTTTTATCCCTTAGGTAGCTATTAATTTTTCAGTAACTACTGTGCTGAAAAAAGTACAGAAACCTATATAGGGGGGAAAAACACCTCAATTCCAAAATGTGGGCATTTTCAAACAATCAGGACAATATGTTTTTCAGAAGGTCAATTACACTTGCTACTTCAATAAGTAAATAAAAACTTTATAATAAAGTTGCTGATGTTATCCAAAGTAAAAGTAAAGAAGTGCCCATCCTGGGGGCTTCTCAAAACCCTGGTTCTGTGCCTTTACCCTGCATCCTGATAGAAAAACCACATAACCAGTGGTATGTCTGAGGCTCTGAATTAATGGCCTATCATGTTTTTGATCACATGCTCCTAAAATTTAAAATAATATTATCCCTTGGATACTCCCCAAACACATGTCATTTTTTAAAAATTATGCATGTGTCTTGTTTTATTAAAATATTTCTATTCAAATATGCTTTCTTTAATTTTGGAAATCATGGTTTATCATAATGTTGAAGGTCTGGCTCAACATTCAGTTTATCATGACAACTGGTTTCAGTGGTCACCATCACTGAACGTCCTAAGGACAAATGCTACAGGGGTCTAAATAGAGGGACCACGTCCTTGGTCAGGCTGACTAAATATTGACAGCCAACTTTTAATTATGTGAAGGTGTCAGATCAAGTCTAATTAGTATAGTTTTATATTCCCTGGGATACACTGCTTTTGCTAGCAGACAAATCAGAAGGTTCTTCATTGTTGTACAAAACATACTGCAGAAATATTTAATGCTTTAAAAGTATTTTTTTAGAGCAATTCTAACTTCATAGCACAACTCAATGAACCACACAGCATTTTCCCATATTCCCCAGTCCCCACGTGGGCACAAGCTCTTCCACGGTCAAAGTGGACCCTTTGTTACAATCCATGAGTCGACCATGGCATGTCACTATCACCCAGTCTGTAGTTTACATTGGAGTCCACCTTAGGTGCCATGCGTTCTTTAGATTCTGAACAAATGTTTAATGAAATGCATCTGACATTATAGTATCTTATGGAATAGTTTCACAACTATAAAAATGCTCTGAGTTCTGTCTGATCACCCCCTCCTCCCTCCCTGATCCCTGGCAACACCGATGTTTTTCATGATTCCATTTTCTTTTGCCTTTCCCAGAATGCCGTTTCATTGCTATCATAGAGTATGGACCTTCTCAGATTAGTTTTTTTCACATAATTATACTCGTTTAAATTTTCTTCGTGTCTTTTTGTGGTTTGATAGCTCACATAATTTTGCTAAATAATATTCCATTGTGTGGATGTACCGTGGTTTATTTATTCATCCACCTACTAAAGGTTGTCTTGGTTGCTTCCAAGTTTGGGCCTATGCACAGGCTGTGATAAGCATCCAGGTGCAGGATTTGCATGGACATATTTTCAACTCATTTGGGTAAAAGCCAAGGAGTACATTGCTGGATTGTATGTATGAGTTTTGTAAGAAACTGCCAAACTGCTTTTCAAAGTGGTGGTAACATTTTTCATTCCCATTGGTGGTGAATGAATGCTCCACATCCAACATTTGGTGTTGTGTTTGGATATATATATATATATATATATATATATATATATATATATATATATTTTTTTTTTTTTTTGCAATTCTAACAGGTGTGTAGTGATATCTTGTGGCTGTTTTGATTTCTAATTCCCCAATGATATAAGACATTGAACATTTTTTATATGCTTTTTTTGCCATCTCTATATATGCTTTGGTGAGATGTCTGTTTAAACTTCTTACCCATTTAAAAAATGTAATTATTTTCTAATTTTTGAATCTTACATTGTTTTTGTAGATTTTGGATAACAAATAGTAGGAAAGTCTTTCGCAAATATTTTCTTCCAGTGTATGACTTCTAGTCTTCCAGATGCATGATTGTTCCAGTTCTTGTCTCCTAGCTCACTTTACAGATAATGTCATAGAGTACAGTTTCAATTTTAATGAAGTCCAACTTATCAATAATCATTGCTAGATCTAAGTCCACATCGATTGACTTCTCTATTATCTGCTAAGAGTTTTAAAATTTTTCATTTTATATCTAGGTTCATTAGATCCAAAATGTGATCTGTTTGGGGTTAGTTTGTGAATGGTATAAAGTTTGAGTCTGGATTTTCTTTTTTCCTGTGATGGTCAGTTGTTGTAGCATTACTCTTGGAGAAGATGATTATTGATTCTCGCCCAATGCTAAAGGTCAGTTAAGTGTATGTCATGTGGATCTTCTCTGGGTTCTCTACCCTGTTTCTTTTTGTCTGATTTTTGTTTTTCTTGTTTTCATTTTTTATTTTTGCCCACAGAATGTTGCATTCTTAAAAATCCACACGTGAAAATTATACACACTTATGTATAGTGCATATATGAGTACAGTGGGGTGCCACGTAATGTTTTGATGCAGTGTTATGTTGTGCGATGTTCAAATCAGAAAGAGCACAACTGTCACCTCAAACATGTATCCTTTGTTTTTGCCATGAAAACATTCAAAACACTGTCTTTTGGCTTTTTGAAATATAAAGTTTTATCATTATCTATAGTCACCCTACTGTGCAACAAACCACCAGAACTATTTCTTTTACCAAACTCAGCACCAACTGTGCTCCCCACCTCCACGCTCCCAGGACCACTCTGCTCTTGACTCCTAGGAGATCAGCTTCTTCGTCGATTACACATGGAAGCAAGATCATGCAGCATTTTTCTTCTTGTGCCTGGTTTATTTCACTTAAAATAATGACCTTCGGTTCTATGTTGTCACAAATTACAGGGTTTCATCCTTTTATGGCTGAATATTCCTTTCTGAACACTTATCACATTTTTTCATCCTCCCCTCAGCAGTTGATGGACATATAGATTATTTCCACTGCTTGGATCTCTCACTGTAGCTTTACAGTAAGGCTTAAAGCTGGGTAGCATTGACCTCCTCACTTTTTTCTTCTTCAATATTGTTGGCTACTCTCACTTTTCTGTTTCTCCATATGAACATTAAAATCAGTTTGGGAAAACGCAAAATAATTACTGGGATTGTGTGGAATCTATAGATTGAGTGAGAAGGAGCTGACTTCTTGACAATACTGCTTTTACTTACATTAGCATAAAATATCTCTCCATTTATTTGATTCTTCTTTTATTCTTTAATCAGAGTTTTCTAATTTTCCTCATATAAGTCTTGTACATAATTAAACATTTAATTTGGGGGGTACTAATACAAATGCACTTTTAATTTCAAGTTCCAATTGTATATTGCTAGGATGTAGGAAAATGATTGGCTTTAAACTGCTGCCCTTACACCTCACACTCTCACTATAATCACATTAGTTCTAGGAATGTTTTTCACTTCCTTTGGGTTTTCTACATAGACAATCATATCTGTGAAAACAGTTTTAGTTTTATTTTATCTTTCCCATCGTATGTAATAATATAATAACGTGTACTCTTTGTACAAAAAAAAATCAAGTGGTGCATAAGGGCTATAAATGCAAAGGTTTCCCTCTCTCATTCTTTATAAGTAGCAGCAATTACTGTTTAATTGTGTTTTTCTACTCATTTCTATGCATGCATAGGCTTATATATGGGTGAATCTTTTTTAATTTTACATAGAATTAGATCTCATTATATATGCAATCTACAACCTCCTGCCATTTATCCATATTAGGCCATGGGAGTCTGTATCACTCACCTTCCTGATGCATAATCATTTTCTGTATAACTATATTTTCTTTAGCCAGCATCTCATTGGTAGACACTTAATTATTTCCAGCTTCTCAATGTGACAGACAATATTACAATGAATATCTTTGTACATGTTCTTTGTGACCTTATGTGAGAATATTTATACTATGGAAATCGGGGGAAAGAATGGCTAAGCTAAAGAGAGTCACATTTTAAATTTTGATGGAAACTTCCCATTTCCTCAGCTTTGTGTAAAAAAAAAAAAAACTTAAAAGTCATTAGTCTTGTCCTTTAAGGAAAAGCTGGATAAATTGAAAAATCAATGACTTTTCTTGGATCTATCAAAAAAAAAAATCTGGATAGATGGACACATCCAGAGAGACACAGCCCCGAGTCAGAGCAGCTGGAGCCACAGCACAGGACACTGCAGTGTCCACTTTGGTGAATCTCCGGAGGATGAGTGTAGACCGTGTGCAAGTGAGAAGTACCTGGGGTGGGGGACCCTCCACACTTTGGTTGGCGTTAACTGCAAGAACTCTACCAGCGCCTGGCTGTTCTGTGCAGGGAGAAGGAAAGATAATAACCGGGAAATACAGCCAATAGTTCTCACTTCAGGGGATGATGAGGCCTCCAGGAAACAGACTGAGTAGAGGTTGGGGAGAAAATTAAACAGCTGGAGAAATGCTTGTGAAGGTCGCAGCACCCAAGCCCACCAAGGGACTGGATGAATTTGGAAGGCCATCGAGTTCACCTCCTCCCAGGCCTTACTACCACCCCGTCATACTGTTTCAGTGAAATCCCATTTGATTGTAGATAAAAGAGACAGAAGGCGCAGGTTCCGAGGAGTGCTCAGAGAAGTCCAAAGGAAAGAGGGGGATGAAAAGAAGGCCATTAGAGGGATTTGAAGCTCCTGACCCCTATAACCCAGGAGATTTCTAGCCAGATCACATATATTTTTACACTAGACACTCTGTTCCTATGATGTGGTGTCACTAGCAGCAACAACAGAATTATAAACCATGCTCCAAGGAAAGAAAGGGCTCTCATGGAGAAGGTAGACGGCATGAAAGAACAGATGGTTCTGTAAGGCGAGAGATGCAAGTCCTAAGGGTGACTCAGAAGGAAATGCTCGAAGTCACAGCATATGACAGAGTCGAAGGACGTCTTTCATGGTCTCATCAGAAGACTAGAAATTGGGGGGAGAAAAGTGAGTTTGAGCGTGAGTCAACAAAACCCTTCCAAACTAAGACACAAAGGAGAAAACAATGAAAAACAAAGAGAAAAGGACATCCAAGAATTGGGAACAATTTTTAAAGGTATGACACAGGCTGAGTTAGAATACCAGAAAGAAATATTTGAAGTCACACCAGCAAAAATTGAGAATTTTTCAGAATTGATGGTAGACATCAAACTACGGATCTGATATCTAGCACATCATCCAAATCTTAGAAAACCAAACACAAAAAGAAAATCATGAAAGAAGCCAGAGAGAAAAGGAAACTTCTCTCTAAATTAAAAAAAAAAAATGAGTAAGTATAGCAGACTTTTCATCAGAAATCATGCAAGCAAAGAAGAGAGGGGAGTAATATTTTAAGAGTTGAAAAATAAAACAATATCAACAAACTAGAATTCTAAGTCCAGCAAAATTATCCTTCTGAAGTGAATGAAAATATGAAGACGTTTTCAGGCAAACCAAAGCTGAGAAACACATCACTCTGTCGTCCAAATAAAAGTAATTCCTCAACAGAAGAAAATGAATATGGGGCAGATTGTTGAGCAAATGTAAAGGGATAAAATAGAAATTCTGAGGCTGAATAAATGAAAGTAAAATAAATCATTTTGTTTTCCTCAACTGATCTAAAAGATGAGTTTATTTAAAGCAATGATAGTAATAATAAAACACAGAGAAGTGAATGAATGACAGTGACATCACCAAGGAGGTGAGGGAGCACCTACAACTACTCCTCTAGGTACTGATGGCACATGTTAAAAGCTGAGGAATTCAGATGAGTCATCAATGAACATTTTAACCTCGAGGACGATCATAACTTTTTGAAGAATAATTGATAAGATAATAGAGGAGGGAAAATCATATACTCAGGTAAAATCAGAGAAGGTAGAAAAGGAGGAAAAAAATGAGAAAGATGTAACAAGGGAAAAAGTGGTTTAGGTGGTAGATTTTAATGCAGCCCTGTAAATACGCCCTTTCAACGCCAACAACCCGCACATGCCGTATAAAAACCAGGGATTGTCAGAATGGAGTGAAGAAACAGAAACTAGTGCTGTGTTCTCCAAGCACCCCACTTGAAATACAATGACTCATCTGGATTAGAAATAAAGGGGTCTTGATGGCTAGTCTCTGTGGTCATCTTGACCAGACTGAGATGCATAGAAAATTAATAAAGCAAGTTTCTGGATGTGTCGATGGGGATGTTTCCAGAGACAGTGAGCGTGTGGATTAGCCAACGGGGGAAGAAGACCCACTGAACCTGAGAGGCACCATCCAATAGGCTGCAGGCTCAAGACAGAACCAAAGGGGCAGTAGGAGGAAGCTCGCTGGCTCTGCTGGGCTCTCCTTGAGCGGGTGGGGTCTTCTGCTGCCACTCTGGCTCCCAGACAGCAGACCCCAGCTTCTCCAGCCTTTGAATGTGAACACACCAGAAGCTCTCCAGAGCCTTCAGCCTCAGACGGGGGCCACGTCATTTCTCTGAGGTTTCCAGCTGCTTGGACTGAGCCACTACTGTTTTCTCTGACTCTCCAGCTTGCAGGAAGTGTATTTATATGTACACACACACACACACCATATATATATACACATATGTATTATATGTATGTTTGTATATATATATATATGTATGGGGTGTGTGTGTGTACATATATACACTCACACATATATACACATATATAGTGACTTATATCACTATATATACTATATATAGTGATGAATATATATTAGTGAGAGAACCCTAACCAATGCATATGTGTGTGTGTGTGCACGTGTGTGTGTGTGTGTATGCGTGTATATGTTTTCTATTGTTTTTCCTCCAGAGAACCCTAATGCAGGTATGGAGAAAGATATATGATACTAATTATAAAGAAAGCTGGATTAGATGCATAGTTTTGATCAAGTCAGACTCAGACAAAGAATGTTTTTGTGGATAAAGAGGGGCATTACGTAATGATAAGTGGGTCAATTCTCTAAGAATATGGAACTGTTCTGAAAGGATACTAAAAAACAACAGAGTATCAAAGGATACTAGCAACAGAGTATCAAAATATATGAGGCAAAAACTGATAGAACTGAAAGGAAAAAGAGGCCAATTCACTTCCTACAGGAGATGTCTGCTCTCCTACATTAGAAATCAATTGTTGAGTAAGCAGACAATCATGGCGTGTTCTGTTTAGACCAAAGTGTAGCTGGAGTCCCACTAAAAGCAGTAGCAGGAAAGTTTCCATGAAGGACTGTCCCAAACCATGTCAAGATGGGGACAGTTGACATTCCAAAGAGAAGCACTTAATACCAGTGAAAATCATTGATCATGGTCACTTGAACTGTAGTGTGTCCACTCAATGGCTCCCACCAGAATTGCCCATTCAGCTCTGCTCATAGTATTCTAAGATTTTACCATCCAATTTTTTCCAAATTTCCCCAAATTCCTCCCACAAATCAGTCCTAAAATCTTCTGAACCACACAGACAGAGAGCAAGGACCCCATTCTTGACACCAATTTTCTGTATCAGTCAGTTTTCCATCGCTGTGACAAAATGCCTGAAAGAAACAACTTAAAGGAAGAAATAATTACTTGGGCCCACAGTTTCAGAAGTTTTAGTTCATGGTCAGTGGGCCCCATTGTTTCTGGGCCTGTGACCATGGCAGGGAATGCATGATGGAACAAATCTACTCATCCTGTGGTGGCCAGGAAGGAAAGAGAGAGAAATATGAGAGAGAGAGAGAGAGAGAAAGAGAGAGAGAGAGAGAAGTTGGGGAGAGGAGACAAGGAAGGCCCAGCTACCAAGGGGAAACATATGCTTTAAGACTCCTCCCCAGCGACTACTTCCTCCAGTAAGGCCCCACCTCCCAATAGGCCCTTTGGCTATGTTAATCAATCATCTTCCAAAGGCCCCACCCACCTTTGAACACTGCTGCTGGGGCCAAGCCTCCAACACGTGAGCCTTTGGAGGGCTTCGAGATCCAAGCCACAGCAAATGGCAAATACGGCCAAACCTCGAGACAGGGTGGGAGCGAGAGAGAGCGGCACAAGACGCCGCCAACATTGGAAATAAAAGGGGGGTCAAGAATAATACAGGACTCCTACAGGAAGTTCTGTGCCCTCAAATTTGAAGTAGACCAATTCCTTAGAAAAACAAAAGCTACCAAAACTTCCACAAAGAGAGAAAGATAGCTGGACAGACCTGATATCAATTAAATAAATCAAATCAAGAATCATTCATTTATAATCTTAAAACATCCCACCAGTGATAGATGTTTTCAATGGTGAGCTCTACTACGCACACAGGAAAGAAATAACACCAATTCTTCACAATCTCTTACAGAATAGAGCAACACAGGAAATACATTTCAACTCATTCTATACCAAAACCAGCCAAAGACGTCAAAGAAAGGAAAACTAGAGACCAATCTCTCTCATGGACATAGATTTTATCAGAAATCATCAAAAAAATATGAGGAATTGAATCCAATAATGTACGAAGGGAATTAGGCAATAGGACCAATTATAATTTATTCCAAGACTCGCTCAACACTGGAAAAGCAATCCATGTGATCTACTAGAGGCTAAACAAGAAAAGTCATATGATCATATCAATCCTTGCAGAAAACCTTGTCAAGATCCATCACTCATTCAGGATAAAAACCATTACAAACTAGCAATAAAGGAGAATTTTCCCAAAGTAGTAAAAGGATATCCTCAAAACAACCTTTAGCTGACACTGTACATAATGATGAGATACTAAATGTGACCCTGATACTGAGAGCAAGGGAAGGCTTCCATTCCTCCCTTCTTCGAGCACAATCCATAGTATTCTAGCTCATGTGATAAGATTCGAAAAATATTACAGAGCTTACAAACTGGAAAGGGTGAACTAAATGTACCCATTTTCAGCTGACAAAATGTATAGACAGATATCTAAAGAACCATCCATGAAAGAAGACAATGATAAATTGGACTATATTAAAATTAAAAACTTTTGCTCTATGAGAGACACTATTAGAATGAAAAGACAAGCCACAGAAGAAAATATTTGCCCAATGCACCTCTGATAAATGATTTTCATCCTCAAATATAAATAACTCTTAAAACTCAATAAGAAAACAAACAATCTAAAAAATGAACACAACATCTAAACACCTCACCAAGGAAGTTATAAAACAGAGGAGGAGATGTTCAGTATCTTAGGAAAATGCAAATTAACACAACAATGAAGTATCACCAATCATCTATTAGAAAGACTGAAATCCAGAAAAGCTGACAATACTAATTGCTGTCAAAAAAAAAAAAAATACAACTTAACTCATTCCTTGCTGGTAGGAATACAAAACATTACAGTCACATGAGAAGACAGATATCTTCTTAACAAAGCTAAAAATAGTCAGACCAAAGTATCCAACAATCATACTCCTAAGAACGAACAACACCTATTTGAAAAATCAGGTATATGCAAAACCATGAATGAGAATGTTATAGCACCCTTCCTTACAACCCTCCAGAGTAGGAGCAACCAAGATAGTCTTCAACAGGTGAGTAGATAAGCTCAGGACAGCCATAAAGGGAATACTATTCATCAGTAAAATGAAACGAACTGGTTATTAAGCCTCACAAAAATGTGGATGAATCTTTAGCGAAAAAAGTCTTTTGGAAAACACAGCCTCCTGCGTGATATTTATATGACATTCTAAAAGTCAAAACTACAAAGATGGTAGACAGATGGGTGTTTGCCAGGTGTAGCCTTGGAGAGGGAGCTGATTAGGTGAGGAACCTATTTTTTGAAGCTATTTTATATGATACTGTAATTGTAGATATACAACACCCTGCTTCTGTCAAAATCTAATGAACTTTATAGCCCACAGAGTGGACTTCAATACGGGAAAGAAACTTTTAAATAATTTAGGAGGTTAGAGAGATCCCAGAATGATGCACAGAATGTAGCAAAATAACCTCACTGTATTACAAGTGGACGAAGCAATTTCACTGAAGAGAACAGGGCCTGGAAGTGCTGACCTCAGTACGTTTAGAAATGAACGAGGTCTCCAAGACTAAAGGCTCACTGAACTGCGCACCGGCCTTGATGGAGCTGTTTCCCCAGGAGGCACGGGCTAACAATTCTGAAACCACTATACATGTAAATTGAGCTACAACTGGACAATTAAGTAAATGGATGGTGGCTCCTGGGAGCTGGCTTGTCACTTCTGGGAAGTTGCAAATAAGGGAAGAATGTGAGAGTGATCCATGTGGTGATGGAGTCAAACCAGAGATGTCAGCAGGAATGCATGTTTGGCTTAAAATAGATACAGTTGTTTACATACTGAAATAGCGATGCATATGTATATAGAAAAAATTAGCGCCCACATGCATTTCCTTTTTTTCTGTTAGTTGACAGGATGTGGAAACAGGGATGCTACGGCAGCAAGCAGCCCGTCTTGTACTGTGATCTCGAGTCTAGTATCATTTTGTAATCAAAAGAACAAGGGCTCCTTGGAGAAATGGCTGATTCTGAGACTGGGGCAGTAAATATACAAGCTGAGGCTGGAGCATCTTGTAGCACAAGAAAATAGAGAAGTGTTTCTTTGTTTTAAGTACCACAATGGGGGTCTGCCGGGGGACCATGGGGGCCACTTAAAGGAGCTCCTGAGGGAAAAACTGGGAAAATCTTTAGCAACAGAATAAATACACTTGAACTAGACTGTAAGTCACAGTATAAAATGAAAATCTATGAATCCGCACTGATGGAGATAAATTATCCAATGAATAAACAAAGGAGACAAAAATATCCCATGCAGAAGAATGCCAAGTGACAGTGGGTAGATATGCTGCCCTACACAAGGGTGACCATTCCTCTCTGTACCAGCAGACCTCTCCACTCCCTCATGGGGATGCATATGGTGACTTCCTCCAAAGAATGGAAAATCCGGAAGAGTCCGGCGAGCAGGCAGCCCCTGTACCAGATGACCAAGAGTGGCCTCACAGTGAGACACATGTGGGTGCTCCCTGAGTGAACCCCAGAACACAATGACACGACAGACTGAAGACCAAGGAAATCTGAGCAAAGTCGCGTCTCTAGTTAGCAATAATGGGTTGATATTGGCTCATGAATTGTGACAAATAAGTCACAATAATGTAAGTTGTAAATACCGGGGGAGGCTGGGCGGGAGGTATGGGGACTCTCAACTTAGCGTCTCAGTTTTTATGTGACTCTAAAACTATTCTGCCAAATGCTTTTTCTGCGTCTATTGAGATAATCATGTGATTCTTGTCTTGTCTATAAAGTTTAAAATTTATTAAAAAATATTTTATCAATAATGGGTGAAAATTACTGCATGACATGTCTCAATATGGGCTTCCACCAACTATGCATGAGATTTTATTTCTCTGTACCTTTGACAGAAATGAATGTTTTCAATCCTTTTAACATTTGTGAATTAGAAAGGCGACAAATGAGATCTCATTGCTTAAATTTGCATTCTTAAATTATGAGTGAGATGTTAACATTCTTTTACTCATTGACTGGCACTCGCACTCACTCTCTTTCTATATATATATGTGTATATATATTCATACACACACACACACACATATATATATATATATATATATATATATATATATACTCTTTTTAAAAATATTTTTATTAGTTATTGATGGACCTTTATTTATTTATTTGTTTGTGTGTGGTGCTGAAAATCGAACCCAGGGCCTCACACATGCTAGGCAAGCGCTCTACCACTGAGCCCCAGCCCCAGCCCATATATATATATATATATATATATATATATATATATATATATACTCTTTATATATCTGTATCATGCTTTTCTTTACTCATATTCCAAACTGGTTGTCAGTCTTTTTCTCAGGTAGAACTTTTGGTGTGGTTAAAAAAAATACATATACATATACACATATATTTAAATATTCTGCACGGTGAGGGAAAAAACCTAGAGCATGTTAAAGTCTGAGCAAGTATTTACAAACTTAGGAAAGTATGTCCATATATATACTTGCTCAGACTTTGTTTTTCCACTGTGAGGAAAATTTAAATGCTTTATAGAAGGAAATCTCTCTCTGTTCGCAATTTCAGGGTTGACTCACACTTCTATTTTATTCCCAAATTTAGTTCCTCATGCCATGATTATTGTAGACGGGTCTCTTCAAGGCAGCTCCTATTTATTTGGGGTGTTGTTGTAAGGATGGCCCCGATGGGCTCACAACCCACTGTCAGCTCGAATTCCTCCTGAGCTTTGTTCTTGTCCCCATGTCGCTTGTTTTGTGAAGGCCACGAGGAGGCAGATGTCTTTGTCTAACCGGAGACACCCACACTCACACCAGGAGCGAGGTCCTTGTGATCCTAGGTTCCAGGCCTTGGAACGTCCCAGTAGGTGGAGTTGGGCGTGCTGATCCTAACGCCTTTCTTTGGAAGCATATTTCTTCATGTGGCTCCTTATACCTCTGGCAACTCACTAGCTTGTCCTTCAACCCTTTGCTGGTCCCACCACAGGAGAAGAAAGGTTTGAGGAGTTCCCAGAGAGAGGAGGGAACTCGCCCAGCAGGGTTGTTGGCATTCATGACAGAAGAGAATTCCAGCACACAGCAGTCAGCGTAGACAGAGGCTTATTTAGAAAATAGACACTTATTCAAGGGAAAATCAGGACTATCTCAAGAAAGAGAAAACTTTGGGGCTGTATTATTCAGGTTCTGTAGCAGAACAGGGCCAAGAGGAGATATAGGAATATATTTATATATGATTATAGAAAGAGGGCTTATTAGTTTGGACTGTATGATCAGAACCTAAATGGTCCACAGTGGCCATCTGCAGGGTTAGACAGTCAGAGGAACTAGTAGTTGCTCAGTTCAAGAACCTGGAGGCTCAAGAGCAGAGGCTACCATTGATGTAGCCCCAACCTGGGACTGAAGGCCTAGAGCTACCTGGAGAATTGATGGTCAGATTCTGCTTTGGAAGAGCAAAGGGACTGGAGCCCAGTGTCCTCATGCAATGGCAGGTTTGGAAGTGAGGTGTCCCCCCAAAAGCCCTTGTGTGAGACAATGCAAGAAGGTTTAGAGGAGAAATGATCAGGTTATGAGAGCCTTAACTCAATCAGTGAACCCATCCCCTGATGGGATCAACTGAGTGGTGATTGAAAGCGGGTAGGTGTGGCTGGAGAAGGTGGGCCATTGGGGATGTGCCTTTGCGGTATACCTTTGGTATCTGGTGAATGGAGTCTGTCTGTCTCTGCTTCCTGATCATCATGTGAGCTGCTTCCCTCTGCTACCCTCCTCCACCATGTTGCTCTGTCTCACCTTGAGCCCCCCAAGGAGTGGATCCAGTTATCTGTGGACTGAGACCTCTGAAGCCGTAAGCCTCCAAATAAACATTTCCTCCTCTACAATGGTTCTGGTTGGGCCTTTTAGGCATAGTAGCAAAAAAGCTGACCGTAACAGCAGCAGCAACCCAAGCACCTGCTCAAGAAGACTTGGATTTGCATCTGCGTTGACTTCCTCCTCCCTCTACTTTCTGTCCACCCGGGTCCCCAGCCTATTGGACCGTGCTGCCCACATTCACGGTGGGACTCCCCGTCAGTTTGCTGTCCCCCATCCCAACCATCTCTGGAAACACCCCCATCAACACACCCAGCCATCTCCTGATCTCAGGCGTCTCTTAATCCCATCAAGATGAGAGTCCAGATGAACCCTCACAGGGTACAGCAAGGGAGGATGTGGGCCATCGTGAGTGTGAGAGAGGTATTTTGGAGGTTCTTGGCTCTCCTTTTAAAGGAAATTTGGCAAGGGGTGGGCATGGGGAGGCTGTGGGAACGGTACCATTCCAGTGATCTCAAGACAGCTTCTGGGGTCTGCTTACTCTCAGGGTCCTCAGGCTGGTGAGGTCTTCCTTGTCTGGCTGGCAGATGGAACTGGAGCTCTGAATGATAGGTTCCTCAAGATCTTGTATCTCTCTTTGCTTAATCTACTTATCGTGGGGTTAATTAACTGTGCATAGGTAGATTTACAGATTTCCCAGAAATTTGGGAGTAACAGAGCTGGAAGTGAGACAGACTCAGGGGGTGATAGGTCTGGGAAAGCATCCAGAACTTCTGAATTAAAGTCTCTTTTTCTTGTCTTTCTTTTATGTCCCTCCTCCTCCTCCTCCTCCTCCTCCTCCTCCTCCTCCTCCTCCTCCTCCTCCCCCTCCTCTTCCCCCTCCTCCCCTCTTCCTCCTCTTCTTTTTCTTTTTTGGTACTGAGAATTGAACCCAGGGGCACTTAAGCCACATCCCCAGCCCTTTATTAAATAATATTTTATTTAGGGACAGGGACTCATTAAGTTGTTAGGGCCTTGCTACGTTATGGAAACTGGCCTTAAATTGCAATCCTCCTGCTTCAGACTCCCGTATTGCTGGGATTACAAGCATGTGCCACTGCACCCAGCTAAAACAAGACATTTTACTGGATGAATTTGTTCCTTATTAGCACACTTTAAAAAAACCAGTTTTGATAATTTTTATACTATACTTAATTCTGCCATTTATATCTCTATCTACTGATACTACCCTGGCCTTTCCTCTGAGTACTGTAAGTTCCAAACTGGCCCTCTCTCTAAGACCTTATCCCCCGAGGTTTGTCTTCTGGATAGCTTCCAGAGAGATCCTTTAAGCCATGTCAGAATATTTCATTTCTCTGCTCAAGTAGCTTGCCACACTATTCATTCATACCCCAAAACTTTATAATTGGCCTTAAGACCCTAATTTTTATTTCCCTGCTAGTTCTTGGGCCTCATTTCCAACAGTCCGCTCCTTGCTGAGCTCTAACCACACGAGGTTCTTGTCACCCCTGGAATGCCCTAAGCGTGCATCCCCACTCCCCTTGACATGGCTCTGTCCTCTAGGCACTGCTCTCCCAGTGGTCACCCCCACTCCACTGGGTTCTCTGCTCATACGACTTCCCCACAGGGGTCTTCTCCAAACAGCAGCCCCCCAGCACCCTCTGCTTTATTTCCCATCATTGGCTTCATTACCAACTGACATATTATTTGTGTTTGTTTATTGTCCAGCTGCTCCTACAAGAACATAAACAACGTAGAACACATAAATCATATTCATAGCTAAATCCCTAGCAAAAAAGAACAATGTCCAGTACTTAATATAGATTCAACCAATATTTATGGAATCAGCAAACCAAGCCTGAATAGACACCAGACTGCAGATCGGATCCCGACTCTTGACCAATTTTGCTTTTAAACTATGACCATGTTTGTGTCCCTTGGGGTCTCAGCAGCCAGCACATGGCAGGGATTTAAGGCTTTCTTGAATAGAATTAAATTCCAAAGATCCTGGGAAACTGAAAGGGTACAGAACAAGTGACACTGGGAACAATAAATATACACTGGGAGAATAAATAGAGACCTAAAGAAGACAACGGAGGAGGGGCAGTGTGCCAGAGCTGGTCTGAATGTTTTGTCTCCTTTCAAAATTCGTATGTTGCAACCAGTTACCAATGTGATGATTTTCAGAGTTGGACTTTGGAAGGCTGTTAGATCATGGTTTAGGGGATTTATTATCCTTACAGAAGAATCCCCAAGAAGCTGCCAGGTGAAGGCATAGTGAGAAGGTGTCATGTATACATTAGAAGAAGCCCTCACCAAATTCCAGTCTGTTGGCAACTTGACCTTGGACTTCCCAGCCTCTAAAACCGAGAAATAAAAATTTCATAAAAAATAAAGTATGCAGTCTATGATATGTCGTATACCCTTTAGGGCCTTAAAAATCAGTGTTGAATTTCATCTCTGCCAGTTGCTGGTAATCAGCCCTTATTGACCAAGACAATCTGGATGCAGAGCTAAACAGGACTCAACCAGTTTTCTATCCCTTTTACCTCCCACAGAACCTCATTTTTTTCAGCAGTTTCCTGAAATTGTTCATTTCCAATCTCAGCTAACTTTGCAGAATCATGGCAGGAAAGAGTCCCGGCCTTGGAAATCAGAAAGACTTGGGTTAGCACTCTGGCTTTGACACTTAAGCTGAGCTCAACTTGGATAAGCCATTTAATCTTTGGGAATATCATTCTTCTCATCTCTAAAAGTACAGCTCATTGTAACTCTCTCTGGGTTTGCAAGAGCATTAAATGAGAAAATGTAGGAGAAAATCTCAACACCCCAGACCCAGCACAGAGCAGGTAAGTAGTAAATATAAATTGGACCTATCCTGTTAGCAGGAATTGATAGACTGCTTATGTATGAACTTGCATCCTTCTAGCTCTGCTTATTTATAGAGTCTGTGGATGGATTTTTTTTCCTCACCTGGTTTCTTTCTTTCTTTTTCTTGCCTTTCTTTCTTTGAGGTTGTCTTTGTCCCTGTCTTAGTCTTGTAATTTCTGTTGCTATAACTGAATATGACAGACTGGGTAGTTTACAAAGAATGGGAGCTTAGCCCACAGTTCTGGAGGCCAGGAAGTCCAAGGTAACAGTACCAGGCGAGGGCATTCTTTCTGCATCATATTGTGACACAGAACATCACACGGGGAGGCGAACACCTCTCCCCCTTCTTACCAAGTCACCAATGCCATGTGGAGGCCCTACTCTCACAGCCTCAATTCTAATGACTTCTCCAGATCCCCCCATGTCTAAATGCCATTAAAACTTAATGCCATTAAGTTTTAAACACCTTGAAACTACAGTAGATGTCCTCTTGTCTGATTCTGTGGACTCGTGACTTCCTTCTGTCCATCAGACTTCTCTCTTTATGCCTAAGATGGTAAATTCTGACTTTTAGAACAAATAAGGGCAAAAGAGAAGATGGTTGCACATTTTTATCCACAGAGGTAGAGGAACTAAAGCTCTCTCTTCTCTTTCTCTCTCAGCCCATGGAGATAAAAAGGGGTGAAAATGGAAAAAAAGTGGTTTCAGTGTTCCATCACCACCAGTGTCCCCTGCACAAGCAGAGCTGCTTACAGAGCCCCAGGAAGCCCCCTAAATGTGTCCCTGACAGTGTGGTGTCAGCAGGATCCACCATTAGGAAGCATCCAGGGCGGGGTGGAATCCGGCAGCCCCAGGCTCTCAGGGGAAGCGCAGTGGTCTTGATGAGGATGCAGGGGGTCGCCCTAGGGTGCTCGGGCTTATGACCCAAATGAAATAAAAAGCCTCCAGATTTAGAACTGAACATGAATTCTGGGGGGGAGGGCGAGAGCCATCCTAAGGGTGAGACAATTGAAAACGTGAGCGAACTTGAAAGCCCCCTCCCAGATGTGTCTATCTGGACTGCAGTTTCCCGGAACCCCCTCTACCTCTTAACCCACTGTGGAGTAATTGTCACCTTGATTAAGACAGAGTTTCCTTCCCAGCAAGGTGTCCTCAAAAAGTAGACCCTTTAGGGCCATAAAAATCAGTGTTGAGTTTCATCTCTGCCAGTTGCTGGTAATTGGCCTTAGGTAAGTCAGCCAACATCTCTGAGACTGCTTCTTATCCAAGAATTGAGAGCGATGATACCTTTCTGATGAAATTAAAATATGACATGAGAGAACAGAACTGCCATCTGAGTCTGCGTTTGTCAATCAGTCCTCGTCCACATAGACTGTTTCTACATCACAAAGCCTTTTTCTCTTTCCCAGATCTCTGGAGAGTTTCCAAAGTATAGAATATGAATGTTACCCATGAAAACATGATTTCCATTCCCCTTGCTGATACTCTGCCCCTATATTATTTTTCCAGTTTCTATACCTTGCCAAGATCTCTCCTTACCTCCTTTTCTCTTTAGAGAGACACTATGGCTCTTGGGAACCATCGACTTAGCTGATCCTCCAGGCTCTGGTCTCTGAGTGGTCTTGTATTCTTCACCTCTGCTCCCCAGCCAGAGAATCCTAAATAGCCTCTCCTTGTAAATTGAAGTAAGAAAGTAACCAGCAGTGCATAGTTCTCAGCTTTAATCTTTACCCTCCTATTATCCATTCCCTACATAACCATACAAATGCACCTTCGGAAATGCATCAAGATTGCTCTCCTTGGCTGCGACCTTCCTGTGACCTCCCATCTCATGAAGAATGAAAGTAAAGACCTTTCCTGCCACCTGCCAGGGGACCCTTTGTTCTGCCGTCTGTTTCCCAGGTTACGGCTTTCTTCTCCAGCAAGCAGCCCTGAGAGTGGTGTGTAATTCCTCCATTCATTGCTCTCTCAGGTCAACAGAATAAGCTTCCTCAACAACCTGTCTGATTGCCTCTCTCTTGTCTTAAAGCCCTTTCCTGGCTTGCCTTTGTTGATTGGGGAACAACTTCAGAGAGTGACTGGGTTCATGAGCTCCACAGTCAGATGGAAGGCTGGCTCTACTTCCTGGGATCTGCGTGACCTTCACTCGACCAATCTCGCTTTGTCCCACTTTATTTATAAAAATGTGGGTAACAATTCCCTATGTAAAATATCCGATACAATGCCTACCATCTATTAAATAATAAATAAATGGCAACTATATTTGCTGAGTTATATGGTGGAGCTCAGACTCTTTGTCATCATGCAAGATCCTTTTAAATATCATTTAAACCTATCTCCCCTTCATGCCCATCTTGTGTCTCTGTCCTAATGGATAGCGTGGTCTCCAGCTCCACTTAAGTTTTTATTGCCCCCCGTGGAAAGCATATTCTTAATGATGGTCTTGCCTGGCAGAGAGTGGCCTTGGTCTCCATTTCCACTTGGCAACCTTCAAGACCCAGTTCAAAAGTTGGGTTGAGATGGCAAACCAAGTTCAACAGCTTTTTATGCCTTATGCATAAAAATTTCTCTGAATGATGTAAAAAATATAATAAAAAACCAATAAATACTTAACGATGTTGGAAAAATGTAAGAGCAGGTCATTAGTGGACCATAATTTTGATGTAGATTTAAAATACAAAAAGCAACGAGAATATCTCTTTTTTTTTTTTCTGGCAGTCTGGGAAACTTTTTGAAAACCTTTTAAATAAAAAAATAAAACACTTGGAAATGATGGATACATTGTTTAACATCTTTCAAGTACAGAGCTGAGCTTCTGAGAAGGAAAGTTACATCTTAAGGGACCTAAAACATAAGGATACCTGGAAAAGAGAGCTGTCAGGACACCCAGGCAGAAGTTCTCCTGGGAGGGTTTGCTAGGCTTCCTACCCAGAGTCTGAGTGTTAATGAATGACAGGGGAGAAAACAGGCCTTTGGTCTTTTAAAGGCTGCAAATTGGAACTGAGTCTCTGCTTAGTCCTGAAATCCTCCAGGGGCTACGCTGTGAGGGGAAACAATGCACTAGAAAAAAATATCCCACTAACAAAGGAGAGTAAAAGGGAAAGTGTCTTTTTCAGCATAGGTTTAGAAGGAAAAAATTCTTCTCTGCATTACATTATGTTCACTATGAAGAACTGGGGGGTCTGAGGAATACCAAAACCATCCAGAGCCCCTCTCAGAAGCCAATGAAAACCTCTCTGGAGGGAAAGACCTTCAATGCACGCTTCACAGGGTTGTCAAAGCCAAGGATGCACTGAACAAGATATCTGAGGTCAAAAAGGAAAGCATCAAAAGGAGAAATCAAGCCACGGAGCAAGAATCAGCAGAAAAAACAAACACAAGAATGAGGTCCTCAACCTTGACTAATAGAATCACTGGATTCAAAGTATTAGCAGGAGAAGAATTAAAAGTGGAACTAAAATATAAGAAGTACATAATATAAAAACACAAAGCAGGAATTCAACAATATGAAAAACAATAACCAATTTAAAAGAAGGGTATGATGCAATGTTTTGTTCATGTATGTATCAGGGAATGAATAGGTTGGGGTAATTAACATGTCTATCATCTTAAACTTTTTAAAGAATTTGTTCTAGCCTGTAGTCCCAGTGCCTTGGGAGGCTTAGACAGGAGGATTACGAGTTCAAAGCCAGCCTCAGCAAAAGCAAGGTACTAAGCCACTCAGTGAGACCCTGTCTCTAAATAAAATACAAAATAGGGCTGGGGATGTGGCTCAGTGGCCAAGTGCCCCTGAGTTCAATCCCTGGTATACTCCCCCCTAAAAAATCATTCTAATTTTTATATATGACAGTAGAATGCATTTTTGACACATTGTACACAAATGGAGCACAACTTCTCATTCTTCTGACTGTACATGGTGCAGAATCATACCGGTTGTGTAATCATACATGTATATAGAGGAATAGTGTCCACGTCACAACTTTTCTCATTTCTATATGGTGGCTATATTCAAAACTTTCTCTTTAAACTATTTTGTGATATATTTACATCATTCCTTATAGATACATATAGTGTATGAATTAGAACATTTTAATTTATTTTAAAAAAATGGGTCAAAGTCCTTAAGATACACCTCACCAAAGAGTTTATACAGATGGCAAATAAAATATGAAAAGATGTTTTACATTATATGAAACCAAGAAAATGAAAATTAAACCAATGGAGATAATTTCCATACTTATTAGAACTGTCAAAATCCAGACAACTGACAATACCAAATGCTGATGAGGATGTGGGATATCAGGGTCCCTCAATCATTGCTGGCAGAAATGCAAAATGGTACTTGGGAACACAAAACTAAACATACCCTTACCATCTGATCCATGCTACATGATCCGTGCTACATGGTACTTGCCCAAAGGAAATAAATACTTACATTCACACAGAGATATGCACATGGGTATTTCTAGCAGCTTTATTCATAATTACTAAAACATGGAAGCTACCAAGATGCCTTTTATGTTTTTCATTTAATTCATTTTGTATTTTTTATTTTTGAGTACTGGGGATTGAACCCAAGGACACCCTGTCATTGAGGCTCATCCTCAGTTCATCTGATTTTTTACTTTGAGACAGAGTCTCACTAAGTTGCGCAGACTGGC
Source organism: Urocitellus parryii (assembly GCF_045843805.1). Taxonomy (NCBI): domain Eukaryota; kingdom Metazoa; phylum Chordata; class Mammalia; order Rodentia; family Sciuridae; genus Urocitellus; species Urocitellus parryii. The sequence continues at coordinate 12,734,874 of NC_135535.1, forward strand.
CTTGAACTGCCTCCGTCTCCTGAGTAGCTGGGATTGTAGGCGTGCACCCCTGTGCCCTATAGAAGGCGATAAATGGTGATACATCCAGATAATGGACTAGTATTCAGCACTAAAAAGAAATGTGTTATTAAGTCATGAAAAGACACAGAGGAAATTTAAATGCGTATTATTAAATGAAAGAAGTCAACCTGAGAAATCTACATGCTGCATTATTCCAGCAAGATGACATTCTGGAAAAGGCAAAGCAAAGGAGACATAAAAGACCAGAAGTGAGTTGGGGACTGTGGAAGGGAGGGGTGGATGGGAAGGAGCGCAGAGAGTTTTTAGCACAATACAAGGTGGAAAGTAGGATTAGCAACCAAATAGATCTTCTGAAAAATAAGATATAGTTATTGAATCAGCCACTTCATAATGGTTTTTCAAAAAGAACAAATACATTTTTGAAGTGAAATAAATATTTGGAAACGACTCAGACGCCACACAGAGAGAAGAAGAGAGAACATTCGAAGCGTAAGGAATAGAATGAGAGATCCACAGTACACGTCCCACCGGATTTCTAGGAAGAAGGTGAACGAGGGGGTTGTGGAGCTGTCGATGTCATAACAGGTAAGGGTCTTCTACAACTGACGAAGGAACGTGCTTTCAGATTTAGGAAGGACAGCAAATTCCAGGACACATGGGTCTAACAGCCACATCTGAGTACATTGTCACAATACTGAAGAACAGGGAATCTGAGGGAATTTACTACAGCAGATGAGAAGGAGAGAGAGGGAGAGGGAGAGAGAGAGAGGGAGAGGGAAAGGGAGAGAGGGAGAGAGAGAGAGAGAGAGAGAGAGAGAGAGCTTTAAACCTAAAATTTAGAGCTCATTATTTTTTCAGGAAGACAAGACTGAATTTACCAATAAAAAAACCACTTATTGAACAAGTGTCTAAAAGACATACATCATGAAGAAGAAACTTGGGTTCAGAGCAAGAATTTAAATGTCAGAAGAAAAAGTGAGCAAAGCAACAGATAAGTGTGGCTGGATTTTTTAAGTGTTAAACGATGAGAAAAACAATGACTAACTTGGAAAGGTGTTGAAAACAAGTTAGAAACAAAATGTACTAAGAGTAGTAAAAAATAATAGCCAAGTATAGGATACTGAGATTCTTTTATATTTCTGAGGGAGATTAAAAGCTTGATTAAATTTTTATAATTAGTCTAACCTGGCGCATGCCTGTTCATTCCAGTGACTTGGGAGGTTGAGGCAGGAGGATCAAAGCCAGTGTCACCAACTTAGCAAGGCCTCAAGCAAGACCCTGTCTCCAGATAAAAAATAAAAAGAGCTGAGGATGTGGCTCCGTGGTTAAGGACTCCTGGGTTCAATCCCCCAGTACCAAAATAAATAAATAAATAAATAAAAAGTGTGCTAAGAGTCTGAAAAATTGGTCAAGCAAATACTCACTTAAGAACTTTGAGTAAAATAGAGCAAAAATGAAGATAACTGAGTATGGGGAGTATCACAAATTAAAAAAAAAATACAACAACTAAACAGAGAACAAACACCACTCCACAGTGAATCTCACCATTGTGTTCATCCATAAGAACGGGGTCCTGGTTAGAATAAGAATCAGTCCATCCCTGTGTAAGTATATCACATGGATTCAACTGTCATGTATAACTAAAAAGAACCAATAGAAAAACAAATCTTTTTTAAAATAAAAGTAATAAAATGGTTTAAGTGGCATGATTTGGCAACAAAAAACAATAAACAAGATAAGGTTTAAGTAAATAATATGAGAATTGAGTAGAAAAAAAGGCTACATCTACAGATAAAGTGAAAATTCAAAAGATTAGTGAAAGAGTGTTAGTCTTGAAGAGCTAGATAAATAGATTTGGAAATTTGTACTAAATAAGCACTTTCTTTAAACACCAACAAAACATCACTTGCTAACAGAAAGAAAAACAGGCAGAAAAAAAACTAGCGCCATTAAAGACATTGAATATGAATTAAAAGTACACTGCCATAAACAGATTGACAGGTGAGTTCTAGCAAAACAATCGAGAAAAAGGGATTCCAACATCACAGAAACTCTCACAGAAAAATCAAATGGTCCTACTTTAGAAGGATGATGTGAACTTTATATCAGTGCCAGCCAATAATTGTGTGAGAAGAAAATTACAGACCCATAATACTTAGAAGCACAGAGGCTAAAATTATCAAACCACTTAGCAGATCAATCTTGATCTCTCTCTTTCCAAATACACATAATTATGATGACATGGGATTTACTCCCCAAATATAAGGGGTTAACTTTGGATAATCTATTCTGGCAAGGCTTTGTATTAAGAGATTACAGAGTAAAACAAATCATGTGGTTTTTCTCATTAGGGAGTTAAAAAACATTTGATGAAGGTTAATAATGCCCATGAAAAATAAAGTTCTTAGAAATTAAATTATAAGGGAACATACTTAACTCTACAAAGTGTATCCAAACAAACCTGCAGAAAACTTCGGAGTCAATAGCATCCCTTCCTCAGCACATCAGAACTAGGAAAGACTAGGACACCCCTGCTCTGCAAAGCTCTTCCAGCACCTGTTCTTATTGCTTTGCACAGTGTGTTCTGAGATGTGCGGAATTCAGCCCGTGCAGCATCACCTGGGGGTCTTATTAACAGAACTACACAAGAAGCCAAAGGCATAAGTGCTGGAATTTTCCTGATTCCCATATGATTCCCATATGTATGATCGCCTCTATAGAAGATCCAAAAGAGCCTATGAATAAGTTATTAAAATCAATAACTTATTTATAGGTGTCTGAAAATAAGCTCAATACAACATACATTTGCATTTCTTCACACCAGCAATGGGCAGTTAATTACATAACAATTATAAAAAGGAAAAATAATTAGGTCCACAGAGGAGGAAAACTAAAGAAAGGCAGGGCGTTATGATGAACACCCTAAAATGTTGTTATGGGTGACATACAATGAAGAGAAACTAGCCCTGTACATTGATAAAATTAAAATCGCAAAACTCACACTTATCTTCAAATATATTCAAATGTTCAGAATAATTGTAATTAAAATCCAAAGTGCTACTTCTGATTCTAAAATTTATTTGGAAAACTAAAGGGCCAGAGATAGCCAATTCTTTTGAAAGAAAAAGCATGGTGAGGGGACATGTCTATCAGATATCAAGAACAATTTCGTAATACTTAACAAAGTATGTACTTAGTACTTAATAAAGTATATATTTAGTACCTTTTATGGTATTGTTAGATGGGGAAGTTAGTTCTAATGTTGCATAGGACGGTAGGATAATGATAATCTATAACAAATTACATATACTTCTTATACATTTTTAATACATTTATAAGCAATTAAAGAAAAGTTTGAAGATTCCCAAAACATTGCAGTATAATAATTGATGAGATAGAAATGATAATTACCATAATTTGAGCATATATATATATATGTATATATACATGCAAATTCAAGACCAAAATATTTTTAAAAAATATTATTTTAATCTTAAAAAAAACAAAAGAGGCTATCTATATAAACTCAGGGAAGGAAAGTTTTATTATAATAAGACACAAAAATACAGAGCAGAAAGAAAAGTTACATTATATTATATTAAAAACAATACTTTTATAAGTGAGAGAATAATATAAATAAAGAGATCACAAATTGACAGAAGATATCTACCATTCCGTCTCATAAGGAAGACTCCCTACACAGAATATACGGGGAATTCCTTCTCAGCAAAACCAAACAAACAAAAAAGACAAGCCAACCTATGGAGCGCTAATTCACAGGTCCTGCAACAAAATTCTTCATTCAAACATGGAAAGACTGTATCTTGCCAACATTCAGGAAAATGAAAGTTTAAACTACAACAAGATGCGGCTTCACACCTGCCAGTTACGCAAAATTTGAGAGCGTGATGCTGGGGAGCACTGGCCTGCTGGGGGGAGCGGACATTGTCTCCATCTCTTTAAAACCACCTGGCCAGGCCGCAATAGGTGAAGGTACACAGCGGGAAAACCCAGAAATTTTATTTGTGATCATAAATCATAGAAAAACCAACCAACAAAAAAAAAAAAGGAAAAAGAAAAAAATAAATCAGATCGATATAAAGGAGAAATAAGAGCACGGAAATTTCACTTTGAAGAGAAGCAAGTGTGAAGTTGGAGCTCGTTTTCCCACAGAATCTCCTGAGAAATGCCAAGCTCAGAGTCAACAAGCAAGAAGAGCTGGAGGGAGCTAGGGGAAGTCATCAGAGAAATTAATTAAAGGATTAAAGATGAAACAGCTGCTGCATGGCCCTCTCTGCCCCCCCCCCTACTTAACATCCAGCAGCAGCGACTTCTGCCCTTGAGAAAAACCCCTGAGAACCAAAATGTAGGAAGCCAATAACTTTTAGGGGGAAGGGTTTTCAGAGTGTTGGCCCTGAAGGAGCAAAGCAGCACTGAGGGAAATCTGCAAGAACTCTGCAAGAAGCAGCCCGCATGTGTGCCTACAGACAAACGTGCTTCCACACTGTTTCCGTATGAAGGCTCCACTTTTTATAAAGAGTTTGTTGCAGTTCATGCCTGCAACAAAGTACTCACAAGAATAGGTTTCACTTGGGAGACCTGAAGAATATGTTCTGTGTCCAGAGAAATGAAACACAGCACTGAAGATGACCCCAAAAATCTTTGGAGCTGTATTCTCTCTCTTATTTGTAGTTTTTTTTTTAAATATGTTCTAATTAGTTATACACTAGAATAGAATGCATTTGGACACATCATACATAAAAGGAACGTAGCTTCTTATTCTTCTGGTTGTACAAGATGTAGAATCACACCAGTCGTGTGATTTATATACCCTATATATATGCACATAGGGTAATAATGTCATTTTCATTCTACTGTCCTTCCTACCCTGACACCCCCTCCCCTCCCTTCACTCCCCTCTGCCTATTCCAAAGTGCCTCTATTTTCCCTACCCCACCCCAGCCATTCTGAATAAGCATCAGCATATCAGAGAAAACATTCAGCCTTTGGTTCTTTGGGATTGGTTTATTTCACTTAGCATGATATTCTCCAGCTCCATCCATTTACAGACAAAGGCCATAATTTCATTCTTCTTTAAGGGTGAGTAATATTCCATTGTGTACATATACTACATTTTCTTTATCCACTCATCTAAATATTTCCTCTCACTCCAGTCAGAAGGGCAATTATCAAGAATAAAAGCTACAACAAATGTTGGCAAGAATGTGGAAGAAAAGGTACACTCATATATTGCTGGTCAGACTGCAAATTGGTGCAACCATTATGGAAAGCAGTATGGAGATTCCTCAGAAAACTTGAAATGGAATCACCATTTGACCCGGTTATCCCACCCCCTCAGATTATACCCAGTGGACTGAAAATCAGCATACTACAGTGATACAGCCACATCTGTGTTTATAGCAGCTCAACTTACAATAGCTAAATATGGGACCGACCTAGACGCCCTTCAACAGATGAATGGATGAAGAAATCGTGGTATATATATTTGTCATTCTTAATGGCATGCTTTAATAACATCTTGGTTCACTGGGTTTTGATTTACAACAGGTATGTACCTGGTCTAAAAATGTATGTTCCATTTTCCAATATCTTTCAGCCTAGCTTGTCAGTACAAATAGGAACAGCTAGAAATGATCCAACATTTGGGGGAAAAGTACACACCTTGAAATAAGCACCAGACTGAATTATCAGAATCAGCCCCCTCCAAAACAAATTTAACCAATGTAACCAATGATATAGAAAAAAAATCTTCAGAATAAATATCCTTAGGGAGGCCAAACCAAAACCAAAACAAAACAAAAAAACTGGCTGCTATGAAATGGAACTGTGTTTCTGGAACTTCGAAGCAGGATAATTAGGAAAAATATATATTAATAGATAAATAGCAGAACAAAAATAGCTGAAGAGTCAGTTAATGAGCTGAAAGACTGACAAAGTAATTAGCCTAGAAATGTTGTGTAATAAGACAAAGAGATGAAAAGAATGACAAAGGAGTCAAGCGGTGTGAAGAGTAGCTGCAGAAATTCCAACATCTATCTGTTAAGATTTGATGGAAAACATGTCAGCCACAGCCAGGGGTAGGTGGACTCATGGGACCCCAAACCTATACATGCGCGCTGTTACACAGTGTGGTGGGCGGCACGGTGGCCTCCAAGACATGTCCATGTTGTGATCCTAAGAACTTGGGAATGTTACCTTATGCGGCAAAAGGGACTTTGAGGTGAGATTCAGAGGAGCTAGGTGGTTGTGGAGTGTTTGCAGTGATTCTTATGATAGGAACGGAGGGATAGCCAGAAGCCAAAAAGAAGGTGATCTACCAAGGAAGCCGAGATTGGAACCATGTGGCTAGTAGCCCATGAAGGTAGGCAGCCTGAGAAGCCAGGGGAGACAAAATCCTGCTGCCTCCTGGAGTCAGCCTGGCTGATGTTATCTTGATTTTTACTCTTTAAGATCCCTTTTGAATTCTGACCTCTAGGACTATAAGCGAATGAACTGTGTTGCTTGAAGCCACTAAATTTGTAGTAACTGGTAATAGGAAACAAAAATGACACATGAGGAGTTTAAGTGACCAATCAACTCACTTTGAACAACTGAAAATTAATGTGATGTGCTGTATCCACAGACTACAAATGAAAAAAGTCTTATCTTGGAAGAAGAAAAAACATTGCAAAACTTCACATCTTCATATAAGATCTCACTGAGCAAACTAGGAAGAAGGAAGAACTTATTTAATCTGAAAAAAAGGCATCAAAAATAATCTACAAGTATTTACTTAATGCTGAAAGAGTAAATGATTTTCCTTTAGGGATAAAAATGAGGTAAATCTGTCCACTCCCAACTCTTCTAGTCAGTATTAAATTGGATATTCTAGTGGATGTAGTAAGGGCAGGAAAAGAAATAAAAAGAATCCTGTTCAGAGAGAAAGAAGCCAGACTGTCTGCATTCACCCATGACAGCATTGTCTATATTTAAAATTATCATGTGGACCCCAGGACAGCATCAGTACCAGAACAGGTGTGTGTGTTGAGCAAGATTTCAGGATGCAGCATCAAAAGATGAAGTCAACCATATTCCTAACGAACAACCAAAAGAGGAAACTGCAGAAACAATTCAATTTTCCAGGGGCATCAAAAATATGAGATAGAAATAAATCATAACCCACTTGAATCTAATGTATGAAATATGATATGTCAAGAGCTTTGTAATATTTTGAACAACCAATTAAAAAAATAATTATATATTATCTTCTGAAAAAAAAAAGTCCAGGAAGCTCTGAAAAAAAAAAAAAAGAAATAAATCTAGCAAGAGGTATTTACAATAGGCACATCAATGCTATAGAACTTTGCAGAGAGAAAATAAAGAGAATCTAACTAAGTATAGAGATGTGTTACAGTCATGTGCTAGAAAACCCAATAATAAAAATGTCAGATTTTCTCCCCAATTGATCTTATAGATGCAACATATCCCCCCCAAAAAAATTCTTTTCACAGAAATTAACTATCTGATTCTCACCTTCATATGAAAATACAAAGAACTGGAAAATGTCAAAACCAGTTTTGAAAAAGTTTAAAGAATTTAGAACTGCATAATTTTAAGATTTATTTTATGTCTATAGAAATCAAGACTTAAAATAAATCTAGGCACATCAAATGCTATAGAACTTTGCAGAGAGAAAATAAAGAGAACATGAGTTTTGAGTGTGTATGAGCAAGTGAGCAGGGATAGAAATCAAGTCAGTGTGGTAGCAGCATAAAGACAGGCAAAGAGATCCATGGATCAGAGCAGGCTTTCTAGAAATAAACCCACACTTTTGCAATCAATTGATTTTCAGCAAATGCCTAAAACCAATCAATATACAAAGTAAAGTTTTAAAAATAGACGTTGCCATAGCAATTGAATATGTGTGTGTATTTGTGTGTCTTTCTAAGAACTTCTAATCATACTTTATAGATGCAAAAAAACTTTCTGTAACAGAACACTAGACATAAATGCAAAAATTAAAGCTAACATTTCCGGAAGAAAATAAAGAAAAATTATTTGTGCTCTTAGAAGAGGCAAAGCTTTCTTAGACACAAACCAAAATCATAATGAAAAAATAAAATATCGATGAAAAGGGCTTCACTAAACTTACAAACTTCTGCTCTTTGAAAGATAATGCTTGAGACAACAGACAAACCAGTGATTGGCAGTAAACATCAGCAAATCACATATGTGATAAAAGACTTGTAGTTACAATATATAAATAACTTTTAATACTAATTAGTAATAATAAAGTTATGACTAATAATTATTCAATAAATGAGAAAAAATCAAGCAGGAAGACATCTGATGCAAATGCAGGCATGAAATGAGGTTTTGGTGACCATGAAGGAGTGCAGATTAGGCTGTGTGCAAGGTGACACCCTGACACACAGGTTAGAAGGTGAAAACGAAGAAGACTGACCAGACCAAGTGCTGCTAAGGGCCTGGAGAACCTCTGCTGTAAAATGGTGCCATCCGTTTGGTGAACAGTGCAGCAGTGTCTTAAAAATGTGTCCATAGACTTGCCACATACCCCAGGCCTTCCACTCCCGGGAAATTCCCAAACGGAAATGACAGCATATGACCATACCCAGGTGTGGCCAGCCAGTCTGAATGGCTGGCATTCTCCTTCCGGTGATCAGAAGAGGCCTGTCGGTCACTTTTGTAGTCACCTGGATATTGATGGCCCCGTCCTCGAAGTAGCAGAATGTGTCTTCGTGCGTAGGCGTGCCTTCCTGCAGCCCCATGGGTCGAATGAATCTCACCTGTTCCTTTGTGATCTTACCCCTTTGCCCTGTTTGGGATAGAATGCTCCATGGAAATGCCAGTTGTGTGTCCCCTTCTCTTACTCTGTCTTTGGGAGTAGCCTCCCTAGATGTCACCTGCTGACAGCAGACATCAGAAGCTAGACTCAGCCCCCTGAATCCTGACCCCTTACCTCCTGTGAATGGCTTCTCCTCATGAAAAGGGGTCAGCGTGTGCTCTCACTCTCTCTTTCTGCGGACCCTTAAGGTCCGAGGAGCTGTCACAGCAACCCCAAAGAAAAAGTTGTCTCTGTCTCTGGTGTGGTTATTTCGTGCAGCCCAGTTCCCCAGGAGTCACCCTGAGTGTTTTTGTGGTGAGGAACATGACACCAGGGTGCACACAGGAATGTTGACAGCAGCGCTGTTTGTAATCCTCTCAAACTGCAAACAACTCAGATGTCACCAACAGGTGGATGGATTCACAAGTCGTTCATTTATTACTAAATGGATCCTTCTGGACAATAAAGGTGAAGCCATAGATATGTGCAAATAACACGAGGTGAATTTTAAAATCAGCATGCTATGTGAAAAGAAAGCCAGACAAAATGGGCGTCCCTGCCGTCTACTTCCATTTATGTACAACGCCAGAGATGCAAGTTAACGTAGAGTGACATTGATTTGTATCATGTAGTGAGTGGTTTGTCTTGGAATGCAAAGGCGTGGGAGAGATCGCCAGTGTGGATTCATGAACTCGTGGAGATTATAGGTATATTCGTTTTCTGGACTGTTAGGATGGTTTCCTGGGCATACACACAGGTCAAAATTTATTAAAATGTGTACTTCAGAAACATATATTTGCATGCAAATCGCACTGCATTAAGGCTACTTACATATTTTTTTTGCTTAAACATTTTTAAAACTTTGAAAAACAACAACAATAATGAATTATAACTCTGAGAATACAGATTTTGATTATCTTAAAAACCAGTCATACATGACTATTAAATCTAAACGTGAAAGATAAAACCATCATGCTTCTAGAAAAAAAGACCCAGGAGATATCATCATGGCACTGAGGTAGAAAAAGGTTGTTAAAATTCTTTGATGCAAAGGAAGTAACTATAAAGCAAAAACAATGAATAATTGATTAAGTTAAAATTAAAGCTTCTGTCAAAAAAGACACTATTAGAAGAGAAAAGCCAAGTCAGAGCAGAGGGTGGATGGATGGGTGGTCCAAATAAATAACTTTTATCCTGAATATAGAAAAAAGATTATCTACTAAGGACGGATAAAATCATAAATTTCACCATAAAAATGAATGAGATATTTTAAAAAGGCACCTCACAAGAGAGACTTTGAAAATGGTTATTAAACCATGAATAAAAGGGTGTGGCATCATGTAGGTAATTAAGGAAATGCAGCTTAAAACCAGGTAAGATGTCACCACGTACCCATCAGCATGCTTAAAATGAGCAGTCTGATGACACCACACGTTGGCCAGGAACCTGCACTCTCGGGCACTGTTGGAGGACGTGGGAATCGCACAACTGCTCTGGTGTTAAGGACCTGGGGCCTTCCAAGAAACTGAGGCACCATGAAGACCCTGTCTCCAAGCCCAGATTCTTATGACCCAGCCAGAAATATTTCAGACACGTCGCTCAGAGTAACAGGCATGGATTCATTGAAGGGAGAGGGAACAAGGGGACACTCTCAAGGGAGAGAGTGGGTCCTCGCAGTCATTTTCCCTCTCCTGCACTTTATTGGGGATCCAGAGAAGCTCCCAGGTCCACTTCTTGAGTTTTGACTGACATCAGGATGACATCAGACTTTCACGTCCCCACTGCCATGGCAACTCCAGGTCACCTTGGCTCACGCTGCCTGGTTCTAATCGGATTCTTAACCATATATTCTTGCAGATTTTACGGTTAGGAGGAACTGTCCTTTTCTCTCCATTTCAGGATCTGGTCACAGAGTCTCCTGGGTTCCTCCCACCGTCATTACCTTGGGCCTGCAGTTCTCCTGTAGGGAACAGGTGGTTCGCTGAGGAATGTCACGTTTCCCGTCCACCGAGACCAGGCAGGGCTGTCTGCAGGTAAATCGCTTCTTGAAAGAAAGCACGTGGGGGTCAGCACCGTGGGCCCCTTTTATAGAATTCTTCTCTTAGCCTCCTGTTCCCACCATTCAAATCAGTCTGTTCCTTAAAACTGGAAAGTTCTATGTAATCTCTTCTCACATGTAATATGTTCCCTGTGATCAGGCGATTCCCCTAAACAAAAATGCACATATGTAAAAGCAAGAATAAAAGCATGAAAGAGCCCCAGTACCCATCCACAGCAAGTGGGGTAAGTGAATCCTGACAGATCTATACATGGAGTGCTCTAACATCACGGAAAAGAACAACTTCCCATTGCCTGCGGCGATGCGGACGAATCTCACAAACATAATGTTGGAACAACAAAAACCAGATACTACAAGGTGTATGTAGAGTGATTCTGGTTAACTAAAGCACAAACAATGACTCAACTCATCTCTGGTCCCTTGGTCAGGCGGTGGTAGTCTTGCTTGGGGGCACAAGCAGTCTTCCTGGGCTCTGGTAACGTCCTGATTTTTTAATTTTGGGGGAGTTCCAAGGATGTGCTCACCTTGTGAGAATTCGCTGAATTTATGCCAAGTGTACTTTCTTGTGTGTCCGTTATCCTTGAATGTAATTTATTTTTAAAAGAAGGAACTTGTTAATACAATACTTCTGAGCTGTTTCATGTAAACGAACACCGCATTCAAATAGAAGCCAGAAGAGACCCTGCCTTGGCCAACGTCCACATGAACGCAGAGTCTAAGAAAGAATAAGGACACTCTGTGACAGTGGAGCAAGGGACAGGAACTATAGAGTTAATGGACAAGAGTCCGTCCGAGTTGGGAAAAAGAATTGAAAGGTTTTGAAAAAAAATGAAATAAAATATCTCAAAAGTGAATTTTAAAATGGAAGGGAGAAAGAGATCAAAGAAAGAGAGAGCATCCCAATAAGTAGAACCAGGGGCAGTCTAGATGCTTGACTCCTCCTGAAGGTGACAGATGCCCAGGAAGGGGTTCAAACACCAAGCTGTAGGGGGGAAGGGCAGAGGACCCTGTTTGGGGCCTAAGCCTGAGTGAGTTGTGTGCATCAAGCGTCTCTGTGCTGGGCCTGCGTTTCTGAGCTTGGGCTTTGCCTGAACACGAAAAATTAACTTTTCTCCAAAAGCTGAACACGAGGAGCAGGTGCATGCTGCTGTAGGTGACAGCCCCGAGCAGTCTGAACATGCTCTGGTCTCTCTGTGTCTGCTTGCCATCTCACAGTTTCCAGGGGGCTGCTACACCATGGGGCTTTGAGTCCACCCTTCGTAGCTCCCATCTGTTTTGATTTGAGTCTGTAATGTCTCTCCAAAGTTCAAGGGTGGAAAGCATGGTCCCCAGTGGAGCCAGGTTCAGAGGTGGGGCTTCTGGTAACAAGGGGTTCTGACCTCATTATTATTGTTTAGTAGGATTCCAATGCCTGCCCCAGAGAAGTTCCAAACCGGTTTTGAGTATCATTGGGAGGCTACTTTAGAGAGACTAGTTTGGGAATGCCTGGCCTCAGACACCTCACAACTGAAGAGCAGAAGGACAGCCACAGACCCTCAAGGGCCCTGGCTGTTCCCCAGTGGAGGGGAGAGGTTTGGTCTCTTCATTCCTCTGTGTTCCTTATTAAACTGGGTGCTTAAGTGGGCAGAAATTGTGCTGCCTATCTTGCAATCATGGTCTCCGAGACAGTAGTTGTTAAATTAATGCGTGTTGAATAAATAAAGAGGAGAAAAGGAAGGGGAAAATGTATTCGCTCTATAATTTTACCAAGCATAAACCTCAAAACGCCTGGAGAAGGCATTTCTGTCCCAGAAGATAAAGCAACATCTGGCAGCATCTGCAAGCCCCCTCTGTTGAGGAGCTTCTGGGAAATCAGGGATGTGTGTAATAAAAGGTTTGGGCTTTGTTCCCTCCATAGGGTGTTCACAGAGCCCCATGGAGAGGGGCGGGGAGGAGCCCACGATAGCACCCAAGCAGAACCTGATTATAGATCAGCTGTCAGCTTGCAAAAGAAATCTTTCTCCTGCTGGACAGATTGCTTGCTGAGGATCATTAACCATTTAGGACACACTGCCATTTTTTCCCCCCCTGGAAATTGCTTTCTAACCTAGCAATATGAAAATGAAACCCCATTATGACAAAATCATCTTTCATTTGTGATCAGAATCTCATCCTTCAGGTGCGATTAGGAAGACTTTGAGGTTGTCTCCCAACCCTTGTGTTGAGCCGGGAGGAATAAAAATGGTGATTCAGTTTGAGGGGGGAATGAAGAGATTAGGTTTAGAAGAGGTGACCCCTATCTAATTATATATGTTGAGCTCCTACTATGTGTAGGAAATGTTACATACATAATTCCATTTATTCTTAATATAATGAAGTGGTTACCATCGGGACGGGGTATGAGTCTCAAATAAGCCCGCCAGCCGAGTGAGAGTCAGGATCTGATGTTAATTAGTGAATTTATTCATAAAACCAATAAATAATTATTGACTACCTAATGTGAGTTCTGACCCAGGGATATAGAATTGGAAAAATATAATCACGAACCAGAGGCTCACATAAGCTCCAGCCCAGTAAAAAGCACGATGAACTATAAATAGCACAGGGACCATGATGAATTGGGTACTGGGTTCTATAGCAACACAGAAGCAAGGAAGTGCGTTGTGGGTTAGTTGGGGCTGCCTGGAAGAAGTGACGTCCAGGCCACTTTCTGTGGGAGCAGTAGAGGATGGTAAGGGGACAGTTGGGGAAGGGTTTTTCCAGGGTGGGAAATAACAAGTTCAAGTTCTGGAGAGGAAGAAGAGCAAGCCTGGCCTGCAGGCGGAAGGGCCCAGAGAGTGGTGATTGATAAGGGGAGGGGGAGTCAATACTGGAGCCAGCAGCAACCTGAAAGCCACAGGACGGGCTGATGTCACGCTGTCTACACAGAGACCCTCCAGGAGTTCCAATCAGGACGGCAGGGACCAAGAGCAAACAGGGGCTCAGCCTTCCTGAGCTGCAGAGGCACTAAAGCCAGTTTGCAATGCATCTTCCAAGCCAGGACAGAGAATGAAAGGTGGCATTCTTACTAGCCTGAGGCTAGCCTGAGGCTACTCCAAGCCCAACAACAACAACAACAACAACAACAACAACAACAACAACAGCTGGTGGCCCTCTATTTTGTATCTATAAGGAACCCACCAGGGTGGGGCTGTTACCATTCCCATTATGTAGATGAGGAAACACAGGCACAGATAAATTAAGTAACTTCCCCAAAGGCACAATAAGATGTCTTTTGAGTCAGTGATGTTTCAGATTTGCTTTTTTGGGGTGATATTTTGCAGCAAACAGTGAATTTTTACTCTCGGCCGGGTACTCGAGGTGTAGCCGCAGAGACTCTGCCTCAGTGGGGCTTCATTCTCATGGAGACACCTCGTGGACTCAACAGCACTCATGTCCCATGTGTCTAGAAGACAAGCCAAGAAGCAAATGTGGGTCATAAAGCCAAGCAGTGGCAGTTGCTAACTGGGGTAATGACGCAAGAACACTTCTCAGGGCTTCCCTGGGATACTCAGCAATGTCTGAGGACATGTTGGCTGTCACAAATGAAGTAGGTGATACTGCATCTAGTGTGCATGGGTAGGGGACGCCGCTCAACTCCATGCTCGGGAGAAGCAGCCCTGCCAACAGAAAAAAATAATCACCTAGCTCCAAATGACCATAGTGTCAAGATTGAGAAACCCTAGTGTGTGTGCACACACACACACAACACACTCAAACAAATGGATATATAAAGAGAGATAACAGCATAATCTAATTAACCCCAACCTACCTGTCACTAACTTTAGGAATTATTATCTGTGACCAGGGATTTCTCTGTTTCTCCCTCTCCTTCACCTTCTCTGCTATTTTGAAGTAAATCCTAAACAGAATAGCTTGATCTCTGAAAATTTTAAGTATGTATTCCTAAAATCACAAAGAACAAAAGACTCCTCTGTGTAAAACACAACCATCCGACTCTCCGTGTTGACATTTCCTCAAGGGTATCATAGGTATATTTTTATTATAAATGCAGACTATTTCAAGCAAGAGCCATCAGTGCCGGTTAAACTAGACCCAGGTTAGGTCGACACATCTTGATCTCCCTGGGAGCCAGCATGTGGTGACTGGTTTCTGGAGGAGCTGCAGCTGAGGTGGATTCTGACTGCAGGGACAGGGTAGGAGCACCATTAATCTAGGTGGTTAACAGGAGGAGAGGCAGGATTGGGGTTGTGGTGGGATTCGGGAAAGATGATATGTGCCTTAGTGACCTCATGAGATACCCACATACAAATTTCCAGTTGGAAAAGAAAAGAAAACTTAGGAAAAAAAAAACAAACCTGGGAATTCCCAGCACTGGAGGAAGAGAAGCTGTCAAAGATGATCAAGAAAGTGATCCCAGAGAAGTAGGAGGAGAAACAAGAGAAACATACAATGGATGGAAGGCAGCTCTATTTTGTTCTTCCCTCCAGTGGACACACACACACACACACACACACACACACACACACCACCACCATCACCACCACCATCACCACCATCACTACCAACAGCAGCCCTCTTGCCCAACTTTTCTTTATCAATACTTGAAAACTAAAGTATGCCAACCCTACATTGAGAACATCACATTTTCATCCAGATTATGCACCGTCCCATGTTATGACTGATAAGCAAATCAGAAGTAGATAAAAGCTGGAGTTTATGAGTAAATTGACTTTATTCATTTAACCCCTGCTAATGTTTTTCTAAGCAATTTGCCATGCTGTTAATGATTGCATTACAAAGTTAAAGACTGCAATTACTGCAGCGGATCAGGAGTGAAACCGGGGAGTCTAAAGATTCTCTGAGGTGTTTTGCTTTGACATTTGGAAGACAGTCTTTCCCCGCAAAAATCCAAGAAGACATCAGGTCATCCTGTTCATGGGAACAGAGGCCTATTTTGTAATAAATAACATCACGAACAGTTAAGAGTGCTCCAACATTACCTCCACATCATAGAACTGAGGATACCTTTTAAGAGAAGCAAAATATAAAAACAGTGAAAACAATATAGAATAAAATCTACTAAATATTCATGAAATTAAAAACAATGATTACAAACATTTGAAGATATTCATCAATGACATTCATGTGCAATGTCTCTATGTCAGTGGACTCTTCACTCGCCAGTCCTCCTTTGCCTATTCTGTGCCTAATGCACTTATAGAAGCTGGTGACAGCACAGAATTTAAAAAGAGTTTTTGGAATGAAAGTGAATAGCAGGAGAAGGTCCCTGAGTTTACTGTTCTCCTCTGTGGGGAAAAGCTCAGAGGAGCGGCAGAGAACACAGCGCTTGAAGTCACGCAGCCCAGGAGGAAATCGGGTTCTATCACCTAATTGTGTGACCTTGGAAAGTCCCTGAGCTTGCCTGGGACTCCTCGTCCACATATTTAAATGAGGTAAGAGCAGAAATGCCTCATACTTTTAAATAGTTATGTAAGTAACTTTTAAATAGTTCTATCCGTAACGTGTTCAGGACGTGGCTTATCTCCTACTGATGCTATGTAACCATTAGGTGTTATTATACAATTATTATTATTATAGGTTTAATTATTATTTTTAGAAGGAGATAAATAGTGCTGAGGTCATTATGGGAGAGGAGAAGGCAAGACAAGGGACAGGGATTGCAGATGACCAGAGACCCAGGTGAATTTGCCAAGTCTGATTAGACCATGCACCTTCACAAATAGCCATCTCTCCACTTTATTTTCTTCTGGAAGATAATGATTTTGGCTTTAGTGGCCCCACTGGACACTCACATATACATTTTCAGTTGGAAAGGAAAAGGAAAGATCCCTGAGAAGCCCCCAGCATTGAGGGGACCCTGGAGAAAGAAGCTATCCACAGCGGAAGGATGCTCAATCTGTACCATCACCGTTTCTCACCTGCCGCTTACTAAGGCTGTTCCTTTACCTTTGCTCCCCGCCCCCCAGCCAATTTCTGCACAGAAGATGACGGGATCCTTTAAGAAGAAGCGAGACACATGCACTACTTGGCCTAAGACCCTGCAGTTTCTTCTCAGTTCTCCAGAGTGACAGCCCACGTTTCTACGATGACCCTCTGGCCCCTCGTGGCCTAGCTCCTGTTACCTTTTTAATCTTCCTACTATTCTGCCTTCCCTGCTCCACTCCAACCCTCTGGCCTTCCTTGTGCTTCTCAAACCTGAAAGACGTGCCTCTGTGCAGGGACTTTGGCTTCAGCAGGTCCCTCGGCCTCTGATGCTCTTTCCACATTCAGCCCTGAGCTGACTCTGCACCTTCTTCATATCTTGGCTCACGCATCCCTTCTCAAACCAGCCATGCACACCTCTCTCTTGAATACTTACCTGCCTTTGCCATTCCAACCCCCGGCCTTCCTGACCCCCTACCCATGAGTTGCTATCACCACCCTTACTCCTGCCATGGCCCCCGGCCTCCTGAAGGACGCTGCTGGACCCTCGCCACCTCCTGTGTCCACAAGCAACCGGGGGGAGCACCTACTGCTGTCCAGTACCTGCCATAGTTTACTTAATTGTAAGTGTATCATTACTGCCCATCTCCCCTGCTACGGTGTAAGGGACAGAGGGAGGAGATCTTTGTTCAGTTAAATATCTCACAAGCACCGAGAAGAGTGCCAAGGCTCAAAATCATGAGCACGAAATGCTCCCTTTCATTTTTTCCAGGACACATGGTAGCCAGACTCTCTAACAAATGAGAGCCTTGGGAGTTGATAGAGTTTCAAAGTATGTATTCCTCCAAAGTTTGTACAGTGATACTTAAACCTCAGTGTGACGGCATTAAAAGGTGATGCTTTGGGAATGTGGGTGGGTAATGAGGGCTTTACGTTCACTGATGGATTTACCGCCCTTATGAAAGAGACAGGCTAGGGCCTTTTTTCCCTTCTCTGCCTTTTCCACTGTGTGAAGATGCTGCACACAGACATCAAGGGGACAGGCTGTCTGTCACCAGACACTGAATCCCAGGTGCCTTGACCTTGGACTGTCTAGCCTCCAGAATTGTGAGCAACACCTTCTATTGGTATAAATTACCCTTTGTAGCATATTTTGTTATAGCAGCACAGACAAACTAATACAGACGTATTCATTCATTCAATCATCCACTCATTCTACTAAGATGTACCAAATGCCTTCTATGCTCTGGGCCTTCTGTTAGGACTTGGAAAACAGTGAGCTCCTGTTTTCTCTCTCTCTCTTCTCACCTCCCAGTCACTTTAGATTCCATCCTCACTAACCCTCTTAATTTCCCCAAACATACAATGTCCTTTCAAATGCTGAAGACACTGCCCCTGTGATCTCCTCTGCCTGGTGAATAATTATGAATAATAGCCAACTTTAGTGAGTGTGCTATTGTAAGTGCTTTATATGCCATTTACTTAATCTTCATAACAACACAATGATTTAGGTATTATTAGCGTCTCCATGTTTGCAACAGAAGAAACCAAGGCTCAGAAGGGTGAATTATATTGCCTAATGTTACGTAGCTAGGAAGTGAGGCATTGCCGATTCAAACACAGACCATTTAATTCTGAAATATCTCCCCTTGTAACCACAGTACGATGGAGAAGCGCCCTTTTCTGTTCTTTATATACCTCGGATCTTGGCTTTATCTAGATTAGGGTTTAAGAACCCAACCGTGTTCAAGAACCAAGTAGGAAAAAGAAATATGTGAAGGTCGTGAATGAAAAGTAGTCAGCCTACAGCAAATTAGAGACATCTAGTTTTCTCATCCTGTGAGTCAATCAAAATGTCTCATTTTTTTTTTGCTGATTCAATCCCTAGGTTGGGAATTAGCAATGCTGCTTGGGTTATATCTCAGGTGTCATAAAAGCATTAGTCACCCCTTCTTTGGTGTTCCTATGGTCTTGTGCATCATGGAGTTTCATCACTTAGGATTCTTAGTGCACCACTGACTGAGCTCCTGGTGGGCGACAGGAACATCAATATGGTGGTGTCTGAGAGTCAGGCGCACTGGCCCTCAGAAGCTCCACTCCAGCAGGAAGACAGACTTGCAGTCATGGTGCTGAAGAGGTGCTCAAGCAACAGAGGCCCATCCAGGGTCAGTTAGTGGGACAAAGGAGAGAGGCGGTGACAATGGTTAGAGAGGCCTCAGAAAGGAAGTGGCTGGCTGTGGAGTCTTTCTTTAAAGATGAACAGCAGAGGACCTGTCACATGACCCGTTAGAGGCACGGGCGGGGGGGGGGGGTGGGGGGGGAGGAGGACACAGGGAATTCCGGGCAGCATGCATCCATCATGGAAATAGGAAACAGCCCAGAATCATCAGGGAAATCTGGGAAGATCCACATAGGAACCAGGGACGCACAGGCACAGGTGGGGACAGGGAGCAGCAGAGCAAGAGATAAGGCAAGAGGTTTTGTCTAGATGTGAAATCTACCCTAGGGGCTGACGCAGTGACAGCAAGTTTCAATGATAACAACTGACGTGACCTGGAAGGTTAGGTACGAGACGGCTGAAACAGGTGGTGGGAGATGGCCTACTTGGGGATTTTTCCAGGTGGGAAAGGAGGCGATGAAAGACAAAATTTCAGGATGGCAAACATGGAATCCCAGGATCTGCTGTATTTATTGAGTCCAGGAAAAAATGAAGTCTACCAGGATGGCCAGATTCTTGACTTGGGGAGTGAGGTGCATGGCAGGGTCATTTCCAGATACAAAGAGCAGGGCTGGGAAAGAAGGATTTGAGGGGGCATATACGGAGCTCCGCAGAACTTGAGGTGCACGAGAAATAGCTGGGTGGAGCTTCCTAGTACAGCATTTTGGAATGTAGGTCTAATGCTCAAATAATAGCTCTGGGTAGTAGTCGAACCCACGAGAGTGGATGAGTTCAATCTGTGCAGATTTAACTGAGCAGGACAAGGTGGGGCAGGACACTCACCAGGGAATGAGAAGACCCGGGGAGCAGTAAAGGCATGGTAAGCCAGCTTGTAAAACACAGCTGAAGAATCAAGTCAGAAATAAAAGGAAATTCTGACCCGAGGAACTCAAATCCACATTCCTGAGGTTGCCAAGTCTCCACTGTATTTTCAGGGAGTGGCCCATGGTGACCTTTGTAGGCAGCACCAGTCAATAGGTGAGGAAGATCCCGAGCGCAGCAGCTGAATGGCGGTAAGTGAAGAAATGGAAACAGCAGTGCAGAGAATTCTTTCAGGGAACTTGGCTCTGAAAATGAAGGTGGAGAGGATGATCGAGCAAGGGATTTCTCACCATTAAAGGCATGGGAACAGGGTTCTCGTCTTGGAGGAAGCCATCAAGATAGAGGGTGAACACCCAGGTCCAGTGGCGTCTGGGTTGAGATGAAGGCACGAGATCGAGAGCACAGGTAGATCGTGTCCCCACGAGAGAGAGAAGGCGTGGGGGCTTCTGGACGGGGAAGGACGTGAGAGCGCAGGGAAAGGTCCACTCAGGGAGCCCGCCGGGCAGAGTGTGGAGGCCCCATCTGACCCCATCAATCTCCTCCACGAAGCGGGAAGGGAGGGCCTACATTCAAAGCACCATCTTCCCCCTGTTGTCCACCGCCCTCCTTGGAGATGCTGCTGGGCTTTGTTCCTGTGTGTCCTTGTCCTTTCTTAGTCACTTGGAGGATTTCTGTTGCTATAACAACAAGATGTAGCATTTTAGATTAGTTTTTAAAGTGTGTGTGTGTGTGTGTGTGTGTGTGTGTGTGTGTGTGTGTATAATGAGTTGAATGTTCTAGTAAATGTGGCTTGAATATGGGCTGGGGTTCCTAAAACCATCTAAAGTGGGTGTCCATGTGACTCTGTGTGGATAATTCAGCTGGTGAGAGTATGTGAGCTGCTTCTAAGGGCTAGTATTTGGGGAAGCAGAGACAGCAAGTGGTGTGGGCTTCTCCCTGAGCTGTGAGCATGCTTGATTCCGTCACCATCATGATGTACGCACAGAGAAGATCGGAGTGTGCGTGCATGGGGTGGATGGGTCTCTGTGGGCAACCATCTACAGGCACATGAGTTTTGAGTGTGCATGAGCAAGTGAGCAGGGGATAGACCTGGAGTCTATGTATGTGATGGAGAATGGGCACAAATTGGGCCCTATGAGGAGTGTGGCTGTGTCCGTCTGTTTGAGTGTAGACCCTAGGTACGTACCAGAGCCATAGAACTAGCCTATGTTGGCTAGTTAGAAATTTCTGGGTTTTGATTTGAATTCTCCATTCAGATGTCAAATTTTATTCTGGCCATCTTCTTCCATGTCCATAGTCCCTGTGTTAGGATTCACTTGGTGTCAGCAGAGTCACATGCTTAGGGACTCAGGGGAACCCTGTAAAGGGATGTAAATATAAGAGGGAGAAAGAACAAACACACATCAGAGGATGTGCAAGAGCAGGCGTGGGGACATGCTTGAGTCTCTATGGCCATGTGTCCCTCTGATTCAGTAGAATGTGGGGTGGCAGCTGTCTCTGGCTGCGGAATAAGACAGTTGGGATTCATGTAGCATTCTCCGTGGGCTGGTTTAGGGCAATAGAGAGACTATACAAACTCCACTTTCAGAGTTGACAACTTGTGTAAGGAAAGAGAAGCAATCTAGAGAGGATCCAAACTGCCTAGGCTCAGGAGATGAAACCCAGCCTCTCTACTGGGGAGCAACCAAGACCCAGAAAAAAGCACTGTGACTTGGCCAACTCACACGACCCACATGGGGACCAGAACCTTGAGGGCCTGTGGCTCTCCGTCTGCTCTTCATTGTGAGATTGCTGAGGCTAACCCTTCCCAAACTAGAATCTCTGAAATACCTTCCCAATGACACTGAAAATTGTTTTGGTGATTTAATTATTTGGGGCAATCATTCGAATCCTACTAAGTAAATATCAAACACTCCTGAATACTTGAAATATTGAAGTCTCCGTTCACTCAAGTTCTTTGTAGTGTAAATGAAGGATTTTTTAAAAGGATGGTCAAAGGAAATATGAAGATCCATCCATCCTAAAGGATAGCAATCAGAGCACAAGGGATCTGAGGATTCTAATGGAAAGCATTGATGTATCCAAAGTTTAAATGTGTCTGGGTGAGAATCCCCACCAGACACTAGATTAGGGCTGTGATATCTGACTTCCAAACCAAACTCTGCATTTTCAGCTTGCACATTAAATATATATTTTTTTTAGCAGTGCTGAGGATCAAGCTTGGGGCCACATGCATGATGCTAGGCAGCTGCTTCACCATGGAGCCCCATCCACAGCCCTACTGTATGATCTTGAGCAAGCCATGTGTCCTCTTCACACTTTTAGAGACAAATTGTTGTTGTTCTCAGAACTGAATACTGCCTAGAATCTGCTCTACAAATATTCCACGGAACTTCTTTAGGTTTGGGACATAAACAGGATTGCGTTTTTAAACCTACATTTTTTTTTCCCTTTAATTACCTTCTATGTATTAGTAAAACGATCTTCAGTTGGAAGTTAATTGAGGACTTGCAAGAGTTAATTCCAAACACTTCTCTTCCAGGATTTGACTGCAGTTCAAGTAGTAGTCAGTCTTGAGATGTTTCTTTCTTCTTCTACACTCTTTATGAAAGAAAAGAAAAGAAAAAAAAAAAGCAAAACAATTGTCTGGCACTTCTGAGCCATTTGAGATGACTAATTGGAAGTAAAACTTGGCTCTTTTATGTTTCCTTTAGTTGACAGTATGGTGGACCCACTGTGGAACTGGACTTGAATATTGGTAGCTGGAAACAGTGCAGCCACTTTTAGCCAGCCCTGTGTCTGGCCTGATAACCTTTCATGGGTCGGGTCCACTGAGACAACACTACCTGGCCACACGTCTCTGCCTTCATATTGACTCTTTCACAGAATATCAGAATAAAAAATGCAAATCTGATCATGCTACTTGTCTCAAAATTCACCAGCAGGGCTGGGGGTGAAGCTCTGTGGTAGAGTGCTTACCTAAAATGCATGTGAGTCCCTGGGCTCAACCCCCAGCACTGAAAAAAAAAAAAAAGCTAAAGTCCACCACCAATAATGACGACCCTACTGTCTGTGAGTGGAATCCACAGTCTTTCACACCTTGTCCTCTGCATGCCTGTTACCCCACTCCTGCCTTAAAGGGTGACGCCGAGGAGTAGACCCGAGACTCAGTTTTCTCTTTCATTTCGGCTCATCATCTGAGCCCCCTCTTCCTCAGCACCTTGCTTGGTAGATGGTGAATAAATCATTAAACGTGAACATACATTGTTAGAATCAGGAAAGGGAGGCCAGTTGTCCTCCGTGCAGGGCACCGTCTTCCTCCCCCCTGGACCCCGAGCGCCCTGCAGTCTGTCCCCCCAGCCTGCTCTTGTGCCATTTGATTCACTGATTTTGTCTGTATCCCCTGCTTCTCAAAGCTCCCCCCTCTTCCCTCACTTCTCGGGCCCAGAGCAGTCACGCATGGGACAGGAGCAGGGAAGTGGGGGCCTTCCTAACAGGACCAGGGCTACTTCTGTCTCACCTTTCCTTGGTCTTTCTCAGCTCCCCAGCTGTTCTGCAGAGGTACACAGTCAAGGGTGGCAGCCCAGGAAAGTCAGAGCACCGGCCAAGTTCATGCAGAGAGCCCTTTACCTAATGTGTGCTCTGGAATCCGCCCAGTGGAGACTGATGCTAAAAAAAGTAAACCCCGTTTCTTTTGCGCCACGTCAGGGTGGACAGTCCTTACTGTCCACCTCCCCTCCTGATTAAACTTCTGTTTAGTTTTGAGTTTCAAAAGGGTCACACAGCTTGCTGCCATTTATACGTGTGCTTTAGATGTGGCTCAGCTTCTTCATCTAGAAAATGGGGATAAAAATAACACCCTCATAATGAAGGTTAAATGGATTAAAGCACTTAGAAAGGTGCCTGGTGCCTGGTACGGGTTCTATTATTATTTGATGGCACCAGGTTTGGATGGTTTTCATATCGCCTATCAGATACATTCTTCAAAAATCAGGCTGATCTTCCTAATCTGCAAGAGAGCAACAGGACTGGCGAGAGCTAGGGCCAGGGCGGGCTGCGTTGAACACCTCCAGTGATGGCCGCCTAAGCAAGGCAGGTTTTAATCTTTCTCACATAAATGTAGGAGCTGGAATAGATTCTTCTCTCAACGGGCAGGCTCTCCCTCTCTTTGCTCTGGCTCCCGTGGGGTGCAGCTGATATCTGTGTGGCCCTACCTGTTCACTGTCAGCAGGGAGCGCAGGGGGGGGAGGGCCAGCGGCAGGCTGGGCACTGTGTTTGGAGACTCTGTTTGCCCTCCATTGGCCAGGACCTATTCTTTGTGGCCATGGGCCCAGGCTCAAATTCCATTATTCTGGAAGAAGAGCAAAATGGAGATTTCGGGACAGTCTCTGCCACATCCCTGAAGTTCACCATAGAATGTCTATTTCCAAATTTCATAAACCTGGGACTTAACACAGGGGTTAAGAGTGTGTGCTCTAAGGTCAAACTACACCAGTTTAAACCCTTAACTGGCCACTGGCCACTTGTGCGACCTTGGGCATGTCATGAGAGCTCCCTGGGCTCCAGTTTCCTCATTTTTAAAATGATAATATCTAACCCATAAGAACTAATTATACACATGTTTATATCTATGTCTGCATCTAGCTTAGAATATGGCCCATTTAGTAAGCATGATAAAATATTTGTTATTATTGTTTCAGTAAACCCTGTTACTATAATCTCAATATTTTATCATTTTTTACTAAACTGTTTTTATTAAGTTATATATTTATATCACACATAATATATATTATATATTTTAATGCATAATATATTCTATATAACATATTTATAAATATTCAATATAGTATATTGATATAAGTATATGTAATTAATTGTATTTAATATATACTATGTAATTAATTAC
This sequence comes from Urocitellus parryii, assembly GCF_045843805.1. Lineage (NCBI taxonomy): Eukaryota > Metazoa > Chordata > Mammalia > Rodentia > Sciuridae > Urocitellus > Urocitellus parryii. Next base: position 12,759,670 of record NC_135535.1, read on the forward strand.
ATAGGTAATATAATATATATTCTAATATAGTATGTATGTTATGTGTGTGTGTGTGTGTGTGTGTGTGTGTGTGTGTGTATTTCTCCAAGGTAATAGTATTGCTGATTATATATGAAGTTTACTGTACTGGTTAGTATAAGTTTTTTTTTTAACCAAAGATATTCTAATACTTAGTAAAATAAATTCATAAGCTGTAAAATTCAGTTGTACAGGCTTATACACATCATCAGGAAGTAACACTTGGCTTAGAACCAGAAGAATCGGGTTCAAATTGTGACCCCAGCCTGACATCTCTCCGTGCTGAGTCTCAGTTGCTATGCTGTCACACAAGGAGACGGAGTAACATCTCAGGGCTTGGCTGGGGACATTAGATGAACCACCCAGCCTTCCCACCTGCCTCTGGACCGGTGTGCCCCAAAGTGCTGCCCAATTGGAACCCCTCTGAGGCAGGCTGCATCCTCGCACCTGTCTGCAGGCGGCGACGGTGGGAAGCTTCCTTGGAAGGCTTTTGGAGAGGAAGGAGCGGACTGGAAATAGATGGCCTGGGACGGTCTTTTTGCTGGATCTACAAGAATTATTTTCCTGACGGGGTCAAACACTGGCTCTTCCATTTAAATGTCCACTTCCTGTGAGAAGGGGGGCCAGTGGAAGTTCTGGGAATGGTGACCTTCACAAGTAAGAATGACCTTGAGATGACAGCTCCCTCCTGCCTGTGCCCTCCTTTGTCCCCCCCCCCCCCAGCCAGTCCCTGGGAGCTGGATGCTGTCTCCTGGCCAGGTTCCTGAGCTCTCCCAGGGCTCCAGCTCATCACCTGGCTCTCCATTTCGTCCTCATTTTCTTTCTACCCCTGCTCATGTCTCTAGGGTTTGCTTTGCAAGACTGAAAGGCAGCAGGTGCCCTGATGTGGCATTTGAGCCCCTTCTTTCTTTTCCGGGAGGCTGAGAGGATTTCCTCCAATCTTACGCCCCCCCACCCCCAAGGTCAGGAAAGTTCTGGATTCTGACCACCATGCTGGGAGTGTGACCCCACCTTGCAGAGACCCAGTTCTCTCTTCTGTGAGCCTCTGTTCCAAGAGACCAGGAGACACCTTTTAACCCGATTCCCAGTAGCCACTCAATCTTGTTGTTTTCTTCCTGTTCTTTGCCTTCCTTCAGTCCTCATCACGACGAAGGCTTCAGAGCTTTTCCGTGAAGAGCTGCAGCCCCAACAGCCTGCAACTGGGACAACGGGGGAGAGAGAGAGAGATCTATCTCCCAGTGACATGGAGGAATCCTGTTCCAGGTTGCTGGACATCGACCCTGTGCCCAGGTCATTTTTATGCCATTTCACACATGTCACCCCATTTTACATCTTCCTAGTAAGCCTGAGAGACAAGTCTTCTGATCACTGGCCCAGGGTCGCAGACCTCCGTGTTGAAAAAGGCAGAACTTGAACCTGGCCCCACACATTCTTTGGTGACTCAGGGGGAGGCTTTCCCACAACCTGAGGCTGCCTCTCTCATTAGGGGTGAGATAGCACCTGTCTCTGACCCAGTTACAGACCCGGAATCTACTCCAGGTATTGAGAGCAGAGGAAAATTCACTACAGGGAATTGGTGACACCAGGGATGGAAGGGCCGAGGGTAAAAGTGCTGCCAGAGTAAGACCTTGCAGGCAGGGGAGAAGTCACAGTAGAAAAGCCACCCCCCACGGCTTGGGGTGTCGGGAAATGAGGGTGCTGCCCGAGCCCAGAGTGGAGACCTTCCCGTGAGAGCTAGAACCACAGTGGAGACGGCCCCCAGGACGTGACCCTCAGAAGAGGTGGCACTGCACCTGAGATGCTTCCAGAAGCCGAGAGAGGGGGAGAGGGAGAGGGAGAGGGAGAGAGAGAGAGAGAGAGGGAGAGAGAGAGAGAGAGGGAGAGAGAGAGAGGGAGAGAGAGAGAGAGAGAGAGAGAGAGAGAGAGAGAGAGAGAGAGAGAGCAGAGAGAGAGAGAGAGAGAGAGAGAGAGAGAGGAGCAGAGAGAGAGAGGGAGAGAGAGAGAGAGAGAGGAGCAGAGAGAGAGAGGGAGAGAGAGAGAGGGAGAGAGAGAGAGAGAGAGAGAGAGAGAGAGAGAGAGGAGCAGAGAGAGAGAGAGAGAGAGAGAGAGAGAGAGAGAGAGGAGCAGAGAGAGAGAGGGAGAGAGAGAGAGAGAGAGAGAGAGAGAGAGAGAGGAGCAGAGAGAGATGCCCGCGCCCAGTGTCTCCTGATGGCTGAAACCACTCAGTCACCAAAGGGCAGGGGAGTCTGGGGGGCAGTTCCCTGGGAAGAAAAGCGGAGCAGGAGGCGACTTTGGGGGGGCGGTATCTGAGAACAAACCAAAGGCCAGCGAAGGGGGTGGTGATGGGACAGGAGAAGAGCTCAGCAGAGAGCACAGCTAGCAGGAAGCACCCACCGAGAGGCACCAGGAAAGGGCCAGTGGGGGGGAGGTCCACCTCCATCTGAGGCCTTCTCAGGCTGCCCCAGGGCTTCCCGGGACCCTAAAGACTAAGCAGTGATTTTCCAAGGAGATGGGGGGAAGCACAGCCCAGGAGAACTTGCACCCAAGGAAGTGGGCACATGAAGAAAGCTTGTCTGTGGGGACTGGGGACCCACTGCAGGGCTGTGAGGACGGGTAAAGGGGCCCGAGCGGGGAATGAGGGCACTTTCAGAACTGCAGTCGGTGGTGGTCTTGGCTGGCTTCTTTCAAGTTCATTGTAACTTCAAATTGAAAAGATTGGGGAGATCTTCGGCAGACACCAGCCCTCAGGACCATCTGGGTACGAGCGTGCAGAGGGGCGGCCACCCCTCCTCCCTGCGGCTATGAGACGAATCTGTGACCAGGAGCTCCCCTGAGCAGACGGGGGCTTCATGTCCCTCCAGCAAGGGTCAGGCGACAGACAACTTTCCTCTTTGTCCTTAAGAGCCAGAGAAATTTATCTGAAAGATGTGAAGCCCAGGGTAATAGCACCCTGCGGTGCTGGGGGGATGGTCTCCAGAGGCAGCACTGGTCCTCTCTGCTCCCCTTGACCCTACCCAACCTCTGAAAACCGTCCCTCTCTTCAGGAGACAGAAGAGTGGGCTATTTGTTACCTCTTAGAACCAGGACTGATCCTGAATCCCTCAGAGACTTACAAAGTCACAGAATCTCTACAATAGGACATCGTAAAAGGCCTAGATGGTGTGAGCGGTGACAAGGACCTGGGACCTGTACCATGAGGTCTAACTTTGTCATTTTGGTGTTGAGGATGCTAAAGCCTGGACAGGATCCTCTGAGCTCACGGTTAAGCCCCAGGGCTCAATGAGAAGATTCATTCCACGGTATTTTCCACAACATTACACCCATCTGTTTGCCTTAACTTAAATAAAAGTAATTTCTCTGTATTCAATCGCCTCTTGTAAAACTGGGGTGGGGGGGAGAAGTTTCCATCACAGCAGAACTGCTTTATATAACAGAGAGTCGATAAGCTGCTATGAAGCATAACATGCACTGAGATAATAGTGATTTACACTATGCCGTCTCCCCTGGTTTACACTGAGGTTTGGTGTGTTTATAGAATAGAAATTTCAATTTCCATATTCTGGGTCTTGTACGATCAGTTTTTCTTTTCTACAAAAATTGAAAAGGGCATCTAGCATTTTAAATTATCCCCATTGACTGGGGACCCAAAGTGGCACGCTCCTGGTCATACTCTGTGCCCTGGTTTTGAGGAAGATTCGGGAGAGTCCCTCCATCCTTGTCCAAAGGAGAATCTGTTGGAAGGCCTGTTCTGCTCCCGGTGAGTTTCCTTGACTGCTCCCTCACAGCCCCAGTTAGTCAGGGACCCTGTGTCAACAGAGGATTGGACTGAGAGATGGGTGGCATCTGACTCAAGCTAGTCCATTGGATTTCCTGCCCCAGGAGTTGGGAGCTAGGAGAGGGAGGATGATGAAGGGAGAGAGGCCAAGACAGAGGCCCAAGGTACAAAACCATGTGGCCAGGCATCTCCAGAGGCGTGGGTGGCTCTCTCCTAGGGAGTGGCTTGGAGAATGGGGAGATGGTGTCCACAAAGCCAGAGCAGTTGTGTGGTCCTGGACCTAAAGATTGTCTAATTTTGTTTGCTTGAAGCATAAATGAATTCTTGTTATTTTAAAATGCTCTTGTTTTTCACATACCTTGAAGAGGTTTCAATGATCTATCCAGGGATATAGCCTCCTTGAGAGAAATTCAGAGGCTCTGGGCTGAAAGGAGACTCTGAATCTATCCTGGGGACCATGACACCCCTGCAGCGTCTCCTTATGTCTGAGCTGTATGATGTGGATCAGAAATATCATGTCATCAGATAAAGGGAGAGTTTCCTGAAAACAGACCACACACACACACACACACACACACACACACACACACACACACACTTGACCACAGTGTGAAGACCAGAGACGTTAAGAGATGAATAAGTGGCTACCATTTATCAAGAGTCTACTAAGTGCCAGCCACTTCCCACACACTGTATCACTCAATTCCCAGAAAAATCAGGAGGTTAGTGTTAGCTCTCCAGTAAATTGTCCCATTTACTGAGGACACAATGCGTCAGGATCTTGGTCATACCGTGGTCCTCCTTTCTGTCGCTGTGATAAAATAACTGAGCAAAACATGTTAAAGAGCAAAGATGTATTTCAGGTCACGGTTTCAGGGGCTTCAGTTCTTGGTTGCTTGGCTGCACACTTTAGGCCCATGGCAAGGAAGAACATCGTGGTGGGAGATATGGGGCCAGGAAAGACAGGGGAGGAAAGAGAGGGGGAGATACGGGGTGGGAAGGGCCCAGGGACAAGACATGCCCTTTAGTGGCCTGTTTCCTCCAACTAGGCCCCACTTCCCAAGTCCCCCCCCTCCCAATGGTGCCATCAGCTGTGGACCAAGCCTTCCTGACCCAGGACCGGGGGTGCCGATTTTCCACATCCAAATTACGACAGAATCCTTACCCCCCATCTCTTACCGATGAGAAGAGGAGGGCAGAGGAGTTAAGAATCATGAACTAAGACAAAGCGACAAGCCAAGTGGTGGAGGTCGACTCGGTGGGACCCTGGACGCACAGGACACTAGTTCATGGCTGGGCCCCCTGCCGAGCCACCCACTTGCTCAGCCTCCTCCTTGAGGACTGACCTGGTCTGACATCTGCACTTCTGACAGCTGTGGGCGGGCTCCGCACTCCAGCCTGGTCCAGTGAGTCTCCAGGGTCTGCCAGTCCAGAACCGCCCGGCCCTTCCAGAACCACTCAGCCCATCCAGAACTGCCTGGCCCATCCAGAACTACCCAGACCGTCCAGAACCGCCCGGCCCACTCAGTTCAACACAGATCACTGGGCTCCAGGACCAGAGCGTCTGACTCAGGTCTGGGATTGCTTCCCATTTGTTTGTATTTTCTCCGATTCTCACTGTCAACATTTTATTGGTTTTTAGTGTATAGGTCTCTCACCTCCTTGATTAAATTTATTCCTCAGTATTTTATTGCTATTGTAAACAGGACTGTTTTCTGGATTTCTCTTTCGGATCGCTCATTGTTAGTATATAGAAACACCGCCAGTTTGTGTATCTCAATCTTGTAGCCTGCACACAGACTAAATTCATTTATTAGTTCTAGCAGATTTCCAGGGGCGGCGTTAAGATTTTCTTCGTAAAAGATCACGTTGTCTACAAACAGGGACAATTTAACATTTTCCTTTCTAATCTGGATATATTTTATTCCTTTTCAAGGTCTCCTGATTTTTCGAAGGAGATTCCATGATTCCAGACTTACCTGTGAAATTGTCTGTGTTTAAATTTAGCAGCCCCCCGCTCCCTGCCTCATTCCCCAAATGCACAGGGTAATCCGGATACATGCTTATGGCTGATTCCACCGAGCGACATGGGCTGGCAGCTTCTTGTCAGATCAGATTCTACTATTGCCAGTTTTCCTTTGATAAGAACTTGAGTTTGAGAAATGAGAAGTGAACAGGCCAGAATGAAAGGGCAGAGCAGAGGCAGAGCAGAAGCTGAACACTGGGTTTCCCAACTCCTGGGACCATAGACACCTCTCTTTTCTGTGATGAGAGGACTGAGTTACACAAGGGGAGCTTGTGTGTCTGCCCGGCAAGATGAGCATCTCCTTCCCTGAGTTCATTTCCCCTTTTAAATTTGGAATAATCTATATCATCATCCATCCACTCATGCAATAAACCAAGTGCCGGACACAGGTGCTGAATATCCAGTAGGAGATGGGAAGCGTGGGGTTTGTGACTCATGGTTCTCACGGCTGAATGACCCACCATCATCTTCATCTTCATCATGATGCTCATGTAGAACACAGACTCAAAGTGTCTCAAACACTTTGCCAGTTACTCTCCATCCACGAATATCATGTCGTGTGTGTGTGTCTTCTCGTAAAGGTCTCCTAGATGAAAAGCACTGTGTTGGGAAGAGAGTGGGAAAGGGACCAATAAAGCCAAAGAAAACATGTCTACCCTTCTAAGCTATGTTAGTCAGCTTTTCATTGCTGTGACAAAAGACCTGAGGAAATCAACTTAAAGGAGAAAAGATTTATTTTTGGCTCTCAGAGTTGTGTGACCTTTACAGAATAGAGACTTAAGAGGCAGATAGGCCTCAAGAAGCTCTGTCACTTACGAACCCTGAGTGATTTGGTTAATTTACCAATCTTCATCATCTTCTCCATCTCTGTGTGGGAGAGGGGCAATAATAAAACCTCCCCCATAGAGTGGCAGTCAGCACAAGATGGTACCGGACACCAGGTTTCCACCAGAGCCCCTGGGGGAAGGAAGGTGAGGCCCAGGGAACGCTGCTTCCCTCTCCATCTCCTTCAAGAACAGAATAAAAATAGTGTTCGATGGCTACAAGAATAATAGATGAGAGTAAGAATAGAGTGCAAGGCTTTAGGGATCATCTAGCGTTTTGCAGACGGAGGAAGGAAAGCATAAATAATGAAAGTGGGATCTAATGGAGAACTGTTCAATAGGAGATTGCACACTCTCTTCTACAGGGTTCCCCCCACTTCTTCTTCCTGGAATAAAATGTACACATGCAGCGGCCCTTCCTGAGGGCTGAAAATTAGATCAAATGGATCCTAAGTGTCATTGAATAATATATTAAAAAAACAACTTATGAACTGAAATACTGAAGAGGGCAACTTCCATTTTTTTAGCATCTTTTATGTGTCAGGTACTGTATTCATACCCTTCACTTGTCTTATCTGACAACATCCCTGCGGGGAGGATAGGACTTCTCCAGTTTGCAAAGAAGGGAGGGAAGGAAGGCAGGGATGGGTGGCGGGGGGAGCTGGCTGATGGGCACAGACAGGAAGTGCTGAGGCAAGATGTGGGTCCAGTCTGTCTGATTCCCAGCTCTTGCTTCCATGGATTGAGACTTTTCTTTGTTATGTGCAAACCCTTCCTCTGTGTGCACACATGGGTGTCTCAGATAGGCAATCACCACTTGTCCGTCTGGCACCTGAGCAAGGGTGTCATTTGTATGTGCATTCGGCAAATGGTGGGATCGTTGGGGATTCAAGCCAGTCTCCTTTGGAGCCTTAAAAGCCAGCTATTTCCTTACAAGTGAAATGGAGATGGACGGGAGTCCTGCCTGTCACTCCTGGGGTTCCCTGTACCTGGCTGCTGCTCTCCATGTAGCTGCGGGCACAGAGGGGATCTCGGATCAGTGGACCAACCGTGGCTGGTGTGACCTGAGCACTGAGCAGAAAAGTCAATTACAGAGAAACAAAACAAATAAAAAACACTTGGGAATGTCTCCTTCCGGAGGGTTATCAGACCTGGACATTACTAGAGGGGATCGTAGTCAACTGGAAGAGCTGTTACACAAAGGATCCATTCCGTTTTGACTCCAAGGGATAGAAATAGGGCCATGAGATGGAAATTATGGTGTGTGTTGGGGGGGGGCAGTCAGGCTTGTCTTGACATACAAAGGAATAAACTTTTACTCCTTTGAACACGTGCAGAGACAAAAAGAATGGCTTTGTGAGGTCAAGAGGTCCCTGTCGCTGGAAGTGCATAAATACAGGCTGCACGGATGATTTAGAGGAGGTTGAATGACATACAAGCAACAGATGGGTGATTATATTAAGATTAGAAATCCCTCCACTTAGAACCAGAACATTGGCATCAGAGCCCAGAAGGATAAGAACACCCACATTCTAGCCCCGGCCCGGGGATTCCTTCCCTTGGGAGTTCTTTGAGGAGCTGCTTACAAGGAGAAACGGAAATAAGAAAGAGCACCAGGAGCTGATGATTGTCTGGGCCACTGTGATTTACCTGAAAGGAATATCTGGTGTCCCCGGGCACAGGAAATGCCTCACCTGGATGTTCATTAGGGTCTCCTGCTTCCCTCCAGCCCCATGAATCTTAGGGTCACGAGCTCCCTGGCTTGCTGAACTGGCCATTAAAACAAAATAATGACAGGCTGGTCAGAAATGCAAATAGGAGGAAGGGAGAGAGATCCCAGTGGCTGGATGCTAAGGGGGCTCAGCTTTTCTTCCAACGCAGCTTCGGGAAATAGCACGGAGGAAAGACCCACGGGCGTTTATGCCATGTTTTGATGCACGGTGATGGTGACTCTGTGCAGCAGCAAATGTGCTGCAATGTCTGGTCTTCACTGTCACCCATCAGGCCGGTCACTCCCCTGTCTTGTAGAGGAATTGGCAAGGACACAGGAGAAGAAACTTCCCCGCCCACCTGCACCTTCTCCCGCTGACATTTCATAATGCATTAGGCCACGGCAGGGCCCATGAGAACAAGCAGCAGTGAGCCAGATTATTTTATTTTATTTTATTTTATTTATGATGGACACATAAGGAGTGTCCATATTTATGCGAGACATGTGTACTGATGTATTGTGTAATGACTAAATCAAGGTAAGTTAGCATATCTATCACCTAAAACATTTTTCTTTTTTTTTGTGGTGAGAATATTCAAAATCTTCTCTTCTAGTAGTGTTAGGACCCATATTTGGAAGAGTTTCTAGCCGGGCTGCTTCGACCTACAACAGGCTGCCATGATAGCAAGAGCTCTCAGAGCAGGGACAGAGCTCTCCTTAAATCCTCTGGATACCCAGCGCATGATCATGATGGAGAAAATGCTGGAAAGTGTTTGTTGGTTTTTGCTGAGAGCATAGTCACAAAGGTCCTTAGAGGTAGAGACTACTGGGGAAGATCCAACAGGGGCTGCTTGATGAAATTGTTCATTTTGTACCCCATGGCCTCTAAATCAGCCACCTCTCAAAGTCCATGACTCAAAGTCTCAAGCTTATTTGTGAATTTCAAAGTCCGTTGTACATTTTTTTTGGGGGGGGGTACTGGGGGTTTGAACTCAGGGGCACTTGACCACTGAGCCCCATCCCCAGCCCTATTTTGTATTTTATTTAGAGACAGGGTCTCACAGAGCTGCTTAGCACCTTGCTTTTGCTGAGGCTGGCTTTGAACTCACGATCCTCTTGCCTCAGCCTCCCAAGCCGTAGAAATTACAGGCGTAGGCCACCATGCCTGGCAGTTCGCACATATTTCAAACCCTTAAATAGTTAGTTAAATGGTGAAAGTAAAACAAGATGTAGCTTTTAGTGATGGGGAAGTTGGTCTCCCCTGCAATGGTTTGGATTGGGGAGTCAGTGAGACCTGGATTACAGTGTGGATTACAGGAATAGAAGGGGAGAGGCTGTAATGGAAATTTCACAGGCAGGTGCATGAGACTGACCCGTGTCCCAACACCAGCCCTGCTGCTGCTGGAGGGGACAGAGTCCAAGGAGGAGGTCAGAGGTGAAGGTGGGTCTTGCAGAAGCCAGAAATGAGCATTCCAAAGCTATTATATTAACTCTGTGAGATAAGGAGGCCTATGGTAACAGGGTGGGAATTCCCAAGTGACAGCCTCCTTGTCTTTTGTGGTTGAGTGACCATAGAGATAGCATCTAGATTGCATCTAGATTTGTATGATGTTTCATTTTTTAAACACCCTTTTCTGTGATTTCCATTCTTTCTACAAACTTGTATTGTGTTATGGTTTGGATATGAGGGGGTCCCCCAAAACTCATGTGTGGGAAATGCAAGAAAGTTCAGAGGAGAAACGATTGTATTGTAAGAGTCTTAACGCAATCAGTGAATTAATCCCCTACAAGGATGAACTGAGTGCTAACTGAAGTGGTAGGGTGTGGCTGGAGGAGGAGGGTCCCTGGGAACATGGTTTGGGGGTGTATATTTTGTATCTGGAGAGTGGAGTCTCCCTCTGCTTCCTAATCACCCTGTGAGCTGCTTCCTGGGCCACACTCTTCCTCCATGATGTTCAACCTCACCTTGAGCCCCAGAGAATGGGGCCCTTCTGTGGACTAAGACCTCTGAAACCATAAACCCTCAAATAAACTTTTCCTCCTCTACAGTTGTGCAGGTCAGATCCTTTAGTCACAGCAGCGAAGACCTGACTAAAACATATCAGCAACCTGAACTTCTTTGAACTTCAGACTCTTATATCCAGCGTCACCTTGGCCAATTGTGTTTGCATATCTAATGAGCCCTTCAGGTTTAGCCAGCCCCCAACCTGTCCCTCCAGTGTCGGTCTTTATCTCAGAAGAATCACAACCCTATCTTCCAGTTGGTCAGGCCCAATCCTGGAGGCCCTTCTTCATCCATTTATTTTAGCAGCAGCCAGCCCCTGTTGTGTCCCTGGCAAACCTGTTGACTCTGTCTTTAAGGCAGAACCTGACTTTGACCATGTGGCAAATTTCGTTACGGTTCTCCAGCTCTCCTGGCTTCTGTCTGTGTGATGCTGTTCCTTGTGGAGAAATGTTTCATCTGTGCTCTGCCACACCAAGGAGCAGCCCCGTGACTTGCTTTGTCCAATGTCCCTTTTACAATTGGCCGAGTTCCAAATGGAAGCTACTTGGCCAGCCTGAGCCTTGCAGAAAAGAGAACATGGACCAAAGCCATAGATACTCCATGACGCACATGCACCATAGCAAGGCACAGGCCTTTGCTGTTCTGCACCATGGAGACAATGGGGACCTTTTGTTACTTAGGCATTACAACCTATCCTGACTGATGCAAATCACATCTCATCCCTTCTACTGTGACCACCCGGCTGCCTTCATCTTCTGCAGAGTATTGCAATAGCCTCCATATTTCTAATCCTTCCCCCTATAGTTAATCTCAACACAGCAGCTGGGGTGATACTATAAAAACACAAATTGGGTTATGCCACTCCTTTGTTCAAAGATTTCCAATGTCTTCTTATTGAGAATAAAGAGCATCTTTACACAGTTATATACAAGGCCCTACATGACCTTACAGAGCCCTCTCTGCCAATCCCATGACCAGTATGACTATGTTTCTGATCCTAATTCCACCTCTCCCACCCACTGAACTTCAGCCACACCCGTCTCCTTGCTGTTGCCCAGACCTGCCAAGGCTAATCATGCCTCAGGACCTTTGCACTTTCTGTTCCCTCTGCCTGGTTACTCTTCCCCCAGAGGTCCCCAAGCCTTCTCCATCACTTCCTTTTTACGTTGTACCATATTCTTATGTCTTAATATTTAATTCCAAACATTCTCTCTCCTGCCACCATTTTTTAATTTTTCCCAATGATATGTAGTGTCATCTGACATGCTATCTGGACACGGACCATCTGTCTCCTCCATAGAATATTCCAATTTCACTGGGACAGAAACTTGTTTTGTCAATAACTATATTACCAGGGTCTCAACTTGTATCTGGCATGCGATACATGTCATTAACATTTGCTGGGTGAATGGAAGACAGGACTTTTTTATATCCAGTGTGTGTGGGGGGGACGGAAAGAGATAGAAAGCAAAATGTATTCCTTCAAAGTACCGATTTAGTGGTGGTGGAGACAGATATTCACACGTGGGCTCGTCTCAAACTTCAAGACCACATTGATGAATGCCATCGGCTGAGTGGCATCTTGGATATATTAAGCTCCTTGCTGTGAGTTCAGCTGGCACCCTGTACACTTGGCACAAGTTCACTCATTTCTCACTTAAAATAAAGTTTCTTTTAAAAACTATCCCCGTTCTGCTGATAACAAAGTTTTTTTTTTTTAAAGAAAGTCAAATAAAAAGAAGCCACAGTTTAAAATCACCATATTTTATATTTCTGTAGCACTTATAATTTGCAAAGATCTCTTACATTCTCTGCCTCTCGGCAACTTTATCAAGGAGTCTTGTTCATCCCCATTTTATAGAGGGAGAGACAGAGGCCCGGGAAGGGCCCAGCAAGCCCAAAGCTAACAGAAGAGAAGCAGCAATGCTACATTCCCAGCATACCTAAGGCCTCCTGACTTAGGGTACAGAGGTCTTTCATCTTCTCCAACTTTTCTCTCTCTCTCTATGAGACAGTACGAAATCCAAGTGTATCAGCAAAAACATATTTGCAAATGGCAAAGCATCGGACAAATGCACCGATTACTTTTATTGCTGCTGCTACTGACCTTCACAGAGCTTATTTTGAAAACCCGTGGCCTTACCTGGGAGTACGGAGTTTGGACAGAAGCATCTCCTGGGGTCCTTTTCAGGCTGAAGAGTCAGTGATTTATTTTCCTTTAAGATCCTTTGGCATTACTAAGTGGGCCGGGGCAGGTCCTTCCAGAAAGGAGCAAAGACAAACACGAGGAGGTTCAGCACCTCAGAAAAAGTCGTTATTTCAGAGCAGGAGAAGCTAAGCACCCAGACCACCACCCTGGAGGGTTTCAAACCAAAGCATCTTTTGAGCCCTGGCTCTGATGGAAGCCACCAACGAATCAGAGCAACCAATAACAACTCCAGAGCCGGTGAGGGCCAGGGCAGGAGGCAGGGGCTGGTGCAAGGGAGTCCAACAGGCTGAGGAAGGGTGACTTCACTGACCTGCAAGGAAGGAGTCTCGTTGTTTATTCATTCATTCGACAGGTGCTTGCTGGAAGCCTACTATGTGTCAGGGACAGTGTTCAGGAGACAGCTCACGTTCCAGTTGGGGTAAGATGTAAGGAACAAATTGGTCAAGATTCTGCGTGTCTGTGGCAGTGTCTATGACTTAGACATTCATTTCTCCTTAAATAATAGAGGCTTAGAAGGAGAAAAGTGGGACAGGTATGTTGTGGGTGAGATGCACCCTGCCTTAGTGAGCTCAGCTGCCGCCACGGCGCGCACCCACCGAGCGTCCTCCGCCACACATTGTGTCACAGCTCTGGAGGCTAAAAGCTCATCAAGGTGTCACGGGGCTGGTTTCTTCCCAGGCTGTGGAGGAAGGTTCTGCTCCAGGCCTCTCTCCTTGACATAGGTGCACGCCTTTTCCCTGTCTCTGTATCTGAATTTCCATTTTTATAGGGACCCCAGGGCTGCATGTTGGATTGCAGCCCACCCTGATCTCATTTTAACTTGATAACTTCCATAAAGATTCTGTCTCTGAATCAAATTGCATTCGTAGATATGGGGGGTTGAATCTTCAATAGAGGAATTTGGGGTGGACACAATTCGACCCATCACACACCCCTTCTCTGTAACCAGATAGTGATAGGCAGCAGGCAGCACGGTTGCCTGGTTCAGCTCAACCAAAACTGAGTGAAATACTTGCAATGCATCAGTCACTAGGTGTATTCAGAGGTGACAGGCACACGACCCTACCCTGAGCCAGAGTGACCTTCATGTTGTAATCTTGATAAGTGAGCAGCTCACTAGCCAGTGTCTCTGTGAGGCACGAGGCCAGATGCACGGATAAATTGTGACCCTGATTGTCCCTGGAAACAATTATCACAGGATGTGAAAAATGCATCCAACCCAAGGTTGAGACTCCAGGGGCAACAGCACTTTGGAGGGGACTTCGGAACTTGATCCCAGAGGATGGATGGGAGAAGGTGTCTGTTCTCTGCATTAGTCACCAGCAAGCAGGAGACCCAGGAAAGAGCTGGTGTGGCCGCTGAGTCCAAAGGCAGGCTGCAGGAGGAGCACCCTCTTTCCTGGGGGCAGGCGGACTGTTTTCTCTTAACATCCATCCAACGGATGGCACAAGGCTCACCCAGGATATGGAGAGGGATCCGCTTTATTTAAAGCCTGCAGATTTAAGTGGTAATGTAGTTGGAAAATACATGCATAGCAATGACGAGACGAGTGTTTGAATGGATACCTGACTGTCTTGGCTTAGTCAAATTGATATAAGATTAACTATCACACTTTCTGTCCCCAGTGTACTAGGGGACACAGAGTTATTCACGTGTCTGACTTTGCTCTCAAATGAAATACATGGTACCTCCTGCCTCATTGCGCTTGGTGTCTGGTGGTCCCCAAATTGGCTCACAAATTACTTGTCTGTGGCGAGAGACACCCTAGTGTGGCCATTGGTCATCTGGGGTGTGAAGACCCCATCCACACATAGGACATGGGCTACATGTATTCAGAGGGAGAGGATTGGCAGACAAGGACTCAAAATTCAGGCTATGACCCTGCTCCTGTGGTCCTCAGATGTTTGATGTGCAAGACCTGAGAGCAAGGGGTGTGTTTCTCCAGATGGCATCAGGGAGGTGTCCCTGGGGCTGTGGTGCAGGGTTGGTTGTCCAATTTGGAACAGCTCTGAGACACTCCCATGCTGTCTCTCCTGAGAGACCTGTCTCCCCACTAGGCAAGTATTTCCTCTGCTCCCTACCAACAGTGGGACTGTGCCCGGGAGAGAACCAACTCATCAGAGTGTGCTCATGGCAGCCACCACCACCTGGCATTGAACTGGTGCCTCTGTCTGTCCCCTGCCCTGGAGGGCCAGGTCTCTGAAAGCAGACCTTTAACTATAGCGTTACTGTGACTTTCATATCACCACAAGGTCAGTCTGTAGTGGTCCTCAGTAAATAATTAGAGAAGGAAGGAGGGAAGGAGGGATGGAAGGAAAAGAAGAGGGAGGAAAAGACCCAGAGACCCAGAGCCCTCTCCCTCACCCTTTCCCCAGTATCTTTCTCTGAACGCATCTCCTTGCAGCAGCAACCAGTGGTGCTTACCAGCCATTTCCTGTGCCTCACACCCTCCTAGGGGCTTCAGAGTAAGTCCTCATAGCAATCCTGTAAGTCCAATGACATCATTACCCCCAATTTACAAACAATAATAACCAACAAACAAAAACGACTGAGGCAAAAACTCAGAATGGAACCACCATTTGACCCAGTTATCCCACTCCTTGGTTTGTACCCAAAGGACTTAAAAATAGCATACTACAGTGATGTGCCATATCAATGTTTATAGCAGCTCAATTCACAATAGCTTAACTATGGAACCAATCTAGATGCCATTCAGTAGATGAATGGATGAAGAAACTGTGGAATATATACACAATGGACTATTACTCAGCCATAAAGAAGAATGAAATTATGGCATTTGCTGGTAAATGGATGGAGCTAGAGAATATGATGCTAAGCTGAATAAGCCAATCCCAAAGAACCAAAGGTCGAATGTTTTCTCTGATATGCAGATGCTAGTTCCCAGTAAGGCTGAGGGTAGGGGACTAGGGAAGAATAGAGGTAGGACTAGACAGAGGGGCGTGAAGGGAGAGGAGAGGGCATAGGGGTAGGAAGGATAACAAAATAAAGCAGACATTATGACCCTATGTGCATATATGGTTACACAATGGGTGTAACTATACTCCACTTCTGTCTGGTGTGTCAAAATGCATTCTACTATCATGTTTAACTAATTAGAAGAATTTTTGAAAAGTCAAAAACAAAAACAACTGAGGTACAGAGAGATGTCAAATTTGCAAAGGTTCCAGACTAGTGTGCTGTAAAGCTTGGGTTTGAGCTGAGCTCACCTGAGTGCAGCGTCTGTGCTTTTCACCACTGTCTAGCCTTCCCTCCCTCCTGCTGTCTCTCTCTCTCTCCAAAATCACTTGTGCTCTCCTCCCTCGAAGGTGAAACAGGCCCAGCTTCTCTGCAGCACTTCCCTGTGCAGAGTTTCCAACTCCCCAGAGGTCCGCAGAGGCTCTGGTTATGGCCCGGAAAACCCCAAATACAGCACTTTCCCCCTAGGTGCAGGGTCAGCCCCACTGTCTGCTGGTCAGTCGCGATGGCCTCCTCCACTGCTGTGGGACCCAGGGGCCGCATATAAGTAGGTCATAAACCACACTGGCACGGTGGAAGGGTGGAGGGCTCTCTGTTCTTGTATTACTTGACAGTGCAGTCCCATACGTTGGCCTTATGTCACGACCATATCTATTTTTTTGAATATCCTCATTCCTATTCCCAGCACTGTATTTCAAAAGTCACAGACCAGACTTAAGAGGGAAAAAAAAAGTTTTAAAAAAATTTTTACCTGTTTTTCATAGTTCCCAAACCAGGGTTGAGCACACAGGACACATGCTAAGCACACACAGGTTTATGTGTGACTCATTAGGGCACTCCTGCCGACTCAGTTTATTGGGTTGTTAGAATCTACATGTATCCATGCTGAACGCTGAAACATTGAGCCCCAGCCTTTCTTCAAAAACCAGCTGTGAATTCTACTACACAACACTCCAGGGCCCTCCCCGTCAGACCATCTTACTTTTCCAGCCGTGTGTATATTTAACCAGTTCACAGATACATTTTCCCCCACCTACATAATTCCTATTTATGCTTCAAAACCCTGTCCAAAAATCACTTTTGCAAGGTCGCATTCACTGGTAACTCTGGAGATGGCAACTTCACTCTGTATCACTAAAATTCTTGATACATAATGTCATGAAACACATCACATAATGCTGTTACCCAAAAAAAGAAACACCTTAAGGTCTGTATCCTAAGTACCTGAGCCAGTGCCTGACATGAGCTGTGTATCCATGAAGTCTTTTTTGAATGATTGTGCTGCTCTGATGTCCTTTGAAAAAACAGATCTGCTAAAGAACATCCCTTCGCCTACCCTAGCACTCATTCATCAGAGAGTACCCGGATGCTTTGAATATGTAGCATGGAACACCATCAGCTAGTGACTGACAACCAAATGCAAAACATGTTAGACCTATGGAGCAGGTTTGCAGGTTTTAAAGTAAAAAAAGAAAGAAAGAAAGAAAGAAAATCTAGTCAAGAAATGCTCATAACCTCCAAAATTCTACTGAGTTAGATTATAAGATGCACAAATCTATTCTACAGTCAATCTAAAAAACATCCCTTGAAAAACAAATAGGCTTTCACAGTATCCTTTCAAATAGTTGTTTTTCTTGATAATAGAAGGAGTTTGCACCAAATTGAAAACTAATATAGTACATAAAGTAGGTGATAAAAACAAGATATACAATTAGGCATTCTTTAAAAATAATCATTATGAACATTTTGATGTAATTTATTCTAGACTCTTCTTCTATTAGTATATCGTATTAAGAAATAGTGACAAGATTCAGTAAAAATGTTTACCATTTCTATTCTCTGGGCTTAATCATATGTTGTGGGCTATTTTCCAGGCCATTAAATATTACTTGAAAACATGATTTTTATGACAGAAACTATCTGCTCGCATTTATTCAGCTGCACTTCCTGGGTTGCCTGTTTAAATGGTTTCCCTTGTTGTTCTTTTGCTTCTAGAAATGTTGCTGTGGTGTGTAAGCTCTGATGAAGAGGTGTCTCCAATGTTAGCTTGCATGAGTGGTGGATGGTCTTTAAGGTCACAGCTCTCCTGTCCAGAGATTGTGTGGGCCTAAATCTACACCCGACGTTGATCACCCACACTCGGTTGGAGGACCAGGATCCCCCCGGTCACTGTTCATTCCCTGGTCTATCAGCCTAGGGGAGGGCCTCAGATGAGGGGGCTGCAGGAGTCTGTATGTGAGGGGCCCTGGGTCCTGAGATGAGGGCTCTGGTACCCAAACAATAAGGTATTATGCCCTTGAAGGGAAAATGCCACATTGGTCCCCAGAAACCTTCCTGTCCTTCAGGATGGTCAAGGCCCCAGCTGCAGGGCCTGCTGACGGCTCTCACTTAGGAGCAGGGAGAATTCTGAGGCCAACAGGAGACTGAAAATGGAAAAGGCCCTCAATGCAGAAACAGCAGGTCAGGGCTGTCTATCCAAGGGGACAACCAACCCGAACCAAAGCAAAGAGGGGACACATGTCTGACACAGGGACGATTTGGCTTCTCCGCTGCACCTGGGTTCTAATCCTGGCTTTGTCTTGTGCCGGCTCTCTGGTTTAAGGCAGGTAGGTGACTACTCAGTAGTTCAATGTCCTCATTTTAAAACCCAGTAAATGTTCACCTCGCCTTATTACTGGAAGGGTTAGAAGCAAATAAAATACCCAGAACAGTGTTGCAGCACATGGCACGTGGTCTTCAGTAACCGTCTCAAGAAGAATGAAAGCGAGAAGAGGGAGAAAGAGAAGTGTATCCCAGGTTCCCTGAGAAGCAAACAGACAGGGACTCACGTGCAGGAGGGTTATGGGGAATGGTCCCGGAGCAACACCCCTGAGAGGCGAGGAGCCAGGATGGGGCACAGGGAGAAGCTCAACTGTCACGGGCTTGCCACAGAGACCTGGCTGATCCCAGGGCCCTCCAGAGCCAGGCTAGCCCTTGAAATTGGTCTCGAGTCAAGACCAGGGACGCAGGCTCTCCTCCCCTGCAATGGCAAGTCACGGGTCCAGGCTGACCCCAGAGAGTTGTGGCCTTGAGTGAGGTCATGCTATCTCTTCCAGCATCAGGGAAATGGGTGTGTCAACCCCCAGAGAGGGATCCAGTGACCAGACCCCTACGTCAAGTTCCAGAAGAAAGTCGGCCTTTGGTCAAAGGCTTCAACTGTCTTCCAGACACAACCCAATGACACAAGACACTTGAATATTTACACTGCTCCAGGCACAGTTCCAAGTTGTGAATGTTAAGCCACTTAATCTTTAAAACAGTCCATAGGCGGGTACCAAAGTCTCAGATGAGCACGCTTAGGATGTGCCGTGGCTCTTCACCTGAGCTTCATGTTCACGTCGGGTAAACTGCCCTACCCCACGTCACCAGCACCCAGGCGTGATGAGGTGGGGTGCCACCATTCAACCCCATTGTCATTTTGACACTTCTACCTCTTAGTGCTCGATCCCTACTTTGTTCTTGAGTTGCCTGGATTTGGGTCTCCTTGTTTTTTATCTCTCTTTCCTAACTCTGACCTTGTCCCTTGAGCTTATTGAAGAATGAGGTGTTCCTGGTTTTCATCTGTGTCACCTGCCAAGGCTCCATCGGTGGTGGGCCAGTCCGAGACAGCTCTCCACCTAGCTGGCCCCCACCCCCGTTCTCCGAGACCTACCCTCCCCAGCCGCCACCTCCCTCTTCCTCTCCACCTTACCTGCTAGTAATTCCCTGACGGGCAAAGGATGTACAGACAAAGGTCTGTAGCCACAGCTTCCAGAACAGCGTCGGACATAAAGTGTGCATCTTCACACAGGCCTGTTGGATTTTGGAAGGAAGGAGAATGGATGGGTGGGTGGGAGGGTAGGTGGATGGATGGGTGGCTTGGGGAGTGGACCACAGGGCTCTTGTGGATTTTGCTCCTGTGACCAGGCATGTGCAAGTATTTTTTTTTTTTTTTGAGTTTGTGTTTTCAGCTCTTTGGGGTAGAATTTCTAGATGAGTGGCTAGATAGATAAACTGAGAATACCTTACAAAGGCCTTACTATGTTTGATCTTTATAACCTCCCCATGTGATGGATGGTATTATTCTCATTTTATAGAGGAGGCACTAACTGGATATGGTCAGGAATGCCCACGGGAAGTTATTTCATCATTTTATTCTGATTAAAAGTACCAGTGAATGTGGCATCTGTGTGCATTATGTGGTTATGGAGAATATCTTGGCGATCTCTCTCTCTCTCTCTCTCTCTCTCTCTCTCACACACACACACACACACACACACACACACACACACACGCATATAAACTGTAAACACATTTCTTGGCCCACACTGCTAATCAAATGTTGAAAAGTCTTTGCTCAGGATCATCTACACCATCATTTGCTTTCCAGCTGTTTAAATGGCAGGAAAACCATCCGCTGGTCTTTCCCATTGAGACTGATGAGGGAGGTGGACTCAGCCTGTTAACAGCTGGAGAAGGGGTGCCCTTTGTTCCCTTCCCACGGAGTTCTCCAGAAGCCTCGGGAGGTGGCGAGGTGGGGAGCCCTGGATCCGACAGTAAAGGGCTATAATTGAGTTCTCGGCTTGCTCTAACTGCCCAGGTGAGATTGCCTGTGAAAACGGTTTGATTTTATGCCCTTTGAGAAGCTGCGTCAAGCCCCATTTGAAATAACTGGGGCCTTCCTGCTCCTGCTCCAGCTGGGGAGGAAGTGGGAGGAAGAGGAGGGAGAGGCTTCCAGGGAGGGTGCGGGAGACGATGAGCACCACGTGCCGTAGCCAGGGGGCAGAAGGGAAGTGGTGCTACGAAATTGTCCCCAGGCCACCTGCAGCCCTGATGGATGCACATCTGGAACCTTCCAAACTTCTCCACTCGGCTGCTCTTCGATGAAGCCGGGTCAGGCAGACATTGAGTGAAACCTGCTCCATGTGCATGAACAACAGTGAGGCCCTCATACAGGGAAGCAGGAGCCTTCAGGGTTCAGACTTGCTGACCCTGCGGGAGGCTGTACCCAGAGCGTTACCAGCAAAGTATCTGAAGCTGTGATGTGATGCCAGTTGGCACCCTGAACTTGAAGAGCCGGCAGGCGTGCAGGGAAACACATCATCGTGACCAAATGGCCATTAGGTAACATCAGGGCACAGAGGAAATCATTTTCAGGAGCATCTGTGTTTGGGGCTACTGCATCAGAAGAACCATCGTCAACAAGGTCTAGACTCTAAGAAGACAAGGAAATGAGGAAGAAAAGGAGGAGGATGGAAGAGAAAAAGAAGAGGAAGTGGAAGAGGAGGGGAAGGAAGAGGGGAGGATGTCCGACTCGTTGCTCATTACTGGGAGGGATGCCAACAGCCTCTCCAGTCTCTAAATCACGTGGGTATCGACTGGCACCTGGCCGGTGCTCTGAAATAAGCAGCCCCAGAATAAATCCCCGTGTTGAGCACAACGAGGTGTGTTCCTTGCCCCTCCGCAGTCCCGTCCGTATGCCATGGCTCAGGTGGGCAGGTCTCCGTCCAGCATTTGCAGGGAATCCAGCTTCCTGATATCCCGGGGCTCAGCTGAGAGCCCTCCCCTTCAGCCATGGGGATGCGAGAGTGTCGTGATGTCTGAAGACCACGCATCGCCTCCCTCTTCTCTTCATCGCCTTCTGCTCTCGCTCGGTCCCTCCTCCCTCCTTCCATCCCTCCCTTCTAAGTAACTGAGTAGCCTGGAAAAGTGAGTGTCCAGCACGTGTCCTCACAGACGGCCGATGTGGAGGGCGGTGGAAGAATCCCAGGTCCGTGGAATTTCTAGGTCAGGTCACGCCATGTTAGAACAGAAAGGCACTCAAAATCAGCTCCAGAGAGCCACCCCCTGGCAGCCCCACGTGGCTCCGTATACTCCATAGTCCTGGGGACGGTGGCTTGATGAGCCCTTAATTGCAATGGCAAAGAATCAAAACTGCTTCAAACCCCAATAGCCAGAGAGAGCTGTGGGAAATGGTGTGGGTGGAATTTAAACAAAGAAAACACAACAATACCCGGGTCACAGGAAACCACCTGTCACCGTCCCATCCACGTGGGCACCACGGTGTCATTCCTCCCCCGTAGGCCACCATCTGCTTTTCTTTGCCTTCTCATCACCCCTCTAGCGCTGGGGGAATGATGGGAATGTTAATTGACAGGTACCAGGCCCTGCATGCATGCCTGTAATCACCAAGCAGTCCTATGACGTGGTCCCTGGTGGCCCCATTTGAAAGGTGAGGAAAGCGAGGCTCAGGAAGTTGAGGGCATCTGCTGGGGTCCCACAGGCAGCAAGCAGCAAAACTGAGATTCTGACCCTAGAGCCAGTGCTGACGGATGGCCGACCGCACCATTCCAGGGCGCATTTGCTGGAGCCCTCGCTGACCGCTCATTCCAACCCATGCACCCCCCTCAAGTCCAGGGAGCCCTGGGTTTTTGTGCATTAAGGAACGTGAAGGTACAGGGGCAGGAAGGAGGCTTTTCCCCCACCTCTTGGCTTGTCTCTTGTGACAGTATCTTCATGCTGTTTTTTGACTTGTTAATGTCTCACTGCTGTATTCAGGATTGTGTCTGTGGCACACAGTCGTCTATGAACTGCGAAGCATTAAAACACAGTGTTAGTAAATGCTAACCTTTGGGAGCCCCCATGGGTAGTGTAAATGGGGGGCTTTGGGGAAGTTGAGGGCAGTCCTGAAGACAGCAGCGGCACTCCATGCCCTGGGAGCACGGCCACTGCCTTCGATGGCTGCAGCCTCCTGGACACACCCTCCAATTCCCAAACTGGCTCAGTCACCCTTTGTCCAGTGTGTTTCATTCCTGTTAATGTGACCCTTCACCTTTTGACCCAAAGCTGGGCATTCCCAGTGCTGTTTCCTCTGGCACATCTTAGTTTACTTCAACTCTCAGGCCCAGCTTCAGGGCCACCTGATGGTGGGAGTCTGCCCTGACCCCCCTGCTGGGCACGACCTGGACCTGCCCATCATCATCCAACGAGTCCCTTTTAGCTTTGTATCAGAATACTGACACATGCCTCTCGTCCCCTTATCCCCCAGGGTTTGAAGAAGCACTTAAGTGTTGCATTCATTACATGGACTTTGTAGGCAGAAAGACGGGAGTTCACCGGCCAGTCCTGCCCCTTACCAGCTCCATGACCTTAGACAAGTTATATAAATTCTCCAAGCGCTGACTGCTTTATATGCAACATGGAGATAATAGTATATATACACTGTAGGGATTTGGGTGCTAAATAAGGGATGGAAAGACTATCATGGTGTCTAGCACATCAATAGTAGGTATCATTACCTTGGCTGTTAAGTAAATGTGGGTTGGAATCCCAGTTCCACTTCTTACTAATCATTTGACTGTAGATATCTTCTTGAGACTCAGTTTTTTTTTTAATCTTTATAATAGGATAACAATACTTTTCTGTTAGGGTTGAGATTAAAGGATGTCATATGTAAAACACCCAACACAATAACTGGTATAGAATGTTAGGCATTAATTATCAGCTAATTGAATGACTTAGTAAGTTAATAAATTGGTACATGGATGGTTAGGGCTAGGGATACACAACAGACAGAATCAGAGGTAATTTTGACTTACTCAAAGGCTTCGTGAGTGTTTATTCAAACGCTGCCATGAACTTGCTGAATATCTTACAAAAAAGTAAAGCATAGGAATTCTAAGAGCCATGTAATGAGCACCTTCTAAATGCAAATACTTTGCAATGATATCTGTTGAGCTGTGAGTCAATTTTTATTGCCCTCAGCAAAGCTTTGTATGATTTAGGATTCAAGCACCTGTCCTCTCAGTGATACTGCCTCTCATCAGGTGGAGAATCAGCTTTGTTGAGAGTCACGTGCTGTTTGTCTAAGTGATAGAAAGGCAGCTCAAACTGGCTTGTGCCAAAGGGGAACTTCTGATTATAGTTTGGAAGAATATAGGATCACTTCAGGAACTGAAGGGAGAACTTTCAAAACCCTATGTTCAGGTTGTGGCTCAGAGATAGAGTGCTCACCTAGCATGTGTGAGGCACCACATAAAGTAAAATAAAAGGGATGAGCAGATAAACAGGTAGAGGGAAGGATAATTCTGTAGGTGGTAGATTAGTGGATGCTTGGACTGTTGGACATATATGTAGATGGATAGATGGGCAAGCAGGAAAATGAATGAATGAGTCACATATGCATTTGAAGGACACTTTTTCAGGTCTATATGAAATTCTAGTTCTCTCTTATAAAAATAAATATGTGACTATATTCATTTTCCTCTAGTTCTGTTTTTTTCTATTGTAATAACTTTCAGAAGATATCAAGAGAAATGTTCTGTCTTCTTTAGATGAACACAGAAAAAAAATGCGGGGGAAAAAGGTTTACCTGTTGTAGTTTTTATATTACAGATTGAAATACGTTTGAACATTTCACCCAAGAGGAAAAAGAAAGAGAGGTTTTATATAAATGTGTGACGGTCCATTATTCTTGACTTGCTTCCTTCCCGGATCCTGAGAGTGAGTCTACCCACCTTGGCCGGGGAGGGAAGGAAGTGGTTGGAGGTGAATGGAGCAGGGAAGAGGAAATGGTTAATCGTTTTCATTTATGGGGCAAAACAACACTTCAGAAGCAAATCCTCTCCCCCCTCGAGCCTGCTCTCCTTGAGCACACCTGCTCTGGGGTCCCTTCTCTCTCTGCTTTGGAATGAGCAGCAACACAGTTGAGTGCTGGAGTTAAGTCACGTAAAAAGTCATTCAGGTTCTTGGTACTAAATGTGGTACCCATCTCTTTGTCTAGATTGGAATAACGTGTGACCATCACTGCCATCTTGCATTGCTAGCTGCACGTGATTCAGAAGCTACATAAGTAGGGTGGCCAAGGGTCCACCGAGGCAAGAAAATTCAGGCTTGTGATCAAATTCTTTTCCTTACTAAATGAAGAATTTTTGCTTCTGTAAAACATAATGAACCAGAGACCTCCTCCCAGCCCCTCTCCCTGCCACTGGAAACAATTGTCAGTGCTGAATTAAATGTTTTAATATTTTTTCATCTTTCTTTGAGCTGACAAGAAGGACCTCATGACAAGTACCTAGAGATACAAGTATTAGAAAGTCTCCTTGTGCCTGAAGTGCATTTTTTGATCTTTGTGAAACTTAAGTGTAAGTTTTTGGGGTCTCACAGACTCAGAGACTGATAACAAAGTCCAGAGCCCAGCAAGGCAAGGGGTGCTGAGCACAGGATCTTCCAATAAAGCCAGAGCCTTCAGAGATCCCAGCTTCAGTGGATGGGAGAGTTTCAAATACCCATCTCCTGGGGGTCTTCAAAGAAGTTTCCCCATCTCAGAAACTTTGGCATGACTGGATAGGAGAAGTAGTCCCCAAGAAGTGGTGAACACGAACCAGTCATCAAGCAGATTGCAACCAGAATTTACTTCATCTGCTGAACAACTACAACATCTAGTTTAAAATGGTTCTAGCCTCGTAGACCCTGTCCCAGGCAGTTGGTATAAACCTTGGCAGATCTGAACCCATCTCAAATTATTGCAGAAGTAAAACTTCAAGGAAAATATGCATATCTCAGTAAGGTAAAAGACTAACTTTGTAGCTTTGTGTAGGCTGGACATGATTTTTTTTCTACTCTATAGTTGACCATCTTTCAAAATGGTAGTCTGTCCTGAGAGTTCTGGATAATGGAGTTTTCTTTGGAAGATGAGCATAGAGTGGCACTAGAATGAGGGGAAAGAGGAGGAACACTATGGGTTAGATAAGAGTCTCCCATCATAGGTCTATGTATTCAGGGCTTGGTCACCAGCCTCTGGTGCTATTGGAAGGGGAAGGAAACTTTAAGAAGTAGTTAATAATGGGAAGGAGTCAGGTCACTTGGGGCATGCACTTGAGGGGATATTGGGGTCCTGCTTTTTTCCTCTCTTTCTTTCTCTTTGCTTCCTGGACACAGTGAGGTAAAAAGGCCTCATCCTCAATATACTCTGCCATGATGTACTGTGCTTTCCCAGGTTCAAAGCAATAGGGCCAAGTGACCATGGACTGAAATCTCTGAAACTATGGCCAAAGTAAACTTTTCCTCTTTATAAGTTGATTATCTCAGGTACTTTGTCACAGCAATTGAAAACTAACTAACGCAAGGAAGAATAAGAAGGAAGAAGAAAGAAGTTGCAGTTGTACAGAAGGAAGCATATTTGTATAAGTATAAATATGTTTTGCTGGCCATCAGATTGTGTTCAATTGATCAATAAGCATAATACTGAAAGCCAGACTTGGTGGTGCCTGCCTGTAATCCCAGAGACTCAGGAGGCTGAGGCAGGAGGAGCACAAATTCAAGAGACTCAGCAACTGAGCAAGACCCTGTGACAAAAAAATAAAGAAGACGGGAGATGTAGCTCAGTGGTAAAGTGCCCCTGGGTTCCATCCCATGGCCAATAACCATAATATTACTGAAAGGAGTATCTTTACATTAAAATATTTTCCCATGTTATTTTTATTTACTTGGAATCATTTTTCTAAAAGTTCAATTGCTAAAACAGAAATGAATGAACCCTGTTAAGTTTCATGAGATAATCGACGCAGCCCCGCCTTCTGCCCATCAGTGAGGTAAAGTAGAAGGGTATGCTATTTTATGAAAAGGTATGGGAGGGGGAGGAGTAAGCAAGGCACCGTGCTTGATTCACTCCCCAGATCTCTCTTCAGTTCATCATTCAGAGCTTGAGATCAAGGAATCCTAGGTGCTGGGGAAACACCTAACGAAGCCACCATCTCTGCCTCCCGAAGCTGAGCACAAACACGAGATGGACAGGGGTCTATCCAGTGCTCAAGGAATCTGTGTTGAATTAAATCAGCAGATGGCTGGAGTGCAGGGCTGCTGATAGGATGTGGGGCGGATTTCCAGGTGAGCTCAAGCAGAGATAAGATGTGGGTTTGATGGAGAGCCCAGATAACCAGCTTCCGGAGGAAGTCAGTGCTCTGGGGCCAAGTGTGCACATCTGTCCCTCCCAGGGAGCCTCACGCTGGAAAACGCTTCCTTGCTGTGGGAACTTGGGAAGGGGATGTAGGCGGGAGGGAGAAGGTGGGGGGAGGTGGGCGCACACGGAATTCAAGCCTTCACTGAAAATTCCCCCAATGCAAGCCAACAAAACTGTGAACTTGTTACTCAAGTGGCATGGTCTCCATGTCTGGGCCACTCTCCCCCACTATGGCTCATGGATGGTGACCCCCTCGTGCTTTGTTCCCTCACTCTACATAGACGGGACATCACCACCTCTGAAAGAATTTTCTGGACTCTCTTGGTCGTCTGTGTGCCCCTTACCCTGCCTCATTCATGTCCATCTTATTAACATTCTTCTTACTTGCTCATTAATAACCTTCTCTAAAGATAAAGTAATGTCTTCTGTTCCCTCTCACAACCCCAGTGTTCCAAACAGAAACGTGGAAAATAGTAGGTGTCCAATAAAAAGTTGTTGATTGAATAAATAAATGAGTCAGTCAACAAAGGTTATTTTTCCTGGAAGGCCATCTTAAGGAAAAAGAACTCTGCTGCCTTATCACCCAAAGAACATGTGCTGAGCCCTACATATGTCCCATCTCGTAGACACAGAGATGCTTCAAGACAAGTTACAAAAAGCTCTGAGCACAGTGACTTGTACGTGTTGCTCTTGTACCATGTAACATTCAGAGGAACTTGTGTGCCATCTTGATTACATCATGTAGAAACTAACGTAGCAGAGTGAGGTCACGGAGGGACTGTGGAAATCAGGCCACCTGAGTCCTGGTACCAGCTCTGCTCCTGGAACGCTCTCTGACTTGAGCAGAGCCTCACTTTCCTCATTCATAAAGTAAGGGCTCTTCCTTGTCTACCAAGTGCACGGGGTTATTGTGAGCGCAGGAGAGTTAACCGATGTGAAAGCTCTTTGCAAGCTCTAATTTGCTATACAAGTCTGACTCTACTTTCATAGCTTTGCCCTCAGGGGAACTAAGTCTAAAATACCTGAAGTTTCTGGGCTTCCAAGTTTATCTTCCTCTGCATATTTCATTTGCCTGACTTTGGAAGACAGGATCATTAATATTCAGGCTTCATGAATTATGCACCGGAACCAAGACATTTTTGTTCTACCTTTCCCAGCTTATCTTTTATCTCACAGGCCCCGTGAGCTTTAGCCACTAACAAAGGCCCTGCAGAAAATGGAGCTGCCTCCCGGGGATGGCAGAATACGTAGCCACCCCCACCCCAGGCACCGTCCACTGTCTGGATATGAAAGGCAGGGACTGTGCGTCTATTAACATGCATTTAAATTTCCAAGCATTGATAGCAGTCTTCACAAAAATCCCATTGCATCAATCATCACCTACTGACCCAGTACCAGAGGTTGGAAGGCCTGGCACATGCTCAGTCACGTGCATGACTGAGCATGTGCTCTCATGGAGGCACTTGGAAGAAAGTAGTCTAAAGGAAGAGAGAGAAAAACATAGATATTTGGTAAGTGATATTGCTCTAATACTTCAACAGGTGCCAAGGGAGGTAAAGGAAAATGCCATTGGTAAGCAGAACAATCTTCCCCTCCTGCCAAAGATGTCCACCTCCTAAAGCCATGAAGCTGTTAATAGGTCTCCTTGCATGGCAAGGTGGAATTAGGAGTGTAAATAGAATTAAGGTTACTGGTTAGCCTCCTTCAAGCTGGGCCAATTATCCTGCATTATCCAAGTGGGTCCAGTGTAACCACCAGACTTCCTACAGGGTGCAGGGAGGGGCAGAAGAGAGGGCATCAGAGTGTTGTGATGCAGAAAAGAGTCCACTGGCCATTGCTAGCTTTGAAGATGGAGAAAAGGATCAAGATCAAAAAATGCAGGTGGTCTTAAAAGCTGGACATTGATTCTCTCCTAGAGACTGCAGAGAGGAATTCTGACCAGTCAGCACCCTGATTTTAGCCCAGTGAGACTCATTTCAGACTTCTGATCTCCAGAACTGTACGATAGTAAACTTGCGTTATTTTAAGTCACTAAGTGTGTGTGATATTTGTTACAGGAGCAACAAGAAACTAATACAGTGTCCAAAACTAGAAGTGTTTGATCAGAGATTCTCGCTCAATATTTAAATGCTAGAACATGGAAGTGCTCACTCAACCTGAAAGTTAGAAGGTCAAAGACAGGAACCCTAACTAAAGCCAGGGTGCTGAAAGACGAGAGGTCTCTGACCGTCTGCTTACTTAACTCTGAGACAGTTGGACATGAGGCTCTCAGATCCTCAAGTTCCTACAGATCTGTAACCAAAGTTTCAGCAATGTTTCACCTTCATGCCACAACACCTGTCCTGATAGGAATGGACCCCCTTGTGCAGCTCTGGAAGACAGAGGCACAAACATCAAGACTGCTTGGAGAGGCGGTGCATAAACACACATGACAGCCCAGAATCCTGCTGTAATTGGTGTTCATGCTACATGACAAATTGCTCCCAACCTCAGCATTTTAAAGCCACGGACGTTTATTATTTCACAGATCCTGTGGGTAAGACCCTGGGCGCAGCTTGGCTGGGTGCCTGCTGCTCAGGGTCTCTTCCAAGGCGACTGAAATCAAGGCATTAGCCAGAGTAGCAGTCATATCAAGACTTGACTGGGGAGGTTCTATTTCCGAGATGTTGGTGGGTTCAGGTCCCTCCTGGCTGCTGGATGGAGAGGAACTGTGTTCCACGCGTCTTTTCCTAGAGCGGCTCACAGCAGGGTGGCTGGCTTCCCTAAGAGTGAGTAAGCCACAGTCTTTATGGGATCCGATATCTGAAGTGACACCCAATCTATCTCCTGTATTCTGTTGGTTAGGAGAGAAATACTTAGTCCAGCTCCTACTCGGTGGGCGGGGATGACATGAAAGCATGAATACCAAGAGGTATTCATATCTCAGGGGCATCTTAGTGGTCATGCACCTCAGTTACAGGTGTAATATGTAGAAGGATGAACAGGTGAGCAACCCCAACTATCATGCCCTATAATTAATTTGATTCTTAGATAAGGGAAATGATCATATTTCACTCTGGCTGCTTTGCCCAAGAGTTAGTAGACGGATCTGAGGAGCCCAAAATTACATCTTTGAATCCCTTCGCTGGACCACATCAGCCTGGCTTGGAACCACTGGGGATGAGGGATGGATGGGACGAGAACATTTCTGCAACATTGTCCACATGAGCTGCTGTCATTTCCTACCCAGATGATTGCGAGAGCTCCTGAATGGCCTATTGCCTTTTAATCTTGCTCTTTTTCAAACTCATTTTCTACAAAGTATCAAGAATAAAACAAATTATGCTACTCCTCTGCTTAAGGTGTTTCAATGGCATGCATTCACTTAGGATAAAGCCCTGAATTTCTTACCTGAGACCAGCCTGACCTGGCATCTGCCCATCTCTGCAGTCTTGTTTGATGCCTCTGCTCCCCTTGACCACAGCTCTTCAAACTACATACCCTACTTTCAGTCCCTTGAATCTCTCAAATTATTTCTTGCCGTAGGGCCTTCACACGGGATGCTGTTTCAGTCTGTTATGTGTTCTTCAAACTCTACCTGGCTAATTTCTGCTTCATTCCAGTGCCATATCTTTAAGTGAGGCAGTTTATCAGGATATGGGTGTTTTTCTTGCTTAAAGTCTGTCTCCTTCATTTGACTTTCAGTTTCAAAGGAGGTGAGCCATCTCACATGCTCACCACTGTGTAAGGGCATCTTTGAGAAGTGCCCAGCACAGGGGGACTTAATAAATAGTTACTGAGTAAATAAAAGAAGCCCAAAAATATACAGACAGGCCCTAGATTGGCCAAGCCACCCTCCTTCTCATGGGTTTTAGAAGGACTGTACACACAAAGAAAGAACGAGACAGGGAATTGACATTATAATTCAAAATAACCCTCACATAGTAATGAGCAACCTGCAAACAAGTGTAGAATATCATTTTTGCCACAGGTATCAGCACCAAATATGGGCTTGCGACCACCAAGCTGATGGCTTACGTGGCTACTTTCTCCTGTTGCTCAGTGAAGTAGGATGTTGGCCCCATGGCTGAGGGCCGAGCCTGCTCAGGCCATCCGCAGAAGTTGCTCCGTCCAAGGAAACTCCATGGGTCAGGCTGTCCCTGGGGAGGAAAGGCAGCAGCCGAGAGGGAAAGAGAGGGGGAGGCTGTGCCATCACTGAGCGCCAGGAGGAAGAGAAGGAGTGTGCACTGTGCCTTTGTAACCTTGAAAGTTCAACCCACTGGGGTCATGTAGTGCTGTGACCTTGACCCCACTACCTCTTTGAGGATCAAAGCTAAGAACAAGACGAGGGACGGGTTGCAGCCTTCAGCTCCTTTCCTAGAGGCCAACCTACTGGAATAGGGTGGGTCCCATGGGGGGGTGGAGGCAATGGAGGGGTCACCCCGGGCATTTCACGCTCTCTCTTTCGATAGCACATTAAAGAGTGCCTTCACATTTGATATCCCTTCTGATCCTACAAGTACCTCTGTAACATTGGCATGGACAAGACTATCATCCTATTTCAAAGAGGAAGCCACAGGCGTAGATCAATTTTGCATATTTGAAAACATCACCTGGCTGAACATATTTTTGAAATTATTCAGTTTTTAAGTCTATATGTTAAAGGATCTGGCTTTTTGGGGGGTTAATTCATGCAAATGTTGGTGAAAACACTGTTTGATTATCAAAGATGAATATTTTTCTATTCTTCCCCTCTTTCTTCCTCTCCCCTTGTTTGTTTGTTCTGAATAATTCAGTCCTAAGTCTACCAGATGGAGCAGAAAGGGTAGGCGTCTGCACCTCTGGGAGAGGCAAGGGCCAGGGCCACCTGGGCAGGCTGCTTTGAGCAGGGTAACCCGAACCTGTCCAGGGTGAGGACAGCATCTGTACAGAGGGGCAGCTTGATGTGAGATGCCAGAGCCCCGAGCGTGTGGGCAAGTTGTCCACATCAGGAGAAGACCGGCCCAGGTGGAGTGCCAAGGACACCTGCAAAGAGCAGCAGCTGTCAGGGCCCCAGGGAGGTGACAAGGGGGTCTGTGCAGGAGGTGATGATGGGCTGGGGTCACCAGCATGCAAAGGCAGAGCCTGAGCAGGTCCGCACGGAGGGCAGTCCGCAGAAGGCCTCAAGGTCAGGGAGGGCAGGGGCAGTATGGGTGAGGGAGTCCGCTTACAGTGGGGGTCAGAGCAGGAAAACCTGAGAAGGGGTGACTTGGAGGAGGGTGCCACGCCTAGCAGGATCTTCCAGATGGTACCTGTGTGTGGGGACAGCCCAGGGCAGCAGTGTCTGAGAACCAGCAGGGCAGAGGGGGTGTCCACACAGCCTGGTGGCCCCTCACTGGGGGCTGGAATGCAGGTGGGGGCGATGTCTGGTCAAGGGCAATGGTTATCAGTGGAAGCATACAGGGGATTGATCAAATCAATGAGTAAAGGAGGGACAGTGGGAGCCAGTTGGAGAAGGGAGATGGAAATATGGAAAGGCAGGAAATTGGAATGAAAATCACGGTGTCAGGTTGTGGTTGGAGTGAATCTGTGGTTTTTAATACAGCTGTGGATGTTGATGTGTGGCCAGACAGACAGACACTGGTGCTGTCCACTGAGAAGATCCAGGAGTAGCAACATCCCGCAACCACGCGCCTGGCGCTCACGCTCACTAAAGGAAACTGGGGCTCCCTGGGAAATGGCCAGCTTCAGGGTGGGGGGAAAGTACAAAGTGAACCTGGAGCATCTTGTGACAGAGATAAATAATGGGGACAGGTTAAGGGACACCCAAACCAGCTCGAATGGAACCCCGCAAGTCAGACTAGAAACAACCCTAGTATTAAAATAAGGAACTATAGCAATAGACTACAGCACACTGGATAAAATACGAAGCTCCAAATCCACACTGACTAGATAACTTAATAGTTTGAAGGCAATGGTACATTTACATATAGTGCCAAAGAACCTCACCATAATGTATTAGTTTGCTGGGTGCAGTGGCGCACACCCGTAATCCCAATGGCTCAAGAAGCTGAGGCAGGAGGATTGCAAGTTCAAAGCCAGCCTCAACAACTTAGCAAGGCCCTAAGCAACTCAGTGAGACCCTGTCTCTAAATAAAATATAAAAAATGGCCTGGGGATTGGCTGAGTGGTTAAGCACCCTGAGTTCAATCCCTGGTACATATAAATAAATAAATAAATAAATAAATAAATAAACAAATAAATAAATAAATAAATGTATTAGTTACAAAAGGATGGGGAGTAACTTGAGAGTAGAGAGGCTTCTGCCAGATGCCACCTTCACCAAGAAATCCAACTCAACATCACCTGCCCGATGGGCAGCAATGACAGGAACACACACCACTTCTTACCATCCTTCTGCTGAGAAGGTGTAACCCGAATCTAAACATAAAGAAGTGTAAGGTAAAATCCAAACTGAGAGACACTCTGAAAACTAAATGGTCTTCAAAAGGGCTAGCATCATGAAAATCAAAAAATGACCAAGGAATGTTCTAGACTGATGGAGACAAAAATTACATGAAACTAGATGCAATGCAGGATTTCTAAGTGAGTCCAGGAGCTGCAGGGGAAATTATCGGGGCCACTGGAGAAACCTGAATGGGTCTGTGGAGTCAACCTGAGGCTGGGCTGGTGCTGACTTCTGATTCACCAGGTGGACCGTGGCTTTGGGGGAGAATGCTACTGTGTGTAGGAAACACTGAAGTAGTCAGTCTGTGGTGATAGGACACTGGGTGGGCAGCTCACTCTCAAATGGTTTAGGAGAAAAAAAGTTTCTGTACTGTGTTTGTAATTGGATTTGTAAGTTTATCATTGTTTCAGTTTTTTAAAAGACAATCAGAGGGATGATTCTTCATTGGTTATCAGAAATGCCAAAGGTCTTTCTTTGCTTTTTGAACAGAATTAGTCTGAGAACATTGCTGGGTCCCTCCCTGCTAATCACAAATTCTAATTTTCAGCCATGAATGTCTATGATCCATCTTAATGAAAGGGCTGAGGAGGGAAGGGAAGAAATTAGGCATTCCTTACACACTTAGGCAGACCACGTTTTCCAATCCATGGAATTCCTGAGAGAAAAGACCACGGAGCGGCTGAGTCAGAGTAACCGCTAAAGCACGCTGAGTCGTCCCTGTTCTAGGTGTTATTCTGTGCATTTTAGGAACTCAGGCTAAGACTTCCCACAGCCCCATGAGACAGGTTTTATTTTATGGATAAAGCCACATGGCTGGTCAGTAGCAGAGAGAAGATTCAAGCCCCGGCAGCCTGACTCCCAAATTCGTAATTCCGTTAACTATTTGGTCAAGTCATTGGGATTACAGTTGATACTCATCAAGGATTTACTATGTCTAAGGTATAGCGCTAGAAACTTACCTTGTTTAGTGTCAAGTAAACGATGTGAATCTGATTCCTGATGAGAAAATTGGGTGAATGAGCCCTAGTTAGTATGGGCAAAAGCAGGAATTCAAACCTGGGTCTGTTTGATCTGATAACTTGTGTTTTCCTGTTGGAAAAGTCAGGAATCCTGGACCTTTATGCTGTGCCTTCAAGCAATGTCATTTAAAAAAATAGATACAGATTTGCTTTCTGCCAAGCTCTGTCAACAGCTGCCATGTTTAAATGATCTCATCCTGTTAGTCATTGGTCCGTTTGTCAGTCTGGATCTCCGTCACCTTCTAGCAGAAAACTGACTTTGAAGGTCTCCTCGCGGTGATGATCACACACTGCTCTTGTGATGCATCTTTCCAAAGGCCAAGCTCATTAAAACCTTCCAACAGGCAGCCAAGGGGTCTCTGGAATCTTCTTTTAATAAGCTCAGAAGAAGGTGGATTTTGCAGATCGGTGCTGCCAGTTCTGAAGTATAACACCTGGGAGAGCAAACCCTGATCACCACCAGCTGTAAGTAAGTGTTCTGGGCAGCTCTTCCTGTCAGCTGGAAATCCAACAAGGCCCCAAAGATCTAGATCAGGGCATTCATTGCACAGGGGATAACGGAAGCCCAGGGAAGCTGAGCACTTTGTACTTTAGGTTAGTCATTCAAGATTCTACCCCAAGTCTGTCCCCCCAAAAAAATGTTGCATCTTCTGAATTTTGTTTTTATTATTTTATTTTATTTATGTATTTTGTGCGTGTGTGTTTGTGTGTGTGTGTGTGTGTTTGATGCTAGGAATTAAACACAGAACCTTGTGCATGCAAGGCAAGTACTCTACCAACTGAGCTATATAACCAGCCTGAATTTTGTTTCTAACGTAGGCACTCCTGGCTATAAACTTCTCCTTAGAACTGCTTCTACCGTAGGCCACATATTCTGGTAAGTTGTATTTCTTTTTAAGTTTTAATGAAGTCCAGTTTAGATGAAATGGACTTTTATTTATTTATATTTTGTACCAGGGATAGACACCAAGGACACTTTATCGCCGAGCTACATTGCCAATCCCATTTATTTATTTATTTGTTTCTTTATTTATTTATAGCCAGGGCTCTGCTAAGTTGTTGAGGTTGGCCTTGAACTTAAGATCTTTCCTCGTGAGCCTCCTGAGTCATTGGGATTACAGGCATGTCCCGTGCCCAGCCGTTGTGTTTCGCTTCTCATTTGATTCTAGGATTTCTACAAGGACACATTTGTCATCCAAAAGTGCAGTGTTCAGTCTTTTTGGATTTGTAGAGTTTCTGAAGTTTTTCTTGCTGCTGATCTTTAATTTTATCACAGCATCATCTGATAAAAATGCAAGGAATTATTTCAATTTTTTTTTTTAATTTGCTAAGACTTGCTTTGTGGCCTAAACAATGATCTGTTTGGGAGAAAGTTCCATGAGCAGCTGTTGTTGGATAAAATATTCTGAAGAGGTCTGTTAAGTTCATTTGATCCAAAGTATAGTTTAACTCTGTAGTAGCTTCACTGATTTTTTTTGTCTGAATGATCTATATATTGATAAGAATGATGTATGAAAGTCAACCACTATCATTTTCCCTTTATGTCAAGCACTGTTTATTTTATGAAGTTGTGTGCACCAGCATTTGTGGCATGTATATTTGTCATTATAAGAGGGGTCCGGCGGAGCGTCGGAGGGAGAGACCACACAAGAGACTTACTCCATGCAATTGGCAAAAGGGGATTTATTGGGGATCCATTCCAGCGCACTGGGACTCCGTGCCCACTCAAGAAGGGAGCGCAGCTCAGAGCCCAGAACGGAGGTCAGGTGGAGCTTAAGTACACTTTTTGGAGAGGGCGGTGGGCTTTGCATACATCAGAACAAATCATCATGAGGCAGGGGGAAATTGAACAACAACTCTGAGATGTGATTGGCACAATCATTGGCGGGCGAGGGTGATTGGTCATTCGTAAGCGGGTTACACATTCAAACTGATTGGTTTGGGCCCTGTGAGGAACTGCACAGGGCCCTAGGCTAAATGGCCAGTAGGGTGTTGTCTTAACTATCTCAGGAATCTGGGTGTAACAGAGGAACTTAATAATACCTAATCTTTTACATTCAAGCTTTCCAGCTTAGAAACTTTACCCTTTCATCATCATTATATCTTCATGTTCCCTTTATCAATATGTAGTGACCTTCTTAGAAGAAGCACAGATTGTCAACAATTACATGAAAAAAAAAAAAGTCAACATCTTTAGCAATCAGGGAGATGCAAATCTGAACTGCACTGAGTTTCCATTTGACCCCAGGCAGAGCCACCATCATCAAGGACACAGGTAACAATAAATGTTGGTGAGGATGTGGCAAAAAGGAGCACTAAACCCTCTTGGTGGGAATGCGCAGCCACTCTGGAAATCACTAAGGAGGTTCCTCAAAGAACTAAAAGTAGAGCTACCATGTGATCCCTACCACTGATCAGACCAGGGATCTGTACCACTCCTCGATACCCAAAAGAATTAAAGTCGGCACACTTTAGAGGCACATGCGCACCTGTTTATCTCAACACAGTTCAGGATAGGACCAGCCTAAGTGTCCATCAACAGATGAGTGGATAAAGAAAATGTGGTGTACAGACACAACGGAGTTTGATTCGGCCAAAAAGGGGAACAAAATTATGTCATTTGCAGGAAAATAGATGGAGCTGGTGTGCATCATGATTTGCAAAGTGAGCTGGTCTTAGACAAGTGTTGTGTGTTTTCTCTCACACGTGGGAGCTAGAGGCAAGAAGGGGGTGGGTGTTGTGAAAGTAGAAGGGAGGCTGTCAGGGTGGAGGAAGAGGTGGGAGGAAGAGATGGGAGGAGAAGGTGGGAAGGGACGTGAAATTGATCAAATTATGTTCTGTGCATGCATGAACATCCGCAATGAAACCCACTATTCTGTATAATTAATATGCACCCATTAAAAAAGACCAAAACGTCTTCCACCTGCACACCAGGAGAGCCACGCAGCGGCCCTGAGGTTCTCCGCCTGCTCTCCAAGGGTTTCACCCCATGATTTGCACCCTCACGGCCCCTCCCAGCCCCGTCTGTCCACCTTTCCTTCTCTCCCCCAAGGCCCGGCCCCATGATTCTCTCAGACACGTGGGAGTCCCGGCTGCTTCCTGTGCCTGTGGCTTTGCCCAGGCCCTTCTCCATCGGAAAGCCTCTCTGGCTAATGTTTTCGGTTGTGTGTTTGTGTTATCCACATCCCCATCTGCCTCCCCCACCAGATTCAATGCCTGCTGTTGAGGGGCCCGTGCTAGGTCACCTGTGTCTCTACCTCCCTGACCCACGAACAGACACGCAGCACCGGCTTGGAGAGCAGGTTGGAATGAAGGGTCCAATGAATGAGCGGCCCTCCCCACGCTGAGGGATCTTGCTGGGCCGCGGGCCTTTCTTCTCCTCCTCCATCTGTTCCACCTGGTGAAGAGACAAGCTGCAGCCAAGTAGACGCGTTAGGTCACTGGACGGGACACTGAGGGGCTTGTTGCTCTCTGCCCCCTTTATGGCGGGGCTGGCCAGGAGGCTGACACTGAATACTCAAGCCTAAGAGGAGTCCTGGGAGCCTCTTCCGGGAGGGAGTGTCGCTTTGCCAGGGCCGTCCTTCCCACCAGGGAGCATCGCAGAAGCACGGTGCCGTGGAGGGCCATGGAGGGCCAGGGAGGGCCATGGAGGGCCAGGGAGGGCCAGGGAGGGCCATGGAGGGCCAGGGAGGGCCATGGATCAAGCCAGCCTGGGACCTGCAGCCACTGGGTGGAGGACAGCTGCTCGGGACAGGCACCCGCACCGACAGCAGACCTGACGTGCGTGGGCAGTCCACTCCGTGATGGCGAAGCAGGCACACTTTGGGATTCGTTTGTCACTGCGCTAACCTGCTGTCTTTGACTAACAGAGGTCCTGTCTCAGAACATGACGGCAGCGGCTTGCACACCCTTCTGTGTGACCCCAGGTGAGCGCGCTCGGCTGTAGTGTCGGGTCTTCAAGCTTCTCTAGAGTTCAGGCTTAGGAATCTGTGTTTCCATCAGGACTCTGGTGGCCGGTCAGACGTGCAGGTGTGTTCCGCCCTCATCACACTGCCCATGTGAGATATTAAATATAAAGTCTTTCTTTATATATAAAAGTTGCTGCCATTTGGCAGAAGGGGCTTTCTCAGAGACACCCCAGGTACTGGCAGCATCTGGATTGATAAATACCATCGTATTTCTAGACCTTTCCATTTTGCCCCATGGCACTGAGCCCAAGTTCTACCACTCATCAGCTGTGTGGCCCTGGACAAGTCACTTGACCTCTCTGAGCCTGCTTCCTGGAATGCAAAATGGGTAATAACACATTCTCTGCTCATCCCTTAGGTGAATTGGGGTGAACGTGGTGCATGACGGGTGTTCAGGAAATGGTGTTCACCTGTCATAAAGAAATTGCAGCTCAAGAGCACACAGCAACCTTGTGCTGGAGGAGGGCGCAGAAGGAGGGGTTGCTTCTGCCTCCCCAGCTGCCCACCTGTGTGAGCCAGGGGCGGACCCTGCAGGGAAGAGAGGAACCCCAGGAGGGGCCGGGAGAGCAGCTGCCAGCGGGGCCCTGGGACGGAGCCGGCTGCCTGGCACCGCTCTGCCAGGTACGTCGTACTAAGTGGGAGCCCGCAGGCAGGCAGCGGGAGCACAATCTCTCTGCAATTAAAAAACTAATGGCTTTTAAATGGAGCCGCTTCTTCAGCTGGCAAAAGCCAAGTCACCTCCAGGTTGTAATATAAGACGGAGAGAGAGGAAGAGGCAGCGTTCAGGCCCAACCCAAGAGCATCCGGTTAGTTCCACCTTCACTCCTCCTGCCAGCCCAGGGGCTCCTCTCTGGAGGACGTAGCAGTTCCGTGGGTGGAGACTCAGGCCCCTGGCGTGGACTAATTCAGCTGTTCTCCTTCCACACCTGGCCAGTCCTCAGAGGCCTTCTGCTGGATCCGGTGGTCCTGATGGACCCCATGTCCCACCTGACAAACAGGGTTGGAGCTGTGGGTTAGGGGCTGGGCCAGGGCCTGCGGGAAGGACAAGACTCGGTGTCATGCTGCCGAGGGAGCTCTGGGCCACCGGACACTCAAGTTCTGGTTTCACTTCTGCCCCTCACGAGCTGTGTGGCCTGGGAATGCCCCTTCCCCTCTCTCTGCCTCTCAAGCTATAAGACAGCACAGACGCTTGAGGGTTGCGTCCTATGGATAATAACAGCAGGCCACATTTACGGGGTGCTTACCCCGTCTCAGGGGTGTCCCCAGGGCCCCACATTACAGACTTATTTAATTTTGATGACAAACTCATGTCATCATTCCCCTCCTACAGATGAGCAAACTGAGGCACAAGACACTTAAAGAGCTTTCTGACAAGTACACGTTTCATAAATGCAAGAGCTGCCCATGTTCTGAGCTCCCCCAGGACAGAATTTTATAATGTGCTTGCAAAATGGCACTGCCCTGGGTCTCTGGACTGCCCTCTTTACCAGGTTAGGCTTCCACGAGGACAGCTGGACTCCCCCCTCCTCAGAGTGCTCTCCCTTAGTACATAAAAATGACCGTCATCCAAAAGGTGGCCTTGGGCATTGAGCCTGGGACAGACTCCAGGAGCTCAGGGGGAGAGGAGGGGTCTGGGAAGGTTCCAGTACGCTGGGAAGATTTCGTGACAAAGCAGAGATGAGATCCAGCTGCTGAGGGCTGGGCAGAACTCAGCTAGCAAGGGAAGAGGAGTCAGAGGTTCCTAATAACAGACACATGTCCGCCAAGGCCCAAGGTTAGGACCTTGCAGCATGAAGCCAAAGGACATGGAGGGTGAGAACTGTCGTTGTCCTGGGAAAGTGCACTTCCCCAAGGCTCAGCTCCAGGTCCTCTCTCTTCAACCCTGTCCTGGCCACCCTTCTCTCTGCACAGGTTTGGCCATCCTCATCTGACACCTTGCCCCTCCCTCTGAACCTAGAGCTCCTAGGTCAGAGCCCGTGTCTCCTCCCCATCTCCCGGGACCGGCATGGTGTGGTGAGCAGAAGATGGCCAGTTCCAACCAGAGACGGTGTTGGCACAAGTGAGTCTGGAGCACGGTGCTCCCAGAAGTTTGATTTGACCTAAACATAGACAAAGAGGTTGAACGACCTTGGGTAGAGGACTGACCCCCCAACCCCCCCCAAAAAAAAATCTGTGTTCTATTTTTAAAAATTGCTCTGCTGATGCCTAATAAGTATATATAACAGTGGGATTCGTTGTGGTTTATGAAACCTACATTGCAGGGGCCAAGATTCAGGGTGCGCCCTTGACCTTTACCCTTTTAATATGAATTTAAGATTGGAAGAGGAAGAGAGGCAGATGATTTGTGTTCTGTAGACGTCAGCTGGCTGGTGATGAGTTGGGGTGATGCTCCAGCTTTGTCTTTGGGCTGCTGCTCCTCCAGGATCTCTTTCCCTTAGGCCAGGAATATTTGGGAACTTTTTTTTTTCCTTAATATATCTCTCTGTCACCTCCCATCCCACATGCAGGGTCTAGGAGAATGCCTTTCCTATAATAGGTTTGAAAAAATGAGGCTTGGAAAGGTGGCTTGTACAGTATCTGGACTTCATAAATTTTAGGTCAAACCATCTAATTAAAAATTTGCTGAAAAAACGATATTTTTGTAAGTTATCCAGGTAGCCTGTTTCAGCATGACACCACTTTGAAATGCAATAATTCTTTGTAACTAATTAACCCCCCTCCAGCTACAGGAGAGGCCCAGGAGAGAGGAAGAAAGATGGATCTGAAACGTAAAAGTGCAGAAGTGCCCACAGTGTTTCATACAGAAAGCAAAAACAGGTAGAGCCCAAGATAAATTAGGAAGAAGCACTGTGAGGCCACTCAATGAGGAGGAAGGTGCCAGAAGCTGCTCTGATCCGAGAGCTCGTCAAGAGGATTAGCGGGCATTCTGATGGCTTATCAGCAAAACCAGGAAGACAGGCCAAAGGAGGATTATTTAGACATAATTAGAGAGAAGATGAGCCTCCTGGTTGGAGAACCCAGGAACTGAAACTGCAGGCACATTTAACCTTCAGAGTGTAATTGACCAGATCTTAAACTCATTTAAGGACCTGGGGGTTAAAGCCCCAGCTGAAAGAGCACCCCACCCACCACCACCCGTCACAGCCCGTGACTGCATGTAAAACCTGCCCCCCTGCCCAACCTCACCTGCTCATTATCAGCTGGCCAAAAGGAGACCCCAATCTCATTCATACCAACGCAGCAAATCCCCCACCCCCATCTAATACATATTCCTGTGCACGGACACCACCGTCACCTCACCCCACATCCATTCATTTATTCTTATGCCATGCACTGTTCTTGAAATTGAAGGTACCCTAATGTATTTGCATAGGATAGACATGGGATCTGCTCTCTTGGGTCTTCCGCTCCAGCGTGCAGGTAGGAACAAGCAAACAGTCCCATCAATAAGAGAGATTTAGAGAGTAATCGGTGTGAAGGAGAAAGTGTCAGAGAAAGAACCATCCAGTGGGATCAGCAACCCTCACCCTCTGCCACTCCTCTGCATTGTTCTTTGACTCTTCACCAACAGTCCTGCACACATTCGCACACAGGTGCTGACACACTTGCCGCAGCCCCCCACCCACACCCATTTACCCCCACAGACACATCTCACAGAGATTCTTCACCACCATGCTCCATCAGTACCCCCCCACACACACACACACTATCCCTACCACGATCATCGGGCGCGCCATCACCCATCACACACTTACACATGGACACACACGTGTGATTCCCCAGTACCACCCTCCAACTCCATGAACACTCAACATGGCACCATCTGACCACACAGCTGTGCTGAATGCCGATAGCCACGGAGCAGGCAGAGCTTGTGTGTACAAAGACGTGCATTTCATTTCCATGTGCGCGTGCACATGGACACACACGCACACATCTCACAGTTAGTCTCATGTTGCTGGGCGAGGAGGGCCTCTGCTCTTGTTTAGCAACTTACTTTAAGAAACACTCCAACTTCTATTACTAGCTGGCTCTACTTTCAAGGATCGTTTTGTCTGTCGTGCTTTTGAGAAAAGACAGCTTCCTCTGATCTCAGATCAGGTGATATCTCCAAACAGTGACAAAGAAAACAACTACTTTATTTGGCCGAGACCCTGGCTGGGAACTTTCCTGCCATTTCACTTGAAGTCAGTGCCACAGGGAATTTGCTTCTCCCCCTCCCCGCCCTTCACATTTCAGCCGTTTTGCTCCAAACAGAGACCTACTAGAGCCAGGGGGTGGGAATGTGACTGACTCCTGAGTGACATGCTGGGCAGCTCCTCTGCTGTCAAGCTGCTGGGGGTGGATGTTCAAGGGGACATCCCAGAGGTCATCCCAGAGGGTGCGCTGTCCATTTTCTTTGCTTAACAGTTTAGCACAACCTCCGTTCTCGCAGATCTGTGGTTGGGGTCCTGGTGTGGGTGACCCCGTTCTCTGCTTCGGATCACAAAGGCTGAAATCAGTGAATCGTTCCAGCTGGCTTCTCACGGGAGGGTCTGGGGAGCAATCTCCTTCCCAGCTCATGGGCCACTAGGAATCTGACTCCCGGCAGGCAGCTAGGAGGTCCCCATTTCCTGGTGGGCTGTCAGCCAGGGTCTGCTCTCAGCTCCTGGCAGCTTCCCACGCTCCATCTGCCTCCCATCGACTCCCTCTCACATTTCTCTGACCTTGAGACCAAATTTAAAGGGCTCCTGTTGTTAGACCAGGACTGTCAAGAGAACCTGTACCTTAGGTTCAACCGACTTAGGAACTTAATTCTATCTGAAAAATCTCTTCCCACTAGTATCTACATTAGGGTTAGGACGGAACAAGTGGGAGACCTAGGTGTACAGGCTGGACCAGGGATCTGGGGTCATTTTAGAATTCTACCTGCCACACCCTGGCCATGGAGGGGTCTGGCCTGCCTGAGCAGCTCAGTCCTCTGGAATTTCTCTTGGCCCTTCTGTAGCCTAACAGTTCCATCTCCAGTTTGACTTTGATTCCCGGCTCAATTCCATTCTTAAATAACCACTGCGCTGAGGTCTGAGAGTCCGCCCTCCTCCGTGTCCAGCCTGCACACCTTTGGTGACCATGAACACATCCTCTCTGTCACCAGTCACCAGTCTCCTTCATCTCACAAAACCAGCAACCTTGATTTTAACTCCTGAGGGCTGACGATGTTTCTCCTCCCAATCCCGAGACCCACGTGCTCTAAGAACCATGGAATGTCAATGGCACGTATAACCCTCCAGTTCAAAGCTCTCACCCTGCTGTCAGGAAGCCCAGGTTCCCAAGGTCACCCAACAAAGGGGTCGCATCCCTGGCTAGAGTTGTGATCCATCCCTCCTAGCAGGAGGGGCACCAATCTTCTCACCAAAAATACAAGTGCAGCCTTAGGCAGGAAGAGAGAGGAAACCAGTGTTGGCTGAGCCCACATCATGTGCCAGCCCTGGATGGGGGATATACCACACTGTATCCTAGGTTCCCGTAATAACCCTTGA
This sequence comes from Urocitellus parryii, assembly GCF_045843805.1. Lineage (NCBI taxonomy): Eukaryota > Metazoa > Chordata > Mammalia > Rodentia > Sciuridae > Urocitellus > Urocitellus parryii. The sequence continues at coordinate 12,803,125 of NC_135535.1, forward strand.
CTCAGAGGCTTTCAGTGGAGATTGCTGAGAGCCATAGCCCAGTCCGAATGACGCATGGCATTTTTTGCCAGAATGGAGTGGTTGAGAGGTGAGCCAGCAAGCCATTGAGATGATAATGGTGATGTTAAGCGGTGTATGTTAGACCCCTGCTGTCCTCCTCGGCCTGCTACTTTGGAGTTCTAGCGGGGATTCCCAGAGAGTTCCCATTGGTTGGGGAAGTGCCGGAGGAGGGATTTCCGGTTGGTGGTTCCTGGAGGAGCCCCGTGGTGTTCGGGAGAGTTCCCGGGGAGCGTGTGTGGAGTGTGCTGGTGGAGTTCAGAAATAAAGTTTGTTCCTGCTTCAGTGGCTCGTGATTTGTGCCCAGCCAGACTGCGGCAGGAGATAATTTCCCCAGGGGATCCTTTGGAAATATCTGGAGATATGTTGTTTATCACAACTGATGGGATAAACCTGGCATCCAGCGGGGAGAGGCCCATGCTGTTGTTGCTCAGCATCCTACAATGCAGAAGACAGTGACAGTAGCCACCACACAGAGTTATTGGCCCCAAATGCCACTAGTGCCAAGTGGCAAGACTCCACCCCTACATAGGTGTTAGCTCAAACTGTTTCACCTGACTTTTCTGAAGTTCTCTTATTTCAGTCTTTTCTCCCTGGGGAGACCTGGAATTTTTCATCAGCTCAGGGCCCACCCTACCTGTCTACTTCTGCCTGTGGCATCCCTGGCCTCCTGGTTGGGCAAGCCAATCAAGGTGCTCCCAAGCTTCCCTCTCAGCTCAGGGGCCCTTTCTCCTTTCCCACGGAACTCTGGCCCATGATGCTGCCGAGATACCTCGGGAAAGGAGGCCTCGTGTGACCACAGCATCAAGATTTCCCTGTGGAAAACCATCATGATACAAAAATAGGCTCAGTCTCTGCACTCTGAGCTCTTGTCTCCTTCTACCCCAGCGCCTACCGGGCCCTACTGTGCGTTAGGATCACGTGGAGAGAGTAGGATCGCAGGCTCAGCAGTGGGACCCAGGAATTGGCATTTTAAGTGATTTTTATTATCCAAGTTTGGGAACCACTGTTAGACCAATTAGGAATCCTGCCAAGACTTCCCAGACCCCAGAGGTACCTGACTTCATTTTTCATCCAAAGCTAACAAAGTTCAGTGCCACTGCCAAAGCCAACGTCTGGCTTTCTCCGAGCATTCACTTGCTCTCAGGCGACGGTTGAGGGCTATCCTGAGCCAGATGCTGCTGTGAGGAAACACAGGCCTTCAAGGGCCATTGTCCTTATTAAGAAGGCATCTGCAGGAGCTCTCCGGACCTGGCTTGCTCACTCGGGACCACCTGATCCTGGCTCTAAAACTCAGTGCAGGTTTAGACACCCAGGTGTGGACCAGCGAGGCCCCCAGAGGGTCTGGGTTTCAGAGGCTGTGTGTGCTGGGGATGTAGGCGCAAGCACACGTGTCGATGAAGCTCAGTGTTCCTGTGGAGACTGTGGATAGCTCCCCTGGTGTGAAAGTAAAGGACAGAGAACCACGTGTGGACCAATAATAGATAATGATTATGACTAATTTAGTTCTGGTCAACTCTGATCTATTAGCGAAAAACAACCCTGATTTTTCTAATAATCACAAAAGGTCTGTTGTGAATCATTGGACCCACATTCTAGAAAAAGAACTAAATGCCATTTGTTCTATCTCCTTGTGTACTAGGTACCACAAAGGCTATGTGGTGATATTTCTAAAGTCATTCTCCCAGGGATTTCTAAATGTTATCAGTACCATGTATTTGTCGTAGAAAATAAGCTAAACAGGCTTTCAAACAAATGCAATGTATAAAACAGAAAATGCAGAAGGTATAGAAAAGAACATTAAAATGACCTTTAATTCTGATATCAGCTCTAATCATTGTTAACATTTTGGTGTCTATATTTTCCTTTTTCTCGTTCTCTGTATGAATTTTATAGGTGGCATTTTGTTTTTTTATTTATCTCTCTATCAGGAGTTGCTTCCCAATTGATGATTTTTTTCAAATCATCTTCATTGGTCTCTATTTAAATTTGAGCTCAGGTTATACCCCTGGAACCAGTCTTGGCTCTGGGGAATCCAAGAACCTAGCAGACATGATTCCTATCCTCATGGAACTCAGCTTCTAGTGTGACCGGTTATCACGTGACCACAGGAATGGAGGTAAAGAGAGAACTTTCACGAGAGCTGTGGAAGCTAAAATCACAGATCCGTGAGCTCATACGGAGATGTGTACCACAGGGCAGATGTGGGTACTGGGGTCAGGGGGGACTTTGTGGGCAGTCGAGTGGATTGAAGTGAGTCTCTCAAAAGATGCATCGGAGTCTTAAGCCCTAAGACTTATGAATGTAACCTTATTTAGAAATCAATCTTTACATGTAAAATTAAGTCAAGGGCCTGAAGATGAGATCATCCTGGATTCAGACTGTGCCTCCCCGCCCCCCAATGACTGGTGACCTCCTAAGAGAAAAGAGGGAGAAATCTGAGCCCGATAGACACAGAGAATGAGGTCATGTGAGGACAGAGATAGGAGGCCCCAAGTCAGGGACCATCAAGGATCCTCAGTGAACACCAGAGAGAGGGATGGGGTGCAGTCTCCTCCAGATCCTCCAGAGGGAGCCAAACTTCCTGCTGCCTTGATCTGGGGCTTCTGGTCTCCAGAACTGTGAGTGGGGAAATTACTCTGGTGTTCCTCTGCCCAGGTGTGGTGGTGAGACACAGATGCCCTAAGAAATCAACACGGGGCTTTCCTAAGGGAATGGTCTGTCTGCAGGCCTCCGAGGAGAGGGGAGGAGTTATGAGGAGGAGGGAGCATCCTGCTCAGGGAATCTGTGGTGGGAGGTAGGTGAGTGGTTTCCAGGAACTCGAAGCTGAGGAGTAGAGACAGGGACACACACATTCATCTTTGGGTCCCCAGGAGGCTGTGGGAAGCCACCTAGGCTCTTAACAGTGCCGAAGGTGGGGAGAGAAGCTGGCAGGGGCCAACCATGAGTGTGGCAGCCAGCCAGAAGGAAGGGCCCAGGAAAGCAGAGACTCTGCTCTGGACAGTTATGTGGATCATCTCACTCAACAGGATGACAACCTCAAGTGGCAGGTACCTTTATTACACCCATTGTGCAGGTGAGAAAACTGAGACACGGAGAGAGCAACTGACTTCCACGTTCTTATCACTAGGAAGTGGTCAAGTCCGTTCCCAGAGCTCACCTTCCAAAGAGTGATGCAGGTGAGGTGACTGCTGCAGTGGAGAGGAGTGGCAGAATCCAGTCACATGGGTGGGGGGGCATTCCAGGAGGGAAATGAGTAAATGAAGACCTAGAGGCTTGGTGGGAGTCAGCTGGCTGCGCAGAAGCTCTGGGTGCTTCTCACATCTCCAAAAGAAGGGAGTGTGTGTGTGTGTGTGTGTGTGTGTGTGTGTGTGTGTAAGAGATCTTCCCACCCTAACAAACTCTAAAGTGTGTGATACGGTGCTGTTAACTACAGGCACATGGCACACAGCAGATCTCTAGATGTCACCTCTCTGCATAACTGAAGCCACTTCTCTGCAACTCCCCACTGGCTCTCGAGTCCCGGAAACCACCGGTCCACTGTTCTGAGCTGGGCTCCTTTAGAGGGCTCATATAAGTAACATGTAAGATCGGTCCTCTGTGACAGGCTTTTGTCCTTTAGCATAAATAAATGGCTCATCTACTTATTATATAGGTGAGAATTTCCCTCTTTTTAAAGGCTGAATAGTGTTCCACGTATTTATACAATATATTTTATTTATTGATAGACATTAGGCTGTTCCTATATCTTGACTTTTATAAATATGGCTATAATGAATGAGAGTGCAGATACCTCTTTGAGATCCTGATTTCAATTTTTTTTTTTTTTGGATATATGCCCAGAGGCGGAATTGCTGAATCATAAGGTAGTTATATTTCTAAATTTTTTAGCATCATAAAGAATAAAATATTTATTTTTCTTCTCCTCTCGCCCTTATTTCTCCCCTTGCTCCCCTCCCTTTACTCTGCTAATTTTTCTGTAATTTATTCATAGTTTTTTTTTTAATTCATGTCTCGTGGATACACTTGAGTTGGAGATTCACTGTATACATTCATGTATGTTCATACGGAAGTTTGATCAGACTCCTTCTGCTGTTGCTCCCTTTGCCTGTCCCTCCTTCCCATTTCTAATTTTTGGAGGTGGAGGTCTTCTACACCACCTTCCCTACGGGCTGCACCACCTGACATTCCCGCCAGCTCTGTGCGAGGGCTCCGATCCCTCCACACCCACCCCAACGCTGACTGATTCTCTTTTATGACACTTGTTACTTTTAACATAAGGGCCTTCCTAACAGGCATGAGGTGACGTCTCATTGTGGTGTTCACGTTTCCCTGATAGTTTACGATGTGGATTTCATGTACCTGTTGGCTATTTCTATGTCCTTTTTGGAGAAACATCTCTTAAAGTCCTTTGCCAATTTTTAATAGCATTATTTGGGTTTTCTTACTATTAATTTGTAGGGATTCCTTATATGTTTTGGATATTAACCCCATTTTTTGATCTATAGGTTCAGTACAATCCCTATCATAACCCCTATGACTTTTTTTTTTTTACAGAAATAAAGAAAATCCTGAAATTCATATAGAAACACAAAAGACTCTGAATAGCTAAAGCAATCTTGAGGAAGAAGAACAAAGCTATAGCATTGAGTTTTATTATTTCAAAATGTATTACAAAAATATAGCAGCTAAACTAATGTGCTACTAGCAAAGAAACAAAATACAGACCAGAGGAACAGAATAGCTAACCCAGAATAGACCCGCGTCTGCATGGCCAATTAGCTTTGATGAGGGTTCCAAGGAGACACACAGAGGAAGGACAGAATCCTCCACAAGTGGCCCTGGGAAGATGGACCACCACATTCAAATAATGCATTTGGGCTCTTCTCTTACACCAGACATAAAACATGACTCAAAATGGTTGAAATTTAAATGTGAGACTTTTGAACTGTAAAATTAGAAGAGAGTGCAGAGGGAACGCTTCCCGACATTGGTCTTGGTGATGGTTTCTTAGCTGCGTGAGCAGAGGCAAAGCAAATATAGACCGGGGGAAGCCACATCCAGCTGAAAAACCTCTGCCCAGCAAAGGAACAGTCCTCAGAGTGCAGAGGGACCTCCCAGCATTCCTGCTGTGGCCACTCCCAGGGAGTGTTCCAGGCCAACACAGGGTGCTGAGAAAGGAGGATGAGAATGAGCCGAGGTCCCAGAGGAAAAGACAAGGCCACGTTACCTGCTCTGCTTCTCCACTAAAATCCTTTCCCCTCCTTCACTCCTCGCTTCCCCCTTTCTGTGTCGTTTAAGAAAAGAGCCAGCAGATTGATGGAACTATAGGAGTGAAGTCAAGAAGCCAGGCAACAGCCCTCACACTCCAATAAATCACAAAGCCCAAGCCATGCAGGCTGCCGGAAAGCTTCTCCCCGGGTCTGCTACAGGATATGTCTGTGCTCACACATCAGCCACTTGCCAAATTTATTCGCAGCCCTGTTCCCTTGAAAGTCTTTCTTTTGTAACCTGATGGGCAAATGCTATGGATAGGGGGGGAAATGGGGGAAATGGAATCAGGTCTTGTGACTGCACGTCTACCACAGAGAGATTCTGGGAGTCAGTTTCTGAAATAGACCTCCAAGGTTATCTAATCCAAACCCCTCCATGTATAGCTGCGGAAGGTGAGCTGAGCAACAGGAGATCTTCTCCACCTATCAATACGTGGGGGGTGCTGTGCTCAAGGTCGGCCAGCCAGGCGGGTGAGGGCGGAGGGCAGCCTCCTCACGTCCTGCCAGGAAGTATCCCCCTGTGAAGCCCTGATACTATCTACAGGGCAGAAGACAAATTCTAGCTCAATGTTTGGTTATGTAATTGTCTTCCTGTTAGGATAAGAGTTTCTGGAGGCCAGAGATCCCCTTTATGTTTTCATATTCTAAGGCTTGACATGTCATGGGAACTGAGTGGGCAATAAATGGATTGACAGGAGGATGGAAGGAAGGAAAGAAGGAAAGAAGAGTTCTGCAGAAGCCATCTATGCCCTCTCCCTTTCTGAAAATACTCAGGCATTTTCACAGGTACTAAGCAGGGTCTAGGGTTGAATTAGAGAAAATTACCAAATGCATTGAACTTATGGCAGACACCTTGCTTTCTCCCTGGTCAGCAAGTCTCCATTTCTTCTTGGCTTCTTTCCTCCATGGACACTGGGAAAGTCCCCTCGGGCCTCTCTCTGGGCCTGCTCTCCAGCCCTGTTGTCCGGGTTCGGGTCTCTGAGGAACACCTGGTTCTCACCTGTTTTCCTCTGCCCTGTCCCCGTTCTCTTGTCTCTCCACTGATTCTGCTTCACAAAGGGGTCTTCGCTGGTTATCCTCCTTCCCAGTGTCAGATGGGCACTCTCAGGGTCACCTCTGACATCTGTCTTAAATGCAGCAGTCAGGTTGTCACCAAATCCCCTGCTTCTCCCTCCACCGAGTCCTGCTTCCCGAGCCCCTTCCTGCTGACCAGGCCAGGCCCTGTTCCTTTTCCCCTTATTGTTCTGATGACCACGTAACTGGTGGTTGTCCCTGGCCTCTCCTTCCCCTCCTTGGCTCCTTTAGCCCTATGGGATTCTCTCTTTGATCCTGTCACACACTCTCCCTCCCCACACTTGTACCCTCACGTGCCTGTTGAACACTCACACGCTTACTTACACTCATGTGCATTCATATAAACACCCACCTTTTCTTCTCCTAACTTTGGTTTCACCACTGGAAAGGTAGGATCTGTGCGAACTATTTCCCAGGGTTCTAGAAAAAACATCCCGCACCATCATTCACGAGGTGCTCGGTAAGAGTGCGGCAGGAGCTTGACGGTACCGCGCCATCTGGTTCTCACGATGGTCCCAGGAGACAGGTGTCTTCCGATCTTCATTTTGTCCGTGAAGACCTTGGGGTACATAGTAGTGAAATCAGTTGTCCACGTTTTAAGAACTAGACTCTGAATTCAGACCCGGGCCGTCTCTCTTGAGGGCCACTGCACTCGACGACGAAAGAATTCCATTTCTGTTTTATATCAAGCACCTAGCAATCGTCTTGGCCACACTGGGTGCTCATCATGTGAGGTTCTCACCCACATCCTCTGCAGAAGGGACTGGAGGAGAAATCTCTCTGCTGTTGAATTAGAGGCCATTGAAATCAGAACTCCCAGCCTCACCCCAGTTGGAGGAGTTGTGTCCGATCAACCCTCTTGCCAAGAGCAACATGAAAGATGAATCAACAACAACAATAGCAACCACAGAAACAGCTGTTTGAGGCATTGGGGAGGGAGCGCCCAAGCCAGCCAGGACTTGGGGTGCCAAGGTCCTGCAGAGAGGGAAACGCACAGGAGGCCCCTGCTCTCTGGGCTGCTTCTCTCTCAAAGAACATGTAGATTTGTTTTGCTGCGGGGTGGGGGGGTGGCAGCCTCGGCTTTTGGCAATCTTAAGGGACTCGGGAGAGAACGTGGATGCTCATAGCTACAAAGTCAGCCAGGACTGGAGGAGCCAAGATTCTCTCACTGATCTTGTCCAAGGATTTCATAGACCAAGGGCTTTGTTGAACTTGGACCTGGAGGCTGCCGCATTGTGCTTCCTGTTGTGGGGAAGAGATTTTCCTCCCCTCCTCCCCCACATTCCGTCAATCTCCTGTTCCTGCAATACCCTCTAATCCTCCTGTCCCCTCCATCTCTGGAACCCCAGGTCACTGATGTGAACAGCTCAGATCTTTCTTGTCTGCCTCCTCGATTACTAACCCATCTCCCTGGGTTACCGTAAGCTCCTGAGTCTGAATACTACCTCTCTTCCTCCAGCACGTGTGTGCGGGACTGTTCTCACGATGGAAACCTCCCCACAACTCACCACCACCCTCAGGAGAAACAAACAGCCCGATCTCGTTAGCATGACCCCAAAGTCCACCCCTGCCCTGGCCCCTTGCCAGCCTTTCTAGCGCCTTCCTCTTCTCATCCTCCACCTTCTGAGTGTACCTCAAACTCCAGGCTGTTCTATGAACTCTCCACACCCATTTCCACATAGCCTGGCTCTTCAGGAGGGTGTCACCCTGGGCCTTCTGCCCCCCATCTGGCCAGGTACCACTAGCTCCCTGAGCTGTCCTACTCAGCACATGAAATGACTCTGCCAGGGAGCCCTCCCCGTGTGCCCTGGGAGCCCATGACCTTGCCTGTGTTATCACAGCGTCTTGTCCCAGGGTTAACCAGGCCAGAGAGAACTAATGAGCAGCTCATCTCACCCCATCTGAGCATGGATCTTCCAAAGGTGGAGCCTGTGTGACTGGCCAGGTCTCACCAGCCACAGCCATCATGTTTTAAATGGATGGAAAGAAAAGAGGCCTGGAAGGAAATGTTCAGCCAACTTCAGCTTCCTTCCCGTTAGGCTAGGCCAAGGCCAGAGTCAACTTGTAGGCAAGGTCTTTCTGCAGATATCAGGGCTTGGGGAAATAGTGTTTCATGGAACAAGATGGTCCTCAGAACTCTGGCGCAGGTCACACGGGCTCAACTCCAGCTAGCTGAGGCCCACAGAAGACAGCACTGGTTCAGCGAATGGCAAAGTCATCTTCTCTCCCTGTCGCCAGGGTGGTTCTCTTAGGCCAGGTTCTCCATCTCTCAAGAAGTTGCACACTGACTTCTCTGCAGTCTCCTCTCCGGTTTGGAAAGAAGCTCTTCTTACACAGCTCTCGCTCTCCAGTTGGGAGGGACCAGGCAAGACTCTGCCTGACCTGATTTGGTCCCCATTCCCTCTCCCAGTTGGAGAAATCTTTGTTTTGGAGGAAAAATACTCTGATTTTGTCCAAATTGGGCCATATGCTCATCTCAGGCCGGGGGTGGACGTGGAGCTGATAGGAGGATGGCAGCTCTCCCCCTGGACTGTGGCTAGGGAAAGAGTAGAAGGAGAGCAGTTCACCCTGGCTCTCACAGTCATGGTTGCTGGGAGCATTGTTGGAGCTGGAGAGCCAAGCCAATTTGTGTCAATGACACGTGGCTCTAGAGGAGAATTTGGAAAGGTATGAAAAGGAAGCGACAGCAATTTAGCTTTTGCTGCATTCAAAACAACCTTCAAACTTAGTTGCTTAAGGTTTAGTTAGCTCACCATTCTGCAGGACCACAATTGGACTTGGCTCATCTGAATCGTTTTTCTAGTCTTGGCTGGGCACGTTCTTAAATCTGTAGTCGACTGCCAATCAATTTGCAGCTCTGCTTTTGGGGGTGGCCTGTTTCCTCGGGGGTGCCAGGGATGGTGAAGGGCTATATATTCCTGAGCATCCATCTGGAGAGCCTGGGGAGTCGACACAGCTGACTGCAGGCTTCCAAGAGATCGGGCGGAAACATGCAAGGCCTCCTTAGGGCAGGGCTCAGAACTGGCACAAGGTCCTGCCAGGCCCTGTCTCAAGGAAAGTCATAACACAGTCCAGACTCAAGGCCCAGCTTTCCATAAAGAAGGCTGGAAAGTACAGGGAAGAGTGGGGAATTGTGGCCACTTTTGCCAACAGCACTGGAGGAGGTGGGGTGTGACCGTCCCGGTCATAAGACAATGTGTCCATGAGATCATAAGAGGGAAGAGGAGGAAGTGTTAGCGGGGGGCTGGGGGCTGGGAAAGGAAGGAGAAACCCGAGGGACTAGATTCCTGGGCCATGTCCTGGGGTGACAGGGAAAGGTGGCCTGGTAGGATGTCAAAGCCAAAGTCAAATACAGGGGCCGTTCCTGCCGCTCATGATGATACAGGTTCCAGAGGACACCTGTGCCACCGTCTCGGCCTCCTGCACCCGAGTTGCAGCCCTTCATCCTTGCGATTTCATCAAGTTATTCTTTCAATCGGCATCTCCTGTAAGACATCAAGCCTTTGCCCGAGTCAGGACTTGCTAACCACAGGGACAAGCCAGAGGGGCCTGGGAGGCACTTCCAAAGCAGGTCCAAGTGTGGTTCTCTCCTTAAAAAAAAAAAAAATGCATTTTGCTTTCTAAAAATTAAAAAGATAAAAGGAAGGCAGCCCCTGTGTTCCACTAAAACTGGCTGTTTGGGGCCCCCGGAGACGAATCGGCCTCTGTGTGTTACGATGACAGTTTCTAGTTAAGTGGGCAAAATGGTTCCTTTGACTCTGCCAGCGGGACCGGTGGGTGGGAGCCCTCGGGCACCTGATGGTTCCTAACAGTCAACTTAGAAGCTGCTGCAGAAGGAAGCTCCACACTCAGGAGTTTCTGCCTGAGGGGAACATACAGAATTACTGAAAGAAGTGGGTGGGTGGCTGGGGACGTGGAGAGGGGACCCTGGAAAGAGCTCCTGGCTTGGCCACAGAGAACCCGCGTTCGCAAGAAGCCCTTTCTGCACTTTCTCATCAGGCAGCGTGGGCAAGACAGCCTCTGAACCTCCAGTCCCCTCCTCCGCACAGGAAGGGGAAGGATCATATGGATCCCACCTCGGTGGGAAGTGCTTGGTTTGGAGAGAGGAGAGGGTCGTAATGTGAAAAGTTTAAGTACAAGACGTGAACCGTTGCTGCTGTTTTGGGGAAGCTGAGTTCCACAAGGCAGAGGCAAGATGGAGAATGAGGGATAAAACTTGTTCCTTGGGTTATTAAAAAGCCTCACTCCTAATCCAATTTCAAATAAATGGGACTTCTCTAATTGGAAGTTGAAAGGTGAAGAGAGAGATCACCTGGAACTGTGGCCCTGCATCAAAGGATCCAGCCACAACCATTATCATCATTACTATTATCATTACTGCCACATAATCATTCAATATATGTGGATTGGGGTGGGCTGAACTGGGGCTGTTGGGCCCACTGGACCCCTCTGTCCAGGCTCCAGATCTTCAAAGCTCCCTGGGCATCACTGAAACCTTGGGAAATTTGCCTTGGATGGGGGTACTGTACACAGGGATGAGCAGACTTATTTGCAATCAAACCAGTATGAGAAAAAGGGGAAACAAGCATCGTCTACATTTTACAAGAAACATGACGACTTTTTAAAAGTGTAAAACTAAGGAGTACAACAAATACAGTCACACTGAAGAGTCATTTGCTATGTCCGTCAAAGCCGTCAGGGTGTGTGTGCGTGTGTGCGTGTGTGTGTGTGTGTGTGTGTGTGTGTGTGTGACTACAAGTGTCATTAATTACGCTGTTAGTGCACACTGCAGTATTTGACTCTAACACACATGTACCCTTGACCAAATTTTGTGTCGTTTGCCATTTGTGCAAAGTTCCAAATACTGCTTCCTATTAGTGTCGGGAGGCTGGGCCACAGCAGCAGCTTCTTCCCTGGGTTACTCAGACACCACCCAGAGATGGTCGGGCTGCTCAGCTCTGTGTGCCGCTCCGGGCAGAATTCCCTGAGTGAGTGAACAAGATTGTCAGACTTCAAGCTTCAAATGCTTGCTTCCATTGTTGTTTGCTTCTGCACTGAAATGGGGATAGCTTATAAACAGTGAGAACCATGTCCATTCATCTATATGCTCCTACTATTTCTAAGGCTCTGTTCTAGGCTCTGGACCTGGAGGACAATGTGAAAAAGAAGGAGGAAGGGGAGGGGGAAGCACACTGATGTGGAACATTTTAAAACCTAACAAACAAGTAAATAAACTGTTACGTAGGGAGTGCTTTGGAGAAAAGTCAAGTCAGATGAACAAATGGTGGTAGGACAGGGAAGGCACTTAATTAGAGCCATCTATGGTCAATAAAAAGGGGACTGCCCTGAGGGCAGAGCTTGGGGGACAGAGGAGAGCACATCTGCCTCTGATGGGCATCTCCTTTCATGAAGGAGAGAAACAGAAAGGACTCAGCTACTCATTCAGAGTTCTTCCTTCCCAGCTCACCAAGGAGAAAACTCAGCTTCCACAGAGGCAAAGATGGAGGCGGGATGCCAGAGGCCGGAAGTGCTACCCTGATTTACTTCCCTCCAGGTGGAAGGAAATGCAAGAGCAGGGAGGAGAGGTTCCATCCTCGTGAAGATCAAGGGGGATGACCATCGTGAAACACCCAGCAGGGCATTTGGCCCAAAGTGGGTACTTGACAATCATAGCGACAGCAAGATAACAGCAAGAACAGTTACTGTTACTGAGTAAGCATCTGTGCCTGGCAGGCAGCCAGGCACTTCCGGTGTATCTTCTCACTTTACCTTCCCAAAGGCCCTAGAAGGTATGAGTAATTACCAGGCTGAGCCACATGGAATTGCCAATATTTTTACTCCTCATTCTAATGTGATCCTTCATTGACAGAAGGGGAAATAATTTTGGTTATCAGTTTTGCTACTATTGCGGCTGTTAGTGTTCACTATCAATTTTTGACCTGAAGCCCCCCCCAAAACCAAAATGCAGTATAATAAAGATACCCTGTTTCTTCTCCCCTTAGTGGAGAGTTTTGCATTGGGTCATCTTGTCCACCCCATTGTGGTCCTCCTTGAGCCCTGGAGCACATTCCAGGATGCTGAGAGGCCTTGGTATTTTGCAGTGTGCTTATCCTGGGCCCTAACCTCATTATTATATATCCTCTACAACTTGGGTGAAGTGAGCACCCTGAGCAAATGTGTAGGTGACATAGTGTTGGGAGAGCAGAAGGGCAAGCACCATGAAAAGAATCCAGCATAGAGGTTCCTTGAACATGCTCAAACTCAATAAGTTCATGTGCAATGGGAATAAACTCATTCAGGTTGACATTCTTTCACTCAAAACTTAGTTCCTGGATATCTACCATGCACCAGGCACTGTGCTAGGTGCTAGAGATTCAGAGATGAACGTGGTGGACAAGTTATCTCTTCTTGCTTTATTGAGCTCACAGTTTTCATTCAGAAGACTAACCAGAAACTAGTACAGCCATCACACAACGGTGATCAGTGTTCTGAAATGAAATGCAGAGCAGGAGGATAGGGATGAACTCTTTAGAGGTTTGGAGTTTGGGGTCTGGGCAGGACCTGCATTGTGAAAAGGCACAAGTGAGAAGTCGTGAAAATCAGCGGTTCCCTGGCCAAGCAAATAGTTGGGGCCAAGAATCTGAGCTGAGAATGGCCATGGTGACTGCAGGAGTCACAGACCAGAGGGCCTATCGTGGATGACGTGAGAGGAGAGTGACAGGAGAAGAGAAATAAACAGGGAACAGATTGCGTAGGACATTGGTGAAGAGAAGGAGCATTATTTCCTGAGACTAAAATAAGTATTAATATCCTTCACCATAAAATATCCCTGCACAAATATAGGACAAGGGAGAACTGGGAGAGACCATGGCATCCTTAATGACAGAACTGTGCCATGAGTCAGCGTAGAAAATGTGTCTGTGGAGGCCTGGGGCAGACAGGCACTGAATTGATGAGGCTGCGCCATTCTTTATCCCGGAGGTGAATACCTGGTCCCTCTGCAGTGCTCAGAGCACAGCGGAGCCCAATGGCCAGACCCAAGCAGGACACTTCCCCAACGGCACCAGTAAACTCAGGCCCATCTACGTGGAAGAAAGAATCCTGAAGCATTTGGCAATAAAATAACATGAACCGGTGAGGGAAGTAGAGCTGCTTAGACTAGAGAAGGTCGGATTGGAGGGTTAGGATCATTGCCTTTGAGGGTCGGAAGCATCGTGATGCAGAGGGAAGCAAAATCAGTTAAGCTCTTAAGATGACCCACGGAGCCTGCGTGTCATCAAATCTGTCCATCAACTTGTGAGACATGGAACATTATCCCCAGTTTGAATTTTTCCCATGAAGAAAATGCAACTCAGAAAAAAAAAAAAAAAACAAACCTTGCATCAGATTTCATGAGCTAATGAGAAGGTAAGATTTGAACTCAGGACAAAGCAGATATTTTTCCCCCTTATGTTACTTGGCTCCAAGTGACCCATTAGAAGCCCAAAAGATGAAGAGGTGGAAGTTACATAGAAATGAAAGTAGTCCTCAGGGAAGAAAGAACTTTCTGGGAACATGTGCTGTGGGGTTATGTAGCCTCACTCCAGGAGCTATCTGCTCCAGGGCCAGAGGGGCTTTGGTAAATACTAAGTTTAAGAGCAGGGGAGATTGATTGAGCTCCGAAGTCCCTTTCAGCATTATTAGGATTCTCCAGTTACATGCTTGGAACAATTTCCATCTATGCAGAACTCGTGTGCTCAAAATGCTGTGGGATACATAGACCAGTGAGCTAGAATTGGGAGTCCAGAAACACACCTGTGCATCTATGGCTAATTGGTTTTGACAAGGATTCAAAGGAAGAGACTATATGGTAGAACTCGCCTGCCTTCTCCCAGACCAGCTTCAAGAGGTGAGACTCTAGTGCCTCCCTCCTATACTCCACCCAAGGTTATCTCATGCAAGTGGAAGAAGTCTGTGAGCTCTGATTTGTCACCTGGCTCTACTTCTCTCTTGGCTAGAGTCTGGTCTCCAGATGATGGATTAGAGATTGCACAAATTCTTCTCCATACTATACTGGAATACACTGCACTGATCTGTCTAGCTCAAAACCAAGATAGGTCTCACTCTAAATTTGACAGGAATAGAGAAGATAAGAATGGAATTCTCCTCTCTTTTTGAAGAACCAATCACTTATATTTAGGAGGAAAATTTCTACACGTAGATTGACATAAGCATGACCATACCTCCTGTGTGTGCACTATGTCCCTTAAGCTCACAGCATGTATATAGCAAGTATATATGTGCCATCCACAGCCCATATACACACAAAATCACAGTATGTGCCACACTAATTACACACACACACAGACACACACACACACACACACACACACATCCATTCACATCTTTCTATATACCTGAAAGCACCATCTCCTGGCACAACCACAAAGATTCGATGCACAAGCATTTTCAAATTCACACAAGTGCATGCACATACATAGTATAGACATCTTCTTAAGTGTATATACACCTACTATCCACTGACCATCACCATTAGGAAATTATCTCCTGGCTGCCTGAGTCTTCTCCTGATTCTGAGTTAGAAAGGGCCGCCATGCTCATGGGAGCAGATGGGAAGATTGCCTGCACATGTGAGAAGACCCATGCACTCTGCCTTTGCACAACCTCATCTATAAATAAATGTAACATCACATTCCCTGGTCCCCCAGGGCTGGGGATTAGTTAGGAGCATGGGTTGGTAATCTCTAGATAAACAATCACTCACCTCCCCCAAATTGGAAACCAGGTGATCTTGGCCAGCTGGAAGAAGATGAAAAGCCTCCCTCCTTACCTTGAACAAAATGAACCCTCTCTCCAAATCCTCTTTAGCAGAAAAGCAGGAGATAAGAAGCAAATGGAAGGTTACTAATCTCTCTTTTCTTTTATAAGAACAATGTCTTTTTTTTTCTTTTTCTAATTTTTTTTCATTCCACAGAAAATGCCAGTGGAATTGTAAGCCAGCCCAAGAGCTCCTGGAAGGGGAGAGAAATAGAGGAGTAGCCACAGGGACGGTTGGCCCCTTCCTCTCAAGTTCAGCTTCCCATCCATGCAGTGAATGGACTCAATGCTGAAAGTCTTGGCTTCTCTCCATGTCTAATGCCCCCTGCATGCCAGGTCCACGTCACAGTAAGTGTCAGGCTGATCTGGATTCAAATTCCAGCTCTACTTCCCACAGGGCAACTTGAAGTGAAATAGTTCATTTTACTAAGGTTTAGACTTCTGTAAAATGGGGACTAACAGCCTTATGGGAAGATGAATGGAGAAGTCAATGAAATAACATACAACTGAACGGACCCGAGAGCATCATTAGTTGTTGGTAACTTGGAAAAGTATCCCAGGGGCTGATCTCTCCCATTCTTAAAAGTAGGAAATTGTGGAGAATGAGCATGTGTGTAGAGCTGTGTGTGACACGGGAAAGAAAGAATGTTCTGTTCACTTCTTCCTTCCCTTCCAATGCAGCAAGATGAGGGCCCAGTGTCACACACAGGATGCTTATGACTGATTTTTTTTCATGTCCTGCCCCACATTGTCATGTGTCATAAACTCTGAGTGCACCAGGCAGCACATTCTATGCTTGTTGGCATCTACATGCTGAGTAACTTGAGGGAATCATCACTAGAATCTCAGGTCCCTGTCTTTATCATTTGTATAATGAAGGAGTTATTATCCTATCAATGGTCACCTCCTAGGGATACTGTAAGGATCCAATGGCCTTCTCAATGTGAGAGCATTGATTCAGGTTCTTGTCTGGACCAGAAGGTATTACCAAAGTTGGTGCTTGGCTACAGTGCTTAGCTAAGTGATTAGTCACAGTGCTAAGCTAGGTGCTTGAAAGCTCTCAACCATGTCCTCTTGGCCAATGGATAGTCTAGACCCAGGGTTGTCAAGCTTTTCCCATAAAGGCCAGACAATAAGTGTTTTATGACTTACCTGAGAAGCCACAGTGACAAAGGGGATCTCTGTCATGACTACTCCTCTCTGCTGATGTCACACAAAAGAAGCCACAGAAAACATACATGACCCATAGGAATGGATGGGTTCCCAGGGAATATTATTTACAAAAACAAGAGGTGGAAGTCCTGGTCCAGATGACGCAGTCTGTTTTTCCTACCCTTCTTCACAAAGTACAACTACAAATTCCAAAATTGCCCAAGGGAGGTGAAATCAAAGGTGAACCCTGACAGGTAACGAGAAGGAGGAAAGTGGGTTTGAGAGCCCAGAACTGGAGGACAGCACAGAGGCTGGACATCCTCTACCTGCTATCCAACAAAAGAAGGCCACTCAGACCTAACGTCTTTTGTTTTTGGTACCAGGGATTAAATCCAGGGGTGCTTGACCACTGAGCCACATCCCCAGCTCATTTTGCTTTTTTATTTTGAGGCAGGGTCTCGCTAAGTTGCCTAGGGCCTCACTAAGTTGCTGAAGCTGACTTTGAACTTGTGATCCTCCTGCCTCAGCTTCCAGAGCCACTGGAATTGCAGGTGTGCACCATGGCACCCAGGGGCACCTAACGTTTGTGACCTATGACTTAGCAATATCCCATGTAGATTCCTACCTTCGATAGATCAGACCACAGCCCCCCTGACAGCACTGCTACAAGTGAAGTGACCCCTTTTCTCAGTGGCAAGCACTCCCCTTCCTTCTGAGCAATAACCAGGCCAGCAGGCAGAACAGGCCGGGGCCTCTGGGCACTTGGACTTGAGGTTCCCCTCTAATAGGGAGCAGATAGCTGTGAGCCGTGGAAATGATGATGATGAGGGGAAGGTTCTGTAAGCTGCACCCACTGAGCTGACGCCCACATCCTTTCTTTTCTAAATAAATGATTTCCCTGCAGCCCTGACTGGTTTAAGTCAGCAGGAGAGGTTACCTTCCTCAGCAAACTACTTGTTATCTGCGGGGGAAATGCAGGCCCGAGTGCCAATGAGAACCCGAGTTACTCTGAAGGAGATTTTTGTGACCTTTGCACAGACCAGATCCCAGAACTTGGAGAGATAAGGATAGTTTCCCCCAACCAGAAAATCTGTTAAAAGCAGGTCCTAATTGGAACCAGTCAGTGTGGGCCAAAGTGGCCTAGAGTCGTCGTCGTGCACAATGCAGACTTGAAAGTTTGGTATCGTCCTGCTGTCAGTCTAAAGTCAAGAGGAGGGTTGGGGCAGGACTCTCTGGAAACGTCCCTAAAACCCCAGTAAAAATGAAAGGCTGAAGAGGCATGCCATTCCTCTCCTCTCTGAGAGGACCCTCTCTCTCTCTCGAGAGTGTCCTCTTTTTCCGTTTCCTTTCTCTTATAATAAACTCATACCTGTGACTCTGCGTGACATGTCTGAAATCTTTCCAGCATGATTGTACGAATCAGGGTGGAAAGCAGATCTAAGCATTGCAGGAGGCCCCTGCCCTGCCACAGACACCCAGGGCAGCTAGGGGTCAGGAGCAGGAGGAAACCGAGAAACCTCCCCCACTAAAGGAAATTCTCTCCTTCTCACAGGTAGCACCTGCAAGAAGTGGGGACCCAGGAGCACCAAATACACAATGACATCGCAAAGACTCGGAAAGTTGACCTTCATTTGGCACCGTCATCCAAAAAAAATCACATGAATATATTAATCCAAAATAAAGTTTTTCCCTGCTAAAAGATGGTAGTAGAACCCTGAGTTTTCCAATATAATAGACAAGAGGTAATGGGTACAACAACAAACAGCCCTGGTAGACCAAGAAAAATATAACTTGAATAGAAAAGACTGTTAACTGATGCCAAAACTCAATATGAATTGGATAATGGCCTGTTCTGACAAGGACTTTAAAGCAGCTGTTACAAAAATACTTAAATATTAAGTTAATCTGAAACAAATGTTCAAAATAGAATATCTCAGCTCAGAAATGGAAATTATTTTTTTAAAAGTCCAAATGGAAAGTATAGAACTGAAAAATGCAATAAGCGAAACAAACTAACAAACAAATCAACCACGACATGTTCATTAATAGAGTGGGAATAACAAAGGACAGAATAAAACTTGAGGACAGAAGAATAGAATAGAAATCACTCAACTGAACAGGAGAAAGAGGATGAACTGAAGAGAAGAAAATACAAAGAGGGTAGATATGCAGGATGATTAACAAAGATCCAACCATCGTACCATCATAGGTGTAAAGAAAAAAGAGAATGAAGGTAAAAAATTTTTTTGGAAAAATAATAACTGCAAAATTTTAATGTGGGTGAAAGACACACATATATGAATCTAAGAAGCTACACTAACCTCAAATGAGAAATCCACACCAAAACACACCATTATTAAAAATTTTTAAATGAAAGGTGAAGAAAAACTATTTAAAATAGCCAGAAAGAAATGACTCATTATCCATAATTGCTTAACAATATGAATGAGAGGATGTTTCAAATGAAATCCTGAAAGCCAGAGGAAGTAACCCATTACATGTTCAGTAAGTCTTTCCTCTAGGAATTAAGGAGAAATAAAAACCTTATGAGATGAAGAGATTCTAAAGATATGTGTTCTAGCAAACTTAACCTGAGAAGCAGTTTTTCAAACATAAAGGAAAGGTTAATAATAATAATAGCAAGTGGAGTTTCAGGAAGACAAAAGGAAGAAAAAAATCAGAAATAGGAATACACATAATAGGCTTTATGAGTTTTATAAACCATATTTGATAATTGAAATTAAAATTATGACACCTTCTGATACTTGGGATAGTATTTAAAAGTGAGAAATCAGAGGGTCCTAAGAGGAGGTGGGCTTTCCACGTTTTACTTGAAGTAATGAAACAAAGATACCAGTCTGCTGTTATAACTCCAGACACA
Organism: Urocitellus parryii; assembly: GCF_045843805.1. Taxonomy (NCBI): domain Eukaryota; kingdom Metazoa; phylum Chordata; class Mammalia; order Rodentia; family Sciuridae; genus Urocitellus; species Urocitellus parryii. The sequence continues at coordinate 12,822,379 of NC_135535.1, forward strand.
TACCTGGAGCCAATGGCTCTGAAAACCACATGCATATATGCATTCAAAACCACATTGGATAAATCGACACGGACTCCTAATATCTGTCAAAGGAATTTCAAGGAGGCAAGCAAAGAGATCCTTATGGGTTGGAGCTACTCATTATCTTGACCACTGTGGTGGTAGACACACAAGCCTACACATGATGAAATTGTGTGATTGCATAAAACTTAATAAAAATGAGCATGGATAAAATGGGAAAATTTCAATAAGATCAGTTGATTGTATCCTGGTTGTGATATTATACTATGGTTTTGCAAAAATGTTATCATTGAAAAAGATGGCAAACCAAACAAGGGATCAACTTCTCTGTATTGCTCTTTTCTACAATTGCATGTGAATCTATAATTATCTCACTCATTTTTAATTTTTCAAGACAGGAAAAAACAAAAATAGATGGACCTGGCCATCATCTGCAACCCCAGATCTTAGACTATTGTTTCTCATTTGGGGGAGTGCATTAAAGCATGCTGTGAGTTTTTAAAAATAGAGATGCATGGGCTCTTCCCCAGTAATTTTGATTCGATTCATTTGAGTCAGGGCCTAGGCACACAATATTTTTTCAGGTTTCCCTAGGGGAGTGTAGTATATAATCATGAGAGTCATGATCCTTAGAACATAAAATATCAAACATTTTTTTTCTCCATATTTCACATTTAATCAGACACTAAAAACCTAGATACTCACACAAAACTTTTAAGCTTTTCTTTCCTATCTCTAATACTACGGTTGCTTAATTCAGGCTCTGAGCTCCCATCAACAGGACTGATAGAACAGACTTCAGGTTGCTTGGTTTGTGTTTTGTACCTTTTCCTTGTAGTGACCTCTAATAGCATTTCCAAATTGCAAATCTGATCATGGCATCCTTTTGCATAAAATCATGTGTAAGTTCCACTTTGCCTGGAAGAGCACATCTCTGCCTTTTGGTGTGATCTGTTGACTCTAAGCCCATCTGCCCCACTGCATACTCTTCCCCCTCACACACCCTGAGCTGTACCCACTCACTGTGCCCTGGACACTCCTGAGTTCTCCCAGTTTTATACGTCTGTCCATACAGGTCCTAAAATCAACTTTCAGATGTTCTTCTCTGAGAAGATCACCACTTTGCTTTCAATTCTCAACCCTCTCAATGAAGGCTGTTCTGTCTCTGTCCCCCTCTCCATTACAGCTGGCCTGGCTTCTTTCCAGTGTCCACCCCACACAGTAGATTATATTTCTCAAGGCCAGTAGCCAGGACTTGTTCAGCTCTGCCTTCTGGGTGTCTGGTGCATGACTTGGAGAATAGTCACATTTTATTTTATTTTTTATACCTTTATTTATTTTTATTCTGTGGTGCTGAGGATGGAACCCAGGGCCTCGCACATGCTAGGCGAGCACTCTACCGCTGAGCCACCACCCCAGCCCAAATAGTCACATTTTAAAATGTTACAATAGCTAAAATTCAAAAACAGGGTCAAGGTGCCTGTCGGAGGCCTGTCGTGCTACTCATGCCTGTGACATGCTTTGTGTCTCATTACCTTCTAGAGGTGTCTCCTGAGACCTGCAATGAGGTGCACTGTGGGCCTGAGTTTTCCCCTTCCCCAAAATGTACAGGCTGACACCTAACTTCCAAGGGGATGGAGCTGGGAAGTGGAGACTTAGGGGATGATTAGGTCACAGTGGCAGTGCCCTCATGAATGGCATTAGTGGCCCTTTGAAAGCATCTCAAAGAGCTCGGGGACCACTCCCCCCATGTGCGGTGGGGCCAGAGGCACCACCTGTGGATCAGGGAATGGACTCTCAACAGACATCAAATCTGCAGGCAACTTGATCTTGGATCTCTCAGCCCCTAGAGCAGTGGGAAATAAATTTCTGTGGTTTATAAAGAGCCTGTTTTATGGTTCTTTGTGACAGTAGAACAAATTCATAGCCCAGCACAAGATGTGATGCCCTCGGCTATTTTCGGGTACTCTCATGCATTTTCTACTGCAGTATCATCACCGTGGCTACTAGAACCTTTGGTTTGACTGACTGTGTTTTCTAAGGGCCAGAAACTCTAATTTGTTGTTGCTCCTTGTTTCAGACCCCATATCTGGAACAGAGTAGGTGCTCCATAAATGATACTTTGATGAATAACAAATGAATTCCCTCTAATGATATATCCCTTGGCACATAAATAATCTCTCTTCTTCGTATCCTAGAACCATAACTTCACTGTCCCAATGTCATTCCAAAACATGCTATCTCCAAGCCAAATTGTTCAGCCATCTGTACTCTCCCCGCTTAGGGACTGCCTTTGCTGCCCAGAGGTGACAATACATGACCAATCTGCTTTGTCAGGACTCGGATGTGACATCACTCTGCCAGCTGAGCCCACAATAGCCAAGAGTTTCAATGAGCTTTAGGACCTGTTCACACTAATTACAGAACATCCTATTGAGTGAGGGAACAGGAGGATTTGAACTGAATATGAGGAATCGCAGAGAGGGAGGGCAGCTTTGGAAGATGAGATGTTATCATCTGTGCTATGCAAATTGCGTCTGGGTTGAAATATGAGTTCTGTTTGCCTGACTCAAAGGCGCTGGGTGAAAACATCAGTGCTACTGTAAAATATGGTGACACGCTGGAGCTCACATTATGCTGAGGGCCTCGGAACACGGTGCAGCATAAGCAGTTCTGCTTTCTTCTTTTATTCAGTGTTTGAGGGAGTTGCTGATCTAATAATAAATTCTTCTTCTCGGGAAGAGGGCACCAGATGAGTACAAAACAGCATTTTCAATTGAAAAAAAAAGGGGAGGGGGAGGGGGGAGGAGGAAGTCACTTGGCATTCCTTCAGCTCCTTCCATAGAAGGAAGTGGCAGTGGAAAAACACACACCCGTCTATTGTCACGGCAGCAGAACAGCAGGGACTCCTCACTGTTTTTCTAAGGAAGGAAAATGGAGCCACAGAAGAATCTCTGAGTTCCAAGGGCAAGTTGGAGCAGGGACCAGAATGTAGATATGGGGTATCCCTCTTGGGACTGCTAGGTATTATGGGATAGCAGGAAAGCAGAAGAGAACGCAAAGGTAGGTGCCAGGTTTGTGTAGAACAGGGCACACTTGGCTGTGCTATTTAGCAAACCTAAGTGAATGGCTTCTAAACTTTTTAGAATGGCCCCTTCAAGTTAAAAAAAATTTTTTGAGCAAATATCAACAATATCTCAATCTTTGTCTCCCCCATCACCTGTTATGAGGAAAATCTAAACCCCAGGAAGGCAAGTGCTTTGTCTTATGTGGGACTGTAGCTGAAGGGCTAGCACAGTACCGGGGCATGGGATCAAAAGATACTGGTTGAATGTCATAGCAATGCATGAATAAATGCATGTATGTTTATCTATGAATTATATTTAGGTAATAAAAAACTAATGTATATTCATATAGTGAAATATTATGCAAATTCAATGCATATTGGGACAGCAAAAACTTTGCAGAAAGAGATACCAAATAAATATGAATAGTTGTTCTCATGTTTTTCTCCCCCATATGCCCCCCAATATTACTATCTACTCCACTTTAGACTGGATATAAAATTATTTTTAAACTTCAGGGTGAATATGAATCACCCAGGGAAGCTTTTTAAAAATGCATATTTTTACACAGCCTCCCCCCTCTCTTCCTCCAACCTTTGCCTTCAGATTCTGATTTAATAGGTATGGTTATGCAAGGCTTAGAAATTGTATTTTTAACAAGCTCTGGGAAATTGTGATGAGGTAGAGTTGAATCTACACTTTGTAAAACCTGATGTGGATAAAATGTTGACTACCTGAGATCTAAGCCTCCGGGAATGAGCCAGCTCTACCTTCTAGGTTGAGACCATTCTTGACAGCTTGGTTTTCCAAATAGGATCCCCTCCCCTCTCTCTTTCTCTCTCTCCCTTTCCCCCATCCCCACCCTCAATTATACATTAAGGGTCATATTCAATTGCAGTCAACACAAAGGGGAGTCTAGGATCACCAGCCTTAATGCCTTAACCAGATTGGAAACTGGAGCATCGTCAGGACCGTGGACAGCTCCCTAGAGTTTACCAGCTGCCCAACTCTCAACAGCTTTGTAAGCATCATTCTCAGGTGTCTGCTGCCCCCTATCTGGGGAGTGCGGTGCAGTACAAGTACCTATAAGATCCTAGGACTGGGTTGTTGCTCCCTAAGCCCCAACAACCCATCTAATGCATGAAGGACAGACACTGTTGTGGCCTCTCAGGCCCCAAGTTCACCCCTTCTCTAGAACTTCCTTCTCCAGAGTGCTCGTGGCATTGAGCTCAGATCAGCGTTGGATAATTCATGGTCACACTGAAAGTCAAAAAAGATTGGGAACCAGGAAATGTGGGAATGAGAGAAGCAAGGATAGGGTGGCAAAACAACTCTACAAGCATATATTAAATTCCTACTGCATGCCAAGAATTGCAAAGAATGTTTAAGTATCAACCAAGGGTCTTGGTTCTCTTTTTAAAACTGTTCTAAAAATTAATTTTTAATCAATACATAAAAATATAAAAATTACTTCTTGTGAAGTGATTCACATATACAGTTTAAATCAGGCGAAGCATGTCTGTTTTCTCAAACACAAACATACAAAAAAGTTACCAAAAATAGTACGAAGTGTTTACATTCCTAATGCTGACAATTTACTTAACCATAATTTAATTATTCAACTCAGGAAATTAATATTAAAACTACTCACCTCTGACCACATTTCCCCCTAAGTCCTTTTCTTATTTCAGGATCTAATCCAGTATCACCTGTTATATTAATTTGCCCTATTTCCTTTGTCTCCTTGAATCTGCAACAGAATAACTAAATCAAGCTAATTAGTGTATCTGTTACTTTAATGCTTATTCTTTTTATGATAAGAACACGTAAAATCTACTCTCTTATCAAATTATCAAGACTTTGATATTTCTGATGGTTATAGACATGTTATTTTGTAGACCATCCCTCAGACACTTCTTGGTTAATTACATCAGGGTAACTGGCATCAAAACATTTTATTGGAGATATTAACCTTGATCACTTGGTTAAGGTAGTGTCTTCTAGACTTTACCACTATAAAGTTAACATTTTTTTCATTTGAAATTAATAAGTACCTTGGGAGAGACAGTTTGAGAATATAACAATGTATTGTTTCATTGCAAATGTTCCCCCACTGATTTTTGCATTCTTTGATAGATCTTGCCTGCCATAATTATTCCTATGATGCTCACCTAAAAGTGATTTTGTATCTGCCTCATTCTTTCTCAATTATGAATTCAATTCTTCTGTAAGAGAGAGCTATTTCATCTTTCTCCTTTATTTATTTGTTGGATTGTTTATAACACTGTGGACTCAGGGACATTTATTTTATTTTATATATAATAACCCAATAGTATTATAGTTGATTTTGTTACTTAAATTGTTCCATGTTTGGTCACTGGGAAAGATTTGCAGTTAGCTCCAAATTCCTTTCCACATGCCTCAGACTTTTTTTTTTTTTTGAGCATATTCTTATGCTCTGGATGGATCTCCCCCCCCCCCCCACACACACACATACACAAAGACACCAGGCTCATTCTGTATTTTTCTCTCACTGGCCCTGAAATAAACCACTTTTCAAAAGAATTGTGGTTCTTTTTATTTAAGAATGGCATTTAGAAACCAAAATCTGAGTGTGAAGTATGCTCATGTCATTTGGGTGACATTACTTGAGTTCTCTTAGTGGCCAGAGCTAAGAAATACATGCATGCATACATAAATATTCCTTTATCTAACTCTGTGTGTGTGTGTGTGTGTGTGTGTGTGTGTGTGTTTGTGTGGGTGAGAATATAACAATGTATTGTTTCATTGCAAATGTTCCCCCACTGATTTTTGCATTTTAGAACCATGAGTTCATTCTAATATCTCCAAATCCAATCCAATGCCACCATGTTTATTCTAGTTATTCCCCTCTTCTTATTTGTAGCTTCTTTCTCTGACAGTGAGAACCCTGGCTCTCAGTATCTCCAAAGTATTCACCCGTTTGCTCAATAAATATACACACATTGTAGCAGAATTATAAACATGTCCTATGGGAATACAGTATCTGTGCACTTTTTTTTTATCTTTAACCTTACTTTATCTTGTTAAAAAAACACTGCTTTTCAAGTGTAGAATATCTTTAGTGCCAATTGCGTGTGTGTGTGTGTGTGTGTGTGTGTGTGTGCTTCACTCAGTACCCTCCATGACTTTAATGCTTCCACTTGCCCTGTTCCCCATGTGGAGACTGGAACTCGGCCAGCGGGAACAGTGGCCACTGTGCAGATGACCACAGTGATGAAGGGACGCTGTGAATCTCACAGGAGGACCTCTGCTTCAGCCCCCAGCTCCCTCCCCTGGGCCCTCAGGATGTACATCAGACCTGCTCCAAGAGCCTAGAATGAGTCACTAGCCAGAGACTGCGTAAGCACCCACCTTCTCTGACATGGTTTTCCAAAGCCTGTGCTTCCACGGAGACCTGCCTGGGCTCCTGCCCCAGCATGTATTGCCCTCATCATAAACCACATTTTAACTATTCTGTCCCCATTTCCATCCACCCTGGTCTCTAAGTCCCTGAGAACAAAGACTGTGTCCAGCTTACATCCCTAGCACCACTGCCTCCTCAGTGCCCCCAGTGGAGTCGGTGCTTTAAAAATGTCTCTGAAACAACAAGATTATCATGAGTCACAATGCGGCAGCTTCGCCTAAACTGCATGCTTAGATCACCTCCAGGAAAACACCCAAAGTGCTTTCTGCAATTGTCAACCTGGGGCTTTACTTAGAAGTCTTAAGATTTGATAGGGTGGGCAATGCACTGGAATCCGCATTTTTGCAGAAAACCAGGGATCCCTCTCTCCTTTTGAGTTTACTCACCACACACACATGAGTATATCACCATCAAGAAGCAGACTGCAGTGGCGGGTGGGGCGGTCAGGGAGACTTCTTGAGGAAGGAACTATTTTCCAACTCTTGTAAGACAGACCCAACCAAGTCAAGAGTGTGCCAGCACACTCAGATCATGTAATGTTGACAACAGGTCTTTCTGTCTCCCTCTATGGTCTGGGAGAGAGAAGAAAGCTTTAGAAATTTTTCTTAGGGGTCCCCACTGTTCCCTTTTAGGATGGCTACGATTGATATGATAATGTACAAAATATTAACATTTGGGACCAGTGCTACTTTCAGTCTCTGAACGACCTTGAGAAAGTCATAATTATTACTACAGGAACATTATTGCCAATGTTATTATTCTTACTACTTACCAAACATTGATAATATCCCAAGCACTGTGCTCAGCATTTCACATACATTGTCTCTGAACAGGAACCCTGGACATAGTTGCTCTTATAATTTTCATATTTCATGAGGACATTCAGGTCCAGAGAGATTCAGTCGCTGTTGCCAAGTTGTACAATAAGCAGTTTCCTGACTCGCAAACTGGGAAAATATCACTTTCCTCGTAGGACGGTGATGGGTTTTAAGTTGTAAGAGATTCTGGGAAAGTTTCTGTATGAAATGGGGAAAAAATAAATCTATCCACAGTGTCAACTCTTGAGAAAAGGGACTTTGGGATTGGGATGAAAAGGAGATTAACATTTCCTTGTATGCTCTTTAGTATTTTGAGAACTTGTTTTTGTTTTCATTATAATAAAAAAAAGGAGTAAAGAAATAAAAAAGAAAAAGACAGAACAGTGAAGCCAACCAGTGACTGGAAAGAGCATAAATGTGCCACCGTCCCTAGGCCAGACTGGTTACAAAATAGGCAGTGATACCAGCAAAGGCAAAGTGAAAACACGCCTGTTGGTGGAATCTGAAGTCATTGAGGGAATAGTCCCCAAGAGACCCGAGACACGGGGTGGCTGTGGTGTGACAGGGTAGCTAGTTTTTTTAAAAAGTTTACTTCCAACCTTTGTCACCCTGGAAAAATTAAACTAAAATTAAAGTTTTCCACCACACTGATTTTGGACTTTTCCTTGAACCTTAATGAGATCAGGAGATGTTGGCAGACATAACATAAGTAGAGCCTGAAAATGTGCTTTCATAGTTGAACTTGCCACTTGACTGTTACTGTGGCCGTTCAAAGAACATAGCTTGAGTAGCCAAGTAGTCCCTGAAGAATAAGAGACATGTGGAATGGAAATCCCTCAGAGGACTTGCAGAATTGGAGCATCAGCATGTATTTCCCAGCCCCATAGCTCTAAGCAAAGTTACACCAGCATATCCTTGATTATGGGATCCAGAAATAAATGCTTACTTTAGTATACCACTGAGTGTGGGGTCATTTGTTACAAAGCAATGTCTGACTGATGCACCTAGCTTCTCTCCTCCCTCTGCCCCCTAGTCTTCCACTCACAACTCCCATTGGCTAAACCCAACCAGAGGCCAACTGATGTACGGTCTTGGGGAAAAACAAGTTCTTTGTAGGATAGAGATAAACCATGGAATAGCAAGAAATAGATCAAGGTACAGAGGTAGGAAAATGCCAGGCACAGATTTTTTTTCCCACAGATAATCACATCCTCATGGTGCCTGGCAGAATGGTATAAAATAGTTGTCCAATAAATGGAAATTTTTCATTGTTATTTTGGAAAAAGAAAATATCCCCAGGAGAAGTAAGGCTTAACATTGGGTTAAAGTCACATTACAGGATGGTGTCCCTGGCTTCTAATTAAAGGCTACTCTGGGGAAGTAAACCAACTGAGAAAGGAGAATTAACTGTGCCCTTCCTTCATCACACTGATGATGATGATATGATATGGAAAAGTATCTAACACTTGTTCAGTACTTACTTGGTTTAGGCATAGTCTTAAACTCTTGTGGTAATTTATCATCAGGACAACCCTATGAGTTGGCATTAATGTGTATCTATTTCACCACAGAGAAAATTAAGGCTCAAGGAAATGAATCAATATAACAAGGTAAATGTGAAAGGCAGTGTTTGAACCAGACAGTCTGGCTGCAGGGTCTGCACCATCGGCCACTGCAGTATGCTGACAAAGTCGTGCGCTTTTACAATATTTTTAAGACATAGGAGTAGGGATGCGTGCGTGTGTGTGTGTGTGTGTGTGTGTGTGTGTGGCAGATGAGAGAAGGACGGGTTCCTAAAGCTCAATCATAAGCTTTGTGGATTTACAAGCTTTGTTTACCCTGGGAAAGATGAATGGGGAAGAGGTGGCCGGGCAAGGGCACTGCATCCTGGAGCCAGGTTGAAGCCATAAATCCTTCCCCAGCGGAGCAAGTCCTTCCTCCTGGGAGGTTGCAGCTGACAAGCAGCAGGGAGGGCCACTGTCACCTGGACTGTGAACTTGACTGACTGGGGTCTTTGCAAGCCCAGATAGCTTTCTCAGGGACAAAGGTGTGTGTGTGTGTGTGTGTGTGTGTGTGTGTGTGTGTGCAGAGGAGTCATCCTGTGTCATCCTTCTCCTTTAGGAGAAGCAGAGGGACATTAACAGGAGACAGGAGACGGTCGCCAGAAGCTCCATGGGAAAAAATGAATTTTGGAATTTGGGGAACCCAGATCTAAATGTGAGCTCTTCTTGTCACTATGTGACTCTGGGAAAATCATTTACTATCTCTCAACTGACTGACGGACATGGGTGACTCCCCATTGAAAATGGCCTGACAATGACATCTCTCTGGGGAGGTTGTCAGGAAGATCAGTAAAATAATGTCTATTACAATACCACTGAGTGCCTGGCATCGGGCAGTGCCTTTAGCCCATGGTAAGGAGACCAGTGATGGTGCTAAGTGCCTTACCTATAATCCAATTCCAAGGAGAATGGTAGCACCTTCTGCAGCAAACTCAACTGAAGGGGCAGGAGCTGGTGTCGGAAGTGGTATAACCAAGGAGCTGTGTGCACAGACTTCAGCCTAAGTCACCCAGGTTCTAAGTCCCGCCCAACAACTCCCCGGCTATGTGGCCTGCAGAAAACTAGCTACCATCTAGAAGCCTTGGTTTCCTTTTCTTTAAAGTGGGTGATATTAGTCCTCTATCACCTGGTGTTAGAAAAGCTCACTTCAAAATAAACTCTTGATGTACGTCACTTGTGATTCACATCATGCTGGATGTAAAAGGCATCGATCAAGGTGAACCATATTCCCTGGCACTGGAGTCCCCACTGTGTCTAGGAATCTTGGGCAAGAGCTTGTTCTCCCTGTGCGCTGCCCTGCCCACCCGAGACACGGTGTCAATACTGCAATCTTCCTTATGAAGGGCATTGTGGAGGCTGAACAAGTCAAGACATGCAGAACGCTCTGAACAAAGCACGGCTTAAATAAGTAACCACAACATTTCCTTAATTTCTAAAAAAAAAAATTTTTTAAAGTTTGTTGTTGGGATATTTGAGGGACGTTTTGTCAGGTCACGAAACCAGTGCACTATACTCAAAGTTTATCCCAACAAGGAATAAAACAGAGATCATGAAATAAAAAAAAACACCAAAGAAACACCTTGGAAGAAGGGGTTAAAATGAGCAGGGATTATTTACTGGGCAGGAATTGAAGTTAGAAGGTGGTTTTTAAGTTCGGCTATAAGGAAAGAATCATACAATGGTATCATACATCAATTGTATCTATGATCCATATGAGTTCCTTGAAGATTTTCCTATCATATATATGTATATGTATATATATATATATACACAAATGTAGATAATGTATGCATGCACTTTTATACATTTTGTATTTATTTTTAAATATTTTTAAATACCTTTATTTGTTTATTTATTTTTAGGTGGTGCTGAGGATTAAACCCAGTGCCTCACATGTGTGAGGCAATTGCTCTACCGCTGAGCCCCAGCCCCGTGTATTTATTTTTAATTGGCAAATAATAATTGTGTATATTTATGGGATACAATGTGATCTGTGGGCAAAGAGGTTCCACCAAGCTGATTAGCACATTCAGCACCTCATCCACTTATCATTTTCTTGTGGTGAGAATGTTAAAAATCTGTTCTTTAGCAATTTTGAAATATGCAAGATATTATTTAAAAACTCTCATAAATGATAAATTCAGTAAAGTTACAGTTTACAAAATCCACACAAAAATCAGCAAACAATGCCATTTACCTTAACATCAAATAAATAAATAAAATACTTAGCAGTGAATGCAACCAAGGAGATGAACATACATTGAAAACTATAAAATATGATAAAAGAAACTGAAGAAGAAACAAATAAGTGGAAAGAGATCCCATGTTCATGGATTGGAAGACAATATTGTTAAAATATTCATGCTACCTAAAGCATTCGACAGATTCAATGCAATTCCCGTGAAAATTCAAATGGCATTTTTTTATAGAAAAAGAAAAAAATAACCCCCCAAATTTGTATTGAACTAGAAAATACCTTGAATAGTGAAAGTAATCTTCAGCACAAAGAACAAAGCTGAAGGCTTCCCACTCTATGATTTCAAAATATGTTTTAAAGCTACTGTAATAAAAAAACATAGTATTGCAATAAAAAACAGACACATGGATCAGTGAGTGTAACAGGATAGAGAGCCTAGAAATAAGCCCATGTTTATATGGATTTCAAGGGTGTAAAATGAAATATTTTCTAATATCTAGGAAAATCTAACCTGGTCTATAGAGAGGGAGAGCAGTAGGTAGAAAAAAGATGCTCAGCCATGTTTTGTTGGATGAATGCACACTTCATACTGGCCATCTGTATTCAAAATTACCAGCTGATGATGTGCACGGAGGTGACTGATGTACACAATTCTTTTCCAATTTCTAACTCGGGAACCCAAACTCTTCCCATTTCAACCTCGTGTTTCCTTTCTCATTCTTGTCCTTCCCTCCATTCTCCAGCTACTTGTGATTTTCCTCATCCCCCAATCACCAAGATGCCTTGCTCATCTCTTCTCTTTGCTCGCCATGTCCTTTATTTGCTTTTTTCTGTCAAATGTCAATTCATTCTTTCAAAATTTTCTACTCCGTAAGAACATTACCAACTTCCTTTTATCCCCTTGTTTCCTTATTGTGTTGCACAAACTTTTACAATAGATGGATCATGATGCATTATTATAGTCTATGTGCTATTCTGTCTCTCCCTTTTCCACTTTTGTGCACATAGGACAGTACCATACATCAGGTGTATGCTTTGCTTTTATTCATTTAAAATGAACAAATGAATGGATGGATGGATGGATGAGTAAAGGAATGATATGCACAGTCCTTACATGGACTCCTGCATCTTCCATGAGATCTCCTCTGCCCGGCTCTATCCTTCCTGCAGCCACTTCTTTCTCCTCTGTTGCTGGAGTGTTGTTGACTGTATCACTTTCTTATTCATTATCCTTCATCTTTACAAATCTTGTCTCCTTTTTGCTTTCTTAGCCTGTCTCACCCCTTTCCACTTCTCAACTCTACTTTATTCCAGTTATCTCTCACCAAGAGGTATTGTTTTCCAAACACCTCTTTGGCATCTAAATCTCTGGTTGATCTCTGGTGTCTGACATCACTACCTCCAGCAAACCTTCCTGTAGGACCAACTCTCGGAAAGAGCCATTTAGGATTTGAGGCAAGCTAAACTGAGGTTCCAAAACCAGAAGGGACCCCTGCCATTCCCCAGACCTTTGCTGAATATTGATTTCCACTGGATGCCTTGACCATGTGCCTGGAAATCCTCCCACTATCTGGCTCAGCTTCCAGGTGCCATGCTGTGACACGGGGAGCTCTGTGTCAAACTTGCAATTAACTAACTACTGTACTTAAGCTAATCTCTGCCTAATTAATGGCTGCTCTAGCCATTGGTGCTGATAAAGCAGGACTGTTCCTGCTCCCAGAGCTTGGCTGCCTCCAGCTTCAACCATGTCTGGAGGAAGACGTGGCGCCCAGCCAGCCTTCAACAGAGCCGGGGGAGTTTTCCGTTCAGTCACAGGGGATTGAGCCAGAGATGAATTTGCATCTACTGGCCCTCTAGGGCTCTTGGGAAGCACTGTCCTGGAGTCCCAGATCCAGTCATCTACCCCACTTCACTTAAAGGAGTCCCCAGGAGCCTGCAAAACTCAGTGAACTATTTGCTAGGCAAATTTGCTGACAGTCCAACTGGCACTGTGCAAGCAAAAACTTTTCAAACTTTTCTTAGTCATTTCAAGGTAACAGAAAGATCAAGGATCCACATAACTTAAACATACAGTAAAAAAAAAAAATACGAATACAGAATTAAATCTTCCCAATAATAAAATATTTCCTGCTGATCACAGAAGACAGGAAATACAGAGGCGTGAGAAGAAACACGCGGCTCTACGGCAATCTTAAATGATTCTGATACATTTCCCTCTCGTCTTTTCCTAGGCAGTGGTTTTCATTCTGGGTGACTGCGTAGCTTTGATCGCTCTGCAGTTTGCAATTTTGAATCTCGATTTTTCATTAACATTTCCTAAGCGTTTCCTTGGTTTGCCTGCTATGGATACCAACCTGCTACTTAAATAGAACATAATAAAAAAAGCTTGAATTAAACATTTACCAGGGTCCATAGTGCCTATCACTATGATATGTAGTTTTTAGACTTGACTCCATACACCAGACTCAAGAAAGACACAGGCTCCAGGGAGTGAAAGCCAGCAAGGTAGGCAAACAGCAGAGGTCCTGTTTGAATCCAAATCTAGATCCCAACATCTTCCTTCTTAACCACCAAGAATACTTCAGCCTAGAAATACTTTGAATTTTTTTTTTCTTTCATTCTGATGGGTTTGCACCTGTTTGTGCACATATGAGAGATAAACCTCGAATTTCTGTGGAGAGTTCTGGCAGTCTTGGGATCAGCTTGCTCTTCTTGGCGAGTGGTCTCCAGGGAGCTCTGTATTCGTGGGTAATGCAGGATTGAGGTAGAACGGGAGCTGCAGATTGGCTTCCTGAGTCATGACCTTAAGCCTCATCCCTGAGCCTCCATCATCTCTTCCTGATTTTATGATTGTGAGCATGCGATTCTTGTGACTATTGAGAGAACACAGGCTCAGGAGCTTGCAGATGCTTGATGTGAATGCCAGCACTGCCACTTGATGTTTTCCAGGCCTTGAGCAAATCATGTGGTCTCTAAAGCCCTCAGCGTCCTCATCCGTAAAATAGGAATAGTATTACCATGCTACAGATTGAGTCTCAAATGAGACTATGTAAATCAATAGGTGCAAAGCCCTTCATTCTGTCCTTGACAATTAGTCAAGTTCTAAAATAGTAGACGCTTTTTAAATTTCATTTTTATATTTATTTTATTTTGATTTTATTTTTACATATACCTCAAAACCCTTGGGGCTCTAGCTTTCTGGACAGGGGCTATCTTCATTCAGTCATCATTTTTGGCCTTTACTCAGTTTCTCTTCTGAATCACACTTTGAGCGGTTAGATGTGAAGATGAAAATTTCAGATTCACCCTTGCAATCCCCTTGATCTCTTCTGAGAGGACCAGATAGTCCATCCAGCCAGAGGCTGGGAGAGGAAAATAAATTACAAACCACTGCGATGGCTCTAGTTCCAACTGCAAGAGGGGGCTCTGCCAGTAGTGATGCATTTGCAGCACGAAGAGTCCTGAGAATTTTCTTCATTATTTATGCTACTCACAGCCAGAGTCAGTAGTTTGCATAAGAAGAACCTGAAAATGTGGGCCCTGGATAGCTCCCTTTGCACAGGGCTCAAATGCTTTTCCTCTTGAGCTCAAATCCTTGCTGAATACCACCAAAGACCTGCTTCTGAAATAGAGCTTGTCTCTGGCTATAACTTATTTATTTAACATATGGACAGATTCCTTATTTCGATATCATTATCATGGGGAAAGATTCATTACCAAGGGGCTGGCTTTATTACATCTTTGTCTTCAGCTTCATTCGGGCAAATTCCATACAGATGCACAGCTGATCTCACTTTTGTGGTCATGAGAATATAAGCCTCATTCGTTCTCCTTCCTTATTTGCTGATGTTCCATCTGCCTATATACTCTTTTTCTATATCCATTCAAGTCTCTTATTCTATTTCCATTAACTAATGTCGATAATGTTTCCTTATCTGATATAAAACATTTCCCTTGTGATCAATGCTGCCTTTTCAGCAGAACTCACCATTTAATGAGGTACATAGATACAAAATCAAATTTGGAAAATACCATTAGGTAAAACAACCTTACCTCTGTACAGTATGCAGATGCAGCTCAGAGTGGAGACACAGAGGCGAGTCATTCATTCGGCTTCAATCAATCTGCAAAAGCCTTTCAGGGAAGGTGGAATTTGAACCGTCCTTGTGATCCAGTTCAAGACCCTCAGACAACCACTGGGCCTATGGAAGGAAGAAACGAAGGAAGGAAGAAAGGTAGAAAGAAGCAGGGAGAGACACACAGAAGATAGAACCCAAGCCATCACACGTCAAAGACATGGTCCATCACAAGAGACCGAGGCGCTATGAGGTTCTTCAATGTGGCTAAAACATTGGGAGTGAGGGGTTGACGGGTGGAAGATGAGAATGGAAAAAAACAGTTTTAAAACCACATCAAGAAAGGCTGTAGGATTTATAGGGCTTCTAAGAGGCACCGTGGTGAAACAGAAATTACAACAGTAAGATATAATGTGACTCAAGGCATAACAGTAACATGGAAACGGAATTCCATCTTTGTCTCTGTGTGAATAATATGAAGAGGGATCTGAGGAGTTGGAGTACACAGTCAGGTTCTGGGCTGTAAAGTGCCCCCCACTCCCTGGTTCACGTCCCTGTCCACATACCCTCCTTCTACCTCATGGATGCTGGGAACCCATGGCAGGCAAGAGAGCCCAGGCATCACCTAGACCTCAGGCCCAATCCACGTCGTGAGCTCTCAGCAATCAGAACTCTTTGAGAAGTTACTTGGAGATTTTCTGCATGTTAACATCCCGTGGAGGAGCTAAGCAGAGGGCGGGCCTCGGTGGGGCGGGGGGTGTTATTTCTCCATGGAAACCTGAGGTGACTTAGAGTTACAGTGGCTAAGTAATTTGTTCAAAGCCACACATCGCATCATTGATGGAAGTAAATTAAACCCAGACTTGTTACCCTCCAAAACCCGCGCTATCACCCACGTTTCAGAATGACTGCTGGGGCTTGGATAGAGCAAAGGGTGGAGGAGGCGGGGAGGGAAGCAGAGTAGTGTTGAGTCCGTCAAGGGGAGGAGTTCCTGAACTCCAGGGGAGGCTGGCGGTGGGGAGAGACCCATCAGAGAGAGGTGTGAACCGGATTCATGGGTGGAAAGTGAAAGCTGAGGGGCAGGAGGGAGTCTTGGCTTCTGGTAAGGAGCCCTTGGGGCAGGAGTGACAGCTTCGAGAGTGCTCACCTTTGGCTGTCCTCCCATCTAAAATCCCAATTTCTCTATTCTCGAAGCTTCTGAAAGTTTTCCCCAAGGACCAGACACCCACTGCCCACTCAGCGTCCCACCGTTAGTGCCTCCACCCCCGAGATGATTGAGCTGCCTTCTCCTGAGCTTCTTGTCACGTTGATTAACCAACCAGCTCTTCCTGCTTCTTCATCAGTCCCTCTTGGAGAGGCAGCTGATGCTTCAGACCCACCCAGGGCCCATGCTTCCCAACCTCTGAGAGCACAGTGATGGTGGACTCAGAGGCACATTCTTCATACTGGGTCTCCACTGTCCAGCGCAGTCTCTGGCACAGACCAGGCACATGAATCCATGAACCTTGAACTTGAGGTTTGTGAGCTTTCGGTTCCTTGTCTTTGAAAGAGGAACTGGAAGTCTTTCCCCAGTGGATGGTTTTAAGGAGACAATATGATAATAATAAAAGTAAAAGTGGTTTAGCAGCCTGCCTTGTGCCATAGGTATATGGAAGGAAATGGGTCTGTCCTCATTACAATGATTATTACTCAGGCCACCACTCAGGAATTCTCATCTCCTATGAACAATGAGATGCAGGCTGGTGGGCAGGATGAGAACTCTCACTCCAGGAACATGGGCAGATACAAGGTACTAGAACTGGAATTGACCAAGCAGCAGGGCCAGGGGCATAAACCAAACTTCAGACTCCAACGCACAATCCAAATTCCTCCTGAGGAAGAAACCTTAGAACTTCCCTCAAAACCAGGACAGGAGTAACTCTTAAAACATAGCTATCAGCATTAGGCATGGCCAATTGTGCAAAAGTCCACCACAGGGACAGCAGGGCCTGGGGAGGGTCTAGCTTATTGCTTTTTGTAGCAGTACAGAGGATGCCGTCAGACTACTTCAGGAAATGGAAAGAGGCAAGAGGAAGGGAAGGAGAAGTGGACAGACGAGGCAGCTGCTGAGTGGCAGAGCGGCAGGCTTCTCTAGTGCATGGAGATTCAGCAAAAAGCCCCCCCACACAGAGTGGGTTTTGATAAGTGCTTCGATAGTACAGCTGTGGAAATAATAATTACAAAAAGGTCAGGGCATCCGGGGTCTACTTTTAAATATAATGGTAGGAGGCACATAATGCCTCAAAAAGGTCAGGCAAAGTAAAAACTTGGAAAGAAAACCTCAGCTCCATTTTTAAAAATATTTGAACGAAAGCATCCTCTTTCCAAAATAATTTCTAGAAACTTCTAGGGGCCTAGCCCTGAAGTTGAGTCGGACATGAGTTCTCCCAACATAGCCTTAAACGTACTTGTCAGTGAATTGAATTGAATTGCCTGGAACTGGAGAAACCAGCCACGCTCTGGCTTGACAAGGTCCCTGGATAACAGATCCGCCGGCAGCAGAGATGCAGGGGAAATGTGAATGGGCTGCCGGTCCTGGAGGAGACTGATCAAAGGGTTCTTGAATGTCCAGGAAGGACCCGATATAAACATCATCAACCTTGCTGCTGAAGTCCGTGCAGAGCCCTTGACAAAGGAGCTGTCCAGTCCTGAACCAATCAGCAAAGGCACAGGCTTGGTGGAGGGCAAGCTAGAGGAATGGATCAATGCTGAGTCCAGGCCAAGTCAGCTGACGGAGCTGGATGAGGGTGCTCAGCTTCAAGGTCACCTGCCTGAACCAAGAAAGGTTACACAGGCTGCATGAGGCAACGTGAGGAGCTCTCCAGCCTGAGTTGCTCTCCATGAATAAATAAATCTGTGTTTATATATAGGTAAATATATATAATACATAAATAAATATTTATACACACCACATATGTATGTATAGACATATATATATATATATATATATATACACACATAGATACATATAGGTACATACTAACACTGAAAGAAGAGTTAATTTTTCAATCTCATTTATACCACTTTAAAAGTAAGACACTTTTTATAGATTTACATAACTTCAACGACTTTAAAGTACTTTGGGTACAAATGAGAGAAACTTAAACGAAAGGAAAAGGGAATTTATGAATACATTGAGTCATATCACTTAAAAGTCAAGAAGAATAGGAAAATTAGGCCAGACAGACACTGGGGTTCAATCACAGTAGTCAAGATTCAGTTGCTTTCTCCTGTCCCCAGAGAGGGTCCCTCCAGGTGAAGGAAAAGATGGCAGAAGCCCCATCCCACAGCGACCCCAGAGCCACACTCTATTTTCTATGGGACTGTGTCTTCCCAAAAATTCCATCCGGAAGCCCATGGAAGATTCTGATGGGTCCGGCTTGGACCATATATATATTATATACACCCCACAGTGAAGCTCTTTGATAAGGAGAATGAGTGCTCTTAGGGAAAGAGGAATTCAGGGAAAGAACATGCAGGGGGTGCCGTAAAGAAAAGGAACACACATCGACATTCTCCCCTTTTCTGTGTTGCTAAGATCAGATGAGATAACTACTTGGAAATTGTTTTGTAAAGTGAAAATTCTTATAAAAACAGAAACATCTATCAACCAACTTACGAGTAGTAAATGTGGATGTCTATTCACCAGCGGAGAAGTGACTGTAGGATCCGTTCTTAAATTTCCTCCCCACGGTGAGTCCTAGAAAGGGACAGTCCCCGGAACTAGAACGGAGTTCAGGTCTGGGTGTCTCACTGTGTCACCATCTGCATGGTCTAGGATGTGGCCCACTAACTTACAGAATGCTCGGGAGGACGCGAAGAAACGCAACACAGGAAAGTACCTTGAGAGCCAAAGAACCAAATGCAAACCTAAGTGGAAACAGGAAGAGTCCTAAAGCCAGGTGACAGAGCAAGCAGGGTGGACAGTGCCCACAAACAGGAGCTGGGAGTTCCCCGGAAATCCTGCAGGGAAGCTTCAGGGCCTGAGGTGAGGAGATTGGCAAGATGGCACCCCTGGGGCATCAGTGACAGAAGCAGGGGGAGCCTGGGCAGATACCTGAAGAGGGAGAAGTCGCGGCCAGACCAGCTTCTCTCCACCATCTTCCCCGACTCTGTCCTACAGCTTCTACCTTGTTCCCCAAGAGTGCAAGAACAGAACACCACCCAAGTGGACCGTCGCAGTCTACCAGGTCACGTCTTTAGCTGGCAAGGGCAGGAAGAGAGAGGTTAGAGAGAGTGAGGGAGAATCCTTTACCAAAGGTCGTAAGCATCTCTTACGCCAGACCTCTTTGATTCCTTCTTACCTGGTGAGTCCACCTTCAAGATCAGAGAAAAAGAAGACCTGAATTAGGTCAGTTAATTCATTGTTTCAACCAGAATATTTATACTTACTCTTGACCCATTACAGAGTGTCACTCAAGGCTGTTTCATTAAAAATTTGAGTCCAGGGGCTCGGGATATGGCTCAAGTGGTAGCGTGCTCACCTGGCATGCGTGAGGCACTGGGTTCCATCCTCAGCACCACATAAAAATAAAAAACATATTGTGTCCACCTAAAACTAAAAAATAAACAAAAAAATTGAGTCCATATTCTCTAGGCCCTGTGCTAGGATCTGCAGGTGCTAAGGTGAGCAGTGCCTTGTCCTGTCATTCCAAGGAGCCAAGCTTGGTGGGTGCTATGATGGGAGCCCCGGGGAGTTGGAGGGAAAGGCTCATGTGTGTTGAGGGTTCATGGCGCAAGCTGAGCACAGGCCTTATCCTGTAGCTGCTAAGGAGCCACTGAAGACCCTAAATGGAGTGCCGTGGTCTTCTCTTTATTTTGGAAAGTTCTTTTGGTGCCTTCATGGATGAGCTATTGGAGTGAGCCTGGGTATAGGAGATAGAAATCTAAAGTAATAATTCAGGTGAACAATAATGAGGTTTCGAATAGTCAGCTGGCTGGTAGGGATAAGCGAAGAGAATGAATGAAGATTTACTCCTAAGGTAAACTTGGCAAGATAGGCGACTGAATTTAATGCAGAGCTGAAGGAGAGGACAGAATGGAGAGTACCTCCTACTAGTCTCCATCTCCAGGGATTAGATGCCGTTGAATGAGTTGGTGGAAACGGGAGAGGCTGGTTTCATGGGGACGGTGGTTAGTTTGGTTTAGAACGTGTTGGAAACTGTGGTGTTGATGGGGCATCAGAATGTGGATGTCCAGGAAGCGGCTGTATCTGCAAGTCTCCAGGTCGGGGTGATTAAAACGAGAGTGACGGCAGGTTAGAGGTGGCAGCTACACACAGAAGCAGGGTGACTGTGGAAGGACAGTTTACAAACCAGTATAGAGTTCTCTGTGTATGTGGATAACCCAAGGCTTACGGGAAGGAGGGGTGGGCAGACCAGATAAAAGACTCCAAGGGAAGAATGAGCAGGAAAGGGAAGACCCCAGGAGAGAAGTTCTAAGATGGAAGGAAGTCGTTACTATCACCCAGCGCTGCCAGGGTCGTAGGGTTAGGGAAGGACTTAAGAAAGTCAGTCGCAACAATTAAAATAAATGAATGAATGAATGAATAAATAAATAGAAGGAAGACTAAAAGTGTAAAAGAAGAGGATGAGGGGAGGGAGAGAGGGAACACTGGGGAATGAAATGAACTGTCCTGAACATTTGTGAATACGTCAAAACGAATCCTGCTATTATGTGGAACTATCATGTACAATTAAAAAAACATCAATGGCAGTCACAGTGATCCTCACAAGAGGGACAGCAGTTGAGAGTGATCCTTTGTGGTATCCAATTAGTAACATCCCCACCTTTCCAGTTTGTGGACATGAACAAAGCAGAAATCAAGAAAGAAAATCAGAAGGAAAAAAAATTTGTGGTCAAATGGGGTTCGTTACTTCTCCCTGTCCCTGAATCAACCTTGCCGCTCTCCCCCAAATGCAGTTCTCTTGGTTTGCAGAAGAGAATGTGCCCAGGTAAACCTCAGCAAGAATGAACAGGTAGCACAGGAGGGGAGGAAAGGGCTTCTCGCTGCTCGGTGCCGGGGGCAGGAGCCCATCCCTCCATGGAGGAAACAAGAAGTTGACTTCCTAGTAAATCTGCATCCTGAGGAGGAAAGGAATGTAGAAAGAAGAAAATAATGTTCTCTTTTCAGAGATAAAACCCCAGATTTCAGGACACGGAAGACTGTGTGCACCTGCAGACCACTTCCCAGACGGGGAGCTGGAGGGAGGAAGGTTCTGGTGACTGGCCAGAGTGCCTGGATGTCCACTGCACCAGACTTGGCTTTAGTTTTATGTGGTGGACTCTGCACAGAGGATCTCAATATACGAAACCCTGATGGAGGAGAGACATCACCTTAGCTCAGTTATTGGAATAGGCCAAATTTGTCTTTTGGGTTCAAACGCTTTGTCTTGCGATGGTAGAAAGAACACTGTGCTTGGACCCAGGGCATCTGTCTCCATTCAAGCTCTGGCTCCTTCATTTCCTGTATCACCTTGAATAAGTCTCTTGACTATCCCCAGGTTCAGATTTCCCATCTCCGAAATTTAAATCACTTGATCATCTCTCACAAGGTGGTTGTGAAAAGTCAGGTCAAATGAAAGCAAATCGTATGAGGTTAAGGTCAGGTGGAGGATGTCTAAGAGGAGGACTCAGCACATGCGCCCCGTGCTCGATAAACACTTACCGATCTGAAATCTATTTACTGGCAACAATTCTCTTCTCTAAAAGCATCTGAGAACTACAATTTAGGACTATTACACATGACAGTACACCGTCGCCCCTCTGGGAAGATGCTCTTTGTGTTTATTGAGAAGAAATGTCAAACCCGGAGTCTGGCTGTGTGCTCAGGGCACACCATTACACATCAAAATCATTCTTTTCTAGGGTTAAGTCTCAGAAGATTTAGATCCTCAATTTTATCTCCATACCTAGAAGTGACACAGTTCCTGGCAGTGGACTAACACTGCCCAAATTGACAAGAAGCTTACATGGACTCTGAGTGCCAGTTTATTTTAAAATAAATCTTCTGCTAATTGGTGATAATATTCGGTGTGTTACACCTCTTCAATAATTCATCCAGTGCTTCATTGTGTGTCAAATAATAACAAGGATTGTCTCTTCCCTTTAGGAACTAAGAGTCCTAAAGAGACAAGAGAACATGCAAGCAGACACAGGCAAAGCAACAAAGCCACCTTGGGGACCCCAAAGGGATGCTAACCCCTCTTGAAGGAATCAGAGAGGGTTGAGAGTTAGCAATTGCTCCCGTTGGGTTTTGAAGGGTGAGTAGGAGTTCATCCAATGAAGAAGGTGTGAGAGAGCCCTTCAGACAGAGGGACCAGCCCTCACAAAGTGACAGAAGCCCAAAGCAGCCTGACCATCAAGAAACGGCTCATTCTGGAAATCGGTTTGGTGGGGATGGAGGGTAGGACGCAACTGGTAGCCTCTGAAGTGAGAAGTGGACAGACAGGGGCCCTAGCAGGGAAGACCATGAACATGGGGAGCTTGAAGTCAGCCCACAGGCCAAGGGCAGCCATGGGGAGAGGGCAGGCAGTCCGCCTCTGCCTTCAGGGAAGGACCCGTGAAGCCAGTCTCCCGGGAACTGCTCGCTGACCCTGACTCCAGAACCAGCATATGTGGATGACAGTCACCATTAGGACCAGCCAACCCTCCCTGTGGGTTTATTACCCAGTTGGCCTGCAACTATCATTTATCAGAGTAACCCTACTCTTCCATGAAGGAGGGAAATGCGAATGATTTGTGAATGATTTGTCCCATTAGAATGTTTTGTCTAGCCGTATCACGGCCCAGCTCAGTAGTCCAAAACATGGAGCTGGATTGCTGGGATGTGAATCCTGCTTCTCCACTGTCTCAGAACATAAAATCCTCCATTTCCCTGTCTGCAATAGGATAATAATAACATAAATGCTTCCCTTAAAGTGTTGCTGGATTAAACAAACACACACACACACACACACACACACACACACACATACAGTGCGTGGACAGGCCTGAGTTCATGGGAGAAGCTGTAGGCGGTTACTTGTTGCTATTACCCGTCAACAATTAGAAGGCAACTTTAAAATTCTACCTACAGGGATTTCCCTAGACTCTGGTGGTTTTTCTCTAATGTTAATCAAGGAGATTGAAACTATCTAAGTTCTCCTTCTGGCACTAGCTTTCAGTGTCTTTCTAACGTTTGGCAAGTTATCAAACTCCATGAACCTCAGTTTCCTGGTGTAAAATACGAAAGCCTTAATATGTCCCTCAAGGTTCCCAAAAGCCAGGTTCCTAGTGCTCAGGGCACCCGGAAGAGATGCAGTCATTTTCTGTCTTTTCCATCAGGATTCAGCCAGCAGGAACACTTCCCTGGGTTCTGAGTAGGAGCATAAGCCCCAAACAAGAAAGGACATGCAGGGAATTTTTGCCAAATAGGTCACAGAGATGAAAATTTGAAGTAAGAACCAACTTCAAATTTGTCTTTAAAACCTAGTGAACATATTAGTCCTGATCTAGCCAGACACTAATTTGCTAAAACTGATTTGAGAATTGTCAAGCGTCTTCTTCCTCACGGACTCCCAACTCAAGCCATGGGACGTGGCCCCAGGTCCCTTTCATGTAAATGAACAGGGCTGAACCCTCCGTGTGCGCTCACGGAGATAGCTCACCTTGGCTACAGACTTTGGATTCTGTGACAAGTTGCTTTTGAAGTCCCAAAGTGTGTCTCTATCTGACCTGAAAAGTCTCCAGTTTGAAGCTGACTTTGAATTAATCTAGCTGCCCTTCAGATAGGCTCAGATTTCCCCTGGTACAGACTCACCTTCAGCAAATATCCATCTGCAAACTTTTCTTTGGAAATTTCTCCATCCAGCCAACTATTTTCTCATTGGTAAAATGTGAAGCATAGATGATCAGAAATCCTTAATGAAGCTACATCTGAAATGCAGAAAGAATTAGGGAGATGTCAATACCATCAAGGTACAATTGGGAGTTCTGATACTTGCTTTCTTAGGAGACAGAGAAGGGAGATGGTGCCACTAAGCTCCCTCCTTCTACCCCATTTCTGAGAAGTATAGCAATGCATAATGAGTGCCATTCTTCAAAAAAGTGTGAATAGCATGCATAAGTAGGAAATGTTGAGAACGATCAGATTACAGTATTTCTAAGAACTTTGGCAACCACGGTGAGGCAATTGAAAGAGTTCAGGCTTAGAAGCTGAAGAGGTATTATTGAAATCCTAATCTTCTACTACTTTAGGGTGGAAAGTTGCTCGGGTTGTCTTAGCCTTGATTTCTCCATCTGCAAAATGGACATAATGAGAGCTACCTGGTTGGGGAGTGAGAGATTGAATTTAGAACCCCCCTAATGAGTCAGAAATACCCAAATGCACAACAATGTAAGACCCCCCTTTCTCTAATATCCCCAAACTGTGGGATATTAGAGAAACGATCTATTTCCACTCCATATTAGAAAGAACTTTATGACATTAAGGATTTCCAAACAATGGAATAGACTGCTTCATAGGAGGCCAAGCCCCCAACCCCTGGCATCTCCTTCCATTGCTAGAAGTATTCAAACATATTCAACAATCCCATTGTGGCCATTTTTATGATGGTGAGATAGGAAGTTGGAATAATTGCCCTTGAAGCTCAAAGATTTTAAGATTCTTTAAAAGTCACTTCTAATTTCTAAAACTCCCTAACAGGGTAAACTAGATGCTTCTGAAGACTTTGAGATTATTCACAGGGCACATCTGTGACCCAGAGAAAGAGGACCACACTCAGATGCTGGCTTGATCAAGGGACGAAGTTCTGCTGACAGGAGTGAACCTCGAGGGCATCCGCCTCCTTGAGACACCAACGGCTTAATTGCTCTAGTGTGTAAAAACGGAGGATTCCACAGTGTCACAACTGTCAGCTAAAAAAAATGAAAAGAAAAACACATGTAGCCAAATGTCTGTTCGTCTTCTTGACCCAAACATCCAGATTGACTGATCATGCTATGGAGTGACATGAACCAACTTCAGTTTTCATGAGAGGGAAGCCAAAGGGCCCAGAGAGTCCCCAGGGTGGCCCCTGTCTCCTGGCTAAGAGGAAGACAGGCTTCAGGGTGGCACCCTGGGCTGGTCTCATACCTCCCTGGAGAGCAAGTTTTTTGGGGGGTTGTTATTAAATGCCTGGGAGTTCCCATTTCCATCTCCAAAACAGGGATGAAGGAAATACTCTCTAAACACCTTGTGGAGAAGAGTAGTTGAGACCTGATTTTCAAAGTGTGTTTCTTGGATCACTGCAGGTCTGTCCCCCATGGAAGGGATAAAGGGAAACCAGACAACCTTGGGCCTTACACTCCACAATGCCCAGAGCTGCTCCATTTTGGTTTAGGATTTTAAGAAAGGACCCTAAGATGTAAAATGTTCGGAAGTCCTAAACTCTTTCATTTATTCATTCACATATTCACACACTCACTCTGTCCTGATTTTTACCAGGAACTGCCTTAGACCCTGAAGATGTAACAGTGAGACAAGCAAAGTCCTGGCCTTCACAGTTTACGTTCTCATGGGAAAACACTTTTAGGACTGGGGAGGAAATAGATAGGAGAGCGATTGCTATTTTACTAGAGGGTTGGCTCCAAGAAAACCAACAAGTCTGGCTACTGTTTGGAGAACAGACGAGACCCAAGTGGGAAGAGCAGATCTCTGGGTCAGAATGTCCAAGGAATTGTGCCCGCGTGGCCAGAAACGCTTTTGCTTTGGGTGAAGAGAGCTGCCAAGTGACGTGCTGGGCTCCAGGAGGCTGGAACAGGCATCCTTCCCTGGCTGGGCAAGGAGCCTGCTGCTCAAAATCACTCGCCAATCCTCTTTGTAAGACCCCAAATTTTACCACCTTCCACTTTTCGAATTGGATCAATATTTAATCTGTGATCCATGACTGTGGGTTGCCTGGGGTCGATTTTTCCTAAGCACAGGCCATTTTTATCCATTTTCTGAATTTCTCTTTTTGGCCATATCCATGTATTCTGTTATTATTTACTAAGTGCATAGTTTTTAAATCTACTTGCATTTTACTGAAATAAATTGAGAATCTTGGGTGAAAGAAAAACCAGTACCACTTCCTACAAACCAGAAGATATGCCTAAAGAACAAATGCTACTCAGACAAATAATGCTGTTGGACTTGGAAATGCTGTCTTGTAAAGGTTCTGGGCCCGAGGCCTGCTCTCTCTTGGCGAAGTGGACTCCAGCAAGACTTGGAACCCTGCTAAACACGGGCTCACACTACACTGGGCCTTCTGCTCCCTGTGGTCAGAAAAATGGAAATTGGGAAAGGAGCTAATGGTCTCAGAATGTTGCTCAGCTGTATTTAATCTCATGGCGACGTGCACCTGAACTTCCCAAGTCCCACCAGCACCGAATGGCTCATTCCGAGAGCGACACACTGTGAATTTGCTTTGGTGGACCTTCTCGATGGCTCCATCTAGGAGACAAGTCCTTCCCTTTGTCCCACCGTGTCCTGTGGAAATGCCTCGACACCACATACCCCTGTCTGGGGGAGCCAGGCATAAAGTTGCTGTGTGCCTGCTCCAAACCCAGGCTCCTCTCCTGTGTCTGATGTGCAGCCTGGAGCTCTCAGTCGCCACCCTTCTCCCTCACTGGAGAGGCTCCTCTTAGATTCCGCCAGCCGGAGGCATTTGAGGGAGGCTGCAAGGTATAAAGAGGGAGGGGACCTGCCCCTCTCCAGATGCCTGTGGGTTCTGTCAGTTTTGCCCCAGCACTAGCCCTTCACCTGACCCAGACACTGTGTCCACTTCTTAACTCTCCGGGGATGAGCCTCATCTCACCCTCCCAGATGCCCCTGACAGCTGGTCAGTGCCCCTTCTCTTGGAGGAAGGTGCATATCACCCTCCATCTCCCTGGAGTGCTGAGCTCCCGAGGGACCAGCATCCACGGGCAGTCCTCTCTCCCCAGAGGTCTGCATCCCAGCCTCCACGTTGTCAGGACCTGGTCACCCTGCTCCCCAGCCCGCAGGGTGGGGTCTGCCTCCTCGACTTCCTTCACCTGGGGGCCCCTGTGCTCCCTCTGAACTTTCAGTTCTCCCACATCTCTTTAGACCATCCCTTCCGTCCAGTTCTCTTGGTCAAAATCTCTTCTTGTGGGGTGGCCAGCACCCCGCCAGGGTAGTTTCCTGCTCAGAAGGTGATGAGCCACCTGAGAAAAGGAAAGTCTGAGCTAATCAGCAAATAAATAAGAGCCAGAGCCAGAAATTACATTTAAAGGAGGCAGAGCACCTGATGGATCCAGTCCACACAGGAGCCGGACCTGAACAGCTAGAAAATGGCTTCTGCTCTGTATTTAAGGGAGAGCACATCAAAGGCAGGGATAAGGCTTCAGCAGGCAGAGTCTTGCTTCCTGGTGGCTTGCAGTCCACAGGTTGATTGGCATCTCTGAGAGGCTGTATGGCTATGAGGCTCCAGTAGGTAGCCCCAGCTCCAGTGCAGTGCTGAACCTCGAAGAGCTAGTTAGGATATCACATGCACTAGGCAGTCTCAAACCACCAGGAGAGCCACTGGGAGTTCCCAGACGCCAGACTCTCTGCCCCATGGCTCCATGCCAATTGGGTTCAAGCACGTTTGACAGATGGCTTCAGGCAATACCTGGTGCTGTTTCTATTTTCCTGATTGAGACCCTCCTGGAAGGTACCTCTTCCTCCCTAGATGGGTTCCTTAAGAGCAGAAATCATGACTAAGCACTTAACCAATGTTATCTGAATGCTTCTTTTGTAGAAGGAAACCATCGATCATGCCCTCTCAGTGCTGAGCACCTCTTCCTAACTCTGGCTCTGTCTTCCCAAAGAGAGGGAGACGCTGACCTGATCAGTTAGCGTCTGAGATGACCAGTTAGCTGGCTTTGCATCCTCGGTAGTGATTGAGGTACCCTAGGGCCACTCCCTATTCTGCACTTCTTCATCCACTCTGTGTTGAGCCAGGCTCTTTTTGGAATCAAACCATCTCTCTCTTTCCCCCAGAGGCAACTCAGAACATGATGCTCGTAAGATTAAAAGGAAAACAGGAGTCTTACTTGGAGCTAAAGCACTGCTCAGTAGCACTTTCCCATAAATCTGAACATGGCGGTTTTACTGCATGCTAATGATCAAGAGGGATTCTGACACATCCTTCTCTTGGTGCTTACATGGTTGCTCTCACAGGGCCTTGGAGATGGAAGTTGTATTCTATCATATTATGCTGTATAAAACAATCATCCTTGATTTGCTCACTCCTCTGTGGGCTGGCCATTTGGACAGGGCTCAGCTGGGATGGATCTTTGCTTCTTGGGGGGGATCAGCTGGCCACACTGACGTGTTTGCATGCCGTTGGTAGAGCAGTCACCTGGTAGAGTGTCTATTTGCTGGGATGATGGCAACTGAGC
This sequence comes from Urocitellus parryii, assembly GCF_045843805.1. Classification (NCBI taxonomy): domain Eukaryota; kingdom Metazoa; phylum Chordata; class Mammalia; order Rodentia; family Sciuridae; genus Urocitellus; species Urocitellus parryii. Next base: position 12,851,003 of record NC_135535.1, read on the forward strand.
CACAAATTTCTCATCATCCAGCCCACTGAACTCCTTCACTTGATGACTAAATCCCCAAAGCAGCAAGAAAACAAAATCTAGCCCTAATGTGCAAGTGGGTTTCAAGCCTCTGTTACCAATTCACGTGTCCAAGTGAATCATATCACATGATGGAGTCCAGAGCCCACGCAGGAAGGGACACAGCTCTCAAGGGCCCTACGTGACCTGGGGCTGTGTTTTCCTATCCAGTCCTATCTACACTCTCCCCACCCCACCCTCACACAAATCTCCCTCCCGCCTCCCATGGGCTTCAGCCCCCAGCCCTGCTGTACGGTTTAGGACTTATGGAACCCACCGTCCTCCTGTCTCCCCCGTGTTCTCTCTGGGCCATTGCACATGCTGTTTTCAGCCTTCAAACAAATCACCTCCCTTACCTCGATTCTCTTAATGGACAGCTGGTCATCCTTTAGGGCTCAGCCTCACGGAACTTCCTCCTGGAAGCGTTCTGCCAATCCTTTGAGATGTGCAATTCCTTGCTGGAACGTGTTCCCATAGTACATCGCGAAACATGGTGGAGCCTGTCCATCTGCTTGTCGGTCTCCCCCATCAGGGGAGAAGCTTTCTAAGAGTCAAAGCCATACACCCCAGCGACGAGAGCATTCGCTTTCTGTGAACATTTGCCCTTCTTGTTCTCTCTGACCTTCCTGAGGAAAAGTTGTCCAGGAGAGAATCAGCCAGAATGTTTGTCCCCTGCACTGAGGTGGTGGGGCAGCCGTGAAGGCTGAGTATCGAGGCCTTCTCCATCCTTCTTGGACTATCCTCTTGTTGATGTGCCCCTTCCTGTGTTTGAACTGTACTCGTTAGATCAGTTTCCCTTCCTCCTTCAGTCCAGCTAATGTGCTCCCTGAGGTGTTAACGGGGGAAGGAAGAATATGGTTAATTGCTAATAATTTTTTTAATCTCATAAGGATTTCCTATTTGGAGACATCAATGGGGAAAATCAGACCCACATGGTACAGTGATAGGTGGATTATTCCAACACCAAGATTAGCTTTTAACTTTTCAGGAGCCATGTCCAACAAAACCCTCAGCATTCCTGCTTAGAGAAGACAGGCTGTGGGCCAATCCCAGAGCCCTCCAACAGCACCCACCAGAAGACCATCCCGGCCAACCTAGTGACCAACTTTTGTCTGACCTTCAAGGGTAAGACAACATCTCGCTTCTGATCAGAAGGAACCCTCTTCCAACACAGATACTGTCCCACCTCTCCAAACATCAGTGTAGATACCATATAAACTTCCATAAACTGATGTCATCTAAAACTTTGTATCTAAAATATCTAAAATTCCATCCCTTCTGTATCCAATGCCTTAAGTTTGCATGCTATATCTTACCCACAATGTGTGCACACTGCCTTTTACATAGAAGAAAATTTGTAAGCACACAATAAGTGTGTATAGATAGATACATGATGCTGGATCTCTATAAATGATGGAGCCTACATTTAAGCCTGTGTCCCCATATGTAAAATTACAAGCACAAAATGTGTCTTATAGATGGTGCTTAATAAATATTTTTTGGTTGAATGAAAGAATGAAGCTTAGATCCCAGCAGAGGCCATAATTTCCAACAAAGTCTGTAATCTTAGGAATCAGCCTCTGCTTCTTAGAATTTGCCTTAAAATTAAAAAAAAAGAATCAGTGATTCTTGTGACTCTTGCATCTCTGATTATTTTTTAATACACTGACAAAAGGAACAAACAAGGACTCCTGGGGAAATAAAATTGATGGTGGTAGGCTCAGGAAGAGAGATTTTATTCCATCTGGCACATCTCGACAGAAACTTAATATGCAGCCATAGAAAAACACCATTGATCCCTCAGGACAGTGACCCGAGTCTGCCAGCCTCTCCTCATCCCGACCTCCAGCTCTAGGAAGATAGGAGGTCCTTAGAGCACCCACACTGTGCCTGCACAGTGGCCACCTCAGTTCTGCACCTTCTTCTTCTTCCTGGAGACATGGATCTGACTCCAGAGGACCAGGGTGGCCAGCACACTGCAGGGTGACAGAGGGTTTTCCCTTTGTGCAACAGGCACACAAAATTGGGTTGAAACCCAGGGCCTCCAGGCTGCAAACACCAGGACTTGGTTGGATACACTCCTTTCCCACGGGGGCCTTAGCTTCCTCACTGATGAACAACTGCCATTATGCCCGAGGCTATGAGAAGGGGTCAAAGAGAGAAGAGCCCCAGCTCACAAGGGTGCAAGGTGTCATCTAGTCACTATGCTAAAGACAGAGCTCTTGACTCCACAACTTGAAATCCATCCGGGCACAAGTCCAGGCTTGCACCATACTCCTGATCCATCAGATTCTTTGAGCAATTTCCAATTCCCATCTGTTTGTTTAACTAGTATTTATTGCCTAAATTGATCAGAGAATGTGATGGGCTTTGAGGACATAATGTGACAGATGGAAAAAGAGGCACCACTGGGCTCCTCGGGGACCTTACAACTGGGTGGGTACAACCCTGTAGACACACAAAACTCACTGCACGCCATGTCTCCCATCTCTTTCTTGATTACTTATAATCAGAGAGTTGTTTAAGTTCCTTTGAAGGCATATGACCTGGTGACAGCAGGAAAACTATTTGGCTTTCTTTTTTTTCTGGAGGGAGATATATGCAAACCAAGGAAATGATTACAGTGCCCCTGGCCACAGGAGGGATATGAAACATTTAGATAGAGAAGGCACCAAACACCCATGACAGGGGCTTCTTAGTCTGAAAGTTATTGTGGACACAAAGAATAACATTCACATGAAGAAATGCCTGTTTCACCCTGGACGGGCTCTTTACTACAGTTGTAGAAAAAAAACACAACAATTTTATAGAGGAACAAAGGTTTCAGCATGGTCTTTTCAAAAAGCCAAAAGCAAAAAAAAAAATTGGTGACCCGTTCCTCAGAAATGGAGGCAAAGTTAGGAAGTTATTGTCTCAGAAAGAAAGTCAAGGAGAGTCTGAGAATAGAAACGTGGGAGTCTGTGAAATTCGGATGCTTTCTTAAAACTTGCTTTTTCGTACATACAGATCAGTGGCGAAAATTCTTTTTAAAAAGGAGAAGAACATGCTTGTTTGGGAGAAGCTGAGAACAGAGGCTGTGAGGACGTTCCATTTCCCCCTGCAGCCAGGGTGGGCTCTAAGCCAAGATTGAGCAGGACGGCCACAGAGCCAGATGTGGCTCAAATGCAAGTGTATGGGACCCGCTCTCAGCACACGGAGGACAGTGCTCTCCCCGTTCCACCCGGCTCGCAGGTCCCTCAGACGGAACACTCCATGTTCCGCCCATTGTGCAATGTCTCTTGGCCTCCAAGATGGTCTCTCCAGGGTGGGATGTGAGTATCTCCATCAGGAACTAGAGTGGCAGCAGTTCACAGTGACAGCGGAGCAGCACAAATGGCATCGCAGGCAGAGCGCATCTGTGATGGTGGCAGGGCAGGGCGTCTGAGCGTTCGCCTCCCTGTGTGCCTTTCTCCAAAGAGCTGAGCTGCTGCGAGGGTTTATCTAGGCTCCTTGCAGTCTGCCTTGCTCAGCGTCATCTTTATCATCACTACCTTCTGCTACTCACAGAAGGGCAGAAGGGTATGATGGCAGATGGGTCCTCACACCCCAGGTTGGCAGCGGTCCCGCTGTGCTGCCTGGGCGCTTGCCTCTTTAGAGTGCTCTTACACCAACGTGTAGCCAGGCTATTTGGGGTTCTCTTCTGGTGAGGCCTCAACCTTGTCTCCTGTCTTGTCCTTACCAGGTCTGCTTTGCCCCCATTTTATTCAGAATCCTGCCAAATCCCTTGTGCAAAATTCCCCTCCATCCTCATCCCTGTTTTCTACATCTGATAGCCCTTGATATAGGACATGCCACTCTTCATCTCCCATTTTGATGCCTCCCAAGAATCCAGGTGAGCAAAAATTGTCTTACTTTCCCATCTCTTCCCTTGACCCTTGTACTTTGTCTATTGGCCTCAAAGTCCCAGCTCTCTTGACTGAGTTCAGAGTTGAGCCTGGGCTCTCTCTGGGCCCACAATAGTCTTGACAGCAACTGCAGTAACCCTGGGTAAAGCCTTTCTTGTTTTATGTCGTATCAGACGATGGTTTCTTCAGACACCACCTGCAGACAAGCAATAGGGTACCAACTAGAGCATGGGACTGCCCCTAGGCCTCTTTTCCTCAAGTCGCCTGGGCTTATTGGCTCAAGCTGTTTTGCCCAGAGCCCAACCCTGTGCTCTCTGATCTGCATCACAGACGCACCTCCCAGCAGCTCTTCCTGCTGCAGAGCGCCCTGTTGCAAGCTTCTCTCCACCAAGCAGCCCAGTGCAGTGTTTACAGAGCCTGCTCCATGGGATAAATTGAGGGCCTGAGGGCAGGCTTCTTGCGGAGAGGATGAGCTAACGCCAGAGCTTACCAACTGCCGTGCTGGTAGCCAGGTGCAGCCATTAGATTATGTGTGTCTGGCCCACAAAGTTAGCTTTAAAAGAATAAATTAATTGGCAACATTAACCATGCAAACCACACTGAAGGATTAGCTAAATGTCTAGATTTCTTCCCTTGAAAATACAGAACTTGTGGTAATGCGGAGCCAACATTCGCCCAGGTCGACTCGGATGCAGTTGAGTAGCTGCGTTCCCGCAGATGAGGTGTGCCCTCCGCAGTTTGTCCCCGTCCCTCCGTTTCCTGTTGTAAACTCACCCCACTCTGCTCAGTGATTTTAATCGCTTAGACCTTGAAGGCATGTGAGTGTCTGACAACCAGGAAAACGACTGGCCTCTTTTTGTGCCCTGTGAGCTTTGCAAGCCCAGGAGGAGAGCCGGACTGCGCCTCACGGTGGAAGGTGGAGGAGATATGAAAATTCTGGGTAAAGAAGGAGGAAGCCAGAGAAAGGTCTGAGAAATGGCTAACGGGAAAGTTGGATGAAGTTTTCCCGCACCGTGTACAACCCACCGTACCTTCTGGGAAATCTGTGCTCCTTATGAGTTTTGTCATAGTTTGATTGGAGAGTTATGGGAAAGCTCCGAGAATCAGCTAAAGAAGGGCACAGTTCAACAGCAGAGGCAGCCGGAGGGGGCTGGCCTACGGACACACCTGGTCATGTTGTTCTCCCTCAGAGCATCTATGTCCCTCGTTCCTACCCAACTGGACCTCTCAAGAGCAGGGCCCTCTATTTATTTATTTTTTCCTGTATCCTCACTTCTATTTCTGAGTAGATTTAAGTTTATAAGGAAACTTTCTGATATATTTTAGTCTCTGAGGGCAGGACATGGGGCCAGTGTGATTTGACTTCCTCCTCACATCTTTTCCTCTCTACTTCTTCCAGGGTGTGCTACACTCCGTCATTACAAAAGTGGTCACAGCTCTCCAAATGTACCTGCCTCACGTTCACATGCTCCTTCCTGCCTTCATGGCTGACATTTCTGCTGCCTGCAATACAAAACTTCACCAAGCAAATTTAATGTTTTTTTCTTAAAACTTCAGCTTAAATGTCTTAAATACCTGATTTCCACAGGCCAAATGAGGCATTCGGTTCTTTTGTACATAGCTCAATAACAGTAGCCATTAAACAGTGGGGTGTGGTTAGTCCTTTGTAGGAACATCTTTCCAAAGGTATAGGGAGAAAAAGATAATGGTAAATGTATATTTCCACACACCAGTCCCCATCGGTTAACTGCTGCAAATGAAAGAAGTCACCCCATCTGTGTGCCTGTCTCTGACCTTTGATCCCTAAGCTATCCCCTGAGTAAAGGAGTATGTGAACGGGCATCTATGGCTTAAGGAGGGGTCCCAACAAAGACCCCTCCCACCTACACCCTGTTCTCTTGGATACCACACACAAGACTGAGTTTCCCTGCACCCAGACCGTCTTTGGACTGAGCTTCATGATCAGGGCCTGGAGGAACCCTACCCTTTGACCCCTCCAGCCTAGATCCCGGGCTGTTGAAGACGCTACTGCTCTGCCCTCATGGTGCTTGAGGTCCTGCCTGCAGGTGGCAGAATCTCCCCTCAGCAAGCCAAGTGCCGTGGTTCGAGGTGCCCACAAAAGTCTATTTGTTAAAATAGAATCAGTTCCTCTGTGTGGCGCTGTTGGGAGATGGGTGTTCTGATTTCTGTGGTTCAGTCCAGAGTCCGTTGACTGCATAGGCCTGGGTTCAACAGAGGCAGAATGTCACGTTAGAAAGGCTTGGCAGAGGAAAGCTGGTTAGGGCGTGAGAGTCTGAAATCAGAGAGAACTCTGCTCAACAGGGATAAAACATAAACCCCAAAGTCACCCTCCTCCGTGACCTACTTCCTGCAGCCACATTCCATCTACAGTTACAAATTTCTTCCCTTGAAAATCAGGACCTTGCGGTAATCCTGGGCCAACATTTGTAAAAGCCGACTCCCGTGGAGTTGAGCAGCTTTGTTCTCCTAGATAAGGTGTGCAGTGTGTCGTTGGTCCCAATCCCCAGTTAATCCAGTGGATTAATCCACCGATTAGGTTATACCTCCCACCATCGAATCATTTCAACGCTGAACATTCTTGCATTGTCTCTCACATGCGCTTTTGGGGGACCCCTCACATCTCAACCTCAGCCGTGGGGCCTAATGGAACATACGTGGGTCATGGGAGCAGAGACCTCATGAAGGATGAACACCTTTCTCATAGGAATGGGTTAGCTATTGCACATGGTAAGTAGTATGAGGCCCTTACCAGATGCAACAAGAGATCTTGGACTTCCCAGCATGCAGAACCATAAAACAAAATAAACCTCTAATTTTTTAAAGTTACCCTTTCTCGGGCATTCTGTCACAGCAACAGGAAAGGGCCCAAGTGAAGCCTTTGGCATGATTCTTTAACATATGTTGCCTTATTGAGTCTGCATATATTCCTTCCTCTTGGCCTGCCCTTTTGCTTGCTACGTAGTGAAAGCAAGCCCTGCGGATGGTCAAAGCCAAGCTCCAGAGCACTTCTTATTTATCAGACACTTGTACTGTTCTCTGAAAGTTTCTGCCTCATTCCATGGAGGAAATGCTGTGCCTCCAGGTCCCATGTCCCTCCTCCGCTTACTACCCTTCTCATTTCCACTCACATCTCACCCAGCAGCTCCACTTATTTCTCGTGTTTCTCTTGGATGTTTTTGCCACCCAGGAGTCTATGACTCTCATTATACAGGCGTATCTGAACAACAGAAACCGTCTTGCCTCATGTTTAGGAGAACAGCGCTGGCTAACAGTAGTCACTTAATAATTATTTGTTCAATGAATGATCTCAGAACCTGGCACTCGGTCATAATGACGATAATACTAATGATGTCTGTCACGTGTTGAGCACTGGCACACATAAATTATGTCACTTAATTCTCAATAAAATCCTCGGTGGTCATATTTATTTATTTTTTTCTATTTTTTTAAGGGGAGGCGCCGAAAGGATCCGTGGCTCGCCCAGAGTCACACAGTTTAAAAGTGGCACCCAGCTGAGACTGGATTGAAGACCTGACTTCAAACCACAGCCACAGATGGCAGGCGGAGCCAATGCTGGAGCGTTTTTCATGAGGAAGTTAATAAACAAAATAAGTGGGGTCTCAATGTCGCAGTGCAGTCCTGATCACACCACGCACAGAAAGGTTGCAAAACTGCATCATTCTGACGCTCGGCAGGTCCTGCCAGGGTCTGAGGAGCAAGAAGCTCAGGCACCCTCCAGCTCTGAAGTGCCCCTTGTCCTGTGAAGGAGAGGAGGCAGGGTGGGAGCAGGAGAGAGGAGGAAAGAGGAGGAGGACACGCCGGAATGGGCTCTGCTCTGCCCACCTCTTCAGTCCTTCCTGGGCTTAAGATTCCCCCAACTCAAAACTAAACATAACAAAGACCCCTTTTGCCTCCCTCTTCTCAACTCTCAAGTTCTTTCCCACAGGCATTGGATCCAATACCTGCTCAACTGGAAGACACCAGAGGCTGTCTACACCTCAGGTCACATGCTTGGGAGGTCCCTTGAGGACTGGGAAGACTCTTTCAAAAGGAAGACTTAATCTGCCACCTCCCATAATCACATCATCTTCAACAAATCCTCCTGTTGCCTTCAGCAACCTTGCCCCAACTGGCAGAGGTCATCTAACTCAGGAACGTGGGGACCCAGAACTCTCTTCCGTAGTGAATTTCAAGACCAGGGCTGGAAGGAGTGCAGAACCTTCTTAACAAGCTCACCACTGAGTCCACCCTAGAAGGCGGCTTCAGGGGCATGGAGGGAGGGGGACGTGTCCCCTCATCCCAGGACTTCTTCGGTCTGGTTCTGAGGTTCTCTGGCCTCATAAGCTCTCAGACTTGCTCCTCTGACATCCTCAAAATGTGCTTCCCTAGCCTCGTCCCCTAAGCCACCCCAAGACATGAGCTCAGACACGATATCACTTCCTCTAGGCAATTTCCCCAACCCTCAGACTTTCTGAATAAACGAGAGGAATGGTTACGACTCTAGGTTCCGGAATCCCTAGACTTGGATTTGTACCCAACGCTACCACTTATTGGCTAGGGGCTTTGGGAAAGTGATTCTACTCTCTGAGCTTCCTATGTCCTTTTAGTATTGAATTGGGATGGTAATGTGAGGATGGAAACAGGACCTCGCTCACCCAGACCAGTCCCAGCCATGTCATAAGAATTCCCCAGTTGTCAGTCATTATTGTTATTATGATGATTTTCCTTTGTGAGACTTTTGACCCCCGGAGTTATTTGTTCAATATCTGCATTTGCCTCTAGCCTTCAAGATCCAAGAGGTTCAGAGAATGTGCCTGTCTTGTTTACTGCTAAGTTATGAGTGCTTAGCACGGCACTTCAAAGACTGAATAGAATTTGAATAACAAGTGTATCAATCAATGAATTGAAAATCTTCAACAAATGCTGAATTTACACCAGACACCTCCAAGAATATCTATCATGTTTTCTTTTAGATCCTCAGGGCTTAGCACAATTTCAGGCTTCTAATAGACCCAAAGCAAATACATTTTGGATGAGCAAATGATGCTTTTGTAGAAGAGGGGAATGGTAGAAATAGCAAATGGCATCGCTAAGCATGTGCAAAAATTCCAGAGAGTGTTTCTTCTTGCAGATTTTTAACATGCAATGAAAATCATCTATGATGAAGAGGCAGGTCACATAGTTCCCAACAAAGAGGCAGGAAAGAAGCAAAGTTGTGCTGCCAAGTGACATGTTTCAGATGGGGCAGGCCAGGTTGAGCTGTGGGGGAGAAAGAAAACCAAACCCTGCACCATTTGGAGGCTGCTCCTGCTCTGTGTGCTGGGCTGCTGTGCGGGAGGCTCAGCTCCCTCAGGCACCGGGTTCTACCATCTCAGGACATGAGGCTCAGGGCTTGCAGCAGCAAGGGAAAGAGCCTGGGGTCAAAGCCAGCTCACAAGAAGGAACAGGAGCCTTGGACCATTTGGGCTCAGCTGAGTCAGAGCCACTGGATCTAAACTGTTTTGTTGTTGGTCCTGAGGATTGAAACCCAGGGACTGGTGCTTGAACAGTCTAGCACTGAGCTACACATCCCCATCTCCAGCCCTTATTATTTTATTTTGAGACAGGGTCTCCCTAAGATGCTGAGACTGGCCTTAAACTTGCGATCCTCCTGCCTCAGCCTCCTGAATTGCTGGAATTATAGAGAGAGAATGAAAATGTATGACCTTATAGCTTCCTTAAAGAGGAAGTCATCTTTCTGTCTTTTTTGGGGGTAAGACCTTAGCAAGTTTCTTGAGGTAGAAGGCAGAACTCTGAGAGCAGGGATACTAGCAGGAACTCTCACAACAAAGCAGAAACAAGCCATTCTATGAGATCAAGGAGAAGAATATAAAGGGGAGGAAGACTCTCGTTCCTGGGAAGAGCAAGGTGATTGGAGAGTGAAGGAACAGAGAATGGAGGAAGGAGGAGGGAGAAGAAGCTGACCTGCTGTGTCATGGTGGCAGGAGAAAGGAATCCCCAGCGGCGTTGAGGTCAAACATTTTGAAAATTTTTAATTGATGCAAAATATCATACCTACTTCTGGGGTGCAGTGTGATAAGCTATGCTTGTATACAATGCATAATGGTCAAATCAGGGTAATTAGCATTTCCATGTCCTCAAGCGTTCATTATCTCTGTGTTGGGAACTTTCAAACTCATCTAGCTATTTTGAAATATGTAGTGGACTGTGGTTCCCCTACTGTGCTATAAAACACCAGAACCAATTCTCCCCATCTAGCTATGCTTTTAGAAACCAGGCTGGAAGACATGCAACTTGACGTGGTGCACCTGACTCTCCTCTCTCCTGGTCTTCGGGAAAGTCCATCTAGTATGGCCGGATGAGCCAGGTGTGGGTGAGGCTGAGTTTCTGGTCTAGGTTGATCACGTGTAGTAGGGAGACATAGTGCACAGCAGGTTAGACATCCCCCAAGCAAGGGAGCCAAGACTCGCACCCAAAGCAGCCAGGAGAAATGTAGCACCCGGGAATCATCAGGGATGCTGGACAGGACATGGGCTTTCAGGAGCCAGGATGGAGGCCAAAGCACCCAACATAGACCATCAGAGGTGGGGAGACCTTGCTGGCATCTGGGACAAATTAAACACTTTAAAAATATGTCTGTTTTAATGTCTTGCTGTTGAAAAATGACACATTAAGAATACAAGAGTTCCCGAGAAGGATGGGGCTGTGGAACGTTGTTCAAAACTGTGTGTAGCCAGAGCCTTCAAAGAGCAGCAACGAGGAGATGAGGCGGGGAGGTGGAGCACCCCCAAGAGACGGGATAAGGTCTTCAAGGAGGGAAGGAGGAGGGGGAACTTCACGCCACCCTGGAAGGAAACATCAGGTCGGGAGAACTTCCTGTTATCTGCCCCGACAGCTTCAACCCCAGTGCTTCCTTCTTGGCCAGGGCACCCTTACTGCTGTTCTGACAGCTTCACCACAAAGGCTCCCCTTGGTCTCCCCTGCCCCTACCCTGACCACAAACCTACCCTCACCTAAAGGGCTTCTTCTCCCCGAAGGATGTGCCAAATCGCAAGTTTGGATCTGTTCCTTTAAATATGTGAATAAGGGATTGGAATTATTTGCTTCTGGTTGGTTTATTAAACTCAGAGCTTGAATGGCTTGATGGGGCCATGCTAGCGTCCCTCATTAATACTGTCCTCACCGATCACATACACCGGGCCACCAGACGTGCCTTTTAAGCCCCCAGGCAAAGAACAGCCAGTGGTACCCTCCCTTAGGTCCCCTCCTGTACTGCAGGAGCCTTTCTCTGCTTTAAAGAAATCTTACGACTCTAACCTTGGCTGGTCCTGGATCTTGGAAGAGAGGGCACCGGCCTGACAGCCATGCTCTGTGTCCCAGGAACGATACAAGCCCTAGCGGACATGGCTTTCACCGCCAAGTGCATCCAGCCCTGAGTCAAGACCGAGGGGGGTGCACCTTGCTTCTTAGGCTTGCTTCCTTTGATTACCAATTTTATAAAAATATAACCCAAGCTGCATCCTTTATTTTTTTTTCCCCTGAATCCATCAATTTAATACGGGGAAAACGTCTTCCCTGATTCTACAGACGCTAAATATGTGAAAAGCACGGTAATTCTTGAAGCCTTCAAACTAGCCATTCCCCGTGCTGCAGGGAAAAGCATTTTGTCTGCATGCAGTTCAGGATCTTTTAATTATGGGAAAAGTCTCTCCTGATCATATCAGAGCAAGAATGTGCTGGGAAAGTCGCTACTGGTGACTGAACCAACAGGACCTCTGCTTCAGCCAGGCGCTGCCCCACCCAGCCGAGCATGCGTGTCCAGGAAACGGGATGTGGGAAATAGACTGCTCCAGCTACTTGCTTTTCCCCGCCCCTTCTTTGGCATTTTGAATAGAAGATGGAGGCTTCTGGTCACCTATCCGGAGCCCTGATGTCCCCGGGGATTATCTTTGACACCAGAGCTGAAGTGATTCTGTGCATACAGCTGGAGAAGCCATGGCGTGCGGGTCAGGAAGACAATGGTTAGCGCCCCCGGAACCTTCAATATCCTGTTTGCTTTCCAGAGTGAGTTTTGTCTTAAAAATGCAATCATGTTTTCAGGAAATCTTCATTGTCGTATCTTCGTTTTTATGGTCTTTCCCTTAATTCATTCATTTCTCATTAAATATATCTTAAACGCCTGCTGTGTTGTTAATATAAGGCATGAATATATTTTAATATATTATTTTTCTCTTTCTCTAGACCTCAAAATCAGTTTGGTAAAACGCTCATGGCTCTGGCGTAGAACAGATCTCCCTACTTTCTCTTGAACACATGAATAAAACTACTCCTTACTTACTGGGCAGTTGAGAGCCCTTGTTCTGGATCCAGAAAGAGCCAAGTTTGAATCTGTATTCAACCACACCGTTGTGACCTTAGACTTGTTCCTTAAGTCCACCAGTGTCATGTGAAAGGGAAACACTGGCTGCTGTGATAATTAAATGAAATAACGTGCCTTAAAACTTCAGCAAGGGGCCTGGTGCCATGAATGTGCTTCATCAATGTGAGTTGCTGTTGTCCTCTTATTACTAATGTGCAGTAAGATATGCATCTTGCCTTCGATGTACGTATTAATAGAGCTAAGTAGCTCCAAACGTACCGTCCAGTGATCTTTCTCCAGATGGGGAGGCTGACTCTCAAGATTCATCGTGATCTGCTCCGGGTGGATTTCATGGTCAGTTGGTAAGCATTGGCACCAGGATGAGGTGAGTGATCTACTTCTACTCTTTCTATTGTTCTGGTCTGGTTCCACCTCATCCCTCACTTCCACCCACTGTTGGTAGAAAAGCAATTTAGGCTTCGCTTACTTGTACCTCATGATGTTCTCCCACGTGAGTTATCTGTGTGGCCTCAGAGACCTGCGGGTACCCAGTGAAAAAGATCCGGCAGATATTAATTTCACAACATAGTAAGGATTCTTTAAATTGCAAGTTTTAGGTGAGTCGACAGTAACTAGGTGAAACAATAGAAGAGCTTGTAGGCTCGTGTGATAGGAAAGGCTGAAATGGGGGAGGTTTCATGGTGGGACAATCCCGCAGCTCGACCACGTCAACCTAAGGACCTTGTTTGTCTCTTACATCTCAGCCCTACTCTCCAGTGTTCGCTGCCCCTGGGGCCAGCCCTTCACATTGGCCACACAATAATGATGAGCCCTAATCTTACGTCCAGAGGAAAACAGATTCCCAACTCATGGTCATAAGACAATATATTGAACTTGGCAATGATTGGGCCACCTCTGAACCCATCCTGGTAGCCAGAGCACTGCCATGTGCTGATGGGCTCAGGAGTTTGATATTCTCAACCAAACCTGGTGGAAAGCAAGATGGGATTTGCCTGATTGATGAGGACAGATCAGGGCCTACCCTGGCGCTGTGGGAGGGGAAAGTGCAGCTGGCTCTCATACGGTGGGAAGGAGTTAGAAGAGCTGACAGACCTACCCTGGTTTACCAGTGAGGAAGCAGAGACTCTGGAAGACTAACAGGAAATCAGGGCCTATCAGAGCCTTGCTGGAAAACGGGTTTTCATGATTCTCCGGCCAGTGTGTTTTTTCCGCTGTCTATTCTCTTCTCTGAGAGGTGGGTCAACTTGGTATTATGGAGTCCACCTTGGCCCTCCAGGCGTAGTGGGGCATGGGAGCTCAGGCAGGTGTGCTTTGACCACAGGTTTCTTTTCTCCTGCATTGCTACCTGTCCTGTACCCCATCTGCTACCACTCAGAAAGCATTAGAATAGTTAGATGGGTTCAGAGACCAGGAGTCCTCTGGCCCCTAAGTAAACCCTCCAGGAGCAGGTGCTTTACACTAGAAAGAAGGTGGACAGATTTGTGAATGTCCAGTTGCTGTCCCTGTATTTTCCCAGCCCTAAATCCCATCCCACCATGAAAGCCCAAGAATCCCACTCCTCTGAATGTTGAGTGCTCCAACCTGGTTAGAGTTCACAGCTCAGAGCGTGCACCTCCTCAGCCAGGAAGAAGGAAGGGCGGCAGCACCAGGACCAAAGGAGCCCATGATTGGTAGAGAGCTGAACACTGATCAAGTGTAATTTTTCCTTTTAAACTTGAAGGGGTGATGTGGAAGGAAGGCCTATGAAGTAGAAAGAGCCCTAGATTTGGGGCAGAAAGACCCGTGTTCAAGTCCTGACCGTCACATAAGACTTGTCCTGAACGCTCAGCCATGTATTCACCATTCACAAAGCAACTTTCCTTTGATTCCATCCCACCCTCCAGTTACCCACAATCTTCCCTTTCCTTCTCACCCCAATTCCCAGGAACATTACCTACCTAGAAATTATCTATTTCCTGACTACATTAATTCTTCTTTTTAAATAACACTATTGACATGCAACTCACCTATCATACATCATCCACTTAAAGTCTACAACTCAATGGCTTTTAGCTCAGTCACAGGCTGTACAAACACAACTCCAGCAAACCTTGGGACATTTCCACAGCTTCAGAAAGACCACACCCTGAAGCTGTCACTCCCAATCTCATCAGCTGTTCTTAAAATTCTTATAATTGAGAACTACATCATAGATGCAAAGGAGTGATTTAATCCACACGTGTAAAGTTTAAAGAATATACATATAAAACAAACATCAGCATTTCTTAGAGAACAGATTAATAAAAGTTGATTTAAAAAAAAAAAGCAAATGAAAATAAAATCAGCCTCATGGACTTTGTCCCCAGATTGAGAAATAGAATTTTGCAAAGAACATTGACGCTTTTCCTGTGCCTAATGCTGATTTCACCCCTGCTTTCTTCCTGGAGGTACCACATGTCCTGAATTTTTAAAATCAATTTGATTGCTTGCTGTGATAATTTTACAAGAAATGCGAGTGTTCTTCAACCATGTATTATTTAGTCTTGTCTGTTGCTGAAAGATGAATAAATGACATTAAGCTGAACATATTCTTCTTCCCCCCCCCAACACTGTGGTTTTAAGATTTATCCATATCGATGCACATAGCTGTACTTAAGCTATTTCACTGCTTACTAATTTATGTTCTATGAGTAAAGCACAATTTATTTATCTTTTCCATAGTAGACAAGCATGTGGAGCCATCGTTTTTGCAATTTTATATACACTGCTGAAAGGAACGTTCTAGATGTGCCTCCTGGCGCTCACACATTTACACAGAGAATACTCCTGCTTGCAGTGTGCTGGGTGAGAGGTCCTGCATCTGCTCAACTCTGTTAAGAAATACCAGGTTGTCCATCCAAGCATTCATTCCAGTTTTTACTCCTATAAATTTTATGAGAATTCCTATGGTTTCATATTTTTGGTATTGCTATTTTTTTCTATTTAAATTATTTATTTTGCCTTTCCCTGATTAGTAATGAACGAAAGAACTTCTTGTCATATGCTCATTGGCCAATCATGTTTTCTGCCAAATGCCTGGTTTTGCCTTAGGCTTCTCTTCTACTGTGCAGCTTGCCCTTCTGTATCGTTTTGTAGGCATTTGCTCTACTTCTGCATGGTTCTCCTTCATGCTTATATTTGTTGAGAACACCTAGTTCAGCTTTGTGGCTTGTCGTGTGGTAGCTTTTGGTGAGTAGAAATTTTTAACTGTAATTCAGTTAAAATGATCCAAACTTTTCCCTTATAGGTTGCACATTCTTTATCTTGTTAAAAAAAGAATTCCATCTTACCTAAAGATCAGAAAAACATTCTGCTTCATTGTCTTTGAATAATGCTAAAAGTTGTTTTGATAACTTGAATCTTAGATTCATCTGGAACTTGTTTTTACATGCAATGCACACTATGGGCCCATTAACACCTTCTGTATGGGTGACCAAGTGTTGACACGTACTGTATGACTAGCCATCATTTGTGCTGATCTGAAACATCAGCTCTGTCATATCGTGACTACGCACAGACAAGGGTTCATGCACGGCCACTTTATTACGATTCTCTTGAAGCATTTGTCACTTTTGCACCAGTGGCTCAGGATACTAATTTTTTTTTTTTATAGAGAACTTTGGCGTCTGGTGAGATGTGTGCTATGGGGACTTATCCACCTCTCGGGAGGGTCTTGATTATTTTGTTTTTCTCTTTTATGATTATTGGAGTGGGTTTGTCAAGTTCTACAAAATTCTTCTTGGGATATTGACTGGGATTTTGGTGCACCTACGGATAAATCTAGAAGGAACTGGCATATTATGAGCTTGTGTTTGCTTGCCCGGTGGAGTCACATGTCTCCCTTAGTATTGGATCTTAGTATTGGATCTTCTTTAACGACTTTCACAAAACATTTTATATGCTTCACCATAAGAGCCTTGAACAATTTATCTCAGGTATATTTTGATGATTTCAATCTTTTGTAAATGTCATTATTGTATTAGTCTTGCTAATGTATGGAAATACAATTGACATATAGAAAGATCTTTTATTTGGCAAACTTGCTGCACTCATGCATTATTGTAATTTTCTGTGGGTTCTTTGAAGCTTTCCTTTTCAAATAATGACACTTGGATTCTTAATTTCTCAATGCACTTAGGTTTTATTCCTTTTTCTTCTTTAATTTTGCTGACTAGAAATTTCCAATAAAGTGCTGACAAAAACTGATGATGGTGATTGTTCTCACCTTTTCCTGATTGCAAAGGGAATGAATTAAATATTTTATGATTGAGTGTGACGTGAGGCTGCAGGGCTTTTGTGTATATGTAGGAATACATTTTCATTTCCAGGTCTGATCGGCGTTTTGATTTTAACACGTATGGGTGTGGAATTTTGATGAATTCCTTTTTGCATCTATGGACATGTTTCTATCAGCACATTAATAATTTCCCTTTAACTCGGAATGAAGTGGTTATGATAATAAATATTTCTAGTTTTAAACCAACTAGGCATTCTTGGAAGGAACCTAACTTGCTCATGTTTTATTATTATTTTAGATTTGTAGAGTGTGCATAGTCAGGAGTGAGGTTGCTTTTGAAGTTTTTGTTATTATAAAAGTATGATACGTTTTGGTGTCTAGTTTATAAAAATCCTAAAAGTGTATTCAACCTTTTCAATTCATAGTTTTATTTTACTTTTAAGAATATATTTTAACTCTATAGACAGTAAAATCTGTCCTTTGATGCACATTTGGTCTTATTTTTTTTCCAACTCAGCCTTATGAATAGGCATTTAGTGGTGTTATTGGCCAATAAGTGTTGAGTACAATGCCATCAGCATCTACGTATCTTTGGTGCCTTATCTGTTCAGATTTTTTGCTTATTTTCTTTTTAAATCGGGTTGTTTGTTTTCCTATGGTTGCATTTTAAACATTCATTATATATTATTAATACAAGCTCCTTATCAGATGTACGATTTATAAATATTCTTTCACCACTGCGACACTGGTCCTGTTATTAACTACCTTGCAGAATCCGTGGGTACTTGATTATCTTGCTGTTGTTGTTCAGAGTTTATACTAATTATTGGGAAAGATGGCTATAGAAAACTAATTCTATTTCAGCCTGCACCAAAATCTCAAAATTTCAGAGAAAGAAATGAAAGCTTTATTGAAAAAATTAGAAAAAAATTGATTTCTTCATGTTTTGTAGAATTTACCTATAAAACTATTGAAGCTTCCTTGGGGAGACTTTAAGTATCACTTCCTTGTTTTGAAGGTCCTACAAGTATTCAGGTTTTCCATTTCTCCTCCAGTTCTCTTGGGAGCATACTGACGATTGTGATTTTACTTAGGTTTTAAATCTATCAGCATAAGTTATCTCTTCTAAATTGCTATTTTATTTGTAGTTATGGCTATCCTTTGTTACATATCTTTTCTTTTTCTGGCTCCCTGGCCAGGGGTGTCAACCTTGCCACAAGTTGGCCATTAATGGAGAGTGAACTTATCTTCTTTATTGTATATTTGCTTTCTAGTTCATCTGTCCCTGTACCTTTCTCTTCCTTTCTTCTACTTTCTCCGGCTTTTACACCTATTTTTTTGTGGTTGTTGCTTATATTCTTTGTCTATTATTTATGTATGACAGCGGAATGCATTTCAATTCTTATTACCCATATAGAGCTCAATTTTTCACATCTCTGGTTGTGTACAAAGTATATTCACACCAATTCATGTACTCATACAGGTTCTTTGGATAATGATGTCCATCACATTCCACCATCATTTTTAACCCCTGCCCCTTCCCTTCCCCTCCCACCCCTCTGCCCTATCTAGAATTCATCTATTTCTCCCATGCTCCCCTCCCTACCCCACTATAAATCAGCCTCCTTATATCAGAGAAAACATACACTGCTGGTGGGACTGCAAATTGGTGCAGCCAATATGGAAAGCAGTATGGAGATTCCTTGGAAAGTTGGGAATGGAACTACCATTTGATCCAGTTATCCCTCTCCTCTGCCTATACCCAAAGGCTTTTACACATATTCTACGTGTACCTTCTTTAGTTGGAGGCGTATCTTATTTATTGTCATCTCTTCTGTGCTGCAAGCCCCCAAAGCTGAGCCTCTCTCCACTTAGCTTTATCGCATGAGTGTAGGTTTGGTTCAAACTTCTCAGGATGGACTCTTGTATTTCTACTAGTCTTGTATTCCTCAGAGTCTATCCTGTAGCACACATTAGCCTTTCTCCTGCAGGATCTCTAGCTTCCAGGCCTCACACGACTGTCACCTGCTCCTCTGGCTTCTCTTTCCCCCAGGAGTGTCCCTTTGTGTGTGCCGGGCTGGGTCCTCGGCCTGCATCCAGGATGGCGGTGCCCTGTGGGGATTAACGCCCAGCCCTCAGCTCTCCTTGGAGACATTCAATTCTTTCTGGAGTTTCCAACCATCTACTCCCCTTTTGCTTCCACAGTTCTCATAGGTCTTTAAAATTCTGAGCTTTGCAATTAAATTCTTTTTGTAGTTGACACAAGGGGAATGTTCATCTGTTATGACCTACTGCACATTACTAGAAGCAAAGATCTTTTTGGAGGTTTTAAGACTTTTTTTTTATATTCTTAAGACTCATAAATTTTTATCTCTAGTTCTGGGCTCTTCCCTGAGCTTCAAATCCATATATTCAACTGATTTGAGACTCACCCACTTGAATGTCCTACTTAGAGCTCTCTCTCAAAGCATCTAAAATTGAGCTTCTCTGGTCCTGCCTCCCACAGCAGCTCAATCCTCTGACGCCCCCACCTCGGTTGGTGGTACACCTCTCTCCACTCATCCAATCGCTTCTGCAAGCATTCACCACCCTGCAGAGTCCCAGTGTGAGTGACTGGCTGCCTTCCTCGCATGTGTGGCTGCGATCACTGGTTAATGGAGAAAAACTTGGCTAAAAATGGTCTGATTAGAGTTCTTCCCTGAGAGTTTTATGTCTAAACCATGGTTCTGGTCTCATGGATAAAGCAGGGGGTGAGCACTGACAGAAAGATTATAACAAATATGAAAGAGAGAGACTCTATGGGCATTTGTGACAATCATTGTAGCCATTCATGTCCTTCTCTAGGTTGGGAAGTTTCTGGAACCTCATCTAGCACAAGTTAGGTTTCTGTCATAAATGACCAACAGAGCTCCAACCAAAGAAGGAAACCAGTGATCTTTATTGGGCTCAGACAGACACAAAACTCACCGTGAAGGGGATAAAAAGGGACTATCCCCAGAAGCTCACTATTAAATGGTTAAACGGGAGTCAGAGGCGCACGAAACGTAATGATTTGGTGAATATTCCTGGTGGAAGAACTGCAGGTGGCAGAGAGGAGAAAAGAGTGCCCTTCTGAATGGGGTCATCTCTGAAGGCTTCCTGATGGACACAAGGAAACAGGATCATGGGAGGCAGTGACCCATGGAGTGGTAATGTCAGGCTGTGATAACTGGGCTGTTTGTGCCTGTCCCTCTTTTAAGGGTCTTGGGTGTTAACCATCCTAAACTCTTACAAAATCTCTATGAGGTAGGTGCTGTCATCCTCCTCATTATACAGATGAAAAACTGGGGCACACAGAGGCTAAGTAATGACCAAGACACACAAGTAGTAAGCACCAGGGCTGAGACACACACATGCTGTCACTCTATACTGCCCCCTTATGGTCCACCAGACATTGTGGCTGAAGAACATGACATGTAACAGTTCCGTGGTGCAACTTCACAATAAAACAGATTCCCATTCATTTGGACTAAAGATTCATGTGGAAAAGAAGTGGGAGATCGTGGTGGAAAGATAGCCTTTAGGTTACATCCTAAAATCCCTTCCATGCCATGCAGGCCTGGGCTTGATTCTGTTCTCCTGAAGTCAGCGTAGCTAACCATGATCAAACTGCAATGCAGGTATCAGTCTGCAGTCTCTGCGCACACTGTTGAAGTCATGCACTGCACCGGGCTGCAGGACCAATATGGGCTGAAATCCAATCTGTGCATCTCCCCAACACAGGAGTCCTACACAGGACATATTCACCTGGAGATCGCACCTTTTATAATTTGCATGAGGTTCTATACTAACTAGCAGCAATGTGTCTACCTCTTTGCAAGAGGTTGCTGCTGAGAAGCTGGTAAACCCTTAACAAAGACCATTTCAACTCCAAGAATGTTCTCCTGGAGTTGAAACCGATGCCCTTGCCTGCTGTAGGAGGCTGTATTCAAGGTGCCAGGTGGGAATGTCCTCAGACTCTGCCACTTCAAGGCCTCTCCCAGGACCAAGCACTAACTGGATGCTCAGATGCTTGATTGTTCTGATCCTGCATATCCAGTGCAGTGAGTTATGAAATTCCCATTACATAGATGAAGAACTTCGGCAAGAGAAGCAATGCCACTCGCTCAAGGTACCAGGGCCAACATTCAAATCCAGATCTGACTGATGTCTCGGTCCTCCCTCTCAAATTCCCCAATATCCAAATCAACACAACGCTTCTGCTTTCCAGCACCCTGTCATTACCCTCGTCAAGGCTGGGGGTGCAGGGAAGAAAGTCGGCTTCTGGCTTGGCAAAGGCAGGTGCCGACAGAGCGACTGTGCTTTGAATTCCACTGGGAGATAAAGCACAGAAGACAGGTGAGCCGCGCTCTCGGCAGCAGGCAAGAGTGAAAATGAAATCTATTCTGGGCTGCCAGCTCGCACCTCTCCTTCAGTTTAACAAGTGTATTATTGTTGAATTTGCAGCTACGGACATGCCAGTTATGTTGCAAAATCCTTTCCATTTTAGTCCCGTCTCAGTCAGTCAGAACTGGCTGGGAGGTAAAGAAAGAGAAGGAGAGGAAAAGAGAGAAAAGAAAAAAAAAATACTTTCCAGCCATTGTTCTCCACAGTGAATATTAAGTTACTGTGAGTCAATGTGAGATTGATCGAAAACTCCCAGAGGCTTCCTTCAGGTCAGTGAAGGGGATATTTTGCCCCTCTTGTCTTTTTGTCTTTAACTGGTAACTTTTTCAAATAGATTTTTTTTTCCCCCCAGAATTGTTTAAAATTTCAAACATCAAACACAGCCTCTGGAGAATCCTGGCTGAGGGCATAGGATCCTTGCTGAACAAAAGGGGAGGAAAAAGGAAATGATTTTTGAGTTTAGGAATTGACTGACTCAAAGAGAGGCTACACTGGAGCCTGAGAATGGAAGAGGAGGGTGGAGCAAGACTCATTGAACTTTGCAATGATTGGTAGCCAGAGCATTGCCATGTGCTGATTGGCTCAGGTCTACAATATTCTCAACCAATCATGATGGAAAGCAAGATGGAATTTACCTGATGGACTTGGACCAATCTGAGCCTACGCTGGAGCTGTGGGAGGGGAAGGTGCATGGCCCTGTACATGGCTATTAAGAGTGGAAGAAGGAAACCCTGTCCCTGGCACCTGAAGCCATGCTGTGTGTCAGGCACTGTTCTAAGAGGTTTGCAGACCTTGACTCATTTAAATATCACCATAACATGATCAGTTAAGGACCAGGACCAGCCCCACTTTACAGAGAAGGAAACTGAGTCACTGAGGGGTGACATAAGTCAACCAAAGTCAACAAAAGTGTTCGCATTCTGGATTAACCCCAGCAGTTTGGACCAAGAAACTTTGCCCCTGGGTGCTGGCTCTGTCTCAAGGTCACCAGTGGAAAGGACATTCCTGAAGACAAGGATCACTCTGCATGAAGCGAGAGCTGAGTGAAGGCACAACTAATGTATTGTGGGTGCACACTGCTGGAGGGCAGAAAATCAGGGATGGCTTCACAGGCAGTGAGATGTGGCGAGAATTTGGTTACTAAGGTGGCCTTTGACAGGTTGAAAATAAAATGAATTTTCTCTTCTAGGTAGTTCTTCTCTCTCGAGGTCAGATATGCAGTTTCCTGCTAGACCCCCAACTTGGCCATCCACTGGGATTTTGAGTTAACATTATCTAACTAAAATTCTTTTTGTCACCCTCTCTCTCTAAATCTGATTCTCTTGTACTTTTCCTTAAATGGTGGCTCCTCCATTCATCCAATCATCCAACTTAGAATTTACCTTGATTCAACCAGTCAACATCTCATCAACTAAAGGCACACACCATTCATTATGGGGACACTTTCTGAGAAACATGTCATTAGAATATTCTGTCATTGTGCGAGCATCCCAGTAGGCACTTGCTCAGACCTAGGTGGTCAATGGTGCCTTCGAGAGATGTGGTCACCTTGAGATGGATAAGGCTGCTGCCCATGTAACACAGATAATGTTTGCATGGTTTGACCTTTAATGTCCTTCCCAAGGCTCATATTTTGAAAACATGGTCCCCAGTATAATAAGGGTCAGGGGTGAAGCTTTTAGGCAACTGTCAGATCATGCGGGCTACACCCTCATCAGTGGATTAATCCATTTGGTAGACTAATGATTTGAATGATGGAAATTGTGGCATGGGGGGCAGTGATGGAGGATGGCAGTCACTGGGGCCATGCCCTGGAGAACTATATCTTGTCCCTGGTTCTTTACTCTCTGCTTCTTGACTACCATGTGCTGAGCATCTGTCCTCTGCTATTCCCTCCCACTGTGATGTTCCGCCTCACTTGGGGCCCAGATCAATGGAGTGGGCTGACCATGGACTAAGACTTCTGAAACCATGAGCCAAAATAAACTTTTCCTCCTCTACATTTTTCTTGGCAGGTATTTTGGTCACGTAATGAAAAGCTGACTAACATGCTATTTTACAAAGTTCTTTTTAGAAGTAGAAAGAGTAGCCTCTAAAATAATGGTGAAAAGTATAGTGTATAACTATGCAAACATGTAACATAGACATAGTCATGTATAATCACGATCAAATATAATGTATTGTACACAACTGTGTCCGCCATACTTCCATGTGGATGGCAGTGTGGTAGATTTGTTTATACCTTCTCACCACGAACACACAGTCATGCTTCTGCTATGACACCGTGTCACTGCGACCTCATGAAGGTTGGATTTTTCACTGCCTTATAATCTTGTGTGACCCCTAGTTGACTGAGATGTCCTTGTCCAAGACGATTTTCCTGTCTCTCGAATCCTTGTCTAGAGAAGAAACACAATGTCACTGGAGAGCCTGGTCTAAAGGATGCACAGGAGACTCTCAGGAGAGAGCTTCACGGGAACTCCCTCAAGTCACAAGAGGAGAACACACACAGGAGCGAGTCCAGGAACACGGCGTCTCGGACTTGCTAACCGCGGCTGCCCCAGAATGAACTCGGCTTCCTGGGCCTCACAGGTCCCCTCTGAAACAGCAAAACCAACCAACCAACCAATCAGAACAAACAAGCAAACAACAAGAAAGACTAGAAACTGGTGAGGTAAATTACTCCCGAGTGCTTTCATCAGCTTTTTCATAGCTGTGACTGAAAGACCTGACAAGAACAATGGAAGGAGGAACAGATCACTTTGGCTCATGGTTGCAGGGGTCTTGGCCCATGGCTGACTGGCTCCCTGGCTCCCTGGCTCTTAGTCTGGGGTGAGGTGGAACGTCACGGCAGAAACAAGTGGAGGAGGAAAGCCACTGAGGATAGAGAACTCTGCTCACCAGGGACAAAATATAAACCCCCCAATGACATGCCGCAAGTGATCTACTGCCTCCAGTGAGTTACCACCCAGTTAATCCACCAGTGGATTAATGCACTGATCGGGTCACACCTCCCATCGTCTTGCATGTGAGTTTGGGGGTCACCTCGTGTCCACAGCACTGAGCTCCGAGTTCAAACATTGTCCTCATTCTTCCCTTCCGTCCTGTCATTGCTAGGAACCTGCAGTAGATATGCATTGGCTGCATCCACTTGTAGTTAATCCTCTGCCCTTTCATAAATTCTGAACCCAGACAGAGCTTGAGGTGCCTGTGAATTCCGTTCTGAACAGGGTGAGAATTCCCAGGAAATTACCTCGCCGAAGTCTTGGGGTCTCTGTCTCCTTATCAAGTCTCGTCCATTGGTTCCTTTATCCCAGACCAGGGGGCCCTCTAAGTGGCCTGGATGAGGATTCCTTTTCTGGGACTCTCACTCTGGTTCCTGCTGGGTCCCTCAGGGCGAGGCCTTCTTCCAAGCAGAGGCCTCCCCGAACCTGTCTTCCCAAGCCAGCGACATGAGAAAGGAAAAATCAAAGAAGAGAAAGAAGTCCAGGAGAGAACAGTAACAAGCACTATCACGCCCCCAAGTGTGAAGTAAGAAGGTTCCCAGAGGCTGTATGAAGTGGGTTGATTATGTCTCCCTGCCAGTTCCTCACAGAACCCCCCACTCCCAGCCTCAAAGTTCAAGACCCGAACCCTGAGGTCCTCTTAGGAGTCTAATCATGGAACCATCACACAGTCTGCCAAGTAAACAGTAGGTGCACAATCAATATCTGTCCATGAATACATTAACATGGTAACGTTCTTCTCAACAACATTTCTAATAACAAAATCTGATTTAAACCACCATAAATATTCAATTGAAGGGAAAAAAAAGAAGTATTCAATTGAACAAAGCTACGTTTCTTTCTTTCTCTCTCTCAAGCTCTTGGCCTGTGGGTCTCTGTCCTTTTTCTATTGTTCTCTTAGACGTGTGTCCATTTAAGACACAACTGCATCATGACATTCATCCTACTGATGAGGGTGCTGAGGTTCAGAGGGTAGAGAACTGTCTTCCAGATGACAGAGCCGTAAGGGAAGCCAGGTCCCAAGCCCAGCTCCACCCCTTCCAAGCCGGTCCCTTTCCCACCTTGCTGTGCAGGGACAGGGGACAGACAGCCCAAGTTCTCTCACTTCCTCCCCTCCAGCCTGTGGAGCAAGGCAGAAGGCACCGTGTTTGTTTGCCTCAGTGGCATGAGTCTCTTAGAAGCTGCACTCAGAGGAACACTGTGTTTCTTTTAAGGGACCCTTTCCCACGTCTGGAAGAGGGCTCACTGTGAGGCCAACATTGCATTGCGATGGATAATTTTTTTTTTTACTTAATTAAAATGAGTTTTTCAGCAGTGCTTCATCCTTCTAAGTACCCTTCTAAACAATAACCAAAGATTGGGGATATTTGGTTATTGCCTTTCATTCCAAAGAAAAATAAGGACATTCTCCCAAGGCGACCCGGCCTGGAGGGTGTGGAGGCTGCAGGAGGAGGGCAGTGTCTCCTGTCCCCATCACTGCTACCCTAACCCTGTCTATTCCAGGGTGGTGCAACTGTGATTTCTCAGTTGCCTCTCACGGAGCCCGATGGTCTTTCCAGAACACCTCTGCCCCAAACCCCACAAGGCCTAGTTAGATTTTCACACCTTAGCTGACTTAACTAGATGTGAAGGTAGTCTGAGGATAACTCTTAAAAATAAAAACTCGAAGACAAAAGAGAACATTTCACTGAAAAAGTTTTGATCTTCCCAATGACTGAGTTCCTGTGCCTGTAATCTTCAGAGCTTTTGTGCTTTAAGGATAACTTTTGTGGAAGATATTCCAATCTCTGGAAGTCGCCAATACAAAAGAGCAGTCGCATTATTGCCTGGATAGAGTCGTTAGTCATTAATTAACATGGATGCAGGTGCGGATTCTCCTGTGCCCCTGTGCCAACCACATGTACACCCCCAGCCCTTTCCCCCTCAGGCCTATTGGACAGGTAATCATAGTCCCATAACCTGCTATCTCCTCCCCGTGAATTAATATTCCCCACTGTAACTCCCTCACCTCTTGCTGACACCTCATTCCCTCCTCTGGGGAACAGGGACGTGCAGCCTGTAATGAGTTGGTTGAGCAGAGGAACGAGATTGTGTGGGGCTAAGCCTCTTTTAGTACTCCTGTCCCTTTGGGAAAGTCCTCTCTCCTGTGTGTGACACCTTCCCCAGACCTGCCTGGGTCTAAATGGAAAGCTGTTTCATCCTGAGACCCAGGGACAGGAAGCCCACGGCCACCCCCACCTAAGGCACAGCATCTGAGCTGGCTTCTGCAATGCTGGCCTCTTGACCTCCGCTCTCTGCCTTTCTTTTCTGCCTCCGTTGGTTCAGAACACAGGCATGGGAAGGAGCCGGCTGAGGGAGCTACCCCAGCAACCTCCGCAGTGACCACTGCTTCCATTTTCTAACCTCGAGTAGACAGTGGCTTAAGCAAGGGACCAACACTGGAGATCTGGTGGAACACAGGTCACACATCCTCTCTCCAACATTCCTTCCTTTGACTGTCATTGGTGGGAAGGGAATCATTTTTTGTTTGTTGTTATTTTTTATAGACATACATGACAGTAGAGTGTATTCTTATATTTATACTAACAAGGAGTATAACTTATTCTAATTAGGATCTCATTCTTGTGGTTGTACATGATGTGGAGTTTCCCTGGTGGTGTATTCATATGTGAACACGGATAAGTTATGTCCAGTTCATTCTATGGTCGTTCCTATTCCCATCCCCCTCCCTTCCCTTCATTCCCTTTTGTCTAATCCAATGAATTTCTACCACCCTCTCTTATTATGTGTTAGTATCCACATAATCAGAGAGAATATTTGGTCCTAAATTTGGGGGATTGGTTTACTTCACTTAGCATGATAGTCTGGAGTTTCATCCATTTACTGGAAAATGCCATAATTTCATTCTTCTTTATGACTGATGACTGAGTAATATTCATATTATATATATATATATATATATATAATCACCTTTTCATTATTCATTCATCTGTTGAAGGGCACCTGGATTGGTCCCATACCTCAGCTATTGTGGATTGAGCTGCCATAAACATTGACGTGGTTAAAGCACTGTAGTATGCCGATTTTAAGTTCTTTGAGAATACATTGAGGAATGGGATAACTGGGTCAAATGTTGGTTCCATTCCAAGTTTTCTGAGGAATCTCCATACTGCTTTCCATAGTGGGGGCACCAATTTGCAGTCCTACCAGCAGTGTGTGAGAGTGACTTTCCCCCCACATCCTCCCCAACATTTATTGTTGCTTATATTCTTGATAATTGCCAATCTGACTGCAGTGAGATGGAATCATTTTTTTTTTTAATTTCTGGACTTAAATACAAAGTTAGCACCATCACCCAACCTCCAAACAGATACTTAGACCTTCCACTCATCCCTCGGGGGCACAGCTGTCCTCTGCTGGCCCACTGTCCGCATGGGGCACCCGTCTATGCCCCGACTTCCTCCCCTGGGCATCATGGATCTCAGTATGACCCACTTCATGGGGTTACCAGGGGATTAACTGAGGCAATAGATGGAAGGGACTTAGTGTCCGATGCTCCGATAAAGCTCATCTAGATTCTGTTTCTTTGTTCTTGTTTTTCGTCTGTGTTGTTATTTTCTGGTGATAACAATGGCTACCAGGCCCAGTGCAGTGAGGCTGCGCGTGTCTTCTGCAAACAGTCGTTTCACAGTTGGCTCTGTTTGTGTTGACATTTTACCCTCCTTTCACCTGGCTGTCAGCATGGGGCTGAAGTAACCTCAGTGGACAGGTCTCCCTTGCATGTGAGTGTTGTTAGAATTCTGATCATTTTTTCAAAGTGATCACCTCTAATCAAGAGAGACGGGACCTCCTCTGTGTGCCAAGGTTCTCGCTCAGTCCCACACTGATTGGTAAAGGTGTCAAAGGCACCAGACTGTAATTAATTATGCAGCCCCGAAGCCTGGCATTTCCATTATCTCTAGTTCCATCATTAATGGGCCTAAAGTGAGGGTGGGAAGGAGCAAAGTCTAATGGGCCCTTCTAGCCACTTGTACAGCTGGGAGGCCAGGGGAGACTCAGCCTGCTAGAGAAGTTCAACACAGCGAGAAGCAGGTGCCTTTAAAAGATGATAGTTCAGAGAGCCCGTGGACCAAGGAGAACAGGGCACTGGCCACGATGTCCAGGGTTCTGGTTCAAGTCACCTGTCTTCCCTAACCTGTGGAATGAACCCCAAGACAGAAGGGAACGAGTGTTATTAAAGATCTGCTCTACCAGACCCCTAAACACCGGGTTTCATTTCTCCTTTTTACATCCCCATGGGGGAGACGTCATTTCCCTCCGATTTACAAGGAGTCAAAATTAATCTCAAACTAGTGCGTTACCTGGCCCCGGGGCACACAGCTAGTGGCTTGCAAATGTGACATGGAGACCCTGGAGACTGATTTTTCCATACCTCCTGCTGTCTCCAAGATAACCTGTTTCTCCTCTGCAAGATGCAGTGTCACCTGCCTGTCACAATCTGCTCACATCCTACTTTTCAACCAAGGGACATCCCAGTGCAGCCTCCGCTATGATGCTGCCTCTGAGCCTCCCAGCGAGGAGGCAGCATCTCTGTCCTTTTGGTGCCAGTGTCTACAGCAGGTTATGCCTGGCCAGAGGAGCTGCGCCCTCCTGCCTGCCTCAAATAGACTATTTCTTTTGAAAGCGTTTTCTTGTACCCACGGTAGACCTCAATTATGAGATCTTTCCAAATCCCCTCCCTGTGGCTGGGAACAGCACTTCTTTTTCGGGAGCTTCTCCTGTTGTTCCAACCATGGTTTTCACATGGGTACTGCTTACGAGGCCTGTTTCCCTGATGACATCAAGTTCAAGCCGGCCAGTCACGATGCCACAGCTCCCGCTCTTCCTCCCCTCCCCGTTGGTGCAACCAAACAAGCAACAGAGAGTGAAAGTAGAACTGACAAGAGGCAAGATCCAGAATCCACCCACTTATGGTTATGTCCCATGTCCCATGTCATGTGCATGGCATTTGCAGGGAAATGGATGGCACTAGAGCAGATTATGCTTAGTGAAGCTAGCCAATCCCTAAAAAACAAATACCAAATGTCTTCTTTGATATAATGAGAGCAACTATGAACAGAGTAGGGAGGAAGAGCAGGAAGAAAAGATTAACATTAAACAGAGACATGAGATGGGAGGGAAAGGGAGAGAAAAGGGAAATTGCATGGAAATGGAGGGAGACCCTCATTGCTATACAAAATTACATATAAGAGGTTGTTAGGGGAATGGGAAAATAAACAAGGAGAGAAATGAATTACAGTAGATGGGGTAGAGAGAGAAGATGTGAGGGAAGGGGAGGGGGGATAGTAGGGGATAGGAAAGGTAGCAGAATACAACAATTACTAATAGGGCATTATGTAAAATTGTGGATGTGTAACCGACGTGATTCTGCAATCTGCATTTGGGGTAAAATTGGGAGTTCATAACCCACTTCAATCTAATGTATGAAATATGTCAAGAGCTTTGTGAACAACCAATAAAAAAAAAAGTGAATGGATGGACTGAAGCAGAGACAAGGGGAACCCTAGTGGTGCTCAAATCCTCCACGTCTTGTTGAGCTGCAGCTCTACAGTGCCGCCATCTTGGAGTTCAGTTGATGCCACTGTACCCTGGCAACAAGGTTGGCTTTTTGCCTTCCCAAGTTCAGTTCTTGGTAACAAAAACACCTTTCATGTAATAACCCTCCCCGTTGCGGCATGAAAGTCAATCCTCAATATTCAACTTTCCATATTGGAAAGATGGCCTACTTGCTAAAATTTATTGGTAACCCCCAAATAACCAATACTCAGGGCATTTTCATGACTGTTCACAGACATGGATAAAAGGGTGAGAAGTTAGAATCTCCTGACACACATGTCTCCAGCTGAGGCTGAAGAGCTGATGCTCTGCCTTCATGTCTCAGTGCTCCCACTACAAACAAGTGTCCTTCTCACCGTCTGTGTGGTGTCACATTTGTCACATGCTTGTACCTTTTGTTGGTGATTTTTGCTGTTTAAAATGGATCCCGGGAGGGGAGGGGAGGGGGGATAGTAGAGAATAGGACAGACAGCAGAATTCATCAGACACTAGAAAGGCAATATGTCAATCAATGGAAGGGAAACTGATGTGACTCAGCAATCTGTATACGGGGTAAAAGTGGGAGTTCATAACCCACTTGAATCAAACCGTGTAATATGATGTATTAAGAACTATGTAATGTTTTGAACGACCAATAAAAAAAATAAAAAAAAATAAAATAAAATGGATCCCAAGAGCACGGCTGAAATGCTCCCTGGTGTCTCCAACTGCAAAAAGACTGTGATATGCCGTATGGAGGAAGCAAATGTGTTGGACAAGCTTCATTCAGGCATGAGCCGTAGTGCTGTCAGCCAAGAGTTCAGAGGTAATAAACCAACAATCCACATTAAATAAGGTATGTTTGAGCAGAAATGCACACAAAAAATAAGGCTATATATTGATTGTTTAATAAAAATATTGTGACTAGAGGCTTATAAGAACCTACTCCTGTATTTCCCTTAGGAGCAATGGCTTATATTCAGTGCTCACAATGACTTTATAAAACATAGCTACTGTAACTAATGAGGATCAATTGTGTATATACTATATATACACACACACATGCAGTATTTATATATAAATATGTGTATATGTAAATGTGTCTATATGTGTTATATATGTAAATATCTGTATAACTGAATAATGAGAATCAACTGTGGGTATATATACATACACATGTATACAGTTGATTTCATTACTTCTGCTAGTGATTATGTTTCCATATACAAACACAAGCATATATAGTAAGTACACAGAGTCAGAGACAATAACTACTGTATACAATAACACATACATATTAACATATATATACATTGTACTCTCACATGTATGTGTTTGTACATGTGTATGTATCTATAACCCTCTGTGTACACAGGTTCCACATCCGTGGATTCAATCAACCAAAACATTTGAAAACATTGTGTTTGTAGTGAAATGTTCAGACTTTTTTTTCCAGATTCTTATTGCCTTAGTAATATAGTACAACAAATACTCACATAATATTTGCATTGTATAAAGTACTATAAGTAAGATAGACCTGTTCCAAAGGATACAAGATGGTGTTCTTAAATTTATAGTGATTATTATAGCCATTTTAGATAAGGAATATAAACTTCCAAAGATTTTAGTGTCCATTGATCCTGGTACCAATCTCCTGTAGATAATGATGTGTAACTCTGTGTGTGTGTGTGTGTGTGTGTGTGTGTGTGTACAGATAGGAGAAACATAGTTGCTGGAAATGTTTTCCAACAATCCTTTGCAAATGCATCCCTTGGAGGTAACTTTCATGCACATTCCTGACCTCTTAAAACAGTCCTTTATTTTCTTAAAATTGAATAAATAAATGTGAAAAGATGTCAATCATCTTACCCGCCTGCTCCAATGCTGAAGGTCAAGCACCCACCATCTACCCCTACAGAACATGTATTAGGGATCATCTGCACAGAGGTCCTATCAGGAGCAACAATAACCCTCCCACAGGAAGGAGACAAATGGATCCTGGCTTTGTCATTATTAGGGACCCCCCAGTTGAGGATGTGCACACCCAGTCTCTACAACCAGTTCTGGGTCTGGAGAGAAGAAGGAAAGAAGGAGAGAATGCGAACTTCTGTAGACCCATACCCAAGCTCAATTGGTGGCTGCCCACTCATGGCAGAGGACCTTGCTTGTCACTTAATGTCTACATGCTCCATTAAATGCTCCCTTCATGACAAGAAGAGGCTCTTGACATGTTTATCTAGAAACAGTCTTTGAGCCCTGGCCCAGTGGAATGTCCCCAAAGTCATGCAGGCAGTGGGCTGGTTCTGGGGAACCACGCACCCTCAGTTCTTCCCCTGATATGGACTCCTGTAATAGTTAAGGTAGAGGGCTCCACATCAGACCTCAGCTCAGTCACACACAACAGTACCAAGGGGACCTGCATCTGCAGCACAAATAACCAGCCTGAGACCAAGCTAAAGAAGCCAGCAGGGATGAAAGGAGGTGGGGTAATTAAAAGTCCCGGTGAGGGCTCTTTAACAAGGGGAAAGGTGACTGATGGGCTGGTGGGCAGCAGCTATTCTAGGGCTATTTTCAAATTAAGAGAACAAGCAGACAACTCCCTGGGAGTGTTCAATGATTTGTGGAGCCAAATGTTCATGGCTGAGTCTCCTGCACGTGAATTGAAGTTGCTGACTAGTCAAGTTCATTGCATAAAAGAGAATAACTGCACATGCATAGACCTGAACACGTTTTTAGTTGACAAAAGCATTGTCCTTATGTCATTTCATGTTTGATTTTCTCAGATACCCTAGAGTAGGCAGTTGATATTTTATGGAAGAGGAAATCAAGGCATGAAAGTTAGGTGAAATTGTAAAAGGTTGGAGAAGGAAGGCCTGGAATCCAGGTCATTTGATTCTACACCCAGATCCCTTCCCACCTACCATTGCTGTCCCACAAGACGTAAAAGCACTCTAGGCCATTTGGAGCCTGATCTGCTCCTTCCTTGGAGACCAGTAATGTTAAACCTGACTGTCTATATAAAGAAGACAGACTCTGGATGTCTACAAGGGATCAAATATCAAAGTAGATTCAAACATCTTCTCATAGGATAGCTAAATGCTTTTAATGTTCCCCAGGTGACTCCAATGGGTGGCCATGTGAGAAACACTGGACTGGAATAGTATTTCTCAAATTTTATCATGCTTCAGAAACACCTGGAGGGCTTGTTAAGATAGTTCACTGGGCACCAACACCTGGGTTTCTGATTCAATAGGTCTGGGGTGAGACCCCAAAATATTTATTTGTAATAAGATGCCTGGTGGTTCTTATCGACAATACTGGCCCAGGAACACACTTTGAGAACCACTGAGCCTGCTAAGTTCAATTCTCACCTCTCCCCCCAAAGACCAACCAGCCTGCAGAGCAATTCCTCCCCACCAG
The DNA here is from genome assembly GCF_045843805.1 of Urocitellus parryii. NCBI lineage: Eukaryota > Metazoa > Chordata > Mammalia > Rodentia > Sciuridae > Urocitellus > Urocitellus parryii. The sequence goes on from NC_135535.1 coordinate 12,884,045, forward strand.
CCCCTCCCTCCATGGTAAACTCTTAGGACTGGCTCTGACTTCTCCACAGTGAGATGTCCACATTTTAAAAGAAAACCTAGAAAAAATTTCCTTTGAAGCTAAATTTTCCAATCCAGGTGTGCTTGGAATAAAACCAATTTTTTTGGACTGGTGTTTTTGGTTTTTTGTTTTGTTTTGTTTTGTTTTTTAATCCATTCTGTACTCAAAAGAAGAGAGCAAGAGTGATATTCATAGTCAGGTTCCAACAATAAAAATCACATTTTCTTGTACGTTGATCCTGATGCTAGACTGAATGAGACTCCAGGAGGTCTCAGGATCTGGGTGAATATATTTTCAAGTGTGAACAGGAAGGGTAGTTGTGATGGATGGAATTATCAGCACCAATGTTCTAGTGCCATTATGCACCCCCAGCCCTTGTCATGGTGTCAAGGTGGGTGGACATTGCTTCCCTGTGCCTCGACTTTCCTTTGCCAATTGAGATGTTATTGAATGTGACATGAACAAGGTTTAAGATGTTCTTGCCTGTAGGTTCCTCAAAAGACTAGGAATAGAACCACCATATGACCCAGCTCTACCACACCTCAGTACTTTTCCATGAGAGTTAATCTCGGCATACCACAGCAATACATGCAGACCCACGGCTATAGCAGCACAGGTGACAATGAACAAGCTATGAAATCAACCAAGGTGTCCATCAACAGACAAATGGGTAAGAAAAGGTAGTACACATGCACAAGGGTGTTTATTCAACCATGAAGAAGAATGAAATTATGTCATTTGCATGAAAATAGATGGACCTGGAGGCCTTTATGGTAAGCTGAATAAGTTAGTCTCAGAAAACCAAGAGTCATATGCTCTTCCTCATTTGTGGAAGCTGGAGAGAAAAAAAATGTTGAAGGAGACTCCATGAAAATAGAAGGGAGACCAGCAGAGAGGATAAAACCGGATCAAGGGTAGGAAGTGGGAGAAGGCAGGGGGAGGTACTGGAAATGAAATTGATTAAATGATGTAATTTTTCATATACAGCTATCACAATGAATCGCATGGGAGGATTAGATGAACTCTAGATAGAGCAAAGGGGAGGGAGGGGAAAGGAGTGGGCATGTGGGTAGGAAAGATGGTGGAATGAGATGGACACCATTACCCTAAGTACATGTATGAAGACACAAATGGTGTGACCCTACTCTGTGTACAACCAGAGATATGAAGAATTGTGCTGTGTATGTGTAATATGAATTGTAATGCATTCTGCTGTCATACATAACAAATTAAAATTTTTAAAAAATAAAACTAAAATTAAATAAACAATGCACCCATAAAATGGAAAACAATGCACTTGCCTGTTACTGTTTCCATTTTTGTGCTTCTGCACAATATTAGTAGAAAAGCAACATGTACTAGAAAGACATTCCTCTCTGACCTGAGACCCCAAAGGGGCATATATGGACAGAAATGGTCTGACTAATACTCAGAACTGAAGCTCCAAGCAGAGCCACACTGGCCAATCTGGAGACACTTGAGTAGGAAATATGATTATTATTCAATGCCACTGCATTTTAGAGTAGGCTATTACACTGCATTGATGTAACAATTGTTGACTAATGCAGGAGGGATAATAGAAGTCCTAAAATGAGATTAATAAAGAAACAGAAATGAAAATATTTGGAGAAATCATGAGTGTGTTGGTTGGAGTTATCTAGAGAAACAGAACTAATAGGAGGTATTATCTCTATCCACATGAATGTATCAAGAAATTCATTAGAAGGAATCAGCTTACACAATTATGCAGGCTGACAAGTCCCCAACTTTGTAGTCAGTGAGCGGCAGAGACTGGAGGAATGATGATGGAGTTCTAGTCTGAAGACTGAGACCCAGGAAGAGTCAATGTTTCAGTTAAAGACTGAAGACAGAGAAAAAGATGATGGTTCAGTGTGAGGGCCATTGGACAGGAGGCCTGTTCAAATAATAAATAAATATATATATATATTATTTATTATTTAACAATAAACATTTATCATTGAATATGTAATATTTAATTGCATTAATGATATATTAATATATATTTATATTATTAAATAATAAAATGTTGTTTATTATTTAGTAATACAGATTATTAATTATTTTATTATTTGTTCTATTCATGCCTTCAATGATCAGATGAATTCGACATTGGGAAAGTCAGCCTGTTCTTTTAAGGATCTTTTAAAGCAGTGAACAAACTAATACACATTGTACCAAGAACAATTTCTGGCACTCAGGAAGTGATAGGTTAGAGTATTCTGTATTATTTATATCCTGTTTTAACTTTAGCAACATATGCTAGTAGACAACAATAGAATATTTTTAAGTATATGAAAATATATGCACACGATGAAAATTTGTATGATGAAAATTTTGAGCTTATATTTTCTATTCCACTAAAGTATAATTTTAAATTAACATAAATATATTCGGGTGTTTAAGGTCTCACAATGTTTACCTTTCAAAGAATCTTTATAAAAATATGTATTAAAGAAAAAAAAAGACAGTGGAAAAGAAGCCAGAGAAATAGGACTAATTGTAAGTAACTCAGTAAAAGTCAATATTGTGTAAATAAATGATGATCAAAAATAAGGAAGAGAAGACAGTTACTTGTGACAGCACAGAGCTAAACTCGATGAAATCAATATGGTGGGTGTGCATGGCGAGGTAGTCATGAGCAAGAGGAGGAAGCAGAAGGAGATCAGAGAGTGCTAAGGTCTGTTCTTTCTCAGAGAGAAACTATTTATATCCATTTAATGATAACAAATATCTGTTGGATTCCTGGCATGTGACATGCATTATTCTAGGCAGTAGAAATAAACCAGTGAACCAAGGACCTCTGCTCTTGTGGGACCTACATTCTGGTGTGTGTGGTGCTGGGGAACGGGGGTACATAAAGACAAATACAAATCAGGAAATCTTTGCTATGTTAACTAAAAGGACTTCCAGTTTGGACTTTAAAATGTAAAGGTCTTGGAAGTTGTCACTCCTGTCCTTAGAACAACAATAAAAACTTTGGACAAACCAAATATCAACAATTCTTATTGGACCCATCAGAAAATCAAATTTTTAAGGGAAATCATCACCATGAAGAGACTTCCCAACCCAGACAGTTAGAGCCAGAACTACTTACTTGGAGCACTAGCTACTGGAGACACAAGGTGTTTAGACACTGGAGTGGCAATTCTGATGAATTTCCAGAGGCTGAGTGTTATGGTTTGGATGTGAGGTGTCTCCCAAAAGCTCATGTGTGAGACAATGCAAGAAGGTTCAGAGGAGAGATGATTGGGTTGTGAGAGTCTTAACCCAATTAGTGCATTAATCCCCTGATAGGGATTAACTGAGTGCTAACTGAAGTGCTGGGTGTGGCTGGAGAGGGGGAATTGGGGTGTGAATAGGGGGTATATATTGTTTCTGGTCACTGGAATCTCTGTTTTCTGATCACCGTGTGAGCTGCTTCCCTCTGCCACACTCTTCCACCATGATGTCCTGCCTCACCTCCAGCCCTGAGAATGGAGCCTGCTGTGTATGGACTGAGACCTCTGAAACCGTGATCCCTTAAATGAACCTTTGCTCCTCTACAGTTGTTCTGATCAGGTCTTTTAGTCGCAGCAGCAAAAAAAAAAAAAAAAAAAAAAACTGGCTAAAACACCAAGTGTGGACTAGCCTGAGGAATCTGAGGCATCTGGTACCTATAGCTAAGGAAATCAGTTTTTAAAAGCTCAGATCCTTTCCAGATTTAAATAAATCCTCAGACTAGAGACATGCTTACCTCTCTTCTTATTGGCTGCCATGACATCATACATGATAGTACATGTGCTTGGTATTATGTAATAAAAATGTCACTTTACCTCTGTGGGCTTTGTCCCCGAAACTCACTTCAGTTTAATCATGAAATAGACATTAGACTAATTTCAACTGAGGGACGTTATCAAAATAACCAACCAGCACTTCTCAAAACTTTCAAAACCATCAAAACAGAGACAGTATGAGAAATTGTCACAACCAAAAGAAGCCTAAAAGACAAGACCACTCACTGCAATGTGGTGTCCTGGATGGCACTTTGGAGAAGAGCAGGGACATTGGGTAAAAACTAAGGAAATCTGAATGAAGTGTGGACTTCCTGCTGACAACCCTGAATCCATGTGATGAACATAGCAGGCTCATAATGGAAGAAGTTAAGAGTGAGGAAAGCGGAGTGTGGGTGTCTGAGAATTCTTTGTACTGTCTTCACAGTCATTCTGTAGATCTAAAATGTCTTTAAGTTAAAAGATTGTTAAATAATAATAACTAAGCCACTAGGACATAGTCTAGTGCAGATCCTGTCGTCAGCCTCTGAGCCAATCTCTTATTAACCTTCTGGCTTCTCAGGAAGATGCTCTGGGACATTCGTGCATAGTGAGGTATGAGAGCTAGACACCCCTCATCACTAGCTAGCATGTGTCAAAATGAATATGCCCCCGTGCCCTGCTCCCAGCATGGTTGCAGATGAGATTGCTAGCATAACTGTCTTAAATTGCAGGATAAAATCATCCAAGGCTTTCCCAACCAACCCTTCAGAAGCTCTCCCAAATGTTTTCAAATAGATGGAGACAAAGAAGGTTCTTCATTAAGGGAATGAAAAACACAAAAACAAACAAAAAAAGAACTTAAATGAGCTAATCAACGATGAAAGCATCAAGGACAGTAAGGGAATGAGGAGTGGGGGTTTGGTACGACAGAACTGGGAATGAAGTGGATCAGAAACTGCAATATTAGGTGCCTAGAGCAGGCTTCCTATGAGGGAGTGAAATCTGAACACAAAAGGGTGGCACAGAGCCATAAAGAGATCCGAGAAAAGCATTGCAGGCAGAGGGTGCAGAAGGTGCTGAAACTCCTGGAGTAGAAGTGTGTTGTGGGCATGTGTCAGGAGGGCAGTAGGAAACCCAGCGTGTCCGCCATGGAGGGAGCAAGGGGGAGGGCAGGAGAGGATGTCAGAGCAGGCAGGATCGCCCAGGCTCCAGTAGGATGCAGATTCTTAATGAAATGTGATCCTTTGCAGAGACTTGAGGGCAAGAGTGATTCAATCTAACCTTATTTTAAGAGAACCTCCCATGGGTTTGTGTGATGGGCATGAACTCATGGAGAGAGATGGGTCAAGAGGCTATCACAAGAACTGGGGGGTGTTGATGTGCTCATATGAGCAGACCCAAGTGGTGGTGATGAGAAGCGAAACTCTGAGTGTGTCCTGAGGTAGAGCCGATACCATGCCCTGACCAACTGGATGTGGACCACCAGGGGAAGAGAGGTGTTAGGGATGATGCCAAGTGTTTCACCTGAGTGAAGACAAGAGTGGGAGTTGCCATAAGTTGAACTGGAAAAGGCTGCGAGAGACTAAATTTGCAGGAAAGGGAGGAAGAAGATGTTAAGAAAGATCAGTGGATTGGATGCAGCCTTACAGAGAAAGAGGTGGAAATAGAGGGGAAAGAATAGAGAATGGGGTGCATGAAATGAGGTTATGGGAGCTTTGCAGTTATGTCAATGTAAAGGTCTAGAGAGTATAAGCAGAAAAATTGACTTAAAAGTTGTGCTCTATTTGTGTAGAAAAATAAAAGTAAAATAAATGTCACTGTGTGCATTAATCAGAGGCTACACAAATAAGTAGAAAATAGAGAGGTTTCAAACCATGAAAAAAATAAGGTAGTAATATCAGTATTTGAGAAAGCAAAGTTTAAGGGGAGAGAAGGAGAGAGAGGGAGAGAGAGATTGAGAGATTGAGAGATTATAAGCCAGTAAAATAAACAATAGCTGATGGATATAATTATTACAAAATTTATTTACCAAAGATATCAACTTAAAATATTTAAGAATAACAACAGTCAAAAAACATGGATAGAAGTAACATTTTTATTTGTATGTTTAGATTATTATACGTGGTCCCAGAAAATATTTAGAAGAAATCCTGACATCATAAGTAAGCTTGAACTAATATATGAACAACTCAATAAAGAGACATTGGCTATTGTCTGGGGCTCGTGGGACATTTTCAAATGTCAACCATGTGTTAAAGCACACATATGCCAAGCCAACCCAGAATCACATCTCACACATGGCATCCTCTTAGTGTAATGTAATGTCATAAATCAATAGTAATATAGATTGTCAAATGATTTCGTCTATCTAGAAAACCAACTCCAAGTAACCCATAGGTTAAGGTGAAATCATGAGGAAGATGATGAGATATTTAGAGATGGAAGCAGAGGAGGCACCACAGGGCAGTATCCATGCCACAGCCCCAGACAGTATGGATGGGATACTTAGAACCCCCAAGACAGCCATCAGGTAAGGAGACAAATTGAAAGAAATTGGACTAAGTTTTCAAGTTGGAGAATCTAGAAAAATAGCAAGATACTAAATGTGGGGTGGGGGCCAGAAGGAATGACATTTAGAGGCAAATATCCATGAAAGAGAACAACACTAACAACCAAAATCTCAGTGGGTGGTAGGGGAAACATCATTTTCAAAAGTTTTTTCTTTGAGAGGCCTTTTATAGTATTGATCAAAGTATATAGTATATGCGATATATAATATATTATATATCATATTATATATCTACACACACATATACACATATAAGTACATGAACACAGAAATAATTCTTAAGCTTATGAAGTTGGAGCCCTACCTCACACAGTATATAAAAATTAACTCAAAATAGATTATACCTAAAAGGTAAGAGCTAAACACATAATACTCTTAGAAAAACATAGGTATGCATTTTCCTGTCTTTGGATCAGACAATGATTTCTTAGATCTGACACCAAAAACACAAGTGACAACAACAAAAAAGTAAATTGGACTTTATCCAAATGGAAAACTTGTATACCATGAAGGACATCATCAAAAGAGTATACTCAGTGGTACAGTGCTCACCTAGAAAATGTGAGGCTCTGGGTTCAAACCCCAGTACTGAAAATAAAAGAAAGAAAGAAAAAGAAAAATAACTGATAGCCATTGAATGGGGGGATATTTGTAAATTTTATATGATGAATTTATATCTTTAATATATAATGTATTAATAAAGAATTCTTGCAATGCAATAATAAACAGGCAACCCAATTAAATATTGGGCAAAAAAATCTGACAGATAATTCTCCAAAGAATTTATACAAATGATTATTAAATATAAAGAGAAGATCAGTTGGGCTGGGGATGTGGCTCAAGCGGTAGCGCGCTCGTCTGGCGTGCGTGCGGCCCGGGTTCGATCCTCAGCACCACATACCAACAAAGATGTTGTGTCCGCCGAAAACTAAAAAAAATTAAATAAATAAATAAAAAATATTAAAAAAAAAATCAGCATCATGAGTCATCTGGGAATTGCAAATCAAAGCTGCAATGAGATACTACTTCACATCTATTAAGGTGGCTGTCACCAAAACCAGATAATAAGTACAAGTGAGGATGTAAAGAAAGTTGACCCCATGCACTGCAGATGGGATTGTACAATGTTGTAACCTCTTTGGAAAAGAGTTTGGCAATTCCTCAAAGGATTAAAAATAGAGTTAAAATAAATACCATAGGGATTTACCCCAGAGAAATGAAAGCCCACTAAATTAAAACTGTTGCACCAACTTTCACAGCAGCATTATCCATAGTAGCAAAAATGTGGCAACAACTTGAATGTCCATCAACCTATGAATGGATACATAAAATGCGGTCTATCCCCGTAATGGAACATTCTTTAGCCTAGAGAAGAATGAGGTGCTGACACACATGGATAAACCTTGGAATATCCTGACAAGTAAAAGAAGCTGTCACAAAATAACACACATTGTGTAATTCAATTTTCATGAAATGTCCAGAATAATCACATCTACAAAGACACAGTAAGTAACTGATTTCTAGGACTCAGGGGAGGGGAGGGGTGGAATAGAGGCATGACTGTTGAGGGGTGCAGGTTTCTATTGGGGGTCAAGGAACATATTCTAAAATGTTTGGGGTGGATAGCTGCACAGCTCTGGGTGTAGACTGAAAACATTTAATTGTGCACTTTAAATAGGTAGATGGCATGGTATACAAATCATATCCCAAGAAAAGGGGTAAAGAGGAAGATTTGAGCAAATTTAAACAAAAATGCTGCAAGACTGATAAGAATAGAGTCAGAAAAGTAGATTTCAAGACAAAAAATACTTTCAAAAAATCATTTTAAAATGAGAAAATTTTAAGTTCAGAATTAAGGTAAAAGAATCATACATCTTAAAAAGGAGAAGACAAAATATGCAGAAATCTTAGATATTAAATGAGATAGTTACAAAAACACAATTCTAATGAAAAACTCCAATGCGCTGTCTCCTTCTATAAGAAGACAGAAACTAAAAAAGTCATGGAAAATTTAGTAATTTAAACTTATTAATATTAATAAATATATGTAATTTTACCAGCATCCATAGAAAATATACCTTTGTAAGCATTCATGTGATGTTTACAAAATTTAATTACATGGTAGAAATTGTAGAGGCCATGTTCTCTGGCAATACTGCATTAAAACTGGAAATTAATCATGAAATGTAATCAAATCCATGAGAGGAAACCACTTGGAAATTAAACAACCTTCTATTAAATAAAGGTTGACTCAGAGAAGAAATAAAAATTTTTAATTATATGCTATTTAGAAAACAGCAAAAAAATTAAGAACAATATTTATTAAAACCAGTGGGGGAAGTTTTAAAAAGCCTTCATTATTAAATTAAAAAGAATGTAATTAGAATACTAATCATTTTATTTTTTAAAAAACCATAAAATAACCCCAAAATCAACATCAAGAAAGAGAGGATGATCTTAGAAACAGATGTTTATGAATTACAAGCAAATAAAATAGATTTTTAAAATTAAAACGCTGAAAGTGATTCCCAGACTTCAAATATTAGGAATATGTCAAGACTAGACATGCAGAAAGAAGGTCTGAGATCAGAACACAGAGCAGGACTCGAGTTTTTAAATGCAAGCGGGGGCTAAGGAGGAAGTCACACAAATTGTGGAAGTTCCAAAAAAGAAGAAGAAAAACAGAAGCAGCGAGTCTTGCTGTACCCTTTGCTCCCTGTTCTCATGTCACCGCCTGGGGAACTCAAGGGTGCTCTCAAGGGTTCCAAGTGCGTTGGGAAGAAGACACAATCACACACACATGGCAGACCCTGGAGTACAGCTGGACCCCTCTCAGAACAACACACCATCCCTGGTGAATTAATATTCCACACACATCCCCCCCCACACACACACACACACATACTCACACTCACACACTTAGATACACACTACAGATTCTGTCACTCTTAGATTTGGTTCAAGATCATGTAAAAAATAAAAATAAAATATTTTGCCCAGGGAATCCTTACCTCTAAGTTGACTACTCTCCAAGATTGAACTCTTTTAATCACTGCCCTCAGGAAATAAAGACAAAATATAGTGTGGCAAAGAGAGAAAGCAAAGAGGAAAGGATGTCATGGGGACGGAGGGGAGGGGACAGTCCAACAGAGGCACCAGCATTCTACAGGAAGATCCTAGCGACCAGGGGAAGGTGCAAGGTTGGAAAGACAACAGCTGGAACTTCACAGGGAGATGCAATACTCCTGTGCTCAGATTCAGAGGTGCCAAGAAAGGTAAGCCAGACAAATAAATGAAGCGACTCCTAAATGTGTGACCAGCAATGAGCCAGGAACCATATCTTCAACGATGCTCTAAAGAAAGAGGGAATTAGACAGAGAACAATTAGAGCAGGGGCCTCCTCCTCCCAGTGAAAGTGGAAGGCAGAAGGCCGCAGAATAACATTTTGAAGTTTCTGATATAAAAAAACACCGACAACCATCAAGCATGAGATCCATGCTTTTTTTTTTTTTTTCAAACATACACATAGATTTTTTTGTTGAAATTTTAAAAGGAAGAATTTAAAGATTAATTTCAGGGAGAAGTAAAATATCTCACAACATATGTGCAAATCCAAAAATAATTACTGGTTATGCAAAAATGATTTCTAAATTTATTTTTATTTTGTATTTTATTTTTAATTGACACATAATAATTGTACATATTTATGGAGTACAATGTGGTGTTTCGGTATGTGTATACATTGTGCAGTGATTAAATCAGGGTAATTAGCATATTCATCACCTCAAATAAGGTAGAAGTAAAAATCTTGGCTGTCAATCAAATAAACATTGGAAGAAGAATACAGGATTATACTGCATTATTCAGAAGGAGAATAATGATACAGATTAACTCTTTGTTGTCAATAGTGTATTAAGCTTTCTAGGGTAATCACTAAAACAATAGAAAACGTATAATTTCCAAATTTTAAAGGAAATGTGAAGTGGAGGTTAAAGAGACAATTGATCTCAGCAAGCCTAGAAAGGCAAGAAATACAGCCTTCATAAAAAAAAAATAATCAAAATGTAATCGCCACTTACAAATTAATTAACCCCTCCCCATAAAAAGAAATGTTCAACTGAATTAAAGAGCTATATTCTTCCCTAAAAGTTTTTGGTGTGACCAGAACCTGTGATATTGGACATTGAACTTTGCTGAGTGTAGGGCATTTTGACGTTGCAGTTTATAGAGAAGCCTGAGCTGGCTTCTAACTTTGAAGACCTGGACCTCTAAGGCTGAGAGCACAGGTTGGCTGGTGTGTTCTCAGGCAAACAGAGACAGCACCACTTACTCTGGACCATGCACAGAGGTGACGGCGCACTCAGACTCCACAAAGGATAATGTGGCATTGTCACCCTGGCAAGCCAAGGCACTGGCTCTGGATTCTCAGCATGTGCCAGGGCTTCAGTCATGGGTCTCTGTGTGCAGTTACAGAAGCATCACCTCAGCAGGGCCTGGAAACCTATTAGAAATTCAAGTTCTTGGACCTTACCCTACAGAATCAGGATCTCCACTGGAGGACAAGCAACCTGGATTTTCACAAGCCCTGCAGGGGACTGCCCTGCAACACACTGAAGCCTGGGAACCGCTGGTCTGCAACAGCACAGAGAGCTTTAGGAAGCAAGGACTCTGGGCAGTGGGGTGCATTCAGGATGTGGGCTGCTGCTGCTGCTGCTGATGCAATAGCACAGCTTTCCCCATCCATTTGAGGCTGTGGCCAAAGTCCAAAAGAGAGAAAATAGCATTGTCATCCAACTGGGAATCATTTGGAATGGAGCAGTACTTGCTGTGTTTAAATTGCAGGACAGTTGTTTTGTGCATCTGAGTGCCAGGGAATTTTTAGCTTTTAATGACCTGTATCTACTCCCCATTTTCTCCCTTCTCAGCCTCTGGTAACCACCATTCTACTCTTTTACTAGTTGATTTAAGTATTTTAGATATCTCATATTAAATGGAATCATGCAGTATTTCTCCTGTGACAGGCTTATTGCACTTAGCCTAATGTCCTCAGGGTTCATGGGTACTATTACATATTGCAGAATTGTTTTCTTTTTAAAGGCCAAGTAATATTCCATTGGGTATGTACCATATTTTCCTTGCTCACCAGCAACCATAAAGTTTTACTCAAGCTAAATGAGAATATCTTAGGGATCTCCTTTATGATGGTGCCTTAGAGTTAGTCATACTCTGTTGTAGACTTAAACATTGATAAATGAAGTAGATCTCATGAAATATTTTTATGCCAATAGAATAAATTTTTAAAAATTGCTAAAAGTGTGAAACTCAGAACTTTTTAAAAAAAAAAAAAGAAGAAATAGATGAAAACCCTGATATCTGAGCTCAGTGCTGGGCATTTGCCCCAAATTCCATTTTACCTGCCTACTCTCTGAGGGCATTGAAGGTATAAAACTTATCAAGAGTAAGGTCGCTCACTAACATCACTGTTTAATGTTGAACTGGGTAGGTTAGGTAACACCACCAGACAAAAGGCAGAAAACTGAAAAGTGAGAAGTCAACCATCATTATTTTTACATTGCGTTATTCTAATCTGAGCAACAACAAAAAAAACCTGTTAATGTAAAAAATTTAGGAAAGTAGCCTGGTTTGCATGACATTGTACCTCTGAGACCCCTGACTATAGGGTGCATTACTGACCTCTGCCCCAGCTGCGCTGTGTAATTCATCACCCAATGTGTTGAAGTCAGGCTTCCAAGACGATGTGAGCACACTAAGGTGCTCCACTCCTGGGAGACGAGGGCTTTTAGAATGCACACAGGATGGCACCAAGACACCCAGTTTGAAGTGAAGGAGGAACTTAGGTGGGCTGTGACCATGGGTCCCCCAGGTTGTATCATTACTGAGCCCTCTAAGCCCAGGTGCCTCCTAGGATGCTGCTGTGGCTTTGATAGCTCTGCTGAAGTCCCAGCCAAAGGGAGCACTATGGAAGGTGAGCTGCCATTCTTCAGAATGCAATGAGTATATTAAATCAAACAGCTCTGGTGGGTCCTGGGTCCCCAAAGGGAAGAATGAGCTGGGAACGGAGTGGTGGTAGCAGAAGAGACTCAATTCACCATCAACCCCAGTGTCCCACTGGGGTACTTTGTGCTTCCCAGGTTCTCTCAATTCTGGAATTGAGGGCTAGGAGACTGGAGGGCTGGTCTGCCTTAGTGGTAAATAATAGCAGCTACCAGTAGACTGTTGAGGCCCAGTCCACCCAAATGGTCACCAGGATCTGACAAAGTCTGATAAGAGTCGGACTTGTTGGTTCTGTGCAAGGAGAGAGCCACAAAGGGCTGAGCTAATATTAACTCAAAGACTCACAACAACCTTTGGGTTGTGATGAGCAACATTTCCATTGGGCCACAAGGTATGGCTCCCTACAGGGCACTTTGGAACCCCCTGTGACAAGGGGCCAGCAGGTGAGGAGAAAAGTCACTGTAGTGGCCGAGGCCATTGAGCTTGATGAGCACAAGGACTTAGGGCTGCATTTCCATGATGAGGTGAACCACTGGCCACCCCCCGGGATCCCCCTCTCTCCCCATTACTTCATTAAAATACAGAGATGACTATGGTTACCAGAGATCCATATTCCTCAGGAGTGAAGGTCTGGGGCACTCTGCCTGCTAAGCCATCAAGATCTGCCAAGGTGAGAGCAAAGGGAATTTAGAATTAACGGTGGAGAGAGGATAGAGATGCTGTTCCAGGCACCAGCCCATCTGCAGTGACAGGGACTCTGCTCCCATCTATGTTTCACAGGAGCCATGGAGGGGCTTCCCTTGACTCTGAGACATAGATCTGTGGACCACGAGAGATGGACTGTGTGGCCTCCCAGAGCCAAGGGAGGACCAACAAGCCCAGCTGCCACACCCATCTCCATGTGCTGCTAAGGCCGCAGAAGATGGCCACTCCTCAGAGGGACGGCTGTGGCTCAAGGACTCGCAGGGCCTCACGGAGCTTCCTCCGAACTCCACTGCAGGGAAGACGATTCCACCCGAACCCTTTCTCCTGTGGCGTCCCACCTGCCTCGCCCAGCCTCCCTGACCCCTCTTCATTTTCTCACAAGCCTCTAATTCTTCTTTTGGCATCTGCCTCTTGGCGGACCTCAACTAACAGACTTATTAGATAATTAATGTATCTATCACATATTCGTCAAATAAACTGCCTACTTCAACATCAATCCTTAAGAGCAGCCCCATTTACAATCACCACCCTAAATGGATAAAAGATCTAGGAAATAGAATAGAATAGTGTTTTAGTCAGCTTTTTTTGCCGCTGTGACTAAGGATCAACTGTAGGGAAAGAAAAGTTTGAGAGCTCACGGTTCCAGAGGTCTCAATCCAGAGAAGGCCGGCTCCATCCCTCACAGCTCCAGGTGAGGCAGAACATCATGGCGGAAGAGGGAGGCAGAGAGGAGCAGCTCACATCACGGTGATCCCAAAGCAGAGAGAGACACCAGCTCCAGATACAAAATATATAGCCACAGCCACGCCCCCAACTAACCACTTCCTCCAGCCACACCCCACCTTCCTCTAGTTACCACTCAATTAATCCCATCAGGGATCAATTCACTGATTGGGTTAAGGCTCTCATCACCCAATTATTTCTCCTCTGAACCTTCTTGCATTGACTCACACGTGAGCTTTTGGAGGACATCCCATATCCAAACTATAACAACAGGAAATAGAGTAACAAAATATTCCCATGTATTCTAAGAAAAAGCCTGTAGAAAGACAAAGGTTTGGGTGTATTTAAACTCAACACCATAAATATTTCAATTCTTCTTATATCCATTTAGAATGTTAACATGATCTCAATGGAAATATCCACAGACTGTTTTTAAAGAGGTATACTTCTTAGCTGTAGAGTTTATATGCAAATATTTCAAAAGCGTAGACTGTTTGACCCAGGAATTGCAATTCCTTGAAATGACCTCTACACATGGTTAATTCTTGTAGCATTGTTTGCAACAGCTAAAGACGAGAAATGATACAGCAGCCATCAGCAGTGGCCTGGTCGAGTAGAAGATGGTGAATCTACACAGTGAAACATTTTCAGGTGCCAAAAAATATGTCTAGTTATTTATATATTGATCTTCAAAGATGTCCAAACTATACCATTATGTGAAAAAGCAGAGAACAGTGTTACAACATGCCACCCTTTGTATATAAAAAGAGGAAAGCAAAAAATATAAACATATGTGTCTGTACTAGCATAAAAATATTGAAGGAGCTATAGAAACTAACATTAACTCTGGTTGGGCTGGGTGGACCTGGATTCAGAGAGAAGAGGTGAACACAGCCCCTTGAGCCCTAAGTGTGAGGGACCTATTCCAGTAATCACAGAAGCCTATGTTGAAAATGCCAATGGAATTTACCACTCACTAGAATACCACTTTGTACCCACTTGTTTGTAAGGAACTATAAAGCCTCGGTCATCAAGCATGGTGAGGAACGTTTCCTATAATCTGACAATGTCACTCTTTCTTCTGTCTGAGAACACATTGTGCCTCGCGTGGTACTGACAACCATGTGCAATAATATCTATGGAAGCATTGTTTGTCAAAAGAAAAAGAAACTTTGCTGCAATTTAAATTCCTCTGAGAGCAGAACAGACAATTTTGTAATATCCATTCAAGGGAATACCATACTTCAGTGAAAAACAATAAAGTCCACTACATGCATAATCACAAGGAATCTCAAAACATGATGCTGAGCAGAAAAAAAAAAATCTTACAGTATAATTCAACTCACTAAAAAATCAAAAACAGCAAAACTAAACAATATTGTGTTTGGAGCAAAATGTGTCTATGGCATGACTAAATATGGCGGTGATTCACGTGGTATTTCTGGAAGCAGCCAGTTCTCAGCAATGGAGGGAGGAGCTATCTGAAGAGGGTGAGTCTGGGCTCCTGGTAGTACTCCATTCTTCTCAAGATTTCGAACTCTAGATAGGGCAGAGGGGTGGGAGGGGAATAGAGGGGGCAGGGGGTTAGCAGTGATGGTGGAATATGATGGTCATCATTATCCGA
Organism: Urocitellus parryii; assembly: GCF_045843805.1. Taxonomy (NCBI): domain Eukaryota; kingdom Metazoa; phylum Chordata; class Mammalia; order Rodentia; family Sciuridae; genus Urocitellus; species Urocitellus parryii. The sequence goes on from NC_135535.1 coordinate 12,899,493, forward strand.
AGTACATGTATAAAGACATGAATTGGTGTGAACACATTTTATATACAGAGATATGAAAAATTGTATTCTATATGTGTAATAAGAATTGTAATGCATTCTGCTGTCATGTACTTAAAAAATAAAATCAGTTAAAGAAAAAGATTGGAATGCAAGTTTCATTTTTGTTTTAGTATTTTAAAATACCTATAACAGAAATCTAGCCTATGTCTGTCTGTAAGACATAGTTCCTGACTTTTTGGATGTAAAATAAGTTTTCTAAAAAAAAGTTAATGAAATGGACATCTTTGATACACAAAAAATATTTGGAAAAGGAATCCTGTGACAGATAAGAAAGAGGGAATAAAATATTAAAGACAATACATAACTGTATGCATTTAAGAGGAAAAATGGAAATGAAAACATATGGGGGACCTTTAAAACATTCACTTGAGCAAAAGTAGAAAACCCAAATAGAGAAGTTACTTTGAAAGACTGAAAAATTTATCAAAGAATCACTTTGCAAAAACTGTGCCAGTTTTGAAATTTATTCTTTCAAAATTCCAAGGGACCCAAATCCCCATGCTACTGAAATTGTTTTAGGCATAGAAAGATATAAATGTGTACTGCATTGTGTAGTCAACACAAACTCGACTCCAAAATATAGAAGGGAAATAAAATTGGGAAGAGATGTAGAAACCCTGAATAATATATGACTAGACCAGATCCAGCAGCAAAATTAAAATAATTATTCAAAAAATGACCAAGTAAGACCTATCTAAGACATGCAAAGATGATTTATTATTAAAAAAAGGCTATTTATGCAACATTTCACATGAATATATTTAAGGAGAAAATAGGAATAATAATGTTAATGAGGAAAGAAAGGATAGTAACATTCAAAGTAAATTCTAGAATCCCAAAATTTGTTGGTTTTTTTTTTTTTTTTGAAGACAGTGGGAGATTTAGGAAACAACAATTTTTTTTATCATAGTAAAGTTTTATATTCTATGCTGTCAACATTATCCTTAACTGTGAACACTAGACAATTCCTACTTAAACCAGAGGCAAAGGCAGTCAGGAAAACAGGCTATTGTTTTCCTTATAGTTTAGTGCAGTTCTGAAAATTCTAAGCAATGAACACAAAGAATGAACACAAAGATGTGATATGATTGTTGTAAAAATGTTAAAATGATCATCTTGTACAATAATGCAATTGCATTCTTATGAAACTCATAATAACTTCTCTATTTGGGTTTTCTACTTTTGCTCGAGTGAATGTTATAAAGTTTCCCCCATATGTTTCCATTTCCATTTTCCCTCTTAAGTGCATACAGTTGTGTATCAAATTTTAAAACATTTATCTTTTAAACTAGTCCTGTAAATTAACTTCATAGATTAAAGTGTTTTAAAAAGTCAGTATATTTCATATATGTGAATAATAGTCCCTGAAAGGAAGACTAAACGATATTTTACCATGGTAGCCCAAACACAGAATTCTGAGGAAAAGAAATTTAAGAAAGACTATGAAAACTGAAAAATTTATCAAAGAACCACTTTGCAAAAACTGTGCCAGTCAGTAGAATCTATGGGATACACTCAAAAATATTTGCCAAAAAATAGCAATAGATTTTAATACATTGGAAAACAAATGTGTAGGAGAAAACTTGTATAATAATTCTCCTGAAATTAATTTATGAGTTGAATGAAACCCCAATTAAATTCCTAATAGGATTTGTTTGGAACTTAATTATTAAATTCTTAAGTTCACCTGAGGGGAAACAACAGTAATAATACACCCCAAACAGATTAGCCAGAGAACAACTGAGAACTTTTTAAAAAGAACAATTAGGAGATAAGCTTCCTGCAAATAAATAAGTGAATCAAAACATGCAACTATCAAAATATTATGATAAAAGCAAAAGAAAAGAGATGATTATTTGAGAGTAATTGCACAATAGAACTGGTTCATGACGGACCACGAAAACCTCACAGAATGAGGAGAGAGTGATAGATTATTCAGTGTATTTTAATGGAGAAATTCAGTATTGGGTGTGGGGGATGAAATTGCAGTCCCAACTGGACCACCAGGATCAGATACTGGAATGATGAAGAGCTCAACCCAAAAGCAAACAGATCTAGAAGCCAGCAGTGAAGAGACACAGAATCCCAAGTGCCCAGCTGTCTTCTGATGTGGGGACTTTTCCACCCAGCCCGCCACCCCCTCACCCCAGAGGCACACACTTTGGGGTCCCAGGGAAGTTTACTTAAAGTTTAAACCATCACTCAAAAAAAAATCCAGGAAGATGATCAACCAGAGAAGGATTTTCAGCTGGAGAAGAAACGAAGAACCCAGATACGCTATTTCACAAGTAAGGGAGAAATCTAGTGCCAAAGCAGGTCTCCAAGCCTTCACCGTCTCTCCATCTGCCTCCCGCTTACCAGCCCAGGTCACTCCCCCTGGAAGGTTCTGGAGATCTGACATTGCAACCCTCAGTCTATTCTCCACCCAGCTACCAAAGTGATCTTCATAACACAAATCTCAGCATTACCCGCTGCTTACCTCCCTTCCTGTCTGTTGCACTCAGGGTAAATTCCCCCCTAGTGTGATCTCATCTCTGGCTGCCTCTCCACTCCCAATTCTGCATGTCTGCCCTCACCCACGGAGCTGTTTAAGGTCCATTACCTTCAACCAGCTTGTCAAAAAATAAGAAGTCTGCAAAGAAAACAAGCAGACAACCCAAAAACTGCCGAGAGAAAAGATGGATAGAGTTGATGACTTAAAAATTTAAACCATCACTCAAAAGAATCAAGGAAGATGATGAACCAGAGGAGGATTTGCAGCTGGAGAAGATACAAAGAACTCAGATAGGCTATTTAACAATAGACCATACTTCAACAATAATCCACAATACAATGTAACAGATACACTACAATAACAATGTAAATTAGTGAAGAGAAGTTCAAAGGTCCAATTGAAGCCAGATTCTTAAGAGGCACCCAGTTCACAAAATAAATGATTAAGGCAGATAAACGTGAAAGATTTCTCCCTTACCTAGTCCAAGAAATAGAAATAGTATATATAACATAATATACAGTAAACACCATGGGCTTCACATTGGTGTAACTAGTTTGCCACTCTCCAGGGGCTTCCCAGTGTCTCTCTTGTCCATACCCCATCCTGAGAAGATAATCATCATCACAGTTTCTATCTTGGTGGGTTAGTTCCACCTATTCTGGGGCTCAGTAAGGGTGCAATTTTACGGGAATGTACCCTTTCTGCACCTGCCCACGTTTGCTCATCAGAATACCACCTGTTGGCAATTACCAGCAGGGGCGTGGCCATCCTTTTAAATTGCCGCCTGGTATCTCTCCAGTCTCCTGTGGCTGGACCTCAGGGTTGTTTCCAGTGGGGGCCTCGTGGGCAGAGTCTGCTGTGGATTCCTGGGCGTGCCTTTGGTGAGCACGTGTGCTCATTCCTCTGAGATGGGCGAGAAATAGAAAGCCCAGCGGCTCCAATTTTCAGAATCCAGCGTTTAGCTTCAAATGTAAAAGGACCTGGGTTGTAAGAAAGGCAGCGGGAGGAGTTAGCAGAGTAAAAATGAAACAATTCACAGCCCCCTGACAGCAGGCGGTGAGAAGGAAGGGGCCCACCTGACCAACAGACAGCAACTCAAAGGACATTCCCAACAGGAGAGAACAAAGGCAGGTGGGGACCCCCCGGAGGTCTACTTCTTTAAACAGCCCAATCGGAGACAGGAAAACCTGGTGATGGACAGGAAGATTGTGCAGCCAATGAGGAACAGGGGAGGGACCTTGGGGATAAAATGCTGACTCTCCTGCTCCCTCCAGACACTGGGTCTTGCACGACTGGAGGAAGTAAAGCTTCACTTTTTGCTGTGCCTTGTGTCTCTTAGTCCATTCTTTGGGGTTGGACAGGTGAGCGTGCTTCTCACAGATAAACCTTGGCGAGGATTTCCTGGGCCATAGATGAGGCATATGTTTAGCTTTAGTAGCTACTGCCAAATGGTTGGTGTGCAATCCTTCCAAAATGCAGTCTGGTGCTTTTTTTTTTTTTTTTTTTTTTCCCTACTGGTAGGAAGCGAAGACAGACAGCCCTCCTTCCCTCCTCATTCCCCCACCCTCTGTCTTTTTTATCTCTTTCCTTTCTTCATTTCTTTCTTTCTCCCTCCTCCCATTAGGGAACAGGCAGGCGTGGGTGATGGGAATGCAAGGTGAATGGATAATTCCATAAAGTGGACCCACTGCGCTGACCCCCATGTGCTTTCTTTGCCAAGAAGCCATTTACCTGCAGCCCTGCCTGACCTAAATGGACAGGCTCTTTCACATTCCTCCGCAAATTACCTGTTATCTGCAGGAGAAATGCAGGCCAGAGATGGAAAGAACCCAGGAGACTTTTGTGACCAGATCCTGAAACTCTGGGAGATAAGGATAGTTCCTCATAACCCAAAGATCTGTAGGAATTTATGGTGAAGAATCCAATTAGAACTGGTCAGCAGGGGCCAAGGTAACCTAGAGTTGCCATGGCAGTGGGGACTTGAAAGTCTCTGATGTCATCCTGATGTCAGTCAAAAGTCAAGAGGCAGACCTGGGCAGGACTCTCTGGAAACTTCTCTGGGATCCCCAGTAAAACTGGAGTGCAGGAGAAGCACATCCCTCCTGTGAGAGGACCCACTCTCTCCCTTGAGAGTGTCCCCTTCCCCTTTCCTAGCCCTTCAATAAACTCATTCCTGTTACTCTGAGCAAGATGTCTGAAATCTTCCTGACTTGATTGCAAGAATATGGGTTTGAAGAGGGGTAACCCTCCCTCCCTTCCTTCCTTTCTTTCTTTCTTCCTTCCTTCCTTCCTTCCTTCCTTCCTTCCTTCCTTCCTTCTCTCCCTCTCATCCCCTCTCTGGCTCTTGTCTCTCCCACCCAGCCTTTTCCCTTCCCCATCCCCTCTCCTCCTCCCACTGCAGACCACTTACAGCTGGGAGCTGCTTTGGCCCTGAGTGAGCCTGTCAACTAAATTCTGATCTCTTTGCATCAGCAACTGCCTAATTAGAGGTGCAATTTGCGGTCCACTGAAGTTCTCACTAGCCTAATGTGCCTCACAGAGCTGCTCTTCTGCCAGTAATTACCTCCAGCTTCCAGTTAACGGAAGGACAAGAACATCTGTATCAAGAGTGATGAGAAAGCTTTTGCCCAGGGTCCCTGGATCCTAAATATAAAGCAGGGAGCCAGTACCAGCAGCGTTCATTAGGAGGGCCATCCTGGACTCACTCCTATAGGAAAGCATGCAGCTCCAGGCTCCTCCTGTAGCCTGCCTCTCTTGCCCAAGGGAGAAGATTTAATGTCTCTCTCTGCCTGGTGAGGTCTCCATCCACTATGCATTATTTAAATAGAACAGGAGGAATCAGAGTGAAGCAGAGATTCTTAAACACAAGAACACCAAAGAGTGTGGCAAAGCTGGTTGGTTCTCAACATTGAAGAAGAAAAGCATGCAAACAGTTTCCTTTTCTAATAGAAGATTCAAGTCTTTCCTTAGAATAACATCAGTCTCATCTGCAATTCAGTGTTCACGTATTGAACTCTCCTCAGCACCTGTCATGTGCCAGGCAGCAGGATGCAGTGGGAGCATGGACCCTGCGGTAGTTATTCCGGAGTATAGTCACATAGCAATCAAATGATCACTCAACGATGTGCTTGGTATCTGTGCTTCTTCACATGGAGAAGGAACAGAGAGGAGGAGGGGGGGTGCCAGCTAAGAGCTGCAGGATGAGGACGGATATGAGGGTGCTCGATCAAGTAGCCCAGGATGCAGCCGCTTTGGGGTAGGAGAGATTGGACAGTTGCAATAGGGCACAAGAAGTCACCAGCCTCCCAGGCAGCTCTTGGTAGAACACCAGAGGCACATAGGGATTGGCACTAGTTTCGTTTGTTGGAGCAGAAAGAAGAGAAACAGGGTCTGGCAGCGATTAGGTCTGCGCACTCTCTGCCAGCCATTCCCTGCTTTCATGGAGCCTGACACTCATCCTTCTGCACAAGAAGTGGAATCTGAGGCAAAGGCGGTGACATCAACTTCACAAGGTGGCCCGGCTCAAGATATGGAGGTAAATATTCAAAGGATGCTGTGTTTTGAGACTTGGCAGCAGGAGCCACCCCACCGTGGCTGTTGGATTTACCTCTGGCAGCAGATCTACAGTTAGCCCGGGGTGGGGGGCACACCCAGCCCAGACACAGCAAAGCCAAGAAGCGTCCCAGGGGACACTTCTTCCCCATCACCACAGTCATTGGCCCCGATGGTGCCCAGCCAACATCCAGAAATGTCCACCCAAGGGACCCAGAGAAGCCCAGAGATGCCATAAGGAAGTGTGTGCTCCAACATGCACAGGACCTCAGCAGAAACGGTGACATCCGCCTGATGTCACCAGCAAGAGAACCAGAGTAACCGGCACACTTCACCCACAAAGCTCAGTTCAGAGGGAATCTGGCTTCTCCAACTGTAAGTGAGCAGATCACTTTTCTTCTTGAGGTCACTGGAGAGCTCAGAGTGACAGAATGGGTACAGGAAAGCATGAGTCTCCCTCAAGGCCCACCCTTCCCAGATCTCTGGACAGAGACTCAGGCCCCTCCTCCTGGAGTTCCAGCCCTGCAGCCCACCCCGGGGGAGAAATGCAGCTGGGATCCATTCTCTCCCAGGGCAAGTGAAAGCCAGTCCTTCCTGTGCTGGAAGGCAGAAGTGTAACATAATAGGTCACTTGGCCAGCAGGCCCAGGGTTACAGTCAGAGAGGAGAAATACGTTCTGCTGTTCTGTACCAAGGAGGCTGAGGAGTTAACGAGGATGCATTGCATTTCTCAAAACACCCAGAAAAGAGGATTTTGCAAGTACTCACCACAAAGAAGTGATAAAAGTTTAAGGCAATGGATGTGCTAATCACCTTGACAGATCGTTATGCAACATACACATGAATTAAAAAAAAATATCACACATTGCCTCATAAATAGGCACAAATATTATGAGTCAATCAAAAAATGAAATGGAAGTAAAAAGATCATGGGCACTTGGATTTTCCTGATGAGCTGGAGAGAGAATCAAGTTAACCTCTGAGGGTGGGTGCAGGAGAGAGACGCAGAGAGAAGGGACAGAGGAAAACACTCCAAATATGAGTAGCCATCACTGCAGTGTATTGGGATTTGAGATTTTTTTTTAAAAAAATTTTCTTCTTTATATTTTTCTCAATTTCTAAATTCTCAAAACTAGATTTGCACTACTGTCACAACTAGAGAGAGACAATAGAGGTGTCCTCTCCCCCCCCCCTCTTTCTCTGTGAAATTGCAAGGTGCCTTTACTGCGCACAACCTTCTAGAATCTCACTGCACTTCAAGCTGTGGTTTGGTGTCCTTCTGTCTAACTGCCATGAGCAGCCACTATTATTATCATCATCCGAGTTCCGTGGGTCTCTCCAGGAAAACAGGAGCTCAGGAGCACCCCCCTCTCACTTTCTGCATGTGATGAGGATGATGGCTAATGGCGAGTGACCCACACCTGGAGTCCAGAAGGGACAGGAAATGTCTGGGAAACCACATGGCGCTCAGCTAGGCCAGGAGGAGGGAGGGTGGCCACTGGGACTAAGGGATCCAGGAGCCTCAGTGCTGGCTTTGCAATTCTGTGTGTTTTGACAAGAGCAATTTAATTCTAATTACTGACAGTAATTATTTCCCGGTCCACAGTGGGAAGCTGTCAGGCATGTAGCCGTGGTGAATTCCACAGCTACGCCTCTAATGTGGCTGGGCTTCTGTGGTGAAGCAGTGTGGACCCCGGGGGCTCTCTCCAAACGGCTAAGCCTGGACATGAAGGGGAAAGACAGGAGGAGGCCAGACTGGCACGCAGAGCGTCGGCTCGTCTAGTAGAAGTGAGGAGGAACCCGGGCCAGGAGGACTGACACTGCTTCTAACCTGCTGTGCACAGGTGGACCTCTTTTTTTTTTTTTTAAATAAAGAACTTATTTATATATTCACTATTCATTTATTGCTCTTTTTATTGATTTTTTAAATAAATGACAGAGGAATGCATTACAATTCATATTACACATATAGAGCACGAATTTTTCATATCTCTTGTTTTATACGCGGTACATTCACACCAATTCGTGTCTTCATACAGGTACTTTGGCTGATGATGATCATCACATTCCACCATCCTTGCTAACCCCCTGCCCCTTCCCTTCCTCTCCCACCCCTCTGTCCTATCTAGAGTTCGTCTATTCCTCTCATGCTCCCTCTCCCTACCCCACTATGAGTCAGTCACCTTATACAGAGAAAACATTCAGCATTTGGTTTTTTGGGGATTGGCTAACTTCACTTACAATTACCTTCTCCAATTCCATCCACTTACCTGGAAATGCCATGATTTTATTCTCTTTTTATTGCTGAGTAATATTCCATTGTGTATATATGCCACATTTTTAAAAATCCATTTATGTATTGAAGGGCATCTGGGTTGGTTCCACAGTCTGGCTATTGTGAACTGTGCTGCTATAAACATTGATGTGGCTGTGTCCTGTAGTTTGCTGTTTTTAAGTCCTTTGGGTATAGACCAAGGAGAGGGATAGCTGGGTCAAATGGTGGTTTTATTCCCAGTTTTCCAAGGAATCTCCATACTGCTTTCCATATTGGCTGAACCAATTTGCAGTCCCACCAGCAATGTATGAGTGTGCCTTTTTCCCCACATCCTCGCCAGCACTTATTGTTGTTTGTCTTCATAATAGCTGCCATTCTGACTGGAGTGAGATGATATCTTTTGATTTGCATTTCTCTAATTGCTAGAGATGATGAACATTTTTTTCATATATGTGTTCATTGATTATTTATCCTCTTCTGAGAAGTATCTGTTCAGGTCCTTGGCCCATTTGTTGATTGGGTTATTTTTTGATTTTATTTATTTATGGTGTTTAGCTTTTTGAGTTAAATGTGGACCACTTTAAGCCTCAGTTTTCTCATCTGTAAAATGGTCATAACATAAGCTTGTTATGAAGCTTGAATGGACAATTCCAGAAGAAAGGGTGTTTGGTGGGTTTTGGCCTCTCAGCGCTTCTTGGGTAGCCAACCCTCTGCCTTCCATCTAAGGAACTTCTTCCTCCCCTCTCTCTCTTCAAAGGCCCAAGAAAGCACCCCTTACCTTGTGTCTCACTCAGCTTTTTCGTCTCTGTAACCAACAGACCTGAAAAGAGCGATTTTAGAGGAGGAAAAGTGTATTTGGAGCTCATGGTCTCGGAGGTCCCAGTCCACAGACAACCGACTCTGTTGCTCTGGGCCCAGGTGAGGCGGACATCACGGTGGAAGGGGGAGGGGGAGGAGAGCAGCTCAGGACATGGCGACTGAGGTCACCCCGAGTCTAAACTAGAACAAGGTTTTAAACCCTCCTCCTGTTCCGTTCATCCCTGTCAATCAGGGGATCCACGCACTGTCAGGCAGTCATCTCACCTCTAAGCGTCCTCGTGTTGTCTCGCCATGAGCTGTTGGGGCACCTCACATCAAACATCACACCCAACACCCCCAGCACCACGAGAGGAGCAAACTCTGCTTAGGGGCAGCGCTCTCTTGGAAGCCTCACCAAAACCTATGAGGCAGGTCCACTGGCAGCATCTCACAGGTGAGAAGCTCAGCCTTGGAGGGGTGAAGAGCTTCCACAGGCTGAGGGCCAGAGAGCAGCGGGCAGGTCAACCCACTGCCCGTGTTCCAGTGACCCTCATTTTACTTAGTGGCCCCAGAGCACAAGAGAAGTGGTGTCGACAATCCAGATGTATCAAAGAGAAGCTCTAATCTGCTTTCTTTAAGGTAAAAAAAAAGGTGACAGTTCTGGACTGAAAAAGGAATGAAAAAGAGTCTGCTGTAGGTCACTAAGATCTCTGTCAAGAACGAATCTCCTGTTGACAAAATCGGGGAGAAGGAGAAAGGAAAGTCATGCTAGTTTCCTGTCACATGTCAAACTGCAAAAGTCATGGCCACATAGTGCGATAAGTGTTCAGTTAGGATGGAAAAAGCATGAAGTTTGTGTATGGTGTGTAGGAGACAAAACCTATTGTCCACAGGGTGGTGCTGCCCAGGGTTTCTGGCACCCACTGGGGTCGCGGAACACGTCCCCTGTAGCTGAGGGGCCACTGCATAAACATTTGCTGTGAGTGTTCATTTTCAGGTGTGAGGTAGCTATCACTTCTGTCACATTTTCTATGTTGGAGGAGTCTCAGGTTCAGAGAAGTGACTTACCTGCTGATGCCACTCCTGGCCTGGCAAGATGCCAGCCCTACTTCCAGGATCAGCTGAACTGCATTTTCTCTGTGAAGCACGCACACACACACACACACACACACACACACACACACACACACATACACACACACACCCCAGGTTGGGATGCAATATTTCCCTTTACTACGTTAAGGGAAGCAGTCCTTGTAGCTTCCTTAGTGTACTACACATATAATACTCAACACCTTTGCCACATATATTTAATGAGGATACCAATTTCAAGACTCTAGAAGGTGGAGACCCCAGTGGCCCTTAACATAGTGCATCCTTCGTAACAATCACGTTAATCACAACATGTCCTTATATTGGGGTATTTAATTATTTCTTTATTTATTTGTATCGGGAATTGAACCCAAAGGCGTTTAACCACTGAGCCACATTCTCAGCTCTTTTTTCTTATTTTTTAAAATTTTGAGACCAGGTCTTACCAAATTGCTTATAGCCTCACTAAGTTACTGAGGCTGGCCTTTAAATTGTGATCCTCCTGCCTCAGCCTCCAGAGACACACACACACACACACAGAATTACAGGCATGAGCCTCCAGGCCCGGCCACACTTGTGGTTTATAAGAAGCTTCCACTTGCATCTCCGTCTGGGCTCCTGCCATCCCCTGTGGATGAGACTCTGCCCTCCACGTCTCACAACACGGAGCAGCAGCTGAGAGATGGGGTGTCTCAGAGCTCCTGAGAAGCAGAGGCTCGGTCCTTTCGACTCAAGTGTGATGCGGTTTTCTAAAACCTGACCGCTCCTGCGATAGGACGCTCGGGTACAGAAGGGGCTGCGATGGGGCGGAGGCAGTGCCCCGGGTGGGTGGAGTAAAGTGCCCTAAAATGGGTCCCAAAGAGGAAAAGCACCGGGGAGCAGGAGGAGAGGACGGAGAGGACGGTGCGTGTGGGTGGAGGAGCATGGGCAGAGGCGGGAAGGAGGAAGAGCTGGACACAGCGCCCCATGAAACCACTGTCCACCCGCTTCGTGGAGGCTGGCCTGAGAGCGACAGGAGCACGCAGAGGCCACAGAATGCTCCCTGGAAACCTCAGTCCTGCCTCCGCCACAAGGAGAGGCCCCTCCAGGCAGGGAGCCTGACCAGACTGAGCAGGGCCGTGGGGGCAGCTGGGCTCCTCCCTGCTCAGCCTCCTGGTGCCCAGATCTCCCCCCAGAGCCCGGGCAGGGCAGGGCAGGGGAGGACGGCCAGGGCTGCCCACTCGGGCAGAACAAAAGAGACCAGGCCCCAGAGACGGGGCCAAGTTTCCGGCAGCCCAGAAACTTGAATGGGGACGGCACTGGGGATTGAGGGCCCATGTCCAGGCCTGGGAGCCCGGGGAGAAGGGAGCCAGGACCCACTTCCCGGGAATGGGGATTTGTTGGCTGGTTGGTTTTGTTTTAATCAGAATTTTATCCTTGGAGGAGTCTTGTCCAGTCACAAGACGAACTCACCCTTTCTAGGGATGAGGCCAGGCCGTGGCAGGAACTAGGAAGTGACTAGGTGCCTTGGCCACCCACTGACCCAGATGGAGTCCCAGGCCAGCAGCAAAGGCTCCCTGACTCTGCCCGAGCACCAGGACTGGCCAGGCTGCCCTCCCAGGTGGCGGCCGACAGCTGCCAGCGGCAGGCACACTGGCCCTGTGTCTCCCAGCCCCGGACCCACAGCCAGGCGTGGCTCAGCTAAAGCTGCGGTAGGATTTGTTTGTTGGGGGCAGAGTCTCGGAGCCACAGCCCAAGTTCTGCTGTCACTGCGTGTCCAGGCGTGTCCAGGCTGCCAGGGTCTGTTTATACCCGAGTCCAAGGAGCATCTTGCTGTGGTCCCCAGGGGCCATGACATCCTGGTCCAAGGGCCACCACTTCTCATTCTGCAAGAGCCGCGGTGTTTCAGGTCAGATCACCAGACCCAGACTAAGACCCCCGAGGGACACGAGAGCCAGTGGGCACCTCCACTCCCAGCCTCTTCCCAAGCCTAAGGACAGCGCGTTGGACGACGTGGTCTCGGTGCTCAGCTTTCTCCCAAGCCTGTCTGTGACCTGACTCCCAGCTGGGCCAGGGGTGACCTCCTTGGAAACACTAAGGTGCCGGTACCCTTCCTGGAGAGCAGCATCCCCCTGCCAGATGATAATGATATAGAATCAGAACCCGTAGCCAGTGTTGGGACAGCAAGGGATTCCTGTCACATAGCTGAGATTTAAATGGACCAAAAGCAAATGTCACCCTCTACATCACAGGACCCTGTCCCCTCTTGGTCTCCCTCCACTCCTTTTCTCAACATCTTAGCTCTCCTTACCCCCCAGGAACCTTCTCTGTCTGGCTGATCTTCACAACCAACTTCTCACACCATGTTCCGTTGGGAGGATCCCTAGACAAACCCACATCTCACTGTTTTTACCAGGGGCACGAACAGGAGCCAGGATGTGAAAGGTGAGGTCTGGGTGTGGTGGTGGGGAGCTTCATGTTCTGGTGGTGGCTTAGCATATCCCACAGGAACGGTTTAACTGGGACAAAGGGCAATGCAGAGAGAAACCAAGCGCATGACGGGAGGGCAAGTGTAGCAAGGGTGTGGAGCTCTGAGTCTCAGTTTACAAGTGAGGAGAAACTGGAGGTCAGAGACGTTAGGTAGCTCTGTAAGGGTCGCACAGCTCCTAAGTGCAGAACAAGGTTGGAAGTGCACCAAAGTAGAATCACAAGTTAGACTACATCCATGCCCACGACTTACAGACATATTCACCCTAAAAAAAACTCCCACTCTAAGTGCTGTTTACATAAAATAAATGTCCTGATCTTCACACACACACACACACACACACACACACACACACCCCAAAGTGTTAGTGCCCTATGAGAGTCATACTGGTACTATTTCGATTCTAAAGATGGAAAACTGAGGTCACACGGTGAGTGACAAATGCCAGAACATAAATCTAGACAGAACTCATGCTCTTAATTTCTGGGTCATGCTGACCCATAATTTCTGCTCATGATCGATAATCACTTTGCAGAGTCCTTGGTGGGGACATAAGCACAGGACAATGCCCAGCCACTTGAAAGCCAAGTCACACTTGATTTTATCGGCTGAGACAGTTGAAAGTCCTGGTGCAGAGACCTCCGGCGAGCTGGACAGGGCAGTGACCACCCCCCCCCCGGGGTGGACTTAGACATGTCCAAGGCTACAGGGCTCAGGAGGCTGGTTCTGTTGCAGCACCAAAGTGCTCAGATCTCACGGCCTTGGGGTGGTCAGCACCCTCCATGGAGCAGGCCTAACCCTTGATCCATGTGCCCGGCTACTGGGAGCTTGAGAGGGTTTGGATCATCCAGGGAGTTTGGACGCAGGTGAGGAAACAGCAGCAGATGGACGTTGGTGTGTGAGGACTGCAGATCGGCCTCAGTCCTACCAGGGACAACCGTTCTAGGAAGATCAAGTGAGAAGGCTCAGCTGGGAGCCAACACCTGGTAACCTGGGTGCCGAGCTTGGTGCCACGTGTCCTGAACTTCCACTTCGACCCTTGAACCCTTCCCTCTTATGACCCTCGTGCTTGAGGTCAGATTAGCTCCAGCTCCAAGGCTCAGAGAGCTGAGGAGAAACAGGAGACGGGCCACAGCCCATGTGCTTAGCCCTCAACGGGGCATCTTGGAGCAACCCTGTGGTCAGCAAGGAGGTCAAGAAGGGAATCACTGAACGGTTCTTGCTCGTGCCCATGCAGTCCCTAACTCCACGGCTATCAGTACCCCCTGATGGATCAGTGCCCACAGTGTAGCAGTGCTTGGGCTGAGGTCTGCCTTAGTCTTTCTGAGCTGTGCAACAATTGGAACTGGTACTTAACCTCTCTGAGCCTCAGCTTCCCACCTGTAAAACTAAAAATGATAATGAAGGCCATGGTACCTGATTCAGAGGAGAATGATGAGGAATAGATGACAGAGGTGGTATCCATGTTTAGCATCATGTTTGCACGCTAAGCTCTCAGTAGGTCTGAGCTAATTCATTATTATTTGGAAAATGGGACCGTGCTGGCGAGACAAATTTCAATTTGCATCAACTCAGGAATGTTCACTCCCCCCAGATCCACTGGGCTAGCCCTGCCCTCCCCCAGCAGTGGCTGCCAAGTAGCCAGCAACCTCTCAAAGCTGCCATGTTCCACGGGAGCCCAAGGGACCCACCAGATGGACAGGAGACTGGTGGAGAGGGGAAGTCGGAGCCCCAGGTCCTAGGAACGGTGATTGCCACGCGGCTCACTGAGTCCCAGCCAGTCCCCTGAGAGTGTTAAAAAAGAAGCGGGGGAAGGAAACCAAAGAGAGAAAGCATTATTTTACTGACTTTAAAATGACTGACCTTTTAATCTGTCCTTCCAAGGAGAAAATGGTCTGTGCTCCACAATTTCTTTGGAGTCAATGATCCCGAATACATTTCTTAAAACAGACTCTCATAAATCTCTATATGTACAAGCCAAGAAGACTATGAAGCCCTCTGGTTCTGAGAACTGGCAGCCTCCACAATTAACAGACCCAGAATGAATTCATCTCAGGCTCCTTTCTCTTTAGACCCCAGGACCTTTGCCTCTTTTTCGCACTCATTCTCATAATAATTCCAGCCAAACAATATTCACGGAGCATATTTTTCTTGCCTGGTTCTAAGAAAGCTCTGGAGAGAATACAAAATAAATAAGAGAAGAACTTAAACCGGGGACAGGGCGAATTCAATGACTTACCCCACCAATACTGTCGGCCGCTGCAGATGTGCCAGGGACCCAGACAGACTTGACCCTTAGCCACATGGAGCTTGCCATCCAAAAAGCTGTTGGAATTAGAAAATGTGCAGACTCAGAGCTTACAGGGAGGGACCCAGACAAGTGGTAAGGACAGAAGAGAAGTGGGAAGCGTCTAGTAATTTGAGTGCCTACTATGTGCCGATACTGTGAACGCTATTTTGCATGCATTATGTCATGTAAATCTACAATGTAGGGGCAGGTGTTGGGCCACTTTGTAAGGAGATTAATTGACTAACTATTATGGTTTGACCTGGAAATTCCCCTAAAGTCTCATATGTTGAAGGCTTGGTCCCCAATGCAAGCAAGTGGTGGGGTTTGTGGGATGTGATTGGATCCTGTGACCTCCCCACTGGATTAATCCATTGAACAGCTGAATGGATTACTGGAAGGTGGAAACTCTAGGCTAGTAGGGCATGTTCAGAGGAAGTAGACCACTTGGGGTCATGCCCCTGGGGACTACAACCTGTCCTAGGCCCCTTCCTCTCTCTTCTGAGCTGCAACCTAATTAGTGGATTAATCCGTTTGGTGGGTTAATAATATGAATGGTCTAATGGTGGTAACTATGGACAGGTGGGACATGGAGGGAGGAGGTGGGTCACGGGAGTGTGACTGAGGAATTTATATTCTGTCCCTGAGTCCTTGTGCCTTGTGCGCGCTCTCTCTCTCTCTCTCTCTCTCTCTCTCTCTCTCTCTTTCCTTCCTGGATGCCATGTTCTGAGCTGCCTTCCCCCACCGCACGTGTCCACCATGATGCTCCTCCTTAGCTTGGGCCCAGAACCGTGGGGTTGGGCCACTAAGGACCGAGCCTCTGAAACTGGGAGCCAGACTGAACTTTCCCTCCTCTGAGCTGTCCTGGTCAAGTCTGTTGGTCACAGTGACACAAAAGCTGACGAAGACGTAGGGTCTGAGGGAAGAATGAAGAGGAAGGGGTCAGAGGTGAGCTGTGGAAGCCACCAGAGACCGTTCCAAGTAGGGACCTCGTCACTCACCAGCTGCGTGGCCTTGGGCAGTGTATCCAACATCTCTAGAAGCTCCGTCTCCCCATCAGACAAATTCTCATTCCTCCATGAGACAACGGAGGCTCAGAACAGATTAGAGAGAGCTAACCATTCACCAAAGACGGCAGCCTCTCCAGTCGCACAGGCGATGACCCGAAAGGGACCGACTCGCCAAATCCTTGATTCCAAGGTCACCTTTCCTCTCCTCGGGCCTCATGACGGGACCTTGGGGATGCAGAACCAGTCAGTGCCAGGCTGTTAGTAAGATGGGGTGAAACCTTCCCCACCCTCTAAGGCCACTTAACAGGGCTGAACAAAGAGGCTCTGAGTACTGAGGGGAAGGCTAGCCCCAAGATGAACAAAGCCTAAGTCCCTCCATCACACACGGAAGGCCACTCGGTAACAAGAAATGCCCATGTCAGACCACTCAGTGAATAAGAAATAAACACGTGCCACCTCGGGTCACCTAGGTTTGGGTCTTTGCTGTGGCACTTATCACCCTAAATGGTACCTTAGCCGATGTCATGGACTAGCAGGGCTGGACGCCTACTGACCTGCTCCTGCCAGCCCCGGGGCTCTCCCCGCAGTGCTTTCCCTTTGCAGGACGGGAAAGGTATCGGGGTCTGGACTCAGGCCAGAATCTCCATCCTAGAATCCCCACGAACATCTGGCTGCAAGAGCGCTCCTTCTAGATCTCCCAGGAAATTGAGTTTGATGAATGGGATGTAGAAAAGCCAGTGCACGGGGGTCACAAAGAGGAACGGCGAGTCAGCAAGACGCCGTCAAGGGGGAGCTCAGGAGGAAATCTGGGGGAACTTCCAACTCGGATGAGCAATTCCCCAGGCTCTGCCAAGGGCCATGTCCTTGAGACGCAGAGTGACCTCTGCAGGAAGAGCTTCCTCTTTCTCCACGACACGGCAACCCTCAAAGACATTTGTCATTCTTTTAATAAACCCAAGCACTCTCTTCTCTCTCTGGCTACAGAAGTGCATAGACCCAATGTAAAGAGATCCCTAACTACAAATTCAAACATCAAATATTAAAAGTCAACTGTTGGAGTTTAAAAAAAAAAAATAAAAAAGAACGCTTCTTGTGTCGCTCATTTCTTTGAAAAACGCCTTTGTATTTCCCATGATTGAAGCAAAGGTATTTTTATGCTACCAAACATAAAGAAATTTGAAGGCTTCTAGAATATTCAGAGGAAGTTTGAGGATAGAATTTTCTTGTCTGAGATTAAAGATGTGTTTGAGCAAACGCTGAGCCTCTTACTGTATGTAGGAGATCCCGTCAGAGCCGGGCTTTGTTAGGAGATGGGAAAGGGCTTTGGGGCCACGTTCATTGCGTTGTGTGATGCCTAGTTTTGTAGCACAGAATGCTGGGTCTGAAACCTAAGAGACATGATGTACAGGAATTCATTCTAAGGACCGGTCTTTGGAACCAAGGGATACTTAGATGGAGCTGCACTGCCTTCTTCCCAAGGTAGAGACACTCCCAAGGGACAATGACAAACTGGAAGACTCAGTAAAGTGTTATGAGTAGTTGCGCTTGTGCCCAAATCCCCATTCAGAGCTCACTGACAAACTGAACCAGATAATGAGAGAGGGCAGGGCTCACCGGAAGCCTGAGTGGGAGGGGTCTGCTCCACCACAGGACAGAACCACCGAGGGCTGCTCAGGTCTAAAAAAGATGCGACATTCAAGTGTGAAAGAGACAGACAGAGAAGAACAGGGAGGTAGGATAGACAGAGAGAGAGAGAAGCTGTTGTCATTCTTGGGCTGCAGGTGCACATGCTGGTACACCAAGCTTCATCAGATTTCCAGAATTCTCCCGTCAGGGGAGCAAGCCCTGAGTGAAGGAGGAAAGGGAAACAAAGGGGAGGAGTCAACTCAGTTAGATGCATCTCACACCCTAAAAAACTACATTGGGAGCTGGGCACAATGGCACACACCTGCAATTCCACTGGCTCAGAAGGCTGAGATGGGAGGATCACAAGTTTGAGGCCAGCCTCAGCAATTGACTGAGACTCCATCTCAAAATAAAAAATAGAAAGAACTGGGAATATAGCTCAGTGGTAAAATGCCTCTGGGAAAGATCCCCAGGATTAAGAGAAAAAAAAAAAAAAACACCTCTTCATTGGGGCTCAAAACACATCCCTCTCTCTTGCTATTTACAAACCCTTGGGGAAGCCATTGACATCGTGGGTCTCAACCTCCCTCAGAGGACCGACATGGAAATCTAAGGAGTAACATGCCTCATGCCTCTAAAGCAACCAGATAAACAGGGGAAAGGTGAACTGCAGGTAGAGGTCACCCGGCCCTGCTGGAGAACAGGAGGATGACCAACCTGAGAAGGGACTTGGCAGTAGGCTGCCAAGATGGAGAGGAACCAGAGCTAGACCTGGAACTCACTGTGGAAATGGAGCCAGGGCAGGATGAGCGTCAGCTTTGCACCAAGGATGAACTCCCCCCCCCGCCCGATTCCGTCCCACCCTCTGGGATCGAAAGACTTATAAAGAGCAGAAGGTTGATCTCTCTGTCACGGAAGCTGGGAGTCCATGGATCATCTGTTAGGGGTCTTCTTACTGCGTTCTCACTTCGGAGGACACAGAAGGGCACCCGGGGGCGCACCCACCCTGCAAGCCCTCCACACCCCTCTGGTTAGTCCCAGAGCCTGAAGCCAGCCAGACCTGCACTGCCCGGGACTGGGGCACCCTGGGGTGGGGAGCCAGGCAGGTGATGACTGTTTCCAGGTGCTAACCTACCTAGGAAGCGCAGCCTAGCCATCTCAGGCCAAAGAACCGCCAACACTTTTGACAATCACCACTTGATTTAATTGTTGGGAGGCAGCTCGCCTCAGCAGTGAATACCCTCAGGAGGCTGCGGAGGACTGAGATATTCTGGCGGCCACTGTGGCGTGAGGAACAACTGAATAACTCTATCAATGGGGGCGGGCCGGGGGAGGGAGGGAGACAGCTGTGAGGGGGACTGGGCTGCCCTATTGTTCTGGCAGAAACATGTCCAGCTCTCCCAGCTCAGCCGTCCCTCTGCTGGGCCCTGATCCCTGCTCTGCAAGTTTATTCCAGGTCATTTCTGTTCGGAGGGGAGGGTAGGAGGAGCTGGGCTTTTGTCGATTTCCCAAAGACTGGGAGGGGGTTTTCCTTCCCCAGAGGGGCTGAATGAAGACCCACAGGTACAGAGTCTGAGCCCAGGAAGCAAGAACGATGAGGCGCAGGTATGGAACGCGGACCACGTTCAAAGCCCAGTGTTCAGTGCATTTTATGGATTATCTCATATGGTCCTCTAAATAACCCTCTTTCTTATTTTCTTTTGTGCTGCTACAACAGAATGCCTAAGACTGAGGATCTCTGAGGAACAAAAGCTTAATTCTCTCCATCTTGGAGACCAGAAGTCTGGGATCAAGGTGCCGGCATCTGGTGTCCATCTATGGTGACCTCTTCTACCAAGAGGCCCTGGGGGGAGTGGGAGAGTGAACCCACTCAGCAAGCCCTTTCACCCTCAGCATTAATCCATGCTGAGGGTGGACCTTCCTAATCCAAAGTCTCCCCAAACTACCCCCCATCCATAGTGGGACATTGTTCCCATGCACGAATATTTTTGAGGGGAGGACATGTAGACGATATCGCCAGTGGATCTGGAACAATACTCATTGTATTCACACTAAGACGCTGAAGATCCTAGGGTATATAATCGCCCAAGAGCACACTGCTGGTGAGTAGCTGCTCAGAAGCTTACTTCCATGTCCACACTCCCAACTCCCTCCACCTTGCTTCCCGGAAGCTGAGTCTCCTGCAAACACATTTGGTGCATTTCTGCTGGGATGTCTCTGGCTGCAAGTAATAGACTGCTTGATAGATAGTAGCTTAAGGCACGAATAATTAAAGTCAGAACCCCAGCCATGTAAGGCCTCTGGCCAAAGTCTCTGACATTTTCTCCATCCATCCGTCATTGGTGAAAGACAGACACTGTCACCGCTACAGGAGTTATTGGCCTAACCGCATCCCCACTCCACCACCTCCCACATTCTCTGTTCCCTTTTAATGACAGACACTTCAACATCACTTTCCATACCCCACTCTCTTTTATCCCCTGCCACTGTCTCTGAAATCCCATCCAATTTAAACTTTTGCCTCAAAATTTGTCTTGAGTTACTAAATTCCAGCCCCGTAGAAGCCACAGACTTTCTAATATCTCCACTAAGATGTCTCTGAAGTTCACATCCTCCAAACTCAACTTTTGATCTCACTCCATTCCCCAAACCTAATGTGTCCTCAGTCAGACCCTCTCAGTAAATGATCTCTCTGCTCTTCCAGTTGTTCAAGGTCCCAATGAACCTTGTCTTCAACTTTATCTCCCTTCATCCAACCCATCTGGAAATTCTAGTGGATCCATCTTCAAAATAAATCTGTTATCAGGCTACTTAACCCCCTCTCCTATTACCTCTCTGTTCCCAGCTACCAAGCACCCCATCCCTAACCCACCTGCTTAGTTTTTCCTCATATGGCATCTTTCACTTGCTCTACTGGAGTTAATTTTTGAAACTAGCTTATTATCTTCCTTTCACCATTAGAAGATCAATTAGGGTAGGGACTTTTCCCATGCATTCTGCTCGCTGCTATTTCTAGAGATCCTAGAGTTTATTTCCTGGTGCATGGGGGAACACGATAAATATTTATCAAGTGAATTAATTACACAGCCCAAACGGGAAGGCAGGAAAGTCTCCAGAAAATGTCCTCTTTCATCTCATTGTTCAGAAATGGGACACGAGACCACCTCCAGGGCAGAATCATGGAAATAGGAATCCAGTTGCCAGAGCTGGTGTGGACCAAGCGTGATTCATTCTGAGGGACGGTGGAGGCGCTTTCTGCCTGGTGTCTGCACAGAATTGGGTTTTGTTAGTCAGGAAGAACTGTGGGTGCAGAGCGGGGTGCATGACAGCAAGAATCTGTTACAAGAAGTCTTTCCTGTTCAGACATGCTCAGCAGTGAGAGAGCCGATCTCTGCCCCTGGGAACATCAGTGTGGAAGGAGAGAGAGCAGGAAATAGAAAATGAACCACCCAAAGCCACAGAGTCCACAAGTCTTGCAGCTGTAGTGCAAACTTACGTTGTTCTGATCCCAGTTTCTGCCTTTCTAAGCTTTTGACTTCAATCTTTTTGTATCTAGGAATTTCAGGTTCCTCAACCCGTTAAAGGAGATGCTTTCAGCTCTTGGGGATAATGTGCGGACTTCACAGCAGAAGTGACGCAGACACAATTGGTGAATCTTAGAACTGCCCCATGACTGTGGTTTACTGAACACAGAATTGTTATCAGGCAGGATTTTCAGATTCTTGGAATAGAGAAATTGCACCTATATCTGAGTCATTTCTCACTCTCTTGAAAGTCTACGAACTATATTTAAATATGAAACTGCTGGATTTGGAGAATGGACGTTTTAGTTTGAACCCCAAACCTAGCTAGAGAGCTTTTGGTAAGTCACTTAAGTTCTATGAACCTGAGTGTGTTTTGTCTAAGCAATAGGTTATACTTAAGGTCATCTCCTGAGATCCTTAGATTGTCAAATTAGAAATGCAAGTGTGTATATGACACAAAATAAGTAATCGATAACAAAGCCATTAATCTCTGGTGCCCACAATATCTCACTACAGCTCTTTGGAGAGAAGGGGCTAGTTAGTGTGTAGTTTCCTTTAACCACTTCTATGTTATGTCCCCTGCCATGCAGAGTCAAACCTCACCAAATATCCTTCGTATGATAAGAATAAGGCATTCCTTCAGGAGATCTGATCCCTCTCATTAGAGATAGGAGAAACCTGCAGTCAAATGCTGGGCGCGTTCCAAGCTGGGGAGGAAGAAGCTAGACACCAGCGTGGAATCATGAGCCGAGCGCTCACAGCTTCCCTAAATAAGCTCAATTCCTCACCAGCAGAAACAAATCCATATCGGGCCCCGTGTGTGGGCATCGAGTTGGAGGCCTCCTTATCTGCCTTCCCCAGCTCCTGGCACACGCTCAACACAGGCCCCGACTCCATTCGGAACCACAGTGAGAGTTCCCTCGGTCCATCTCAGGGGATATCAACAAATTCATAGCCCAAAATGCTTAATGAACATTTTTTTTTCTCCCACACGAAACACTGTTCTACTTTCTGGGGACAAAGCCATGAAAAAGATAGACAAAGTTCCTGTTTGTGGGGGGGAAGCTTATGTGGTAATAAATTCTAGAAAGATTAAAGTAATAAAGTAGCAGTAGCTAGGTGTAAGTGCTGTGAAGAAAACCGAATAGGGAAATGTGATAAGGTGGCAGAGGGTGTGGGGACAGGACCATATTAAATACAGCAGTGCTGGGAAGACTTTTCTAAGTCGGCACGTTTGAGCAGACAGGAAAAAAAATAGAGGGTAGGTTTTATTACTGTTCCCCCAGATGCGGGCAGTCCTCCGTGTGCACAGTGGTGCAGTGCCCTAAAAGGGACCCCACACGAGCTGGACAAAGCAATCTTAACAATGGAAAGAATCATGATTGTTCCATGACCTTTAAAAGTGTTGGTCAAGGCCCGGCTCTGACTGTCACTTATACATCTATAGAGTGATGAAATGAATGCAGTAGTCCTGTTGCCCTCCCCATGTGTCCCCTAGGACGGGGCTATATGTTTCCTTCCCATCAGCATCAGATTTGGCGAGGACAATGGAAGTCAGTGTAAGGGACAACGTGATTTCTGTGCAAAGGTTTAGGAGCTAAGCCTTGGATCGCCACATCTTTCTTTTCCACCCCAACAGGCTGGCAAGGTAAAGATGGTGTGGAACAGGGCGTAGCTCAGTGCTCTTCTAAGGGACGTGAGAAACACACCTTTGTGGTTCTAAGGCAGAGGTTCTTAAACTTCAGTGTCATCACAAACACCAGGGGGTGTGATAAAGTGGAGTCTAATGGGCCTTAATGAGAAACTCCTTAGTGTTTCTCCACCTGTAGGTCTTGGATGGAGACCAAGAATCTGCATTTCTAATGTGTTCCCAGGTGATATTAGTGTGCTGCTCCAGGGACACAACTTTGAGAATCACTGCTCTGCACCAATAAGATTTGGGGGTTTAGTTATTATTGTAGCATGACTTAGCCTATACTTACTGTTGGGGGGGGGGTTAGCTAGCTATGCACAGACATAAAAAAACATTACTTCAGGCATAAGATAACCCAGGGCTTCAGAATCAGGCAGATTTGAGTGAGAATCCTCCCAACTGTTTACCATATGTGCAGTGTGCCCAGAGGTGAGTGAGAGTTCCTATTCTCAGGGCGCTTCTACCTGTTGGAATGCTTATACACATTTTTAAAATGATTAGTTCTGTTTCCCAATATACAGTGACATTTATAACTCTTCTAGGTGGTTTGATATTGAATCAAGAGGGATCAATTTTGAATATTCTTCCAAAGACTCCCTTTGAAAATAAAGATATCCTAGATCAGCCTGGTCTGTAAATGCAGAAGATGTTAATTCAAGATTCTACTGGGGGGACATCAATGGCTGAGCATTTGAAACAAGGAACAAGAAAAGATAGCCTTCTGAGGAATATTTAGGCATCGTTCAAAAAAACCTGAACATCCAAGTTAGTGAGATCGTCCTCAACTTTTTGCACATCCTGATTCTTTCCCGAAGATGCAGCCACTTTGTTCCCTTCCTACATGAAGCATTTATGTTTTATTTATGTTTTGTCAAAATGCAGTCCCTGATACCTCTATGGTCATTGTTTTTTTTTTTTTTTTTTTTTTTTTTTTTTGCTTTAGCCATCTCCAGTGGTTATCTATAACACCCGTCCAGTTTGCAAAACAAACAAATACAGAACCCTGTGATCAGCGGAGGTGTGTGTCTATTGAATGTGCTGCGCATGACTTTAATGAATCCCATCATCCTATCGACTCTGGCAAGCACATTGTCCGTATGGTCTAAGATTGAGAAACAGATGTAATTACAGGTTTCTTTGGCAGCGTTTAAACACATAATAGCTCACAGAGATATCATTCTCAAAAAACCAGACACAGCTTTAAGCAGGATGCTTCACAGGAAATGGTAGGAGGCAGGGTGTTTGGTTAGTTCTCAGAGCCAAGGAGGGGGATCAATCGGAAAGAAGAGGCTTGATGTTGGGACTACCATGCACTGTCCACTCTCTGGCAGAAGGCCAACCTCAGACCTTGGAAGGGCCCCCTGCTTGGTTCCAACCAACTTGGGGTCTATCTTCTGCACCAAAAAGTTTGAATTCTCACCTTGACCACTGATGTGTGATGTTACAGGCTGCTGGGAAAGTTTGTCCTCATGTTTAAACTGAGTTCTATTCGATGCACAAACGACAACTTGGATAATAAGGCATAACGGCCTTCCTAGATACATCCATTTCTTCATATATCCATCCATCCACCCACCCACCTAACAGGTTGTACACTTGTTTATTCACTTAACTATCAGACTATAGTTAGCAATAATATATTTTATATTCCAAAATAGCTAGAAGAGAGGTTTTTTTTTAATGCTCTCATCATAACAAAATGATAAACATATCAGGCATTGAATATGCTGGTTGCCCAATTTGATCATTGCCTAATATATACATGTATTATTGAATCTTCACTTTATGCCCTATGAATATGTACAATTGTTTTGTACCAACTAAAATAATAATAAAAATGGAATTATCAGTCACCTATCATGCATGGGTCAGACCTCATGATGTAAATACACAGGAACTGTGAGTATAAAAATAAATAATAAAGGAGGATTCCTGCCTTTTAGGAGTCTTTCGTTTTATGGCAGTTAAGAGCCAGAACTTTGAAATTGCTTCCTCATTAAAGATGACTTGGTTATCACAAGGTGATTTAAATATTCCTTGAAGTGATGAATGTAAATAGCACACTTAAAAACTGCCTGATATTCTGATAAGTGTTGGCAAAGTATATATTTTTCCGTCCTTTTGCCTTTAACCTGTTTGTGTCTTTAGATCTAAATGGTTCCTTATAAACAACGTACAGTGAGGTTTTCCATTATTATCCGATCTTACCATCTCTGGGGTGCTATACCATTATGTTTTAATGTGATTACCAATATGGTCGGCCCTGAGACTACCAAACTACCCACACTCTATGCTTGTTTTCTTTTTATTCCATCTGTTCTTTGTTTTCTGTTCTTTTTTTCTCTTTTTCTGCCTTTTTTTTTTTCAAATTAACTAAGTATAGTCTTGTATTTCATTCTGTTTTCATTACTGGCTTACTTATCAGACTCTTGTTTATTTTTTACGGGTCGATTTTCAATTTGCGGTATACAACTTCATTCCCCCCAAGTCGGCCCTCAGGGAGCACTGGGCCACCTGATGGAGAGCGTAGGAGGTGGACAGCGGGGCTCTTTTCCCACTCCCTATCTCTGGTGCTATTATCACCTGACAATTTTCTTCTATATTTGTTATATCACACAGTACATGGTTAGTATCTTTAGAGAGTCAACTAACTTTTAAAGTGATTACAAAGGAGGGAAAATAGTATTTGTATTTATCCCAACATTTACTAATTCTTGTGGTATTTATTCCTCTTTATAGATAAAATTTTCAACCTTATGGAAAAAATTTTAATCAAATTTTCTTCTTCTAGCTAAAGAGCTTAAGGTTTTGTTGTTTCTTTTATAAAGCAGGGTATTATTTGAGGAGCTTTTTGTTTGTTTGTTTATTTGTTTGTTTTTGGTTAGTTTGGTTTGTCAAATTTCCCAGCTTTGCCTTTTTCCAAAAAAAAAAAATTGGTTTTTTTATGTGTTAATTTTTGAAAAAATATTTTCATTGGATAAACAAAATTTCCTGCCCTGTTTTATAAATATGTTACTTCAGTGTTTTTGACTTGCATAAACTGTGGTGACTGTTGTCATTATTAAATTTGCTCCTCTGCGTGTCTTCCTGTCCTTCCCCCCACTTTACATTCTCTTTATTTCTGATTTTCAGAAATCTCGTTCTCATGCGTACCATGTGTGTTGGGTGCCGTTCTTCATGCCCACTCAAGACTCATGGAGCTCTTTGGTTCTGTGGCTGCAGTTTTCATCAAACACGAGTGTGGTTTTTAAGCTTTATACTTTTAAGTGCTTTTCCTGTTTCCCTCCTCCTTCCGACTCCCTAAATGCTCATAATTGAGGGTCAGTCCAGCATCCCCCCTGAGCTACCCCTGTGGAACCCTGGAGGCTGGAAAGGAAGGTAGACTTGCAGCCCGTGCCGTCTTCTGGGCGGGGATTAATCAAGCTGATCCAGGAGTCTCGTGTTGCTGGAAGCTGTAGCCATGGAGTAAGATCTTAGAAAGTTTACAGGTGTTTGACAGCGGGCTCCACACCATCCCTCACACCACACAGTCTAGGCCAGGCATGATCCTTCTGTCCCCAGGAACAGAGATTCCCTTGTGTATGGGCATGAGTCCTGACCCCAACTAATGAGATATGAGAGGAAGTTAGTGTGGTGCCGCTTCTGGACCAACCTCCAGTGTTCTAAGGAGGAAGAGGAGGGGAAAAGAGAAGGAGGAGGAGGTCAAGGAGGAAGAAGGAGGGACCCAGGGTGGAAAGAAATTGGAGGCAGCATAGGTTCTAGACCCGGTTTTTTTTTTTTTTTTTCTCTTGAGCATTTGGCAGAGTAGACACTTGTTATCGGTCCAAAGATCAGAAAAAAAGATCTTACAAAGAGGAGAGCAGAAGTAAGGAGAGAATGTGGGTCCTTGATGGCATGATTGAGTTACTACCTCAACTCACTCTAGGAGATTCTAATATCTAGACTTTGCTTTGCTCAAAATAAACTTCGTTATTGTTTTTATCACGTTGCATCAGCATTTCTGTTACATGAAGCCACCATCAACCTACAGGAAAAGAGAGGCTGAGACAGATAGAGAGAATCCATAAGAGAAACAGAAAGGGGAAAATATGAGAAAGGAAAAAAAAGAAGAAAGAAAATAGAGAAGGAAAGAGAATCTGAAAGATAGATTCAGAAGCAGCATTCTCAGAGCCTGATAGGGGCTCAAAATCTCTTCCACACTCAAAGACGGTAAAGACCAGCTGGACAGAGGGGGAGTCAGTGCTGAAGATGAGGCTGAGGGCTAGGAAGACACTGGTCACCAAAGCCCTCTGTTACCCTGAGGAGTTGGAACGGCTGCTCCGTGCCCGTGACCTTTCACAGTCCTTTACATTCATGCTTCTTGTTTACTTATTTTATTGTTGTTGTTGATGTTATTGTTAAGCAACCAAAGAGCCTGAAGAATGAGCTATATTAGAAGGGGAGAGGGCTTTGGTTCCTTGTGACATAGAAGGCTGACACCGGGGGCATGCCCCGAGATCAGTGGAGGCTGTGGACCAAGAGCCCCGGAGGCCAGCAGGGCCAGCTCTGGCCTGGCTCACCTCACGGCTGTCTCTTTCTTCTTCCACCACCCCTCATCCATCACTCCTCCCCTGATCTCATCCCCACCCTTCCAGAGCTGGCTCTGGATATAATAATCTCCATGATATTGGGGGGAATAGGACTCTTCACTCTCAATTACTGTGACTGTCACCGTGCTTGACAGGTACTAAACTCTCTTTGATGGATAGACGGATGGATGGGGAGATGGGTAGTTAGGAGAATAGAGCAGTTATTGAAATCTCGAGGTTTAGAATCAGGCAAAATGGGTTCAGAATCCCTGCCCCATCACTGGCTAAATCAGTAATCATGGGCAGATGGTAAAGATTCTCCATGGCACTGTCTTCTCATCAGAAAAGTAAAACTGACAGCTAGAAGAAGAAGATTCAGTAAAGGTTCACTTTTCAGACATCCTTATAGGAGCCCATTAATAGGATATTGAAGGTCCTTCCTTCAAGATTCTTTTTGCAGTCCTGAAAGAGGAGCAGAGAGATGCCGAGGTGTTGGGTAGGAGAAGGGTAAACGATCACAGAGAATTCAAGCAGCAATTACATGATTTTATTTATTTATTTATTTTTTATGCCAGAGATTGAACTCAAGGCACTCGACCACTGAGCCACGTCTTCAGCTCTATTTCGTATTTTTATTTAGAGACAGGGTCTCACTGAGTTGCTTAGCACCTCACTTTTTGTGAGGCTGGCTTTGAACTCCCGATTCTTCTGCCTCAGCCTCCCAAGCCTCTGGGATTACAGGCGTGCACCACCACACCCGGCAATCACATGATTCTTGAAGTTCCAACACGGAGATAAATAGATGAGGCAACTAGCTTGCAGGGGTCTTTGTGAATACTCAGGGAGGAGGAAAGGGAGATGTCTATACTCCACTGTGTAGCCTTGAGAAAGTGAGTTTGAAGTGGCTTAATGCCCATGCTGATGTGTTGATGGGAGGAGTCATTAGAAAGCAGTTAACCCTAAAGGCTCTGATTCCAAATTACTTGCAATCTCCCACCCCATGGGGTGAGCAGACTTCAAGCGTCAGTTTCCTCGCAGGAAAACAGAACTCATACTAGATCTTTTTTAAAAGCAAAGCTGCAATACAAGAACTAGTATCACCCACGCGCGTTGCCGAGGCCGAGAAAGCAAAAAGGTGTCTTAATAGGATGGAGATGAGGAATTGCTGGAGGCCCCACCACCTGCAGGGCTCAGGGAGCAAAAGGAAGAGATGGTGCCCACTGAGCCCAGGTGGCTCCGCTCCACACTGCTGGCTCCCACCCTGGAACGGCCCTGGAGGGAGGATGGCCCCCCTCAGTGCTGGAACCGGCCACGAGGATCCTGCTGAGGCTCTGAGGTGGCTCCAGCTAGACTCACAACGGGAAGCAGCCCTTTCCAGAGACGGCCAGAAGCAGAAACAGAAGCAAACCCAAGGCTTTTCTCCTCGGACGGTGTGTGCTTGTTGGCAAAACTGAACCAAAAGCCAGACGGCAGGGAAGTTGGGGAGGTGTCATTGACCCAGGTGCCCAGCTCCAGCATTTCAGAAAAAGGAACAGGTAGACTTCCTCTCCTGGAGCCAGGAAAATCGGCTACAGGAAGGGTTTCATGACAGTCACCCTGACAGTGACAATGACAACTACAATAAAAAATAAAAGCAACAGCACCAGCCAGCACTTGTGGCCGGGGCCCATCCTGAGCCCTTGGCTTGTGTTCATTGAAGAGAGAGGGGGAAAGAGCCCGGGCGGAGCCAGCCCCCGTGGGCTCTGAGCACAGCATTTTATCCCTGGGACCCTCCATTCTGTCCTCCTCGCTCAGATGCCCCTCCGTGCCCACCAAGGAGGGAAACAACCACCCTCTGGACAGCGAAGGAGCTGGAGCTTTCATAGCACCTCATTTGACTTTCACAATGATCATACATGTAAAAGGAAGGAGGCCAAGAGAGGTTAAATCCCTCGCTCACCGCCAGGGAACTGCCCGCCAGCAGTAGGATTCGTTGTGATTCTGTCTGAAGCCCGTGCCCCCAAAATTAAGGAGCCAAAGCTGCATCCAGAACCAAGCTCAGACTGTCTCCTCTCAGAAGCTGCTTCCAGCTTCCAGGGGACTCTGGTCCCGATGCTGCCTTTTAATTAGGAATGTTCTGAGTGAGTTGGGAGCCACCAGCCTGGGGCAGGCCACCATGGCCTAGAGGAGCTGTGCTGTGAGAAAGGAGATTGGAAGTTGACAATGAAGGCGGTTCCCTCCTCCCCAGCCGCAGCTATGGAGCCTAAATAGCAGATCTCAAAAGCCTGTCAAGAAAATAATTGTTTAAAGGGGGAAAGGAAAATTAAAAGTGCTTTCCTCCTTAAAAAAAAAAAAAAAAGTCATAATTTAAGAAATAGTGATCTAAACTGGTCAGAAAAGACCCATAAATTCTAGGGGAGCTTAGCTGGGTGCCTTTCCTTGGATACCTTTCCTTGAGTACGGGTGCCTTTCCTTGGTTAGCAGCACCCTGAGCCTTGGGCAGTTAAGTTCACATCTGTATGTACAGATTTCGTGCCCTTATTAAGCTATCCCAGCTACTTGGGAGGCTGAGATAGGAGGATCATGAGTTTGAGGCCAGCCTTGGCAACTTGGTGAGACTCTGTTTAAATAAAAATTTTAAAAAGGGCTGAGGATGTAGCTCAGTGGTAAAGCACTTGCGTAGCACGCAGGATGCCCTGGGTTCAATCCCTAGCACCACAAAACAAACAAACCATTTTGATAATGGAAGAAGGTAAAGAATGCAGTCTCTGGTGTTCAGAGCAAGAAGGAAAGTGGTCTCTGGCATTAGTTTCGTATCATTGTCAGTTTCTATCACTACAGAAAAGGATGTCGCACTTGGTAGTTAAAACAACACACGCTTCTTGTCTCAGTCTCTGTCCATCAGGCATGGCGTAGGGTCCTTTGCTCAGGGTCTCACGAGGCTGCATTCAACACGCTGGGCAGAGCTGGGCTCTCATGTGAGGTCAAGGTTCTCTTTCAACCGCATGTTCTGGTTGACAACACTTCATTTCTTGCAGTTGTAGGATTCGTGGTACCTGCCTCTTCGAAGCTAGCCACAGACGGAGTGAGTGTGAACAAGGGAGAAAGATGAGAAAGAGAGATTGGCCTCGAGTCAGGCGCATGGTGCGCACCTGTAATTCCTCGTTACTTGGAGGCTGAGGCAGGAGGATCACAAGTTTGAGGTCAGCCTGGGCCTATTAGCAAGACCCTGTTTCAACATAAAATAAGAAAGCTCTGTAGCTTGCCTAGCGTGTACCAGGCCCTGGGTTCAACCGGCAGGACAGAAAAAGAGAGAGACGGAGAAAGAGAGTCAGAGAGGAGACTTGAGCAAGAGGAGACTTGAGCAAAATGAGTCTCAGGTGGAATCATGGTCACAGAGTGATGTCCCGTTGCCTGTGACATGCCTGTTGGTTAGAAGCAAGCAGAGAGACAGTTTCCCTCCACACCGAAGGGGAGGGGACCACACAAAGCACGAACACTCAGAGTCGGGGGTCCTAGTGGCCCCTGGAGCCTCTGCAGAACCCAGCAGTGATAAGCTGCTGGTAAGCACCTCCCCTGCTGTCTTATTTTCTCTCTCCCCGTCTTGTATCTACACCCCCGCTCCCTCGCCTTCCCTCCGCCAACCCCACAGACCATGTGGCAGCTGTGATGTTTCACCCCACCCCCACCCCCACCCCAGCATCCCGTTGGCTGGGAAAACAACCAGAAGTCTCTGCTCAGGAGAGGAAACGGCCTTGGCAGGGGCTCTGTGTGCATCTCCAGTACCACCCAGGGCCCTGCGAGGGCCTAGTGTGGGAATGGAGAGAGGAGGGGATTCGTGGGCAGTGGGGAGAGGCTGCCTCTAAACCTGCTCCTGGTCTGATCTCTTATTGACGGAGACACCTCTCAGGGCGGTGTCTGGGAGGAATCGACACTGATCCCTGCCCAGCTCTTCCCTGGCTGCCCTTGCCCACCCTCCTCTGCTGGACGCTCCCCGTGGGGTGTGTCGGTCAGAGAGGCTCCTGGGTAATCCATCAAGACGCCACCTCCCACCTTCAGAAATGTGTGGGCCCTGGTCCCACCAACACCTTCTGAAATACTGCACCAAGTGAGACCCAGAGTGTCACAAATGAATGAAAAGAGGATGATGAACGGGGGAGGGGCACTCAAATGGCGTGGGGCTCATCTCGGGAGGAAAGGAGAAAGGGCAAAGAGAGAAGAAAGAAAGAGGCCCCACGTTTTCTTTTAAAATTTAATTCTGCTTCTGTAAACGGGGGCCAGGCAAGACCCTCAGGAACCCGCACCCTTGAAGGGTTGAATGAAGCCTCCTAAAAGGTGAGGTGAAAGGAGCCTAGTCCAAGGTCAGGTCCTGCTGATTGGTCAAAAGCCTGGCCCTCGGGTCCATCTTGCCCGGCACCCACCCAGAAGAATGCGGAGGAGATGTTCTGGAAATGTCCGTTGGTCCCAGCAGTCAGTCTTGTCCTCTGTGCCAAGGCTTGGTCAAGTCATTCCCCCTCCTACCCCCCAAGGCTATCACCTCCCCATTCTTGTTCATATGACCATCGACTCACCCGTTTCTCACCTACGGATTGAACGTTGCCTACGCCGTGACGGGCACTGATAACAAACAGCATGATAATCATGAATAAGATGTCAGGGTGGCTTTTCCCCCTGTGTACAGAAAGCATTATAGAGCAGGTGGCAGCTAAGACATCTAGAGAGACCAGAGAAGGCTTGGAAGGAGGTATTCCATTTACCAGAAGAGCTCTGATGAAGACCCAGATGTCAGAGTAGATCCTTTGAGGATATGCACATGGCTCAGAAGGACAAGAGTGGGGACAAGGTACAAGTTACCAAGCATAAAAGGGACAGGGGGTCTAATGACATGAGTCAAGAGGAATAAGCAGGTTTGGACTATGGTTGGTGCTATGTGTGGTGGCATCCCCCAAAAGCTCAAATGGGAGACAGTGTCAGAATGTTCAGAGGTGAAAGGATGACATTAAGAGAGCTATAACTGAACTGTGGATTAATCCACTTGAATGGATTAATTGGGTGGTGACTGTAAGGCAGGTAGGGTGTGGGCCGGAGAAACAGGTCACTGGGGTGTTCCTATGGGACTTCTACATTATCCCTGGTGAGCAAAGCCAGCTCTCTGCTTCCTGCTTGTCCTGAGCTGCTTCCGTGTGCCACACCCTTCTGCCAGGATGCTCTGCCCCACCTCAATCCCAGAGCCATGGAGTCCCATGACTGCGAATGAACATCTGAAACCATGAGCTAAAATAAACTTTTCTTCCTCTAAGATTTTCTTGTTTGGGGTCTTTTGGTCACAGAAAACAAAACTGCCAACAGTTGGTTCTTTGTTTCAAGGATAATGGAGAAGTCTTAGAGGGATTTAGGCAGGAAAAATAGCATCCTTCCATTTATGCTTGAAAAGTTTCACCCCTCGCGTGGAGAAAAGATTAGAGGAGGTAGAACGGAAGGAAGCAAAACTATAGGGAGCCGAGACAATGGTGCAGGAGAGAGGTAAAGGCGACTCGAACGTGGGTAGGACTGGAGGTGATGGGGGGAGTAAGGAGATTCTGAAAACAAAAATCTCCCCCGCAGGACGGAGTGGCCACCTGGACCTGAGATGAGTCTGGAACGACTTCCCTCCTGGCATCTTGGTTGTCTAACTGGGTGGATGCCGGCGCCGTTCACTGGAGGAGGAGGAGGGAAGAGTTTGGAGAGAAGACAGATGCTGGGTTCCAATAAAGATGAGTTCCCTTATCTCAGGGACACCCCTACAGATGTGTCGGGAGAGGAGGAGGCACCAGCTTACGGGCAGCAAGTCCAGGGAACTCGGATCCTGCAGCCATGCTCTCCCCTGCTCACTCCTCCTCCTCCAGCTCAGATTTTTGACTTTCAGCCACAACCAGAAGTACGGACAGGGCTGAGCGCCACTGAAGCCGACTTTAAAAGCCTTTTTTTTTTTTTTGTGGGGAGGGGGAGTGGGCAGCTTCCTTCACATTAGGTTTGGGCAACAGAAAAGCTTTCTGCTGTTTCCACTGTGGATCCTAGAGCCAAAAATGTGTATTTGGGAAGTCGGCTATTTTTATACTGCCTGTATTTGCTGCAATTATTGCCTTTCAGCTTCCCTTGTGTTTAGTAAAAATCTTTCTGAAAATACCAGGCTGTCTCCGTTGTGTTAAAGGGATGGAGGAAAAGGGAGGTTTGTCTAGCTTGGGTCCAACTGTTAAGATGGAAGCTATGGCCGTTGGGGGCCTGGCCCTCTGCTACCAGAGGTGCTATGGTTCAGATGCGTTTTCCCCAGGGCCTGGGTGTTAATGGCTTGGCACCCAGCCATGGCCCTGTGGGGAGGTGTTGGAAATTTTAAGAGGTGGGACTTAGTGGGAGGATTTAGGTCATTAGGGGGCATTCCCTTGAAGGAGATTGTGGTACCCCAGGCTTGATCCCTTTCTCTCACATGCCAGCAATCAGTTGAAGAGTTTTTCTCTGGCACACACTTTCACCACCATGTAACACCATGGGCCCAAAGCAATGAGGCCGACTGGTCAGAGTCTGCAAGCTTTAAAGCTGTGAGCCACGATAAACCTTTCCTCTTTGTAAGTGGATTTCTATCAGGTATTTGTTACAGTAATGTAAAGCTAACTTGCACAGGAGGAATCTGCTGGAAAGAGGCCCAAGCTGAAAGTAAAGCTGGGAATGGAGCTGGGGGCCACGTGTACAAGTGCTTATGCCTCCCTGAAGATGGGCTTCCAACTAGCTCTCTGCTCTCAGTCGCTCTACGTTAATAGAGGACATAATGAGGTGTTATCAAAAGAGAAAGGTGTTGGAGTCAGGTAGAAGTTCATTGAGGCCCTAACACTCTTGCTTCACCAGCAGAGAGGACTTGAGGAAGTTACTTGTCTGTTCTGAGCATCTGTGTTCTCATAGGCAGATGGAAAGAGTGGTCACCAACCCTGCAGTGTCCTTAGACCCAAGTCTGTGGAACTTGAGTCAGGGAGGAGGCCCTGGGTGGACGAGGCTGTTGTCATTACTGGCCCTTGTGTGCCCACGAGTCATGACAATATCTGAGGATTGGAATCTAGACATCAAGGATGAACTTAAAGATTCACAGTCAAGTAAACTAAAAGGCCAAAGTCATGGGAGGGGTGGAGGCAAACCCGGGCCATGGGTTCAAAGCCAACAACGTTCAGAAACAGGAGGCCTATTTAAAAAAGAAGAAAATGAATAAATAAGAAGCCCCAGCCTTTGAAACATTCCAACCTGAGAGCATGTCCTGCCCCAGCCCGGGCTTCTCCTGCTGTTCTTGCTGGGACAGAGATCTGGAGGGCTGGCCCGGTGGTCAGAGGGAGCAGGTGGCTTTACCTGAGGTGGGGACCTCGATGTGCTCAGGGTGTGCCGGGAGCGGTTCAGGCTGAGCCCCACAGCTTGCCGGCGACTCTGAGGGCACCTCCTTCCGTCTGTTCTTTTCCTCAATCCCTAAGAAACAGAGCAGGCTAAAACCCCCGCTGCATGTCCCGGGAGCACCTGTCAAAGACAGGGCGGGGGACTGCAGAGAGAGTGGTCTCCACCCCACTCCTCCCTCACACCAGGACTGTTCCTCTTCCCCAGCCACCCACCCACCCCCGGGAGGAGGGGATGGGCCGCACTCACCTCCGGGTCACAGCTGCAGGGATGGCGGGTGGCTAGGGAGTAGGGCTCTCTGGCACAGATTCCCCGTC
This sequence comes from Urocitellus parryii, assembly GCF_045843805.1. NCBI lineage: Eukaryota > Metazoa > Chordata > Mammalia > Rodentia > Sciuridae > Urocitellus > Urocitellus parryii. The sequence goes on from NC_135535.1 coordinate 12,934,641, forward strand.
TTGGGTAGATATCTACGCGGCCAGAGCTGGAAGGATGACCGAGATCCTCCAACACAGGGGTCTCAAACTCAAATGCCCTCGTCAGAACAGGAGCTTGATGCAAAGCACCTGAATGACCAATGTGAGCAGTCGGCCTTAGGTCAAGGCAGAGTACAAAGCCAACTAGAACCAGGAGAGCTGGGGGTGGGTGGAGAAGCAGCCCCAGGCCACTGCCATCCCTACGGGAGCCAACTCGGATAGCTGCCATACTTCTAGACTCTAGCTTGGGCCTCAGCAAGCCAGTGTGAGTCAGATTTCCCATCCCTTGATACAGCGGAGCTTCTTCCTAATTTTCTAAGAAGTCCCTACTGCTATCCTCCCACTAGGGGCCCAAACAATAAGGAAGTCCTTCCTCATGGCCCAATCTTCTCTGCACTCTGTTTGGAAGGCTGACTACCCTTTGACCTTGGGATAATTGCTTAGCCTCCTTGTGTCTCAGGTTCTTTATCAGTCTTACGGACACAATGCCCTTGGCCTAGCAGATAAGCACTCCGCAGACCTTGGTGGTTGGGGATGTTATGGTAGGAAGCATTAGTAGGAGCAATAGTGATGTTGGTATGGGGTGCTTGATTTTATTTGGAAATTGATGGGCCATAGGGTGTCCAGATTATACGGTGTTTCTCAGTGTATCCGAGGGAGTTTCTGATGAGATCAGCTCTGAATCAGTGAACTCTGTACCACACGTGGCCTCCCCTGTGGGTGGGTGTGACACAATCCCTCCAAGGCCTGAATACAACCCAAAGGAGGAGGAGGAACTGGCCCATTTTTCCTGTCTTACTACTTAAGCTGGGACATGTGCCTCACCTGTGCACCGAGGTGTAGGAGAGCAGCCACCTGGTTGTCGGGCCTTTGCATTCAGACTGAATTATAGCAACAAGTTTCCTGGGTCTTCAGCCCACTGTTGGCAGATCATGGGGCTTCTCAGTATCTGTGGCCAGGTGGCACAATGCCAAAAAGAAACCGCCACTGTCTCTTTATCTATATAGACATGGACATGTATGTGCACTTATAATAAGTAGGTGAATAGGTGACAGATGGATCCGCATAGTTGGCCTCTGTATCCTGGGGTTCCACACCATGGATTTAATCAACCATGAATCAGAAATACTTGGAAGAGAAAAAAAAAATGCATCTGTACTGAACATGTAGAGATAGCTGCTGGTCATTATTTCCCGAACACCATAGTTTAACGATTATTTACACAGGATTTCCATGGTACTAGGTATTACACGTAATGATTTGAAGGATACATAAGGATGTCTTAGGTTATATACAAATATTCTCTATGCCGTTTTAGAGAAGCAACTTGAGCATCTGGGGATTTCAGTCTCTGTGGGGAATCCTGGAACCAATCTTCCCATGAACACCAGGAGAAGACTATCTATCGTACTGGTTTTGTTTCTCTAAAGAACCCTGACTGATACAGTAGTATTACCCCAAATCCAATTCTGGAAAATCTCTTCCAAATCTGCCCGGCTTCCCAGCCACCGTTCTTTCCAATACCATTCGTTCTCTTCTTTGTGGCCTGGAGCGAGTTCCTGGGTGAGATCAGTTGCCCTCTTACCTGTTCTCATAGAAGCCTACAGAAGAGCACAAGGTCGAATAGGGCCCTGGGAGGACAGGCCTAGCCAGATGTCTGTCAAAAGTAGTGTGTCATGGTCACAGTGACAAGGGGTGACGACAGACCGAGTTGAGTTATCAGAGGAGCTGGCCGAGAACAGAACTGAACAGGCAAGTTCAAAGCAAACCTGTGACATGGTTGTGTGGTTAGCCACCCAGGCACACCAACGTCAGCCAACCAGCCTAAAGAAACGGAGCCAGGTCAAAATCAGGGCACAAAATAGGACAGAACTGGAGCAAGACAGGAGGAAAGAGAAGCTCTGGGGCTTCTCTGCCTGAGAGCTTTGGTGAACGGAACTGTTTCCTCTGGACACTGTCACCAAGGAGAAGGGTATGTCCCAGCTCTACTTTCCTGTCCATCAGATAGGTGCGGTACAGGGATGGAGGTGGGGGGCTGGCTTAAACGACCAGGGCAGACCAAGCTACAGAGCAATCAGTTGCTGCCAATCCCCGCGGGCTGCGGGCTTCTGTAAAATGAAAGGCAGGCAGGCAGGCAGGCAGGGAGGAAATAGGGCCACGTCTCTGGGACTTATCATGTGCCAACATCCGTCTCCAGTGCAATCCTGAGTTCTCCATAGAACACAGGAGCCCCCAGCCTGCTGCTGATCTGCCCCATCTCCTGCTCACCAAGTCGTGCCAGGTGGACGGCACAATTCTCCAGGGAATGTCACCGGGCTCCCTGCCTCATGCAGTTTCTCTCTGATAACCCGCTCTTCCTTTCTGGCTGTCTCCTTCCTGCGGCAGCAATCAGAGCCCCTCTCACCACAGAACTGCCAGCCTGTGCCGGCCTGGCCTGCTGCAGAATTAACTTGTCAGTTTGCCGGCCACAGGGACTGCGGGGTGTCAGCCTCAGGCAGCGGAAAGGCCAGGGGGAAAGAGGACAGCCTGTTCCCATCTGCAGCACCACGGTGAGCTCATTAAGGAGCGGGCAGGAAGGCGTTACGGCTAGGGACAGACACACGTACCAGGAGGATGGGGACCTGCTCTTAAGCTTAAAGTCAGGGGGACTCGTGTTTGCAGGGCATTTTCCACCTTCCGAGTCACCTCCTCACGTTCTCACGTGTGATGCAGCCGCAGGGAGCTGATTAGTTCCCCTTTCACAGAGTTTCTAGGCTTCAGAGAAATCCCCGAACTCGGAATTGGAAGCCCTGGGTGCGGCAACTCTGCTGCTGACCCACGCGTGCATGAATCTCTGCAAACCCACTTCACTTTGCCAAGCCTCAGTTTTTCCCTCTCCCCAATCAAAGCAAGAAGCCCAACGTGAAGAGCTGTTGATCAGATGAACGTGACTTTTAAATGCTTTATGTGTTATCATGATTCTATGGGACACTGCCCCTCAGACTGGGGTCATAGAGTGTTGGTGACAGCCCCAAGGCGGGAGGGCCCCTGGAGTCAGACTTCCTGAGTTCCAATCCCTGCTTCACTCCATCTCACTCTCCGAGCTGAGGAAACGTACTCATCTTTTCATCTATAAAATAGAAAACAAAAAAAAAAACCATTCTGAGGATTCAGTTAGGTAGTACAGGTAAAGGACGTGGCCCAGTGGTTAGAACATAGTAGATGCTCAGCAAACAGTCACTATCATCGTCATTATGGTTAACCTCCAGTAACTGAGCATCAGCACCAGATGGCATGAGCCCGAGTCCAGTGTTCCCAAAGTCCTTTGTCGAGTTGCTGACTTTGACCCTGACCTCAGTCCACAGAAGACTAGAACTAGGGGCACCGGGTACCACATTCTACCTTTCAGTTACTATAGAAGAGAACAGGGGTTCAGAGAGGGCACTGAGTCCTCAAAGCCTTAGGTGGAATTAGGGAAACTGCTCAGATTTCTGCCTCAGTTCCTGGGCTCTCGGTCCAGCATTTCTCCCACACCTTGCAATCAGACACTCCCAGATCTTAGAATTCCAAAAACCGTGAGGAACTGCTTGGCTCCTCCATTGCTCATAGGTGGGGGCAGTCCTGATGCAGAGGAGTGGGGTGGTGACGCAGGGGCTGGAGCAATAGTTCAGCTCTCTTCAAGCCTCATCTTCTTCCTCAGCTGACAGCCTCCACAGGAACCTCACAGCAATAAATTGAAAAAAGACGTTCCACACTATGTGCCATGAGATAATAAATAGCAACTGCTAATATTAATTGAGTGTTTACTAGGAGCCTGGAACTTGCACACAAGGTTATGTCATTTAATTTTCATGAAGCAAGACCAAGAGAGGATCAAATGATGGTTTCAAAAAGATAAGACTCACATAGCTGGAAACTATAAAAAACAGCATCAAAACCACTAAAATTCCCGCTCAAGTATAACATCCATGAAACAAGGGAGTCTTTTAGTTGTTGCTGTAACTTCAGAGTTTGGAGCAATTCCTGGCACATAGTATTTGCACCATAAATATTTTTGAATGGAGGAGCTGGGAGTGATTTCAGCAAGATGGTACCACAGCCTCCATCCCCCACAGAAACCAACCAATGGATGACTACTCAGGATGCAAAGAGCTTTGGCAGAAACCAAAGGTCCAGTGAAGAACTGCAACAATACATTGGAGCAAAACAATGAATTAATTCAAATAAACAAATAAATCAAAAGGAGGACAATTATACAGAGAAAGGATTACTGGAAAGATTAGCCAATTTGAAGTGACTGGAAAGAGTTAGGAGCAAGGAAGAAGGGCAGGAGCAATCAGTACTAACAGGAGGCTACACAGCACTGCAGTTCCTCTCGTTCTGCAGAGGTCACCTTCACCACTGAGATAGCCAGAAGATCCCCTGGAAGGGGAGACACTGCAGCATCTCCCCACTAAGAAGGAACCACTATGGGCCACCCCACAACTTGGGCCACCAACTCTCCAGCTTTGTGTGGGTCCAAGATCCCAGAGCTGCATTTCTGCTGAAAACATCATATTCCAGATCCCAGCTCTGCAGGTGCAGCACACCTGCCCATACCTGAGATCCTGGAGCCACACTCCAGGCCCAGGGCATCAACCTCTCTGCACATATCCATGGTCTGGAAACCAACCTCACTGCCATTAATAACTGACACATCCCAGACTCTGGAGCTCTCTGTGGGCCTTCAGACCCTGGTTCTGTGGACCATGGCTCCCCGGATGCTCCACAAATACCCATACCTTACATAGTGTTACCAGTATGGTAGGAGGGTATCACTTCCACCCTGGATCCTGGAGCTCTGGTTACCCATGCATGTACCCGTGTTCCACTCCATGGGTGCTGTGCTTCAGATCCCAGGGCCAATATTATGAGTGTATTGGTAACCTGGACCCAATGCCAAGAGAGATCCATTTGCCATATTGTCCTCAGCAGGAGAAATGAGATCAGGAGGATGCCAATATCCTTTGCCACCAGAGATCCCAACAGTCCCCACCACCTCCAGACACCCACAATCTTGGCCACGAAGGACCCCTGCAATGCTTGCCAGTGCCAACCTCAGCTAATGAAGCTGCAGAGATTGCATTGCTTTGCCCTCAGCCAGAACTACTGCACATCACCATGATATCACTTTCTGCCCACCTATAACAGAAGGCCTTTCCCCATTAAAGCCAGTTCATAAAGTCTAGAAAGGGTGACTCTTCCATTAAATGCACATACATCAAAGTAAAGCAACAAGAAACATGAAAACAAAAGAGACATAACACTACCAAAGGAACACCATGATTTCCCAGTAATTGGTCCCTAAGAAATGGAGATCTATGGTTTGCCTGACAAATAACTCAAAATAATTATTTTGAACGGCAAAAGAACACAGAGAAACAATTCCACAAAATCAGGAAGACAGCAAAACAGCAAAAATAGATGTCTCAAAGAGAAAATGAAATCACAACAAGCCACCAAACAAATGATGTAGTTGAAAGATGCAATAAAGACAAAAGATGCAATAAAGACAAAAACAGAATTGATCAAGGCAAAGAAATAATCGGAACTCAAAGACAAGTCATTTGAAAATATATAATCAGGGAGGAAGAAAAAGTGAAAAGTGAGAAGAAATCAAGATCTATGGGACACCTTCAAGAAAACTAAATTCATATTTTGGAAATCTTAAAGTAAAAGAATGTGAGAAACTTATATAAAAAAATAATGGCTGAAAACTTCTAAAATCAGGCAAAAGACAGAAACATCCAGATACAGAAAGTTCAATGGTCTCTGATAAGATTCAACCCAGAGAAGACTACATCAAGACATGTCATAATCAAATTGTCAAAAATTGAAGAGAGAGAAAATCTTGTAAAGAGCAAAACAAAAGAAGATTCTCACATACATGGGAATCCCATAGAGACCATCAGTAAATTTCTCAGCAGAAATTTTGCTGTCCATAAAGTGGGATGATATATACAAAGTGCTTTTTTAAAAAAAATCCTGCTAACAAAGAATACCCAGCAAAGTTGTCTTTTACAAACAAAGGAGAGATAACTACTTTCCTGGGCAAACAGAAGCCAAGGGAGTTATCACCACTAGACCTGCCTTATAATAAATATTTAAGATGATTCTTGAAACTGAAACAAAGGATGTTAATAAATAACATCACACACAAATTCAGAATAGTCTAATACTATAAGAGTGGTGTGTGAATCACATTTCCATTATAAAAGTTAAAATACAAACTATTAAAAATAACTATAGCTACAATCATTTTTTAAGATATACACAAAATCAAAAGTAAATTGTGACATAGAAAACAAAATGTTGGAGAGATGGCATAAAAAGGGTAGAGGTTTAGTATGCAATCAAAAGTTAACTTGTTATCAGTTTAAAAACAGCCTGTTACTGTAAGATGTTTTATTTAAGCCTGGTGGTAACTAAAAAGAAAAGCCTGTGGGAGAGAAACAAAAGATGAAGAGGGAGAAATCAAAAGCATGTCACTACAGAAAACCACTGAATCATATAGGAACACAGAAAGGGAGGAGAAAGAAATAAAGAATTTACAAAACATTCACAAACTAATAAACAGCCGTTGAGATTTGTTACCTTAAATATAAATGCTTAGATTGTCCAATCAAACTCATAGAGTGTGTAGCAGTATTTGGCTCATTGTCATGGTTTTGTACTTCTCCATTCTTCTATGCCACAACGTATCAAATCATTCTCCTGCTTGGACGTTTGCATTTCCAGTTGGAAGGTATCATAAAAAATGCTGCTATAAGAATTCATGCACAGGTCATTTGGTGCTCATATGTACACATTGCTGTAGGGGACACAGCTAAGAGGGAAACTGCGAGACCATGAGTTCTGCATCTATTCTGTTTTAGTGCTTACTGCTTAATGATTCTCCAAATTGGCTGTATCAATTTAATCTCCCACCATCAATGTATACAAGTACCAATCGCTCTAATTCCATGCTAAAATTTAGTATTATCAGAGCCTTTAATTAAGTCATTCTAGTGGTTGTATATGATTATCTCATTTATTTCATTATCTTATTTAATTTGCATTTCCCTGATGAATAAAGAGACCAGGCCTCCTTATGCTCATTGAAATAGTCAGATATCTTCATTTTGAAGTCAGTTCAAGTATGTTCACATCTTTTGCTCATTTTTTTCCTATTGGTTGTCTGCTACCCTATTGAAGATAAAGACATTATATTATATGTGTGTGTGTGTGTTTGTGTGTGTACATGTACTATATATACATATGTACACATTCTATTTCATTTTGTTATATATATTCAGAATATAAGTTTTTGTGGTATATACATATATGTATGTGTATGTGTAATATTTTATATATATATATATATTATATACGTATATATAATATATATATATATATATATATATATATATATATATATATATAAATTTTCACCACCTCCATTATTCTTTTCAAAAAACTGAAATTTCTCAGTTTAATATAATCCAGTTTAGCAAGATTCTGGTGCATGTTGTGTCCTAGTAAGTCTTTGCCATTCTGCCTGTCTTTTACATTTTTTTTCAGTAGTAAATATTTTTTTGTTTGTTGTTTTTAAATATACATGACACTTGGGGGTGTATTGACATATTAGACATATGTGCGGTGCAACCCATGCCAATTTTAATCCAATTCTTATGGTTGAAAACGATGTGGACTTACACTGGTCATTATTCATATATGAGCACAGGAAAGTTATGTCTGATTCTTCCACTGTCTTTCCCATTCCTATCCCCCCCTCCCTTACCTTCAATCCTGTTTTTCTAATCCAATGAACTTCTTTACTTCCCCTCTGTACCCTCCCTTGTTATGGATTTTAGCAGCCACCTATCAGAGAGAACATTCGACCGTTTTTTGAGGGTGTGTGTGTGTGGCTTATTTCACTTAGCATGACAGTCTCCAGTTCCGTCTATTTACCAACTAATGCCATGATTTCGTTCTTCTTTATAGCTGAGTATATTCCATAGTGTATATATACCACATTTTCTTAATCCATTCATCTATTGAAGGGCACCGAGGCTGGTTCCATAGCTTGGCTATTGTGAATCGAGCTGCTATGAACATGGATGTGGCCACATCAATGAGGTAGATATTCTTTGGATGCAGTAGCGTGACGGAATTCCCAGCAGGGTTGGTACAAGGCCTGGGCATCTTGAGTAATTCTCTTTCGACTTTCTCCTTTCTTTTCTTGGCTTGGGTGGAGGGGGAAGTGGACGATGGTGGAAAGACCCTCTCCTCCTGAGCTGCTGCCTCCCAATGCAGCTTCTCTATTACTGAACTGCTGTGGCCTCAGGAGGGTGTGAATCAGGGACAGTGTCTAAACAGGTGCCTTTTCGCCTTTTCTTCAGGAACAACTCAGAGGAGGGAAAGTGTATTTTGGCTCTCTGGTTCCAAGGTCTAGCCTACGGTTGGCTGAGTCTGTCACCCTGGACCCAAGGTGAGGCGGGACATCATGGCAGAAAGACTGGCATAGGATCTCTGCTCCATTCACAGCACCCAGGAAGCAGAGAGAGGGAAGGAAGAGGGGCCACAGACAAGAAGAACCCTTCCTGGCACTCCCCCAGAGGCCTGCCCGCTCCAGCCACGCCCACCTGTTCATAGTTACCACCCAATGCAGCCCATCGGGATGGACTAATTAGGTCCCACCTCTCATAATCCAATCATGAACTGTTGTGCCAGATTCGTGGGACCCCACTAGACCTCCAGGAGCCAAATCCGATGCAAGCACACAAGAGTCTTTATTGCAAGCTGGAGCCTGGACTCACAACCGTTCCCGACGCATCGGTCCCAGGGAGTGAGTCCCTGTCCTTTGTTCAGTGAGATTTCATATATATGGGGGGGATACGCTATGCATCACAACATCACACAGCAAACCATTCCATACCGCGGGAAAGTCAAACAACAACTCTTAACATTGATTAGCACATTCAATGGTGGGAACTAGATGGGGATTCCTTTGAACTGATTGGTTTAGGCCACGAGGGGAGTACATGCTAAACTACATGGTTTCCCAACATGTTATCAACCACCATAAACTACTTGGGGATCATCTGGCATTCCAGGTATTCTCCCTGTCTCATGCTGATTGGAGGTTGCTAGGGGGGTTGCTGTGAGTCCCCACCTCGCCTAACTCAGTCAGGGACACCTGGCACCTCAGACCTCTCCTGTCATTTGCAGACAAACAACTCAGCAGGGTGGGTATGTGCTTAGGAGTGCTCTATGGGTTTTTCCAAGGACAAGGGTCACACCCCCTTCCTTGGACAGGCTTTGCTCTGAGGTAGAGGCTGGTTTCTCAAAAATGGAGTCACATTAGTTTCTCAGAACATTCCTGCACGAATGCAGAAGAAGTTTGGGAACACCTCACATCCAAAACCATAACACCCTCCATGGTGGGTGCTGCTGTCCACTGACAGTGGTTAGTGAACTTAGAATATGTGATGTTCAGCATTTTCTTTCCTCAATTTTGAACCTTAGCCACAATTCTAGACATACGATAAGCATCATCATCATCATCACAACAACAACGACAAATGCTACCATTATTAATAACAAATAGGAAAATGCAATATGCACTGTATTCAGTATCCTTTAGGTTCTTTGTAAACACGACCCCTATGTTATCTCATTTAATCTTTCCCAACACCCTATCAGGAAGATCCTCCCCAAGCTACAGGTGGGGAGACAATAGGCTACCAAAGGGGAGATCATTCCTCCAGATCCCACACTTGCCAGGAAGCAGATGGGGTTTCAATTGTGGTCATCCTGAGACCTTGAGCTCCTGGTAAGTTCCCACAGTCTGAAATGAGTAACAGTTTTCCACCCCCAACAAGGTCGCCCAGCCAGTTGGCGTGGAGCAGACTGGGAACACGTGTGCAAACGAACAAATGCACTTAACTCCTCCGAGGACATCTCCCTGGCTCTACCCTCTGTGTTCACAGAGGACAGAAATGCACAGAGAAGGTTGAACAAATCTTTCCCAAACACTTGAAATTCAAATGACAATCACGACTTGCCGGAGGCTCTGTCCCACAGCTGCAGGAGCAGCCTGTTATTCCCTCCTTCTTGGAAAGCATTTCTGTGAGAGAAGCCGGCCAGCCACAGAAGCTTCTTCCTCCACCCAATGGAGGGATTCATTTGCATTTGAAAAAAAATAGCGTGGAACTAAATATCCTGCTGATCTTCTGAGCTGAGTTTAAGAGAAAATTGTCTGCCTCTGGGAAGGCCACTGTGACCCCTGAAAACCTGTTCCCCAGGGGGAGAGGACAAGGCCCAGAGACAGCCAGCTGCTGTGTGACAGGTGCAAGCTAGAGACTGGCTGTGGGAAGGGGCCTTGAATGTGGGTCCCACTGGAAGTTTTTGGTTTGACTTTTTCAAGTTTGGAAGAAGCCACCTCTGGTTATAAAACAGTGGCTTTCTGCTCCAAACAGATTGGCCACATTCCAGGAACTCTGCTCTTCTTCTCTCACTGGCCTGAGGGTGCCCAAGTGGATCCCAAAGGATGTTTCTCAGTGGGGGACACACAGCAGAGAGGTAGGTGGCATTCCCCCCCCCCCCAGCCAAAAAGGAAGTTACATCTCTCTTTTTTGTGAAAGTATCTAGAAAACCTTAAAACTGCAACAAACATATTGTTTAACTCAAAAATTCTCTGCTGTGTTTCAGGTAAGGCAATATATGACATGATCCATATTCCAACATTGTTTATAATAACAAAATGCTGCGATCAGTCCAATCAGGTGATGGTTCTGTTAGGAAACAGGCAGATGTGATGGTGGGAACATGAAGGGAAGAGAAGAATTCCATACAATGGGCCCACTGCGCTGACCCCCACGTGCTTCCTTTTCCAAGAAGCCATTTACCTGCAGCCCGGCCAGACCCAAATGGACAGGCTATGCCACGTTCTTCGGTAAACTACTTGCTACCTGCAGAAGAAATGCAGGCCCCAGATAATGTTGATGGAGGAACCCAGGAGACTTTAGTGACCAGATCCTGAAACTCTGGGAGACAAAGATAGATGCTGTTAATTATAAAATCTGTAAGAATTTATCTTTAAGAATCCAATTAGAACCACTGGTCAGCATGGGTCAAGATGACCTAGAGTTGTTATGACAGAGGGGACTCCAAAGTCTAATGTCATCCTGCTCTCAGTCAAAAGTCAAGGGGCAGACCTAGTGGGACTCTCTGGAATTTTCTCTGGGATCTCCAATAAAACTCAAGTGCTGGAGAGGGACACTGTCCCTCTCCTCTCTGAAAGGATCCAAACTCCCCTTGAGAGTGTCCCCTTTCCCTTTTTCTCTCCCTTCAGTAAACTCACACCTGTTACTCTAAGTGACAGGTCTGAAATCTTTCTGATTTGATTGCAAGAATTTGAAGAGAGGGTCTTTGCAGTGCCTCAGTTTCTTGGAAGGCCCCAGCTCTGTAACAGTTTAATCCTCGGTGCATCTAATGAGCTAATAATGTGCATAATGGGATACTGTGTGGTCATGAATACTAATAGAGAAATTGTTCCAAGATGCAATTTTGTTGGCAAAATAAGACATTAACAATATGTAAGGTTCCAGTTCCAGCACAATGGGGAGTTGGGATAATATAACCATCCCATCTTCCTCCCCACCATACTCCTCTCCCCACCACCCTCCTGGAACAACTGCTACGCTTTTGGGTAAATATAATTCTCCTTCCCTTCAGTACCTCCCCCATCACAAAGAAAATTCATAGTTAAAAAGAGAGAAATAAGTAGCCAGGTACCAAAGAAAGAAGTTTAAAGATGAGGCCTTCGGTTTCATGCTGATGAGGGCAGGCGGAGGAAAAGCAGCTGCAGACACAAACCAGGACGGCTGTGGCTGCGATTGTCCTGGGCAAGCAGGGGTTTAAGCTGGAACAGAGAGATGCAGTTCTCGTAGAGCTAAGTGCTCAGAGAAGGAGGGACTCAAACTCTTCCCAACTAGAATCAGGAAATAAACAATCTTACTTCTTTTATAATGCTGGATGGAAAAAACACTTCCCTTGAGAACCTAAAATCCCAAATGTGAGCTACATGTAAATATGCAGCCAGAATATGTGCCCTTTCTGTAATATAATCGTTCTCAGCTCAAGAAATTGATCTTCAATTGGCCCTACACTGGTAAATAGTTTTGGAGAGGATAAAAGAAACTCATGAAAAACCACTCTCTGGGGAAATTGCTATTGCCCAGGTATCTTTGGACTATCCAGGAAATAAATAATCCCCAAAGATGATGAACTTACAAAAAAACAAATTATTCAGGTAACTATTGGTGATGGGGAGGTGTTGAGAGCCACAGCCAAAGTGGCCCCAGCAAACTTCCAGCTGATTGGCTCACAGTGGCCCCAGCAAACTTCTAGCTGATTGGCTCACTGTGGCCCCAGCAAACTTCCAGCTGCCAGCTGATTGGCTCCTCTGCGGTGATGCTCATTGGGCTGTTTCCCTGCCCTTTCAGACCACGGAGCTGCTCATTGGGGGACTCTTTTGGCTCCGCTCACGCGACCCAGACAATGCACCTCAAGAGCTGGAAGACTGGGGGATAGAGAGGCTTGCCGGAAGCCGGTGGTGGCAGTTGGGCTCTGAGGGAATTCCTAAAGAGCTTGTGTGGTGCGGCGTGTGTGTTCTAAAAATAAAGTTCATTTCTGCTTGACAAGTGGCTCGTGAATTGTGCCCAGCCAGACTGGGGCATTTGGTGGCCCACACGGGGAACGACTGAGGGTAAGTGATAAGGTAAACTGCTCGCCCCTGAGGGCAGGGCGAGAGGATGGGTAGCCATTTTAAGATTCTTCTTTTGTTTTGCTTCACTTTTGTTTTAAGTTGCCTGTCCCTGGAGATGGGTGAGACAGAAGAAAAACCGCTCACATCTGAGAAAAAATTATTTGCGTCTGAGGAACAGATAGGGAGAAAGGACAGATGGACATTTCAGGAGGATAGAAAGGCTGATATTTTTTTGTTGTTCCATTTTTTGTTTCATTCTATTTCAGTTTTGTTTGGTGTCATCTTGTTGGGTTGTATTATAGTAGAAATATGGGATCAGAAATTAGCAAAAAAAAAAACCAAAAGAGTGTTAAGTAAATTGTTAGAGGAAGGAGGCATCCTAGTAAAATCAAGAGCAGTCAGGGCATCCGTTGATACAATACAAAAATGTAGCCCATGGCTTTTTAAGGAGGAGTTGTTGAATATATCACAATGGAACCATCATGGTGAGGATTTAAAAAGAATAGAAAAGAACAACCCAGGGACTCTGCCAGTTGGCACATTGCCATTGTGGGCGTTGGTATCTTGTTTGCTTAGTCCAAAGCCTTTAGTTCAGACAATGGTAGAGGAAGGAGAAGACATATTGATTCAAGTAAAAAAGAAGGTCTCTCAAGCTAGTCAGACACAGGAAGAAAGTTTAGAGCAGAAAAAGCCATCAGGGGAAAAGTTACAACAGGAGACTGCTACTAACACCTTCCTATCACCAGACGGTGTAAGTGTCCAACCGACAGCGCCACCTCCATATGCTGGGAGGCCCCCAACCCCCGTAGTTGATAGATGGGATCCTGAGACAGGACCTCAAATATTAGCATACCCTGTATTTGAGCAGGCAGGAGGGCAGCGAATTCACCATGCTTTAGATTTCAAAACAGTGAAGCAACTAAAAGAGGCTGTAACAACCTATGGTCCTCAAGCACCCTTCACTGTAAGCATGGTCGAATCCATTACCAACCTGAACATGATGCCAGCAGATTGGACTAGTATGTGTAAAGCTGTGCTAAATGGAGGACAATACCTGTTATGGAAGGTTACCAATGAGGAATTTTGGAAGGAAGGCGGCTAGGCGAAATGCAGCAGCTGGTTATCCTCAGAGAAATCTAGATATGTTGTTAGGAAAGGGACCTTATGAGGATCATCAGCAACAAATTGCATATGATCCTGCCATATACTTACAAATTGCTGTAGATGCGGTTAGAGCATGGAAAACTTTACAAGGACATGGAGATTTCCAAGGTCAATTATCTAAGGTAATACAAGGAGCTAATGAATCTTATGCTGAATTTGTAGATAGGCTTATTCAAACAGCTACCAGAGTTTTGGGGAATACAGGACAAGCAATGCCATTAATAAAACAACTGGCTTATGAGCAAGCGAATTGTTACTGCAGAGAGGTCATTAGACCATGGAGACATGAAGATTTAAACACATATATTAAATTATGTAGAGACCTTAATGAACAAGGACAAGTCTTGGCAGCTGCAGTACAACAGGCTTTAGATGCCAGGCCAAAAACATGCTACAATTGTGAGCAAACAGGACATTTTAAAAGAAATAGCCCCATAGAAGGGGGGTTTAACAAAACTAGGTATCAAAGGAGTAGAATACTGGGTTATTTGCCCACGATGCCATAGAGGGAGACATTGGGCCAATGAATGCCTTCTCAAACCACCATAGAGGGTACTCCGTTATCAAAAAACGAACAAGGACCAGGTGTCTATCCACGATATCGTGGAGAAAGGCATTGGGCGCCATTGCCAAAAAACGGACAGGGGGGCCCAATGCTCCGGGGCCCACAACTACAAATATACAGGGCACTGGAGGAACCCAGCAACACCATCAGGGTAGTGCCCAGGACACATTATCCATTAGATCCCTCAGTAGACAAACCAGAGGAAGTGCAGGATTGGACATCTGCGTCTCAGCCAGAACAGTACTAACTCCAGAGATAGGAGTTCAAATCATTCCCACAGGGGTAAAAGGACCTCTTCCCAAAGGAACAGGAGGCTTATTATTGGGATGCAGTTCTTCTACTCTAAAAGTACTTATGATAAGTCCTGGGGTAATTGATCCCGGTTATGAAGGTGAAATAAAAATTATAGCCAGTTCTCCAAGGGGTATATCAGTAATTTTACCAGGAGATCGAATAGCACAGTTATTAATAATACCCAGCCTACATGATAAATTTTCCAGTCATACTGTAGAAAGAGGTTCCAGGGGATTAGGCTCCACAGGTGTAGATTGGGCTATGCTTTCTTTAAATTTAGATTCTCGCCCTATGCTAAAACTAAATATTCAAGGACACGAATTTAATGAGCTACTGGACACAGGGCTGACCTTAGCATCATCTCTTGTCAAGAATGGCCAAAACATTGGCCGTTACAACAAGCCACTCAAATGCTTCGAGGCCTAGGAGTGTTGACTAATCCCCATAGAAGTGCAATGATATTAGATTGGAAGGATCCTGAAGGATGTGAAGGAAGTATACAGCCATATGTATTGGATTATCTTCCCGTAAATTTATGGGGACGAGATGTCCTAGATCAATTAGGACTAACATTAACAAATAACATCAATTCAAATGTGTCCACTATTATGGCTAGACAAGGTTTTAGGAAAAGAAAAAGATTAGGAGAACAAGAACAAGGTATAACAGCACCAATACAAATAGATCAAGGAACAGACAGACATGGATTGGATTTTCAGGAAGGGTCACTGAGACACTAAAAATTACTTGGAAATCAGAAAGACCAATATGGGTTCCTCAGTGGCCCCTGACTAAAGAAAAGATACAAGCAGCCCATGACCTGGTCAAACAACAATTAGTGGAAGGACATATACAACCTTCTGTATCTCCCCATAATACTCCCATTTTTGTCATCAAAAAGAAATCTGATAAATGGAGATTATTGCAAGATTTAAGAGCCATTAATAATGAGATGGTTATTATGGGACCTGCTCAATCGGGGATTCCTCAATTGTCTGCTTTGCCAAAAACCTGGTATGTTTTAGTTATAGATATTAAAGATTGTTTTTTTCAATTCCAATTCATCCTGAGGATAGTCCACGTTTTGCATTTACTATCCCTGCACTGAATCATGAAGGTCCTGATTAAAGATTTGAATGGAAAGTACTCCCTCAAGGGATGACTAACAGCCCAACTATGTGTCAAAGTAATCCAGCCACTTAGAAATCAAAATACTGAACTACAAATATTTCACTATATGGATGATGTATTATTAGCACACAAAGATAAAAACACATTGCTAGAATGTTATGCTACACTTACAAACTTATTAAAAAATTATAATCTAGAGATAGCAATAGATAAAGTACAATTAAATCTTCCAATTAATTATTTAGGAGTTCCATTATCCTCAACCATGGTCCGTCCACCAAAAATTCAAATACGAGTAGATCAACTCAAATCACTTAATGACTTTCAAAAGTTAGTAGGAGACATAAATTGGATAAGGCCTTATCTAGGCGTACCAACAGGAGAGATGGGACCTTTATTTGATATCCTAAAAGGTCCATCAGATCCAAATTCACCCCGAATGTTAACACCTGAAGCAAGAAAGACATTAAAAATCATTGAAACATATTTGGAAAATATGCATTTGGATAGAATTGATATAAGTTTGCCTTTATTATTTATTGTACTACCAACAAAAAATATCCCTACAGGAGTATTTTGGCAAGAAGGTCCATTATTATGGACACATTCATCTTATTCTCCTAACACTATTCTTACTAGGTATCCTGAGGCTGTAGGACAATTAATACTCAAAGGAATAAAAGCAGCAAAGGGAGTGTTTGGAATTTCTCCCAATAAAATTATTACTCCATATACTATGGATCAAATTGATGAGTTAGCTAATGAGTTAAATACTTGGGCAATAATCATGTGCAAATCTAATGTTTCATTTGATAACCACTTATCATCTAATCCTTTATTGTATTTTTGGTCATCACATCCTGTAGTTTTTCCAAAAATGACAAGAAAAACACCTATCATGAATGCTCCAAATATATTCACTGATGGGTCAAATAATGGTATAATAGCAGTAGTTACACCTGATCAAACTTTTACATTTTTAGTACCCAAACAATCAGCTCAAAAGGTAGAGCTTAATGCAGTATTACAAGCTTTTGTGATGTTTAAAGATTCTGTATTTAATTGATGTTCCAATAGTCAGTATATAGTTAATGCTATAGTATCCCTTGAAGATGCTGGTAGGATTTCCCCTTCCTCTAGTGTTTTCTCTTTGTTTTCCACTATACAAAGTCTCATCTGGGACAGAAAAGATACATTCTTTATAGGACATATCAGGGCACATACAGGATTGCCTGGAGCCCTTAGTTTAGGCACTGTTTTAGCAGATAAAACTACACATGACATACATATTTTCTCTACACTAGAAGAAGCTACAAATTATCATAAAAAGTTCCATATCAATGCTAATACTTTACAAAAGCATTTTAAAATAATTAAGGAACAAGCTAGACAAATAATAAAACAATGTCAAAATTGTGTGACCTTTTTACCACAAGTTAATCTTGGAGTCAATCCTAGAGGACTGATACCTAACCATATTTGGCAGATGGACGTCACACACTTGCCAGAATTTGGAAAATTAAAATATTTGCATGTTACAGTTGATACTTCTTCAGGATTTTTGATGGGCTCCCTTCATGCCGGAGAAAAACTATTATAGCTCATTGCTTATAAAATTTTGCCACTGTGGGCGTTCCAAAACAGTTAAAAACAGATAATGCCCCTGGCTATACCTCTACCTCTTTTAAACAATTTTGCTCATCATTTGGCATTACTCACATAACAGGAATTCCAAACAATCCACAGGGACAAGGCATAGTTGAAAGAGTTCATCAAACTGTTAAAATGTACTTATTAAAGCAAAAAGAGGGAATTAGGAAGGGGTATATATCCCCCAAAGATAAACTTAAAATAACCATTTTTACTCTAAACTTTTAAAATATTGATTCATCAGGACTTAGTGCTGCGGAAAGGCATGTGTGTCCAAAAAATGTACATAAGCCCAAGGTACTTTGGAAGGATATTCCAACAGGACAATGGAAAGGTCCTGACCCAGTGATTGCCTGGAGTTGGGGGTCTGTTTGTGTGTTTCCACAGGGAGAACAGCAGCCGATTTGGATCCCAAAGAGATTAACTAAAGCGATTTCTAGGAACAAAAAGAAGATGATTTGGCTCAAATCCATAACGGCTGATATCCAGAACTCCAGTTTGGCTATCCTTACATCTTCGACAGTGGTTCTCCCACACCTGGAGGCTAATGAAACCAGGATGCTTTTTTCAATATCTATTTTATTATTGCCTTTTCCCACATTATGAAGTTCTATTTTGTTTTTTGAGCTCATACAGACCTAGGCTAATGTTTTGCTAATCAGTTCTATTTTTTGACTATACAGTTTTTAAATATTGCAATAGAGATTTCACCTGTAAAAACTTATAAGGCCTTTACTATTATATTATGTGTTGTATGTATTATGTGTGCACACTTGTGTTTTGTGTTGTATGCTTGTATGTGCGTATGTCCATATATCATATATGAGCACTCATGAAAAAATAGATCCAAATTTTTTTTTCTTATTCATATGATTTAAATGGTTTAATTTAAATTGGGTAAACAACTGTTGAGGATTGTTTTAATATGTGAACAAAAAAGGAGGTTAACAGATCTGTTTGTTTACTTTCACCTTTCCTTTTTATTATATGTAATAATTCTGTTCAGGATAATGTGAATTGTTCAGAAAATTGTTTTCTTTTAGTGCCTGCTGGAATGTTACATAATTTTTTCTTTAACCATTATTGCCAGAATTCCTATCTTCGTCCCAGTGCCGATAAAGACAAAGATAAAACCAATCTACAGCTTCTGCAATAGCTATTACTGAACTGCTTGCAGAACTTGCCTGGACTATGTATCACTTGTATGCATTGTGAACTCACTTGTATGCATTGTGAACTCACTTGTATGCATTGTGAACTATCTGTTGGGGTATTTTTGCTGCTGGTGTCATCGGTGGTACAATTTTTCCAAAAGGAGCAGTCAATTGGCTTGGTGTATCCTCCTCCCTTCTGCTGTGATGGTCGTTCAGCTAAAATTTGGGGGCCAACAGAGGTGAGCAAAGAACCTCACCCCCCACTGGTACAAAGGCCTATCCACAGGTGTGTCTGTATGCTGGACCGGGAGTCAATGACGGGTAAGATCCAATTGCAATGGTACCAACCTAAGACAGGAGGCTGACACCTTGAGGTCAGCTCATCCTATGACGGGTAAGGACCATATGTAGTATTGGACAACCTAAGGCAGGCACGGTCCCTAAGCCACATGCTTGTTGCTTAACAGAGAGGGGGAGATGTTGATAGCCACAGCCTAAGGGGCCCCAGCAAACTTCCAGCTGATTGGTTCACTGTGGCCCCAGCAAACTTCTAGCTACCAGCTGATTGGCTCCTCTGCGGTGATGCTCATTGGGCTGTTTCCCTGCCCTTTCAGACCATGGAGCTGCTCATTGGGGGACTCTTTTGGCTCTGCCCACATGACCCAGCCAATCCGCCTCAAGAGCAGGAGGAGTGGGGTTTGAGAGGCTTGCCGGAAGCCGGTGGTGGCAGTTGGGCTCTGAGGGAATTCCTGAAGAGCTCGTGTGGTACGGCGTGTGTGTTCTAAAAATAAAGTTCGTTTCTGCTTGACAAGTGGCTCGTGAATCGTGCCCAGCCAGACTGCAGCAGGGATGATTTATCAGACAAACAAGGAGCTTTAGCATCCACAAGAACTTGAGTTAAGAAAGCAAACATTGTGAGACACTAGTATAGTAATGGTTAAAATAAGTGAAGAGATGAAATAAAGGGTAGAAATATGAAAAGATAAAACTCTATGGGAGAGACACCTAAGAAAATATCTTCAAAAAGAATGAAATATGACTTTCAGAAATTAAAAATATGATCATGAAATTAAAAATTCAAAGTAGCTTCAGTTTAAATATAGTTTATCTCTATGGCCTTCTTGAAACTTCCATAGTGATAATAAAATTGTATAAGCCCCAAAGGTAATGAGACCAGAAGAGAAGCTAACACTGGATAAGAAATAAAAACATGATTTTTGCAAAATGAAAACAATTTTACAAATCAAGGAAAGCGGAAACCCAAGTTCCTGCAAAGCTGAAAGCCAAAGTGAACCAAAACAATCTAAATAAATAAATAATAAATTGTTTAAAAATGTATTTATATAATCCCAGGAGAGCTTAAAAAAAATCAAAGCTCCTGATCCCACAAAGGTGGATGAGAATAAAGAGAGAATTCCTTGTCTACCCAAAGAGCTGTTAGATTGCCCTAAATTTCTAATTTTATATGAGTAAGTACCCTCTCTCCCCTGTTTAAGCAAGAGAATTTACTATTTGTACAACTTAACTAGAGCTCTTCCATACTCCTACACACAAGCCAGAGCAAAAGGCAAAGTTTGCAAGAGTTGAAAGGTGAAATGTTGTTGAAATATAGAGAGATGTAGGTAGATAAAAAACAGTTAAGTATTGAGTGACACTAAGCAGTGCCTGGGAAAGGCTGCAGTGAGATAAGAACTCTAAGGAAATTGATAATGAAGGATATGGAGAGGGGAGCTCCCACTTCCCTTATCTCCAATCTTCAGGTGAGGATCAGAAAATAAAGATAGTGATTATAAAATAAAAGGAACGCACTCCTAAAACATCTGAAGATCTCCACCTTCTCAGTGGGCACCTGTCCTATAGAGTTCCCCTGAACATCATTATGGTGTAGCCCTTCATTCTATCCCTGCCTGCCACCACCAAGGAATGCATGAGTATTAAAGTGTCCAAAACCTCTCGAGTGAGCCCTCCAAGTTCTTTCTTGGGGACCAATAAACAGTGTACTGGGACATTTCCAGCCCTGTAACTGAATAATAATGCACCTCAGACTCTTACTTTCACTTGGCTTTCAGAAAAATCAGGAAATTGGACAATTCCTATCTTTAGAGGGAACTGGCAAACCCAAGTGAAGAGACCTAGAAACACTGACAGTGGAAATGGGTCACTGATTTGGATGGTGTCCAACATGAATATTCTGGCAAAACTCACCACTCAACAAATTCTGCTCATAAGAGATACTCAAAAGTAATCAACATTAACTTCTTCATATGCTTAAATTTTAAGTCAAATAAATAATCAGAATCAAATGGACATTCAAGAATAATCAGAATCAAATGGACATTCAAGACCAGTACAACTGAAGTTAAAAACTAATTGGATGAGTTTAACAGCAGATATAGGATGAGAAAATGCAAAGACAAGTTAGTAGAAAAGGTAGAAATCAAATCACAGAGAAATAAAAGTAATGCAAAACACAGAGTAGAGCATAAGAAACCTGTGAGATATGGTCAAAAGGCCTAACGTAAGTGTAATTGAAGGAAGGAAAAGTGAGTGAGAATCAAGTAGAAGAAATATTGGAAGAAATAATACCTTAAAGTTTTCCAACTATGGTGAAAGACATCAATCCACATATCCAAAAAATTTAAACAGTGCAAATAAATAAATAAATAAATAAATAAATATGAAAGTACAACTAGGAACGTCAAAGCCAAACTGAAAATGTTGGAAAGAGAATTATCAAAAGTCCAAACACAAAGGATAAATTGCCTTCAGAGAACCAAAAATGAGAATTTACCAACAGATAACATGAAAGACGGAAAACAAAGGGGTGCCTTTATACATCTCTGTCTACACATCTCTGAAAGAAAATAATTCTATTCCAGAGAAAATATCCTTCCCACTTTAAGGAACAAACACAAAAGTAGAGGAATTGTGGCCAGCAGACTTGCAGTAGAAGAGATGATGTTAGCAAAATAAAGGAAAATGATTCCTGGGAACACAGGTGGATGTTACCAGAGTCTAGTCCCAGGAGCCTGACTCTAGAGGTCCCAACACCAGATTTGGCCAGCAGCCTCAATTAACCAGAGGAGACAAGTAGAAGTTAATATGGGTTTCAGAGGTCTTGGTCCATAAATGCTGATTCCATTTCTTAGGTCCTGATGTAAGGCAAACATCCCAGCAGAAGAGTGAGGTGGGGGAAAGTAGCTGGCACCAGGAAGGAGAGAGGGTGGGGAAGAAAGAGAGCTCCCCTCACCACAGACCAAAAACATACCCAAAAGGCACCTCCCCAGGGATCACCTCCTCCAGTCACCTGACTACAGTGACTACATGGTTAACCTCTATCAGAAAATTAATGCACTGGTTAGGTTAAGGCTTTCATCACCCAATTATTTCACCCCTAAGCTTTCTTGCATTGTCTCACACACACGTCTTGGGAAATACCTCACATCTAAACAACGTCTGTGCAGTATCAAACCAACTGTCCTAGCTGAGTGCATCCAGCAACCAGCAGTGAGTGCAGAACACACATCTGCTGCAGGACTCAGGGAAGCAGGCAGTCTTGATGAGACTGTGGCCTGTCAATCATCACCTCAAATAAATAAATCTGAAACTCCAACTAGGAATGTCAAAGCCAAACTGAAAATTCTGCAAGGTTTGGTTGGGGCAGGGGAATCATCCTGAAATGTGGTCCTCGTTATGAGGTACTCTCCACGGTTCCCGGAGTTTGAGATTAGCTGGGAAGGAGAAAGTGACTCAGAAAGAGAATGGAATAGAGGCACGAAACAAAGTCCCTTGGTGCCGTCATTGGGTCCTCTTTCAGATGCATGCAAGTGCAGAAAGAGTGAAAAGTAATCAGGGCAGGGGGTCGGGGGGAATAACTGGGTCACTTTAAGAATGTATTGACGGATTCAAGCAAACACAGCAGTGTTGTGTGAAAAATGCAGAATATATTGAGGGGAAATAAGCTCCAATGATAGTAAATAAAGAAAAAAAAGGGAGAGGTAAGTGGAGATATGTGAAGGACTAATCCCAACAAAAAGAGAAGATAAAATGGACTAATAAAGATACATGATAAATGCCAACTCCACAGGGACCAGGGAGTCATAGAGCAAAGATCAGAAAGGATGCATCAAGAAACAGCAAGAGAAATGTGACCCCAATTAGTTCAGTAACTACATTAAATGCAAATCGGCACAGAGATGGAAATACTGTCAACCTGGAAAAAATAAGACCCACCTATGTGCTGATCACAAGAAACTCATTTCAAACACAAAGGACAGGCTCAAAGCCAAAGGATGGAAAATATGTATCATTAAATAGGAACATACTAAGAGAAAGAGAGCCGGGATGGCTTATTACCATCAGAGCAAGGTGCTTCAAAGAAAGTTTGGGTGGAAGAAAAATTGAGACACAGAATAATCAGAGTCAGTTCAACAGGAAGTTATAGTTATCCTCAAGTTAAAAGGTCCTTAATAATAGAGCTTTAAAATGTATAACTTTTAACTAGGCAGAATCTTCGTTAAAAAAAAACGCATCATGGTGGGAAATCTTAAGAGAGATCTGTCAGCCAGTGATAGAACAGTCAGAATAATGAGGTTAAAGAAAGTCTGAACAGTATGATTAAAGCAAACTGACCAAACTGTGTGCATCCTACAAGGAAGGATATGCCTATACTACCAATGCACACAGAAGATTTTCCCAGACGGGCTGTGCTGGGGGTGGAGAGTCGAGTCTCACAGCATTCCAAGGAGGAAACTAATTTAATGAGTAGGCTCCATAACTGGAATTGCACTAGAATTCAATCACAGAAAGATAACTAGAAAACCTCTAAGACTGAAACGCAGCAACTGACCTCTAGGTAGCACATGTGTCCAAATGGAAATCAAAACGGAATTTAAAGATGGATTTCTAGCTGAAAACTAAACAATTCAAATACTAAACATCTAAATTTGCAAATGAAGCTCAAGTGGGACTGAGAGGGAAAGTGCTTAGGTGCACATATCAGAAAAAGAACATTGGAAAGTCGATCACAAAAGCTTCCAGCCAAAATAAACTTGAAAAACAAAGACCTCACCAAATTAAGTTCAGAGACTACTGAAGAAAATAAGAAAAATAAAAGCAGACTAACCATAATAGAAATTAGAGATACAATGGAGAAATTCAACACAGTCAAAAGTTAATTCTATGAAAATATTATAGATGAAAGTATAGCAAGACACAAATAAACAACCCAAAGAGTAATAACAAATCACAAATGTCAGGAATAAAAAGAGATAATATTACAGAATTCTTTGATATTTAAAGGGTGCAAGAATGTTTTAAACAACTTTATGCCAATAACTTATTTGTTCTTTTAGTTATACATGACAGTAGAATCTACTTTGATATTTTTATACAAGCATGGATTATATCTTATTCTAATTAGGAATAAAAGGAACGTAAATGTAATTGAAGGAAGGAAAAGTGAGAATCAGGTAGAAGAAATATTGGAAGAAATAATACCTTAAATTACCAAAAGAAGAAATTAAATAGTAATCTCAAAGATGCCGAATAGCAATCGTAATCCCAATCTTGTGGTTGTACATGATGTCTTCATATATGAACACAGGAAAGTTATGTCTGATTCATTCTACTTTCTTTCCATTCCCATCCCTTCCCTCCATTCCTCTTTGTCTAACCCAATGAAATTCTATTCTTCCCCCTCCCCTTGTTGTGGGTTACCATCCACATATCAGAGAGAACATTCCACCTTTGGTTTGGGGCTTTTTTCACTTATCATGATAGTCTCCAGATCTATCCATTTACTGGCAAATGTCATAATTTCATTCTTCTTTATGGTTGAGTAATACTCCATTGTATGTATGTATATATATATATATATATCACATTTTTTATCCATCTGTTGAAGAGCATCTACTATGGTTCCATAGCTTAGCTATTGTGATTTGTACTATTATAAGAATTGATGTGGCTACATCACTGTATGTTGCTGATTTTAATTCCTTTGGATATATGCCAAGGAGTAGGATAACTAGGTCAAACTGTAGTTCTATTCCTATTTTTGGAGGAATTTCCCTACTTCTTTCCAGAGTGGTTGCACCAAATTGCAGTTTCGCCAACAATGTATAAGTGTACTCCTCTCCCTACATCCTCACCAATATTTATTGTTACTTGTATCCTTGGTAATTATTATTTTGGTCAGAGTAAGGTGAAATCTCAGGGTAGTTTTAATATGTATTTCTCTAATAGCTAGAGATGTTGAACATTTTTTCATATACTTGTTAATCATTCATATTTCTTCTTTTGAGAAGTGTCTGTCAGTTCCTTTGCCCATTTATTGCTTGTTTTTCTTTTGTTGTTGTTGTTGTTGTTTGGTGTTTAACTTTTTGATTTCTTTGTATATCCTGGAAATTAACACGTTATCTGAGGTGCAGGTATATACCAATAATTTTTTCAATGAATGGAATAGACAGATTCCCTGAAAACCAGAACTTGGTCAGATACTAGAAGAAATGGAAAATATGAATAGTCCTATAACTAATTGTCTCCACTGGTAGATTCCATTAGACATTGAGGGAATAAATAACACAAACCTTTTAAAATTCTAAAGAGGCTACAAAAACAGAACAATTCCTGACTGCCATTATGAATTCAGTACAACCATGTCCTAAACCCCAATGAGAACATTGTAAGGAGGAGAAATTAGTTCCATATTCCTCATGACTATAGAAGCAACAATCAAAAACAAAATACAATTTTAATTTGGTGAATTTTTTACTTATTCAAGGAATATAGTAAATGCAGAAACATTTTTAAAAATTGCATGCCAGTCTCTCTTGTGAATACAGAAGTAAAAATTTCTAAATATGAAGGAGGAAGAAGAGGAGGAGAAGGAGGAAGAAATAAATATGTAGTTGGATTTAGTCCAGGAAGGTAAAGATGATCTAACATTCAAAAATTGGTTCCATAATTCATAATAAATAGAAGAAAAGAAGAATTTAAACAATAATCTCAAAAGATGCAGAATAGCATTTGGTAAATTCAATATCCATTTGTTATTTTAAAATAAAAATTCCATAGACTAGGAATTGAAATTTTTTTTCATCTGCTAAAGAGTATCTTCAAATCGTACCCACAACATAGTCAATGGCAAAGTGTGATGTTGGGAACAATATGAAATTTCTATCATTACTTCTATTTCATTGCACTGAACTCTACAAAGATATTACTAGAACAATAAATAAATGCATTTAATAAAGTCAATACAAGATCTGTAATATGCAAATCAGTAAACAATTAGAAACAAAATTTAAAAGATATTTAAAATAGCAACAAAAAATAGAATTCTAGAAGCATATTTCCATCTATTCACGATTTAGAAGACTTACTATAATAAGGATGCCCATTCCCCTCACATTAATCTATAGATTAATATAATCTCCATCAATATCGCAGAAAGGGTAGTGAACCCACACACACACCCTTTCTGGTGTGTGTGGGTTTGACTGTGTGGATGTGTGTGTAAATTGACAGATTCATTCTAAAATTTACATGGAAAAAGTTATGAAAATCTTGTTTGAGGATGCTAACTCACAAGGTGGGAGGACTAGGGTATAGAGTTACTCCAGGTAGAGGGTAGTGAAGGGAGGGGAGGGGGTATGGGGGTTGGAGGAATAGTACAATGAATCAGACTTTAGTATCCTATGTACATATATAACTATATGGCCCATGGGATTCTACATTATATATAACCAGAAGAATGGGAAATTATGCTCCATTATGTATGATGTATCAAAGTGCATTCTACCGTCTGTATAATGAATTAACACCAAAAGAATTAAAAAGAAAATCTTGAGGTAGAAATCTGGAGGACTTTGACTATAAAATTCCAATTATTTTCTAAATTCCAACAAACCTGAGGGTAAAGTATTGGTTTAATGATAGATGCATAGAACAAGATAGTGATTCAGAAATAGATCCCACACATCGTCACTTGGTGTAATGCTTGTGTCCCAACGAAACTCAATAGGGGGAAATGGTGGTTTTTGTTTTGCTTTATTGTCTTTGTTTGTTTTTGGGTACTGGGGATTGAACTCAGGGGCACTTGATCACTGAGCCACATCCCCAGCCCTAGTTTGTATTTTATTTAGAGACAGGGTCTCACTGAGTTGCTTAGCACCTTGCTTTTGCTAAGGCTGGCTTTGAACTCATGATCCTCCTGACTCAGCCTCCTGAGCTGCTGGGATTACAGGTGTGCGCCACTGTGCCTGGCTGGTGTTCTCTTTTTTAAATGCATTTTTGAATCCTATGTTTTGTTGATAAATAGTACTTACACATGTGTATGGAGTATGATGTGATGTGATGAGCTAGGTATACACTGTGGAATTATTAAATCCGCCTAAATAGTGACTCCATCACCTCACATGCATATTGTTTCCTTCTGGTAAGAAATCTACTCTTATAGCAAATTTGAAATATACATCATCATTAAGTGGTACTTTCAGCGCATGATTCTGAAGCACTTGCTCTAGCAGAAAACCTTTATCATAAAGGTATCTTCCTTTATGATAAAAGTATGATTTAAACCTTTATCATTCTGGGGAAAGGAAATATTTCTTAATCAGGACACGGAAAACATCATCGATTTTTTAAAAAGACGATTTTCATTTATCTAAATACGATTTAAAACTAAGGGCTATTGTTAAGTAAATTTTTTTTTCATCAAAAATCAAGAACTACTATTTGTTGAAAAAAAAAAAATAAGGTGAATAGCCAAACTCCAGATTAGAAGAAACCCTCCATGTACACATGTGACAGGGACTCACATCCAGGAAAAAAACCCATATTTTAAACTTAATTAATTTATTTTAATTAGGTCTATATATGACAGCAGAATGCATTTTGATTCCTTGTACACAATATAAAACACATTTTTAAAATTTTGATAACCCAACTAAAACTCAGCAAGAGCCTCTACTACATCTTCTGGCTGGATCCTGACTGATACAAGGACGTACTATGTGATCCCACGCTCAGAACTTCAGGAACAGACGAAATTAATCCACAATGATAGAAATCAAGTCAAACAGCAGTTACCGCTAAGGTGACAGCGTTGACCCAGGAGAGGCTGGCGGGAGTCTTTAGGGGTGTCGGTGGTATTCCTCCTCTTGATCTGTACAGTAGCTACACAGGTACAATCCATGCACATTCACTATGAGCTAGACTTTGATTTAAAAAAGAGACAAGCATGGAAGTGCCCTTTCAAATTCGTTTTCTTCTAATATTATCTTCTAGTCAAATCATAAGCAAATTTTTATGTTCCAGATATTGCCTCTGGATCCATTAGCAATATTTAAAATTTTTTCAAACCTGTTACTTATTGATTTTTGTCCTTAGAAATTCTGGGGTCCCACAATGTATATGTAGTTTTCTGGACATATTTTAAAGTTCTTGTTCATTCATTTTAATATATTTAAATGTTTATATGTACTTATTTTTGTATGCACTGTATGATCTCAACTGACTTGTATCTCACACTCAACTTCATAACCCCTACTGTAGGTGTATTTGCAGACAGGACTTACAAGGAGACAACTGGGTTAAATGAAGTCAGAGGCTGGGGCCTTGGTACTGGAGTTTCAGTGTCTTATAAAAGAGACACCAGAGAGTTTGCTGTCTTCATCACATGAGGACACAGTGAAAAGGTGGCCAAGTCATGCCATCAACAGACCCCTCAGCCTCCTGGACCCTTGCTGTTAGACTTGCAGCCTCCAGAAATATGAGAAAATACACTGCTGTTTCAGCAACTGGTCAAATTTTGAT
Source organism: Urocitellus parryii (assembly GCF_045843805.1). Classification (NCBI taxonomy): domain Eukaryota; kingdom Metazoa; phylum Chordata; class Mammalia; order Rodentia; family Sciuridae; genus Urocitellus; species Urocitellus parryii. The sequence goes on from NC_135535.1 coordinate 12,963,205, forward strand.
ATGACAGCTGAGCAGACTGAGAGTGTTATGGGAATTCATCATTATTTCCTTCTGGGGACGTATCCAATCCCTGCTAAGTAACCTTTTTAAGATTCTACTAATTAAACTTTTCACATATTTGGGGATCAATGTCTGAAACCTCCATTTTATCATAATGATGTTTACCATCCCTATATACATTTTAACACCCTATGCAAGAAAAAAAAAATTTTGCCCAGGAATATCCAAAAGAAGGAAGAAGAGGAGGACGAGGAGGAAATAATGATGAGAACCGCAGAGTGTGAGACTATAGCGTAGACCCCTGAAATCAAATGAATACTATATTGTTGTCAATGGGCTAAACGGAGAAGCCTTCTTTTACATATACCTGGTAGAAATATCACAGGTGATGGTGTTTGTGGATAAATAATTTGGCTAACATCTATTAACATCAATAATACACATTCCCTTCAACCATGCCTCGATTAACAGTATCCCTCCTCTAGAAATCACAGCCTGCATACATAGGACCCGAGCCCCGGGGTGTTCCAGGGTTGCTCTGACTGGCAATGAACTGGAAATGAACAATCACTAACAGGGAAAGAGCTGGGCAAACCAGGAAGCATGCTCCCCACGGGTCAGTGTGGAGTCCGCAGGAGAAACCGAGGTAGAGCGGCTGGAGGACTTGCAAGGATTTCCAAAACAGTATTGTTTTACTTCGCTTTTTTCTTTGCAGCTATGGCCAATCACCACTCAGTGAATCCCCAACAGAGGATTAATTCACTGACTGGGCCCAGGCTCTCATAACCCAATCATTTCACCTCTGAATGCTCTTGCATTGTCTCACACAGGAGCTTTTGGGGGACACTCACATCTAAACCATAACAAGTATCAAGTGAGAAAAGTAAGAATGTGAAAGATAATATATCATTATCCCATTTTTTATAAGTTAAACAATGGCAACGTGCTTTTGATATATTGATGTGTGTGTGTGTGTGTAAGTAGTTACATTGGGTCCTATGAATCCTAAGAGAAACAGGGAAGAATTCAACATACATCATTAATACAAGTATTCACTGGAAGCAGTATATACCAAAAAGCAAGAATAAATATGGAATTAACTAAATATGGCATATGATTACATTTGTGTAAAACTGCATATGTGTATATAAGAGGTGAATTAAATACATACAAACATTTTTAAAGAATTTTGATGTAAAAGGAGAAATATTAAAAATTAATTAACTTTGCTTAAACACAAGAACGTTTAATAATGAAAAAAAAAAAAAAACCCGAGAAAGGCAGGCTGAAACCATAAAGGAAATATCAGAAATTAAAGAAATTGGAAAAAAGAAGACATGTAATCAAATCAAAAGCTAGTTATTGTAAAAGACTAATAAACTCAAGAAGCCTCTAGCAAAATCGATCCATTAAAAAGACAGACGGCGTACACCCATGCCTAGAAACCGAGAGACATCTGTCAGATAATGCAACAGATTGTGCCAGGAGTCTAGGTTTGGAAGAGGAGTGAAACTTTACTTCCTGCAGCAATTTATTCTGTGGCTGAATTCTTACTCTCCTTAAGAGCACCTTGGGCTGGGGATGTAGCTCAGTGGTAGAGCGCTTGCCTCGGCTGCACAGGGCCCTGGGTTCAATCTCATAACCCAATCATTTCACCTCGGAATGCTCTTGTCTATAATCATTCGTATCTCACATGCATCTGCATAACTATTGCCATACCACATGGTCTTGCTGCCAAAATATCTGAGTCAAAGCAGATCTCTGCAATTGTTGAACAATGAAGGGGGAAAAAAAATCAATTTTCCTAACATAATTGAAGGCTTACGCTGTGCCAAGCCTTGAACTACAAGCTCTAGACACATATTCATTTAATCCTTACACCAACCCAACAAGAGTTATGATTATCATCATTATTATTTTGCCTGTTTTTCAGATAAGGGCATTTCAACACAAAGAATTTAAATAATTTGTCCAGGGCAGTGTAGCTAGTAAGCAATAAAGTTGGAGTCATCCCAGGTCCTTGGAGCCTTGGTGTCTCACTTATAGAAGGTGGCTAGTGACCTCTATCTCAGAGGGAGGACCAACAGCCCTGGCATGCAGTCAGTCTCTGCGACGGAACAGTGGTCTTGAGAAAATGACTCAGGATTATCAGATTTAGCAAATAAAAATTCAGGAAGCCGAGTTAAATTTGAATTTCACATAAACAATGAATAAGTTTTAGCCTAAGTACATCTCAGGCATTATCTAGAATACAATTGTTCTTTAAAAATCGTCCTTCGTTGGAACTTTGAATTTGATGGAGCAATCTATATTTCATTTAGCAACTCTACCTCAATTTTTCTCATCTGAAAAAGATGAATAATTTTAACTCCTTGGGACTGAGTCTTCTCCTTGTCTCCAGATATCCATCTATTGCTTTTTCCTTAGTAACAGAACGCTGATTTTTACCTGGGTGTGTATCTACCACATTTCCTAACCTCCCTTATAGAAAGTAACAGCCGTGTGACTGTTCAACGAAGATGTAAGGAAGCCATACGGTATACAGAGGCAGACTTCCAGGAAATTGGCTTGAAAGTAAAATGTCCCTCCTTTGTCTCCTTTTCCTCCATCCTGAAGCACAGATGTGATGGCTGGAATTTTAACTGCCATTCTGGACCATGGGGATAAGCCCCACGCACCCTAGGTTTGGCACACAGGAGAGGTGGACGATGAGGCAGCAGTGGTTTTAGTCTGTGGGATCTTTTTGGTTGTTGTTGTTTTGGGGACTGGGGATTGAACCAGGGGCACTTTACCAGGGAGCCACATCCTCAGCCCTTTTTATTTTTTATTTTGTGGCAGGGTCTCACTAAGTTGCTTAGGGCTTTGGACTTGCAATCCTCCTGCCTCAGCCTCTCGAGTTGCTGGGATTACATGCATGTGCCACTGTTCCCCGGTGTTTAAATTTGCTTCAGTGTTTCCCAAACGCCCAGTGAAGGACAGAGTCACTGGGCATGCTCAGTGGAAATGGCAGGAGGGTCAGGCCGGGGCCTGAGTTGGTCTGGTCCCTCTGTCCCTTGCTTCCCAGGCTTTCCAAGTGATGCTCCTTCCTCACTGTGTCTGAGCCAGTGAGCATCTGAACCACTTGGAGAGCTTGCCTGTCTTTTCCTTTGCCATTTTATTGAGATATATTTTAAATATCATAAAATCCACCTATGTCAAGTGTTCAACTCAAACCTATTCAGTAGCATGATGGAGTGGCACTGCAAATCTGTGTTAGAGCATTGTCAACCCTTGGAAGGTCCCTCATGCCCATTCACAGTGAAGTCCCCGTCCCACTCCCAGCCCCAGGCAACCACAGATCTGCTTTCTGTCTATACATTGGCTTGTCCCAGACGTTGCATGTAAATGGAATCACGTGGTGCATGATCTCTTGTGTCTTCTTCTTTCACTTAGCGTAATGTTTCTGAGATTCACCTCCGTCACGGCAAAAAAGGAATGAGCTCCTGGCGATGCCAAGTATCATGTGCAGGTTGCGGTCTCCTCGTCCTGGCCTCCACCCTCCATCTGGAGGTCCTCTTCCAGCAGAAGTGCCTTTCTCTCAAGCCCTCAGGTGACATTGCGGCTGCTGGTGCACAGACCACATCTCGGGTGGCCTTGGCGTGTAGAAATGCCAAACCCAAACTCACTCACGGAACCGACCTGTGCACCCAGCACAGCTCTCAGTGAGTGGCAGAACGTTTCAGGAGGGCGCCCTGGGAATAGGGGTTCCCCCCAGAGGCTCTTGCCCCAGTTGCCTTTTATTTTTACTTTGTCACCTATGGACCAAGGTGTCACTGCACAGGTGCTTACTGAAAGCTCAGCAGCCATTTAGGCAAATAAAGGGACACACCGGTCATTGTCACACAGGAGCATTCCTTGGTTCAACCACTAGGAATAAAGTGCTGCACTTCAGCGATAACGTAAAAGACAAACTGTCAATCATGCATTTAACCGTCAGATACTCAAGGGCATAGTGACTCAAGTGCTCCAGGTACAGCAGTGGGAAAGTAAGGGGGGACACCATTTTGGAGGGTGACACGGCAGAGTGGTCCATATTGAAATTCTTAAAATGTTCACACCCCTTCCTCCTCTTAATTCTGTGTTTGAAAATCAATCCTAATGACATAAATAGCAACACAGGTCTATACACAACGCTATCTGAGGCAGTGCTGTTTTTAATGTTGAGGAGCCTGAGTGAAACTCAAATGTCCAACACAGGAGGGAGACAGCCCAGGTACCGCAGTGCGTTCTGCATGTTGCAGAGGCCAAGTTCACTCATCTGTGGTCCAGATCCTCCAGCTGGCTGCAGGACTGTGGGGAGATCACCTATTCTCTCTGTTTCTTCTTCAGTAAAATAGAAAAACAACCTAACTCAAAATATATAGAGGTTCCTAAAAATAAATACTAAACACAGAATTATCATATGACCCAACTTTTCCACCTTTTGTTCTTTTTAGTGGGCGTGGTACTGGGAATTGAACTCAGGGGACTTGGCCACTGAGTCACATCCCCAGCCTTATTTTGTATTTTATTTAGAGACAGGCTCTCACTGAGGGTGCCTCGCTTTTGCTGAGGCTGGCTTTGAACTCTGGATCCTCCTGCCTCAGCCTTCCGAGTCACTGGGATCGCAGGTGAGCACTACCGCGCTGGGCCAGCTTTTCTACTTTCGATAACAGGGACTCCGACAGCTTCCTGTGAATGATTGTTCACAACAGTGAAAAGGGAGACGCAACTCAAATATCTGTGTATCAATGAATGGATTAAATAAAACATGGCATGAACATACAGTGGAATACTATTCAGTCTTGAAAAGGGAGAGGTTTGACCCACACTTCATGGCTGAACTTGGAGGACATTATGCAGAGTGAAATAAGCCACTCACAAAAGGGCGAGTGTCATATAATTTGTCTGAGGCACTGAGGGTAGTTGAATTTAGAGAGATGGAGAGAAGAACGGTGGTTAACAGGGGCTGGTGGGAGGGGAAATGGTTGTTGGATGTATGGAGTTTTAGTCTGGGAAGATGAAAAGCTTCCAGAGATGCTTGGGAGTGATGGTGGTACAACAGTGTGAATGTCCTTTGTACCACTGCACTGTACACTTTAAAATGGTTAAGACTGTAAATTGCACGTTATGGTTATGTGTCTTTTACCATCATAAAATGGAAAAAAATGATACTGCCTACCTCATAGTCTATAGAAATAAATAAGTTAATATACTTCAAACACAGTAACTGTGGTTTTAAGTGATATCTTTTATTGAATAAAGTATATTAATATATAAAAATACTCAGAAAGTCAAATAAAAATGTAGACTACAAAACTGTGTGTCAGTTTGCTAAAAGCATCTTTAAGACACATGTATAGGGACATATGTCCTATGCATAGGGACAGAGAAGCACATTCAAGTGCAACAAAATGTCAACCTGGAGAATTCTACCAACTGGGGTGGCAAGATTGTAAGTGGTGTTCGTCTGTCTTGATAGAGTTCCATTTTTTCCAGTTTGGGCAATGACCATGAGGCATTCCTATGAGCATCGTCCTTAGCACTGATTTTAGGTGTTCAAGGGGAGCTTCTCTGGGCCAGTGTCATGTGGACACCCCACATTGGTGGGAGGCACCTTTCTTCTCCAGTAGGATAGACCCCCATGTGCACCTCCACTCCATGTTTCTATTCCCGGTCTTCGTCTGTGTGCCCGAGATGGAGCAGAGTTCCCTCTAGCGAGAGCAGTCTTTGGAACATTGGTTTCACATCCTGCATTTAGAAGAATTTGAGAAGCACCAGAGACACAGAGGCTAGAACTTCAAGGAGGCAGGAGTCTCCAGCCAGGTGTGGATACACCTCTGTGCATGATCCATCGGTGCCAGGGACATGAGGGACCTCCCCCGAGTGCTGTGCAATCATGTCCCTGTGACTGTGCTAACTGACCTTCCTGTGGTCAATCACTCCCTCTCTTGCCCTCTAGAAAACTGGAGAGTCTCAGAAGGAAAGCAAGACTCCCAAGAACATCACTACTGTCCTCCACGATGCCACCTCAAGTCTCAGCCCCTGCTCCCGGTGTCCTGTGTCTAAAATATACCAGGCTATTAGCTTTCCCATCCCATGCCGGGAACCTCTGTGCCCCGAGGGATCCTTCCTGTGCTGCCTTTGTCAAAACATTGCCCTGTCTCGAGGCCCGAGGGGGCTGCCTCCTGCACCCGTTCCCAGTTCTGCAGGTAGAGCACAGCTGCCCATCCTCTCAGTTTTCCAGGTATCTATCTGATCCTCACTGGGCTAATCTCCCTAAAGAACTAGAAGATATCTCCTGAGGGCAGGGGTGGTGCTCCTCCACTCTGCAGCAGGGCCCCCCTTGGCACATATTAGACACAAGTGTTGTTTTTAGTTTCACCTTGGCCGTGACATATCCCCATGGCACCCGCAGACTCATCTGTTAAGTGGAGAGACCATTCTAGTCTACTTGTCATGACTGCTAAGAAAAGCAAAGATCCAGTGGGTTACTATGGGGGGAGGGAAGGGGGGACAACCACACTTCTCATTCAGTATGTTTTAAAATTACCCCCAAAGAATCGTGGTAATAATCATGAATTTGCCCAACTCCAACTTAGCAGGCTCAGCCCAGAACAGTCCCCTGGTCCCAGATCTGCTTTATGCTGGCCCACGTGGAAACTTTCCAACTGTGTTCACCTGAGTCACTGAATGGTCTGCTGCTTGGGAGAGGAACAATGGGGCATTCAAGTGTGGGGAGAGGAACAATTCCACGCACTTCATTGTCTGGGAGAGGACTGATTGAATGTTCCGTTGCCCGAGAGTGGGACAATTGAACAGGAAACTATTGGGAAGAGAAATAATTAGACACTCCATTGTTCAGGAGAAGAACCATTGAGTATGCCATTCCTTAGGAGAGGAGCATTTAAGGACAAAATTTCACCTGCGTAAGACCCTCTTCTGCCTGAGAGTCAGTTTCCAAGTCATTGATTTATTGGGAGGAAAGAACATGTTTACCTTGAGGAACCACATTTGTGATTGTCTGTAGGAGTTTAGAATGGTACCTTCACCCAGCCTTAAAAATCGATGAAATCATTCCCATCCTGTCTGGAGCAGAGTGCTAGTTTTCGTGTCATTGACACCACGCCACCAAGTGCAGTCTGACCCCAGGAAAGTAATGCAGTCCCAAACCCGGTTCTGACTGCCACCCAGGTTGTATGATCGCCTCTGCTGCAAACCCGGGCCTCCTTCTCCCACCGGCCTGTCAGTCACAGGCCTTCCCAGGAGTACAGATGAGATTCCCCACCAGGTCTCGGACTCTCAGTCACTCTGCCCAGACGACAATGAACCGTGTGTATTGGCAGAAGACAAAGGAACTCTTCAGACCAGTCTTTCCTTGGGGGTCCTGGAGGGAACACTGACTCAGACATTTTGTATCCAAAAGTCAGCCATAAATCTCAGGTTAAATCTCAGAGTTCCAATGCTTTGTGTATCTTGTCTCTCAAGAGTAAGCGGGACCATCTGCTCAGTCACTGGAACAAGATTTCAAAGCATTCACTCTATTTCAAGCTGTTTGCCCCCATTGAGGTGCCGGGGATAAATCTCTGACAGTGACAATGCCCTTCAGATAAGATTTTAAATAAGCCCTTTCCATCTTTCCTCCTTTCTACTTTAACATCTGAGCTAGGTTGCAAAATTGGCCACTATAGTTTCTTTCCCTATGATCCCACCCTTGGATAATCCCCCACCCCACCGGCTTTGAATTTGGCGGTATAATCCCGTAGCCTGGAGCCACAGAAACCGCATGCAAACAGAGACTTGGAAATGCCTGTGTATTATTTCTTGCTCTATGTTTTCCTAAAACGGCCATCCCGTGAGGAACTTGGCCAAGCTGGACACATAATGAGAGACACATGACTCAGATGTCCCTGTTGCCCCAACAGGAAACCTGCCAACTTCAGGGTGCACCAGTGGAGTCACAGACTGCTCACTCACCGGTCCATCTGCCTGCTGACAACAGACTCACGGGCAAGCCCAGAGGAGCCATCCGCGCAGCCCAGATCCAAAGGACAAGAGTGGACCACAGAATCAGAAGATAAACGAACTGTTGTTGTTTTGAGCTAGTCTATTTTGGAGGTGATCATTACTCAGTGAAAATCATACTGGTGCAGAAATGAAAACCCAAAATGCGGTGCTGCTGTAATTCAAAACGTGTGGCATCGGCTTTGGGACCCATAGATGGAGACTAGAGAGTTATGATAGTGAAGACCAGAAAAATGAGCAAACTGCCAGTGGTAACTTAAAAAGTAACGAGGAGATAAGAATGGAAAGACGGGGAGCCGTGGATGTTGGTGTACGCAGCAGAATCATCTGCGGCACTGCCGTCCGGGGTAAGTGGGATGATACCAAATGTTTTAAGATTTTGGACCTTGGCAAAATCATTTCCAGGCATAATAGTCAAAGAATCATTTGGCTAATTTAGTTTCCTGTAATACAATGCAGAAAAAGAGAAGTAGCTAAAGAGAGAACTGATCCGTTCACAAACAAAATTTTAGAAGAGACAGATGAGTCAGGATTCAGTGAATGGTGACATGAATCGGTTCCTCAATCCCAAACTCTTGAGCTGATAAGAGATTTTCAAAGTATGTAATGGCCTCAAGGAGAAGATCAATCAAGGATATGTCTCTGTGATACTTTTAAAAGACCTCTGAAAGGTTTAATGAGCTGCCAATCGGACATTCTTAGCTAGAGAACAGAGCTTATAAAAATTTTAGGTCAAATGTCACAGAAAAACCCAGTACACTGAAACCATAACACAGGCTCCTAGGAAGTGGAGTGGACTTATAATTGGAAACATAGAAAGCCCATAAAGTATTAAGGGACTGGTATTAGTAAAATAGCCATCAGCTTTAACTGGATGGGACTGACATCGCCCAGTTTACAAAAAGACCTCTGGGCCCCCAACTTTGTAGTGGCACAAAGGAGGCGGAAAAGGCTACTGGGCTGCTAATGCTTATGTCTTTTTCTTATTAAAAAAAAAAGAAAGGGAATCTCAAAGGATAGCATTAAAAATCAAGATAAATATCTGTCATCTGCTATTAATCACCTTGTCAGAAAGGTACCCTGACACCATGGGAGCCACTGGACAGGCTGTGACTGGGAAACCTTAGGACTGGCTAGTTACCTTCTCCAATGACACCATGTAGTTGTCATTGTCACTCCTCCACTAAAAAGCAAACAAACAAAATTTGCTCTGTATTTATTCCAGAGAAAAGTCTCCCCTTTTCTCAAACTACACTGTAAGTTCCGCTTGCGTTAGAGTATCTGGGCTCCCATCTCAAGGCCACAACCACGAGGTCTGGGAACTTTGAACAAGACACTTACCTCACTGTGCTCCACTTCCTCAGCCATAAAACTGGGATAACATAGGGATGACGCTCACCTGTAGGGCTGTGGGAGAATCACCCGTGTCAGCCTGTGTCACCTGCTTCCTGCCCTACCGGCACAATGAGTGATGTGTGCTTCTATTATTTGACGTCCAAGATGAGCCTTAGCCAATGCTGGGCATCCTCAAGCCCATGCTTCGATGGTATCCCGTATCTATAAATAAGTGGTCATTAACAAAGGTGTGGGGACGACTGACCCTGGGGAAATGAAGGAGATGTAAGGTACTCCTAAAGTTACCTAGATGAGCATCTTTGTAACATTCTCCTCTTAAGACTCTGAAAACATTCCTGAACCATTGTCACCACTCACCCTGCCACCCGCCCTGACAACTTCCATGCCTAAAAACGAGCAGAGGACTTTTTTCTACGTTGCTCTGTTATTAGAACAGGCTTCTCCACACAGAGAAAACAACAAGGAAACACGTTTTGCCATCTCAGACCCTGGCCGAGGATGTCAAGAACGGAGCCCACTTGCCCTGCCCTCTCCCCCCACCAAATGTCATGTGGTCAGTGGGCTCCGCTTTTCATGAGACTTTCCACAAATCCACGGATCATCGCTGGCAGAGCTACAATGGTGAAGTACATCCATAAAGTTAGCATTAAAGACACACAGAACAGCCGTGTGACCACAGGAGCTGAGATTGGGGCCATGCTCAGGCTCATGGAGAAAGGGAAGGAGATGGGAAGAGGAGGGGCGGTAAGGAAGGGTCCTGCTTCAGAGCCTCACAGAGACTGGCCTCCCCAACAGCAGGGTCAGGGTGGAAACAGGGAGGGGAACAGCTGCGAAGTTCTACAAAAATTCCAGGAGAGAGGACAGTGACTTGGCCCGGGAGGGAGCTAACTGGGGAGGTGGTGAGAAGGTTTTGACAACATGATTTACAAGCAAAGGACCCACATACCTGTCCCCAGGCCTCCCCCAACGTGCTTTTGCCACAGCCATAGATAAGATTGGCATTTAACATAAAGGGCACCATAGAGTAGAGACCCTGCTGTGTCTGGTGCCTTTTCCCAGCATAACGCTTTGGAGAGTCCCCGCGTTGGTGTGTGTGTGGCTAATTGTATTGTTACTAAGCAGCACCTTTCTATAAATACAGGGTGGTTTACATATCCAGTCACTGGTTAAGGGACAGCTTGGTTGTTTCCAGTTTTGAGTTATTAAGAATGAAGCTTCCAGAAACATCCATTTACAAGTCTTGGCGTGGACATATGTTTTCGTTTCTCTTGGGAGACGTCAGGGAGTGGGATGGCAGGGAGGTTTGTGGAAGTATGTGCTTACTTGTAAAAGAAACCACAAAATAACTTTTCCAAAGTGAGTACACAGTTTTTCACTTTCACAAGCAGCGTGGGTCACAGCCGCTTCACGTGCTTGCCAGCTCCTGGTCGGGTCAGTCGTTTGGGTTTTAGACATTCTGCCAGGCAGGGAGTGCCAACTCGTCACCGCCCTCAGTCTCCTCCTCCTTACTAGCAAAGTTGAGTGTCTCTCCCGTGTGGGTTGGTCATTCATTCATCTTCTGTTGAGGGGTGTCTGTCAAATCCTCAGCCAATTTTTACAGCTCTATTCAGGTATTGAAAAAAAGTAATAATGAAACATCATAAAGTATGTAGTTGGATACATTTAGGCAAACATGTATCTGTGAAACCATCCATGATCTTCCATCAAAGAGTTTTCCTTCAAAGAACAGTGGTCTTTGTTCCAGCACGCATTCAAGTTCCTGGACGGTGACTGGGTCCTCTTGAGGTTTGTTTGGAAGCTTTGTTGGGCTGGATTTGTAGCATCCCTTGATCTGCACTGGTTTATCCCTACTGCGAAAGCATGGCCCTTCGAGGGTCTCTACTGAGCGCCCGGTGCTCAGCAAGGTCTCTTCCCGCAGGGTGATCAGAACACTCGTGCCTGTGTGGGATCTGGGAAACATCTAACTCCGGGCTCAGCGATTATTCTTTGCACAGTCTAGTTACATGCCATGCATTTGTGTCAAACAGTAACAATCAAACATTCAGCAACAGGCTCAGGGACAGCTGTGTGCAGGTTGCTGAAGTTTTATCTCTTTGTGACTCCCCTCTCTGCCTGACAAATTACAGCCACATTAGCTTCTCAAACGCTGGTCTTTGTTTTCACTCAGCAAGACTGTTGCCAGGAGTCACCTGAGACCTTGCATACTGAACCTGGTCTAGAGGTCCTCTACAAAGAAACCCAGGACGATCTCCGTCTCAGCTGTCCATTCCACAAGAACTGGACTCTTCACCCCCCACTGTCCATCTTCTGAAAACTGGGCTCCTCCCATATATCCTGTTCTGTTTCCAAGCCGTTTATGGCAGGAGGATTAGTCCAGCCCCCTTGGTCCACAACTGCCAGAAACAAAAGCCCTGTTTAAGCAGCATTATAAAAACACTGTAGTTGTTATTGTGTTTGGCTGTGAGCTGTCCCAGCAAGCTGTCTGCTGTATCTTTGTGACAGGTTCCCACAAAGGTATAATAGCTTCTTGGGTTCCAGGAAGATGTTTCCTGACTTGTCTTATAAATGTGTCTGCCCCAGATCTGGAGTCAGACATGTACCAGAGATCCTTGTTTTTCTGTTAATTTGGAAATGGTGTTTAGAGACCAAACTCTGGTTGTCATGGGAGCTTACTCCTGCAGGGTTGATCATGGTGCCTAGGTCTCATTGGTGGGCTGGGCTGAGATGCAAGGTGTTGTTTTGTTGTTGTTTGTTTTTTTGTTTTGCAGTGCAGGGGATTGAACCTAGGGCCTTGTGCATGCTAGGCAAGCACTCTATCACTGAGCCACATCCCCAGCCCATTATTTTGTAGTTTTAAATGAAGAAATTTATTTAAATTTTTTTTTTTTGGAATGAGTCCCAACTCAAATTCAAGAATTTGAAGATTTTACTTAATCTTTTAAATCTGATACCTATATATACTTTCCTCAATGCTGACAATTCTACTTTCCAGTGATGTAAATACTCATTTAATTTATCCCCCAATGTACACACGAATGTTTCAGAATCATCAACAGAATATCAACACTATGCCAACATTGACGATGGCAGAGGTATAAATTGTTTATAGATGTTTTCATCTATAGAATATATCCCATCAGAGATGTAATCCTATTACTGTGTTTTGAAATCAGTTGAAATAATTCTCCATTTGGTTGTGCCTGAATCCCGACACACATAGTTAAGCTGATTTCTTTCACTCTGATTTCAGTTTTTAGAAATTGCCATTTTGTAAATCAGATTTTGCTTTGTGATTATATAAAGCATCTTCCCGGTTCTGGAGTTAAATCTATAAAGCAAGGTACTCAGAGCTATTTAGCTTCCCCCACTCTGCTTCTCACCTCATTTCTTCACCGACCTTTTTTGTTTGGGTTTTTATTTTATCTTCTCATCATAAGTATAAATTGTGTACATGTGCATGCACATACACACAAATACACTACGTATTTAATTTATACCCTCACTCCATTTTCCTCAGCAGCATATTTTTCTCCACTTAATTTACTTAATCTGGGTGTCACTCCATTGCTGTTTATAAACACACACCTCCCTGTCATCGTGAATGTGCCAGAGTTTATGCAACCAGTGACCTATGACTCCACATTTAAATCTCCTCACCTTCACGCACCTTTCTTTTTGCTGAAGAGCGTTTTTTAGTTTCTTCTTTAAATTTTATGTAAACGTTGGGTCTATCAACAACAGGAATCTCTAATGGCCAGTTTGGAGGTAACAGATGGAGAGAAACACACCCTGTTTCTGTCTTATTTCAACTTAACAAGTGTTATTGATCCCATGCTGTGTCAAAAGCAGCTTGCTGAGTGTCATGGGGACACCAAGATAAAGAGAACCGTCCTGCCCTAAAGGGCCCCAAGTGAACCAAAAAGCAATACCCAATTACCTGTGTAATAAAAGGCAAGAGGCGATCAGTGTTATAGGAGAATTATAAATGAGAAGATGAAGAGAAAACAGTTGATGACTTACAGGAAGAACCAGATATGGGGGTGAGAGAGAAGACAGTTGGAGCTTTTTAAAAACTGCAGACATTTTGACCTAATGGAGGTAGAGGAGGATGAGAATCCCAGGAGAATCGAGGGCCTGAAGAGGTGTGTTCAAGGCATGTGCAGATGGAAGCTGGGAAGCCAAAGAGAAGCAGTGAGAGGTGAGGAAAGGATAGCACAATGGTTAGGCTTGGAAATTCAACAGAGCCCAAGCCCAGGTCCTCCCACACCATGACCTTCAGCAAGTTCATGCAACACCTTCCAACGCACACTCCCCCCCTGCAGCTGGCTCTTGAAATAGAACTCTGCAGAGTGTGACGTGGTTGATGACCTCCTTTTGCAATGCTCCACCTTGGTCTGAGACAACCTGCCTGTTTTCTGAGACATCACTCCTACCAGCTCGTGTGACTGGCCAGCTTTCTCCTAAGGCCACAGGGAGAAAAACCATTGCAGAAGAAACTCAACCTCTGTTCTCTGCACAGAATCCTTCCACCCCTGGTTCCCACTCCCGGGCTGGGGAAGTGTTGGCCTCTCTAATAATCACCTCCATGACATACACCTCCAGAGAACGTTCCCAGGCGTGGGGTGCTGGGTTTCAGGTGCACCATCTCGGCCACCTGTGATACTTAAGTCGGAACATTTGCCCCCTCCTCCTTCCCTTCTCCAGGACACTTTACTCTTGGTTGCTCCCTCAGTTCCCTCAGGGGTTTGGTGGAAAAGGATCCTTCATCTCTCCTCCATAATGATAACAGGGATAGCTGGTATTTTAACACACATGACAAATATTTATTGATGGTCTATTCTGTGCCAGGCAATGTCCTTGTCCCTGAGGATAAAGGAGCAAACAGAACAGACCAAGGTGAGGTTCTGATGGAACCTAAAAATTACCCCAGCATTCTGTTAGATTTTTTATGTGGATTAGGCTCTTGAATCCTGTAACAACTTCCTCAGATAAATATTTTTGTTAAGCCTATTATATAGATGAGTGTTGGTTGGATTAACCAAGTTGACATCTGGGTTTGCACCCTGCTCTTCCTTGAGTAGTTGTCTGACTTTAGGCATGTTCCCTATACCTCCTGTATGCCTCACTTTCCCCATCTGGAAAATGGGGATTATAGTAACTACATCATAGTGCTTTAAGAAGAATAAATGAGATCTTACCTGGAAAGAAAGTAGAGCAATTGTATCTGCCACATTGAGAGTATGTAACAACTGCTACTGTATATTTCCAATTTTAGCATAGGATGTAATGTTCATTTATTTAAATATTTGGCCCACTGCACAATGAGAGTCTAAGGACCTGCATTTTGTTCTTTTCAGCTCAAAGTTCTCATACAGAAAATGGGGCTAATGATACTTTGCAGCTAAGTTACAGGATTAGGAAGAATGTTCATATAAAATTCTCACTGGTTTCCAAGATGTAGTATGTGATCAATAAATTCCTCCTACTGTAATTATTATTGTTATTACTATCATCACTTTTGGTACTGTTCTCCAGTGACCAGCATCATTCTTACAGTAAAGAGAGTGCTCAAAATCAATGGAAATAAATGGATAGAATTCACTCAGAAGCACCCCACTGTCCTTGGACCTGAGGGGTGACCATTGCCTCCGCTCTGCTGAGTGGCAGCTCATCACTTGCTCTGGTTAACACTGAGCAGCAAGGACTCACCCCTGCTAACTTCTTAAAAACTAATATTGGGTTTGCAAAAACTGCTACTTAATCATCTTTAACAACCCCCCCGAAATCCCATTAGCAGGTGCCAAATCACTGGGGGCTGGGGGTGGAAGGTCTGATACACAGTAGAGGTCGTCAGCTCCCACTTGAAGGCATAGCACATGCCAGCTGCAAACTCCACAGAGGCCAGTCCAGAGGTGTCTGGAGCCTCCTGCTCCTCCCCTGTCCTTCTCTCTGGGTTTGACATCTGGGTTTGCACCCTGCTCTTCCTTGAGTAGTTGTCTGACTTTAGGCATGTTCCCTATACCTCCTGTATGCCTCACTTTCCCCATCTGGAAAATGGGGATTATAGTAACTACCTCATAGAGCTTCAAGAAGAATAAATGAGATCTTACCTGGAAAGAAAGTAGAGCAATTGTATCTGCCACATTGGTATAGCCAAATTTTATCACCTCAGAAATGGAGAGAACTGTAATCCCAGAGGCTCAGGAGGCTGAGGCAGGAGGTTCAGAAGTTTGAGGCCAGCCTCAGCAATTTAGCAAGGCCCGAGGCAACTTAGTGAGATCCTGTCTCAAAATAAAACAGAAAAAAAACTGGGGATCTGGCTCAGTGGCCAGATCCTCAGTGGCTACAGTTACCGCTCAGCTGATTTTCCAGACTCTTCCAATATACCTCCTCCAGGGTCCTCATACCAGGCATCAGGCCACTGCTGAACACCCAGCATGGACCCTCATCACCTCTTCCATCAGTTCTGAGCCCTTCTCCAGGGGTCCCTGTCCACCTCTCACTTGCTCCCCCTACTGTGAGTGACGGTCCATAAAGTGGGTCCAGTGTGCCCTCTGTCCCTTCCTGTTCCTGCTTCCACACTTTTTCCATGCACAGTTCCCATCACCTGACCACACTGCTTACTCCACAGCAGTTCCTGTGGCCGCGGGGAGGAGAAGACCTCCAACATGAGCTCTCTGATACAGGGGCTTGTCTCATCTTTGTCCCTAGACAACTCGGGCTGAGACCAGACACACCCCTCCACAGTCCACCTGTTTCTCCTCCTTGTTTGACAGGCTGCAGTGCTGTTTCGAAACCTCCACATTGCAACACTTGGAGCCAGGCAATTCTTGGTCATCTCAGTGGGGACACTACCACACATAGCGAAGGTTGTTAAGATTTTTCTTACATTAATCAATTTAATCATCTCATACTCTATGATGTAAGTAGTTTCTTTGTCCCCTTTTTGGAGATGAGGGAAATGAGACACAGAGAAGTTTAGTAACTTGTCCAAAGACAGAGTCAGAATTCACTTCCAGGCAGCCTGTCTCTGGATTCCTCCTTCTGAATCCATAAGGCCTCTTAAAATGAGCTGGTATTTTGAAATGAAAAAGACCCAGGGTTACATTCCAGCTCTGGCACCTATGAGCTCCAGAGCTTGGTCAAGTTAAAGCTCTGATTTCCTTAGTCAGTAAAATGGAAAATAGTAACCCCTATGTGGAGGACTGATTGAAGTGGACACTAGTACCTATAAAGCTCCTGGAATAGGGTCTGACTCATCGAAGATGCTCAATGCAGAGACCAAGTAGTGGTGGTACTTGCAAGAAGAGAGAAGGAGGGGGAACAGAGGGAGAAGTTAAAACACTACGAGAAAGGTCAATAACTTTCTTTTGCCTTATTTCCCCAGGATTTGGGCAATGCCCATCACAGTGGAGTTGCTACATCTCTGTCTCTTCAGGACCGTAGGGTGTGCTTTGGCAAACAGCAAGCCAACTTGGTCCACCTTTTATTTTTGTAGATAAAGTTTTATTGGAACCCAGCCATGTCCATTCCTGTATACATCGTCTATGTCTGCTTTCACAGAACAGGGGCAGAGCCGAGTGGTTGCAACAGACACCGATAGCCCACGAAGCCAAAAATATTAGCCACTGACCCCTTTACAGAAATGGTTTGCCTACCTGTGAAATGTCATTTGGATTGGAGCCCAGTAAATGTGACGATCTCCAATATCCCTTCCTGGATCAGAAATATTCTGGAATTTCACAGAATACGGTTCTGTGATTCCTCAGGTCCAAGCTGCCTTGGTACCTTCTGTCACTGACCTCACACAGCCCAGGCTGGGGGCGTATTCTCTCTCATTTCCCCCTCACACCTGCAGATGAAGGCACCACGCTAGAAACTGACACCAAGCACACATCGTGGATTCACAGGTGTCCCACGGTTGCTTCCAACAAGTGCTTCTGCAGACGATCTCCCGGGAGCTTATTCTACCCTCGTTGCCAAGAGCTTCCCACTGATGCTTTCCGACAGCCCAAATGGCAGCCCGCAGATGAGAGAAATGACACCAACGTCTCACTCACAGGGAGCAAGGCAGGACCAGAGCGAAACCCACCCCATTGCTTCTCAGCTTCCCTCCATCCTTCCTGGAGGCTCCAGACCTGGATGGTCTCCTGTAAGTGCCACTGTGCTTTCTATCTTCAAAGAGGTGGTAGGACAAAGTTCTCTTTTAAAGATGAATTCAGAAACTATGAAGGTGGGACAAAGAAAACATTTAAGGCAAAAGAAAAGTTCTGAGGCGATTTTGCTTCCTGGGGAGCTAATGTTCAACTTTTGAAGTAGCTTCCAAGTCAGAAATTCCAATATTCTAAGCACTCACAGAGTCAGGTATTAGTCCATTTTTCATAACTGTAACAAAGTTCCTGAGGCAGGCTAACTCTATAAGGAAAAGAGATTTATTTAGCTCACAGTTTGGGGAGCTCAAGGGCATGGCCCTGGCATTGACTCAGTTCTGATAATGACCTTCAGCCTGCACATAGCAAGAGATAGGGAATGTGCATGCCTTCATCTGTGGGTCTGGTTCCTGTCCCTGTTATGAAGCCAACAGGATTCAATCACGAGGACTCCACCATAATGACCTTATCTAAACCTAATCACTTTCCAAAGGCTCCACCTCTAAGCATCATGGTTGGATGAAATGTCTACCCTTTTAAAACCACTAGCATTTGCCTTTTGGGATTAAACTCTGCATGAATTTAAAGGGGATGGAGAACAAGCCATATTCAGATCATAGCAGCAGTGCTCCGATATTTGCAAACACAGGCAGAACCTCCTACAACTATATAACACGGATGCATCTGTCTCTCTCCATCTTTTTTTTTTTTTTTTTGGTACCAGAGATTGGGATTGAACCCAGGGACACTTAGCCACTGAGCCACATCCCCAGTTCTTTTTCTGTTTTATTTTGAGACAGGATCTTACTAAATTGCCTAGAGCGTTGCTAAGTTGCTGAGGCTGGCCTCAAACTTCTGATCCTCTTGCCTCAGCCTCCTGAGCCTCTGGGATTACAGTTCTCTCCATTTATGAGGTGATAAAATTCTCCCCAACTATACCTAAAATGTCCCTCCATTCTATTGGCCTGGATCATTTATATGCTTTTGCCATATCTCCAAAGAAGTCAAGGAACAGCCTGGGTTGTGAGAATTCTCTTCCAGAAGGTATAAGGGGAAAATGAAAGGTTACTGAGCAGGAGCAATCAGTGTTTGCCAGGATTAGTTATTATTATTTAATAGCATATAATAAAACATCCCATTTCTGTATAGCACAAGGTACAGTATTGCTTACCAATGTCGGAGGGCGCACACTATGAACTGATTTTCATTTTCACTTTCAGAAGGACAGGCATCTATTCTCACAGGATGCTTTATTTTTTCTCCCCTTCAGAGGCTTTAAATTTCAAATGCAAACAAATACACACACACAAATTCAAGAAAATTCCTCCGGCCACCTCCCCACAATCTGGTGAGACTGGCACCTGCTGGGGATGGCGTGGGAGAGAGAAGCGGGGCGTGTGTGAGCGTTCATGGCTCCCATGGGTCAGGCAGTCTGCTAATTACTTTCCCTGCATGGTTTTTATTTCATTCTCCTCTCACCTGCACGAGGTCGATGATCATCATCAGGGCACCAGTGTGAGCAAGGTGTCTGGGGCTCGTTTTAGGAAGCGCTCGCTCTCAGGGTCATCCAGCGGTGAACTGGCACTGACCTCCCCTGGACACTGGGTGCCCCCGTAATATTCCACACTCAGCTCCTCCGTCACCTCCGCCTCATCTGGCCCTGACCCTCATCACTGCATCCGTGAGAAGATCAGACAGGCTGTGGCTTAGACACAGGTATATTTCTGGAAACTCACGGAGCGTGGTTGACACCCAGGTTGCCAGATTTTGAAGAACTTGCCCTGCACCACGGGCTGCCACTGCTTGGAGGATGAGGGAGGCAGGTGCCATGGAAACAGGGCGAGGGTGTTCCCTGGAGTCTATCCCAAGACCTGAGACCAGCTGGGGCACAAGATGTCTTGGAGAAACAATATTCCACCTAAGGGTGAGCTCTTCCCTTGAGCACCACACCTGGACCACAGCTCGTAGGAAGCGCCTGCTTCACTTCCCCCTATGGTTTGGATTTTAAATGTTCCCCCAGCCTCGTGTATTGAAAGCTTGGTCCCCGCGCACAGGATTCAGAGAGAGGGTATCAAGAGGGCTCTGACCTCATCCGGGCATTAATCTACGGATGGATTCATCCTGTAATGGGTTTGGAGAAGGGGCTTTGTTATAGAAGCAGTCCCTCTCTGTCCCTCTCCCTCCCTCCCAGCAGTTTCTCTCCACCATGGGTTCCTGCCATGATGTCCTGTCTTGCCAGAGGCCCAAAGTGATGACTTCAAGCCACCATGGATTGAAACCTCTGAAACTGTGAGCTAAGAGAAACCTTTCCTCCTTTGAGGTTGTCATGGCCCTGGGAAGGTGACTTACACACTTCCCTTCCCCAGGTTACTGTGAGCCCAACCCATGGCTCCACCCACCCCCTTTGTCCCATCCCTCCTCCAGGGCATCCCCAGTCCCTCCTGCTGGAGCACACCTGCAGGCCTCTCTCTAACACTCCCGAATCCTGCATCCAGGTAATTACAGATGGAAATGGTTCATCACCCAACACCTCCCTGGGGCCACTCCATGAGAGACCCTCTTCCAACACATACCTTAGGGCTCAACACATCTCAGGTTAGTTTCCCACGTGGTAGGTGTCCGGAAGCTGAGCAGCAGGACTCTTGTTCACACCCAGGTGAGTTTCACAGGATGGTTTATGTAACTGTGCCTGTGCTAGCTCATGTTATGAATCTTATTTGGAAAAAAAAATAGTACCTGCTCTTGGAAAAGAGAAGGTTCAAATTGTGCTCCGTACTTGGTTGGTGAGTAACCATGGAGCTGCACTCGCAGGACACACGTGGGCACTGTGCTGTTCTTCCCCAAGGACACAGAGACACTTGTGCTGGGCTGGGAGGGTTCTGCCTTCCTTCTCATCTGAATTCTTGGTCAATTAGCACCTCCCAATAGATCCATCCTGCCACAAACTTGAACACGGATTTTATTTTTTTTTTCTAATCTCCCCATCCCCTTGATTTAGTTTTTATTCCCCTGGGTTATATGAAGTAGAAATTGATCTTGTTATTCAACAACTAAACCTGTACCTTCTAGCCCTGATTTAGGAGGCAGATCTCTCTTTTCACACCAAGGCTCACATAGCTTCTGACTGATCACCTCTCCTATCACTGCTGGAACTCATGGTGGGTTGGAAAGAACACCTACTTGGAGGGAGCCCCGGTTAGCTTAGGAAAGCCTGCCCTAAGGCAGGAAGACGGCTTTGGTCTAACTGCACCCTGGTGGTACTAGTTCACACTAACACAGTCCTGTGCTGAGTGCTCCCCAGGGACTGGCAGACTAAATCCTCACAGGAACTCCAAGAGGTAGGCACAGTATTTATGCCAACTTGATCATGAAGCTATCTAAGACCCAGGGAGGTCAGGAGCAGAGCCCGAGACTGTTCCCAATCACTCCAGTGCCTCTCATGTGGAATGGGTGGCTACAGGTAATGACAACAAAATTGAAATGCCGCAGCATTTAAAAGCCACAAGGGACAATTCCAAAGTGTCACACAGCGAATTTAAAAAACGGGCTGATAGGAATATGCCAATTGGCCTTAGAACAGAACATGGACCTTAGAAGCAAAGACTGGAGTTTGGATACTCAACCAGGAATAGGAACTGAGACTTCAGACCTGCTCAAGGCAGATTCTTGGGCGATTCTGTCTACATAAAGCAAATGGCCTGAATTGCTTTCTTGTCTGTGGCAGCAAAAGCTAGAAAACCCAGCCATGACTTTCTATTCCTAGATGAAACTCATAACCAGAGATACCTTGCTGCGTTTATAAGAACTCTGAATAAAATATTAAAAATTTTAAGGAAATCTCCAAGGGTTAGAAGTGATGAGAAATAGTTCTAGGAAAAATAATAACTTTTCCTCTAGACTCTATCTGCCAGTCTCTGGTGGCCCAGAACTTAGAGTTTTAACAAACCATGCACCCAGAGAACAGTACCTGAAACCTCAGACTTGCTCAGCAGGGAAGTTGAATTCGAATTCTAGAAATAAAGATAAGATTGCCATAAGTTCTTTAGACAAAATAATATAAAACAATGAGTTTCATCTTTAGAAAGCAAGGTTGGAATGTTTGCTTATCTCTGGATAAAGCAGATTAAAACTTCTCCAGGAATCTCTACCCTAAGCCCATCTGCACATGAGTTTGGGTCCAGAATTCATATGGGAAATAAAATCCAAAAAGTATTCCAAATCAAAAATGTAGTTGAAAGTATTCCAGTGTTTCAGTAGTACAGAATAAACGCAAAATCCTCTTTTGAAGAACATACTTTTAATTCAGGTCTCTGAGGAATAACATTCAAGAAATATGCTCTCACAGTAACAAATTATGTGATGTACAGAAGCAAGTCACTATCATCAAGATAAAAAACAAGAAACCCAGAAAGAAACCCAGACAGCAGAATGAGGCTCTTACTGAAGATTAACATTGGAATTAATATTAAAATAAAAAGTTGGCATAAATAATATATTTGAAGAAACTAAATAAGATTGAAAAGTAAGACCAAAACCCAAAGACCAACCCATCCACACACAAACTATCAAATTGGATAAGGAAAAATTTTAAAAACATCAAATGGAACTTTTTTTTAAAAAAATAAGCAAATAAATGAAAATTAAAATCTCTACAAATGATTTCAAATGATAGGTTCAGCAGAGATACCAAGTATCTGGATGAAGTGGAAGGTAAGATTTATTAATTACCAGAATAGCAATCAAGAGACACAGAAGTCTCCAATAATTACACAGGAATAGAACAAGATGGTCAAACAAACAGCCAATTTGTTGACTTAAAAAGAGATAATAGAGAGGAGGCCACATTGTAAAAGCACATTAATTGAAAAAAATTTCAAAACCACTGAAAAGTACTGTTCCTTGGGTACAGAAATCTATCAAATCTCAGGAAGCAAAAAATGTGCATTTCTGTCAAAGAGGAAATAGATTAACAGCCAACTTCTCAACCTTAAAAATGGAAGCAGGATGACCATGGAATGATATCTTTAAAGAAAGAAAAACACTGTCCAGCGAGAATAGCTGTATTCAGAGAAATCATCTTTTAAGAATAAGAATGAAAGAGACATTTTTAAACAAACACACAAAAATGATATTTAGTACTTTTGTCCTTCATAAAGTTTATACTTCAAACAGAAGATTAACCTTCAAAAAGGCATGAGATTAAAGGAGAGGTGGTAAGGCAAAAAAAAAAAAAATTAAACATTTTTAACAATGTGAATGAATCTAAACAGTCTTCAACTGTACAAAGCACTAAATTATGTCTTATGTATGAGTTTATAAAAGAACAAAACCTAGACATCTACTTTTTTATTTGAGAGTAAACAGCACAAAAACATTGCATGGTCCTTTTATTATTCAACAGGATAAGCTTTAACCATATATGTCTAAAGATCCAGTGTAACTACGAAAAGGGTAAAAATTCTGAAGCTTATAACTTTAGCACTGGTAGTAAGAAAAATATGATATGAAAAATATCAATTCAAAGATAGTAAAAAGGCAGGTGTGGTGGTGTACACCTGTAATCCCAGCAGCTTGGGAGGCTGAGGCAGGAAGATCACAAGTTCAAGGCCAGCCTCAGAAACTTAGTGAGGCACTAAGCAACTTAGTGAAACCCTATCTCAAAATTTGAAGAAAAAAAATTTAAAGGGCTGGGGATGTAGCTCAGTGGTTAAGCACTCCTGAGTTTAATCCCGGGTACTCCCCCACCCCTCAAAACAAAGTACAAAAGATGACAAAATTGATAGAGAAACAGAAGTTTACAAACAGATAAAATACAACATTAATTCATTCTTCTCTGCTTGCAGAAAGTGCAAGGAAACTTGCCTATCAGTTAAGCAGGAGGAAAAGTCATCACTAATTGATATTCTAATCCTGACCAAGAATCATAGCATCCAGAATGACACTGTCTGTGTGGTTGAGGAACCCCAAATGGGGGAATGTGCCAAAAATTGGTTCAGAAAGGTAAATTCTATAAGTTATCTGTACAGGCAAAAGCTACATTCCCCCTGGGAGAATGTCTTCTAAGTTAAAGCATATAGAATTTATAAAGGAAAACAAGCGCTGCTACAGATGAACTTGTAGTAAAAAACATCACAAACTTCACGATCAATAAAGGTCAGTGAGGGCTCTAGATGTAGCAAATGCCAGATTCACACCCCAAAAACATGAGTAATAAAAATTTAACAGCACTGTTCTGTAGACATGGAAACTAAGTTTCAGTGAAATGTAGCTATCTTTCTAGTTTCAGAATGTTACATTTTCCCCAGCACATTGTGACATGTTTAGAGTCAAGGACAGACTAGAAATGAAGCTTTTAGCTTAAGTACATTTAAAATATTCAAAGAGACAAAGGAAGCAAGAGAGTCAGGAATATAATAACTATATGAAATGATTACCTGCAGATTTGAAGAGAACCCAAACATAAATGGTAGAAATGGAAAATACAGTAATAAAAAATTAATAAAACCTCAGTAGATAGGTTAAATAGTAAATCTGTAATTAAATTTCAATTCTTCCACTTGATGACTAACCTTGGCTGGGTAAGCAATTTGATTTTCTGAGCCTTACTTTTTGTTTGGTTTGGTTTTTTCCCCTTTATAAAATGTCCTATTGATATCTATCTATAGGATTATTGTGAAATTGAAATGAATAATATACATAAAATCTAGCCCATGGTTGGTCTCAACCTTCTTCCTTTTCCACATCTCTGCTTCACCTTTTGCCTTGTATAATTGTTATTTTATACTTGACTTTTTCACTATTAGACAATAGGTCTATTACCAGCAATAGCTATTAGAAATTTCATATATAGAAGGTTCTGGATAAGTGAAATGTTATATAATTTGCAAATGATATAAGGCATACACAATATAACAAAAGTAAAGCTATATCTGAAAATGAAAATAAAGAGAAAATCAAGGTGGAAATTGGAATAAATCTAGGGAAAGTGTCAGTATTCAAATATACTAAAAAAAAATCCTGAAAAATTGCCCCAGATTTGGATTTATGGCTCTTGGAATTACAGCCAAATCTACTGAGATAGCTGCAGAGAAAGGACCAGTCAGCAAATACCTCAGCCTTTGAGGTCATGACCTTTGCACCAAATCTAGTGTCATTGTAGTGCAAAAGCAGACCTTGGCAAAATGCAAATACAAGAGCAAGGCTGGGTTCCAATACAGCTTCATTTATATAAAGGGTACGAGGCTGGATTTGGTACACACGACTCCGTGTGCAAACCTCTGAGGCAGGGCAAAAGAGTGGAGAGCAAATGTAGCCTATTTTTTTTTTTTTTTGTCTCTCCTGCTACATGGATATTGTCAGTAGACATGTGTCTGTCTCTACAACTTGACCATGAACTTCTCCAGGTCAGGAGCAGAAAGGATTACCATCTGCAACCCCAGTAGCAGTTAGCAAAGGGTTGGCCAAGGTGAGAGCTCTATAAATAGTTGTTGTGGAAACAAATGCTTGAAAAGGAGAGGTCTGAGCCAATCTATATTGTCTTAGTGATTTGCCTGATGAACAGAATTTGAGGGGAAAAAATGATACCGGGGAACGTGTGAAGCTGCCATGAATGACCTTGCAGCTCCACTTGCCTCTCTGGGTGTGCTGTCAGGAAGCCCTGGGCAGCTTGAGAATCGAGACTGCCCTGAAGGACAGAACCTATGGAGAGGCCCTGAGACTGTAGAGAGGGAGAGTGGCCAGGCTGAGACCACCCTTCCCACCATCTCCAGCAAGACACCAGGTACCTGAACAAGCCACCTTTTATCCTGCAGACCAGCACAGCCACCAGGGTAGTGCTCCGAGTGACTCTAGTTGATGCAATTCGGACCAGAAGAGTCATCCACTCAGCCTGTCCAAACTTCTGACCACCAAGGTCACGGTGTTTGCTTTAGGCTACTACATTTTGGCGTAATTTATTTTGCAACATCATATTATTGGGATGCCTGGAGACATAACCACACCATTGATGTGAGATCCATCCAGATTTCTAAGAGTGCTCCCTGTCTACAGGTCATCCTTAGAATTGTCCTGCCTTGCCCGTGTCTTTCTTAGGGGGCCCTCTTGGCTCCCATTCACCTTTGAAATTTCAACTTCAGGACCTACATCAATCCCTGCTGCTTCCCGAAGGGTCTGGACTTCCCTCTAACACATCCTTTGGGCATACCAATAGCATGTATTTCCTGTCCCATTCCTTGAAAATTCCGGCAGGATTGCTGCTAAAATTGCTCAAATTCTACCCAGGCTTCTGCTTTTTATGTTGCCATGTTGGTGGGAGGCGGGGTTGTCTGACCCCCACTTCTCCTCCAGTGCAGCAATTCCAAGATTACATCTAGGACATCTGAGCGCATGTTCTAGTCAGGTCTGAATTTCTCTTTAGATATTCATCAGGAATGAGACCTGGGACAAACACCAGGGAGTCACCTAAGCACAGATACAAGGGCGACAATGTCAGGGGCTCCTGCATTTTCTGCATCCTGCTGTGAGCCGTGCTTGCACCTGCGCCCTGCCCAATAACCTGTGAGGGGAAAGGAACCCCACTTGTCGCCCTGCCTGTCTACAGGGTGCGCAAGAACGTGGCCTTGCAGAAGGGACTTGGGTACCAAGTCGACTGAGCCCAGGTGCAAGGTATCCAGAGTGGCCCTGGGGATCCCAGCCCCCAGGGCACTGGAGAAGGTGATGCCAGGCACGCCCCTCCCACCAGGGGGCGGGCCATGGCGCTTGTTGCCAGGCAACCTGGAGAGCGCTCCAGGCTTGGGGCTGACTCATTCCTGGTCTGCAAGGGATCCTTGCCCAGTTCCCTTTCATGTTCCCCAAGCCTTGACCTCTTGACCTCTCCTATCTGTCCCTTGGCTAACACCACCCCCAAGGCCCGCTTTCATCCCCACCAGCTGTGCCCGGTGGAGAGCAGGCACGCATGCCCTGGGCCCTTCCGCTGCCCAGAGCCCGTTTCTCTCACTTTCTGCCTCCTTGAGCAGTCCTTCAGCAATCCACAGCAGATGTTTCTTAGGCCTTTCATTTTCCTTTTTCAGAGGAATTGTAATCGGCTGCGTTTTAATTAGGATCTCCCTCCGGATACTTCAGCTTTCTTCCACTCCCGGGAGTTCGCCAAGTCCCTGTTTATGCGCAGGCTGATTAGATTTCTTAATTCCCTAAAACCTGCTGTCTGGAAACCTAATACCCTGGTAGTGGTGAGGCCTGTTTCTCCCCCTCTCCTCTCCTTGTGGTGACAAATGCAGGCAGGGGTCACAGGGAAGGCACTTGTCCCCTGTCGCGGGTCCCTTTCTTGGATGGGTAAGCCCTCTGCGCAGATGTGTCCCCGGGGGAGCAGTGATGCTGGAGCCCGGAGGTGCCGCGTGTGTGTGTGTGTGTGTGTGTTGAGAGAGTACCTCCCTGGCAGCATGCCGGCATGGGTTGGCTCTAAATTGGGCTGGGAGGCCAGTGTGAGCCTTGTATACGTTTAGTCCTAAGCTTCTTGTTCATTCACAGATGCCTAATGCACAGTGTTTTTACTATGCACCTAACAGAGAAAGATGGTTCCTAATTTCATAGAAATTATTATCCATAAGAGAGACCAAGACATGAAAGGTAATTTAAGTACCACGGGATGCTGGGCAAGGTGTGTTGAACAAAGCAGGATACCTGGGCCAGCTCTAAGTCTCTGGGGAACAAAGAAGAATTTCTGGGAAAAGCAGACTCTCAATTGAGACTTAATGAGGAAATTGGAGTCTTCAGGCCAAGGAGAT
The DNA here is from genome assembly GCF_045843805.1 of Urocitellus parryii. NCBI lineage: Eukaryota > Metazoa > Chordata > Mammalia > Rodentia > Sciuridae > Urocitellus > Urocitellus parryii. The sequence goes on from NC_135535.1 coordinate 12,990,536, forward strand.
TGGGGACGGGAGGAGAGAGGTGAGAGTTTTGGACAAAGGGAAACAGACCCCAAGGCAGGAGACACTGGGGCTTGCCTGAGACCTGCAGGTAATTCAGTGTTGCTGGAGAGCACTGCCAGTGAGCAAGGAGTTGGGAGCGGGCAGAGTGAGGAGTGCCAGGAGCTACAGTGGACTGGGGGGCAGGGACAGAGCTTACCCTGTATGCTGCGGCAGGCAGAGGGCCCAGGGCATCCTCTGCCCTTTATAGTTTTTCTAGTACCGAGTTCAACACTTGGAACATCATGCTCCCAGGAATTGGGAGAGCCCCTAAGGACAAACACTGCAATTAAGACTGGTCCTGGCAGCAGATGCTACCAAAACCTAAAATACCCACCATCTCTGCTCTCTGAAAAGCAGCCCTGAGACCACCAAATAGGTCCAGCTGGAAGGAGATGGAAAATACAGCCTCAGTGAATCCGGAGCTGGGTGCTTGGGGCTGTTGAAGAAGAAACCAGAGTGATGGGGAGATACTGCTTTCAAACTCCTGTTGTCACCGACACCCTTACTGTGTCCCAGCATGGCCCAATATCTACCCTGTACAGATGCCATTGTTAATGCTTGTCACAGATGTGGTAGATACCTGTCTTATTTTATGCAGTTTTGAAAATTCAAAGTTTGTTTCTAAAAGCTCCTTTTAGAGCTAGAGTGTCGAGGAATGGAAGAAGGATGTGAGGGCGCAGGTGTGTTTACTTGACTTTGTTCAGATTCAAGTCAGGGCAAAGAAGGAACGTTGAGCTCTCTAGGGAGATCTAAGGAAGGAAAGAAAGAAGGAAGGAAGGAAAGAGAAGGAGAGAAAGAAAGTAAGAGAAAGAAGGAAGAAGGAAAGAAAGAAAGAAATGAATGAATTGGTAGAGGTCAGAGCAGGGCCTGGAGTTAGGGACTAGAATAGGAAAAATACAGATTAAAGGACAGGAAGACCTTGGAAGTTGAAGTTGGCTAAAGAATAGAACCACAAAATCTCCATCACAGAATGGACCGAATTGGGGGCTATTCAAGATTACAATGTTTACTAATCATACACTTGTCAGGTATTCACTATGAGCTAGGCAGAATATAGCATCACAGGTGACCAGAAGGATGCATGCACAGACAGAGAGAAACAGCTAGGCAGCTAAATAAGTAGGTAAAAACGGTAGGACCCTCTGTCTCCCTGTTTCTCTTGATGAGATGATGTTTGAATCAGCTTTTATGCTACTGTGATTAAAAGACCCAACCAGCACAATTGTAGAAGAGAAGGAAAAGTTCATTTGGGGGCTCACGGTTCCAGAGGTCTCAGTCCACAGACAGGTACACTGTTACTTAGGGCTCAAGATGAGGCAGGACATCATAGTGGAAGAGTGTAGTGGAGGGAAGTAGCTCACATGATTATCAGGAAGCAGAAGAGATAGAGGAAGGTCTCCACTTGCCAAATACAAATATATACCCCAAAGGCACGCCCCCAATAATCTGCCTCCTCCAACCACACCCCACCTGCCTCCAGTTATCACTCAGTTAATTCCATCAGGGGATTAATTTCCTGGTGCGGTTAAGACTCTCATAACCCTCACATCCAATCCATAACAGGTGATAAAACCCCTATTAGCTTAAAAAGCATTATTGGCCCAGGTGCATCCAAAGCTAATAGAAAAGGTCTATGTAGTCAGGAAAGAGATACAGGAGTTGTTATCATATTTTAAAATCGTCAGCATGAAAAATGGAATCTGATACATAACCTAAATGAGGACTATTAACACAATATTAACCCTCATAGAACAGGATGTCTGATATATATTTTTAACTATTCCAAGCTATTGAAGACAAACAGATGGACAGGTCCTGAAGAAACCCAGGGCAGTCTCAAGTCTTTCCCCCACCCACATCGCCATCTCTGCTTCCCATCTCCCCCGCCCAGCAACACAGACAAACACGGACATCCTGAGGGGCACAGAGAGGCTGGAATAAATGTTCAAAGGAGTGACAGTCTGGGGAAAGAGAGGTGGAGAGAAGGAGGGAGGGGGCTGCGCTGGCTGGGAGTCCCCGACAAGGGGCCCTGCAGGCTAGCAGCTGCCCCCAAGCTGCTGCGAAAGGCCCATTACCCAGAATGATTAAACCCACCGGTTGAAAAGCTGGTGGTTAAAGAGGAGAAATCTTTAAAGATGAAATATGCACATCCTGAAGACTTTGTTTCCATTTAAAACGTATCACTGCCTGTTTGTTTGCTTTTCGCCCGAGGCCCATACCTTTCTTCTAGTCTGAGCTTGCAAATTGGATCTCCTAATCTTCTCCTATAAAAACTCCTCTAAGTTTCAATTTTAGTTTCAAATCATATAAAATGAGATGAGGCTTTGGTTATGGGTTTGGATGGGAGGCAGCTCCCAGAAGCTCCTGTGTAATGCAGGAGGTAAAAGGATTAGATCGTGGGGGCCGTAATCTCAAGGGTATTAATCCAGTGGATGAATGAATAGTTTGAATGGGCTCCTGGGTGGTGACATAGGCAGGTAAGGTGTGGCTGGAGGAAGCAGGTCACAGGACCATGCCTTGGGGCTTATATCTTTGTCCCTGGCAACTGGCCCTTTATCTCTGCTTCCTGGCTGCCATGAGCTGGGCAGCTTTCCTCTGCCCACCGTTCTGGAAGGAACCTCAGAAACCTGAGCCAGAATGAACTTTTCTTCCTCCAAGTTGTTCTCATCAGGTATTTTGGTCACAGCGAGGAAAAGATGACCAAGAGCTGTAGACACACGTACAACAATCTGTGGGAAGAATCATTCTTAATTTTTGCTTAATATCTATTAATATCAGTTCTCTCCCAATCACTTTGTAGTAACTCACAAATATTCCACTAAACGGCTTTATTTATTTATTCATTCATTCATTCACTTACTTATTCAGTGCAGTGATGGGGATGAAACCGAGGACCTCACACATGTTAGGAAAATGTTCTACCACTGGGCTTCAGGCTGCGTTAGAATTATACATAATGGTGGGATTCGTTGTGACATATATGTCCAGGTACATGAGATAATAATATAATTTGTTCAATATCATTCCCCAGTATTTCCTGCTCTCTCTCTCCCATTTTAAATAATTCGTCTTTTCAAGTTTTTCCAACTCATTTAGTTTTGAAGGCGACAGTGCTCCATTTCCTTTTACGTGCACATTTTATTAACTTATATAATATCTAATTAGGTTAAAGTAACAGAGGAGCAAACATCCAGTGGCACTCCTACAACTAACCCAGAATTCGCTACTAAGACTCAAAGCAAAGGGGGCCACTAGGAGCCCACATTCCAAAGGGAACTTGGAATCCCAGGAGGCCAGCGCCCCCCTCTGGAGTGTCAAGGGGTGGGCTGAGTCTCCCCTTCGATATAAGCGATGGATAAGGAAAGAGCTGGAACCCCAGGATTTCAGCAGGAGATCCTCATGGGGAAGGGTATGCCCTTCCACTGGGGAAGGGCAGGGGTCCCTCCTCACTCCAGGACAGGAACAGAACTAGGATGGCGTCACAGCTAGAGACTGGGGGTCTGGGTGAGCGTGACTCTGTGCTGCATTCCTGGTTGGATCCGGGTGCACATCACGCTGCCCTGCCCTGGACACATGCAGAGGAAGAGAGAATTGGGAGAAACGCCAGGGCCAAGGGAGGGAGGCAGCAGCAAAGGCTGCACCTCCAGAGTGCGGCGAGCATGGAGAGCCTTGTGCAGGAGGCAGCGTGAGCCGGGACCACAGAGCTGGTCACTTATGAAGGGACACCCTTAGCTAAGGCTGAAATGAAGGCCCTGAGCTGAGGGCAGGGGCCACATCACAGCCCCTTCCATAGGAGGCCCCCACCCCTTACAGACCCACACATGTGCCCCTGCAGAAAGAGAGACAGCACAGAAGTGTCCCCCACACCAAGGTCCTCTCCAGGAATCAGGGAGGGGTGCAGGAGGCCAGCAGCAGGATTCTTTTCTCCCTCCTGCCCACCTGTGTCCTAGGAGTGGCAATCATTGTGGAGAGGAAAGGAAGGACTTTTAGAAACTGTCTACATAGAGTACCAGTATATTGTCCCCTGAAAATAAAATAAATAATGACAGAAAATTATTGTAGTTTGGATCTGGAATGTCCTTCCCCAAAGCTCCTGTGTTGAAAGCATGGTCCCCAATACAGAGAGGCTCAGAGCTGGAGATTTTAGGCAGTGATTGGATCATAAGGGCTCTCTGACCCTGGGGGTGGATGAATCCATTTGGTGGCTGGACCACTGGGGGCTGGGACTTAGTTGGAGGAAGCAGGTCACTGGGGCTGTGCCCTGGAGGGGCCAGTCTTCTCCCTGATCCTCCTTCCCCTGCTTCTGGCTGCCATGAGCTGAGAAGTTTCCCTCTGCTACACCCTTCCACCACCTGCTTCACTGCAGGCCCAAAGGAATAGAGCCATCTGACCATGGACTGAATCCTCTGAAAACATGAACCAAAGTAAACTTTTACTCCTCTAAGTTGTTCTTGTGGGGTATTTTGGTCACATGATGAAAAGCTAACGCATAAATGTTGGCATCATACCTATGAGGTAATAGGCACTATTCTGTATTGATTCATTTCCAAGGACCCACACTTGTATGTAAGGACATAAAAGAGCACTCACAGACAGATGTAGGACTTTTAGCCCATCAAACAGAACTTAATTATTCAGAAATCGGTCCCGAAGGCACACACTGCTAGTTGGTTACTCAGCAGCCACCCCTACTAAGTTTTCCTTTCCAGCTGAGCCCAGTGTTATTCTGGGAAGCAACAGGTCCATTCCCAAGTGATGAATCATGAGCATTCTTAGCTTCTTCTCCTTGACACACGACCCTGTTTCTCACTGCTTTATTGAGTCAAGGGACAGATTGCTGGAGCTATTCCTTTCCCCTTCTCTCTCCCTGGATCTGGATGTGGTACCTGGAGATGCAGAAACCATTTTGCATTTCTTTATAATAAAAATGATTTTAAAGCCAACCTGCAAAAGTGGTAAAGCAGAAAGATAAAAAAAAATATTCACAGTCTTCGACAGCATTGCAGCAAGTGCAAACTCTTTTGGGAGGGGAAGGTGAGGGTTGTCTTTCCTGGATTATATGTTATTCACAAGTGAAAACATATATCATTAATAACATTCATCCCAATAGACTCATACCTAAACGACAATATATCCAGATATGTTTTTAGTTAGCTTTTCATGACTGTCACCAAAACGGAACACAAGAACAACTTATAGAAATAAAAGTTTATTTTGGCTCATGGTTTCAGAGGTTCAGTATATTGTTGGCCAACTCCATATCTGGGATCAAGGTGAAACAGAACGTCATGGCACAAGAGTGTGGCAGAGGAAAGCAGCTCAGGACATGGCCACAAGGAGTGTGACTGTTTTAACTCTAAAAGGACAAGATTGAAAGTGAAATAGTTCTAATTACTATGGCTCTGGAACCCATTCCAAAATCAGGGGGTACAATTTCTTCAGCTTTGCTTTTCTTTCTCAAGATTGTCTTGGTCATGTGGGGGTCCCTGTGGCTCCATCTGAGTTTTAGAATTGTTTTTTTTTCTAATTCTGTTAAAACATGCCATTGGAATTTTGATAAGTTTGGCATTGAATCTGTAGATTGCTTTGGGTCACATGGACATTTTAACAATACTAAGTCTTCTGATCCACAGGTATGAGATATCTTTCCACTTACTCATGTCTACAGTGAGCTCTATCATCAATATTTTATAGTTTTAATATACAAGGATTGTATCTTCTTAGCTAAGTTTATCCTCAGTATTTTATTCTTTTTGATGCGATTGTAAATGAGATTGTTTTCTGAATTTCCTTTGTGGTTCATTCATTGTAAGTTCACTGATGTTTGTGGGGTTTGTATTCTACAGCTTTAATGCATCTGTGTGTCGGTTCTAAAGGTTGAGATGTGTGTGTGAGCGCATGCATATGCACATTTAGAGATAATTATACTTCTTCATTTCTAAGTTAGATGTCTTTTATTTCTCTTTCTTGACTGAATGCTGTCTAGAACTTTCAGAGCTGTGTTGTATAGAAATGCCTCATTGGGTATTCTTGCCTTGATCCCTTTCTTGGAAGAAAAGATTCCATTGTTCATTGTTGAGTGTGATGTTAACTGTGGGCTTTTCAACCTATGGCTTTTATCATGATGAGATGATTTCCTTCTATAATTAGTTTGTTGAGAGCTTTTATCATGAAATGGTGCTGAATGTAGTCTAATGGTTTGTTTTATTTTTCATCTATTGAGTTATTTATCTCTTGTTGGGTTAATGTGGTGTGTCACTTAACTGATCTCCACATGTTGACCCTCCTGCACCTCAGGGATGGATCCCACTTGGTCATGGTGTATGATCCTAAATACAGACACATGACCTTTGAAACAGAATAGAAAGCCCAGAGATAAAACCATATCTAGACAATCACCTGATCTTTGACACAAGTTCGAGGAAAATTTATCTCTTCAACAAATGCTCTTGGGAAAACAGGATATCCACATACAGAAGAATTAAATGGGACCCTTTTCTTATACCAGATGCATAAATCAACTTGAAGCAGATAAAGACCTGATTATAGAACTGCAACTTCGACACCCCTAGAAGAAAACCTGGGGAAGAGATTTTAAGACATTGGTCTTGGCAGCAAGAACCAAGTGGCTCCACATCTTCTGTGCTTCTGCACAGAAGAGAACAGAACAGTGAACAGAGAGAAAGGCAAACTCTGTGTGTATGTGTGGGCGGGGGGGGGGTATATTTGCAAATTATATATCCAACATGGGAAAATTTCTAAAATATGTAAGTAATGTTTATGACTCAATAGCAAAACAAATAGCCCAATTAAAAATAGTATTTGAATAGACAGTTCTCCAAAGACAAATAAATGGTCAAATGGTATATGAAAAGACGCCCAACATCATTGATCACCAGGGAAATGCAGATCAAAAGGAAGTGATGGGAGGGGAGGGGAGGGGATGTGGGGATAGGAAAGATAGTAGAATGAAACAGACATTATTACTTTATGTATATGTGTGACTACGTGACCAATATGATTCTACAACATGTACACTCATAAAAATAAGAAATTGTAGCCCGTCGATGTATGCTATATCAAAGAGTGTAAATGTATTCTATCGTCATGTATAACTAATTAAAACAAATTTTAAAAATTGATTAAAAAAACACGTGTGACATCACCTCACAACTCTTAGGATGGCCATTATCCAAAAAGGGGTGGGGGTGGGGGCTTGAAAGAAAGAACAGAAACAATGTAACAAGCATTGAGAAAGATATGGAGAAATTAGAACCCTCCTCTAGTGTTAGGAGAACATTACAGCTGCTATGAAAAACAACATGAAGTTTTCTCAAAAACTTAAAAATAGAACCATCATATGATCCAGCAATCCCACTTCTGAGTATTTATTCAGAAGGACTGGTAAATGCTGGATGTATTGATAAACTCAAAATGCTAGATTTTGAGGACATGAAGTCCTCAAAGAGATATTCACACTGCCACATTCATTGCAGCCTTATTCCCCATAGTCAAGGTGCGGTAACGACCTAAATACCCACTGATGGATGAATGGATGAAAAAGATGTGGCTTATACATCAAATGGAAATTGTTCAGCCAAATCTTGCAATATGCAATAATAACATGGCTAAAACTTGAAGACATTATGCAAAAGGAAATAAACCAGTGTGGAAGGACAAGTGTTGTATGATTCCATTTATATGAGATCCCCAAAATAGCTAAACTCATAGAAGCAGAAAGAAGAATGGGGGAAAGCAGGGTCTGAGAACAGAAGGAAATAAAGAGTTGCTATCAACAGACATAAGGTTCCAGTTACATAAGATGAGTAAGTCCTAGAGATCCGCTATGTAATCTTGTCCGTAGTTAATAGAATTATATTACACACTTAACATTTGTTAAAAGAGTAAATTCTTATTAATTGTCACTACAGCAAAGAAAATGAAACAGAAGAGGTGTGTATCAGTACTTGGGTTCCCTTAAAACAAGAGAGGGAGAAAGAGTGGTTGAAATTTGGAGGAATACATGATAAGTAATTAGATTCCTTCAATCCTAACTAGGAATAAATGGTATGATGAGAAGTCAAACTGCGAATTGATCTCCATTAACTTTTGTGACCTCAGGCCTTCAGACCAGGTTGTAGAGTGAGCTGGTGGGAATGTGCAGTAGGATTTCTCAGGCTGTCCTTATGTCTCTGCATTTGGTGAAGATGAGCATCCAGCCCCAGGCTGGGGGGTGCTCCTGTCCGTATAACCACTTGGCCACGTGGGCTCCCCAATGAGGCATTTGATGCAGGTAAATTTGCTCCATGGAAGGGGTAAGCGGGACATTGGATTTTTGAACAACAGAGACCAGACTTGTCATGGTCAAAGCACTTTTGATTGCAAGTGACAGCATCCAACTGAAGCCAGATTGGCCTGGGGTGTGGCTCAGCGGTAGAGCGCTCGCCTAACATGCATGAGGTACTGGGTTCCATCCTCAGCACCATATACAAATAAAATAAAGATGCTGTGTCCACCTAAAACTAAACAATAAATATATTTTTTAAAAAAGAGAGATTGAAGGAGGTGCTGTGGCTCATTTGCAGGGACAGTTGTGCATTGAGACTTAAGCAAGGGTCAGTCCAGTTGATTGGATGATGCTGGTACATAGCAGTCTTCCTCTGTCCCTCAACTCTGCTTCCCACTGTAATTGTCTCTGTCTCTGTCTTTGTCCAGGTCTGTGTCACACTATTGGACACAGCAGGGGTGGAGACAGCAGCTCCCACAAGTGCCAGGCTCACATGGTCCTAGCTTCAAGGCAAGTAGAACAGGGCTTCTCATTTCTAGAAGTCATAGCAATAGTGCTATCACTGCATCTAGCTGACTCCCCGAGTGGGTTCCATGCCCTTTCTGAGCCAGTCACTATGGAGAAAGGAAGTTCCCATTATGTACGACCACGCTTGGGCTGTGCACTCTTCCCCCCCAGGGAAAAGTCAGCTCTGCCTGAGCCACATTGACTGATGGGCTGGGAGTCTCCCGAGAGACGGCCAGACAGACAGATCCTTGGCAGGAAACAAAGAAGGTGTCTTCTGCAGGTAAGGAGCTACCATCAACTAAGCATGTGCTATGAGGTCAAGGAATCTATGTGCATTGTCTGTTAATCTACATCACTCACAAAGGTGGACAGCATTCTGCCTATTTTAAGATAGAAGGAACAGACCTGGAGCATGAGGAACTTAGCCCACATCACAAAACCAGTAAGTAGAACTCTGGGAACTCTAACACACCTATGTCCTATCCCAAAGTGTGTGCTCCCTATTGTTCTTCTCATAAACGTACTAGTGTAGCAAGCACATTCCTTCTTGGTCCGTGGTGGAAGCAAACAGTACTCATCTTCCGTGTGCTTGGATGGGGCCAGCAGGTGATTTCAGAGCTAAGCATAGAATTTAATCAGAGTTTGAAGTGGGGGCAGCGGTAATCAAGGGATCACTAAAGACAAAATTGTAAGTCATTAATTTTCTCAATCTGTCAAAACTTGTCATAAAGGAGAAAAAAAGAGACTAGAATCATATCTAAAATGGTCGACAGTAAATGCTTCAGGGAGTTAAGATTTAAGGAATTGTTTTCTTCTTTATACTTTTCTGATTTTTCCAAATATTCTGCCATGAGAATGATTTATTTTTAATCAGGGGGAAAAAATCTATGTAAAAGAATCCTGGAAGTATAGGGTGAGAAAAGGTAAAAATAACCTGTGAGATATTGAGTCAGCTTGAAAAGGTGGAAAAGACTAAAAATCTTGTCAGGTTTCTGTGAATTTTTTTTTTAAATAAAGCATTGGCGTCAATAGCAAATTCTCTGCATGAACAGAAGTTAATATTTCCGTGCCCTCTGGCACCGAGAGGCCAGCAGCACACAGCACATGTATATATATATATATTAACAACCTGGATACGGGTCTGAATACCAAGGTTGGAAATTTGCTGAGTCCATCACACTCCCCGGACTGGTGGAGATAAACAGCATGAACTCTGAGAACTCTTCTTCGAAAGATCAGGAAGTTCCATGACCCTGGGCAGCAGGAAAGGTAACCAAGGAATTAGGGAAAGAAAATGAAATAGATTCTTCCCTAGGAGAGAGCCTTGGGCAGCTCTTGGTAGGTAAGGGCTCTCTCCTAGTTCCCTAGTCTTCCCCTGTGTTAGGGTCCTCCAAGATACACACTCACACACACATACCCCAAAAAGGTAGAAAAGGGAGGATTCTCTTTCTCTCTTTCTCTCTCTTTCTCTCTCCCTCTCTATCTCTCACAGAGATTGCCAACGGTGAAGATTGCTGAGCAAGTCTGTAGTCCTGAGAACCAGGAGTGCTGATGGAAGATCAATGTCCCAACTCAAGCAGTCAGAGATGAGAGAGAGAGAGAGAGAGAGAGAGAGAGAGAGAGAGAGAGAGAGAGAGAGAGAGAACAATCCCTTTTACTCCACCTATCAACTTAAATTCTAATCTCTTCCAAAAACATCCTTATGGACATTGTCAGAAATCATGTCCAGTGAGCTACTGATTGTCCCTCAGAAGTCATGTTGACACATAAACCATCATACCACCTGAAATCCCTTTCTTCATCTGGTGAAATTCAAGAAAATGACTCATGTCATACTCCGAGCTCGTCGACTCTATCCCTCACCGGTCTGCAGACGCTTTCTCATTAGCCATCTCATTGGAGTCTCACCCCCATCTCCTCTTTGGGTAAGCAGAGCTAGAAGAGAAAACACCATGAAATTTTGTCAGGATTATCTGACATCAGAAAAAAAAAAAGAGAGAGAATAGCAAGCTTCAAGCTATGTTTGTATTCAAGTGATGGACTAGAAGTAGCATTTTAAGAAAGCCAAAATGACCTGGGGATTATCAGCTAGTTGCTAAACTGTGTGCAATTCTGCTATTGCTGTGTGTTGTAATAAGAAAAATGGTGAACTTGAGCCATTTAGGAAGTTCCCCCACTACTAATGGGACACGCCAAACTCACATGCCTCCCAATGTGGCATTCTGAGGTAGAACCTCTCTTCTGAGTGCTCCTGCCTCCAAGTCACAGCTGGGTCTATGAGGAAGTATCTGACCAACTCAACTGGAGCCTATTCTGCATGTGACTGGCCTGTATTCTTCAATGATAACATCTCTATGAACTACACAGAAAGGGTAACTAATCCAGATTCAAAGACACTGAAAAGATCGGCACAGCTTAAAGCATCACATGATTCTAGAGGGAATTCCAGACCTGGAAAAAGTCTTACCATCTCCTCCTCAGGTAAGCAGAGCTGGAGGAGAGAGTACCCTATGGCATGCTGGAGCCTAATGACAATTGGAAACCATGTGCATACAGTAGTCAAACACTTCTCTCTGCTCTTCCTGCCATTTTATGTAAGCTTTGAACTACTTCAGAATTAAAAAGCGGAAAGAATAAATAAACCCTCATTTCTTATAGGGCAAATTTGAGAAAGAAGAGAAGTGAAAGCAGGTTCTCATCTGGTTCTGATAGACAATGCAAGAAGAAGAGTGTCTGATTATGGTCACAGGTGAGTCTGATGAGGTGTATATTTTGCTTATTTTCAAAATGAGTGGGGCCTGATTTGACTCTATTCATTTCCCTCCACAAACCACTGTCTCAATCACTATAGTCACAGGACCCTCCCATCTCTAGGGAGACACTAACCCATGAGAATATCATGCACCAGAACTGCAGTGAGAATCATTCACTGATGATTCTCTAACAAGTAGACCTTAGTATTAAGAATGTGAGTGTTAAAAATTCTCATTTCAACTGGTGCCTGTGGGTGGGTTGTCATGGATTGTAATAAGCTGTTGTTAGAACTGAAACAATGTATCTTGACCAGGATCCAGCCACCATGTTTAATACTTCGGCTGCAGCAAGATGGCCCAAGAGAGCTAAGATGATGCTGTCTTCAGCTCAGACAAAACGGACAGACCACAGACACCTTGCCTCCTGCAAAGATGACAGCATGGTGCACCACTGTAGGACACCCAGTGTAGGACAGCATCTGAGGAGATTGACAGGAAGGTTTTTTGAATAACTAGTGCAACTTGTTCAGCTTCTCAGTGGTGGTCCATACCACCTGGCCCTGGATGGAGTTGCATATCCCCAATTCACGGTGGGGCCTGCTGCTTATTATTCTAGCCAATCCAAGGTGTATTTGGAACAATAGGTAACATTGCCACCTCGAGGATGAAGGGTACAGAGATGTTAAATAACTTGACAGCAGACAAGCAGGACAGGAACATAGACCAGGAAATGAGCGCATTTTGTATCCTTCTACTTACACATATTGACCTGAGTCACTTTAGAGCTTGTGACTTTCCACATTATATTTCCTCCTCTCATGTCTGAGTCTACGAGACAAAAACATTTTATGAACAAGATCTTTGTAGATTCGGATTTGAATCCCACTCCCCAAGCCCCAGCACTCAGCAATGGAGTTTGTTTTGTTTGGATGAGTTCATCGGATGGGCAGGCAATAGAACGGTGACCCCTGAGCTCAGTGCTTCTCAATCTTGGCTCTAAATTAGATTCATCTTGGGAGGTCTTTTAAAAACTTCAGCGCCCGGAATCTGCCTTAGACTGACTCAATCTAAAGACCCTGCTGGGCAGGGAAGGCTCTGTATTTCTGGAAGTTCTCCAAGGTATTCTAAAATGCAGCTCGGGTTGAAAACACAGATCGAACCAGAGCCTCTTTCAGATATGGAACCAAGGAACATGAAAAAGGGACATGAATTACTCGGGGCTTTGACATAATTAAATGGCACCACAGCCCCCATCGTCCCATTCTGACTCTCTGTCCTAGAACCTCATGCTGCTTTCTGTTCAGTCATATTGTTGGGAGTGGAATGGATGGGATTGAATAAACAGAAGAGAAAATGATAAAAGAGGAACAGGATGGGAGGGGAAGGCATGGAGTGGGAAGGAATGGAAAAGCCCAGGCTAGGATAAGATGGGAGGGAATGTAGAGCCATGGAGAAGAGTGGAATGGGTTTGGATGGGGTGGGAGGTGATGGAAGGGCAGGAGGATGAGGTAGGGTGGGATGGTTGGGATGGGGTGGATGGAGAGAGGTAGTGTACAGGTGAAGGACTGGGCGAGCTGCCATGCAACGTGATACAATTTACAACATAGTGCCGCATGCTGTGACAGAATTACATAAAGAGAGAGGCACTGTGGAGCAGGAAACAGAATGTAGTTGACAGCATCTAATATCCATGTTAGGGGAAGCTTGCACCTGGACAGTACTCTCCATACGCAAAATTCATGCTCTTCTTCCATATTTTCTTCTCAGCTAAAGAAAGAAACCTATATTATAAGCATTAAACTTTCCCATCAGAAAGATCTAGGTTTTTAAAACTTGGTTTTATAATTTTCCAGCTGGTCAACTTTGAGAAATTCATTCCCATCACTAAATCCCAAACCCTCTGATGGGGAAAACATTGTTCCCCCTCTAGACAATAAGCTGAGAGCATGCAGGAATTGTATCTTTCTCCTTTCCATCGTGGCTAGAACAGTGTCTGCAGCCATGGCAAATGGAACTTAGTGTGTGTTGAATGAATGGATGGATGGATGGATGGATGGATGGATGGAAGGAACAGGAGTTTATGGATCCAGATGAGTTTCTCAGAGGTTCCTTGGAATATTCTTCACCTTTTGTTTGGTTTGCATCCATATAAATTTCACTTGTCTATTTAACCCAAAAAATTATCCATGGAGACTTTCCAATCTTGCCCAACCTCAGTTCACTGAGACTCATCCTAGGAAGAATCTCCTCCACCTCTTGGATGTAGCCAACTTGGAAGACATTCCCGGTGTCCTGATTCCCAAAAGAGGAAGATGAGGCTTCACTGATTGGGCCTGGGTAGGTCCTGCAGTGGTGCTGGCTCTCCAGAGGCAAGGCCATCAACCTTCCATGTCCAGGCTACACAGCAGGCAGTGGGAGGCCAAGGTACTAAAGAAGACCTGGGCAGGAACAGTGTGTGCCAAAGCCCACCTGGACAAGAGTTAAGCAGGACGTGTCTCTGTGTCCTGACTGAGACAGGTTCAGAAGGAAAAATTGTGCACTCTGGAGTTAGAGCACCTGAGTTTGGGACCCTCGATTTACCAGGTGAATGCTCTGTGACTGTGGGGAAGGTCCCCAGGTTATGTGTGTCTCAGTGTCCTCTTCTTCCAAATGGACTTGGAAGATAGAATATAGTTCACAGGGTTGCTGTGAGCCATGAGCAAGGAACAGGGAGGAAGCTAGAAAAGAACCAGGTCTGTAGCAAACATTTGATCCTTGCTCATTTTATGGCTACTGAGTCAAAGAATGAGCAGGTGCTAACAAGAGACCAAGTAATAAGACCTCAAGAAGACATTGGTATTGTCTTCAGTGGACAGAGTGCTGCAGGGGCAGGATGCACTTCAAGGCCAGCACCACACCTGCTGGACCATGTTGGAGCCATCTTCAGTTGGAACCAGAGGCTTGGGATGGAGACCACAGTCCATAGAACACCCAGAGTGCAGCTGATGGGGCAAAAGCACAGTGTTGTTCTGCCTAAATTCAGGGTTGGCTCCATTCTGCCACATCACAGGCTCCCGAAAAGACCAACTCAAAACTCCTATCAACATTGAAATTTCAGGATGTGATTAAGCCTCAGAGAAGATTAATTACCGACTCTTATATGTCAGGCCCCCTCCCCACTCATTCATGTTCCCTACCCCCCACGAAGCCTCTGAAAGAATCTAGCATCATAAACAAGGATCTAATTAGCAACTTGGATTCATGCTGGAGATCTTTTGTGAAGGTTTGGTCACAGATGCTGCTTTAATCTCCGAGGATTATTCTCTAGCATCCAGAGAGACTTCAGTTACTTTCCTGGGCCTTTGAGGAATTTTATCTCATTTGAATAACTGCTGCCAGTTCCAAGGGACTGCTGAGGAGTGGACCCAAGATTAGTCCTCTGAAAGGACTAAAAAGAACTCCTCTTTCGTGCTAGGCTTCTTCCCGTTCTCTTTACATTTTCAGAGGATGCGAACATCCCCCTTTGAGTTTCTTGCAGTTGAGATGACAGGGGAGTTACGGATCTTCAAATATTAGCTTCAAGTCAGGAGAGAGGGACAGCTGAGCTTTGGTCCCCTTGCCAATGAAAAGGGCTTTGTCAGTGCAGCCCTCGTGTGGCCTCTGGTCTTGTGCTCCTCCTCACTCCAAGTCCCACTGCCTGCACCTCGTGCATGGCTCACCGTCTGTCCCCACCTGTCGTCTGTCCTGTGGAGGGTCTTCACTCCTATACAGCTTTTGCACTGCAGACAGGTTAAGGCAGCTTTGACCCCACCACTGTGTTCAAAGAAAACCTGCCCAGTAAATGACCCCCAGAGTCCTTCCTGGGACATTCAAGAGCCTCTCTGCCATGGCTAGAAACCCCCATATCCCTCCCCCATGCCCCTTCCCCACTTACATAGCTCTGTTCAAGATCTCGAAGCTGCAGCAACAGCTCATCAGGAGGTACTGACATCAACTGAGCACCCGAAGACCAGCACTTTAAATGAAATTCACAGCAAAAGAGCTGACACTCACATCCAAACACACCAAACACCCCCACAGGCTTCTCGCTCTGTCTCCAGGATTTCCATCAACCCTGTTTTACAGGTAAGGACACTGGGACCCTGTGAGGTTAAGCTGCTGGAGGTGGTTAAAGCCCAGGTATCCTGATGTCAGAGGTCACGCTCTTGACCACTCTGCATACTGCCTCCCTGTAGTCTAGAACCATGTGGAATAGAGAGGAAAACCCGTGGTGCACAGCATGCCTAGGAAATGTCTCATGAAGCTCTGTGGCCAATGAATACAAATGTCTGTGCACATGAGTATAGAAAATGTGTCTGACAGGGAGTCCCCAGGGTAAAATGCTCTATCTCACCGTGGTTTGTGATCAAAAGGTGATAAACTGACTGTTTAGGCGAAAACAAAGGTCCTACCTCATGGTCCTGCCTCTCATGTTGCTTGTCCTCCACATCTCCACTTTGACCTTAGATCTTAAACACATCTGTAAACACAGCTTGGCCTCCTCCGTCCAAACCTTCACCCACCAAGCCTTTGTTAATTCTCTCGGCTCTGCTTTCTAACTCAGAATGCTTTTTGAGGTCTTGAGTGCATGCATTTCCCAAGAGGGCTTTGCTCCTTACCAAGCTCCCAGGAGACTCTGACTCTGACCTATGTTCATTCCCCATTGGTTCGATGGGTTTTTGTAGGCAGCTTCCTTCTTTGTTACTTTGGGGTTGTGTGGTCTCAAGAACAACAACTTCAGCACCACCCAGGAGGCTGAAGGTAACCTGGGAACTTGTTAGAGATGCAAACCATCAGGCTCCACCCCAGACCTACTGACTCAGGAATTCTGAGGGTGAACAATAGCAGTTTGAGCCATAACAAGCTCTCTGGGTCATTCTGAGGCTTGCTCAGGTTTGAGAAACACTAAGTTAAGGAAAAGTCATTCTTATTCACTACTAAAGAGGGGCTTTTCACTTGAATCGGGGTCAGTTGGCTCTGCAACATCTTAAGGTCGAGGTCATGGGATCAATTTCATGTATTTGAGTCAGTGATATTGCACCCCATATACTGGATTCCCGAAATCCATCTTTTCTGTCGTTGCAGACTGTTTAGTTCTAAGAGAATTATGGATGTCCCATGTGAATCTGTCCCCTGCTCAAGGCTCATTCACAGCCCTAAATGACTGCTGTGCTGCTTGGTGCTCATTCATGGAGTCAGACTCAGAGCCACAAGCTATCCAGTACCCTGAATGGAGCAGCAAAGCCAGGAATGGACAAGGAGACTGTTAGAGGCTCGGGGAACATGGGCAGAAAACCAGTCTGTAAGGCAAAAACAATCGAGGAGAGCTAAGCACGGCAGATTGCAAATGATTACAAAAAGCAGTGGAAATCCGAGGGGATTTAGGCTGGGAATCAAAATTTCATAGGAAATCCAAAGTCACAGAAATAGCAAACCAAGAAGTCCCAGGGGCCAGCTCTTAACGGATCCCCAAACATTTCCATAGACACTTTATATTTGAAGAAACTCAAGTGGGTATTTCAAGAAGTTGAGAAAAAAGATCACAAAATGGGGAGGCAGGAGAGCAGGAATGCAAATCCAGTTTTTGCTGTGCCTGAGCCTCTTCTGAAGGGCTTCCTGCCCCCAAGGACCTGCCTGCCTTCTCAGGGCCCTCCTCTCACGCTGCCGCTGCCGTTGCTCTTCATGCTCCCATCACGCAGGCCCCAAGGGCCCCAGGGCTCAGCATTTGCAATTCTTTTTTCTTTCAGTATTCTTCCTCCATGTGTTCTCACACCTGTCTCTTCCTCATCCTTGAGGTCTCAACTGAAATGCTGCTTCCTCCTAACCACCCCGCCTGCCCCTATGCCCTGCATTGACTTCCCAGGGCTGAGAAAACAAATGACCACAAACTGATGGGTTTAAACCACAGAAATCTCTTCTCTCACCAGCCTGAGATCAGAACCAAGGTGTCTATGCAGGCAAGTCCCTCTGAAGGTACCGGTGATCCATGCTTCTCTTGCTGATGTTGGGTGATGGCTGCAATTCTTGGTGTTCCTTGGCTTGTAGACACATGGCTCCAATCTCTGCCTCCATCACTATGGGCTCCTCTGTATGTGCCTTCACATAGTACTGTCCCCTCTGTGTCCTTGTCCAAATTCACCTCATAAGGGCACCACTGGTTGGATAGGATCCACCTAGATAGAAGATGACCTCGTCCTAACATGATGCATCTGCCAAGAACTTCTTTCCAAATAAAGTCGCATTCCTAGGTACCAAGGATTAGGGCTTACACAGATTTTTTTTGGAGGAGGGGAACAATTCAATCCTCACACAACACCACCGTGCACTTCCTACTACAGTACCCTACTTAATCTTCTTGAGAGCACTTGTCAGCATTCAAGGTCATCCTACTTATTTACAAACCTACAGGCCCATCCCCTGCCCAACTCCATCCTCAACTAGACGCTTTGCTCCTGACCCTTATCTGTCGCTCTGCTGGTCGACAACTGGATCTCCAGCATCTGAAGTGGGTGCATGTTATGGTTTGGAAGTGAGGTATCCTCTAAAAGCTTACAATGGGAGACAGTGCCAGAAGGTTCCGAGAAGAAATGACTGGGTTGTGAGACCCTTAACCCAGTCTGTGGATTAACCTCTTGATGGGATTAATTGAGTGGTGGCTGAAGGCAGGTGGGGTGTGGCTGGAGGGCATGGTCATTGGGGGTGTGGCTTTGAGGAATATATTTTACATCCGACCAGTGGAGTCTTCCTCTCTGCTTCCTGATCATCATGTGAGCTGCTTCCCTCTGCCACACTCCTCCTCCATGATGTCCTGCCTCACCTTGAGCCCTGGGGAATGGAGCCTGCTGTCTAGGGATTGAGACCTCTGAAACCGTGAACCTCAAAATAAACTTCTCTTCTACAGTTGTGGTGGTTGGGTGCTTTATAGTCACAGCAGGGAAAAAGCTGACATAAACAGTGCACAAGCCAGTGTTTGGCACAGACTTACTGAATCACCAGTTGCCTCTCTGGTCTTTAATTACATGAGCCTAAATCCTTGACCACAGGGATGAAGGCCTGAACACTGTGGCTTAGAACTGGAGCGTCCCCCAAGCTGTTAGAGGTTGCTGTGGTGCTATAAGGAGGTGGTAGAATATTTCCAAGGTGGGGTACATTGGAAGGAACTTAAGTCATTGGATATGTGCCCTTGAAGGGGACATTTGGGACCCCAGCCCCTCCCAGCCCCCTTTTTCTTTCTCTTGAGCTGAACAGCTTTGCTTCCACAAGCGTCCCACCATGACTTTTTGCCACACCACAAGCCCAAAAGCAACAGAGACAACTCTCCCTGGACTAAAACCTCTGACACCGAGAGACAAAATGAGCCTTTCTCCTTTAAGCGGTTTATCTCAGGCATTCTGTCACAGCGATAGAAAGCTGATGGATACCACAACCTACGCTGACCCCTCAGAACAATTTTAAGGACAGACTCTATGAGAGAGGGAGGCTGATGTCACAGAGTTGCCAGAGACAACACAGAATGCCCGACACCATTTTTATAAGTAAATCCTGTATGGTATTTGGGACATGCTACACGTTTCATTTGGGACAGACACTAAAAGAAGGTATTAGTTATTTATCTGGAATTCAATCAGACTTGGCCTCCTTTATTTTTATGTGCTAAATCTGACAACTCTGGGGTGTCAGTCTCCAACTGCCAGCCGTCTTGTCGTCATGGAGAAAGCCATCCTAAGAATGAAGTGTTTGTACAGAAAATCAAGTCAAAAGACAAAGACTGATTTCCTGGGGTTATTTCCCAAGTCTCTGGATCCACCCTGGCCTCAATGTTCCTTTTATTATGGGAACTATCCAGTCATTTGGGTCAATAAATTCCTCCCTCTCCCAACTTTGGAAATTAAATTTTTGCCAATTGCAATTGAAGTAAAAGTGAATTACTGTGAATGCAAGCCACCTTCCTCTCAGGGCTGATTCTTGTTTTCAGGATCACTTGAAACCCCACAATCTCTTCCTCCCACCTGCCTGGTTTTTCTACCATTCGCCCCAGGGGTCCCCATTTCATCCTGATATGTGTTCAGGCCATAAAGATCGGTCCCAACTACCACCCTCTAATCTGCACCATCATCCCACATCCGACCAAATGTAGCACACATACCAACAAGGTGCAGAGCCCCTGTCCTGCTGATGTTGACCTTCCAGAGCATGATTTCAGGCCTATAGCATGCTAAGCAGTCCTTTCTCAATCAAGGGTGAATGATGATGATGATGATGATGATGATGATGATGATGATGTTGATAATAATAATAATAATAAACAGGTGAAGAAAAAGAAGAAGAAGAAGGTGTAGAATCCCATTCCACCATAGCACCAGGGCAGAACTTCACCTATTGGGCCCCATGGCTAGGTCTGGGTATAGCAGCAGGCCTTTCTTTTTCTCTTCCTTCTTCAGTCCCACTGCAGTGGCTTCCAGGCAGATGCAGTTAACCACAAGAAGTGACAGTAAGAGATAAGTTACACAGAGAACAGAGAGTACCCTAGATGGCATCAGCTGCAGGTGACTGGTGCAGTGTCCCTGCTGCTAAATGCACCTTTTGATCCTACATCATACATCTCCCCTTGTTGAAGCAAAGGCTGAGATTGCTACTTTTAGTTTGGACAGGTCCTGATTTGATAAAGATCCACCCTTTCATTCGAGGCAGATGAGAAAAAAAAATAGGCCAAATACTAAGGTGCTCATCCCTTAGCATCTGGGCAGGAGAGAAGATCATTTGCTAAAAGATCATTCAAATGGTAGGGACACTGACCTCATCCGGATTAGATACTCAGCCTTCTGAGCCCAGTGTTTGCCAAGCACACACTGAAGAAGTTAAGACAGCATTTGTTCATACAGCAAATATTTATTAAGATTGGACAATATTCAAACACTGGGCTAGGCACTTGGGAAAAAAATTGTAAACAAATATAAACATGATCTGCTATGTTTGAATGTTTCTGTCCCCTCCAAAATGTATGTTGAAACTCAATCCCCAGTTCTGTTAGTCTGCTTTTCATTGCTATGGCAACATACCTGAGAAAATCAACTTCGAAGAGGAAAGATTTATTCGGGCTCATTGTTTCAGAGGTTTCAGTCCATGGTTGGTTGACTCCTCAGCTTTGGGCCTGAGGTCAGGAAGAACATCATGGCAGAAGATCTTGGCAGAGCAAAAGAATTCATAGAAAGGAAGGGGCTGGTGAGAAGATACTGTCCCCAAGAACACACCTCCAAGGACCTACTCCCTTTGACTATGTCTAACCTATAGTTTCTGTCACCTCCCAATGGTCCATTCAACTATGAATCCATCAATGGCTTAATACATCAATGATCACCTCACTTCCCCAAAGCCCCACCTCTGAACATTGCTGAATTTGGGATCAAGTCTTCAACACACGAGACATTGGGGATCATTCCAGAACTAAACTGTAATACCAACACAGCCATATTAGGAGGTAGGCCCCACAGGAGGTGATTATGCCATGAGAGTTCCACCCTCATGAATGGGATTAGGGATCATACAAAAGGACTGGAAAGAAGAGTAGGCTTTTTTACCCTTCTGTTTCTTCCGTCATTGAGGACACCATTCATCCCCTCCAGAGGACACAGCATAAGGCACCAGTAGAGACTGGGTCCTCACCAAACACTGACTTGCCAGAGCAGTCTTCTTGGAATTCTCATTTCTTTTTACATTTACAAGTGACCCAGTCTCAGGCATTTTGTTACAGCAATGGCAATGGACTGAGATATTGTTCCTTTACCTTTGCAGCTTCTCTAGTTGGAAAGACAGGCATTGATCAAGTGAATACTTAAGCAAATGAAATCATTATTGCATTAAGTGCCACCAAAGAAAGAAATATGTATTATGGGAAGAAATAAGAGAGGTTCAACAGATCACGTTCAAAATTCAACCAAGTATTTATTGCTCACCAATGCATGTCAGACACTGGTGCGGATACGGGGGTAGGGTGGGGGGGGGCAGCATCCTCACTGAATTCATCCCAAGTTTGAATCTGCTTGTTAATTGGAATTATTTCACCCATGGATGCAGAAGCTCATCTCAGTCTCAGCTTGTACAATGCATGCTCCTCCCATCCAGTGCTGGCATACTGGTTACCTCCAGCCCCAAAATATACACTTGTAATACCTATTAGTTTAAGCCTTTGGAAATCTGGAGTCTGCAATCAGTCACCCGGGGCTCTTGGGAAAGCAGGGCACAGGCAAACGAGGATTCGAATTAGAACAGGGCAGGTTGTTATTTTATTTCGAACCCCATCTGTGAAACTGGTAGAATCCAGAGAACTACAGAGTAGAATGAATTAACGTAGTACCCGACTGGTTAGCATTAAGGAGCACTACACTTTGCGGATGATTCATGAGATGGGAAGTTTGAGATTTCAACTTTGCATTTTTGAAAAAATATTCCTAGCTGTTTGTGGCTTCTCTCCAAGTCGGATGGTCCCTATGATAGTTTGGCTTCAAACTTGCCCACCACAGTCAGCCCAGTAGTTGTTTCCTGGTCATGAAAGTCTCCTTGCTCTCAACCCACAGAGCCTTCTGGCTGTTTGCCCAGACTCTAAATTCTCAGAAATTTGTAAACTTAGAAAGCGTTCTCCAGCTGCTGTGGACCTCAGCATCTCAAAGCTTAGTCAAGAATCTATGGAGGGCAGGTAAAGACGACCCACTTTAAATGAGCGCAAGCTGCAAACTTTGAAAAGAAAGATTTATTGGGAGGTTATCTGAGGTTCTCACAGAACCCAAGGGAGTGGAGCACCACAGAGCCACACCCAGGTCTGGAGCTAGAAACTGGGAAGCCAACCAGAAAATGAGATGGTCACAACTCAGCCTCTGCTGGGTCCCCGAGTCTCCTTATCTCTGCCAAGCTCCCATTATCTAGGTCATTCTTTTCTTCCTGTTGGACAGCTGTTCCTACTCTTTGCACGAGATAGAAGATAGCTACAGGGTCCCTACATTTCCATTCCCTCGCTTTAAGCCACACCACCATTGACGAGATGTCATTTTTCTCTGACATTCTAAAATGTCACACATATTCATTTAACTGCACTTACGAATTGCCTACTATATGCCAGATCCTGTTCTAAGGCTTCCCAAATATTCACTCCCTGAATGGGGCCCCTCAGAAGATCCCACTCATTATTATGAGGGTCTCATGGTGAGGTCCAACAAATGAGGTACCTTTCCCACAGCTGAATACTAAGTAATTTGAAAGACGAGAGCGTCAGCCCCAAATATTACTTTCGTTAATTAAAAAAAAGACTAAGATGGAAGGAATGGATTCTAGGTGTGGACAAGTAAGTTCTGTAACGCAGAACCCAGAATTTTAGAGACGTACCCTCTCGGACACAAGTAACCCTGCGAGCCTATGTCTACTAACACTGTCCCCAGGATGCTTATAGTACATTCACCCCAAGGGCAGCTAACTCTTGAGGAGAGACAGGAAGAGCTAAGGTGAGTCTGATCCCTTTACTTCTCTTGGAGACAGATCACTTCCCCTTCCCAAAGGCAAGTGCCCGAAGAGGCAGTGAGACCAGAAGTGGTACAGTAAGAGCTCCTTCCACATGGGAGGACTTATTAAGACTGGGAAAAGCAATACCCATCCCTAATCAAATTTAATATTATTCTCTTAATTCAGTGCCTTAGCACTGAGCTGCACTCTATTTCTAATCACTTGATTTTTTTAATCTTTCATTTAGAAGTCTGATTTCCTTTTATTCTCTTTCTAATTGTGTGGGTCTATTTTCCTGCTGGTGTTTCAGAAGGGCTGATTTGTCACTGTCCTGGGGATGGTCTTTGTAGCCAACCCTCCCTTTCATACCGACTCTTCTGTTCTCCAGCCAGTGTCGACTCCCTACCAAGAACTGTGGTCGCCCTTCCTTCCACTTCCTCTTCCTTCCATTACTACCCAACTTCAGTTGGTTATTATATATTTTTTTAATATATCTGTTCCATGAGTATCAGCCCTGCCT
The DNA here is from genome assembly GCF_045843805.1 of Urocitellus parryii. NCBI lineage: Eukaryota > Metazoa > Chordata > Mammalia > Rodentia > Sciuridae > Urocitellus > Urocitellus parryii. The sequence continues at coordinate 13,014,150 of NC_135535.1, forward strand.
GAGATCTGTGACTGACTGAGCCTGACCAGAGAGACAAGGAGAGCAGCCCATTCCATGGGGTTTCCCACCTTGGGATCCTCCCGGCTCTTCTTGACTGTGTCACTTCTGCACTGTGACAGTTTATGGGGTTTTGTTCTGCAGTCATAATCCCCAGGTTTATTTTCATCTTCGTCTCACAGTTAGATGGATTCCAAACTCACTGTCAGCCTCTTCTCCATGCTTCCTCCTCCGTCCTCAAGTTCATCGCCCAGCGGCTTCTGCAGGGCTCTTGGGAAAACCATCCTGAGTTTCCGCAAGTCAAGAACAGCAGTCCTTGGCCTTCACACACAGCTCTGCCCTTCAACCGCGCGAAAGTATTCTTTTGTCACATTTTTCTTCTTAGAGATTTTACAAGCAATGGGGAAAATTAAAACCTTTCAAAGGATTTTTTTACTCTTCCTGGTGGCTTAAGGAATTTGATCTTACCGTTGAAGTTCAGTAAACCTAACCAATACATATCTCAGGGTCAATCACTCAAGGCCACAGTTTCCTGGGTGACTCCTTTTAAAACATGGATGGATGGATGGATGGATGGATAGATAATAGATAGATAGATTGATAGATAGATGGATATTTAATTTCTGGAAACTTTTACTGAATTACATATTGGTTATTTTTCTGTTCTATTTTTTAAAAACATATTGCATCCCTATGTTTGATAAAAGTAGAAGAATCTATAATGTTTTCTCCTTGGTCGTCCTTCAATGGCTGCCACTTTATTTTTAATCCATTTCAATCCTCCATCCTTGGCCATTTTGTTTAAGTGACTCTTCCTGGTCTTCTCCTCCATTCCACTGATTCTCTCTCGGCCATGCCTGTCTGTCTGCCGTTCTGGGGAAGGAACCCAGGGCCTGGTGCAGGCTAGACAACGCCCTACCACTGAGCTGAACCCCAGCCCCATGCCTTCTGCACTGGTGTGTCTCTTCCAATAGGAAACCTTCATTCCTCTTTCGGTTTTATTTTCACTTCCCCCCACCCCCTGTGTTCTACCAGCTGACATTTAAACTCCTTTTGTTATTTTCCCATATTGCCCAGGATCTGTTATGTGTCAACTTTAAGCTCTCAATTTATGAAGGTGATTGTTTCATCAAGGTTTTTTTTTTAAATAAGTACTGATAAAAGATGGCTTTCAATTATATGTTTCATGGTAACACTTGGTGACAGAATGACAGAGCCTGGAGCCTTGCTTAATCTTGAAAAGATCAACCTGACAACCAACAAATCCCTCTACACACACGCATTCACAAACTCCCTCGCAGACTCACAGGCAATGCCCCCAAGTTCACCACCACAAACGACCTCAGAAATCCACACCATCTCATATTTCTATTTATGTCAGACAGAAGTTTAGACTCTGCATATCATCACCCATCATCTGGATTCTCGTTTCCATGTGGCAAAGGAGAGTCATTAATCTCACCACCACCTATCTTTTATGGAAAGCTCTCTTCTCTGTCCTCTGGAACTCAATAGTCCATTATCAGCAAAATCCCTTATATTCTCAACCTCTTCTCTAAATTTCCCCTTTATCCTCCCCCTCTAAGTGAAATTGGGCCCTACCTCAGGACAATTCATCTTCTACAGAGCCTTTCAAAGGAGGCCAATCTTTTCTGCATTCTCCTGTATCATAGGACCTGGAGATGGGGTATCTCTCCTTATTCATCACTGCTTCCTTCAAACTGTTTTTATTCCTTTCTCCCCATAAAACCTTGGCTTTAAAGCTCCTACCATCAGTTTATATCACTCACTACCTCTCCTTGTTGCAGCCATCTACGTAAATCTGGGCCAACACCCTTCCCTCCCTCAAAGATCTTAGCATCTGGGTCCTTGTAACTCCTTCCAGCATTATTAGGAAAAGTATCCGTATCCACATGTCCATACCATGGTTTCTAAACTCCCTGTGTCCACTATGTCAAAAATCCCATTCTGCCCTAACCTAGCTCCTCATTTTTAATAGTCCCATGTGGAGCTTAGCATTACTACTAATTCCATGCACCCCCAATCCAGTGTCCTTGAACTTTCCAGCTCATTCTTTCTGTAATTCCAACACCAATAAATTAATTATTCCAAAAAGGGCTTTGGGTGCACACAGGAAACGGCTGTTTTCCTGTCTGCACCGCATGTACCTGCCTCCCTTCTTACCCAGCTCAGATTCCAAGCGCCATTCATGCATGCATTTCTGAGTTCCTTTCTCTTCTGTCCCTTTATTTAAACTTGGCTAAATACAACTTTCTTCTTACCTGGGCAAGCAGATGTGTTGAGAAAATACCATGTGCAGACAGACACACAACAGCCCACACACATGCCAGCCCAAGCTGCCTGGGCTCGCCTTACACCCATGATCGATGATTCCCATCAGCCTTTCAGGAACACTTCACTATCCCTAGCACTTCTATTCCCTCACCCTGCACCCCAGACAGGGACTTTGCATTTTCTCCCTTCTCCGTTCTTCCATAACATCTTCCTATTTCATTCTCAGCTGATAATATTGCTTGTTTTTTTGAAAAAATAGAAGGAATAAGAAGAGAATTCCAGTATGCCCCATCCACCACATAGGCCCCTATCCCAGGTACTCTAAGTCTTTCCTGCTGTTGCCAAAAGGAACTCTGCATGCTTCCATCAAAACTCAAATCCTTCTCCCATGATCCTATGTGCCCTCACATCTGTCTCTCCCTTTTCTGATTAGCATCTACCAATTGGCACTATCTCCATCATAGCACCTACCCTGTAGGTAATTACCATGAGCATTCTGACACTCACACACCCCCAATCACACTGTCCTGTAGCCATCACCCTATGACTCTGCTCCCCTTTACAGCAAAACCCATGGAGCACCCCCTCACCACCCATCCTCTCTTGGCCTCATACCACTGTTTTTCATGCCCACCAGTTTTGCATCTTCTAGGAAGTGCCATTCTACCCTTCAGCAGGCACAGGCAAAATCCCTGGGTATGTACTAATAAGCTACCCCCCCCACCCAGCCCCGAAGCCTGTTTTCTGCATTTATGATTTGTTCGGGTGAATTTTTCATCCGGTCTTGCTTTCTCCCACCTCTCCTCCAGGCCAACCTGGGCCCAGAGAAGCTCCTGACATCAGCCCCATGCGAATTCCCATTGCACCAAATGAGGGCTTGTGGGGTTTCCCTCCAGACAAGCCGTCTACCTTGGAGAACCGTGCTCGGCCACGTCATTCCAAGTTCCGCGGCTGTGAGCATCCTGTGCCGCATCTTTTCTTTTCCTGTTTGATCTTCACTGCACTTGGCAGCTCCCCCCATACACAGTAGTTTAGATTACAGCTGTCTCCTGGTTTCATCGCAGATGGAGCTTGTATTTCTTTCCACATAACTTTTGTTGCCTTGAGAGAGATCTCCAAGACAAGAAAGAAGAAATACGATCTCTCTGCCATTTTAGAACTGGAATTCACGAGAAATATATTTGTAACTTACTTTTAACAAGATAAATCTGACTACAGTATGGAGCAAGAGGCGGACTGTATTTGGCTTCTCCAGAGAAACATAATTAATTGAATGTATGGATGTCCTCAGACCCGCCCCCCACCAGCTTACCATGGGGAGATGTCCTGATAAACCATCATTAATGGAAAACGTCATAAGTCAAAAAAGGCACTTAATACACCTAACTTACTGAGCATCATAGCTTCTCCTAGCACACCTTGAGTGAGCATTCAACCACAGTTGAGCACAATCATACAATGCAGCACTTACTTTATAATAAAGTGTCATGTAATTTATTAAGTATTGCTGGCAACACAGTATATGGTATAGTATCAGCTGTTTACCTGGAGAGCATGGGGCTGGCTGGGAGCTTCACCTGCATGCATATCACTTGTGCAGTAGCAGAAAGTCAAAAAATCATAAGTTAGGAACCATCTGGAGAGAGAGAAAGAGGAGAGAGAGAGAGAAGGGGATTTAAGGCATTAGCTCATGTGATTCAGAGGTTAAATCCCATAATCTGCCATGGGAAAGCAAGAGATCCAGGACGGCCTGTGGTGTGGTTCAGAGGTCTGGGAGCTTGAGGCCAGTGGTCTACATTTCTGTCTATGTGTGAAGGCCTGAGAACCAGTTGTCTGAAGAGCTTGAGAAGATAGATGATGGCCCGGCTCAGTGAGGCAAAGCAACCTCACTCCACCACTCTGATCTACTCAGGCCCCCCGTGGATTGGACCATGCCCAGCCACATAGAGGAGGGTGACCTCCTTTGCCCAGTCCACCAAGTCAAATGTTAATCTCCTCTATTAACACCCCCACCCCCACCCCCAGAAGCAATGTTTACCAGTTACCTAGACATTCCTTGGCCTAGTCAAGTTGAGAACGAAAATGAACCATCATACAGGCAAACTGTTTGGTAATTAATGCCTGAGGGTGCAAAGCATCTAGAAAGCTGTTGGAAGTTAGAGCCTAAAGAGGTTCACCTTAGGGTGAATCGTTCCTGAATCCAACAGTTGGAACTTTGGGCTCCCGACCTCTGGATTATGGCTCATGTGATATGACCCTAAGCAGGTGGGATTTGCAGTATCCCTATGAACATGGCCCCTCAGGTGCTCTTCAGGGCTCCATGAATAGGAAAGCCTGCCTTAACTCTTTTGTTTTTGTAAAAGGGTGTGTGAGGCAGGGAGACAGGAGCTTATTAAGTCAGTAGAAGGATTACAGAAGTCAGTTCTAGGTAGGGAGTGCCTAGTAATAACTGTGGACAAGCACCCCTTGCTCTCCAAGGAAGCTATGAAGCCACAGAACTGTTAAGGAATCAGGAATCCAGAGCTCCAACTACTGCTTTCAGGGTCATATCACATGAGCCATAATCCAGGGGTCGGGAGCCCAAAGTTCCAACTGTTGGATTCAAGAACGATTCACCCCAAGGGCCATTTGAGGGTCAGCATACCTCCATGAGAATGTTGACCCCTGGGTCCAGAGTCAGTCCAGATCAAAGAAAGGAAGAAAGACAGACAGACAGGCTTGGTGTGTGCTGCTCCTCCCACTCACCTTGATTCTGAATTCAAGTCTTACACGTGTCAAGTTGTGAGAATCTCATGTCAGAAACCGCGCTTCAACTGAGAAAGCAGTTGTTAGATTCCTAAGCCTTGAAGTACAGAAAGGCCTCCAAGAAAACCAGAGCAGAGGGTGAGCAGAACCAGCCAGTGCTCACAGCTTCCTTCCCTCCCTGCTGAGCCCACTTCAAGGATCCTTTAGCTGCGGAGGACGCGGGTTCCCTCAACCCCTTTCCTTCACCCATGGTTCTCTCCCACAAAGACCTTTGTTACTCTAGATCACATTTTCAAATTGGTCTGTTAAGTCAGCCACAGGGATTATTAACCCCCATTTTGTTGACCAGGACTCGGAGGTCCAAAAAGGTGAAATAATGTGTTCAAGGTCAAAGAGTCAATACTCGATAGAATTGAGACTCAGCCTCATGATGCGGCTCTAAGTACCATTGTCTTTCTTCTGCCTGCAAAATCGATGACCTTCTTGGACTCTGTCTCCTTTGGAACTGAGAAGGGCACCAGACTCTCCAGGGCGAACAGTATAAATAGGTTCTTCATTATTCGCTCTCGGAGGCCAGTTTATCCTGCGCCCCTCTCTGCTGCGTGTCCAGATGGTTAATGATGCTGCCAGCCTGGCTGAGGCCTGTGCAGAACATTTCCCTGATCTTCGGGGGCTGCCATCTTATTAGCTGCTATATTGTATTTTTCCCATATGAATCATCAGCCAAGTTTTCCCTCACTGGTAAAAGTTATGGATGGTTACGCTCCTGGATGTCTACCCTCTGGTCTCTCCAAGTCACAGGCCGTATTCAGTCAGCAAACATTGACTGGGGCCTTCTCTGGTCCCAGCCCTTCCTGATAATCATAACTTTCTTCCAAGAAATCTGCTCAAGTGAAACTTCTCATTATTCCAGGACATACCCCTGCTTTATGCCCTTGTTTTCAATATTCTCTCATCCTGGATTTTCCTTCTCTTTCCCAATGCTTGGGCATGCAATTCCTAATCCATCTTTCAAGATTCATCCCAATCACTTCTTTTTTCCACAATATGCCCTTAAACTCTCAACCAGCTACAAGTGAGTTTTTTTTTTTTTAATGATTTGGACACTTTTATCTATATCCCTTGGCCTGCTACTCAGCATTAAGTAAACATGGCACAGGTTGAGGTACCTGCCACGCATACTTACTCCACCACAGAGATGTTGTATATCCACACTCTTGGCGTCGCCACGAGTGCTTGGCTTTGGTTCCGGACATATGGCTTGCTTTGGCCAATAGGATTTTCAGAGACTGGGATATAAGTAAAGGCTGGAAGTGTGCCAAGTTGGGCCTTTTGCATTTCTGCCTTTTTCAAGAAGAATGTTCTAAGGGTAAATATTGGTCCAAGGAGGATGAGAAACACATGGAGAAGATTTGTGCCCAAACTGCATCTTGAAACCAAGCCCAGCCAAACCTACATCAGCCAAGGTTCAGCCAATTCGACATATGCATGAGCAAAAAGTACAGGCGCATTGTGCAGACCACTGTGATTTTGCTAGTATTTTTATATAGTAGCAAGTGATTAAAGCACCCATTGATGCAATTCCATCTCCTGTATTAGAGCGTGCACACCTAGAAGGCAAACTTTCTGTCTTATTCCTTATAAGCTTGCTGTCGACAATAACAACAGCATCAAAGGATGCTTACTACATAGCCCGTGATAAAGCCAAGGCCCAGCAAGGTGTCGTAAGTTACGTAACCATACATACCAGTGTAGAGGTGGACATGGGATACAAATCCATGCAGTCTGGGTCCTAGAGGGTTAATGTAGTAGGTCAGTCACCATAATGAATAGTCAAGAAAATATTTAAGTATGGGAAAGTGAAAGAAAGGGAGAGAAGAAGAGAAGAAATAGAGAAGAGCTATTTGACTTTTCTTGAAATGTTTAAAATATTTCTAAATTTTCTGCTGAGTTTTTAAAAGTATAACTGTCATTTTTGAAGGGCTATTTATCATTTGGATTCCTACAAGTCATTCCTTTCACAAAAGCACCTGAATACCTATTGGGGAGTACCTCTACCCATGCATCTTGGGGACACCCACACCCTGGCTGGACTGTCCCACTGGAGAATCCTTTCTGCTATAGGATCTCCCTCTTCCTGTCATGGGACAGCCAGTGAGTGGCCTTGTGACCCACCAAATGACCAATTGGCTGCTCTCTGCAGGACTCAGGTGAGTACTGGGAAGAGACAGTGTGGTCAGTCATCCCAGGGAGTGTGTGCGTTCCAGACCTCTCCCAGGGGTCCAGCCAGGAGCGCCCCTGAGCCTCTCCAGCTGCTCCAATTTCCCTGTGCAGTCCTCCAGGCTGCCTTACCCACCACCTTCCGTAAACACCCCTGCGCTTCAGCAGTCCAGTGTGGGTTTCTGTGGTTTACAACTCACAATCTTGATGGATTCGATTTTTTCCCCAAATAAGTAGTTACCATGGTTATAGAACAGGAAGCTTTATTGGCCTGAGTTCAAGAAAAGACCATGAGAAAGCTTGAACACGTGAAAATAAACCATTTCCTAGGAGCAGAGGTGACTTGTTCAGGGTTGAACAACGGAGTAGCAGAACTGAGAGTGGGACGTGGGCCTCCTGGTTCCCAGGGCTTCTCCCGCCCCCACACCTGTCGTCCATCCACCAGAACCTTTTGTTCTCAAATACACATAGCAAGTAGTTTAGGGGTCTGAGAACCTTGTTTATGGAACAGACCATGAGCTCATATCTAAGCTCAACCACTGACTGACTCTCTGACCTTGGGAGAATTGGCCTATCCACACTTGAGATTGTAAATCTGTACAATGGGGATAATGACAGTATGTATCCCATAAGACTGGTATGAGGAACAAATGTTATAAGTGTCTTAGCTTTGTACTGGGCTTATACGACAATTGTTCACTATGAGAAATCATGATGAGTATTCATAAAGGAAGTGATCCTGAATATCGATTATTATTTATTTTAGCAAGGAGGAAATAAGATACAGAGATAAAGAGACCCGTCCAAGGTCATGAATCTTGAAAGGGACCAAACACACCCTGTTCCAAAAACCACGTGCTATAGGCCAGGTTTGCATCCTCCCCACTCCCCAATTCACATGTTGAAACCTAATACGCAGGGTGATCATAATTAGGAGATGATTAGGTCACAAGGATGGAGCCTCCATGAGTGAAGTTACGTCCTCATAAAGAGACCCTGGGAGCTCCCTTACCTCCGCCATTGTGTGAGGACAGGGAGAAGGTCAGCTGGGTAAGGACCAGGGAGTGGACCCTCGCCAGACGCCGATTGTGACCACTGCTATCTTGGCTCTGCCGTCTCTGGAATGTGAGGAATACAGTCCTGCTGCTTATTAACCCCTGTCTATGGCACTTTGTTTAAGCAGCCTGAACACCGTGCATGTCCCATCTGACAGGCCATCTTCAGTAGCAATTGATAGGAAATCCCAATCTCATGAGAGCTTATTGACTCAGGTAACTGAAAAGGATACCTCCTGGCTTCTGCCTGATGGGGCCAGCTGCTTAAATAATGGCCTCTCTCTCTTCTTCCTTTCCCACCCCGATCTTATTTCTTGGTCTTGTTTCTCACTGAATTGACATCACCATTAAATAAACCTGCCCCACCCTGAGACTTGCACCTCCAAGCTTAAATTACCTTTACAGGTAACCATCCTGTAGAAGAGGAGCTGCGGTTTCCCAATTCGTCCTGCAAACATTCTGGAATTCAGGCCCCCCAGGCCAATCAGAGTCCTGGTTCAAACCTGAACCAATCGCTTTGGCCAGGAGTGCTTGAATGGTGGCCAGGCCTGACTCACGTGCTCACTGCTGGCTCTAGGTAGCAGGGAGCTATTCGCACTTAGGTCACATCAGTAGGATGTGGGAAGGGCTGCTGACACCAGGAGAAGGTGGAGACGGGAACAGGCAAAGGTGACCAGCAGCAGGGGCCTCCTGTCCACTCTGCTCCATTAGGTGAGGACCCCAGAGGGCACTTTCCCTTTTGCTTCTCTTCCCTCCAGCTCTCTCCATTCCACCCACCTCCTCCATTGGACCTGAATATTCTTAACTCCTCCGTAGACTCCTCAGGGATTTCAGCCCCACATCTGAGCTGCAGCCACCAGGTACAGCTACCTGCACCCAACACAGAAATGCAGCCACCCAGGGCAGTTAGCTTTGAAGCACCTCTGGAGATTCTCGAATGAGAGGGAGACCTGCTTCTCTTCTTCAGCACCTCAGAGCCCCCTGGGTCGCTGGCCTCCTCCCCGAGCAGCTGGGATCCTCTAAAGAGAAAACAGCAGGGTTTTGGATTTGTGAGGAGCCAGCAGGGCTTTGAACTCTGTGAGTCATTCTCTCCTACCGAGTAGAGCATTTCTGACCCCCCTCCACCATTTTTTGTAGAATTCTTTATTTATATATTTTTAAAGTTCATATTGATTATACAGAAGAGTGAGTTTCGCTGTGTGATAGTTGTAGATGTGTAAAACACAGTTTGATTATTTCCACGCCCTCCTTACCCACCCTTCCCTTTCCCTGACCCCATCCCCTTCTTCTTTACTAATAGCCCAGTCCTTCTGCCTCTATGTCAGCTGTTTTCTTTCTTTTTTTCTAGATTCTACATATGAGAGAAAACTTGGGATATTCTAATCTGGCCTAGAGGTGCCTCAAAAAACTAAAAATGGAACTACCATATGATCCAGCTACGGCACTCCCTGCCACATGGCTGAGAGGGTTAAAGCCAGCAGAGGACAGAGATAGCTGCACACTCAGGTGTATCAAACCACAATAGCCATGTCATGGAACCAGCCTAGGTGCCCATCAGCAGATGGACAGATAAAGGAATGTGGTATCTGTACTCAGCGGACTATTACGTAGAGTAAAGAAGAGTAGAATCATGTCAGTTACAGGAAATGCACAGAATGCGTTTGAGAGCATATAGTGTACGTGTTGGTCTCTAGGGGGCGCTCCACTTGACTTGGTTTCTGCTCCACTTTGCCCACATTTCTGTCCTTTGAGGGTTAGTTCTGAACTAGGACAAATATCTCCACCCTCTCCAAAAGGAGAAGTGCCAGGTTGGGTGAATTGGATTCCAAGACATGAATTAGACTAGAGATTCTAAGGTTCAGAGGCACCAGGTCCCCGCTCCTCTTCCTCTTCCTCTTCAGTGAGAGCTAGGTCTGCCTCTGAATTTGAAAAGGCCCAGTTGCTTCTCTCTCCCCTCCACTCTCCCACACCACCCCCAATTCTCTCCCTGTTGTGGGGATTGGTCCACATTAAGAAAGCTTAGAGCAGGTAGCCCCAGGCTTCGGGGCCAGCAGGCTCATCTCTCTGGCTCCCTAATGGCATACCCTCTGGGGCTGGCGGGGAGTCTCATCACATTGCAGTGGCCTCTTCTGAAGCTCTGGTCTGAGCCTAAGAGGCAACAGCGTGGTGCTGCTCCAGGTGGGTGCTAAGCTGTCGGCACAGGAGAGAAACAGAAGTTTCTGATTCAAGGGCCGGCGTCTGAGCCAACTCAAGTCCAACACATGATTTTGTAAATAAAGTTTTATTGGAACACTGCCACACCCACTCATCTCCATATCTTCCATGCCTGCTTTTGTCTTCCAGCTGCAGAGTGGAGTCTTGGCAAGAGAGATCCCATGGGCTGCAAAGCATCAAGTATTTTCAGTAAAGTCTCTTGCCTTACTGAAAACGTTTGCTGAACCCTGACCTACGTGACCCAGCCCACCTTAGTAGACTTCCACTTCGAGGTTTAGTACTAAAGCCCCTTCAAATAATGGCCACTTCTTAAATTTCTTTGGTCATACCACACCCCTTATAAGATTACCTAATTGCATTGGACAAGATTTGGCCTCACCCAGGTCTCCAGGATGTAAGGTCCAAAATTATCACCACTTTCAACAACATTATTACGCCGGTGACTTTAAGCATTTTCAGGTAAATGGACTATTAAGATGATCTTCATTCGTGAGTTTATGGAGGTGGGACAGGAACAAGGGCTCTTCTGGCATCGATGCAGCCCCGGGGACAGTGTGGGGAGGATCTGGTGGCCAAGGTTGCTTTGTGGCAGCTCTTCCTCTTGTCAGCTCTGCAGCCTTGGGCAACACTAGCCTTTCTTGGCCTCAGTGTCCCCTTCTATAAGACAGAGATGAATAAAACCGGGCTTCTGTCACTGTGATGACACCGAGATCCCAGAGGTGATGTCATCATCACAGTGCTCGGGACAATGTGAGTCCTGATTGTCGGTCATTCGCCCTGGGCTCTCAGCCCCCTTCTAAACAGGATGGAATCTACCTTTCGTGGTCTTGGATCTCCAGCCCCGTTCCATCAGGTGGCCACCAGCAGACAGACGTGCCATCCCGACCGTGCCCAGCACCCAGGCCTTCCTCCTGCTCCTCTGTCGCAATGCACTTGCTAATGGCCTGTCTTCCAAGGGCTCTGCTCCTGCACATCAGCCAACAGAAATCCTCGGAGAGGCTTTTTATTGAGGAGAAAAGAAGGGAGAAAAGAAAGAGATGCCTTCTCTCTTCTTGACTTTCTCAATTTTTCATCCAGAACATATTTGCTGGATAGCAACCAGACACAGGAGTCAAAAGTAAGTTTGAAAAATTCTCTACCAGAAGATTCTGTAAATAAAATAAATTAAAATGTGTTTCAGAACAGAAATCTCTCTCTTCATGTGGCTTCTGGTGCATATTAAGACAGATTAGAGCTGGTGTCCCAGGTTCGCGCCTCGTCTCTGTCTCCCCAACTCAATAGCCATCCACCTATTTTTGTTTTAATTATTTGACACTTTGGCTATTTTTTCTGTGCTAGAACTTGTGGGCCATCCCATGATGATACGTTGATACAGTGACATGCCACCTTTCAGGAGTTTTACCTCCTAGTCAGAGATGGACATGTGTGTGTCCCAAATAATACCCCGTATTTACATGGGTTTATAACAGAAGCATCATTGAAAACTTCTGATAATAAGGAAATACTTTGGTTTCTCTTCAGAGTAAGTCTTTTGCCTTTTACTAATAATAAGAAAAGCATTGTTATTCTCAAAAAACAAAAAGAAATAGGTTCACGGAAGAGCAGCAATGTGCTCCAAGTCACGCTGCTGGTACTTAGCCCAATCAAGACTGTATATCAGATATTCCAAGTAGTTGTTCTGATCACAGGCTCCGAGCAAGCACTCCCTGGGTTTGGATTCCAGGACTGCCACTTATTAACTGTGACCTTGGGCTGGTTAATTAACACCTTAAAAATTTCAGTCTCTTCACATAAAAAGCAAGAATCATTATAACTACTTCATAGAGTTTCTGTGAGAATTCTGTCAGTAAAAGTATAGATGAGCCCCCAGAACAGTAGAGGCATACAGCATTATTAGTTCCCCCAAAAGATCTGTGAACCTCACTCACCCCTGGCATCTGCGAAGGCAATTTGATTGGGAACCAGGGTCTCTGCAGATGCAGTCGAGTTGAGAAATAATTAGCATGAAACCTGATCTAATATTCCTGACGTCCTCATCCTAAGAGGAAGCGTTGTAGTCAGGGTTTTGTTTTGTTGGTTGGTTCTTTTTGGCTGTTGTTACTAAAAAGACCTGACAAGAACAATTAGATGCGAAAAAGATTATTTGGGGGTTCACGGTTCAGACTCTCTGTCCATAGATGTCAGACTCCATTCTTCAGGGCCCAAGAGGAGGCAGAACATGGTGGCAGAAGAGTGTGGTAGAGGAAAGTGGCTGGGGACCTCATACCAGGAAGCGTTGGGGGGACACCCCATATCTAAACTGTAACAGGAAGCCTGGACAGAATGCCCACAGAGGTAAGAGCCTGGAGACTCCCCTAGGATGGGCCCCAGAGTCAACGAGGGCCGTGAGATGCCAGGAGCCAGGAAGGGCAAGGATGGGCTTTTCTTTCTAGCCTCCAGACAGAGCCCGGCCCAGCCAACACCTTGAACTGGAAGATAATAGATTTCTGATATTTTAAGCCTCCCAATTTGTAGTACTTAGAAAACTAAGACAATTGGCTGTCATTATTACTTTTCAGTTAAAATGCTAATTGAATCCAAGAATGCATTCACAGGCTTCTTAGGGGGCATCATGGTAATGGTTAATTTGAATTGCCAGCTTGATTGGATGAAGAGATGCCAAGGATTCAGAGGATGATGGGTGTGTCAGTGAGGGTGTCTAGGAGTGATTGGCATGTGGGATAGCCAACTGAAATGGGGACCCTCCCTAAGTGTAGGCAGCACCCACCAATAGGATGATGGCTTGGGTGAAATAAAAGTTGGAAGAACAAGGAAACAGCAGCAGATGCAAACTCCATTCTTCTTGAACAGGTTCTTGATTGCTGCTGGGATCATGTGAGGGTGTCAGATTCTTGATTCTTCAGTCTTCCGAAGTGGATTCTCCAGAAGCCTTTGGTTTCAGACTAGGGTAGCGCTCTTGATCCCTCTTGTTCTGGGGTTTCAGCCTCTTGGACTGCGCAGCTGCCGGTTCTTCCAGCTCTCCAGCCTGCAGACGGCCACTGTGGACTGTCCAGCTTCTGGTCACGTAAGCCAACCTGATAAATCCCCTTTTTATAATGATACTTCCTGTTGATTCTGTTTCTCTAGAGAACCCTGGCCAATACACAGCTTCTTTAGGTTTCTGGGATCCTTGGAATACAAGGAATTCAGAAAGCCAACTGGTTTTCAGAATCTTAGATTTTATTTAACCCCTTCTTCCCATGGTGTCATCAAAACAAGGCTCTGGACATCCCCAGCCTGGTTCACCAGGTGGAATTTAACTGAAGCTTGTGTAAGTCATAAAGGTAAGTTCCCGCTGTACAGCCTCCTGCAGTCCCCCCCACCCACTCCCCCACTGTGACAGCCTCATCCCATGATAGGCAACCAGCATGTCCTATGGAGAGAAGGGAAGAGCCAGCCAGGCGCTGAGGCCTGTGACCCACTGCAGGAGCACCTGTCATCAAGGTCACAGGCCAGCTGGTTTACTGCCTGCACTTGTTGCCATGAGCTCTGAAAGAGTTCCAAGTAGAATCCAGCTCCAGTTATAATCTTAGCACCCGGCATTTGGCCTACTGACCTCCTCCACTTCTAAGGTCATTTCTCCATCAAGCTTCATCAAACTCCATCAAACTCCTGGTGGTCATATCAACTGGAAGCCGTGTGTCTTCGAGGGCTGAGGAAGACCCAGGTGAACACCGTTGGTGGTCTGCCCAGTGTCCACTCTTCCGGGTTCCTCCCTAACTGAGCAGGAATTGTGTTAGGGGCTCAGCCCTCCTCTCCAAGCTCTCGTGCATCTCAGGAAACCCAGCCTCTTGAGATCAGAAATGGATCTAATAGGTCTGGGTACAGTTCCACTTCCTTAGTCAGGCATCGATTCAGGAATGGGCCCTTCTCAATTCAGGTCTATGCCATACGGAGGGAATTCTGCAGGTGCGACAGTCAGAAAAATCTCCTCACTCAGTTGGCTAGGAGAAGAGACAGAGGGAGGGAATAAGAGAGATGGGAGGGGGGGAAATTTAGGGGGGAGGCCAAGGTGGGGGGTCTCTGTGGGCCACAGTGGTCTACACAGGATACTCATCACCTAAGGATGAGGGCAGCTCTGAGGGCAGAAGAATTTAGAAGGAAACTGGATCCTTGATTAAAAAAAAATGTTGACCTGCTTAATCAAATAATTTTGAAGTCTGACTTGTTTTTAGATATTTTATCCTATAGGAGCCTATAAATTTTCTTTATTATCTGATCCAGTTTGAGAAGCATCTGTTCCTAGCAAAACAAAAGCATTCTAGTAAGATATCACAGTTTTAAAACAATATTGATAACATCGAAACATAAAGTTCGTTATTTTGCTTTTTCACTGACCACTTTTCATGTCGCTAGATAATCTTTATGAATTTAATTTTGTATGTACATTACCGTATTTTGAAAATGCATTCTAATTTACTTATCTGCTTACATATTTTTGGTAATTAGATTATTTCCATTCTTCGCTATTATAAATAACACTGAGGGCAACATCTATAAACAATTCTACTTAGTTCCTTCAGAAAAATATATTGGCTTAAAAAAAAACTTTTTGGAGGCTCTTGATGTTGCTAAATTGCTTTCTAGAAGGAGTAAATCAATTTATATTCCCAATAGTGTGGTATGAGAGAACGCATCTCGCCACAGTGTAAATCATAGGCAATTTACTACAAAGAATGGTATTCCTGTCCTCGCTGAAATGCTTTGATTACCAGTGACGCTATTATTATGTTCCCTTCATTTACTAGTCACATATATTTTTCTTGAACAAATTACTCATGTTCTTACTAATTTTTTAATTGAAGCTTTTATATTTCCCTGCAGATTTGAAGACTCTAGGATTAATTCTTGCCTAATTGGTACAATAAACCATAAGTTCATAATTGATTTAGTCCTCCATTTTTTTAGGCAGGTTTCGTTAAACCCATCTTACAAGAGGGTGAAGGCTCGGAGGCTAGGTAACTCTGTAGTAGTCACCAAGGTGTCTCGAGTCCACATACAGGTGCCCACACAAACAGTAGTTTGGCCTTTCCATTGAGTGGCCCAAATGTCACCTGGGCTGTGCTTGTTTTCCTGTAGGTCGACCTTTATATCTGGGGAATCATCTTCATGCAAAAGAGATATTGCTACTTCAGTTTAGAAAAAGATGAGCTGTATATTTTCTGCTAGATATGTTTCTTAAGCTCATGGTGACACACAGTGTCAGCTCCCTGAGACAGTGCTCCATTCCCACCAACAGAGACTCCCACCCCATGTGGCAACTGCCACGGTAAATCCAGATGTACCTACGTGGGAAAGCAGGCCAATACCTGCACCACCTACTTCTTGCTCATTAGCAATCACAGGGTTAATTACATCCAAAGTTGGGATTAATCACTGACAGAAGCAGTAACAGGTCACTCTGAACTCTCATTTTCTAGAAATTCTGAAAGTAACCCAAAGGAGGAAAGTTGAGGCGTTCATCAGTGCTGCTGACTACAGATCAGTGGTTTGGGAGCTTCACGGAAGAACCACCCCCGTGCAGTTTTCAAAACCCCATCCTCAGCCCATCCCCCAAACCAGCTGAACCAGGATCTCTGAGGGTGGCATCGGGCACTAGCACGGTTTTAAACTCTCTAGGCAATCCCATGTGCAACCAAGTGTGAGCTCTAGTGCTGTAGACTCCCACTGCCAGTTTCTTCCCTTGAAAAGGAAACCCTGTGCCCTGAGACTCAGGAACTCCCCAGGAGAAAGAGAAAACAAGAAGGGCTGGGAAGCCTGGTGAGCTGGCAAGACCAGCGAGGCTGCGCCAGGACTGTACCTCCACCACCCGCCTCCACCGGAGGATGCTTTCCATAGAAGAGGTGCCTGTGCGCTCGCAGTCACTGCAGCAGTATTCACAGTAACCAAGGTACAGAAGCAACCGGAATGTCCAGCCACAGACAAAAGGATCCTGCGTGTGTACACACACACACACACACACACACACACACACATACACAGTGAAATATTATTCCACCTTTAAAAAAAAAAAGGAAATCTTGCTATCTGTAACAACATGGTTGAATCTGAAGGCTATTAAGTGAAATAAGCCAGGCCCAGAAAGACAAAGACTGCATGATCTCGCTTATATGTGGAATATAAGAAGAAGGGCGGGGGGGCGAGAAATGGAGTTGCTGAATTTGTGGAAGCATGGAATGGTGGTTACCTGAGTGGTGGGGAGCAGAAAGGTGAGATAGTGATCAGAGGGCACAAACCTTCAGCTGAGAGGCATAACTTCCAGAGAACTGCATGTATTATATACTTGAAATTTTGCTAAGAGAGTAAATTTCAAGTGTTCTCAAAACAGATGCACACACACACACACACACACACACACAGGCAACTGAGGTGATGGGCATGTTAACTAACTGGATTGTGGTAACCATTTCGCAACATGGAGATATATATATAAATTTATTTAATTACATATTTATATATATTCATATATATTTACATATATTTACATATATACATATGTATATGGGCATATGCACACATCCTCTTCTAGATGCTAAATATGTGTGATTTTGGTCAATTATGCCTCGATACAACCGGGAAAAATAAAAACAAAAATAAAGACATAAGCATTTTTTTAAACTAGACTTCCCCTATTGTTTGGGTGGTAGATGTTGAGACCATCCCTTGGCCTTTGAGCAATCATCTGCACCAGAAAATAAGCTCATTATCTCCAAAAAGGCATGGGCCAAATATTGAGGAGGGTCCTTGGGTTAGGAACTGCATAGTCGTTGGGAGATGACGTACACGTGTCGTTGGCAATCTTTCTTGGGCCATGAATCAGATAGAAGCTTGAACGTGAGCGTGTCCCAGGACCTTCTTCTCGGAGCATGAGGGTACCACGGGCATGTTTCAAAATGCAGTCTGGCCACGTCCTTCTGAGGCACCAGAGGCTGAGAAAATCCACAAGAGACCACTCGCTCTTCCCCAGCCAACAGGCCACAGAGAAAAGTGCAGAGAACTGAATTAACCGCATCCTCCTCTCGACACGGCCATCTCTCCCCGTGTGGTTCCTATTGTCCCCCACAGTGACCCTTCCCCTGCTGCTACTTAAATGAGGCTGTTATACACAAATAAATTGACCATTTCTGTTACTGAAGAAAAATCTTTCTCCCCCACGACCACAAATCAAACAACTATTTTATCTTCCAATAAGCTCTTTCTCTAAAGCCAGGCTTTCCTACCATCTTTCCCATGATGCTGAGCAACACCTCTAAAACAGCTCTGATGCAGAAAGGGAGCTACGCCTCCTGATGTGCATACGGAGCTGTCGAGAAGTACCCCTAGGGCCCCCAACGCTGCTCAGGGGATGAGCTGAGACACCTCGAGACACAGCTGTGCGCAGAGAGACAGACCGTAACTCAGAGACAATTAGAAAACAGAGAGCTGCTCCAAGATCCAAAGAAAGATGAGACATGGAGATTCGGGGGTGGGGGCAGGGCACAGAGACAGAGAGGCACAGCATAAAAAGATTGAGAACATGGGTTGAAAGAGAACTTCCTTGTGTTGATGTCAGAGTAAAGAACCTGAAGGTAGGTGTGGGCATCAAAACCCACTGATGGGGTCATTTCCGCCTCTGTTTCCCCCAGCGCAATGGCAGGGTCTAGATCAGACATGACAAATGAGTTTCATTTTGGGTGCCAACTCCAATCAGTCAGTAGTCACTTAGGTACTGTATTGACAAAGATTTGAGGCTACACCTGGGCTCATAGAAAAAGACTACAGTGAAGGATTGGCAACGTCTACCGTGGATGTGGGCGAGGAGAATTATAGCCAGATGTTCTCCATCTCTAAAGTAGATTGCCTCTAAATTCAAATCTCAGCTCCAACACTCTATAATTCCATGCAACCATGACAAAAAAAAATGCAAGATCTTTTCACTAGATCACATTTGTCTCCAAAATTGTGGTTATTACCTGCCATCATTGGATATGAGGGGGAAAAATATGATAGGAGGAATATTTAAAGAGGGAACACTTGTAGTTTTTCTTCCATTCTCCCAAAGCTTCTAGACATATGAACATTTTAGAGAGCTAGAAGCTGCTATTTGCATCCCTTGGAGAGATGGAAGGAGGGAGACAGCTGGAAAAATTTAGGACAGTTGTAAATTATTTAGGACCCTTTGCTTTACTTGTACTTTACAAAAGAACACGGGCACTGAGATTTTCCACTGCATGCACCCTCCTCGCTCAATAAGAAATATGGAAGCTTAGCCTGTGAGATTGGAATCGCCGCAGGATGGGCTCAGAAGCATCTCAAAGCTGGAGTTCAGTGATTTGTGTTCTACAGTACAAGCAATCTGTCTTCTAGGAACTGAAAGCTAGGAGGGTCTAGGGAGAGTTGGCAAGGAGTGCGACCGGGTGTTCAGAGGAAGGTAAACTTTGGCAACAGAATTCTCTAGCCTGGGGTTGGGTAGAAGCCCTTGGACTCAGCCCTCATATGGCCAGACAGCAGAAACAACTCTATTGTGAGGTGCTGCAGGCTGGACAGTTCTGAAATCTGTTTCTTTCTGCCTCTCTCATTGCTGTAAGAGAACTTCCAGACTAGACTTGTACTCAGGCCTGGTCTCACCTTACCTCTTATCCGACCATCTGGTCTACCTGCAACACTGCCGCTAGACGGATCTGTTCAAGATGTCTCCCTGGTTTATTCCTAATTTAAACTACTCAAGGACTTTGTTTCACCTTTAGATAAATCCAAAGTCCTTCAAACTTTCCCAGATATCTGACCCCTACCCAAGGCTTCACACTTCATTCTCATTGTCCTCATCTCCATTCTCTGTCATCTGCACACGTACCCTAAAAATCTTTGTTGAGAGAAATGAGTGAAGGAATGCGTGAATAAGTGCCTGCCTTCTGCAAGGTTCCTATTGGTCAACAAATTTACCCAGAGGAAGTAGCAGAGTATCTTAAATCAAAGTCAACTAGAAAGTTGGAATGCACCACTCCGATAGCCTACCAGCTCCTTGCCTAGCTTACCTTCTTATTCTGAATTATTGGAAGGCTAATAACTCGAGCTCTCACTGATAATCATGATTTTGGTGGGAGGGAGGGGAAAAGCATAGCAGGAGAAACATGAACTAAGTCACCAAAAAGTGATAGTCCCTTAGTCCCTGTGTCCTATCTGCAAATTTCTATTCTTATCCAGATTTCTTCATTCTTTTTATTCCTTGAATATCATTTAGCTTCTCTGTGTATATATAGGTTAGAGATGAGACTGAAATCCTCTTGTTTCCCTTTTGGCAAAGAAAATATTAATATTTCACTATGTAAAAGAAATCATATGCTTATATTAAGCTGATAAATGGATTTATCTGGTTTCAAAGGCTTCTGGAATTTTTTTTTTCCCCTGATTCTTGACACGTCTCTGTTCCAGAAGGAATTCCCACTTAGTCTAATTAGGCTCTCTCTTCTTTCCTAGGTCTTCATCACTCATTAGTTTCCAACTGGGTGATGCCTTGCAAAGGGTTTTCTAATTACCTTTCCTTCCCAGGCATCCTTACCTGTAGGTGGCCAATAAATGCTTACCCAAGCCAGACTGGCCACTGACCTAGTACCTCCATCTGCTGGCTCTCTCCCTTGCACTATTAGGAAACAAAGAACAGAGACCTGCAGCACACCATGCAACTGATATCACCAAGCGTCGGTTTCTTAGGGGAGCCCCATACTGAAAGTGAAGACGTTGAGATTCACTTTTGGATTGACTTTTGTCAAAGCCTAGGGTCATTTAGCACGAGAGCTCTCAACCAAATCATCCTGGCCTGCCGGCCGCCTTTTATCCTCTACTTTCTGAAACTTCCAGCTGGTAGCCACCAACTGCCACGCTCTTGAACACATCAGCAGCTTATGGGCATTTTCAATAACTAGAGAGAGTGCAGGGTATCAACCCAAAGAGGATGCTTTTGGAATTATGATTACACTGGGAAAATGACCCTAAAGTAGAGCCATCTTGATCGATAGCCCTAACAATAACCCACTTACTCATATTTATATTCCTGCTCTTAACCCCCACCAAAGATGCTCAAGTCCCAGTCAGTAGGCTTTGTGATTAATCTCCGAGACCTGGTTCTCACTGTGGCTCACGACAGCTCAAGTATCCCTTATCTGAAATGTTTGGGAGCCCAGGTGTTTCAGATTTGGGATTCCGCCCCCCCCATATTTTGGAATATTTGTGTGTATAGATATATATCTTGGGGATGGGACCAAAGTCTAAACATGAAATTCATTTGTTTCATATACATCTTATACCTATATAACTTTGTACAGGAAACAAAGTTTCCTGATGTGGAGATTTTCCGCTGGTCAGGTCATGTTGGCACTGAAAGCATTTTAGATTTCGGAACATTTCAGATTTCAGATTTTCAGATTGGAGATGTTCAGCCTGTATTGGCTTCCACTGTACTTCAAATCCCCCAATCCCAGAGGTTTATTTTATCGTGATTATATCTGTCTTCATGTCCCCCCAAGACTGTGTGCTTAGATGGTGGGGAACTGGGTCTTGTGTCCCTAGCACTTAGCACAGGTCTCAGTATACAGTCGGTAACTAATCGATGCTGTGCTTGCACTTGAATGGAGAGAACCTACCAAGTAAGACAGCTCAGCAGTGACCCAGTAAAGACCTTTGGGTCATGGTGATAAAGATGATGGAAATTTACGCTGGAGGCAGTGGAGCACACCTGTACCCAGTAGCTCAGGAGGCTGAGGCAGGAGGACCGCAAGTTCAAAGCCAGCCTCAGCAACTTAGCAAGACCCTGTCTCTAAATAAAAAATAAAAGAAAGGACAAGGGATGTGGCTCCGTGGTAAAATGCTACTTACATTAAGGATTGCCCCTGGGTTCAAGCTCTGGTACCAAAGGAAAAAAAAAAAAAAAGATAAAAATTCACTCATTCATCCATTCACTCAATTTTCCAGTAGTTTAAATAAGCTTTTACCAAATGCCTATCATAACCCACCCAGATGTATCAAACTAAGGGGCATCTTGGTGTCTAAACTTTCTTTCACACTTATGTTAAAATATGTACATTCTTTTCAAAAGTGCATCAGCTGGTACCTGGGGATCCTGTGCCTTTTCATTCTTAAATTTTCATCCTCCTTTTGCTGTTTATACTGCCAAAACAAAATGCCTATTTTCTAACTGAGAAGGTCGTATTTTTTCTTTTAAACCGGGTCAGTGAATTTTTTTTTTTTTTTAAAGAGAGAGTGAGAGAGGAGAGAGAGAGAGAGAGAGAGAATTTTTAATATTTATTTTTTAGTTCTCGGCGGACACAACATCTTTGTTGGTATGTGGTGCTGAGGATCGAACCCGGGTCGCACGCATGCCAGGCGAGCGCGCTACCGCTTGAGCCACATCCCCAGCCCCGGGTCAGTGAATTTTGATCCCAATACACCACAATGGGATAATATGATAGATTAAGCTTAGACAGTCAAAATTAATTCCTAAACAGACTTAATTTAATTTCCCTTCTCCAGTAAACTCAATTTACCTCCGTGGAGGTGCAACACGTTTGATTAGACACCGCGATGCTGAGAGGAGCCAGCCTTACGGAGAGGGCTGCGTGTGCTGAGGGCGATAAGGGATCAAAGCCGAGGAGGAGGCTCGCAGCCGGCCAGCTGTGATTGTGCAGAACCTCGGTTCAGTTGTCTCTGGTAGTTCTTTAATTGGAGAGATAATTACTCTGGGAGGAGTGAGGACAGGGAGCCAGGGTCAACCCACACTTAGCCTTGGAATTGCAAAGAGAAGAGACTCTTGCTGAAGGAAGTAATCTTCAGCACTCCTGAACACTAAAGGCAGTCCATCCGCGGGGTCAGAATCCAGCTCCTCGGAGTCCTCAGAGACCTGCAGCATCTCCAAGATGACCATGTTTCTCAAGAGCAGTCAGAGATGCTGGTTTTTAAGTCACTATTTATGCAAATTACTTTTTAATTAAACTAGTGTTATTTAGGTGCCTTTATAACTCTTGGGGCACAGAGTGTTTAACCACGGTTTTGCCCTGCTCTGGATGTTGAAAATAGAGAAACTATAAAACATGCTAATTCTTGGATAAGTCCTCAAAAACTTTGGAAGTTGAGGGTCACAGGCTGAGGACCCCCCCATCATTAATCACTGGTTAATTTCTCTCAAAAGCCTTCCGATATTTGAACGTGCATCCTTCATGAGTGTGTTTTCATCCAGCTACCCTTCATTCCTTTAGTGTTTCCTCTGATGACATGATGAAGACAGCTGATGCTGTATTTTAATTATTTCTATCTACTCTGACAAGCTGGGTGACCTGAGGCAAACTACCTAACCTCTCTGAGCCTCTGTTCCATCTCAGAATGAACGAGGATCATGAAACCTGGCAAAGGGACAGCCAATGAGGTAACTCATGAAAAGTGTCACTTGGTTTGGTCCTAATAGAACACAGTGCCTTTTTTTTTGGGGGGGGGGCATGGCTATGGGGACCACTGCCAGACCTTCATCCACTGCTCCTAGAATATGTCAGTCAATGTCCAGAATTAAGCAAGGAAGCGTCACCACCAAGGGGCCCTAAATGGACAGCAGGAGGAAGGAAGATGAAACCACCTCTTAATTGTGACTCTTTTCAAGAGAACTGAATTTTAATTAAGCAACATGATGGGAGACGCCATGTGTTTCCGAGCAATTATGGAGCACCATAGGGGTGCTGTAAAGCAGAAGGCTGCAGCTGAGCGCCTCCAGAAGTTCAGGGGAGCCAGGACCAAGCGTTGCCGCTGGGAGCAATATCTGTCAACGGCAATAAGGGAGAGCTGTGCCGGCAAGAGCAAGAGGGTCATGGGAGGGAAAGGTTGGATTTCTTTTTTCTCTGGTTTGATCAGAAAGATCCAGAACGCTTCCATCTAGTGCCCAGCGCACGCTGAACAGTCCCGGTGCTGAGGTCGGCTCTCATCGCAGCTGCACTCGCTCTACCCGAGCCGGGCCCTGGCAGCCAGGAGCAAGGCGGGATGCCAGACCCGGGAGACCCGGAACACAGGATCCACAGGGCAGCAGGAAGCAGCAGAGAAACAGGCCGATCCAGAGCGTGTCCAGAATCTGGTGGGCGGAGGCCAGTCAGGAATCCAGCACTGAATCTCGAGTGGGAAGGCAGATTGTGTTTCAGTGTCGGCCACCTCCTCTGAGCGAGGGCTTTCAGGCCCTAGGAAGGAAACCACGTGCTTTACTGCGTGCGACACGGTGAAGGGTGGCTCATGGTGCCCACGTCATAGGAAGGCTGAGAAAGGGAGGGTCAGAGACAGCACAAGGTGAGGGTCCAGGAACTGCCCCAAAGGTGAGCAGCTAGTAGGCGAGGAGCAAGGATCTCAACCTGCGTGTCCGATCCGAGACCCATGCTCACGAGCTCTGTGAAGTTCTAACAGGTGTTAAGAGGTTGCCTTTGCTAAAAACACGGACTCTTCACCTGGACTTGCAGATCCCTGACCGGTAACTAAAAGCAGGATGAGGCTGGGCATCTCTGCCTTTGTTACCTTCAACTTCGGATCAGATTCCAGCTCAGGTCTGCAGAGTCATGTTAATAACTCAAGGTCTATCTTCTAGTATCTGGTAAGTTTAGTTAACCCTGAATTTACCTAACCTGTCTTGTCCCTCTTCAGGGCTAAAGGCACTGAGATAAGAGTCACTAAGTTCTTTTCAAGATTTGCATGGGGCTGGGCGCAGTGACGCACGCCTGTCATCCCAGCAGCTCAGGAGGCTGAGGCAGGAGGATCGCTAGTTCAAAGCCAGCCTCAGCAAAAGTGAGGCACTGAGCAACTCAGTGAGACCCTGTCTCTAAGTAAAGTACAAAATAGGACTGGGGATGTGGCTCAGTGGTCGAGTGTCCCTGAGTTCAATCCCCAGTGCCCCTTTAAAAAAAAAAAAAAAAAAGATTTGCATGGGTATCACAATCAACAGATTACCAACTGTCAGCTTCTACAGACCCCCAGAGTGGCACCTAGAAGTCTCCAGTCATTGCCCTAAACCTGCCAGGAACAAGGCGCCCTGCAGGCAGATTACCCCATTATGAGACTGCCCTCCTCAATGAGAGCAAAGACCCCGTAACAGGAACTGAGGCTGCCCCCTTAAGCAGAAGCAATCATTTCACCGGGGAACCAGGTTACAACCTCAAGCGATAATGACTTCCCTGGAGCCGACTCCTTGCAGAGCCAGTCCTGAAACGATGACCAACCAGACCGCAGTTCCAACTAGAGTACTTCTGCTGTGGTTTG
Organism: Urocitellus parryii; assembly: GCF_045843805.1. Lineage (NCBI taxonomy): Eukaryota > Metazoa > Chordata > Mammalia > Rodentia > Sciuridae > Urocitellus > Urocitellus parryii. The sequence continues at coordinate 13,038,968 of NC_135535.1, forward strand.
GATGCGAGTTGTCCCCAGAAGCTCCTGTGTGAAGGCAGGAATATTCCGAGGTGAAATGACCACATTATGGGAGCTGTGACCTCACCAGTCCATGCTAGTTTGAATGGACCAACTGGGTGGTGACTGCAGGCAGGTGGCCTGTGGCTGGAGGAGGAAGGTCACTGGGGGTGTGACCTGGGAGGGTGCATCTTCTCTGTGCCCCCTGCCCCCGGCTTCCCTGCCACCTTGGGCTGAGATGTGCTCCTCTGATGCTCTCCACCGCAACGTTCTGCCTTACCTCAGGCCTAGAGCAAGGCCGTCAGCCGAGCACAGACTGAACCTTTGAAACCATGAGCCCAAACTCAGCTTTTCCTTTTCTCAGTTGTTCTTATCAGATGTCTTGGCCACAGTGGTAAAAAGTTAATTATGCACACCTCTCACCCCTGCCCAGCTCTCCCTTGGCTGACACTTGAAGCTCAGGTGAGACCTGCTGAGGACAGGGTTGAGGACAACAGGCCCCTTGTCTTCCCGGGACAGCCAGAGTGAACACTGAAATTCCTTTCCTACTCCACCCTTACTTTTTTCATTTGATGTTTGGGGAGAGGGTCCAAACCTGGTGAGTTGGGACTCCCAAAGTCAAATCCCTTCTCTGGCCCAGGGTGCCAGCTAAATAGTAGGACATATGACTGATGCATTCCACTGAATTCAAAATTCAGAAGAGGGAGACACGCTGAGGTCAGAGGACATACAAAGAGTGAGAATCCAGCTGCAGCTTTGGCCGGAATCCAAAACTTCACACGGATGTTGAAGAGTTGATTAAATGACAATGTGAGGTCAAGGCAGGCAGATGGTTCAGGATGAGGAAGCCGGCCTGAGTCACAGGAGTTCAGCTAGGAGACCAACCTCCCGGAGAACCTGCTCACTGTGTCGGCCTGCGGTCCTGCAGGGAGCTTGGCACACCCTGTGGAGCCAGCTCTAATCTTCAGGTTCTTAGGCATTCCCTCTCTGCCTGCAGCATCCCTGGGGCTCTCAAGGCAGGGGTGGGAACTGACAACCCACAGCATCCCGCCATGAGTTGCTTTAGCCGGCACAGTGTCCTGGGAAAGGTCACCTCCCAATGCCTTTGGAGAGGGCAGGTGTTCTTCAGGAGCGTGTGGGGCGTGGGGCTTTTCTCCTGCTGTCCTGTATTCCATTGCTTTAAGTATTGATGTTGCTGTGGCCTGAGGCAGTCTGCCTGACCTTCTCAGGTGCCCTGACGCCCAGTCCAGGCCCACATGCTCCCCTGTGGGAATCCCTGGCACGCCGAGGTTCCTTCCCCAGCAGACATGAGCTTCTGCAGGGAAGCTTCCCTTGAGCCCAGCCACTTCCCCAGGACTCAGCCTAATCTGGAACAGGGAAGGGACTCAGCAAAGGTTTGGTCAGCGGAGGAGTCTGGGGTCTCACAGACCCTCTGTGCCAAAGCGCGAGGTGTGAGGCCATCGGGGAACTTGCTGTCCTTAGCTTCCTCTCTCAGAGCGTGCATTCGTCTGTAGGCTGCAAAAACACACCCAGACTGGTGGCAAAAACAACAGAAATTAATTCTCTTACAGTTCTGGGAGCTGTAAGTCCAAGACCCGGGCATCGTCACGGTGGGTTTCTTCTGGACCCTCCTGAGCCCGCACGTAGCGCTGTCTTTCCCGGCTCCCCCTTCTGCATGCGGATGTCTGTGCCCAGACTTCCTCTCCTCACGGGGACACTAGTCAAATGCAGTAGAGCTCACCTTAAAGACCTCACCTTAACTTAATGACCTCCTTAAAGACCTTTTCTTCAAGTGGAGTCGCGTGGTGAAGTGACCGAGAGTTAGGGTACCAACTAATAAAGTGGAGGCGGACACAAGCCAGCCCATAACAAAATAGGTACGTTGGTGGCACTCAGCTTACAGGAACCCGGGGGGCAGGTACCCAGCTGCACCACATGCACCTATGTGTGCGTGCGCACCTCTACACACACACATACACACACACACACACACACACACACACACACAGCACTCTGTAGACATCCAAAGGCCATCTAGCCACTGTAGACATACATGACCCAGTGGCACCCATAAGAAGATGGAGTGAACAGGAGCCCTGGGCTGCTGACCAGGAGGCTGGGGTTGCGCCCGGCTGTGACTTTAATACCCTTGGGGACTTAGACACATTGATGAGCCTGCATGGGATACAGAGGAGGGCGATGGGGGACAGCTGCAGGGGACATAAAGTCCCATCAAACTGGTGTCAATATAAAGAGAGTCCTCCTGGCCCACCTGCCAGAGGAAACAGGTCAGTTGGTGTGGCTGGACACAGGTCCTTGGGGGATGTCATCAGAAGTATTTCTTCATCTCCCGACTCTGCTTTCCTCTGTGGTGACTGTATTCTCAGAAGGATTCTGTTCAATGGGTGGGCCCCCAGGAACCCCAGGGCCCAGCCAACAAGAGAACGTCGTACTCCCAGCCACCCGGGAAGTTGTGAGGTTACCTCTGGCGGAGGCTCATGCTACGTGACCAGCGGCAGCCGCAAGTGTCCCCGGCTCGTCTTGGACTCCACCCAGCGTCTCCAGGCCTGTCTTCTGCCCCCAATGCTCCATCTGTATTTCCCCCCTCGATGACTTCATCTGTCCCACATCTTCACACATCCTCCGTGGGCACGTGACTGCCAACACACACCTGTAGCTCTGATCTCTCCTGAACTCGCCTCGTGGCCCCGACAGCCTCCTTCACACATTTATGCTGACCTGTCTATTATCCATCTCAAATTTAAAGACTGGAAGAAAAATGTCAATTTTCTACCCCCATCTTGCTCTTTCTTCCCATTTCATGGGACGGGACCACTGTCCACCAGATCGCTTGGGACAGAATCTGTGTGGTTCCACTCCTGCCATCACCTCTCTTTGTCTCATTCCACCCACCCTGGCACACTCTCCTTCAGGAACACAGATAATCCTGCTAATTCTTAAAAATGCCAAGCCAGTGGCCACCACAGGGCCTTTGCCCTTGCTTTTCCCTCTACCTAAAACATCCATTCCTCAACTACTGAGTGGCTTGCTTCTCCACTATGTTCAGTCTCTGTATCATTGAACTTCTTCAATGAAACCTCCTCAACTCATTCTCCTCTTCTCCCACCTGCCCCAAAGTCTAGACTTTACTATCTTAATTTTCTGGTTAACTTTTATCTCTTCCACAAATTATGAAACTGTTTGTCCCCCGTCTTCTCCAGGAATCCTCTCTGTCTGGCTTACCACAGGATCTCCTATAACTGTCCCAAGTCCATGGCAAAGGATCTGTGAAGCCTTTTGTTCAAGGCAAGAATGAAGTGAGAGCCAGACCAATAGTGACTTTACTAGATAAGGGGCCGGCCACAATCTCTCTGATAATCAGGTCAGCCTACTTTCTGAGAATTCCCAGGAACTAAGAGGTTACCATACACAGTAACCCACGAGAGTCCAGCTGATTCCTAGCTCACTCAGAAATACGAGGCCTATTCAATAACCCAAGTTCAAGAACCATGGTTCAGGCTGATTGAGGCGAAGGCCCAGGACCCTTGAATCCTGGCTAAGAAATTTGGAAGTGAACTAGGAGTTTGCAGAGGAGGAAACAGGAGTTTCCATAAGCAAAACTAGAGCGTGCTATGCTAGATGTGCTTCATTTTAGCATCAGAACACTTTGATTCTTTTCTTTTTTTTTTCCCCTTTTTTACACAAGAGGAATTACTGTAGGGTGGTTTAGACGGTAGAGAATCTACCATCACCAGTGGGGCCGATTTGACTTCATACATAAAGGTTGAACTTCTTAGACTACGTGAGCTAGATCGTTCCCTTCCTATAAATACAGACATCGGCCGCGTCTACTTTCGGATCATGTGACACCTTTGCCTTCTCTGCTCCTGAAGGCTGCGTGAAGAGTCTGATATCAGAGCAGGTGACCAGCAGTGTGGCCTCGCTCGAAATGACAGGCTGGGTTTTTATTTTTTAATTTTTTTTCCTGTTTTCTTTTGCTGTCTTTCAATCAATTGCCTTGAGATTTTAGAAATAGTTTCATTGATTCTTAAAATCTCTCTATTCACCCTCTGTCAATACCAAGTTCAAGGTAACCGGAGGTACCATTTGTCTTATTGATGTAAGTCCTTCTTTTTTTTTTTTCCACTAGCCTAGGTTGGATCAATCTTATTAATAATAAAACTGATGTCTTTGTACGCCCGCCCCCTTCCCCAGCCTCCAACCATATTTCAACATTAGCCTCCCTCTTAAAATCTCTCTCTCTCTTTTTTTTTTTTTGCTAGGGGTGGGGGTACTGGGGATTAAACTCAGTAGCACTCAACCACTGAGCCACATCCCCAGCCCTTTTTTGTGTTATTTAGAGACGGGGTCTCACTGAGTAGCTCAGTTCCTCGCCATTACTGAGTCTGGCTTTGAACTCTCGATCCTCCTGCCTCAGCCTCCAGAGCTGCTGGGATGACAGGCGTGCACCACAGCGTCTGGCACAATCTCTCACTCTTGCTCAGAACATTCTGAGAAAACCTCACTCTCAAGAACGCACCCTCCCTGTCTGAGGGCTTGTGCCCTTCAGTGAATATTTCTAAAACTGCTTGGTGCACGTAAGAAGGTCCAGGTTTAAGGAGCCTCTATTTCCAGCGCTCACGCATTCTTTTCGTTTTGTTGCACACAGGTCTGACGCCCTCTCTGCCTATATCCACCTCTGTCCTGTGAGCCAGCATGATTTTTATGTATTTCAAATCCCTTTTGCTACTATGAGCTTCTTGAAGGTAGACACTCTGTTTGGGCCTCTTTTGAATCTCACGGGGCTTAGCTAAGAGCTGGTACCAAGAAGGCTCTTGATTGTTCCGAGAATGAGAGAGTCCCTGAATTGTTCAGGCCTCCACAGGGATGTACATTGCTTTCCTACAGATTTCTAGAAGGAGAACTCCAGATGAGGGTGTTCGTCAGCTTTTCATCCCTGGGACCAAATGCCTGAGACAATCAACTTATAAGGAAGGGAGACTCATTGTAGCTCACAGTTCCAGAGGTTTCTGCCCACGGTCATTTGGTCCTGTGGCTTTGGTGCCCGGGGGAGGCAGTGCACCATGGGGGCTACCTGGAAAGGCAAAGCTTCTGCTTCAGGACAGCCCGGAAACAGAGAAGAGAGAGGACCAGGGTCACAATTTCCCCTTCAGAGTCACACCCCCAGGGACCCAACCTCTTTCTCCGGGAGATGGGGACAGTGGCTTACTGTCCACCCTGGATGAGAGATGCCAGCACATTCCATTCCCCACAACCAGCCAAGGGCCTCCAGTGGGAGACCATTCCTTCAAAACTCAGCCCCAGGCCTCAGAGAGATCTGCCCCCCTCCCCCTGACCTTCACGGTGGAGCCCGGGACTGTTCCCTGGAGAGGCCAGGGCTTTGTAAAAGTCCACTCTGACTTCCCCTAGGGAGGCTCGACGTTTAATAGCTATTACATCTTCCCATGTGTCCCTTTTCCAAGCTGCATCTATCGTTTGTGCACCCCCTTACAGGTGACAAAATGCATTCCACATTGATGAACAGTTTAACATTGTCCCCCGACCCCATCTCACAGGGTGGGAGTATTCTATTTTCTCATCTTGTAGAAGAGGGAACAGTTTTTTTGTGGACCGTAAGAGATCTTACAAGACAGTTTGGAATTCAAACCCACGAATTCTGAATGCCTCTTCCATATTTGAAAGAGGCATATGAAAAAATAAGAGGCAAAGATGCTTCATATTAGGAAATACTTGTCCAAAATATTCATTCTCCCCATCTTCTATAGCACCAAGACTTTCAAACTTAAGCTGGGCTTCTGGTCACTCAAGAAAAAAAAGAATATTCCTACCTCCCTTAGATGCTAAATATAGCATAGGACTCAGTTCCAACAAGGAGAGCTAAGCAGAAAGTTGTGTCCTGTATCTAGAATAAATCCATTTATTACAGAACTGTGCATCCTCTTCTCTGTCCTTGTCCTGGCTGGAATGCTGATGTGTTGGCAAGGCCTGAGCAGCCATTAGGGATCATTCAGTAGATGCAGGGTTGAAATGATGGATTAACTCACTGGGAGGAACTGGGTCCCCAGTGATCATGGAACTGTAGAGCCTGCCTTGGCTCATCAATATTTACACGAGGGAACAGGAGCTTCTATCCATTTTGTTTGAATGATTTCTATCTCTCAAGGTTTCTGTTATTTTTGACCAATCCTAATTTCAATGAATACAGTTTCTAAACTTAACAAAAGACCAAATGGTTTGAATTCTTTAGTTTAAAAGTTACAGGTGGTTGACCAGAGTCTTATGAATCAACCCAAAATGCTTTGCCTGTCCAAAAACTGTAAAATGAGGGAACTTAAAAATAATCAGAGTTGTACTAAGCTACGACATGGTTATGAAGTTGGGATTCTCTTATGAAAGCATTAGTTGCATTGATACTGAGGCGTTTCCTTTCCTTTGGGCTTTGCTATAAGCTCAATTATTACGTATCATAGAGAATGGTTACCTAATTGGGCTTTGAGTCGTCGTGATATTTTATCTATTTTTTGCTAAAAAATTTTATTGAGATATAAGTCACATACCATTCGATTCACCCATTTAAAGTGTGTAAGTCAATGGTTTTCAGGACCATTTACAGCAACCACCACCACAACTGAATTCATAAAATATTTATCCTTTCCAAAACACCCCATGCCCTCTAGCACTCTCTCCTCACTCCCCCAGCACCCCTCATCTCTAAACCATCACTGACCTGCTTCCTGTGGCCATGGGTCTGTGTACTCTGGACATCTAACATAAACGGAGTCTTCCAATGTGAACGTTGACTTCTTTCACTCCATGATTCGGAGGTTCATCCACGTTGCAGCTGATTTTAGTTCTTCTTTTTTTATTGACCAATAATATTCCTTTGCCTATTGATCCAGTCATCGATGGGTGAACATTGGGGTGGATTCCATTTTGGGAATGTGGTGGACAGTTTTGCGGTGAACATTCCTGTCTGAGTTCCATCTTAGTCCAGTCCAGGCTGTCACCAAGCTCTCACTCATGGTAAACTAGCTTCTAGCATTCTCTAAGTTACGAGTCTGGGCCTTCTTCCACTCCCTGATAATGATTTGGCCAGTCATTCATCCACTGGGGTTCTCAACAGCAGAGTAGAATTGGGGTCCCGGCGTCATGGAGGAAAAGCACCCTTCGGTGTCAGAGGAGGACAGCAGCAACCCAGACACCAGTCAACAGGGACAAGAGCCACCAGGGGTTGAGAGCCCCCTCTGTGGGCTTGCTCACCATCACTCAGTGGGTGCTCCTTAATTTATTTAAAAATTCTCTCATGGCTGGTGAATATTCATAATTCTCATTTGGTAAACTGGCAATTAATACTCTGCCTCTATTTTCATGCAAATTGTTTTTCCTCTAGAATTATTTTCTCAGGATAAATTCTCAATTGTGGTAAGAGAAGATAAACCCTTTACTGGGTCTTGAGGCTTAATTGCAATATTGATTGCTAAATTCATTGAGAAATATTAATTTTAGCACACTTCACCAGCAGTGGGTGCTAACTTTTAAAATGTTTACAAATTCTATCAGTGAAAAACACAAACTCCTCCACAATGCCTTCATTTGCATATCTTTGATTACTAGTGAGATCAAACCTTTTTTTATTGTTCTGTCAAAGACTAGAGCTGAATTTCCTAATGGAGTCTTTGTGAAAAAAATTGAATTTAAACGAACACAAACTTAAACCCCATATCCCCAGGAACAACTGACCAAAGGAGTGAGAACATGTTAGATTTAAAGATTGATGACTAGGAATCAGAGGGAGCCTGGGTGGAATTTCCCAGATATGTCTGCAAAGCTCGGCTCCGTTGAACGTTTTATCTTCATTAATGATTTGGGGGGAAAAAAGTAAACAGCACAGAAATTAACTTCACAGATGGCTCTAAATTGAGAGGACTGTAAATAGCAATGAATAATGAGAATTACACAGAGACCAGAAAGGTGAGAACTAGCAATATATAAAAACCAATCCATCTTGGAAAACCAGGCTGCGGCTCAGGGAAACTGAAGCAGGCGTCCTGTACAGAAGGAAGAGGTGGGACACCATCTCAGCCAGACCTCAGCTGGCCCGGGGCAGGTACCAGAGGCCATGCCCCACGCGCGTACACCACATCCCCCCCCACCGACCACTCACCTGCTGGTCCCCTTGCCTGAGCATCTCGCTGTCCTTTAGTTAACCAACGACTCCCTCTAGGCAACCTTCTGTTACCCTCAAATCACCCACTGTCTCTGCTTCTTCTGAACTCAGGGGGTGGCCTGGGGCTACAAAGCCATGGTAGTCCTTTTAAGACCACATTTGGTAGCCCCAGAAAGATGCTCCTGAGATGCAATTAATTAATCCCCTCCCAGAAGAAAACATGCAGAGCAGTTAAGCTGGCAGACCCAAGTTCCACCAAGAAAACACAGGACAAAAGCCGGTGACAAGACATCATGCAAAACCAAAACAGACCCAGGGGAGACCATCCATGGCCACTCTCGCTGTGTGGCAGGAGCTGTGTGCCAGGCAGGAGGGATCAGTGGGGTTCCTGGCAGACTGGGATTCTAAGAACCCCCCAATAGCATCACAGATTCATTAAGAAGTGCAAGAAATCAGCTCAGCAGCAGCAATGGATTCTGGAGGGGTTGGCCGCCATCATTTGCAAGGGAACAGGAGGGAATTCACGGGAGCCCCAGAGGCCTGAGGAGTCTGTGCCCCAGGAACATCCAAAGCTCACCAGCCACGTACCACCCCCTTTCAAGCCAAGTCTCACACGGCGGAGGTCTCCTGGGAATGGCCAAAATCAAGAGCAGGGCAGGGGCAACTGGGGCAAAGAACACCCAAGTCCAGATAGGAATGAAGGAAGGAGAAGCCGCAGGGGTGGGGTGGAAGGGTGGGGGGTGGAGGGGTGGAGAGGGGGCTCTAAGTCACTGACATCTTGATGCTTTTCAAAAACAACAGAAAAGAGAACCCCAGAACTTTAAGGCAGGAAAATCTATCCTTACCCACCTTCCATCCAAACAGTGGAGGAAAATTAATATCATCAGAAAGAGATTATGCTTAACTGTGTCATAATCAATACAAGATCAGTGAATTCAGAGCAGAATAATTTCCTAACATATAAAGCACCACAAAAAGCTTTTATAGAAATAGGTGAAAGAAACTTTATAACAATATTCCAAAATGAAAACGAAAAGAAATTCAAAGGAATAATAGAAAGTATGAGAGAATCACATCGATCGGAATACAACATCCTCAAAAGTGGGATAAAACTCCACCATAATAAGAAACGAAAGAATAAGTGCTTTTCAGAATTAAAGACTGAACTAGGAGCTACAGAAGAGAGTAAATAAAAAACAGGTGATAGCATAAAAGAAAGAGAAGACAAAATGGGAGAAAAACTTAAAAGAAATAGTTTAAGAAAGTGAGAAATGGAGAAGATGGTAAAAGAGAATCCAATATAATTAGAATGGTAGAAGAAGACAGAGAAAAAGAACAAATAATTCAGGCAATCTAGCCTAAAATATGCTTTTAAAATTTGAAGCCGTATCTAAAAAGGTGGGAGTAAAGCATAAAGAATCTCATAGAGTTTCTTGACTTAAAAGAAAAAAAAATGTCTTGGGATGCCCAAATACAAAGACCAATCACTTATAAGGAAAAGAATAGCAAACGCTCATCCAACTTTCTGATCCTACGTTAGGAGAAAAGACTACAGCTAACATCTTTAAAATAATCAGATGAAGCAAATGTGAGCACAGGATTTTTGTACCTTGCCCTGTGGGTCTCTGGGTGTGAAGGGGCACCTACCGTTCCCATCAGTAAAACACTAGGGGACTATTCTCTCCTGAGTGGGCTCACTTGTGTGCAGGCCCTGGCTGGCCAAAATCACTGTAAAGAGAGCAACAGGAAGACCAGAGGAGAACACCACACACACACACACACACACACACACACGTGTGTGCGCTTGACTGATAAGGGAGTGTGCACAGTACGGACTACTACATGCTCTGACATTGATACAGCTTAGCTATCAAGTGCAGGTAGGAAACGGGGAAATCAAATGAAAATTAAATTAAGCTAGTGATTGTAATTATTGAGAGTAAAAGTATATTTACTGGGAGAGGTAGAGAGGAGGAAAAAGAGATTATTTACTAATATCAATAATACTCAGAGCAAAGAACCAATAGCCAATAGATCATATCTAAAACTGAGGGGCCTGGGGGTACTCAATAAGGCTATTATATATAACTAAAAAAGGATAAATGAGGAATATCTCTATACTCTTATGGAGAGAACCCTAAGATATATGTTTAAAGGGAAATAAGAAAGTTTAGAAAACTATATATCATACGTTCCTTTCTTTTTTTGATACTGGGCACTTAACCACTGAGCCACAGCCCTTTTATTATTTTGGGATAGGTCCTCACTAAGTTGCTTAGGGCCTTGCTAAATTGCTGAGGCTGGCCTCGAACTTGTGATCCTCCCGCCTCAGCCTCCTGAGCTACTGGGATTACAAGCGTGTACAACTACAATCAGTCTATAATATGTTCCTGTTTATTTTTTTAAAAAAAGGAGTTGAGTATAAACACATATTTTCTTCAATTTTTAAAACTTAAAGATAAACCATACATTTTATAAAACTCTACAAGGGAGGGAAGGGATGGGATGACAGGTGCAGAGACAGAAGCTGGAGTTATGTGAATGTATCTAGTTTTGTAGATTTTACTTATAAACGTGAACTACTTTATATAATTATAAAATAAAATAAAACAAATGACTAAAAATTGAAAATACATCTCAACAATCAATTAAACCATAACAACAACAAAAAAGCACTAAGAATGAATTGAAATGGTAGTGGACTCATCCCAGAGAGGAATTATTTTAAACAATTTTAAAATGCAACAGTATCAACTGCAAGGGTTCCCAAAATACAAAATAAAATGTAATTATTTTCAGTAATCACAAATTTGGCAGCAGCAGCGATATTGTTATTCTGTGGTGTGTGGAATGATAAAGCAGACCTCTGCAGTACTCTATTTTTCTCGGTTTTCATGAGACCAAGCATCTCTGGGTAGAAGAAAGGAAATCAGATGTAATATAGAAAAGATTAAGGACAAACCCCTGCAAGACTGACACTGGATTGGAGATATCCGTAGAAAGTCATGGTGTTATTTTATCTCTTAAAAAAAAAAAATGTCTTATCCCCATCGAGTGAAGCATGGCCTAGGATAATGAACACTCTGACAGCAGCGAGCCTTCCCAGAGCGCAGACTGTAGACTTGAAATACCATTTCCCAGGAAAAGAAATCAGGGCTCCTGAGAAGAATGACTAATTCCAGGCCTGGGACAGTGTGCACCTAACACTGTGCTACCAGATTCCCAGAACACCAGGAGACTACCGGAGCAGTGTCAAAGAAATTCAGCACCAGAGACTCCCATTTGCCAAAAATAGAACATCAGTGGAAAATAACGCCATTGGATTGAAGTACGTCCATTCATTCACACCCACCAGGGCATAACGATGCCTGAAGTTTTAAAAGTAACTGGTCACTACTGGAAGCTATTAGGGAACTCAATTTACTGTTTTTAAATACCTGATTTCCCTTGCTCTAGCTGGACAAAAGTGAGAAGTTGATTTTTCTAGAATCCATAATTTTGTATTGAATCAATTACACAATAAATCAAGTAACAACAGAATTACAGGGTTGCCATTTCGTAAACCCCGATTAATGAACAAATTTAGGAATTGACCATGGTGACCAACGGCCTAAAAATGACAGCCAGTTTTTGCATTCCTCCTTTGAAAGAGTCATGCACAAAAATAAAAAGAAAGAAAAATTGAACCTGAATTTGACCACACCTTGAACCCAACTACCATATATAGAAAATACATATGTAGAGAGAAATATTTTAAAGTGTAACACATGGACACAATCACTCAAATCCAAACTATAGGAAGCTTTAAAATACAAAAGATACAGTTGCAGGGGGTAAAAAAGAGAGCAAGACAAAGGAGGAAAATACACATTAGATTTAGAGCCTTCATATACATGCCGACCAATCACAAGGTGTGGATCTTATTCAAACAAATGATTTTAAAAAGTGACATTTATGGAAAATGCAAATTAAGAATGACCTTAGCATTTGATGGTCTTGAAGAATTGTGAAATTTTTAAGGTATGGCAGTCATAGCACTATTTTTTAGATTCCTTGTTTTGTAAATATATCTATACATACATAATAAGTGTGTGTATACATATATGTATGTTGTATATATATACTGTAATAATTTGAAGGAGATTATATTATTTTTCATATTTGCTTCAAAGTAAAATAGATACAATAAATACACACATACATACACATTCACAAGTTAGTATAAGAATACAGTTAAAATAGAATAAATTGTTACAAGACTGGTGAACTGAATTAACATTAATATTCTAGTTGTGATGTGAATATGGCTTTTCAAGAAACTAGCATTGGGAGAAACTAAGTGAAGGATACAAAAATCTCTGTATCATACTGTACAACGTCATGTAAATCTATAATCATATCAATAAAAATTCCATTTAAAGGCCAACAACGCAGAAGATACTTGAGGAGGTGTAGACAAAGGTTGGTGCTTTGGAAATGAATCAATAATGGTTGAAGCCGGTGGATGGTTTGAGGGAGTTTGTTCTATTCTCTTATGTATAGTATGTGTTCGAATTTTCCTATAATATAGCTTTTAAAGCCTTTTTTTTTTTTACTTCTCTCTTTTTATTAACTTTTCAAGGATAGGATTTGCATCTTATGTGTCCCAGTTATTTGCACAGACACTGGATGAAAACATGTTGGTTGGATAAACTATGGAAAGTGGAGCTGTGAAGTGCAGCTACGGAAAGTGCAGCATAAATAAATGGAAAAGAACACAAACTGGTGATTTTTTATCTCAGATCTGAGGCAAAAGCCCTGTGGCCTGTAGATAATAGGAGAATAAAAGAACATCACCATTCCAACTGCTGTCGGACATCTGGCTTCCCACCTTCATGCACGATCTTGATTCTGAATCTCACTGACATTGGGTTTGGCAAAAGACTTGCTTCCGTTGATAAAGTATGATGAAAAGTCGTTTATGTTCTTCCAGGAAAATCTTTTCTAAACAAGTTCACCACATTCCCTCTCTTTGTCTTGGACAGAAGGACTATCCTCTTCCCGAAAGGGCTGTCTCCATTGCAGTGCACAGGTCCAGAATAACCCGAGAAAGGGCTGACCAGCAGTGTACATGTGGTCCATTTGAGAAATAAATGTCATGTGATACGGCAAAACTCAACCAATGGAGGGAGCCGCTTGGGGTTCGCTTTGCTTTATTTTATCAGGAGTGAGACGAGGAAAGGCCAGTCTTGCAGCAACCTCAAGATCTGAAGAGAATAGGAAAGAAGCCAGAGGCAGTGGAGGGTGATGGAGCTCAGAGATGTTGTGGAGGCAAAATCCTCCAAACTAGAAGAGAGTGTGGGATCAGGGAGAGAAAGATTCAAGGAGTCTCCAGGGGACGGTTATGTGATCAGAGCTGCTAGACTGAGAAATGGAAATCCTGAGAAATGGAGTCCAAGGCTGCTATGGAAGAGGAAGCTGATGGGTTAGAGCAAGTGGGACCAGAAATGCACTTTGTATACACCTTCCAGATGCACAGTAAGCAAACTAGAATCTCATTACGGACTGTGGGTATCAGAAGAGTGGAGATGTGAGCAAAGATCCATCCCATGTATCTAGCCCTGGCCTCCCAACTGGGCTGGGCCTGCAAAATCCCTGACAGATGGGTACATTCCGGCTTCTCAACCTTTGTCAGGAAACCTCTCCAGGCACCTAGCAATGTCTACCAAGCCAGTAGTCAGCAGGTTTCCCCCTTAGTAAGCAGGCAGCATTAGCCCCTGAGGTGGGCAGAGCGTTAATCAATAACCACTCTTAGCAAGGCTTTCGAGAATTGACTTTGGAGGTAGGCACTCCTGGATTTCTGGAGTCTTTCTGAGCATCAACCTTGAACAGGCCAAAAGTCTCTCTCTTGTCAAAAGCAAAACGCGCCATGAAGATCTAAGGAATGCTAATTTGCTTGGGAGCATCCTATGGTCGTCATCGTTTACTGCTGGTAGAAATAATAAAAGGACAAGAATAAAAGTCACTACACATGTGCCAGATATTATGCAGAGTGTTCTGCATACGTTGCCTCGTTCATTCATAAAGCTCTCACATCAATGGTTTAAAGTTATATAAAAAAAAAGAATATTATAGAATATACACGTATTCCTGAGAAAGACGGATTCTGGTGGCTACGAGGTTTTCCATCTGATGAGCAGGTGATGTTTGAAGGGATGTAAGGTCGGAGAAATCAGAATTAAAATTATTCTGCAACATCAGTCCAGAGGGAATGAGGGAGAGTGATGGAAATGGGAGGAAGAAGACTAAGGAACTAGAAAGTGAGACCCAGAAGTCAGAGCCCGTCCTGAGTGGAGAAAGGGAGAGAGGAGACTCAGACATGTACACACACATATTCTCTCTCTCTCTCTCTCTCTCTCTCTTAAACACATACACACACTCTCTCTTTCTCTCTTATTCTCTTTCTCTCCCTCTCTCTTATACACACACACACACACACACACACACACACACACACATACACACACACACCCACGAATTGGTGGAGTATCTGAAAATACCCAACAAATCAGTGTTTGATGTACCATGTAAATCTCTTTGGAATTCTCTCTACAACATCCTTAACAAAATAGACATTGCTCACTAGTGGTTTGAGAAGAGCAGTGTGTGTGTGTGTGTGTGTGTGTGTGTGTGTGTGTGTTTTGCAGGGACTTTACAAAGAGCTACTGAGTGCTGCTTCAAGGTTTAGGCAAGACAAAAATAAGGATGCCGGCGAGGTCTTCACCATCATAGCAGCAACATTTTTATTGGGTAGGAAAAAAAATCCAAAGTTCTAAGTGGATAGATAAACCACAGCGCGTCCGCACACTAGAATGCTACGGGTAATAAAAAATAACAAACTGTGGATTCAACAGCAATACTGATGTGTCTTAAATGTATTTTGCTAAGTGCAAGAAGTCCACCCCTAACACGGTCATAGTATATGATTCCATTTATGTGACATAATGAAGACAAAGCGACAGGAACAGGAAACAGATCAATAGTTGCCAGGGGCTGGCAGGAAGGGAGCTGATGGCAGAGGCCACATGGGGATAGTTTTAGGGTGGTGGACTATTCTTTGGGCTCTGAGGTGGTGGATGCATAACTCCAGGCGTTTTTTCAAAATTCTTACAGAGTAAACTTTACTGTCAAAAAAACAAAAAAAAAAACAAAAAAAAACTAAACCCTGCTTAAAAAGCAGCTAGGATGTCCAGAGATCCCAGAATGGAATACAGAGCGTGAAAAATAAATCTAGCTGTATTACAAATATATCACACAGCCTCCCTGCTGGGAGTAGGGAAAAAAAGAATTGACCTAATTAGCTTTGCAAAAATGCCATTTTGATTGTATACCAAGGTTAAACAAGTAAGTAAATAAATCGTAGATAATGGGAATGAGATTTCTTACTGTCAGGGAAGGAAGTTAAAAATAAGCAGAGGGAAAACTAGACTAAGCCCTTGAGCAGGGCCCGGACTTCCCGACTGACTCATTTCCAACGAATAAATTAGGGAAAGGGGGAATTGCCGCCCCTCTGGTGGAGAACACTGGTGGGTTCCGCCTTCCCCAGGAGGTGAAGGTTAGCGTCAGCTGAGTCACGCAGATGTCATCTGCTCTGATCCAGAGCAATAGGAAAGACACTTGGGCTCCATAGTTTTCTCCCCCAAATCCCATAATCCCAGTTTAATAATGAGAAAAGCACCAGAAAAAACTAAAATTGAGGGACATCCTATAAACTCTCTGACCGGTTCTCTTCAAAAGTGTCAAACTCATGAAAAACAAGGAAAGAATGAGCAAGTTATCCCAGATTCAGGACACTGAGGAGACGTGGGGACTACACGCCACGTGGCATCCTGGCTTGGATTCTGGCACATATAAATGACATCAGTGGAAACCAGGCCCGGGGCTCAGGGAAGTCTGTGCCTATGGTATTCAATGTGTGGAGGTTCATGTCATAGTTTTTACCACGCCCATCACTGTGCAAACTGCTGACATCGGGAAGGCGGGTGAAGGGTGTGTGGGAACTGTCTAGGTGATCTTTGTAGCTTTTCTGTAAGTGAAAAATCATTCCAGAATATTGGCCAGGCCTGGGAGTAGGTGACATCACTGCGTACCATTGGCTGGAACTCAGTAGTTAGAGTGGATGCTTTAACCCACCTGCACACACACACGGGAAGAGGAACAGAAAGCAAGATTTGGTGACACTTGGTATTACCCCTATTGATACAAAGGTCCAACCCCACAAATTCAAGCAGAATTATTCCCAACATGAACTGCCTTACACCCTAGCGTTTACCTACCCACAGAGCAGCCAGAAACATTTTGGGAATCGAGTCAGGACTTAGCCACAACCGGGATGCTGTGGGAGAACTTGGTGCCGTGGTGGTAGAAAGTAACTCTTGAGCACCTGAATTGCTTTATCCTTTCAAATGTGTTGTGCCGTAGTACCCGCCTGCCAGTTCTAGAGATGGGTAACCCAAGGATAGAGAGAGGGCTGGGGTCTTCCCCTTGTGAACCTACTCAAAATTAATTAAGGATGTTCAAGTTATGCTTAAAAAAGAAAACTGAAAATCTACTGGCTCTCTGTCATGGGCTAAATTGTATTTCTCCCCAACTCCATAATTTATATTTTGAAGTTCTAACCCACAACATCTCAGCTTGACTATATTTGAAGACAGGATTTTTAAAGAAATCATTACAGTAAAATGAAGGTGTTAGGTTGGGGCCCAATCCATCATGACCTGTGTCTGTTGTGGCTGGATATGAGGTGTCCCCTGAAAGCTCCTGTCAGAGGCACTGCAGGAACTTCAGAGGTGAAATGATTACGAAAGCTGAATCCTAATCAGTGGATTAATCTATCTTGTTGATTATCCATATGAACCACTTCATTAATAATTTAAATGGATGAGTGGGTGGTAGCTTTAGGCAGGTAGGGTGTGGCTGGAGGAAGTAGGTCACTGGGAGGGTGACCTTGGGGATTGTTTTATCCCTGGCTCCTAGCATTCCAGCTCTCTGTGCTTCCTGGTTGTCATGAACTGACCTCCATTCCCGTCCGCCATGATGTTTTTCTTCACCTCGGGCCCAGAGCTCTGGAGTCGGCCAACCATGGACTAAACCTCTAAAACTGAATCCTTTCCTCCTGTCAGTTGTTCTTGTCAGGTGTCTTGATCACGGTGATGCAAAGCTAACACTGTGTCTTTCTGTGGTCTGAGCCTTCTAGTCTGTGGGACTTAGTTATGGGAGTCTGGAAAACTAATGCAGGTAAGCCTCAGGCCGCTGAGCCCAGGAAGAAGGAGTGGAGAGTGTTTCTAGGCTCAGCTGACCTTCTCCAAGTGCAGAACCCAGCTTCACAGAGGCAAGGCGCTACCCACTGGCTCACCCCCTGAAGGAACAGGAGGAGCTCCATCCTGTCAGCCCCACGACTGACCTCAGTGGCCTCCATAGAGAGGCAGTGTCGAGGGACAGGCCTGGGCTATGACACTTCCGAGCAGACTCGCCAATACCAGAGAAATGTCAGTAGCTGCCCAGCAAGGTGCATGTCCAGCTAAAGGATTCCAATATTCGAGAAAGCCCCCGATTTCACACCTGGTACGCATCCAGTTAACACCTGGGCATAGCATCCCCATTGCCACAACCTGGGGATGTGGGATTCTTGTGAGGTCTTGGCCAAGAGTCAAGGGTTATAGGTCAGATGCACCCTGAAGCACATCCTTCGGTCATCATCAGGTGAGTCCTCTGAACTCTGCTCATCTGTCCAATGGGAGTAACAACGGCTCCCTCTCAGGACTCTTCTCAGGCCCCATGAGATCATGTGGCTGATGACAGCAGAGGGTGGCCCATCAGACATGTTCCTGCAGACTTATAATGGCTTTTGGGGAACAGCTACCACTTTACACACCTTGGTTTTGAGTTCTCTCTTCCTTAAAAGGACAAAAAAATATACAGGGATGGAGGATTTTATTCTTGTTCCCAGACATTATTCTGGCAAAGGGACAGAAAGTTCTCCCCACAGGTTGGCATCAATACGACTCTCTATTCCAGAGTGTGGTCTGCGTTTGTGAATTCTTTCCTGGCTGGCCATTAGGAGCTGAATCACTGATTGGAATCAGTGCACCGGAAGGGATTTGCCTGCTGTCCTCTTTTGTATCTTAATTGTCAGGCAGATGGGAAGAGTTTGCTCACTGACCTGGGAAGGGCCTGAAGACACTTTTCAATGGAGTCAAAAACAAACAAACCAGGCCACAGGCAGCTTGGCTTAGAAGAGCAACCTGGAAGGCGCTTCAGGCCTGGGAGGCTGGACAGACCCCCTGGGGCATTCACAAGGGCACTCCATGTTGGTCTCCAGGGAGGACAGAGGCTGACTGTACTGCTTAAATAGGTTCAACAAGTTTGTACCGAGGCCCCTTAGTAAGCAACCCATGCTGATCACTCCAGCACATCCCAATCACAGAAACCCGGGATGCGCCTTATGCTCCCTGTGGCTCTGTAGAATGAGAAATAATAATGCTTGTTTAGTAGAATTGCTGTGAGATTTAATGAGCTAATGTTTAGCACATGGTCATTGTTCTTTATGAATGATAATTACAGGTCATATTTATGAAGCTATTACTATATGCCAAGTACTTTATATGGGTTATCTTATTTAATACAGGTTTATCCATAGGTACTATTGTTGTTATGTTAAAGGAAAATAAAAATGACTTGGAAGAAGTTAAATAAGTCTCCTTGGTCTCAGAGCCAGTACTTTTCGCCTAGAACCAGGCTTTAATCTCAAGTCATTTGATTCTTAAAGCTTCTGGTATGGTAATCAGCAGCAGAAGCAGAGTCCCTGGATTCATCCAGGACTGAGCCACGGTTCTGGACCGCAAACAGCCTGCAGACTCATGGAGGAGTCAGACATGTACACACGTAAGTGACCAAGCAGTGAGCCGAGTACCGAGATACAGTCACAGACAAAATGCCCAGGACATACAGAGGAGCAGAGGTTCCCGCCTGGGGAGTTAGGAAAGGATTGGGGAGAAGAGCAGGCGGCATTGAAAGGCTCAGGTAGGCGGCGGCAGAATAAGCTCTGGGACGGCAGGTACAAAGTGACAAAGCATAAAAGGCCTGCTTTGTCCAGGCTGGATGAAAAGCCAGGGGCCTTGGAGGCCCAGAGCTGGAGTGGGGAGAACCGTGAGAATTCTCCATGGAAGGGCTCACGGGGCCAGATCACGCCAGGTCTTATGCACGGCTCGGATGAGGTTTCTCCTGCAGAAACCCAGGGGTTAATGGAAGTTTAAACAGGGCGAGAAACTTATCCAAACTCTGTCTTTTAGGAAAGCTCCTCTGGCTGCAGTTTGGTGGGTTGGAGGCAGTCCTTGAAAAGGTGGAAAGGACTTTGAAGATCGGAGAAGAGCTGGTCAGCAGCTGACAACTTGGGGCGATGGTGTCAGCCAACCGCAGCTGGCAAACCAGGCGGGATGAGCTCTCTGTCCTGAGCATAACATGTCTGTCCCAAACACAGGGAATTATGTCCACTCGGAGGTCAGAGTCAACGATGCAGGTCCCTTTCAAATGAGAAATGAAGGAGGAGAGAAAGCCCGGATGAAACCTCTTGCCTAGGAGAAACACACACACATTCAGACACTCAACCGATTTTTGCTAACCATTTATTAAACTGCAGGCACTGAGGGGTACAAAGATGGACAGATCATCATCGCTCCTGACCTCAAGGAGCACATGGCCTATGCATATGAAATTCAATGAGTGAAAGAGGTTTCCAGGGTCAAACGGGAGAACTTTGAAGAACATGCCTGGGAATCTCTCCACCTCCCGAGAGAACAACTCGGGTGATAAGCAGCGTGGCCAAAGGGTCGTCACCCGGGGAGGCAACGCATTCCCAGTGACTCTGGGAAATGGGATTTCGTGATGGGCAGTCAGGGCCTCGCAAAGTATTCTTTATCTTTTCAAAATAAAAAAGGATGCAGATTCCACAGAACAAAGCCGGGTGCTCTGAGTGACAAAGGAGACTAGCATTTTGTATTCAACGTTAGACAGCCTCCTTTATCCAAAAAGCTTGGGACCAGAAATGTTTCAGATTTCAGACATTTTCCAGATTCTGGAATATTTGCATAAACATAATGAGATAGCTTGGGGATGGGACCCAAGTTTGACCAAAAATTTGATTCATGTTGCATAGACCTTTTATTCATATAGCCCGAAGCTAATTTTATTCAATATTTTAAATAATTTTGTACCTAAAACAGAGTTCGGTGGTGTGGAACTTTCCATTCGTGGCACTGTATCACTACTCAAAAACTTTGAGTTTGAATTTTGGAGCATTTTGGATTTTCAGGTGTGGGGGGGTGCTCATTAGCAGTGAGAGGAGCAGCCTGCCGCCTTCCTGGGGACACTTCAGATGTTCGCCACCTGAGGTTCCCTTGGCCTGAGTGGTCTGGAGTTATTTTCTTCGTCTCTCTCCCACCTCTGCAGCCTCTTCACCTGACAGATGTGGACCATGAGACCTTCTGCCTCCGATTGCAGATTGCAGGGAGGTCCTTCCCTAGGGGAGCAGAAGCCACATTGCCCTTTAGGACCAAGCCTTGGGAGTCACATGGTCCCATTTCTGCTTTTTTTCGTTGTCCTGCCCAAATTTAATGAGGAGAAACATAGACCCGCCATCTCCTGACCCACAAGTGTCCACATCACATCAGGAAGGGAGCCTATGGAATCAGAGGTATGTGGGTGCAGGCAACTTTGGAAAAGGTAATCTCCCCACGGAGTGAGGTTGACGGTCAGGCCAGGTTACAGAGGACTGGACAGTGACCCTTGAAGGGGGTGTGGGAGGATTTAGGAACAGCAAGCAGGCCTGGTCCAGTGGAAGCTGTTACCATCCTCAGGTGCTGAGAGGGAGTGCCACCCTGTAAGAGCCACAGACTCCGCGAAGGGAGGCGGCCGACCAGTGGCCCCCGCTGGAGAGCCCTCTTATCCTGCCTTCCAGCTCCTTCTAGACCACCCCAGTCTGAAACCAGAGGAGTTGGGTGGCCTGGTCATGCCCTTTGGCATGCAGCTAAGGACAGAGAAAGAGGAGCCGGAGTGGCCACTGGACGGCATCAGGCACCAAGTTCACGTTGGCGTCTCTGGGGTTAGGAGGGATCAGGAAATGCTCACCCACCGTGCCTCGCGGGAAAGAGTGGGAGGAGGAGGACAGACCCCACCAGTCCCCTTTGCAACAAAGAGTGAACTGCCCAGAGAGCAAGGTGGGCTGGATGACTCGCCCCACCACACTGAAGGCGGGAGGTGGGAAAGGGCCCTTGAGAGTCACCGTCAACAGGACTCAGTCACCTCTTCTTCCTGGCTGCCTGTCCCCTGTCTTCCGTGGAAGGGCTGAGCAAGTGGAGTGGCGAGAACAGACAGAGGTCTTTGCCTGTATTAAGCCAGCAGCCTGATCCATCACTTTCAGGCGCATCAAAGAGACCAATTTAAAACAAAAGACTTCTCATCGGATTTCTGCATTTGCCATGTACACAAATAAGACGAGAGGAGCCAAGCCGAGCCTGGGCGTCTCAATCTCACTCCTTGCAGATCCTAACAGAACCTGACATTCTTCAGGGTAACTTTTCAAATAAACAGCCAGGAATGGACAGGAGGCAAATGCTCTGTGCAAACACCAATAATTCTCCTTCCATCGCTTACATATTGACATGTGCTGGCTGTCATCTTTTTTTTTTATTTTAATCCGTTCCCCTTTGGGAGAAGATGATGAGGCTTACAAAGCAATTTCAAGGACAGAGGAAGGAGGGTAGCCCAAAGATGCTGGCCTGGTGGTGGCCTCTTCTGGAGCCCGCCCAGCCCTCCCCAGCACAGTGACCACCTCCCCTACATGGTGACCACCTCCCCTGCATGGTGACCACCACCTCCCCTTTGTGCATTCCCCAAAACCATGGCCTCTACGACTCACGAATAGCATTTGTTTGTGTGCAAATATTCACTCCTCCACTATCCTTTGAGGCAACACCTCATGCTCTCACCTCTGAAGGTTCATGAAACCTGAGATCAAGAAGCATGGAGTGAATGTATCAGCTGTGGCCAGAGCTATGGAGATCCTTGTATTCCTCTTCCTTTCCCTACTTTTAAAGCTCAAATAAATGACACGTGTAAAATGACTCTACAAATTGTAATGCCTGCACCCAACTAGTCTAAGTACCAAGGGGATGTGGCAGTCAAGACTTGGGGTCTCCATGACCAGACTAGTACAGCTTAGTTCAAATCTACCAAGGTGGCACAGTGAGTAAGAGAAACACCGCCTCACTTCAAATCCCAGTTCTGCCTATTAATATCTGTGTGATTTTGATCGAGTTTCTTACCCTCTCTGTGCTCTAGTTTTATCATTTGTAAAATTGGAAGCATAATGGAATCTACCTCCAGAAAGTGGTTTGAGAATCCAAAGGGTCAAAAAAATAAAGCTTTTTGAATAGCACCTGGCATACAGCAGACACTGTCTTATAATTAGCTACTACTAATAAGCATTATTGTTTTCATTTTAAGATTAATAATTTGTACCTGGCTCCTGCATAGTCTCCTACAATCTTAGAAGTGGAACAAATCTTAGGTGTCCTGCATTCCAGCTTCCTGTCTCTGTACCCCTAATAGTCAAACACCTAATAGGTGCCAAGGCAAGTGCTAGGTGCTTAGTACACATCCCCAGACTTTTGTCTCAATAAAATTCAGTGAGGTGCATGTTATTATATCCCTGCTCTCCAGATGAGGGAAGTAAAATATAAAGAGCAACTTGCCTCAGGCCACAAAGCCAGGCAATGTTGGAGTGCACACTCAGGCTGAGGTCTTAACCAGCACGTTACCTGCTCCTGTGAGCCAGCTTCTCCTTTCAATCAGAGCACCCACCTCTGGCTGCCCAATCCCCTTCGCTCACCCTCACTTCCTAAGTCTAAAAATACTCCTCTGCTTCACTTATTCATAATTTTCTGAACACCCGCCATCTATGCCAATCACTAGCTTGTGTGCTGTGGCTACCAAAATGAGTGTCACATCACCTCTGCTCACAGAGTCTGGGGAACTCTGTTTCTCTTGCCAGGTGAATGTTACCTAAGCCACTTAATTGATTTAGATAGAGGAAAAGAGACCCACAGTAAATGTCTTGGACTGAGCTCCCCCAGGAAAGCAAAACCTGAGTCAGAGGCTTCTGTGCCGGTAGTTTGTTTTGCAAAGTGAACCCAGGAACAGGAGGGGAGGGTGTGGATGGGGACTCATGGAACAAGGGCTTGAGGCAGGATACCGAGCTGGCGGCCACAGTGGACAGCTGGGCACAATTCCCCTGGACCTTCAGAGACCTTCAGGATGCATCTTAGAATCGTACACCAACATTTGATCACCGGCTCACATCCCTTGTGATTCTAGTTGTCATGCCTGGGGTATGTCCACTCCCAGGTAGCACATCCCACTTTCCCGGGCAGGCAATGCTGCACTAATGAGGACCAGCAGGACCAGTATCACCAGAGAACTTGCTAGAAACACAAATTCCCATGATTCACCCCAGGCCACTGGTCCAGACATCCCGGAGGTGGGCTCCGCGAACTGCTTCCATGAGTCCTCTCGGTGATTCTGACCCAGACTCCAATATGACAGCCCTGTCCTAAAGAGCTTCAGGATGGGACAAAGGCAGAGTCTAAAACACTCAACTCCTCTTTATCCACAATTCAAATGACAGAGAATTCAGAGAGCTTCAGAGCCTAAGATAGAAATCTGAGAGTCACCTCAATTCTCCCCTCTTCTTTAAGTCCCAAAGCCAATGCAGCCTCTCCATTCCTATTCTTCTGTCTACGGTAACTGTCACACCACAGAGACCCCCACAGCCCACAAACCTAAAATATTACTACACAGCACTTCAAGAAAAACTTGGCCAACCCCTGTAATCATCCAGAAATTGACCCACAAATACATGGCTAATTATTTTTGACAAAGTTGCAAAAACAATTCAAAATGATCACATTTTCAGCACACGGTGTTAGAATAGACAGCCACCTGTAAGAGTGAACATGGACCTATATCTTGCACCTTGGGAAAAATTAATTCAAAATAGAAGATACACATAAGTGGAAAAAAATAATTATATAAAACT
Organism: Urocitellus parryii; assembly: GCF_045843805.1. Lineage (NCBI taxonomy): Eukaryota > Metazoa > Chordata > Mammalia > Rodentia > Sciuridae > Urocitellus > Urocitellus parryii. The sequence goes on from NC_135535.1 coordinate 13,063,285, forward strand.
TGGAAGAAGGGCTGGGGATATAGCTCAGTTGGTAGAGTGCTTGCCTTGCATGCACAAGGCCTTGGGTTCAATCCCCAGCACCACCAAAAAAAAAAAAAAAAAAAAACTTGAAAGAAAACATGAGAAAAATTCATGTTTGTGTTCTTTGGTTAGGTAAAAAGGTCTTGTATTTGATAGCAAATGCAGAGTCCACAAAATAATAAACTGAAAATTTTCATTAAAATTAAAAAAAAAAGCAATGTGAAGAGTATGGACAGATTAGCTGGAAACCAGTAGAAAACATTAAAAATCATTCATCTAACAGAACATGTATTTAAAATACATTACAAACACTTAAAAACTCATCCGTAAGAAAGCAACCCATTGTTTTAAAAGGGGACCAAAGATTCGAAACAGCTACTTCACCAAAGGAAAGAGATGGATGGCAAATAAGCCCAGGAAAAGATGTGCGCCACTGTTAATCATCAAGAAAATGCAAATTAAAACCCCGAGGTGTCCATGAACCCCTGTCAGAATGTCTAAGTGGATATTCTTTTGAATCTGACAGCAATAAGTGTTGACGAGGACGCACAGCATCTGGGTCATTTCTGGTGGGGATGTAAAATGAGACTGCCACTCTGGAAACAGCTAGGAGCTTCTCATGACATTGTAAGTTACACAACAAAAGTAAAATAATAAATAAAACTCCTTATATTTAAATGGAGGAATAAAAACATGTTTGCCCAAAATTCTGAACGTGGGTATTATTTGGTCAGCGTTTCCACTGCTGTGACTAAAGGACCCACTCAGAACAACTGTAGAGAAGGAAAAGGTTATTTAGGGGCTCACAGTTTCAGAGGTCTTAGTCTATAGAGGGCCAGCTCCATTCCTCGGGCTCGAGGTGAGGCTGAACATCATGGCGGGAGAGTGTGGCAGAGGGAGGCCGCTCATGGGGTGATCAGAAAGCAGAGAAAGAGGTGTCCACTGGCCAGATACAAATATACACTCCATAGCCACACCTCCACTGACCCACCTCCTCCAGCCACACCCCACCCACCTCCAGTCCCCACCCAGTTAACCCCATCAGGGACGAATTCACGGATCAGGTTAAGGCTGTAACCCAATCACTTCTCCTCCAGACCTTCTCGCACTGTCTCACATGGGAGATTCAGGGGGACACCACACCTAAACCGTAACAGGTACTTATAGAATTTTATTAAAAATTCCCCCAAATTGGAGACAACAACAAAAATGTTCTTCAGCAGGTGAGTGAACGTAGATGACGGTTCCATCCCAAGATAGAATACCAGTCGGCAGGGGAAAGGAGCCAACCCCTGAATGAACCTGGGAGGCCAATCTGGAAAGGTCACAGACGGTGTCACTGATCCCATCCACCAGGCATTCTGGAAAAGACCAGCTGATGGTGAGGGCCAAGAGCCGGGCGTCAGAGAGCAGCGGTTACAGAGGAGAGCATGAGAGACAAGAAAAGATTCACACAGATCTGTGTGTGTGTTGAAACCCGTGGATCTGGACACCAAAACATGCTTACCCTATGTAAATTGAAAAGAAGGAGGAAGAGGAAGAGGAAGAGGAAGAGGAAGAGAGAGGAAAGGGGAAAAAAAGTAGGATGTAGACTCGGGACCTTGCCTGTATTTGGTGCCCAGCTGAAACTCTGAACTGGCCGTGTGAATTGAGGATGGCACTTAGACATTTCCTTGCCTGAGTTTCCCAATTTATAAAATAGGAAGGCTTCCTACCTTGTAGGCTTTTGTCAGGATTCATGGAGAATATCCAGTAAAACACCGAGATGGGGCTTGATGTGCAAAATAAATGTAATGATAACAACAAATGTTTATCCTCATTATTTAGTCCAGTTGTCAAATTTTGTTATTTAAAAACTCATCTCTTACTGGGAATGGAGAGTGCTTGCCAGGCATGGGCGAGGCCTCAGGTTTTGTCATTAGCAAAAAATTCCTCCCTCAGAAAACCCTGAGGGTCCCTTGAGAAGGACCACGTGGCCATTTTCAATTAATTTAGAATAGCCTATTTCTCATAGTTCCTTTTTCATCTGTATTGGATTGAAAAGGACGCCATGAATTTTGTAAATGGCCCTTGTATGACCATGAAATCACATGTGCATGTTGAGCTATCTCTCACATTTTAAAGATTTTTTTTAGATCTGAGAATTTAAAGGAATCTATGGGATGATGTCAGAACCCTGAGTCAGAGCCTAGCAACGAAGTGGTGCTGTCTGTCCTGATGCTGCACGGCCTGAGCTCCCCCCATCTCTTCTTGAATACCATCACTTTGATGGAATGAACTGTAACTCTTGACACATCACAACGAATACCTCATGGGCTGTCTTCGACCATGGAATTGACTCAGTTATTCATTTCTTTCCTGCCCTGTGATTCTCATAAAAAAAATCTCTCTTTTATATTATTTCCATCCCCAAGGCCCTCCACCCTTCCCCACCAACCCTATACTCCAAGATAAAGAGATGATGGCCTTCGATGTGCCATTTTGGTCTTCAAAGGACCATGTCTCTCTGCTCCCCTCCACCAATCATCATTAGCTTTCTTTAGCACATTTTCCACGGGAGATAATTGTTGTGACATGTCCTCATTTCTTTCTATGGAAAGTGGAGCGTTGTAACCCAAGGCTTTTCAGAATTCGAACAAAAGGATTTCATTCTCAGTCACACATAACAGAGCTCTCGCCAGCTGTCAGTTCAATGGCTTAACAGATGTAGATTGGACATCATTTGTGTCATGTATGATAGGAACCAACATGACTAAGACACGGCCCTGCAGAGCCACAGGGATCCTCACACGCTGCCGGAGAGTGTAAATTGAAACCACACTTGAGAAAACAGCCCGCCGTCACCATGTCACCATGCAAGCTGAAGGTACACCCAGGCCCTAGCCACGCCACTCGTTTCCTGGAGAAAGTGGGGCTCCTGTGCCCCCACGGACATGCATAGAAATGTTACCCAAGCATTGCTCCTGACAGCCCCCAACTAGAACCCACCCCAAAGCCCATCAACGTTTGAATGAATGAACACACTGCTCGGTTTCCACCATGAAGGAGAAATGAAAACTGATGCGTGGCATCTGCACCCAAGGTTGATAAATCTCAGCTGGAATCCGAGAGGCCAGGCCTAAGTGAATACATCAAGTGCGATTCGATTTATATGAAGAGCAAAAGGTGTAGCTCAACCACATCGCACGGTGGTGTGGGTGGAAAGAAAAAGGTAAGTCGGGAGACTGGTCACTTCCAACAGGGAGGAAGGGAGTTGTCACCGGGGCTGTGTGGAAGCCCTCAGGTGGCCCTTCTAAGCCCGAGAGGTTGTTTCCCAGGTGTCCATTCCTACGCTTCTCCTACAGATTCACACCTTATGCACTTTTCTTATGTATTCTTCATAATAAAAGTTTTTAAAAAGTTAGACAAAAAAAAAATGAAGATAACACACACCCCCTCCCTCCCCCACCTAATACAGACCTAATGCAGAATGTCTGTCGGTGCAGCTAGTTCATCATTCTTAAAAGTTAAATCGTGGCGAGTGGATTGGAGAAGAGTGGAATCCCAACCACCAAACCAGCTGGTCGGAGCATTGCCTTCTCCCAGCGTCCCCAGGCTGAAAGCAATGTGGTGGGAATCGAGAAGTGGGCATTGAAAAGAACAGAGAGTTCCAGAACCCGTCTGCTGGTCCTGCTCCAGGCCAGGAGAGGAAACTGCTCGCCCCCGTTTTTTCCCCTTCTTTCTGTCCTCTCACACCCAGTCCCCAAGCAGTCCCACCATGGTGTGGGCAGAGGTCCCTTCAGGAGGCCACCAGAGCCAAGCTTCTGAGAGAGAACACCTGGCTTTTGGACCCATGCACCTGTGATCCCAAGGAGAGGCAAGTGTGTGTGTGTGTGTGTGTGTGTGTGTGTGCACGCGTGTGTGTGTTAGAACAGTTTTACACTTACAGAAAAATTACGAAGATAGTGTAGAGTTCCCATATAGCCACCACCTGCTATTCTTCCTCCCTTTCTCTGCCTCCCGCCCCTGTAGTAGGGCCCAGGATACAGGCACAGCAAGGTCACGTAAGCCCCAGCTTTCCAGCCAAAGGAGGAAAATGGGGAACCCCTGGCACATATACAGTGCCAGGGGTGTAAGGGAGACAAGTTCTGAAAAGTGATTGCAGGCCAGGGAGGGGGGCAGTCCAGAACTGCTGTGCTCACACCCACCCTGGTCTTGCATGGAACTGATCTGATCAGCACAACTAATAGACTCAGCACTGAACAAACAGCCCACAACCTGTGTCCTTACACTGACCACTGGGTGGAGCAAACATCTGATCTATCTAAATAGCATTGTGAAGCTATTTAGAACTGACCATTGGAACTAGAGTCCTCCGGAGGAGGTCTGGAACTTGCCACCTGAACCTAATGAGATTGATTGCCTGCTAACAAAAATACTAACATTTCTCACAGAAGTTAAATGAGGCCCAGAGTCACAGAGCCTACTATTTAAAAGGTGCAGAATTGAATTCAAAATTACCCAGCCTACCAGCAACTAGTAAACGCTTAATTCCCATGGGGAAACACAATCAGCAGATGTCAAAGTACAGGGGACACAGATCTTGTCATTATCTGACGAAGACTTCAAAGCAGTCATTATAGAAATGTTCCAACTGGCAACCATAAACAACCTTGTAACAAATGGAAAAACAGAAGTCTCATTAAAGAACGAGAAGATATATAAAAGAATCAAACAGAAATTAAAAATTGCAATAACTGAAATATTTTTTAAAAATCTCCTTGCATGGGCTTAATTACATATTGAAGATGACAGAGGGAATATTCAGTGGAATTATGCTGTATTGACCAATCTAAAGAACAGAGAGGGAAAAAAATCTAATAAATAAACAAAATAAACAGACCCTCAGAGACCTGCAGAACTATAACAAAACATCTCATATTCATGTCATCAGAGTCCAAAAGGCAGAGGAGAAAGAGCACGATGCTGAAAAGAAATATTTGAAGAAATAAACTTCCTAAGTTTAACAAAAGCTATAAATCTAAAAATCAAAGATGCTCAGTAGACCCCAACAGGACGCACTTAAAGAAGTCCCTATGCAAAGACAGATCACGCTCAAACGGTGAAACTCAAGACAAGGGGAAAAGAAATCTTGAAAGTAGACAGAGAAAAATATTACCAAAAGAGGAATGGATGAGATTTCAAATGCCTGAGTCACTCTTCAGAAATCACGAAGTCTAGAAGTATAATGCCACAGTGTTAGTGCTATGATATTAAGCCCTGTAATTTTAGTAATAAACAAAAACATCAACATTATTATTATATTACTATAATGTTTTTAAATGAAAAAGAATTTTATAATTTTCTATTTTGTGATCTGTATCAGAAATGTACTTAAAATAAAAGCATTCTAGGATGAAGACAAAGAAAATTCTTTATAGCACATCATGAAAACAAACTATGTAAAGGAATTTCCAAAGAAGTTTCTAATCTTAGAATATTAAGAATAAAGGTGACAACTTGTTGAGAAGATAGATATTTTAGATTGATTTACTCTTTCTATGCTATTTACATAAATCAAAATCCCACTGTACCTCATAAAAATATATAATTTTTCTTTCTCAATTAAAAAACAAATAAAAGAACAATAAAATAAATAGAAAATATTAGGGTAATATAAATGATGATTCTTTCCTCCTGAGTTTTTAAGACAAAATTTCATAGTTGAAAATAAAAAAATATAACATTTTCTAGTGAGATTTTTAATGAATTTGATGTAATATCGCAGACAAAATAAAAGTTGGAAGGGTAAAGGGGGCTGTATGGCAGTAATAGTCCTGCAATCCACTCAAGAGGATGAAGAATTGATAATAAGTAGGTTAAATGCATATAATATAATCCCCTCTTTGAATATTAAAATCACTATACATAGAGGTGTGGTCAAAATCTAAAGAGAGAAAGTAAAAGAGAATACTAAAAACATTCACATAAACAAAAGAAGGCAAAAAAGATGAAGTAGAGGAACAAAATCTAAAGAAACAAAAAACTAAAAATTAAAAGATACATCTAAATTAAAACATACGAAGGATTATGTTCAATGTAAATGATCTAAATACACTAAATAAAAGACAGAGATTTTCAGAATTAATGAATAAGAGCACCTGGCCCCACTATATGCTACATATAAGAAAGTCATTTTAAATATAATGGTTATAAGTTTTCTAAAAAATAGAAAATAGATATATTATGCAAACACTAATAAAGGGAATCCTGGAGTGGCTATACTAAGCGGACTTCAGAGCAAAGACAGTTTTCAGGAGTAAAAGGGGACAATACATGAAAAAAAGGATCGATTTAACAAAAAGTAACCGTCCACACAAACTAGCAGTTTTCAAAATTCATGAAGTAAAACTCAAAGAACTGAAAAGAGAAACAGACAAATCTACAACTGACGTTTGAGCTTTTAAACTCCTTTCCATACTAAATAGACATGATAGGCAAAAAAAAATCAATAAAGACAGAACAACAACATCACGATGGGGTCTGATAGATATTTATAGAATATTTCACCTGAAAACACTAGAATGCACGTGCTTTCAAATGCAAATGAAACACTCACCAAGTTAGACCCTGTTCTAACCTAAGACAAACTTTTCACAAGCTAAAAAAAATAAATTAAAATTATACATAGGTTATTTCTTGACCACCATGAAGTTCAACGATGATGAAAAGTCTGGGAAATCCCAATTCTCTTGCCTAGGATTAGCATTTCCAAGTAATCAATGGAACAAAGAGAAGGTCTCAAGAGAAATTGTAAGATGCATTGAACTGAATAAAAACATACTGAATGTTTTGGTCAGCTTTCTCATTGCTGTGACCAAAGACCCGACAAGAACAATGGTAGAGCAGGAAAAGTTTGTTTGATGCTTGTCGTTTCAGAGGTCTCAGTCCATTGGCAGCTGGCTCCTTTGCTCTGGGCTGAAGGTGGGGCAGAACACTCAAGGTGGAGGGTGTGGCAGAGGAAGGCAGCTTAGGAGGTAGCACCAGAAAGTAGAGAGAGACTCAGCCTGGCCCCGCCCCCCAGGAACAAGATATATACCCCAAAGCCTTGCCTCCAGTGACCAACCTCCTCCAGCCACACCCAGTTAATCCCTCTCAGGGGATTGATGCACTGATTAGGTTAATGCTCTTCTAACCCAATCATCCCACCCCAGATTCTTCTAGTATTGTTTCACACATGAGTTTTTGGGAGACATATAATATCAAAATCACAGCACCAAATTGATGAGCTGCACCTAAAACAGCACTTAGAGGAAAAATTAGAGTGCCGAATGTTTGTACTGAAAAAATTTAAAAGTCTCAAATCAATAATCTACATTTCCCCTTTAAGAAACTAGAAAAAAAATATTTTTTAGGCAAAATAAACCCAAAGCAGACAGAAGAAACAAAGTTAGAAGAAAAGAAATTGATAAGATTCAAAAGACAAAATCAATGAACCCAAAAAGTATTTTATTAAAAAGTAAAAATAAGATCTAGACACAAATTGCCAATATTATAAATAAAAGAGAATGTCATTCTGTACTCTATAGATAAAAGGATAAAATAAGAATATTATGAACCACTCTACTCGCATTACTGACTAATTTCAAGAAATGGATCAATTCCTTGCAAAATTCACTCAAAAAGAAATAAATAAACAAAACAGCCCCAAAACTATGAAAGATATTGAATTCAGAGTTTAAGTCTTCCAAAAAAAAAAAAAAGGAATCTTCACACCCACATGGTTGTACTCTCAAATTCTCCCAGGCACTGAAGGAATAAATACTGTCAATTCAACAGAATCTCTTACAGAAAACAGGCAGGTGGATTCGTTACCAATATGCCCTGTGAGGCCAGCATTACCCCGATTTGTTGGAGCATTCCGGCAGGCAGCAAGGATTGGGAGTTAGTCGTGCATTAACAGTAATGCATGTGAAATGCATGCAATTAGCTAAGATTGTCCAAGGAGAGCATGCCTAATAAAAAGGACTGTGGGCCTGTCAGAGAATTCTGGTGTCTTGGCTTATTTGTGCCCATAACAACAACAACAACAACAACAAAAAACACAAATGAAGTAATTTACAATGAATGGAAATTTAATCTGGCTCATGATTCTGAGGCAGGGAAGTCTAAGATCAAGGGGTTGCATCTGGCAAGACCTTCTTGCTGTGCCCCAACGTGGCAGCATGTACCACAAGTCAAGAGAGCATCCCAGAGAAGGCAAGAGGGGCTCAACTCACTTTTAGAGCCAATCCATTCCTGGGACGGCAGCTCTAATCCATCCTTGAGGGCAGAGTCCTAGACGTTTCCCATTAAGCCTCCTCTCCCAGCACTGTTGACTTGGGGGGAACGTTTCAATGCATGATTTTGGGGGGACATAATTAAATCACAGTGACTTGGAAGCCACTGGGGGCTGGCAGCAAGAAGGCGACCCTTGAAAGGGATTAAGAAGAGGTCAGAGTTGACACCCAAAGCATCGGTAGCTTCAAGAAGAAATAAGAGGTCACTTATGTCACGTGTGGTTCCGTTCCAGACACGAAGAAAGGTGCCCAAAATCATTGATCCTCTCTGAGTGTCAACTAAGTCCGTCTCAGCAGGCACAAGGGCTGGCTTCACTATCTCAGTTCACCTCCTTCTGCCTCCGTTTCCACCTCTGGGGCTGATGACGTTCCCTACTCCAGTGGCTACTCTGAAAGAGGAATGAGCTAATGGAAGGAAAGTACTTGGCACAGTGACCTGGCACACAGAAAGTTTTCCATAAATATTAGCTGCAAACATTACAGTGCCCTTTCTGCCAACTTCCCTGGCTGGAATCAGACCTAAGATGCGAAGAAGCAAAGAGAAGAAGTCAGCGACCGTCCCCTGACCTCGGCTCATCTCATTGCTAACACATGATTCTTGCCCCCACAATGAAGTCTTCCAGATTCAATTTAACAGCAGCACGGTGTTAGTATAGAAACGGTAATAGAGTCTCCCAAAGAGGATGCTTCTAGCCCTTGATTCTGCCACCCGTGAGCTATGTGAACCCAGGCTCCTCATCTTGTCATCTCATAGAGTCTCTGTGACGGCTTCCTCAAGGAGGGTGGCAGGCTCTTCCCTTCACTGGACATTCCAAGAATCGCAGTGATGTGGCTCTGTCGAAAATCGTCAGGTGGAGTCCTACCTGGGAGTTTCTGGAAATCAGCAGGTGTACCGTTCCCACCCAGTTGTGAGAGGGCAGAGGGACGGGTTGCTGGGAGACCAAAGAAGACAGGGCCTGTGAGACAGAGCTTTATTAAAAATTGCTTCTGGAGAAGACCCAGTAGCAACAGGCTGGACAGTAGCACCTCCGTGCCCAGGGTGCCGTGTCCGGATGGACGAACACCTGTCCTCCCACCGTGCTCAGGGAGAGGGACTTTAGGGGTTAAGCTACGGAAGCAGTGACATCACGAGCTTCCTTTGTATCTTTGCATGCCCCATGATCCAAGGAGCAGTTGTCTTGGTCTATGAGCAAGAAGCCGTTTCCACAGATGACACCCTTGCCCCAGGTCTCAGTGCAGAGACGGGGAGAATCAGTGTCCATTAAGATCATATTCATCTGGACATTCTGGCCGGCTCACTCTCACTGTGCTCTTGACTTGATTCGTTCTTGGGAAGGGAAAAGGGTGTTTCGGGGACATGGTGGCGCACTCTCCTCCTTTCTTTCAAGGGTACCGTGGCAGGCCAGCTGTGGGTGACCAATGGGGTCACTGTTTTATTCCACAGAATTCCAAAAACCTCTTTAAAATGTCTTCCCAGCGGCCCAGCCTCCACACCTTTCCATCCAGCCTCTGCCTCCACACCTTTCACCAAGTCTCAAACCCCACCCCCACCCCACACTGGAACACCTCTCACCATCACAAAGTCCCCCTTCATTCTGAGCAAGCGGAAGAAGGGTCCGCCCCAGAGTCCGGGGACCCGGGGGCCAAGTCAGCTCTCCATACTCATCCACCGGGAGATCCTGAGCGAGATGCTCCCTCCCTGTGGGCCTCCGTTTTCCCAGGTGTCAAAGGAGAGCATTGGCTCATGGCCAGTTTGCTTCCGTCTCCTGAGGTTTTCATCCTAAAATCAAAGGATGAAGTCAGTTGTCCTGAATGTCAGTGAGAGGAAGTTTTTGAGTAGATCACCCGAGAATGAAGAGAACTACAATGCCAGCCCACCAGTTTTCTAGAGTCTGCGGGAGTCACCCAGGACGCTAACCAAAAACAAAAAACATCTCCAACCAAAATTATTATTATTTCTTCTCAACAAGGAACTGGTCCCTACCCCATCATCTCTCTTTGGTTGGGTTCTAGTGTGCATGGAAAGGTAGGTGTTAGGTTAACCATGGCACAGATGCCAGACAACACAGATGCGAGTATAATGGGACTCGGGGGGCACCTTCTCTTGCTGCAACCTTCAGGGGCACAGAGCGAACCAACCCGCTTATCATCACCCAGTCATTTTTCCTCCTGAAATTCATGAAGACTTTCTCAATCATAATCGATACATTAAGATCCCTCTGTTTTATAAAACAGTTCATCAATATTTTATGGGTTTAATAATGTATGTTTTATTACAGAAGCAGATGGAACCCAGCAGAGTCTCTGATCTCCAGAGCTGACAGCGAGTTGCAGATTCTGGACTTGAATAAGCAGCTGGTCTGGACTCCTGCCTCCCATCTAGATTCTGAAAGGGGGTGCTGGTGGACTTGGGGACAAGCCACCTAACTCTAAACTACATGAGGGGAAGGAGTGGTTCTGATTATTTCTTGATGGTCTACCACGTATCGGACCCCGGGTTCACCCACAGGCATGGCCTAACTGAATTCCCCCAAGAACCACAGGAGAAGGGTTCGCTGAACCCACAGCACAGACGAAGAAACGGACTCAGAGTTAAGGAGTCTGGTAGCCAAGGCCAGGAAATGGTGGCTCTGGGACTCAAGTTGGAGGACATCTCTCTCTAGCACCCCAATTATTAACAACTCTGCCCTCACCGTGGGCGACATTCTTTCTTTTAGACATACTTATTTATCAAGCACCAACTTTTCTAATTACGGTAAATGCAGAGGTGAACTACATGAGCAGGGACCCGACCTCACGAGGCTGACTTCCAAATGGGGTCAGTCATAGGCAGGTAGGGGTTTCCACAGATCAAGAGAGCTCAGAACTCCCAGCACATTCCCCACTTCCCCCTTGCAATAAGGCTCCTGCAGCCCAAAGTTCAGCACATAGCATGACTTCGCCATCTCATGGGGTTTATGCAACCCAAACTGAAGACTTAGGTAGGCGAGAGTCTTGGTGAATATTTCCCCTGGGACTGTGTTTTCCCAAAGCACCAAAGAATGTTCTCCTGGGTGTTCAAGTGTCCCAGAGGCTCCTGGAGGAATTGTGTTTTACTCTAGGCCCTGGGACAGAATCTCCTTTTATAAGCACTCGTAGGAACTTCAAGGAGCCTAACTGTGCCTCAGTCTCCTCTTGTGTGAAATGGAGCATACAATAGCGTCCACCTCATAGAGCCCTTATGAGGAGTGAGCTAATGTGTGTGACACTCTTCACACGACACAGCACACACAAAATAAACCTGGTTCCCTGGTTTTCACAGTAGGAATACAGTCAAAGGCCATTTTCCCAATAAATATAATTTTCCTGTGCATATTTTCCAAGTGGGTATTTATCCCACTTGGGATATTTTTCTGCAGAAGTTTTCATACTAGGTGCGATTTTTTTCCCAGTAGGTAATTTTCCCTGTGCATGTATTTCCCATATTTATTGGTACATCATAATTATACAGAACAGTGGGATTCATTGCTACACTTCCCTGGGCATATGTTGTGAGTGGTAGTTTAATCTCTTAGTGAAAATTTTCCTGGAAGACATTTTTCTTTGAAAAGTTCTTCAAAGGATCACACTCCTCTACCCCTTTCTTTTTGTAATTATTTCCCCCCCCCAATGGAAATTGCTGCTACATATTTTCATGGTGAGCATTTTTATAATGGATATTTTTTTTCCAGAGGATATTTTTCCTAGGGAAGATTTGTAGTGATAATTCTTCCTGATGTGTATTTTTCCCAGTAAATTTTTGCTAAATATGTTTCTATGGGATATTTTCTAGAATGAAATTGGTTTCCAGTAGCCATTTTCCCAAGGATTCTTCCTATAAGTTCCATGTGTTTCCTCCAAGGAGCACCATCCCTGCTGTAGTGGGCCAAATTGGGTCTCCCCAAAAATCAAAATTGAAGGTTTTAACCTATAAGGTAACTACATTTGGAAATGAAGACTTTGTAGATAATTAAGCTTAAATGAGGTCCTGGGGATGGAACTGGGATCCAATATGGCTGGTGCTTTATGAAGAAAGACACCAGGAGGGCCTGATCACACAGAAAGGCTACACGTGGAGTCATTGAGAATGTAAAGGAGGCCTTAGGAGTACACAACCCTGCCAACACCTTGATCTTGGACTTCTAACCTCTAGAAAATTGAGAAAATAAACAGCAGTTGCTGAAGCCAACCTGTCTGCCATTTTGTTACAGCAGCCTAAACAAACTAATACAATACCACGCCCCATACTACCTGCTGTGGCTGGAGCTGAAGCAGGACTGCTCTCCATTAGGCCTCTTTCTGTTGGATGCCCAAAGGTTTCCCTGGCTCTCCCACATTGAGAACTCATGTCTAACTCAATAGAAGCAGAAACTCCATACTCACTTATAACTTCTTTTTTTTTTTTTGTGCTGATGAAAGAATACCTGTCCTTAATCCAATTTAATTTCCAGCCTGCAGCTCTCCATAACTCTAGCCTTGCAAAACCAGCTCAAATGTGTGTGCCATTTCCATTGATGCAGCCCTGAGGTTGTGCCCCAAATGGTGGCAGACACAACATGATCCTGATGAGTCAGAAGACGTTGTTTGGGTCTCTTTGTTGGCTAATCATGTAATCATATGGAGAGGGGAGCACCCTTAAGAGTCTTCTGCCCATCCTTTCCAATCTGGAGATGGTTCCAGAGACACCCGTGTATGTTTAGAATTACTAGACCCTCTCCACTAGAGGGCTTCCGATGGAGACAGGCTTAGCAGTTGAGAAAAGACACTGTATGCATTCAGATGCTAGGATCTGGATCAGCGTATATGAATTCTATGCAAGCACAGGGAGAAATGCTGGTGGAGACAGCCCAGAAAATCCAGGATCAACACCGGGCAGGTAGAGACCATATTTGAAGGAGATAATCATCCATAGGTCCCAGAACTACATTCTGAAAAGCTCCCTCTTTTAGCTACTGAGCCCAACCAAACCCACCCCCACACTGATGGATGCTACTCCTTCCTGCACATTCAAGCACCAAACATCTTTATTTCCTACTTTCTTATCTTCATTAAATTTCTTCCTGATAACCAAAAATAAATAAAAATACAAAACTTATTTATACCAAAGAAGTCCAAATGAATATTAGTAACTAATAATGCAACTTCTTCCCCAGCTCCCCATTTCTTTCCCACATTCTTTAAAAAAAAAAAAGACTTAAAGGAAATAAAGATCTTGTCATATAGAATTTCCAGGATTAGCTAATTAGTACAGGGATGATTGGCAGGTAACCAGACATCATCTGTGTACCTCTCTCTCCCTTCCTGCCCTAGGAAGCTAGAGGAACCAAGTGTCTCTCATGGTGCTGAACTGATACCCAGGAGAGGTTCTGCAGATACCAAACAAGGCACAAGATGTTCTTCCCCCTACCCAACCCACTGCAGTGTGTTTAACAGAGTCAGGACTTCCTGATCAACAGATTCACCATGTGTAATAGAAAGAATAAAGGCCCCCAAGGAGGAGGCACCCTGGTCCCCAGGTCTGTGAACATTACCCTACATGGCGAAAGGGACCTTGCAGAGGTGAGATGGCCCTGGATGATGCAGGTGGGCCCAACGTGGGAGGAAGGCAGGAGGGTCAAGGTCAAAGCACTGCACTTCCATGCTGCTGGCTCTGAAGCTAGATCATGAACCAAGGGATCCAGGTGGTTCCCAGCAGCGGGACAGGGCAAAGGACAGGATTCCCCACTAGAGCGCCAAGGAAGGCGGCCTGCTGATGCTGAATGCCAGCCAGCGAAACCCAGTTCAAGTCACTTCTGATCTCAGGAATTGAGAGAGAGAGAGTGTGTTGTTTAAGCCACTGTTTGCTACAACTGTGACCGGAGCCACAACCAGGCCACTACCCTGTAGTCACAGAATGTTCAATTGGCCCGTCCTGACCCTTACATCTCCCACTACAGTGAAGAGCCACCTCACCAGCAGCCTTCTCCGCCTCTCTGGCAGGAAGTCCTCTTCCTCTCCTCTGGGCATTTCTTGACCAAAGAGGGCCAACGTGCATGGGGTACCATCACCTGCCAGAGCAGCCTTTCAGGAACACTTACACCCTGCCGCACCATCCCTGGAGGATCTCACTGACCCACGTTAAGGTGGGAATGAGCTCAGAGAGGCCCATCAGGCCCCCATCACACGGCTGGTGCAGGACACGGCTGGAGTCCAACCATTCTCTCCAGCTGCTGGCTTCCTGCTGCTGCCCAGGGAGCACTCTGGCCACACGTGGGGCAGGTATCCGTCCTGCCCATGTTCTAAGTCCTTCTCTTCTGCCTGTTTCACCTTTAAACTGTACCAATGGGCCCTCGGGGTCCATGTTTCCTTCAACTTGAGTCTCCCCACAACCCTGTCTTCAGTGGATGGTCACCACACATCAGTGAAAGGAGAGAGGGGTGGACAGAAAGAGAGGTGACGGGGAGAGCCCTGGCAGCATGGCAGCACACGCCCAGAGGCCTGTGGCATTGCCCTGGCTGGGTGCTGCTGCCCGACCCCACCTCTGCAGGACTGATGTCCATCGATGTCCACGTTCTTTTCTTCCAGGGCACACAGCTAGACAGCGTTGTCTAGTGGTGACCATGAGACCGAGTGCTGTCCAGGGGGGATGTGAGGAACGATACGCACCACCTCTAGGTCCACCTCGTCAGAACCTCCTGGGCACCGTCCTCAGAGTCTGTAAAGCAGCCGTCTCCGAGGACCTGTGGGATGGAGGCACCAAAAAAAAAAAAAAAAAGAATGGAAAGCACCTGGGTTCCTGAGGGACCCTGTGGACCAGAGCCACAGCTACCTACCCTGGTCTGTGACACCAGAGAAAAGCCTCTGGGATTAGGGGACGAGTGTCCCCAATTAGTAATGAGCCGGCCATGGGCAACTCACTGGCCCTCCGTGAGCATCAGGTTTTGAGTTAGTAAAATAAGGTGATGGTGCAGTATCTAAGACGACTTGTCATTTAAAATTCTGCAGGTCTCTGATTTTCTCCAGAATTCAGTCCAGGTCTTAGCTATTTTTTTTTTCTTTAAATGCATTCATCCACCAAGTGGGCTGTTAGGGCTATATATGCTGCTCTCTGACAGATCCATTTCTTTTAATAATAGAACAGCAAACCCATCCCTAACCGGCTCATTCCTAAACAGGGAATTAATTGACTGTGTCTCAGACCATACAAGTCCCTTAGCAGGAAACCAGTCAGCAATTGGCTAAACCAAACTAACATCCACTTGTGGAAATTGTGAGATATTTCCTAATTTAAACACCCTCCCCCCCCCCAATCAGCTGCACACCTGAGAAGGATGGATCTGCATCTTCCCCGTAAGCATGCTCTCTGCGGGGAATCCACCTGCAAGGAGTAAGCACACATGGAGTGTCCTCTGGCTGCGAAGTTCAGGGCACACTAGAGGGCATGTGACCATCTCCAGGGCCAACTCCATCCCAGACTGTAGGGGAGACCCACCAGGGCTAGTGAGGGTGATGACTAATGTCATTCTCTCTACACTCTATTCTCTCTAGGAGTCAGTATGATCCTTTTGAAACACAAGTGGGATCATATCTCTCCTCTGCACATGGAATTCCAAAGAATTATTTCTCCAAGTAAAAGCTAAAGTTCTTACAAAGGCCCAAGAGATCATGCATTTTTTTGGTTGGAACAATTTCCACCAAATTCCACTGTTCAATGCTCCGTTACAGCCACAGCTACTTCCTATCCATGTCTTGCCAGCCTGCTGCCTCAGGGCCTTTGAATTTGCTATTCCTCCTCCTGAGATACTCTTTCCCAGATATCTTTACATCCTCCCTCATTTCCTTAAACTCTTCATATCAGTGGGGAAGTCTTCCCTGTAATTCCTTTTATAACCACAAACTCCCCATCTTCAAATGCTGCCTATTCCCTTTCCCTAACTTTACTTTTCTCTGTATCCTTGTTGCCTTATCATGAAGACTACAGCCAGCAGAATTAGTTTTATTGTACAGCCTGCCCAGCTTCTCAGCTCCTCCTGAATAGAAATTCCATGAAAACCTGCTCTTATCCTTAGCTGCCATCACCCTAGCTCCCAGTAGGTTGACTGGTATATTATATATGCTCAATGAATACTTTGTGAGTTGAACAGAAACTAGGTTCTGCCCTTGTGTTTATGGAGACATTATAGGCTCCTTGTATTTACCATAGACCTTATGTGCCTTCACAGGTGCAGAATCTCAAACTCTACCCCAGACCAACAGAAGCAGAGCCAGCATTTGTAAGATCTCCAGGGGTGTCTGTGCATTCAGGCTGCAATAACAAAAATGCCTTAGATCTGGGGCCTAAAGAACATTTATTTCTCAGTTCTAGATGCTGGGTGCCATCAGATTTGGTGTCTGGCAAGGACTTGTTTCCCTATTCATGACCATGTCCTCACACAGTGGTAACAAGCAAGCTTTTCAGAGCCTCTTTTAGGAGGGCACTGATCCCATTCGTGTGGGTTGTATGTCACCTACACCACCTCCCGAAGGACCCACCTCCTAATTCCATCTCATAAAGAGGTAGGAATGCAATGTAGGGAGCCAGGGCAAATATTCAGTCCATTACACCTGGTGATTGTGTGCCTACTAAGGCTTCAGAAGAGCTGTTCTGACATTGACATGATCTAGGAAAAACCCTTATCCGAATAGGATTCAGGAAACCTGGGTGCTTTATATAATTCGGCCACTAAATAGCTAGGCTCGATGGCCAGATATTTTCCCTTCTAATCTTCTGCTTTTAATTTTCTCACTTCTTGCAAAAAAAATAGAGAAGGAAAATTATGATCCGGTGTCTGTTCCCACCACGCTGCGTACCAATCCATATCCAAGCATGTGGCACAGAACATTGTAACCATTAAACGTTTATATCCCCCAGCATCCCGGAGGAGGGGACAGATTTACTCACTCACAGAGAAATATCTGCTGAGTCCCTTCCGTGTGACAGTCACCATGCAATGTTCTGGGTTGATTACCTGTGTCTGCCCCAGCGCCGTATTAGTGTTTGGTAAATGTTTTCGAACAAATGATTTAATTCCAAGGTTCCTTCGGAGACTAATTAACACGTTGCATGGGCACCGTAAGGTGATTTGAAATGATTATTATGAGGATTATCTCTTTAGAGATTCCTCTTTAGTTCCAACAGTCTATGAATCTGGGAGTGAGGCACTCATCTGAAGGGTTAGGACGGACCGTGTCTTCTGAGACTCACAGGAGCTCACCGGATCTTCTCCCTGCAGAGAGGCCAAGGCAGGTCATTCTGACCCTTCCCTAGAGACCTTCTTAGAGACAAGGGTCAGTAGATAATTCACCTGCCTGGAAAAAAAAACAGGTACTAACTTCTACTTCATGGCTGGGGGTGGGGGTGGGGGTGGGGGCAGAAATAAAAGCATCTGTTTCCATAACAACAGAAATGCACAATTTAAAGAACATAGTGTCTTGCTTAAAGCTATTTATAAAGAATGTGTAGGAAATACAATTAAGGAAACGAACAGCAGATGAAGTACTTGGGCTCCAGCTTAATTTTCTGTCTCCATCATTTAGCACTCAAGAAAAATTGGGTTGCGTGAGGGTCAAGGGTCAGCAGCAGAGGAGAAGGCACAAAGAGGGACACGTGGTCTTCCCCGCTCACTGCACAAAGCCAAGTCCCCCAGAGTCCCTGCCTTCCCAGACCCCCAGCCTAGCCCTGTGCAGACTTCAAGGCTGGCTGGCGATGTGACCATCACCTCGGAGACCTAATGGCATGGTCCCCTGGGGCTCCCTACTGAACTTCCCATCCTGAAGGGCCAGAGCTGCATTTATAACCCCTGCCTCATTGTCGAAGCCCATCGTCATCCTGGTGCCCCACGGAAGCCCCGGCTCAACGCATCTGCAGTCACTCCTCTTCCTGGCCAGATCACTTCGGTCCCATCACCTTCTGGAGCCAAGATGGACACTCGTCACATCCCCAATCTTGTCCATTTGGTTTTTTTTTCTTTCCCTCCATTGTTTCTTGCAATTTTCAATCTTCAAGACCCAACGCAGCAGGGTTGGTCCAGAGGCGGTGCTCTGAGGGACAGTTCTGGGCTCCTTCCCTGGGCCTCCCACTACACACCGGTCCTCACCTCGGGGCCCTGGGGGCATCCCGCTGTCTCAGTCTTTCTACTAAGGCCAGACCTGGACCGCCTGCTTCCCAAACTGCTGGCCACCTCTCGCCCCAGGTTTCGATGCTGGAGCAGCCGCGTGCTGATGGAGTGACCTGGACAGCATCACCTGGTGGGCTCTAGCACGCGCCGATGGATCCTGCAGGAGCCCAGGTTCTGCACCCACCTGAGCAACCACACCTGCGTCCTGCACCGGGCCTGCCCACAAGGGGCTCTCGACGGTCAGCAGTGGCAGCTGGCCTCTGCCCTTCACTCTCTCATGCTCCACAGCAACACAGACACTAGCTCAACCTGGAGTAAGGAAAAGGTCACCCCAGAATGTCCTTGCCTCTCTCTAATGAGGAATCCCCTATGGGGCCACAGGCAACCATGGAATGAAGTGTGACTTTCCTGGTCCTATGACCTTGTGGTTTGAAAGTCACCTCCAAAATGCATGTTGAAGTTTCTTGGCTGTGGGGATGGCAGTAAGAGCTGGGACCTTCACTGGGTCACGAAGGCTCTGCCCCCAGGAATGGGTTCTGCTTTTATTCTGGGAGTGGGTTAGCTCTCGTGGGAGGGGGCTCCCGATGAAAGGAATTCTCTCTCTCTCTCTCTCTCTCTCTCTCTCTCTCTCTCTCACTCTCTCTCTCTCTCTCACTAGGTGATGCTTTCCACTATGTTACAATGATGTAGCAAGAGGGTCCTCACCAGACATGGCCCCTGGATCTCAGATTCCCAGTCCCGAACCATGAGCCAAACAAACGACTACTTCTTATAAATTACCCAGTCTGGATCACACTTTTATAGCAACAAAAAATAGACAAAGACCCATGGCCTGACCTTGACCCAACATTGGAAAATAAGTCAAGAATGAGCTTTCCTTCCTGCAATGACAAACCTCGTGGCCACAGGTGCTCCTGGAGGAATGTCACCCTGAGGCCACCTTCCTCCGGCTGTGCGAGCTCTCCCCCTGTTCTGGCCACCGCCCTCCTCTGCTTCCTCCTCCGACAAGCCAAGTACCTTCCCTCTGGACTCTTGCTGCTGCTCCCTGAGCCTCCTGGCCCCAAATCGTTGCTTGCCGGTTCTTTCCATGCAGTTCCCACTGACGGTGGCCCTCCTGGACCACCTGTCCGTCATCTTCTACTTGTTCTATGGCTCCCTGGCCTCCGCTCTGCCTGCACTCCTTATTTCACTCACGTTACCACCTGCTTATTGATTTCCCCCACCAGCCTATGAATTTGAACTCCTCACCCTGTCTGTATTGCTGGGCTTCAAAACAAGGCCTGGCAGAGAGTGGAAGTTTGGTAAAGACACACGGCATGATGAAGACTGGCAGGAATGGATGGTTTGGTGACGCAGTCTAAAGGTTAAGACCACTGACCACATCATCCCTGAATACGGACCCTGGATTGAACATTCGGTAGTTACCAGGCCACCAGCAGATTGGTGGTTAACGGTCCCAGTCTCCTTTTCTTCTTTTGTAGGAGAGGGTAAAATACAGCATTTGTCTTACATTGTAAGACGACTGTGAGAAGTCAATGCCAAGCCCTGAGTACAACATCTGGCACCTAACCTCAGCAAGTGGAAATTATAATTATCTTTTTTATTTTCTCCTATTCCATAATATTCTTCCTGTTACTGCCAATTAGTGGAATTTATGATTCTTTTTCTATCTTTCATACAGAAAGTTGGGAAGACCCTGGGCTAGTGTGGTCCACCTTGAAGTCCCATCTCCTGACAAATTGCTGTAAAGTAAGAACAGAATGGGTATTTAATGAGCATCTACTATGCTCAGGCATTTGACATAAATTATCTCTTTCATCCTTATGGGTGCAAAGGTGGGGACATAAATGATTTTGTAGCAATATCCATTCTACCTTCTTTTTTTAGTGATGGAACTCTAATTATTAAGGGAAAGGGAGCAATGGGCAGTGAGTTCTGGTCATGAAACTAAGCTGTGATCAATCCGTTAAAAACAGAAATTCATCAGGGACACAGACCTGCATTTACCCACCTTCCCTGCACCCACACATACACACACAGTTCCTGTAGCCTTGAATGTTGAAATGATGTTGGGGGCTCCCTAAAGCTAGCGTAAGGGGAGGGAATTTCACAGGGACCTTGCCTCTTTATCGCCTTGCTACATTTATAGAAGAAAAATTTTAAAAGTCTCCATTTCATTCAAGTCAGTGGTATCTGAACTTTTCTGTAATAATAGCAAAACCTAATCCTTACCTTTATAATAGGCATTATAAGCCCACATTATTAATAAAGAATCTGAACCTCAGGGAGAGTGGGTAATATGTCCAGGATTATGGCTAGGAAGTCACCAATCCGGTATTTAAATGTCAGTGGACTTAATTCCAATATACAGTGTCCTCCATTAATCTGCAAGCTATTTCTCAGCTCAGGGCAGAAGAGGTCTCAGAAGGCTGACCTCAAGCCCTCCGTCAACAGGAAATCTTTCCTAGGGACACACCTGAAGGTGGGCCACCCACCCTCAATCCTGATCCCGCCAGGGGACAGTAAGCTGGTGACTCAATGTTCAAGCCTCTATTTTTAAGAAGGTTCTTTGGTGTGATGGCTGAAACTCACCTTTTGTAACATCTGCATCTTACCCTCACGATCCTGCTTCCACACCCGTCTCCCTCTTCAGACTTTCCCCTTCCCCCAACCCAAATTCCACACTCTGACCCCCAGTTTTAGCCAACAACTCACCTCCCAACATTCACCTGCTTTACAAACTCCACGTCCTTCCTCTTCTTTCTGGTCCCTCTCGGGTGAAATAAAACCTCCCCAGTCACATGTTCAGTCCGTGTGTTTCCAGAGCTCAGTGTGAACTGTTGCTCAAACCTTGTAGTGTGGCCCTTGGTCACTCTGTGTCTCGTGTCTGTCCACTCGGGGAGGGCAGTGATCACTTCTCACCTCTGTGGGTGCATGACCTACGTGCATCCTGAGCACGATCAAGAGGCCATCAGGGGTGATGAACCATCAGTGAGCTCGCCAACGTGTCCGGTACCACCTGGGTGACTTCATATACTGTTCCCCTGACAACCATGAGAGACTCTTGAGGTCAGAAAGTGAAGCACAATAACACGCTTAATGCCTAGCACTTATTGAGCACTTACTATGTGACTGATGTCACTGAGTCACGTGAAGCAGCATTGAAGCCTTCGTTCAAGGTTATAACAATAGGAAAGACAGGCTAGAACCCAGCCAGAACTCAACCGTCCTGAAACCAAGGGTGAGGGAGCACTGGGGACTGACACAGCCAATTATGCTCCATGCACGTATGATCATGTCACAACGAACGCTGCTGTTACGTTAACTATAGCACACTGATAAGAACATTTGGGGGGTACTGGGGATGGAACTAATGGGTCATAGGCCACTAAGCCACATCCCCAGCCCTAATTTATTTAGAGACAGGGTCTCACTGGGTTGCTTAGCACCTTGCTATTGCTGAGTCTGCCTTTGAACGCGCCATCCTCCTGCCTCAGCCTCCCAAGCTACTGTGAATGCAGGCCTGCTCCACTGCACCCAGCCTAATAAAAACATTAAAAAAAAAAAATAAATAAGACCAGGGGGTGGGGTGGTGGCTCCGTGGTAAAGTGCTTGCCTAGCCTACGTGAGGCACTGGGTGCCATTCTCAGCACCACATAAAAATAAATCAATAAAAAGAGATCTATAAAAATGTCTATCTAAAAAAATTTGAAAAAAATAAAATAAAATAAATGCATAAGACCTGGGAAGAGTGTGCTGCTCATTGGCCTTCTCCAAAGGGAACGCAAGGCCGACTGCATCTTCACCCGGGCAACTTCCCACCGCAGAGCAAGACCCATCCCCTACACCACCCCCCCACCCCCCCCCACCCCCCCCCCACCCCGGAACTCGGGCTCCCACCCTCCCTCAGAGCCCGAGAGATGACAGGGAACCCTCTCCCATGACAGCTGCACTTCCAAGGCCAGCTCCCAGGTCCTTTGGAAAGACATTCTTGGGTTATAAACCAGCAGGAGGCTTTTTAAAGGATTTACATCTCAAAGGGGCAGGGCAAGAATTCAATATTACAAACTTTCTAAAGTAAATGGTTTTAAGAGGGAAGGGCAACCCAAGGTCAAGAAGAAGCCTGTGGAGACTTCCGTCCAGCTTTGGGGGGAGCTCGGGCCATCTGGGTCACAGCATCGTGCCAAGCACTTTGTATGAACGTCTTATTGACTGATCCCCACCTGAGCCCTCTGAGGAAGACCTTAAGGCCACCTTCGTTTCAGGGCACAGAGGTGGCTGAGCGGCACTGCACACCTTCGCCCACAGGGTGTACCAGCTGATGTGTTTTTACGGCCACAGCCCGTGCGGGTCTGGTACGCACGCAGGAAGAGCACCGCCAGTTGGTTTGCTGAATACATAAATGACTTTAGCCTTCGACCTCCCTGGTGTGTAGTTGGCCAAATGATGACATGGAGTGAAAGATGATGCTGGACTCCAGGAGATCTCCGTCACCAACCCGGGGTCTCTCCTAGGGTATCAGGTACTGCAAACCAAGGGCAGCGCCCCGCAGCACCACGGCGAGCAGGAAAGGCCATAAATAGAGAGCATGACCCAGAGGGGTCCTCAAGGTGGGTGTGATCCGCTGAAGGAGTTTTAAAAGATGCGAGGCGCTGCAGGAGGGTTAGCATTGTAGGCAGCCATCTAGCCGCCCATCTGCTTCGGGGTAAGTCCTCGATAGATGTCAGCTGTCACTGCATGCGACAGGGTGTCGGTTCAGGGGTTGGAGCCCTGGAGGAGACAGGATGGTAACACAAGGCGACTGTGCTAACCTTTAGGGGCTGCCATGGGACCACAGACTGTGTGACTTAAACCACACAAATTTATTTTCCTACAATTCTGGAAGCTTGACATCAAGATTTCAACAAAATGCATTTCTCCTGAGGCCTCTCCCCTTGGCCAGTGTGTGGCCAATTCCTCCCCATGTCCTCTCAGTCTCCCTTCTGCTCTTCTATAAGGACACCAGTCATCCT
This sequence comes from Urocitellus parryii, assembly GCF_045843805.1. NCBI lineage: Eukaryota > Metazoa > Chordata > Mammalia > Rodentia > Sciuridae > Urocitellus > Urocitellus parryii. The sequence continues at coordinate 13,086,790 of NC_135535.1, forward strand.
GGATTAGGACCCACCCTGATGACCTCATTTATCTTAATTATTTCTTTAAAGGCCCTTTATCTGCAAATAGAGTCACATTCTAAGATACTGGGGGGTTCAGACTTCAACCCATGAATTTTGAGGTTGGGACACAAGTCAACCCAGAGTGTTTAGTGAGTTAATGGATGTCATACATGTTAACCACTTTTGAGTGGTTCCTTGTACACAGCCTGATCTGTATGTGTTCTCATAATCATTATCTGTAATTATAATAAATTTTACCTTCACATCTCTGTCTGGCATATAGTATTCGATAAATATGAGTTATTAATTTATTCAAGAAATATGTATTGATCCCATGTTGGGTGTTAGCCACTGTTCTAGGTACAGGGAGATGGCTATAAATAGGATGGTTAAGGGGCCAGTCCTGACGAATTTTTCATGATTATAGTTATTGTTACATCTTACGCATTTTATTATCTGCCAATCACAGATCTTACTTTCAACAACAATGCTATGGGTTCACAAACGTGAATCCACGTGAGCAGCAAGTGATTTGTTTTTGTAAATGTCCGTAGGCCATCTGTTTGCTCTCGGTACTGGGACTTGGTGGAATTCAAGCAAAGTTTATTGCTTTATCTCATCGAGGGTCCACTTTGTTAGAAACTGGAACAGTGCAAGCCTGCGCCTCTTCTTCTGGGCCTCTGCCTCTCTCGCTCTTTTTTCGAGGAGGATCGTTGACTTTGACCCTGAGGCCATCTGACATTCTCTCTGGCACCCTGGGATGTGATCTGTCAGGAAGCAGGTGGTCAATGCATTCAGAGCAACTTTGTGGCCCTCTCCTCATCAATCCCACCTGTGATCTCACCCGAAGGAGGCTGGTGTTCTACCTTCCTGCACCTGGTTCAGTCTTTACCAGTTCATATCCCAAACTAGGCAGAACTTCTTTCATTTAAAAGCTAAGGGAACCCAACTTGAAACCCAAACTACCAAAACAAGGAATTTGCTGACTAATGTGAATACTCCAAGGTATTCCAGGAGAAGATTCAGAGGTCTGCACCTTTAGATCTGATTTCTACCCTTCTAGCTTCAGTCTCACCTGAGCTCACCTGTGGGGGTGGCAAGGTGGTCCCAGCAAGACCAGGCTTCATCCTATGACCTGCCACTCCAGGAGAAAGAGGTCCTCTTTCCCCCAGAGTTTCAGCAACTGATTCCCATCGGCCTAAACTGGATCATTAATCTGATCTGAAACTATTCGCTTGATTCTGGTGGATCCGATGTGAGCCTCATGGCTGGAGAGGAGGGGGATGAGTGGTTCCCCGAAGGAAAAATCAAGGTGCTGTCGCCAACGGGAGGAGGAGCAGATGCAAAATTCGAGGGGTAAAAATTAGACTTCCATATAAATCTTATTTCCCCTGCTGGTCCTGGTGGAGCCAATTTGAAATGGAATGGTTCGACGGTTTTGCAGTTCATTTCGAATATTTTAATATTTTCTAATATTCTAATATTTACACAGTGGACTTTTCTTTTCCTTCTTTTGTTCTGAAACATATTGTTGTTCTGAACATATGAGGTGCTTCTGTTCATTATTTGAATTTTCTTACACACTGATACTGTACTTTTGAATGTGACCTTTAAAAATCCTGAGCTCAATAGTGATCTTCCAGTGGGTTTTATATATTTATATTTCATATATATATATATATTTTTTTTTTCATTGTTTTCCTTCAATTTTTTTTCCTATTGTAGAACTGAAAACATGCTAGGCAAGTCCTCCACAACCAAGTTACACTCTCAACCCTTTCTTCAATTTTTAAAAAGAATTTATAACACTTTCTTTCAACCACTATCAACTGAGGATCTACTCATTAAACAACAGTGAGCAAAATACCATTCTAGATCCTGACACTACCCCCAATTAACAGAAGAGATGCTATCACACCCCTCCCAGAATCTGTTTTTCCCTGGATTGGGGCTACATATTAGATATTTCTTTCTTAAATGCTGCCTTGACCCACTTTCAAGGCCCTGGCTAGGTTGGGAGCACCTGATGTAGTCTACACTCCAACCAGCTCCTTCACCAGGCTCACACTCGGAGCCACAGTCTATCTGTAAATCTATTGTCGGGCACCAGACAATCAAGGACCGCCTCTATAAAAGGCCCCAGAACCCACTAAATTATCTAAACTAGCCAACTCTAGCCCACTGGCCCTGTCTTGCTTGCTCCTCCCAGAAAAACACAACGAAGGCTCCTGCTCCATTGACCTCTCTCTCTGCCTATGGCCACCCTGCTGCTTCTCCCAGGGACCCAGGGAACTGTGACTAACAAAACCATAAAACATTTTCCAGTTTTCTCTCCCAATCTGTTTTTGGTCTCATCACATCTCACCCCAATCCTATCTGGTTAAAATAGCAAAGCTGTTGAATCCCTAGTTCTTGATGTGTAGATATGATTCCCTGAAATTCCACCTGTCATGGCCTAGAGCAGTCCCCAAATACCATGACATTTCTGCTAATTCCTTGTGGTTTGGATTCCTGCATCCTCTCACGGTATCACTATTTTAAACCCAGATCTCCTTGGGAAACAGCCCACCTTCCTCTATTTGCCAAAGAAATCCACTCACAACTGGAATTCCCATTGAGGACTTAGGGAGGTGTGAGGCAGACAGGAGGTGATAGCCTGGGGAGAAGGTAGTGAATTCACAGAAAACCTAGAATTGCACAGAGCCCTAACATTTCCAGGTGGAGAAAGACAAGGCAGGAAAGAAGACCCAGGCAGAGCCTCCAGGGAGGTGGGAGACCGCGGAGGAGAGCGTGCCCAAAATCCATCAGTGCTGGAAACTACCATGAGATAAAGCAACAGGAATGTTGAAAGGGATTGTAGGAGGCAGCGACGTGCGGATCTTTGGAGACCTTCTTGAGATATTTCAGTAGAGGGGTGAAGACGGTTAAGAGTTAGATCAGGGCTAACTGTGGGAGGCGAGAAATCAAATGCACGTATCTCCTTTGAGAAGTTTGGCGAAGACTGAAAGAGAAATGTGGCAGGAGATGCTTCAGCTGCCACACATGCCAGCCTCCGGCTCAGTGTCCTGTTCAGGTGGCATAGAAATAAAGGTGCCAACGTGGCTATGGGAGCGGATGGATGGAGGAGAGGGAGGGAATGTGCTGGGCCCCCAAGGACTACACCTGTGGCCAAGGGACCAGAAATACCCACATGCTCCAGTGAGGGGACACCAAGGTGCCAAGGGAACCCACAGAGCACGGAGCAGAGAAACCACAGAAACCAACAGCCAATGATAACCCATAAGGAACAGAGGACCCCACAACTAGAGCAGAAGCCCAGTCCACATCGACGGGCACATATCCAAAAGGATACAGCAGTCAACTGAAAGAGTTCCTGATGCCAAGGCTGGGAAAATATGAGCAATATCTATGAAGTAATGTCAGATTGTAGGCCAATGTAGAAAATAAATATCCTGAGTCCATACTGATATAATAAATGAATGAATGAATGAATGAATGGGGGAGGGATAAATCCTCATGCATAGATATTCTACCCTCAAGGTGAAGGATCACTCCCCACTGTGAGTGTGAGTTGTACAGAGTGCTGCCTTCCAAAGAGACCAATGTGGAAAGGGGAAATACTCTTCAGTGGAGAAACCTGACAAACACCACCTCAAGCCAGGTCACCGAGACCCACCAAGACTCAAACCCCGAAGAACTGTTTTAGTCAACTTTTATGTCACTGTGACCAAAAGTGACCTCCTTAAGCTCACATAAGACTTACAAGAACAACTTAGAGGAGAAAAAATTTACTCTGGCTCACAATTTCAGAGGTTCAGTCTATGGTCAGCCAATTCCATAACTCTGAGCCCAAGATGGCAGATGGGCGTGGTGGAGGAAGCAGCTCAGGCTAGGACAGCCAGGAAACAGAGAGAGCTCTGCTCTTTAGGGACAAAAATATAGACCTTGGTGTCATGCCTCCAGTGATCCACCTCTTCCAGCCATACCCTACCTACCTGGTTACCCACCCAGTTAATCCATATCAGTGGATTAACCCACCGATTAGGTAACAACTCTCATAATCTAATCATTTCACCTCTGAACATTTTGTACTTTCTCACACACACAAGCTTTGGTAGGGTACCTCGTAGCTAAACCATAATAGGGACTTTCTCAAAAACAACTGCCCAGCACTCCAAACTGCTAAGTTCATCACAAACAGAAGAATTTGGGGGAAATGTCATAACCTAGAGGTATCTATGGACACCTGATGAATAAATGTAGTAGGGCATGCTGGGTGGGATCCTGAAACAGGAACAGGAAATTTAGAAGAAAACATAAGAATTCTAAACAAAGCATGGACTGTTGTTGGTAATGATGTTATCAATATTGGTTCATTAATTGTGACAAATATATCATACTAATGTAAGATATCAAGTGTGTTCTCTGTATGGGAACTTTGTGTATTATCTTTGCAATAATTCTGCAGAACAAAACTGTTCTAAAATGGAAAATGGAACATTCATTAAAAACACAAAGCAGATGGCATCTGATGAAGTCTGTTTCAGGGTCTGCACATTTATGGAGATCCTTTGACCCGTCACTCTGCATCAGCTGACAGGAGCCCAAGGATTTGAGATGAATTCAAAGAGCCTGCCTCCCTCTTCCCCACCACCTCCTTAGCTCACCTAAGACACCCTCTCCCTTTCACTTAGATTCTAACTTGTAGGGAAACAGGAGAAGAGCCACTCTCTGCAAATTAATTAATGAGTTGTAAAAGCTAAAGGACAAACTGAAAGCCCTGGAAGGGAACACTGGATTGGGTCCACCAGTGGAAAATTGCAACAGTATTGGAGAAAGAAAGAAGTGTCATTTGTGGTGCCCAACACAGTGTAGTGCGACTGCATGTGCAGGCCCTTTGTCCACTGGGCCATTGTGTCCAGAATGCTTAAGAATCTGTGTGCAGTGTGCCCCTGCCCCCACAGGCCAGGTACAACTCCCAAACCTGTAAGAAAGTCACATCATCCCCAGGGTGCTGTCACAATGCCAGGACACAAGTGACATGCAGAAGCCTCATGCAAGGGAGTCCACAGAAGGAATAGAGGGACCCGGGAGGAAAGTCCTTATTGGGTGGAGTCCCCTGCCATGCATGGTTGTCTCCCTGCTCAAAGTCACTCTGGTCCTCAGGTGGATGGTCATACATGCCTGAGGCAGACTGTGCTTCAGCACGTGGAAGTCACTGCTTTTTCTCTTTATTTTTCTGTGTTCAGGTGAAAACTAGACCGCGCATTGTTCTCTTCTTGGAAAAAGACAGGGGGTGGGGGGTAAGGAGGTGCTGCAGCCTTGGAGCACATTACTTAACCTGTAGCTAATTTTAGAAAAAAAGATCTCCCAGATCAACTAACCAGTGCTGCATGGCAATAATTGATGCTTGAAGAAGCAGGCGTATAATACAGACCATGGCAGCCGGGCCAGCAAGAAGGGGGCTAGGGATTGCCAGGGAATGCTGGGTCACAAAATACAGACAGAGGCAGGAAAGCCACTCCGCTGCTCGTGAAGTTTGACAACACTCTGCCTTCAGTTCCAAGTGCAGAGGGAAAGTGGACCAGGAGCATCTCACAGATCCACCCAGAGCTCAAAGTCCATCCTTCTCCACCACGCAGCCCCTGACTCTGAATCACCAGATCTGGGGCAGGATCCATGAATCTGTATATCTAACAGATTTCTAAGTGATGCTCAGTGCTGGGCTGTGGACCATCGTTTTTGAGCACTAGATTAGGAAAAAAATGTAACTGCCATTCTGTATTCTCCTTCCCAAGAGATTATTTCCCCTGGTCCGAGTTGGGGTTCAGGTATAATGGTTCTCTGTAGGAGATCCCAGGTGACCCTAAAATATAAGAATCATAGGGTTGAAATTCACTGCTGTGGTCATGGAGAACTTGGTGGACACACAGTTAAATACACACACAGAGATGAAAAGCAGAAGGTCCAGGGCTCTGAAGGAGGCTGACCAAACAAGAGTGGGAAATCATCCAAGGAGAAGCTGAGTGCCACCATGCCTAGTTCCGCAGGAGACCAGGAGGATGACCAGGCCCTTGGGAGTTGCGGGGTGGTGATGGGGCTGTGCCTTACATTGGGGGGTTCCAGAAGTTCAGCCCTTACATGGCCCCTTTGAACCCTGTGGTGCAGTGAAGGTGCAGAGAGCACACCTGGAAGAATCCAGAAGAAAAGGTAGGACCATGGGCTCCAATGTAGAATTGGGAGACCAAGTAGTTAGCTCCAAGAAAGGAGGTGGACGTTCACTGGGGGTTTAGGTTCACATACTAACCACACTTACTGAAGGCCATCCACAATTTCCAGGCTGAAGAAATAGGGTTCCGCAACCTTCCTGAATTAAAAAAAAGAAAGAAAGAAAGGATCCAACACGTTGATTAAAATGTCAGGGTATCAGTAACAGATGTAAAACTATTTTCCTGGTCCTGTCCTTCCTAGGAGGTCAGTGAGCTGGCAAGCCCTAAAATAGTTTTTAAAAATAATTTAAAAATTTAAAAAAAAACGACTTTCATGGGATCTGGAGTATAAAGTGACATTCATGATCTGTTCTGGTAACAATCATGTAAGGAGTAGATAATCACCTTCATCTATTATGCATTTCTTCTAAAAATAATTGCTTGTCACTTTCTTCTGTTAAGTCATTTGCTGAACTTTTACTATAGACTCTATATACTGGAGTTAGAGACAAAGGACAAGCTCCACCCTCAAGTGGCTCACAATCAAATAAGACAGACAAATAAATCACCCGCAGTGGCACCGTTGACCTGGGCTACAACAGGAGGGATTTGCAGAGAGGAGGCTCACCCCATGTTCAGGGAATTGGGAAAGGTAATGCAGTGGACCAAATTGTGTGCTCCCAAAATTCATAGGTAGAGTCTCTAACTCCCAAAGTGATGGCCATCAGAGATGGGGCCTTGGGAGGTAATGAGAGTTAGAAGCAGCATAAGGGTGAGGCCCTTGCCATGCAGGTTAGTAGTTTTGCATAAAGGAGAAAGAGAGGTCAGTCTTCAGAACGATGAGAAATAATGCCAATCTCAGAGCAGAACCATAGTCTAATAACCAAGGGAGGGAGAGGGATTCTCTGCAGCAGAAGCAGCAGAGCTGATGAAGGAGCATTCAGGCAGCAGGCACAGCAGCAGAGCCCTGAGAGATGAGAAGGGCACCCTGTTCTGGGGCTTGTGAGCACTGCTGCCAGTCTGAATAACAGGGTTCCCTTATCAAAGGTCCTACAAGGGAGGTGACAATGACCGTGAGAATGAGAACTTACAGACAACAAATATTCATGAGCTAAATTATGCACCAGCTAAATTATTTAACCTCTACATTCAAGGAAGGGCGGGTTCAGTGGACACCCAGGACAAGGGCAGGGGACAGGGGGTTTCCTCCAAGGAGGTGAGGCAGCCGAGGAGGCCCGGCAGCCGAGGAGGCCCCTGGCCCAAGACCCAGGACAGAATCCAGTCCATTCCCCCTGTGCCTTCCATTGTAAATTGAGCGTGGCCTGCTGCTCTCCTCCCATCGCCTCTGCAGAGTGTACTTTCCAGGAAGCTGTTTAGGGACAGGCATTGGCTTGAGGTGTCTTGGCAAGGTCGTGGCATGGTAAATGTGCACAGAGTTCATTCAAATAGGATGGGTCAAAGTCCGATCTGGCAAGAGGACTTTCCAAAGCCTTTTCCAGGTGGGGTAGGCAGAGGTGACTTAACCCATGAAGTGATGTGTGCCGGGCTGTACAGGGCTGTACGTCTACACTGACTTTTAGGCACTCACCCAACATCAGGGAAAAACCATGCCCCGATGTGAACAGACAAGATGTGGGGAAACAACGGCCCCTCCCTTAAATGACTTTGAACCCCAGCTTCCCGGCTGCTCTGGTTCAGAGAAACGGTCTTTTCAAAGGGTGGAGTTTAAAAAACTGTTCTGAGCATCTACAGAAATAGTCTTTTCTAACAATTAAGAAAAATTTTCAGATACTTTGCTGTGGTGGGGTATTTTAGACACATTTATGTCTTTTAGCACCAGATTCTCCAGCCTGCTTACTGCAGAGGTATTCAAAGAGACATTCTACTTGGAAAAAATGAATTACATCTAGACCCCTTTCTGCAGTGCTGGTGTCATGGGCCAGGCTCTGTGGGCAATGACCAAACAGACTCCATTTCACCCCGAGACTCCATATCATGTAAGAAATGCTCCCCCTGTGGGAAAGCCCCACCTCTGTACCCATTAATAGTTACCTAGCATAACACACTGGGCAACTCAAAACAGCAATTGTTATACCATGTAAAACTGTTCTCTTTGGTTTCCATTTTTCTTGGGCAATGCACCTTGTCAGAGATTGTCTAGACGTTAGTGACCCTTCCCTGACTTGTACTCAACTAGGGTCATTTTGACCTCTTCCCTTCTGCTTGCTTGCTGCTGTGCCAACCTGGAAAGTCCCATGGGAAATACCAATGTGACCATTGCGCTGTCTCGCTAACTGCCCAGTCCAGCTCCTGTTCCTGCTTGCTTGCAGCTAGGTCAACCTGGATGTGGTTTTTGCCTTTAAATATCCTAAAATGCCCAGGGTGAGGGCTGTTCCTTGCAGACAGTTATGGGTCCTGTGGGGAGCAGTCTCCATCTGGCTGGCTAAATAAAGACTCTTCAGTCTGGACAAACCTGGGACTTGGTGGGTTTTCTGAGTGACCTGCCCACAACAGTGGTTCAGCAGAAGGATTTTTTTCAAATTTCTTCACCTTTTTCTAAAATACCCATCCTGGAGGCCTTGGGGGCCCTTGAGGACCTGGAGGACTCGCTCCCTACCCACCTCTCTATTCTCTTCTCTTGAAGCTTGAAAGGTGACCTGCTGCTTTCAATATCTGAAACTTTTTTTTTTTTTGGTACCAGGGATTGAGCCCAGGGGCACTTAATCACTGAATCACTTAATCAACATTCCCCCAGTCCTTTTTTATATTCTCTTTTACAGACAGGGTCTTGCTAAGTTGCTTAGGGCCTAAGTTGTTGAGTCTGGCTTTGAAAATGCAATCCTCCTGCCTCAGCCTCCTGAGCCACTGGAATTACAGGCTTGCTTTACTGCACCTGGTCGACCTGCTACGTTCATTCAAATACTGTCAAAAGGTCAATAATTAACTGTGTATTCTGTGGTATTGGGCACCTTTGATTCTATGCTGTTCCCTCTGTCTGGAATGAATTTTCACTACTGCTCGCCATGTGATCTGCTTTCTGCACCCCTGGAATAAACAGAGTTCCTCCAGGCACCACCCACTCCAAGGGGCTTTCATTCCTGCCTTCAGCCACAGCACCTTGGGGTTTGGCCCCACCCTCGGCCATTTGGAAAGAGTGATTGAGCTTCCACCCCTTTTCTCCCCGTCTTACAAAGATAGTGAGAAACAACCTCAGAACATGACCTTTTGTTCCCCTCCCACCCAGACACCCACCTTCCCTGGCTGCCCTGTGCTCAGACTCAGCAGGTAGGTTCCCTATGTGGGAAGCCTTGATCCTGGGCATGGCCTCCTGATGGACACATAGGTTCAGCAAAGCCCCATGACACCTGACAGCTTCCAAGCGCTTTGTGCAAAGAGCCTGTCTAAGTGCGTCTGGTGTCTTAACCAGTGAACTTTTCTGGCTCTCAATCTTTATATTCCTGGGTCTCCAGGGACAGGGCAAACCAAGGGAGCAGCCTCACATTGGGCAACTGGTCAAGAGTAAGGCTGAATCTCTAGACCTGCTGACGAGCAGTAATAAGAGTTTGGAATAAAGTTCTGTGCAAAACAGGATAGAGTTGCTGGTCCTGCCTGGGGACAAATGGCTTTACAAAGCCATTTGTGTACCCTGAGCAGTCTTTAGATCTATGGCAATGTAACCCACCAGTAGTGGGTTTATTTGCAATATTTCATAGTCCATGGATAAACATTTACATTTTTTAAAAAATGTGTCAATTTAAAGATAATAGGTAGTATGGGTGGACTGTGGACTTGGCAAACACTTAGAACGACTCAGGTTTATTACCTACCATTCTACTGTGTTCTGGGTCTCACATCTACATAGCTTCAAATATTAATTCACCTGATCCTCATAATGACTCTGTCAGGTAGGTAGGTGCTATACCACTTTTAGGCCCATAGGACAGAGAAATAAGGCAGAGAAATATTAAGTCACCTGCACAAATTATTGAGCTGCTAGCTAAGTAACTAGCAGTGGGAGGATTTGAACCCCTGCACTTAGATGCTATGACATGCTGCCTGGTATGCAAGAGTAAGAGAAAACCATAAGATGAAGGGAACTCGGCTCCCAGGTCAGCTCTCTCCTCCACTGTACCAGCCCTCGCCTTTCAGCATGGTGAATAATAAGCACTAAATATAAAACAATTTCGAATAAATGGATGACAGATAGCAAAAGAACATTTCTCTGGTCACATGGATCAAACTATCATATATAACTGTTTACATGTCTGTCTTGCCTTCAGACTATGAGACTTTTTTATTGGTGGGTGCATTATAATGATTCACAATAGTGGGCTTCATCATGGCATATTTGCACATGGACAGACATAATTTGATCAGTCTTGTTCCCCAGTACCCTTCCCTTTCCCTTCCCTCCTCCCTCGCTTGATCTGCTTACTCTAGTCCACGGATCTCCCATCTATTATTGCTATTTTAACTAGTGTGTTATAATCCTATGTCTGATTTATTGTGGGATGCATAGATGGATCTAGCAAAATTTGGTAAATTTCACTCCCCAGTGCTTCCCCATGTTCTCCCCTCCCCCCTACCTCTCAATCTCCTTCCTTTATTGTTCTCTCTCGTATTTCTGTGCGATTCTCCATTCCTTTCCCTCTCTCCCTGACCACTCCCCCTTACTCTTTCATATGAGAGGAAACATTCAACTCTTGACTTTCTGAGTCTGACTTATCTTAGAATGGTGTCCTCCAGTTCCATCCATTTACCTGCAAGTGACATAACTTCATTCTTTATGGCCAAGCAAAACTCCCATTGGGTATATATACCACATTTTCTTGATCCATGCATCTGTTGACAGATGCCCTAAGCTGGTTCCACAACCTGTCTATTGTGAATTGTGCGGCTATAAATATATCGCTACCGTATGCTGATTTCAGTTCTTCTGGGTAAATATCAAGGAGTGGAATATCGGGGCCACATAAACAAGATACATTCCCAGTCTTTGGAGGGATTTCCACACTGCTTTCCAAAGCCATTGCTCTATTTTTCAGCCCCATCAAAAACCTAAGTGTACCTTTTCCCCTACATCCTCGCCAGCAATGACTGTTATTGGTATTATTGATGGCTGCCATTCTAACTGGAGTGAGACGAAATCTCACTATGGTTTTGATGGGCCTCTCTCTGATTGCTAATGACGTTGAACATTTTGCCACATATTTATTGACCATTTGTATTTCTTTGGGGATATATCTGTTCAGATTTTTTGCCCACTGATTGATGGGGCTATTAGTATTTTTGGTGTTAACTTTTTTGAGTTCTTTATGTACTCTGGATATTAATCCCTTGTCAGAAGAGTAGCTGGTAAAGATTTTTTTCCCATTCTGAAAGCCCTCTCTTCATACTCTTTTTTAATATTTATTTTTTTAGCTTTAGGTGAGTACAGTATCTTATTTTATTTTTACGTGTTGCTGAGGATTAAACCCAGTGCTTCATGCATGCTAGTCGAGCATTCTATCACTGAGCCACAACCCTTCTTAATTGCTTTCTTTATTGGGCAGAAGCGTTTTAATTTGATACCATCCCACTTATTGATTCTTGGTTTTTACTTCTTAAGCTTTTGGAGTCTTGTTGAAAAAGTTGGTACCTTCTCCCATATGCTGAAACGTTGCCTCTCTATTTTCTTCAGGCAGTTTTAGCATTTCTGATCTAATTCCTGGGTCTTTGATCCACTTACAGCTGATCTTTGTGCAGGGTGACAGGGATCGAGTTTCTTTCTTCTACCTGTGGGTATCCAGTTTTCCCAGCACCACTAGTTAAAAAGGCTCTCTGTCTCCACTGTCTGCCTCTGGCACTTATGAAAAGGATCCGCTGACTGTATCTACATGGATTTGTCTGAGTCTTCAATTCCACTGCAGACCTTGAAACCCTTAAACCCAAGAACTGGATCTTATTCATCTCAGAATCATCTCACATCCAACCAACACAGTCCTGTCCCAGTATTTGCTCTCTTAAATTTATTCATTTATTTAGTGTCTTAAATGCCTCAAAACTTGGCATCACATAATAGACAGTGACCCACGGATGGTGCTACGGTGATGCTGATACAGATGGAGGAAGGATTTGCTTTTAAATCAAAGATGGTTCTGTCTGTACTGCAGATGGCCACACATCACCACAGCAGGGGAGTTTCCCTTTAAGAAAGCCAGATTTTTTTTTCCCTTAAAGAGAAAGTTGACGGAGCAGCCATATTACATGAGTTACAAGGGAATACAATAAGTTTCCTCCTTTATATTGACTGAATACATTAGGGTCCTGCCTTTACATGGATTCCTCAGAAAATTTACCTAAAGATATTCTGTTTTCCAAACTAACTTACACCAGCTTTTCAAAGGCTCTCTCAGTGATGTCAAGTGAGGGTATCCATCCATCAATCAGTATGAATGATGACATATATCTCATACTGGTACCCATGAGAAAAGGCCCAGAGATTTCTCATGAGATAGTTCATATTTCTTTTGATAATACTACATGATGGCTATCCTCTCTGTTATAATTAGTGACATTATCCAATGTAGCACAGTGGAAAGGGGGGAAAAAAGAACTCTTAAGTTAGGCCCACACGGGTTCAAATTCCAATTGGCCACTTCTAATTTTGTGCCCTTGAATATGTAATTTTATCTTTCTTTTCTCACCTGAAAATAAATGATGTCCATCTGCACAGAACATTTCATCATAATGGATGTGAAGCACCAGATGCATAGAGCTTCGAAAATAAAAGGATTTTTCCTTTATCTATTTCCCACAATCCGCTGTCTTCATTTAAAAAAGAAAATAATTACATGTTCTCATAGGAAACACCCACATTGGCTTGCAGTGCTTTGACCCCCTGAGTCAATCAAACGTGAAGTCTGGCTGCCCAGGAGAAAGCCAAGAGGGAACAGCAGTTGACATAGACTGAGAGGAGCTACCCCACTGCGTGGTCTTTGTGGCTCATTTAGTGTCTTCTTTGAACACTTAACCAGGGGTTTCCCATGACACAGTGGTTGATGCATTCTCCAGCAAACTATATAGAATATGCATCTATGCAGATACTAGCAAGGCATCATTCTCAAAGGTGCACGCTAAAGCCAGGCTGCTTAAACTTAACACCAAGACCCCAACATATATTAGTTATGCATCCTTAGGAAGTGGGTCAAATGTCTTTATCGCTAAACTTTGTCATTTGTAAAGGATGATAATGCCTACTTTGTTGAAGAACTGAATGAAATAATGCATGTAGACCCCACAGAACGGTGCCTAACATTCAGGAAGTGCCCCATAAACTCAATAAATTATATACATCCACAAGCATGAGCCCTGTCAGCCGGCTTCCTTTTACTTGCAGCCGTATGCATGCCTAGGACTGTATGCTTACATGAAGCAAAAAATTAAGAACAACCTGGAGAGAACCATCTACAGGCAATTGCCTCAATTTTTTTTTTAATTTGCTCACCATTCATTTTACAAGTATTAATTATGTCATCGCACTATGCCACACATGGACTAGACAAAGAAGGTTGTTCAAGGGTGAATTGGCCTCAGCCCATGGAGCTCAAGATCCAGTGGGCAAGGGCAGCTTGTCTTAGTCTACACAGGCGGATAGAGCAAAACACCACAGACTGGGTGACCTAACCCATGGGGGTTTGTTCCTCATGGTTCTGAAACTGGGAAGTCCAGGACCCAGGTAGCAGCCATTTCCATGTCTGGCGCGGGTCCTCTTCCTGGCCTGCACCTGGCTTTCTTCTTCCTGCACCCTCATGTGGCGGGAAGAGAGTAAGTCCTGGTCTCTTCCTCTTCTTATAAGGACAATGGTCCCCTCCTGGGGGTGCTGTATCCTCATGACCTCATCTAGTCCCAATTACTTCCCTAAGTCCCGCCTCCAATGCCACCTCTCTGGCTTCCACTCATGAATTAGGTAGGATGGTGGGGGGAAGAGCGCAGCCCTTCAACCTGTAACACAGTCCTTCTTAGACCAAGAGGGAAAAGAGGACTGGCTTAAAGGACCAGGTGTGGTGAATGGGCTGCTTTCAGGCACAGCCCCAATGACCATCTCATGCCAGGCAGGGTAAAGAAATAGATCTGTAGACAGACCTCTGGCTGGTGGCCGAGAACCCAGAGCGGATGCACAGATGTCAAGGACCGAGTGTCCCCAGGGTAGCCCCCAGGCCTTATTTAGAACCTGTTTTCATCTGGCTGCTCTCTGGAGGGCCTGGCGCTCATCTCACCACTTCCTTGTACCATCCAATTTGACAGCACAATTGATGGCTCTCTCTTCTCAGATCCTCCCCCAGCCTGAGCATATGTAGATAAGCAGAGTGGATGTCCAGGGAGAGAATTTAGGGAGGCTGGGGCGTCTGGAGGAAGATGCTGGCTGCACATCACTCCGCCTTACGGAGAGGAGCAGGATGCTGTTCCCTCATCTCTGGCCGTGTTTCCTCCCTCTCATCTCTCCCGCCATGCTCTTTCTGCCTGATCTGGGAGAGACGGGAGTTTGCTCAGCAGACTCAGAGAGCTGAGCAAATTAGAAGAGAACCAGGTGTGTGCCAGGGACTTGTTTCCCCTTGGGATTTCTCAGAGTGGACGGTGGGCAGGTGCCACCAAGAGCACAGAGAGTTTCTTCCACAAAGAGCCCTCTTTTCCTCTCCCACGGCCCCCTCCACTGACTCAAAGAGAAAGCTCCTCTTCCCCATCGTCCTTCACGCCACACTTGCCTGAGATGGCGGAGGCTGGGCATGTTTAACACAGGGAATACCCCGAAGGCCCCACATCAAGTTCAAAGACACAGACTGCAACCAGCAAAGCCATAGTGCTGGAGACACACAAGCCCTTGGAAGAGAACATCATGGTGCCCTGAGCTTCAGATGCTGAGAACCTGGAGCTATTTAGGACTTGTTGGCCCAGATGGATCTTGGTCTTGCTTTGGTCCCATCCATTATTTCTATGCCTCTATTTCTTCCTTTTGGAATGGAAATGTTATATACTGGATATAGGTAACTTGCTTTTGATATTTACAAGGGCTCATGTTGAGAGTTTGCTTAGAGTCTCTGAGGAGACATTGGACTTGGACTTTCATGCAATGCTAAACCTGTTAGGACTATGGGAACTCTTGAAAATGGACTGTTTATTTTTGCATTGTGAAGTGGGCATGAGCTTTTGGGGGCCGGGTGAAATGTTATGGTTTAAGATATGAGGTGTCCCCAAGAAGCTCATGTGTGAGATGTGAGCTAGCTAGGACCCAAACCAGATCCCCCTTGACTTAGAGCTAAGGCCTTCCTGCCTCAGAACCCCTAGAAGACTGACCCATGCCATGCAAAATTTTTGGACAAGTGGTGCTCATTATGGAAGTTATTGATGTATTCACAGATAATCTGCTTTTCCTCCTCCCAGACGCCTTCTTACTCCCCGATGGATCTATGGAGAGGAGACAGACTGATCTGAATGGTGGTAACATGAAATTAAGGGAATAATTCTGTATAATGGCCCACTGTGCTGACCCCTATATGCTTTCATTTCCAAGAAGCAACTTACCTGCAGCCCTGCCTGGCTTCAGCGGACAAGTTATGTCACACTCCTTACCAAACTTTCTAATATCTGCAGGAGAAAGCTGGCCCCAAATAATGTTGATAAGAGGAACCCAAGTTATCCTGAAGGGAGAGAATTTTGTGACCCTTGAGATCCTGAAACCCAAGGAAAAAAAAATAACTCCTCCTAACCATAAAATCTATAAAAATTTATGGTGAAAATCCAATTAGAACCAGTCAGCATGGGTCAAAGTGACCTAGAGTTGTCATGGCAGTGGGGACTCGAAAGTCTTATGTCATCTTCTGTCAGTCTAAAGTCAAGAAGTGGATCTGGGTGGGACTCTCTGGAAACTTCTCTGGGATCCCCAATAAAAATAGAGTGCAATGTGTAACCGATGTGATTCTGCAATCTGTATACGGGGTAAAAATGGGAGTTCATAACCCACGTGAATCAAATGTATGAAAAATGATATGTCAAGAACTATGTAATGTTTTGAACAACCAATAATAAAAATTAAAAAAAAAATAGAGTGCAAGAGAAACACATTGGCCTTCTCCTCTCTGAGAGCACCCCTTCTCTCCATTGAGAGTGTCCCCCTTTCCCCTGTCCTATCCTTTCTAGTAAACTCATGTCTGTTACTCTGAGTGACATCTGAAATCTTTCCCAATTAATCAGGGTTTGAAGGGCAGCCTTCACATGGCCTCGGTTTCTCAGGGCATCCCGACCCTGTACCAACACGTAATCTGTTACTTGCTTCAGCTAAAGACCTCTAAACAGATATGTCATGTGTCACTCCCAGAAAGAAGTTTCTGAGGAATCATACAAATTGTCACATATTTCCCTGTGCCACCATTTGTCAAAAGGAGCCTCCTTCTAGCCCCTTCAGACCTACAATATCACCAGAAGGAAGCATGTGTTCAGATATTACGACTTTGTGGTTATGATTGCAGCGAAACCTATGCCATCCTGACTAATACAGAAATTAACACTTGAAAATTAAGGGCTGTCATTACAAAAATCTAAACTATGTCACGCTGACCTAACAGTTGGACCACAGGTGGCTCGGGATATCTGGGCTGAGTTTGGTAGAACATGCAGACTCTGGGAAGGCGGGGATTTGCCTGTCTTGTTCTCTGTGTGTCCCTAGAACTGCACTAGGGACTGGTGAACAGATGTCCTAGAGACACTTGTAGAATAAACGAATCGTGGTTTTCAGAAATATGGTGTAAAGGGTATTTTAGGCAGAGGCAAGAGCATATGCCAGGCAGAGTTTGAACTGACAGTCTAAGGATTTCCACCTACCTGGGTAATGTGTTCCTGGGGTACGAATGCTGAGGGGGGAGGGTAACAAAGGGAAGGGGTGGGTGATCCTGCAGAAGTAGCCTGGGACTCTGTTTTGCAGGACCTGTGTGCAGCCATTGACTTGGAGAGCACATGACTCAAAGACAAATGCTTCAAGGGAGGAGGCGGAAAGGTAGGTGGTGAGGGGATGGGTCACTAAGATATGAACTGGTGGACACTGGTGCAACTTGACGAGGACCTGGACGTCTGCTCCGAGGGCTTTCCATCTGGGATGTTTATGAACATTGTAACAGCCCCACATGGCATGTGTGTGGACCAGGGAACAGGGGCAAGGCACCCTTTCCCAAACTCTGCTGAAAGCGACCATCAGAAGCCAAAGGAAGTTTCAAGAAAGAAAGTACAAGCCCACAATCCATTCTCCACACTCTTGGAATTCTAAAAACTGACAACGGGAGGTTTTTTCATGAGTTTGGCACAAAGTCATTTGGCAGTCAACACTGACTGAGCTGCTAGGAGGCTATTCACGGTCTTGATTCATCCCTCCTTGTGTGAATATTCATCCATTTCGCTTCTCTGTGTTTGAGAACGGGGTGCCGCTCCAGAGCTCGCTGCTAGACCTATGTAATATGCCATGTCTGCCTTTTCTAAAACCCCAAAGAGGCTGAATTTTTAAAACACTCCAAAGTTTTAGATAAAGGAACAGGAACCTCCACCATGATAGGATTCAAAAGCTTTAAGGGGGAACATTCTGTCAGCAACATTAATGATAAACTGCAGGAAGGAGAAAAGGAAGGTAGAGAAGAAGGTAGAAAAGCACTGGGAAATGCTTAGAGCGGTGCTGAGATGGAGATGCTGGAGAGGAGGACTCTGGGAGACGTTTCCCAGACAGATCAACATGACTTGGTGCCTGATTGAAGGTGGGAGGCAAGAGAGGAAGCAATCCAGAATGAGTCTCATGCTCCTAGCTGGGAAGAGTGGACAGATGGTGAGCCATCCCCCATGACAGGAAATCAAGGATGATTATAATTAAGAAGATACATTCTAAATGCCAGTTCGGCCACGTGCATGTGAGGTTCTTCCATGTCCTGTGGCTGGAGACATGTGGTAGCAAGTTGAACATATGGGTCTAGATCCCAGGACAGAAGCTGGCGACATAGGTACAGATTTGGGAGGTATAGTGGATTGCGTAGCGTCTCCTGGAAGATACTCTCAAGTCCTAACCCTCTGTGTCTGAAAATGTGACCTCATTTAGATGTAAGGTCTTTGCAGATAATAATTTCAAAGGGTCTTGAAATGAGATAGTCCTGGACTTAGGGTAGGTCATAAATCCAATGATTGTTGTTTTAATAAGAGGAAGAAGAGAGATTTGAATTCCATGCAATGAACTTTCCTCTTAGAACTACTTTCATAATGACCCAGAGATTTCAATATGCTGTATCTGTGTTCTCATTCATCTCTAAAAATTTTAATCTCCTCCTTGATGTCTTCTGCAACCCATTGTTCATTCAGTATCATACTATTTAGTCTCCAGGTGTTGGAGTGGCTTTTATTTCTTATTTTATCATTGATTTCTAATTTCACTCCATTATGATCTGAGAGAATGCAGGGTAGTATCTCTACTTTTTTATATTTGCTAAGAGTTGCTTTGTATATGGCATAGTATATGGTCTATTGTAGAGAAGGATCCATGTGCTGCTGAGAAGAAAGTGTATTTTTTCGTTGAAGGATGAAATATTCTATATATGTCAGTTAAGTCTGAGTTAGATGCCCTTCAATACATGAATGGATTTTAAAAATGTGGCATATATACACAATGGAATATTACTCAGCAAATAAAAGAGAATAAAATCATGGCATTTGCAGGTAAATTGATGGAATTAGAGAAGATAATGCTAAGTGAAGTTAGCCAATCCCCCCAAAACCAAATGCCAAATGTTTTCTCTGATATAAGGAGGCTGATTCATAGTGGGACAGGGAGGGGGAGCGCGGGAGGAATAGATGAACTCTAGATAGGGCAGAGGAGTGGAAGGGGAAGGGAGGGGGCATGGGGTTAGAAATGATGGTGGAATGGGAGGGACATGGTTATCCAAAGTATATGTATGAAGGCAAGAATTGGTGGGAATAAGTTTGTATACAACCAGAGATATGAAAAATTGTGCTCTATCTGTGTAACAAGAATTGTAATACATTCTGCTGTCACATATAAATATGAGAGAGAGAGAGAGAGAGAGAGAGAGAGAGAGAGAGAGACTTGAGACACAGAGACAGAGGGAAAAGCATATGAAGACAGGCAGAGAGCGTAATGATCTCTAAGTCAAGGAACGCCAAGGATCCCTGGAGCCACCAGAGCCAAGCCAGGAGAGAGACATGGAACAGATGCTCCCTCACGTCCTCCGAGGATCCAACCCGACTTATATCTGGATTTGGGACCTCCAACCGCTAGAATGATGAAAGAATTAGTTGTAGTTATTTTAAGCCCTCCGGTCTGTGGCACTGGTTAAGGTAGCCCTGGGAAACTAAGAAGGCTTCAGTCCTCGAAGGCATTCTCCACCTCAGAGTAGGACAGAGGAGGGAAGAGGCAGATCCAAGGACAGAAGCCAGTTGATGTCAGCATTGTAGAAAATAGAATGGAGACAGAGAGAGGTGAGATGAGACCTGGAAAAGCAGCCCTCAGGAAGACCGGAGCTGCACGCGGGAGAAGCCACTTCTCAGTGTCAAATTTTTGCCAAAAAGATGTTAGCATTAGGGCCAAGGAGAGAATGTATTAATATCAGACTGAGTTAGGAGGTGATTGATGACCTGGAAGGGGGACGGTTTCAGTAAGCTAAGAAATAAATACTCTGTGAGCAAAGTGAGATTGGTGGAGAATTCTTTGGAGAAGTTTTGCAATGGGGAAAGAAGAGTGGGAACGCATCTGTGTACTGCAAAGGCTTAGGGAAGAGGAAAGGGTCTGTAGGAGGGAAAGCAAGAGGGTCCCTACGGGCCACTTGTAGGCACTGGTACTGGGCTAAGTTGTTAACATAGAGATAAGGAGAGAAAAGGAGAACTGGACAATCCAACATAGTCCGACATCCATCAACATCGGGAGCGTAGCGAGCAGAGTATTTCTTAGCGCAGGGCTCCTGTGGGGAGCAGTTAACCAGTGAGAACAGCATTTCCCAGCCTCTGCCTCTGTGTGAGGACAGCGATCCGTTCTCACTAATGGGATGGAGTGCAAGAACTGATGATGTTCTTCTCTGAGCCAAGGTGGAGGAGAAGTGGGCATGCCGGTTCCACCCTTTTTCTCCCCATCTACCAACTGACAGCAGCAGGAGTCACAGTCCTTAGGGATGGCAATGCCACAAAACTGAAGGAGCCCGAGTTCCTGAATCACCACTTGGAGGAAAATCTCCCATTAATAGGACAATCTGCAGTGAGCTGTTGTGAGTCAGAAGTAAAGATGGTCTTAGTCATCGAAATATGGGGGTTTATTTGTTTTAGCAACCAGTGCTACTCTAATACAGTCTGCATCATGTTTGTTCCTGGATCTCAAACTGCTGGTTTCCTGCCACCTGCCAGACAGCTCAACTCCGTATCCGATTAACTAATGAGCAGCTGCCTGGGAGCACCAGATGTCTCCCATCCTGAATGAAATATCTCATTCCTTCAACACAAATGTATTAATACCTGCTGTGGGTAATGCAGTGGGTGGGAGATGAGGGTATAGCCACGCACACGGTGGATCCCTGCTTCACGTAGCGTATATTCTAATGGGACATAGAGCTTCATACCAGGTAGGAATATGTGATACACCAGAAAGAGAAAACCCAGCAGAATCCATGGATAGAAAGTGATGGGAGGAATGTGCTTCCATCCTAAAGAGGGTGGTCCAGGCAGGCCACTTGGAGGGGGTGACATGGATGCAGAGCCATATGGGAAGCCACTGGATAAGCAAAAATAAAATTAAAAAGTAGGGAAAGGTAGGATGCAGGAAGCAGCCGTGCAAAGGCCCAGAAGGGAACAGGTGGTTAGCATGTTTGGAGAGCTTTATGGTCAGCAGTGCTGAGGAAAGGCTGAGAGACAGAAGGAGCCAGATCAGAGAAGGCCACAGGAAATAGGAAGCCGGGCTCTGTTCAACCTCCCAGCACTTCTCAAAAGCCTGCTCCTTCCTCCCAGCACCCAGCAGCACCTGTCTGTCTGTGGCCCCGTGAACTCACTCTGAGCTGCCCATGGGCGCTTCCTGGGCCAGACTGCAGGGTGCAAGGTCAAGGACAAGCGAGGCGAAGGAGGTGGCTTTCTTCAGGGAGAGAGGTGACTTCTCTGCTAAGAACATGAAGCTCCCGGGCTTACGAGGGGAGCAACATCAGCACCCAGGAGGGGGGGAGCACGAAGTCTATATTTGAACTGAAAACGATGCAGCCGGGCGGGCGGGAGCCCAAACAAAACTGCTTCTGCCTTATGGGATCGCAAGTGAGTGCTTTGGCCTCCTGGAGTCTCAGGAAGTTCCTCCAGCTCTGAAACGGAGCCATCCTCACACTAGAAGGCTGCGGAGATGCACGGGAGGCTTTGGGGCCTCCACAGATGGAGCGCGTTTAGCAGTCACGATAACTCCCATTTGCAAACTGCACTCCATCTGGGGCACCACAGCCTAGCATCCATCCAGGAGGGGGATTGGCCAGTTTTATTTTAAACATGAGGATATTCCAGCTCAGAGATGAAATGATATGCCTAAGGCCACAGAGCCCAGTGTTTGGCTTATCTTTGTGAATAGGATCATTAATTCCCCTGCTTGAAACTGTCCATGGGTATTTAAAATGCAAACCCCTTCTCACAGCCACACCCACTCATTTGCTTACCACCTATTCCATGATGAGACCAAGCCCACCTTGCCTTTCTCTCTTCTGCTTCCTCTCCCTCCTACTCACTCTTTTATAGGTCTTCCTTCTTTTCCCCAAACACGACAAGCATTTCCTGCCTCAGAACCTTTGCACTTGCCATTTCCTGTCCGAAACACTTTTCTTTGTAATTTTTTTGCTTGCTGGTTTCCACATTTCAGGTCACAGAGCAAATACTGACTTTCTGGAAGGTTTTCCATGACCTCCCTGGCGAATGGGGCCTGAGTCCTCTCAAATTCGCTCTTTCACATTTTTGTTTTAGTTTTGGTGGCATAGATCACCTTATCGTAATTATCTTATTTACGTAGGTACTTATGGTCAGAGTATGCCAGTAGAATACCATCTCCTTGGAAACAGATGCCCCCACTGTCTTAGCCACAGCTGAACTCCTAACATGTGCAATAGTGCTTGATATATGCTGAAGCCCCCTAGTCGAGTGCTAAATGAATGAGCACATCAAATAATTAATGAATGAATCATGACTAACCCTAATGCACATCAGGGTTCCCAACCTTGGCACTGTGGATATTTGAGGCTGGGACATTCTGTCGCATGGGGCTCCTCTGTGTGTTATAGAACATTGGGCAGCATCCCCAGCCCCACCTGCTAGATGCTAATAGTAGCCCTGCAAATCCACATTGAGCTGTAACGACCAACAATGTCTCCAAATGTTACAAAGGGAAAGAAGAGTGGGATCAGGAGGCCAAGGGCCCCAGTGGAGAAACACTGGGCTCTGTGGTGGAAGATCACCTTTGGACCTTAAGACATAATAGCAAGCTTTTACCCAGGCCACAATCATTCCGGATTTCAAATTAATTGTAATGGTATCTGTAGGCGACCTCTGTCTTAGGTTCAGTCCCTAATAAGTTGATGAAATTGCTCCTGGAAGGAAGCATCCTCAGTGTCTTAGAAACACAAGTCCCAAGTTAGAAACCACTTTAGCGTCTTCACTGGGGAGGGATTCATCACGGGGCCGGGTGGGGGGGATGGCAAATGCAGAGAACCCCCAGTTATTGCTGCCCTGGGAACTGACCTGCACCTCCAGTGATGATGCTGGGCCTCGCTGTGGGTGGGGGAGGGGGAGGGCATGTGGACAGAGGGCCAAGGGGATCTCTGGGGGGACTGGGCCGTTAACAGGGATCAGGATGTGAGTGTTTTGTTAAGTCTTTTTCCATGACAAGAAGAATGAACAGCAAGAGAGGTGGAGCCGACGCACGGACTGGCCAGGGCTGCCCGTGATCTCTGGGGACCAGATGAGGGCAGGATGTGGAAGTCACTGAGTGATCCTGTTTCCTAGGAGGACAGTGCTGAGCGCTGGGAGCCTGCGTGGCTGAGGAGGGGCTGGCAGTGGACTCCGCTCTGTTCCTGGGAGGGATTCTATTTTCATAGCTCCGGCCCCAGGGGCATCACTTAATGTGCCACCCAACAGAAGCAGCACGTCTCGGAGAAGGATGGTTGTCCTCCGGCAGATGACCCAGGAGGAGGCACCCAGGTCAGGACAGGCTGCCCCGACCCGCGCATGGCGCTGCCTGAGGACGGGGAGAATGGGAGGACAGAGGAGGGGACAGTCGGTGGCCAGGAGCCGCACCTGTTGACGGCAGTGAATTCCTCCCAGGCCCGTGCCCCCTGCGGCCTCGTCCTCTCTACAGCCTCTAGAGACCAATTCTGCCTCCTGCTCCTCAGCGCAGCTCTTGCCTCCCACCAAAGACTGGTCCTAGCTGGGCCGAGACCTGGCTGGCGATTCCCACTGCAGGGAGCACAGTTTCCATCCCTCAGGTCTGCGGCCCCGAGGTTGATGGTGGATGAAGACTGCACAGGAAGGGGGGTGCCTGCCCGGGAAACTGCTGGTTTCCGTCCTGGCCATCCATTGGCCCTTCTGATCCCACGGCTCACAGCTTGGGGAGATCCACCGCCCGTAACCCTCAGTCCTTGAGATCTGGGCCCTGGTGGCTCGGCCCTGCCCCGCCCAGGGGTAGATACCTGGCCCAGGCCTGCTCCAGTCACCCTGTTCCCTCCGGTTCATGGCAACAGGGTCACAGAGGGGCGAATGGCCCTGCTCATCTCCTTCATCATTCATTTGAAGACATTTGCCGAAGAGATTAGGAAAGAGGGGCGCTCCTCCAGCTCGACTGAGGAGAGAAGGGGATGGCATGGGGTCACTGCAGCCCCTGACCGCAGATCCCCCGGGGAACAGCAGGACTGTGTCACTGCAGCATGGTGACCACTGCAGCCTCAGCGCTGTGCCTGGAGCCACGCCTCCTTCCAGACAGGTCCGTTACACGTGCCTTAAATACATATTAAAGGATCTTACTTTTTTCCTCAAGCACGTTAGAGTTGGGTTTTGTATCCCTTGCAACAACAACAACAAAAAAAATGTTCATATCTTAACTGAGAAGGTGCCCAGAGTCTCACAGATTCTCAGTCTTTGGTGGACACGCGCTTCCTTCCCTCCCTGAGTCTCCGAAGCTCTCTTCCTGTAGACAGTGGTGGGCAATTGCCCCCCAGGGGGCTCCCTCTTCACCCCATCATCAGCAGGGAGCTGATGAGGACATATCTGCCGAGGTCCAGATATGTTTAAGGCACCATGCCTGGTTCTCTACGAAGGCTGTTTGCTTCTTTTAACTTGAATTGTAAGAATACATCGTGGACAGGCTCGCCCCTGATTTAAAGACCAACAAACTGAGATGCCGGGGGTAAGCACTGAAGCCCATACCGCTAATAGACAGCAGTGTGAGGATCGAGACGCAGCTCCTCTCGCCTGGTCAGATGGGTTCCTCTCCCGTCGAGGCTGGAGTCACACTCAGGACAGCAACAGTCACTACAGCTTGAATGTTCAGCCTCAGCTACACCCAAGCCCTGGGCTGCGAACATTGCCTGCAAGATTTCTAATACTCACACAAAACTGCAAGATGGAGATTATTTTCTTATCATCCACTCTATTTTATGAATGGAAATACTAGAGCTGAAAAATGTTAACTTGCCCAGGGTGGTACAGTTAGGTCAAGAAGCGATGGAACACAAAACCACAGAGACTCCAAAGTGTTCTTAAGGTAGGTGAAATTCTCCCCCCCAAGTCCCAACTGGGAGATCAACATCTTGCGAGCTTTGCTTTCTCTCACCCTCCAGTCTCCCTGATCCATAAAGAAAACTCTTCTCAGGAAATTCTGTCAAATGCCATCCACCTAAATACTTTATGTAGGAAAAACTTGAGTTCCCAGTTCAAATAAGAGTCTTCTAGGCTGGGTCCCTGATGAATGTGTGCTGCCAACCCAAACGCTGCAGGCAGGTGACTGAAGAAATAAGGACGCGTGGGCTATTTCCATACAATGGAAGCCCCTTTCCAGACCTTGACCCCACAGGCAGCCCATGGAGATTTCCCTGGGAATCCTGATAAAATGCAGATACCAGAAATAAGCCCAGGTCCACTGAGTCAGAACATATGGAGATGAAGCATCAGAATCTACTTGTTACCAAGCACACAGGTGACAGTTGATGAGCATCCAAGTGTCAACCCCGCAAGATAGCAGGCACCCAGAGGGACAAGGCTACACTTCATGCTCCCCTTAACAAGTTGCCCTAGTGTCTCCTGGACAAATTGTGCCCTGCTAACTACTGAGAACAGCAACAGTAAGAGCAGTACCGTGAATACGCAAAACTTAAAATCAGGAGACAGAGCAAAGAGAGAATATAGAAGTAATGACAAAAACTATCCATTACCTACAGTTGTGCCAGATTTTGTTGGAACATATAATGGGAGGGTTCAACCTTGTCTTCAGCATGTGTGTGTGTGTGTGTGTGTGTGTGTGTGTGTTGTGAGGGAGGGGTCATTGTAGGCCTTGGGGACCAAGTAACATTCATGTTCGCCTCGGAAGGTTGGGTAGGAATGTTGAAAGCATAAGAAACAGCATGTGCAAAGGCCCTGAGATGGAAAGGTATAAAGGGTCCTAGAGACTGAAGGAAAGAGAGGTCTATTGCATGGAAAGAGAGGGTAACACTGTGGCATCAGCATGCCCATGTAACAAATCATGGACAGGTTTGTGCACCTTGATCAGATCTGCACTTTAAAAATTATCTGCCTGGCTGCTTTGTAGAGAAGACACAGGACAAGAGAGAAGGGAGGAAAACCAGTGGGGAGGCTGTTGTTATCCAAGCCTGAAATGAAGGTGATGTCACTGTGGATGATGGACAGAAGCAATACATGCTGGAAGAATAAGAATGAGTGAAACAGGTGGTATAGCAATACCAGACCTTAAACTGTACTACAGAGCAATAGCAATAAAAACAGCATGGTACTGGCACCAAAACAGGCAGGTAAACCAATGGTACAGAATAGAGGACACAGAGATTAACCCACAAAATTACAATTACCTTATATCAGACAAAGGTGTTAAAAGCATGCAATGGAAAAAGGATTCCATCTTCAACAAATGGTGCTGAGAGAACTGGAAATCCATATGCAACAAAATGAAATTGAATCCCTTTCTCTCACCATGCACAAAAGTTAACTCAAAATGAATCAAGGATCTAGGAATCAAACCAGAGACTCTGCATCTAATAGAAGGAAAAGTTGGCCCTAATTTCCATCATGTGGGGTTAGGCCCCAATTTCCTTAATAGGACACCTATAGCACAAGAATTAAAACCAAGAATCAACAAATGGGACAAATTCAAACTAAAAAGTTTTTTCTCAGCAAGAGAAATAATATGTGAGGTGAATAGGGAGCCTACATCCTGGGAACAAATTTTTACCCCTCCCATATCAGATAGAGCTCTAATCTCCAGGGTATACAAAGAACTCAAAAAGCTAAACACCAAAAAACAAATAACCCAATCAACAAATGGGCCAAGGACCTGAACAGACACTTCTCAGAAGATGATATACAATCAATCAACAAATACACGAAAAAATGCTCACCATCTCTAGCAATCAGAGAAATGCAAATTAAAACTACTCTAAGATACCATATCTCACTCCAGTAAGAATGGCAGCCATGATGAAGTCAAACAACAAGTGCTGGGGAGGATGCGGGGAAAAAGGCACACTCATACACTGCTGGTGTTACTGCAAATTGGTGCAGCCAATTTGGAAAGCAGTATGGAGATTCCTTGGAAAGCTGGGAATGGAACCACCATTTGACCCAGCTATTGCCCTTCTCAGTCTATACCCAAAGGACTTAAAAACAGCATACTACAGGGACACAGCCACATCAATGTTTATAGCAGCATAGTTCACAATAGCTAAACTGTGGAGCCAACCTAGATGCCCTTCAATGGATGAATGGATTTTAAAAAATGTGGCATTTATACACAATGGAATATTACTCAGCACTAAAAAATAACAAGATCATGGTATTTGCAGGGAAATGGATGGCATTAGAGCAGATTATGCTAAGTGAAGTTAGCCAATCCCTAAAAAACAAATGCCGAATGTCTTCTCTGATATAAGGGAGGTGGCTCAAAATGGGGTAGGGAGGAAGAGCATGGGAAGAAGATTACCTCTAGATAGGGAAAAGGGGTGGGAGGGAAAGGGAGGGAGAAGGGGAATTGCATGAAAGATGGAAGGAGACTCTCATCATTATACAAAATACATGTATGACGACGTGAGAAAAAAAAAGAAGTGGGTCATATTAGATTGGATAGAGAGAAGTGACGGGAGGGGAGGGGAGAGGAAGTGGGGAATGGAAGGACAGCAGAATAAAATAGACATTATTACTGCTGTGGGTACATCCGTGACTGCATGACCAATGTGATTCTGCAACCTGTATACTCAGAAAAATGAGAAATTATATCCCATGTCATTCAAATGTATGATATGTCAAGGTCACTGTACTGTCAGGTGTAACCAATTAAAACAAATAAAAAAATTTAAAAAAAAGAATGACAGATCTTGGTGAAGGATCAGATACAACAGTGAAGGGGGAAACACAGAATCGTAAAAAGTAAGTTAGAAACAGCAGCAGGGCACCAGCTAACTTCTGTGAGGGGCTACGGCCAGCCTGGTTTTGAAAACGTGGACTTTAATCCCACATCCTCTCAGGCAAGGTTTAATTGCAAACAATGGAAACTGCTCTACCTGTTTTAAGCAGTAATGGATTTAATTTCCAGAATTAAATGTTCTCTCGGTTATCTCTCAGTGCATACCAAACCCCTGCAAAGCTCCGTGGTTTCTGAAGAGAGCTCTGTACTTTGCACAGAGTTGTATGGGCTGGTGCCCTGGGCTGGGCTTCGCTGGGCACTTCTGGTCTCGGCTGGGTCCGCCCTTGTCTGCAGTCACTTGTGCATTGGCCAAGCAGCTCTGCTTCTGGCTGTTGGTTCAGGATGTTGGAGGCCCTGGGCTCCATATTTTCCAATATTTAGCAGGCTGGCTTGGGCTATTGCATGGCTGCTGGGAGGATACAAAAGAGAAAATTCATCTAAGGCCTCTGAGGGCTTATACTCTGAGTGAGCATGATGCTCCCTTTCCCCATCCTGTTGTTAAAACAAGTCTCAAATCCAGTCCAAGTTAGTGGAAAAATAGATTCCACTTCTTGATGAGGAGCTGCAGAGTCTCTTTGCCAAGAAATGTGGATGTAGGGATGACTGGGGGATGGTCTCCATTTCGGGAAACAATCTAGCCGGGCACTTACAAAAGCATTCAAGGACCTGAGGACCTAGGACCTGCTTAGCCTCTAGGACTGAGTCTGGAGCCGGCCCACCCGGGGGACTTCCACCTCCGTCACCATCAGGAAACGGGCCAACTTGGACTACAACCAGCACCACTTGCCAGGTGATACAGCATCATCATTGTGCTCCCAGGACGAAGAGGCCGCTCTGCTGTGGCCTGGCAGCCCCTGCCCTGCCACATCCAGGAAGGCAGCCACTGGAGCCTGAAGCCCCACAGAAGGAAATTCCACCCTCTTAGCTACAGAAGTGAGGAAGGACAAGGCCTTCAGCTGCCACATGCAGGTGCATAAAATTGGGGGGACCCTGATTTCGTTGTAGTTTCAGCTGCAAGGGAGTCGGGCACACGAGGAGGTACTGCAGAAGGAGTTTGGAGTGGAAGCTGGCGATGGACCATGACTCGTCGCTCAGGGGAGAAATGG
This sequence comes from Urocitellus parryii, assembly GCF_045843805.1. Classification (NCBI taxonomy): domain Eukaryota; kingdom Metazoa; phylum Chordata; class Mammalia; order Rodentia; family Sciuridae; genus Urocitellus; species Urocitellus parryii. Next base: position 13,115,814 of record NC_135535.1, read on the forward strand.
TACAGAAGCAACCAGAAGGCCGTGACTAACTCCGGGAGGGTCTGAGGTCTGGGCCATGATCTGAGAAGTCATGAGTTCATGTTGGCACTCACACAGGGCCAGACAGCCCCACGGCTCTGTCATGTGGCCAGCATCCTCCCCCACCCTCACTGCCCTGTGCTGCTTGCTTCTGTAGAGATCACACCAGAGCTGAAATTCATGACTCGGTGGCTCTGGGAGTCCCACCCTCCTCCTCTCCCCATGGTCTTGTTTTTCCCCCAGTGCAATATGGTGAGTAGGATTGTCACAGCCCCTTTGAGCCATAGAACCTACAAATGTGTCCCTTGCATGGGTACCACTCACCGCCTCTGGAATCTCTATTGTACACACAGTTCTCAGCAGATGGAGGGGTTTATTCGCTGGACACCTGCACTTCCAGCCAGGGAGCTGCCCCAGCTGCCCAACAGGTGTCCTGTTCCTCACTGCTGCTGAGAAGCTGCTGTGTCCATCCGGGAGACCCTCCTCCTCTTGCCCACACCCCACTCTCACATACCTGCCCCGTCCAGCCCTGGTCTGGACCTGACTGTCATAGCAAGGCCGTTTGATGGCTGAGATCTCAGTGAACCAACAAGCCCACCCATTAGAGAGACTCGTGGACGCTCAACACCAGCAGGATGGTTGGTAACAATGTCTGGGGACCACAGAGCTTTGTCCTGTGAGTTTATCCAGTGGAACTGTTGGGTCACCAGAGAGCAGGAAATAAAGGTGGAAAAGAAACATCTAGCAGTTAGAAGTCTCACCCCTCTGTCTGACCACAAAGATGAGACTTCAGTCAGGCCGTGCCCGGATGGAAACAAGATCAGCACCGGCCACCTGCTCGCACCCAGCAGAAGGGCTGCCATCCTGGGGTCAGGGACCTCCCCCAGCCCCGGATTGCTTCTTATTCCAGAAACCGACACAAGGCTTCCCCTTCCCTCCTCCTTTTCCAGATCTCAGTGCTGATTGTACATGTCCCTGCCCCCTCACCATCCCCGCAGGACCCTGACCCACAGCCACGGGAGGTTGTTCTGAAATGTCAGCACGACACATCTTTGTCCTCCTCGGCCTCGACCATGAAGCTCTCTGGGCTCTGACCTCCACTGCCCCTCCAGCCTGGTCTCCTGCTCTGGCCCCTTTATTTTGTTTTTGTTGTTGTTGTTGTGGTTGTGTGTGTGTGTTTAATTTCTTCATGATTCTTAGCTTTATTTTTTATTTGTTCTTTTTAGATATTCGTGACAGTAGCATGTGTTTTGACATGTCATACATGGAGTATAACTTCCCATTCTTGTGGTGGTGCAGGAGGTGGAGCTACACTGGTCGTGTGTTCATATATGAACATGGGAACGTGAGGACCCATTCATTCTTCTGTCTTTCCTATTCCCATCCGAGAGCCCTTCCCTTCATTCTCTTTGTCTAATCCAATGAACTTCTGTTCTTCTCCCCGCCTTCCCTTGTTGTGGGTTAACATCCATGTATCAGAGAGAACATTCAGCCTTTATTTTACTTAGCATAATATTCTTTACTTCCATCCATTTACCCACAAATGTCATAATTTCATTCTTCTTTAAGGCCATCGTGTATATATACCACATTTCTTTATCCATTCATCTGCTGAAGAGCACCTAGGTTCGTGCCAAAGTTTAACTCTTGTGAATTGTGCTGCTCTAAACATTGATGTGACTGTATCACTGTTGTATGCTGATTTTAAGTCCTTTGTGTATATGCTGAGGAATGGAATAGCTGGTCAAATGGTGGTCCCATTGCAAGTTTTCTGTGGAATCTCCATACTGCTTTCCATGGTGGTTACACCAATCATCTGTCTCACCAGCAAGGTATGAGTGTACTTTTTCCTTTATTTCTACAAATAAACAACATTTATTGTTACTTGTATTCTTGAAAATTGCCATTCTGACTGGAGCAAGATGGAATCTTGGTGTAGTTTTAACTTGCACTTCTCCAATTGCTAGAGATGTTGAGCATTTTTTTTTAAATATGTTTGTTGACCATTCTAATTTTTCTTCTGTAAAGTATCTATTCAGTTCCTTTGCCCATTTATTGATTGGGTTATTTGTTCTTTTGGTGTTAAGTTTTTGAGTTCTTTATATATCCCGGAGGTTAATGGTGGCAAAGATTTTTCTCCCATTCTGTGGGCTCCCTCTTCACGTTCTTGATTGCATTCTGGCTCCTTTCTTGAGGCCACCCCAGGCCTGCTGGACACCTTGAGGCTTCCTAGAAAGGCCACACCCTGCTGTCTCCTGTTCCTCTGCACGTGCCGCTCCCTGGACCTGGAACACCCTCCGCCCACCTCTGTCCGGCTTTCTACAGCTCCTGCCTTGGAACTCATCCAACTTCCCCCACTGTTTCCCCAAAGCCCTCTCTAGAGCGGGTTCCCAGGTGACAACCAGGCTTTCCCTGTCCTCTTCCTGGAGTGGGAGCTCACCATCCTGGATACTGCCCTCCTGAGTTGGCAATATCTGGCCCCAAAGAGGTACTGAGTCAAGGTTCAAGTTTTAAAAAGAAAAGGTTATATTTAAAAGGAAAAAATGTAACAAAACAAGGAGTTTGAGAATAAACGATTTTTGAATGTATGAAATCTTTTACTGAGTACCTCAGTGGGTTGACTATGGCACAAATGAGTACAAGATTATAAGACAAGGCTTTGGATTCAATCCACGGATGCTCCCAATCACATTGCTGTGTGTCCTGGCCAGGGATGAGGTCCCGAACCTCCACACTAACTCGGTGTTCAGTCACCATGGGTACCCAGAGACGAGAGTGCAAACAGAGGAGCCCAATCATTTCTCCAAACGGGTCAATTAAAAAAAAAAAAGCATCCTGGCATCGAGCATCATTCTAAGTGGTAGAGATTCGAGGGTGAATATGTTCCGCAAAAGGTCTGCTTTGCCGGGTTTGCTTTCTAGACAGGAGGCAATCAGTAGGTAAATGAGCATGTCAACAAACAAGGGATCCGGAGCCAGTGTTAAGCACTGTGACGAAACTAAACCTGACCAGGGTGTGTGGAGTGACTGAGAAGGTGACTCCAGGGTCAAGATATCATGAAGGAAGTGCCATCTGAGCTGAATCCTGAATGCTGAGGAGCATTGGAAAGGCAAAATTATGAGCACCTCTGGGTCTAAGAAGACAGGACAGCAGGTGCAAAGGCCCTGAGAATGACACATGCAGGGAATTAAGGACGGGTAGGTGACCCGTGTAGCGGGAATTCGGTGAGTGAAAGCGGGGTGCGGGGAGGCAGGAAGTACTGAAGTCAGAGAGGAATGGTGGATATGGAATTTTACAGTCTATCCAGGTGGGAATTTTATTCTAAGAGCAATGAAAGGTGAAGATAAGGGTTTATGCACGGTAATGGCATAATCTGGCTGCTATGTAAACAGTAAGTAATGGGGGCAATAGGAGGAAAAGAGGAGTCAGTTGGGGTCTATTGCAGCAAGTCAGGTAACAGTGATGGGGAGTGACAGAGTCTCAGCAGAGGAGTGGCCCTGGAGATGGTGGGCAGTGGGCAGAAGGAGGGGAGGTTATCTAACAGGACCCCATTGCAGGGGTTAAATTCCCTTAACCTGAGAATAAAGAAACCGAGAATGACTTCTAGTTGTTTCTGCCTGAGCTACTGAGTGGTTTGTGCTGGCATTTGTTGAGATTGGGATGTCTAGGGGCATGACAGACCTGGATAATCATAAATGTGATAATGGCCCACTTACACCTGGCATGTCCCTAAGATTGCTGATTTGTACATGTGAAATGGACAGGTTGGTATGGGAACCCAGAGCAGATGAAGGTCAGGGTCGGAGACCATAATTCTGGCTCTATCACCAAATACATTTTTACAAAGGCCAGGACCGGGTGAGATCACTCAAGAAAAAAGTACAAATAAGAACAGAAACTTGGATTGAGCCCAGGGGCATGCCATTATTTGGAAGCCCAGCAGAAGATAAGAACTCAGCAAAGGACGATGAGAAAGCTAGGAAGGTAGAAGTGAAATCAGGAGAGTCCAGATCCTGCAGGACCTGAGTGGGTGAAGCAAGGAGGAGCCTGATCAATCAATCACCCCTGGAGGATGTTCGATCAGTGATATCATCGCTGCAGAGAAGGGGAAGTACTCACAGAGGAGATGGTGTTGGGCAGAGAATGATGTGGTGATCAATAACAGGCAAAAGGAAATGTTGGTTCCAACAGTAATCACAAGCTAAACCCGAAGATGATGATTGAATTAATTTTGGGAGCTTCATCTGGAAATCTTCAGGGACAGGAGTATGTAGAGACCAGCTGGACTTCTGTCTTATCCTGGGGGACTCAACTTCCCCCTTTGGATAATGTCCTCAAACCACCCACTCATTTAAAGAAAAAAGTCTTAATGTGTAACTAATAATTGCTTTGCAATGCTTTTGACTGTAGCTCATCAGTGGGAAATTCAAAGTGAAATGAGACACTTCTGCAGAAGGCAGAAGAGCAGCAGAGAGGGAGATGATTGATCTGAACGTTCTAGAAGCAGGGCTTCTGCACCTGGACTTTTGGGGGCTCCGGGTTGAATTCAGGGGTGTATGAATTTAGATGGATATATATATATATATATATATATATATATATATATATTTATTTATTTATTTATTTATTTTCACTAACCTCTGATGTTTGGCATTTCTTTCAGTTCTTTTGACTCTACCATCAAGAGAAATCACAAGTATTTTTATGTCATAGTACAGTTGTTACACGTCTCTGGAAATACTGTTTACAGACATCTACTTGAAAGGAGAGCTGCCTGAGATCTTACTATTTCATGTATTGATGAAAGCACATACATTACTATATCACTCTTAGTTGGTTTGTTTTATAAGCATTTTTGATGACTAAATTTCAAATCGATTCTTTGATACCCTTTGGGGTTTTATTTTGTGCATGTGAGAGGCTTATTCTGAAAAGCAGTTCAGAGACTTCCCCAGACTGTCAAAGGAATCCATAACACAAAGACAAAAGAGACAGGGGTCTAGAGAGACATGTGACCTCAGCTGAACAGAAATGCTTCAGAAGGAACAGAGGAGAGTAGGCTGGGGTTGGGGCTCAGGGCCTAGCACGTGGGAGGCATTGGGTTCCATCCTCAGCACTCCATAAAAATAAATAAATAAAGATATTGTGTCTATCTACCACTAAATATATATATATATTAAAAAAAGAAAAGAACAGAGGAGAGGATGACATGGGAATCCAGCCTGGTCCAGAGAGGGGCTCAAGAAGAAAGATGGCTTAAATGAGGAGAACAGCTAAGTAGAAACTGTACCTCGCTAAGTCAAGACAATCTCAAGCAGGAGAACTCCACACAGTACAGCTCTCAGTACCCACAGGGCAGCCAGAAACAAGTCCCACTTTGCTTTGGGAATAGATGGAAGCAGAAAAGCCCCAAGGCACTGATTTCACAGTACAGATTAGAAAAGACGATCCTGGAAGTGAGAAATTATTAATGATCTCCAACAGGGATGGATGATTTAGCAAATAAATACATAGTATGACTAGTTATTTGATGTTCAGATAAACAAGAATAGCGTTTAGAATAAGAATGTCCCAAGTATTGAGAGGAATAGGCTTATATTACAAAATTGACAAAAGCAATTTTTAGTATAAGTGTGTCCTAAATATTCCAAGGGATATACTTATACTACAAATACATGTTCTTCATTTATTGAAATTCAAATTTAATGGTTGTCCTGCACCTTACCAGGCAGCCCTACCAGTGAGTCACATCTCCCAGTAGCCACACTTTTTCATACCCCCCCCATATTGCCTCTGACCTGTGACTTGCTTTGGAAATGAGATATCTGTAAATGTAACTCGGGCAGGAACTTGATAAAAGCATCTGCAGAGAGGCAGAGGCCAACCCCCTTGGAATGCTGCTGTCACTGTGGAGGATGCTTGGCTTAGCCTCCTGAGGATGAAGGACACCATGAAGAGAGAGTTTCATGGGTCCAGCTGGCCCTCCAGCTGACTACGGCCACATGAGGGGTGCTAATGAGCCCAGCTAAACCACCCAGACTGCCAACTCATGGAACAATTTAAAAAAACATTGTTGTTTTTAAGCCATCTCCACTGCCACTACCTCTGCTCAGGCTCTGTCACCTGTTACCTGGCTTGCCTATTGATAGTCTCCTAATCAATTCTTATCCTCCTCTCATTCCCAATACCTACTCTTCATATAGCAGAGTATATCTAATTTTTCAATTAGATCATGCCATTTCTAAGCTTAAAACCCTCCAACTGATTTGTTATCTGGCAATCAATAAATGATACCGTACACCTTATTCACTTAAAGAAGGTTTCTGGGGCTGGGGATGTAGCTTAAGGGGTAGTGTGCTTGCCTAGCATGCATGAGGCATGAGTTTCAATTCTCAGCACCACATAAAAGTAAAAAGATATTGTGTCCACCTAAAACTAAAAAAATAAATATTAAAAAAATAAGGTTTCGGGGGGGGGGGGTCTCTCATGTACAGGCAATGAAAATAGGTAGATGAACTGAGATTCCCAGAGTCCTGGGATCCATCTACATTAGAATCACCCAGATTATTTATTAAAAATCCCTATTCATGGATCGTCCTACTGGATCAGAACTATGGAGGCAGGAATGAGTAATGCACATTCTTAACACACCTCTCTGGAGTTTGAGGATTCCTGAACGAGAGAGACACAAAAATCTGTAGACTCTGTGGTGCCTACAAGCTCTGCCAGCCAGTGAAGGAGACGGAGGCATTCATTCGTAGGTGCCTATAATACAGGGCAGAAAAAATAATTGGGAAAAAATAGCAAAAGGAAAACTCTATGAGCCAAGAAGAAAGGGGGGATTTGCTCTGAGGGAGGACTGTGGGAAGCAAACCTGCGAGAGCGACTGCTCATCAACTCAGGATGAAGGAAAGCAGCCGCGGTCAGAGCTGGGCTTCCTGGGTTCAGGTCTCAGCTGATTACACCCACCGTTCCTTGAGCGCCCCTGTCTTTAAGGGAAGGAGCGAGGCTCTTTACACGCTCTTTAGAATCTTCACAATCGTCACCACAGGGTAGGTTTTGTGATCTCATTTGTTAAGGAGAGAGGTTTGGACGGTATCCATCGCCCCAGGACACAGAGCCAGGTGCTGGCAGAGTGGGGTGTAGCAGCTGTCAGTCAGACGCTATCACCAGGTAACTTTCAACATACTGCTCCATCAAACAACCAGCGCACACTTCCAGGCCTCTATTTTCCTCCTTTCTGAGATGGGAGAGAGGGCACAACATGATTTCTGAGGCCTTATTGTTGAGGCCAAATCAACTCTACAGATAATTATACGTGTTGGGGGTGGGGTGGTCACTGGAGAAATGAACCTCAACTTTTCAAGACTGGTGTCTATGTACCAGGAAACATCAGTTCTGAGCCACCTGCTGTAATCTTGGGTAATTGTAGGTCTAAAGACTCTTTCTCTCTTGCTGGAGCAAAAGGATGAAGGCAAGAGAGAGGATGGAGGGAGGGAGAGGATGGAGGGAGGGAGAGGATGGAGGGAGGGAGAGGATGAAGGGAGGGAGAGGATGGGGGAGGGAGAGGATGGAGGGAGGGAGAGGATGGAGGGAGGGGGAGGGGTAAATGCATAGTGAACACTGGAAGGCATCATTGAAAGGATAGAGAAAGCAATGAATGGATACCAGGGAAACAGATGGCTGAGGAATTGATAAAATGGCTTTCAATTCCTCAAATTAAGAGGAAAGGTCTCTGCTGGTGAGTGGGAAGAACGACTGGAAAGGTACACTTGAGCGACAAGAAGAACTCGTGAGCACGGACTAAGGGAACCAGTAAGACAGGTGTGCATGGGTGGCGAGACCCACACAGGTGCAGAAAGAAGAGCTGGAAAATGTGGGAGATCCAGCAGAAGGTGGAAGGGGCACCTGAGCCCTGGGCAGTAACGGCAGCTCCAGATCAGCAGCCGTGGAAAGAAGGCTGCGTGGAGAGCAGGTGCCACTCTCTGCACTGAGTTCTGCCCAAGTGGTGAGAAGCCACTCATTGATGATGACATAAACAGGGAGAGTTCCCTGCCGGGGAGGACATTAAGATGCCTGGATAGTGAAGGTTGGGATCATTAGATTCAGAGGCAGTGCAGGTTAATGTGAGAGTCAAGGGTATCAGCCCATGCTGAATGCCCTTAATTTTGTACCAAATTAAGTCAATTCAGATCATTAACTATGTTCTGAGGTTTTTCTCACTTTTGAAGAGAGAAAGACAGAGAAAAAAAAAAAAAACCTTCCAATTCATTCTGATTTCTGAGAAAATTAGACTGTTCGTGTAAGCACTTTGAAAATTACAAAGTGTTTTTAAAATGCAAGAGATTTGCTGTTGTTCACTAAGGAAATCTAGAAAAGGAGAAAAGAATCAACACTCATAAGCCAAGCACCAGGCACTTTACAAACATCACCTCATGCAATCCGCACAACCACCCTTACAGACGTCTGGTCTTATGAACAAGGAAACTGAGCCCAGAGGTCTTCAGCCAATCAGAAGCAGAGCCCCAGAACAAGCTTGCCTCTGGGCCTGTGAATTGGGTGCCACTGCTAGACTTTCCCTTTCAGGGTAAAATCCATCTCTTCAAATATTTGCCACACTGAAGCTCCTTTTGCATGGCCCAAAGCCATCCTATTATTTGAATCCAATTAATAGAAGCCAATTAACAGGAATCCAATCTGGGATCTGACTTTTCCATAATGTTTAATACTCGTGCTTCCTCTAGGTAAAAGTAAAAGTAAGAATCGGAAAGGAGTGCACCATCCGAATATGCCCCTCATTGAGGCCCTTTCTTCCGCTGGTGGTCATAACATATTATGTCACATAGAACATGATCACGCATAAAATTCGAGGTACCGCATGATGAATTGCATGTTCAAAGCTGAAGTTTTGATCTCCCTCTGAGCACTTCCCCACCCTTGGGTCCCCCTCATCAAGTGCAGACCCTGGCATCCATCCTATGGCTCAGGCCAGGTGTTTAGGAGCTGGGTTTCCCCTTTCCCTCCCTCCCCCTGTTTCCTACCCAACCTTGGGTCCCTAGAACATTCATTTTCTCCACCCTCATTGCCAGCACGCCTCTCTACCCCTCACTTAATTCCCGTATTTCTAACTGGTCCCCATTTCCACTCTTACCTCGCTCTTTTGCATTCTACACTGTAGCCCAGGATATCTTCTTAATGCACAAAATAAAGCAAGTCATCCCCTGTTGAGGACCCTCGGATGACCTGAAGATGAGCTCACAGCTTTGTTCTCATGCTAATGTGTAGGTCCTGAGAAGTGCACCGTGGTGCAGTAAGATGTTAAAACCCGAGGAGCTGGGCAAATGGTATAAGGGAAATTCTGTGCACTGTTTCTCCAACTCTTCTGTAAGTCTAAAATTATTTCAAAATTGTTAAAAATTGTTTTTAAACCACCAAAGAATTCTCTATGACTTGGACTGAGATTCCAGCCCCTTCCCACAGCCTGCCCACCTCTCTTTTTTTTTTTTTTAAGAGAGAGAGAGAGAGAGAGAGAGAGAGTTTTTAGTATTTATTTTTCTGTTTTCAGTGGACACAACATCTTTGTTTGTATGTGGTGCTGAGGATCGAACCCGGGCTGCACGCATGCCAGGCGAGCGCGCTACCGCTTGAGCCACATCCCCAGCCCTGCCTGCCCACCTCTTGCGTATCCATTATGCCCTCTGAACTCTATCCAGTGGCTTCCTCTCCATTCCCAAGAGATGCCAAGATTCAAAACCCTTTCCCACCTTGGAATCTTTTCACATTGTCTTTTCTTCTTGGTAACTTCTTCATCGACTTTTCTTGTTGCTTCTCTTTGCTCCTTGGGTCTCGATTTAAAAAATGGATCCTCCTGCTGTAAGTGTCTTCCCCGCATCCCTGCAGACGTAACTGCTTCCTTCGGTCACCCCATTTCTGTGTCCTGAACCTGATGGTGGCCTCCACAAGAGCGGAGCCTGCCTGTGGGTCTCATGGCCCCTCGTCTCCATCCCCGAGCACACTGCCTGGTATGTGGAAGACACCCAGCGGGTCTCCTCTCTCCTCCCCATCTCACAGTCAGGCAATTCCAAGAGTCTGGTATCTTGGATGTTTTCCATCTCCAACACCAGGATTGCCTTCACAGGAAGCCAGCCCTTAGGGACCGAGGGAAACTGGTCTTCAGCCATGGAAATAAATTGCACAATTGACATTTCCAGCCTAAATTTTACAAAATAAATATTTTGAACGTTTAGTTTTAGAAAACAAAGAAACTCTTCCTGTACATGGTCTGATTCTGGGATCATTTTATCCCTTCTTCAATGCAGCCTATAAAAAGGATAAGGAAAACACAGGAGAGAGAGAGAGAGAGAGAGAGAGAGAGAGAGAGAGAGAGAGAGAGAGAGAGAGAGATATCAGCCTGCCACCGGAACCTCTATCCCTAATTCAGGTAAGTGCATCTCAGGAGACATCTTCTGTCATCTCCTTGAAAGCGTTTGATTTCTATGACCCTCACAGATCAGCATTTTGGAGTTTGGATTTCTCCCTTTGCCCCACATTCTAGTTCATTGGGTCAGGGAAATATTGGAATTAGAGATTCTACCTATTACCCAAGGGAAAAGGACAGCTCGCGAAACAGAGTGCATGTCATGGTTCTGCTTAGTGAATAAAAAAATGTAATTCAAATAGCTGCCACTTACTGCACATTCTGCATCATGGCAGGCCCACAATGAAGTTCTGCCTTAAAGCACCACATTCGACTCTTGTCTGACTCAATGATGTCACCCAAATGCTTCAGACAGGCACACTGCAGGTACTCAACACACTTCACTTATTAAGGAATGAAAAATCCTCTACAGCTATCGCTAACATCTCTATTTTGTAGATGAGGATCCTGAGCCATAAAGGAACCAAGGAATTTGTGCAACAGGACACAAGCAGAAGGATCTAGATTGAGCCCACACCTGGCCTGGGACCCCGTGCTTTCTAGTTGGAGTGGCCAATCATCCCTGCCCTACCTTCCAATTCCAAAACTCATTTTGGATACAGGCTCCTCACATTCCCTAATCCTGAAGCACAAAGGCTTAATACTTGCCCAAATCTAAGAACTGTCATCCTCATACCCAAGACTTCCTTACTGACTTTCCGGATGATTGGAGAAGCATGCTGTTCTGAATGAAAGAATAACCTCATAAAGAGACCTTTATTCGAAATAGCATTTGCCCTTTAAAATTGAAAGTTATCTGACACTCTATTTGCTCCATTAGTTCAGGGCTGCTGAATTTCCACTTACTTTTTCAGCTGGGAGATGTACGGGGAATACTCACAGGTTACAAAGTCCAGATTAGTTTTTCTGAGTAACCCAAGGGTGGAGATTGTGTTATGATTGGTGCTTTCACTAGGCTACTGGTCAGGACACAGAAGAGTAGAGTCAAATAGCTCTACCAAGTGGGGAACAAGAAACCATGAGGGGTGGGAACCCTGGGCAAGGATGTAAATGGAAGTAGGAAATATTGCTTAGAAAGTAGGAAGAATGATAAAGAGCACTATTTGTTGAATAAGGCAATTATGTATACAATGGGAAAGGTCTCCTGGAGTTATACAATGTGGCAGACCTACATGTGCCAGGAACGGTACCAAGTGACTTACAAGCATTCTCTCAATGAATTCTCACAACAAACCTTTGTATGAATAGTATTTATCATGTGCAATTTCCAATGAAGTAAGCGAGGCTCAGAGAGATTTAGTATATTACTCAAAGTCTCACAGGTACTACCACAGAGAAGAATCTTAACAACTTCATGAGAGTTGGTCAGAATAGAGAGTGCTATGAACAGGTGAAATGGACTAGGATTTAGTCCTGAACCTGCTACTCATTTGATGTGGGCTCATAAGCTAAACTGTCTCCTGCTCAGAGCCTCAGTTTCCTCATCTGTAAATGATAAATTTGAAGTATATTTGCCCAATTCTGTGGAGATTTACTAGATAGTTGGTGTTTAGAAAACTATAACCAGTACAGATAGAAATGGAAGACAGACATAGAGGGTCACAGGAGGGGATATTTGATTTGGGATTTGGAAAATAGGTAGGAGTTTGTTGAACCCGAGGAACAAGAGTCGTGGGGAGACTGGGGATTTTAGGTACAAGGAAAATCATATTCAAAGGGCAAAGCTAGCCAGCATAATGACAAAGAGCACTGGTGGCTGAGAAGTCAGAAAGGCTGAGCTGCAAACCCAGCTGGTTAGTTACTTAGTTATCTGTTCCCTGCATTCCTTCATTTGTAGGAAGGGAGAAAGCATAGGACATACTTTATGATTATTGAGAAGATTAAATGAGATGATCCACCTGGTTCTTGGCCTCACATAGCACCCAACATTAGCGAGGTTCTTTTATTAGAACCTCTATTATTATTATTATTATTATTAATATTATTATTCATAATTAAAATTAATAATTAGAAATTCTATTATTATCATTCTCTCGAGCAAATGATATGTTCAGAGAAGGGCAAAGTGGGTGGCGGTGGCTGTGCCTTCAGCAAATACTTATGATAGCCCAAATGGATCAGGACAGGTGCTAAACTGATTGGAAGAGGTAGGAATGGGGTGAGTGCAAGGCAATGAACGAGTCAGGTGGGGAGACTGTGAGAGCCTGCTGGGCTCAAAAGAGGAATGAGCCTCATCTTGGAACTACAGTGAAGTCCAGAAGGGTTCTCAGCAAGGTAATGCCACGGTCACCTTGGAGGACAGCCAGACTGGAGGCTTGGAGGTGCGTTAGGATGTGGTAGATGGTCAGAGGAAAGGGGAGGCTGCCCCCACATAGGGCGGGGTTGGAGACTGCGGGGCAGGCAGTGGTGACAGAGTAAAATAGATTTTAAAAGATACCAAAGAAGTGACAATTGCAATTGGAACCTGGTAATTGGTTGGATGTAGAAAGGGGAGGGAAAGGAAGGAGATGGATAGATGGGTGGATGGATGGATGGATGGATGGATGGATGGATGGATGGATGATAGGTTTAGATATAAAGGAGCTCAGCTGCTTTAGACAGTTATAATTCATGCTTTTTCCTTAGACCCTACGAAGAGGCATATGTCAACTGCTCAATACTCCCCCAAGTAAGTGACCCCAGTTTTATAGCCAATAATGTTTGTCTATGCATATCCTAAAATATGTTGAGCTTTATAATTATGCTTACGTTGTTTTGTGTGTCGATCCCTGGAAACCCTGTGGGTTGCACTGTGAGTCAAAGAGGGTCCCCTGCCCTGGGAGACAGGTGGCCTCCACTTCTGCCTCTTATTAACTGGATTGGGGATCGGGGGACTCAGGTGGATCACTTCTCTTTTCTGTCTCCCAGTTCTTTTTTTAATACATGAAATGAGGTAATTAAATCAGGTGCTCCTCTGGGTTTCTAGCCAGCTCCGACACTTCTTATGGAGAATTAGTCTCTTTGTTATTACCTGGAACACTAGAAAGCATGTTGTATTAAACTTTTTATAATTTATCTAATTAGGATAATTATCTAATTAGGATAATACCTGAGTGCTAGAATCCCTGGACTTGAACCCAGCCCTGCCAACTACCAGCTGTGGAAGCTTGGACCTGTAGCATAGCCTTACTCTGATTCTATCACTTTTCAGAAGATATTTGAGAAGGTGAACAAATAGACCTCTATGAAAGATGATCAAATGGGAAAGGTACTAGATTGGGCTCCGGTTCCTTCCAATTCTTTCTACAGCCTGCTCTCCTGCTCCTAGAGCCTAGAAGATTTGGCCTTAGTTACATTACTGAAACCAGATAAAAAGAATGTCTTGATGTTCCTAACACTAACTTCCCATTGGGAAGCCAGGGTTTGGGAGATAATGGAGAGCCAGCAGGCCCTAGTCATGTCCGTCTCACCCCACACACACATCACACTTCAGTACCCTTGGAACTGTTACCTACCCAACCTAAACCAATTGTCAACACTTATTTTACCAACATAGCCATTACAGCACAAAGTTGATCTAGTAGAACAATTTTCAATCACCATAGATGGCAGAGCCCAATCTTTATTTTTCTTTTTCCCATTTTTTATTTACATCATTACAAAATTAGTGCATTTTAAACATAGATATTGGGCTGGGATTGTGGCTCAGCGGTAGAGCACTCGTCTAGCATGGGCGGGACCCAGGTTCAATTCTCATCATCACATAAAAATAAAGGCATTGTGTTGTGTCCATCTGCAAAAAAAGATTGATTCATTCTCTCTCTCTCTCTCTCTCTCTCTCTCTCTCTCTCTCTCTCTCTCTCAAAAATAATAAAAATACAGATAGAGGTGAAATTTATTGTGGTCTATGCATCTATGTACATAGGAGAGTTTGTCTATTTCATTTCACCATTTCTCCCTTTTCCTTTCCCCCTTCCCTCTCCCTCGATCCTCTTTCTGTTTCACAGATCTCTCTTCTATTTTCATGGGATCCCCCTTTTTTCCTCCTTATTTTGGCCTAGCTTCTGTATATGAGAGGAAAACATTTGACCCTTGATTTTCTAGGTCTGGCTTTTTTCACTTAGCATGATATTCTCTAGTTCTATCCATTTACCAATGCCTTAGTTTTATTCTTTTTATGGCTGAGGAAAACTCCATTGTATGTGTGTATGTATTTATGTGTGTGTATATAGATACACACACACACACACACACACATGCCCCATTTTATTTATCCATTCATCTGTCGATGGGCACCTGGGCTGGTTCCATAATGTTTATTGTGAATTATGCTGCTATAAATATTGATGAGGCTGCACTGACATATGCTGAGTTTAGATCTTTTGGATATATACCAAGGAGTGGGATAGTTGAATCATATGGGTGGTTCCATTTCTAGTTTTTTGAGGAATCTCCATACTGCCTTTCACAGTGGTTGTACTAATTTGCAGTCCTACCAAAGTATGAGTGTACCTCTCTCCCACATCCTCACTGGAATTTATTATTTGTATTCTTGATCATTGCCATTCTGATTGGAACGAGATGAAATCTCAACATAGTTTTGATTTGCATTTCCCATATTGCTAGAGATATTGAATGTTTTTTATCTATTTCTTGGCCACTTGTTTTTCTTCTTTTGAGAAGTGTCTGTCAACCTTTTTTTAAACAAATGAAGTGACTATAATACCTTCTTCCTGACATGTTATAAACATCATTTTAAACAAGCTTTCCTATAAATCTAACCCTAAAATTTTTAACAGCAAATACCTGATCATTTTCTGAATCCACGAGAATGACAGACAGACATAAGGATGAACCTTATAACAAATGGGTCAAGCACAGGAGAGAACCAATAAAAGATAATTCCTACTATGGCACAGTCTTCCCAGGGGTTCAGACCAGGTTGAGAAGTGCAGAGAATTGTGTACATGGACATGAACTTCTAAGAGTTCTACTCTTCAGAACTTACATGACTGCAGAAATATAACATCAAATGAACACAACAATTAAAGTATAAAAAGGCCTAAAGAATAAGAATGTGGAACTGACTGCAAATCGAGCTCATTTTTTGTTTGTTTTCTTATGGTTTCCAGTTTCCAAGGAAATACAGTAGCCAAAATATGACATCAACAATATGTTAAGCATCTCACCAAATGCACTGACATAGAGTAGCAAATAGAAGCTCTTCCTGATCACTTTCTACAAGCTTTGATTCAACAGACCACAAAAGAAACATGAGTTTTGTTTTTTTTTTAAAAAAAAAAAAAAAAAAACCTCACCTGGGCTGTGGCATTCACCCTCTGTGTTCTCGAAGCTCCAGAAACACACAGGTAGGGTGCGTTGGCTAG
Organism: Urocitellus parryii; assembly: GCF_045843805.1. Lineage (NCBI taxonomy): Eukaryota > Metazoa > Chordata > Mammalia > Rodentia > Sciuridae > Urocitellus > Urocitellus parryii. Next base: position 13,131,636 of record NC_135535.1, read on the forward strand.
AAGCACTAACTTGACTAGGAGCAATCCTCACATAGGAAATTCTGTTTTTCTCCAGTGTGTGGCAAATTAAATTCAAGACAGCTTTGGAAGGCTCCAGAACACATACATACTTCCTACAATAAGGAATGTTCTGCCTCATAGGTTGAAGAACACCGAGATTCATCTGAATGGTTCATTACATGGATTTGGGAGGATGCAGAGAGTTTGAAAGATGCAGGATTCTGATTGATGGGGATTGGATTCTGTCAGTGAAGAATTTTGACTCCATTTCTATGACTGTACCCTGTGAATCATCTGGTGGGTCTCTGCTCTGCCTCCGAGCTCTCTTTCACACTCTGCTCCCAAACCTGGTTCCATGGGAAATCCAACAGCAGAATGTACTGCTGAAGTTTCTGGAAAAAACTTATTCCAACAGGCAGAAACTGGGACTTCAGAGGGAAGATCATGTGGGCCTTGACCGTTTTGCTCTGGGTTCATGGTTAGGAATTCTATCCAGTTGACCAAATTACTCGACCTTTCAGAGACTTGTTTTCCTCGTGAAGTCAGAGTTTTCTCACCCTGATGCAAATCAAAACTCTGTTGAGATTTCCCATGGAACCACGTTTACAGGTGCCTGGAATGTTCTAGGTGAACCACAATAGGATAGTACTATTCCAAGTGAATGGTGAGGAACAGAAAAAGAAGAAAGTAGTACCAGCCCTGTGGGTCCTGTGGACTGTGGACACCTACCCAATGTGAAGGGGAGAGAGTGAGAGTGGGTTTCTACTTGTAGTCTAGCATGGCACATGGAAAACGCTCAGTGGAAAATTCACAGTCAAGTGAATAAAGGAAACCACCAAAAATCAGTGAAGTTAAAACCATGGCAATGAACATGTGTACACAAAATGCCAGCACATCCAGCAGCAAGCACTTTAAACAGATTAATTCATTTAATCCTCCCATGAGCTCTATGAGGAATGTCCTGTGATTATGCTTATCTTAGAGAAGATGAAACTGAGACACAGAGGTGGATATTAATCTTCCCAAGGTCACACAGATAGCAAATAGCAAGCTGGCATGTAAATCTAAATGTATCACCTACTTTAAAAACAGAAATTTGCTGTTTTTTTTTTAAAGTAACACATGGGCTGAGGGTGTAGCTTAGTGGTAGTGCATGTGAGGTCTTGGGCTCTCACCCCAGTGCTACAAAAATATATCAGTAAATAAATAATAAAAATAATTTGTGCTGATTTGGGGGAAATGTTATAAGGTCCAGACTGTTCAACTTTGGGGTTACGTGCTTCTAGGATTTTTCTTTTTTGGTACTGGAGATTGAACCCAGGAGCACTTTATAGTCCTTTTTATTTTATTTTATTTTTGAGACAGGGTCCCACTAAGGTGCTAAGACTCTTGCTAAATCACTCAATCTAGACTAAAACTTGTGATCCTCGCGCCTCAGCCTCGCAAGTTTCTGGGCTTACCACACTGGGTGCCCAGCTATTTTTCTATCTTTATTTAGGTAAATACAGATAGCTTCCAAACAAATCTATGTTCTGTTTTTGAAGGAACTGGTGACATTAATGAACTTAGTTGTAAGTCATTTTGTAAAGAATTTTCACAAAATGAAGATTAAAAACTACCTATATTACTTGCTGATCAAGGTGTCCAGCCCAAAAGCAGGAGTCCTTTTTGGCCCTTTGGTCATAGAGACCTGCAGCTTTTCTTCTAGGGTTTGAATCTGGAATGTGGTGGCCGACATGTTTACTTGTACCTACACCTGGATTTCATAGGTGTGGAATGTTCCAGCATCTCCAGTCTCTGCACCACTGAGCCATCCACAACCCACTCAGTCCTCCTTCCTGGTCTCCCTTCCCATTGCCCAGTCAGGGGTCCATTTGGACCACTTCCGCTGAGCATCACAGGAAAAAGTATTTGCTTCTTCCTGAGAGTCCTTGTTAGTTTCTCCCTCTGGGGCCTGTGAGCTACAATCTACAGAGAACAGAGTCTGTTTTTCAAGAGCAGTTCATAAAGTGCTTCAGCTGAACCTTGTGCAGCTTCTGCCCATTGATACTGTCCAAACATTACATTAATTAACTAAGCCTAACTGCATGGTGAGAAGAACAGACCAGGGCCCTAAGTTGTAGCCGTAATATCCAAATAAGTCTATTCTCCACATTACTTCACCAAGGAATACATGGGCCAAGGCAGTGATTCCCAGTTGAGCTGATTGGTAGCACCCCTGGATACTCTGATTTAAACACAAATTCCTAAACTTTCTCCATTCCAAGGGGAGGGCCCAAAATGTTTGAAGATCTTCCCTAAGCATTCTCATATGTTGAAAATCTTCCCTTATAGCTGATAGCCAGTCATGTCGGGAGTCACTGACCTATGGCAAGAAAGAGTCAAAGACATTGGGCACATTTGCATCAATTGAAATGTAAGCTTTTTACACCATAAATATAAATCAAGCCATAGCTCAACAAATAAATACAAATAATTCAATTTGAAATGAGCAAAGAATCTAAATAGACATATCTCCAAAAAAAGAGACAATAAACATGTGAAAAGGTCTCAACATCCTTAACAATTAAGGAATTACAAATTAAACCACAATGAGATACCACTTCATACCCATTTGGATGGCTATAACCAGGGCTTACAGATGGTAACAGGTGTTGATGAGGATGTGGAGAAAGTAGAAGAAATTGATGTAGGCATGAAAAATATGGTACAGCCATCATGGAAAATGGCCTGACAGTTCTTCAAAAGGTTAAACAGAGTTATTATATGACTGAATAATTCAATTCCTAGGTATATATACAAAAGAAATGAAAACATGGGAAACTCAAAAACTTGCACAGAAATGATCATAGCAGCATTACTCAGAATAGCCAAAAACCTAAACATCCACCAACCCATGAATGGTAAATAAAACAATAAAGTACTCATATAGGCTACAACATGGATCAATCTTAAAAAGTGTTTGAGGTGAAAGAAGCCAGTTTCAAAAGACCATGTATTGCATGATTCCCTTCATAGGCTGTTTCAGAATGGGCAGATAGAGAGAGAGAACAGAGATGAGTGGCTTCCCAGGGCTGTAGGGAGGTGCAACTGGACACAGGAAGTGGTGACTTCAGGGCATGAGGTTTCTTTGGGGAGCTATAAAATGTTCTAAACTTGATTGTGGTGATGGCTGAAAACCCTGACTATGTTAAAAACCAGATAACTTGTAAGGTACATGAGATATATTTCAATAAAACTGTATTTTTAAAATTAGTCAAGACCATTGGCTGGCTCAGAAGCTTTCCTGGTTCCATTATGAAGATGGTCAGACACTCCAATCAGTCAATTTCAATCCAGCCAACCAGCCTTTTCACATTGTTTTTAATTTTCCAGAAATTCGTTTTTTTTTTTCTTATTCAAAATTTTACTAAATTTTACTGTTTTGGAAAACTTCATCAATGCAAGCTATGCTGCTCTTGATGATGGAATTATTATAACTATAAACTTATATCGGATCTATAGTTTAAGATTTTAAGTTTTCACAACTGCTTTTTGTCTTTTTAAAATTTGTTCTTTCTAGATATACATGACAGTAGAGTGTTTTTTGACATATTATACGTGCATAGCATAACTTGTCCCAATTAGGATCACATTATCCTGGTCATGTATTCATATATAAGGAGAGGAAAGATGTGTCTGATCCATTCTACTGCCTTTCCTACTCCCCTCTCCCCTCCCTTCCCTTCATTCCCCTTTGTCTAATCCAGTGGGCTTCTAACAAGGGAGGGGGAGATTAGAAGTTCATTGGACCAGTCTTTTCCATTATCTAAATATGATCTAAAACTCAACATCTCACAATGTCAAGTGTTTGTTGAGCTCATGAATCTGAGTCCACAAGCTGGTGTGTCTGGGCTGGGTTGTGCTGAGGTTGTTGGATATTGGCTAGGCATCCTCATATGTCTGTGGTCAGCTGGCAAGTCTACTGGGCATCCACTATTCCAGGATGGTCTCAGCTAGGGTGATTCTTTTCTGCCATACATGATCTTTCTTTCAAAAGGGCTAGTCTGGCTTTGTTCACATGGAGACAGTAGGGCTCTCAGGGAACCAGTGGAAGCCTGCCAGACGGCTGAGCCCTAGGCTAAAATAGGAAATCAGTCCACAGTCACTTCCACCAGGCCAAAGCAGGTCCTAAAGGCCAGCCAAGATTCAAGGTTACAGGATGGGAGATTGCTGAGAGATTACACTGCAAAGGGCAAGGATATAGGAAGGCATAAAGAATTGAAGCAATTTTTATAACCCACCCATCACTAGTCTTTGGGGCAATAAGTCTAGCTTTTAATTTCATATTCGTCATCTTGTAGGTAGCTTTGGGCACATTTATTGCTTCTTCTTGCAGAAGAGATAAGGCACACTTGACCTTCAATCAGATTTCTCAGTTGAAATTAGATTGAAATCTTCTTTAGGCTACTTATTTTGAAGAAATAATTTGAGGTTAAATACAAAAAAGAGTATTCCATATTTATTAGCAGCAAGCATGTTATGATCCATGGATATAAATAAGATGGAGTTTAAACTACCACATACTGAAGAGGTCAGAAATTTCTGAGAATTAAAAACCTATTTTGGTAATACCCGCCTTGCAATAAAAGCAGAGCACAGAAAATTCTTACAGATCCCGTGTGATCTACCCATTCAACTTACTGTAGCCCTGAGGAAGACCTGGGGGATACAAGGAGGAGTAAGACCTAATTGATCCATCTAGGTCCAGGTTGAGATGAGAATAGGCAAAGAAAGCTACTCGTAGAATCTAGAATATGAGAGAATTTCAAGAAGCACAGGTAATTTTCCCAGAGCTAGTGCCTCTGAGAAGAGATGGTTCAAGTACCCACGGAAGGATCCACTGGATTTGGCAGAGCTCATTCATTCTACGAACGTTAGTCGAGAAGTCACCACATGTGAGACCCTCTGTTGGTTTCTGGAACACAGAATAAAGCTCCCTGACCTCAAAGAGCAAGTGTTCTAGTGGGAGAGAGCAGATATCAAAAAATAACCGCAGGTGAGGGAGAGAGCCGACACTCTTATATTTTTCTTTCTTAAAAAAATAAAATGTAAAAAAAAATATATTTTGCTGGAAGCTATTGTTCTCCTCATGTCCTAGGCTTTCAGGGGCAAGAAGGCAAAGGCAAGACTGCTGCAGATGGGATGCTGGGCGAGAGATAAAGATGACCGACAGCTGTTGAGGGACAAAAAAAATCAGGAAGCAGCTTGAGGAAAGGTCACACTCCAGAAAAGGTTTGATTTCTTTTGGTTTCTGTTTTCTTTTTCTTTCTTTCTTTTTTTTTTCTTGGCATGGAGATCACCAAAGTATGTTTGGAGGTTAATGGAAGAAGCCAGCAGACAAAAAAGCTTGAAAATAGAGGAAAGCAAAGAATAATATTGTCTCCTGGGGGAAAGGGAATCCAGAACATGAGGCTGGTTTAATGTGGGAAGGAGTGGGGACCAGTTCTTCCTCCGAGGCAGGAGAGAAAACCGTAAACCTGGGCAAATGCTCATATTTTAAAACCAAATATCTGAACACATAGCAGTTTGTTCAACTTGGGGTCCAAGAGAGGCAACCTAGAGAGATTTATATATATATATATGCATTCCCAGGGACATTGAAGGGGAATTCCAGGAATTTCTACTGGGGAAACAGAATAATCAAGACTGGAAATTTCCAGAAAAGCTATGACATGTGCTTGCTTCACATATTTTTGGAGATAGACTTGGAAGAAATCGTATGAAATCATGCCTGTGGGTCTCCATTTTTCTGGTAGAACTGGAGAGAGGTTATCTGCTGGGACTAATTAGCACAGGGTGAAGCGCAAGACCTCGTGGAGAGAGGCCATGAGTTTGAACAATTGACGTGAACACGGGAAAGGGCACCGGCCAGGGGTCAGTCGCCCCGTTATTCAGAGGGACTGCAGAGGGATTTAGGGATTGTGGGAGAGATACCTGACGAGGTCATGCTGGTTTACGGGGGAAACCTAATTAGGAAAGTTAATCAGATGCAAAATTATCCCGATGAATTCCAAGCGTTCCCAAGCTCGGCAGTCGTGATCTGAGGATTGCCTACTGTGTCGGATCTCGGTGCTGCCAACGCTCCTCTTATTACTGCAGATGACTGTGTCGGCTCCACAGAGTGTCTCTATATAGAAATGTGCAGGGCGTGTCACACTTATCCAGAGTGCCACTTGTCTCTAGGCCAGCTCTTTGCTTTTAAAACAGTCATCGTACTTGAGATGGTGCCTGGCAGGAGGACAGCTCTGTCAGACATGAAGCTCACCAGAGCCTGTGACAGTACATGAGTGACAAATTGTGCCATCCTGAATCCTAAAAGTGTCTGCTCTCCCACCCCAAAAGCATCCACTCTGACACCTCTTATTAAAACTTGCTTTCTTATTTTGCAGGAGCACAAACAGGTTAGGGAGAGAGCCAACACTTTTATATTTTTCTTTCTTAAAACAGTGAAATTTTAAATGACTGTACCGAAAAAGAATTAGGACTATATTTAATTATAATCTTGATGTAGTAAAAAAAAAAAATCAGTTCAGATTTTGGAGTCAGATGGTTCTAGACTGGAAAATCAGTTTTATTATTTGGGTTTCATTGAATTCTCTGAACCTCAGGGGTTTTTTCTCTGTATGATTGGGCTAGCTATGTCTAACAGTGTGTGTGTGTGTGTGTGTGTGTGTGTGAATGGGCAACAGTGAGACAGATGATGGATAGAGAAAGATCAGCAGACAGACAGATGAATAATAGGGATGATGATGATGATGGATAGAAAGATTTTAAAAGCTAGGAGTAAAGAAGGAGACAGGGAGAAATGCAGGCAAGGAGGACGAGGGGGAGGAGAGGAAGAAAAGTGCACTTGTGGTTCAAGGTGTGCTGGTTAAGAGCCCAGATTCTGGAGTTAGATGGCTTAAATGAAATCCAAGCTGCTCCGTTACTGGCAATGGGACCTTGGGCAAGTTCTGCCTCCTAGGATGGTCGTGGGGATTAAGTTTAATAATCCTATAACACCCCAGCATGAACTATATTAATTACTCTAGTTGTTGCATATCCACTCTGCCTCAGCTACCCAGCTAAGCAATTTATGTGCACTGACCACCTTAACATGGCCGTGAGGAAGATACTGTCCCCATATTCAGCCAAGACGATGAGACTCCAGTTACCCAGGAGGCCCATGCATTGTCCAGCCCTGCGGTTGCCATTTGCAAGAGGCTTTATGAAAATTAAATAACGCGTCCATGGTTATATGGGAAGTAAAAAGTAAAACAATTGCTTAAATCCAGGTATACCTGTCACCAAAATAAATATGTGCTTTGAATCCCTAAACAGCTTCTATTGAAAGTGCCTATTATAGTGTTACCCCAATAATGCTAGTTGAAAAATCAGGTTAGTGTGCAGAGGATAGAGAAGAAAAAAAAACATTAAGAAGATGATCTCAACGGGTCACTATTTCTTCTCTGTCCTCTCCATATCAGGCACTGCACAAATTCCATTAGCAACCCTGCAAAGCCAGCTTACACCAGATTTAAAACTCCTTTGCACTTAAGCTCTGGTATTCCCTACTCTGAATTATCAGGGTACCTCTTCTCCTTTGCTAATCCACCCACAAATGCCCCTTGTTTTCCAATCAGGGTGCCACTGGCCACACTCTTGCCTCTCTGTTCTTTAGTTTGCTGAGGAAACAAAAGCCAATTTAAATCAGAGCCCTGGGAAGTCTTAATTAGGAAGCTGATGTGCCATTCTTTGCTCTGCTCTGACAAAGTCCACTTCTGAAGGCCTGGCCTCAACACAAAGCCAGGAGCGTGGACACACCTGTCAGCCATCACATGACCTTGCCTGGAATCGACACACTAAAGGTGCCATGTGAGAGTTCCAGCTCAGTCACACATGGCCAGTCACGCACAAGTGACTCCAGCTCACTGTTATCCCCTTCTTCCTGCCAGTCCCAGATTGGGCTGAAATCCAGCATATAAGAAAACCAGGACTGTCACACTTGCACACGCAGGGGTTGAGTTGGGGGCTCTGTCCGTGGTTCTGAAAATTTATTGTGCCGCATCCTCCTCCCTTTCTTTAGTTCCAGTGACGCCTGTCCAGCCAAGGTGAGGAATGCAAAACCAAGCAAAGGAATAATATCTCAGGGAGGCAGAGACAGAACTCTAAAGAGGCAGAGAGAGAGAGAGAGAGAGAGAGAGAGAGAGACAGAGACAGAGACAGAAGCTGCTAGGCAGGAGGAAAGAAGCAGGCCACAGCCATTGAAGAGTATAAGTTGTCAGGGGGAAAAAAAAGACTGACAACATTTTAAAGTAACTTCATTTCTAAGAAATACTCTCCATTGACAGATGTCGGGGGATAATTTAGGGAATATGATTTGTAATATCTCTCTCTCTCACACACACACACACACAACAACAACAACAACAGCGCCCTTCTCACTGCACTGAGTGAGGCCATGAATCCTTTGGAGTTAACTAGTACTGTTGTATTCCTTCCCCATTCCAGTAGCTGAAGTCTCAAAGCAGCCCTGAAAGGCCAGAAGCATACAGGTGAGGTCCATTCACGTGTGAGCAGAGGTCCCCCATATACCATTTCATAAGCCTTTTGACATGACTGTTCTGTCTTTCTTCTCCCAAGACCTAACTGATTACTCAGCACACATTAGAAAATGAACACATTATTTGCCAATAAAAAAAATGAGAACAAGGTCAGTAAAATAAGTAATTATAAGACAATGGAAAAAATGCTTTAATTGGACATACAAGATAAAGATAAAGGAAGAACCTGCTTGGGACAGGAGGTCACTGATCAGGTAGTGGTTAGGCTGATAGGTGATGGGTGAGTTGGGCTGGTCCACTAATAATGGCAGGTCTTCAGAGAAGCACGCTCAGGAGAGGTAGTGATGTAGGAAAGCATGGTTCTCTCTCCTGAGACAACGGCGAGTGGTGGGATTCTGGTGGAGGTTTACATGCGAGGGGAAGAGTAGAGGAGGATATCAGGCAGAATGGCAGTGACCCGTGGAGCATCTGAGTGGAATCTTAAAACAATTTGACTACATGGATCCAGAGATCTGGTCTGAAGACATCAGTTTGCGAATTATCAGCAAATACAGAAAATGCATGAATTTATCAAAGGAAATTCTGTACCATGAAGAGTTGCCTACCATGGATGGAGTCCTGGGTCATGCCAGCATTTAAGGATAAGATGCCAGGTGAGGATGCCAGAACAAACATAGCCCTGCACATTTTCAGAGAGACGTGGTCTTCCAAGTCGGGTGCATGTGGCTCTGATGATGAGGTCTTTGCAAGGACTATTTGGACATGCATAGTGTTCAAGGAATCCATGTCCTGATACTCAACTTCTAAATGTGTTCTTTCTTCAAACTGACGTGTGTCAGAAGCTCCCTGCAGAGGAGCTTGGGGTATATCTCAGTGGTAGAGTGTGTGGTTTGAATGAACAAGGTCCTGTGTCCAATCCCCAGTGGAAGAAGAGGAGGAACAGACAAGGAAAGGGATTTTCTTTTTCTACCTTCTCTTTCAATAATGCCTTCTTTCACTTTAAAGGAAAGACATGCTCCTCACTCACCTTGAACCCTACCCATGCTGCCTTGCTCAGGAATAGAAAAACTTCCAGGCATCAAAGGGTGTAGATGCAATGCAGGAGTCCAGCAAGCCACATTAAACCACAGGGTTCCTGAGGCCTGCCTGGCTTTGCCTGTCCTCTAAACATCCCTAATTAGGGCAAAGCTTAGCATTAGAAGTGCGATATTTTGACCCAAACCTAACAATATTTATGTAAAATATAATATATCTAGTTATTGAAAAATAAATTATTCTTATACATTTTTAATATATGATGGTGAGTTTCTAATTATCAGATTTTAATGGATACATTTAATCACGATGTGACAGGTTTATTTTAAAGGGTCAATATTTATAATTCACTGCACATTACATCCTGGGCAATTATTTAAACATAAGATAATAATTTTAGATGTCAATTCAAATGCTGTCAAGGGGGCATGTTATTTTTTAAAACTATCCTCGGATGCAATGAGTAAAAATTTGCAGAGTCTATCATTAAACCAGAGAAGAGAGACGATAGAGGAAAAGATATGACACAGGTGTGAAACTGTTGAAGTCTGCCTTGGTTGTGAGCACTTATTTCGTGCTCACTGTGATGGAAGACTTGTTCCTAGCCTGGGGATCACCCAGGAAAGCAGCAGGGGTGGAGGACGCGCTTCACAAGTCCACCAAGAAGGGCAGGGGCACAGGCGGGATGGTGTCCCGTGGACCTTCTTCCACTTGAAACCACAGACTTCACTTCCTCCCTCTGACTCTTTCTTCTCTTCCAGCCTCCAATGGATGCTGTCCTGTGAGGCAGGAAACTCAAGGAGGCAGTGGTTCCAAGAGTCTCCGTCACTCGATCGATCACTAATTCAAACACCCTCATCAACCATCTCTATTCCAGGCATGTCCTAAGTCGGGGAGATGAGCTGAGACTAAATGACTCCAAGGAACTAGTGATAGGACCACCCAGAACAGGGCATTCTAGACAGTGTGGACAGAAAGAGCAAAGGAAACAGAGCTGAAGTTGGCTTTAACCACTTGGAGAGGAGAGAGAGGAGCAGCGTGCCCAGAGTGAAGGAATGGAAAGAGGCCCGAAAATCGGCTAGGAATGTAGGCAGGCACCAGGTCCTGCATCCTCATGGCAGGGAATGTGCGTTAATTCTAAATATTAAGAGAGACCGGGCGTGATGGCATGCTCCTGTAATCCCAGCGGCTCAGGAGCCTGAGGCAGGAGGATCATGAGTTCAAAACCAGCCTCAGCAATGGTGAGGTGCTAAGCAACTCAGGAGACCCTGTCTCTAAATTAAGTACAAAATAGGGCTGGGGATGGGGCTCTGTGGTTGAGTGCTCCTGAGTTCAAACCCCAGTACGAGAGAGAGCGCCATTTGAGGTGTTTATCAGAGGGTTCAGTCTTTATGTTTTTAAAAGATTATTCCTCTCCCTATGTGAAGATTATGTTGTAAGGACCCTGAGTTAAGCCATGGGTTACATGCACCTACATACACACACACACACACACACACACACACACACACACGTATACACAGCTGTTTTCTCTGCCTTTTGGAGCGCCACTAAAATTATAGTTAAGATTATTTGTTTAAAGACACACACCCAAAACAACACGAAAAGCAAGAGAATAACAAAAATTGAGAAAGTTGGAAGTCATATGGAACAGGTGATAAAGGACCTAGCAAATTCTTCTGCTGGAGATGGGAAATACCTGAAAATGATTTGACCTAGATAATAGGATCCCCCAAAGACTCAGAAATTGGAGGTCTTTTCATTACAAATGAAAAAATCAAAGTAACAAAGACTGGAAAATCTGGTTACATTTTCCGACATACAGATGTACCTTCCTCACACTACAAAACCCTCCACTTTTAAAAAAGACAAGAATTTTGTTTCTTTGCAAAAAAATAAAGGGATTCTGATCTTAGAGAGACATCAGGTCCATTCAAGGGCAGGGTTACTAAACTAGCATCTGAAGATTACATGAACACATGTGGTTAGATGCTGAGCAGCACAGGCCTCTGCCTCCACTCAAATTCTAGAATGTTAGCGTTCACATCCTCTGGAAGGAGCTTTTCAGAGGAAAGTAGGAATAAGGTATGAAAATCTGTAAAATATTGAAGTACCAGCTCTGAAGTTCCCACATCCACATAATAGTAATTCCTGATTCAACAACATGGTCCTGAACAATCAACAGGTCTAAGAAGAAATCAAAAAGGAAATATGGAAGTATTTTGATGTAAACTAAAATGGAAATACAACATACCACAACCTTTAAGGTGAAAAGCAGCTCTAAGAGGGAAGTTTATAGCAATATACACCCACATTAACAAAGAAAAAAGATCTCAAGTCAGCCACTTGCTATTACACCTCAAAGAACTAGAAAAAGCAGAACAAAATAAATCCAAAGGTCGTGGAAAGGAAAAATAAGAAAGATTAAAGCTGAAATAAATCAACTACAGAATAGAAAAATGATTTTTAAAAAATAAACAAAATTAAGAGTTGGCTTTTGAAAAATTAAACAGAAAACTTCAACTAGACTAACAAAAAAGAGAAGATTTATGAAATAGAAATAAAAATGGAGACATTACAACAGAGGTATCAGAAATTTAAAAAGGTCATAATCGACTATCATGAATAACTATATGCTAATATACCAAATAATCTTGAGGAAATAAATAACTTCCTAAAATATACAACTTATCCAGTTCAACTCAGGAAGAAATAGATAGCCTAAGTAGACCAATAACTAATAAATATTGAAGTAGGAATTACCCTTTAATGATAAGAGGGAAGTATTTTATGTATAATGAAAAATAATTTGTTATTCATTTTTTAAAGGAATCTTGCCATTTCAGACTATATGGATGAACTTAGGGAAAATTATGGTAAACGAAGTGAGTCAAACAGAAAGACAAACACTTCATTGAAAAAAAACCCTTAAATACATCCAACTAGAGAGTAGAGTGGTGATTATTAGAGGTAGGGGATGGAGGTATGGAATGGACAGATATAAGTCAAAGGGTAAAAATTTGCACGTATGGAGGATGAATAAATCTAGAGATATGTTAAATTATGTGTCTATAGAAGTCATTTTACTATGTATATGTATGTCAAAATACTATGTTTTACTCTTTAAATTTATACAATAGAAAATAAAGATTTTTTAAATCATGAATGTTATCAAAGTCATGATTATATCACAATCTGTTCATAGTGCATGGTGATACCATTTATTTGTTATAAATTCTGGGGAAAAAAAAACAGTTAAAGGGAGGCATCAAAAATAACTCAAGAAAAGTAACATCATTTTTCCAGATTTGGAAGTTTACCAAACTCCCAGGACACTGGTTGAAAACAAGTCCAAATTAAGTGAAATAATCATGTGATTTTAGAACATAAAGAGATTCTTTAAACTCTCAAAAAAGGAGCAAAGAAAAAAATGAACACAGGCAAAAGATAAACAATTAAAAAGACTTTTCTTAATAGCAATACCAGGCATGTCAGATACTAGCAGGCAGTGAGGCTGAGAACACCTTTAAAATCAAAAGGGTATTAATTTCCAAGCTAGAATTCCATACCTAGCTAAACTGTCAATCAAAAATCAATGTAGTTAATCATTTTTCAAATATGCAAAATCTCTTTTCAAAAAATCCTATGACTCCTTTCCCAGAAAACTACTAGAGAAGATGAACCACAAGAAAGAAAGAGTAATCAAAAAAGAAAACATAGGACATTAGAAATCAGAAATGATTCCCAGAAGAGTGGTAAAAAGAATACCCAGAATGAGATCCGTGCTCCAGGAATTAAAAGTTTTGGAATACAAGATGAATCCAACCTTCAGATCAGAATATGAATCACAAATATTAGACAGATTTAAAATATCTAAAACCTGCATATTTGAGGGGGGTAAAAAGAAAATTTAGACAAATGAAAAAGACTCTGGGTTGAATTACTCATAAGAACATAGAAATATGAGCAAAACAAAAACTCAGTAATAGTTCTAGGGAAAACAAAGTTGTACATAAAAGTAGATGTAATTAGTACATAAAAGAAGAAGTAAATAGTGATAATGTAAATTGATCTAACCAGAATTGAGGTAGTTAAGAAACTTCAAAGGTTGAGAGAATGACAGGAATATGCATGGGAGCCAGTTCTTAGATAATGTGTAAAACTGAAAAATCAAAACAGGTAGCAATATAGCTGGTTACATAGATATAGACAAATATCAAAATTACCAATTAAAAATTAAAATCATTACTTTTGGGAAAGGAAAAATGGATAAGAGGAACAGAAAACTTGTGTTTTATGTAACACAATGATGTGCATAAATAATAATAATAAATGTAATGCACCTGTGTTGAGGCAGGCATTGTTCTAAGCAGTCTTCGTGCATTATACTCATTAAATTTTCATAGCAACTCTAAAAGTTTTGCCCTATTATTGTTTTCATTTTGCAAGTGAGTCGAGTGAGGCTCAGAGAGGTTATATAGTTACTGTGTGATTACAGGACATGTAAGCATCAGACTGGAATGCAATCCTGCAAAGTGGCTCTAGAGTGGCCATTTCTCAATATTTACAGTATTGTAACCTTGTTACACAAGGTTCCTTAAGCTTTTCTAAGCCATTTACCCCTTTGGCATTCTAGTAGAGCATAGGAGCCCCTGTTTTCAAAAGGCTTAACATAAGAAGCATGGAAGTTGAAAAACAATCACATCTAAACAGTTATCAAAATATTTTAAAATGTGATATAACAACATCTGTGCTTCTTTGTTATTGCATTACGTAGCAAAATCCCACCATGGGCCTAATGTCTACCATGATTCTGAAGCAACTGATAACACTAATGGAACATAAAAAATGTCAATTCTTATTGTTGGCAGTGTCTTTCAGGTACTGATAACCCAACCATAGTTTGCTGCCCATGTTCCTGAGTGAAAAGGTAAATTTGGGGAAGAAATTCATGAAAAGAAATGTGTAGTACTTTCTTCTCCTAATTTGTGGATCCTGTAAATTCCATACATGAACCAAGAGTATACATTCAGCTGTACTACTACCTCTCAACTTCGGTGAAGATATAACCTTAATTTAAAAAAATTTAAACTCTAGGGGAAACAAAAAATAATACTTAATATAAGAAGGCAAATGTTACAATATAATAAGGCAAGAAGGGAAACAGGGAGACCCCTTAAGGAGAAATGCCACAGCAAAGGGGCATGAAAACTCTGTTTTCCAGACTCCACAGCTATCCTTTTCCTATACTGAACACAGTTATTGGGTATACCAATTATTTATAGCCACAATGACATATTACACACAACCACAAACTTTCAGCAGCACACCAAAATGGCACTTACTATTCTACATCTGGAGTGTTCAGCTAGGTAGCTCTTCTAATTCTGGCTGGGCTCAGCCGTGTGGCTCTTCTGGCCTCAGCTGGACTTACCCATGCCTGTGAGGTCTGCATACTTGTCACTCATCTTAGATGGTCCTGGCTGGAATGCATGAGCAACCTATTTCTCTCATTCTCCCATAGGCTAACCCAAGAAGTTTCTCAGAGTGAAAGCCAAGGAGGTGCAAAAGCAATTCAATCACAATAACATTTTTAAAAATTTCATCCTGAGTTATGTTAATTAACATCCCATTGGTAAAAAAAAAAAAAAAAAAAAAAAGCCCCACAGTTAACTCCAGCATCAGAGTTGGAGATGTGAGAGATACTACAAAGTGACACAGGTACTACGTGGATACAGGGAGTTGCAGAGAATTGGGACCACTGATGCAATCATCTACCGCACATATGTTCTTCTCATATGTTTTGCTTCTTTAAATTCTCCCTCTGGGCTTCCACAGAGCTGCCCCATCACTTACTGTTTTAGTTAGCTTTTTCGCTGCTGTGACTTAAAGAATCTGACCAGAACAACTATAAGAAGGAAAAGTTTGAGGGCTTAAGGTTTCAGAGGTCTTAGTCCACAGAAGGCCAACTCCATTCCTTAGGGCTCGAGGTGAAACTGAACATCATGGTGGAGTGTGTGGCCAAGGGAAACAGTTCACATCACAGTGAATACAAAGCAGAGAAAGAGACTCCAGCTCCAGATACAAAATATATACCCCATAGCCACGCCCCCAATTAACCACTTCCTCCAGCCACACCCACCTGCCTCTAGTCACCACTCAGTTAATCCCATTGGGATTAATTCACTGATTGGGTTAAGACTCTCACAATCCACTCATTTCTCCTCTGAAGCGTCTTGCATTGTCTCACACGTGAGCTTTTGGGGAACACCTCACATCCAAACCATAACACTTATTTAATAACATCAAAGACCTTGTGTGGTCTTCAGAGCCCACCCCTCTCAATGCCTTCTTGAGGTCTTTTTGCAACTGTCTGCAGAGGGGCTGGGTTGAACAAGGTTGAGGATATCCATTCCCAAGCCCTCTGAGCTGCTGCCAACCACCCCAGTGGTCAATTGAAGAAACTTTCCCATCTAGACTTCCCATTTGGTAGTTTTCAATATCAACATGGAGAATTTCAAACCAACTTCTGTTTATTTTTCTCCACACCAAGACTGGAGACTATTCAGCACAAAATAGAAGATGGACATTGTACTCTCTTCCACAAGCAACCCACAGAGAAGCCAAAAATAATCTTTGTTTTGAACTATAAGAATTTCTTATGCATCTGTTTCTCTACTACTTCTTCCTACCTCTTTCTAAGTGAAAATGATTTGGAAGAAATTATTAGCAAGCCAAGGTGCTGTGCTGATAGAACTTATGTAAGGAAGTACCTTAACCTAAACTCAGTGGACTACAGTTCAATTGCAAAACTAGGTTCTCTCCACCCAAATGTCATGTCATATTGGTTGTACTAACCTGCTCAAATTCTTTCATGGCTCTTGACTGCCTAGCAAAACATGTAGCCTTCACAAAGTAGCCTCAACCAATTCTTCTAACAAGACTTCCCAATACTTCTCCATCTCATCTATACCCTCTAGCTCCCAGGCTTACCTGCACAGATCCCACTTTCCCATTAAGGTCAAGATCAAATACCACTTCCATTTGTTCAATAAGCAGTTATGGAAGGACTCCTCATTTTCAGACACTCTAGAAAAAGTTCACATAAGATATCTCATGTAACTTCCATGAGTGTGTCTGTAGATCAGCTAGGAGGGAGTCAAACAATGGGGGATAACAAGGAGGGACAGACAAGCATGTCCCAGGAAGAAGGAGCAGGGTGTGCAGAGGCAGAGGGATGAGGGCAGCAGCAGAACCTGCTCAGAGGGCATGAGATGGTCAATGTTGTTACAGCAGCGCATCTTCCCTTCTCCTGACATCTTTCTAATGGCCTTTCCTCACTCCTTTATCTACTGCATCCCAGGGGAGATGGAGTGATTTAGCTGGAAATCTTGGAAAGAATAAAATAGACTTCCCCTCATTTTCTCGGGAGCCAATTACATGCAAGAAGCAAGGGTTCTGTAAGTGTTCCTGTTGTGCATTCCATGCCTGCTGGTTTAAGACCCCTGGGCCTGCAGCACCTGGGCCTGCATGGGCAGCTGGCCCAGTTCAAGGGATTCTAGGTAGTAGGCCCGTGACATTCCTACAAGCTGTCTTCTAACTGAGCTCTTATCAGCCTGAGAGGTGGCATTTCAGTTTTCTGACTCCTTTGGGTTGACTTCCTCAATTTATTCAAAACCCAGAAGAGGAAAGATAATACTGTTTGGGCTCCTCAGAGACTCTGAAAAACCGCAGCAG
The DNA here is from genome assembly GCF_045843805.1 of Urocitellus parryii. Classification (NCBI taxonomy): domain Eukaryota; kingdom Metazoa; phylum Chordata; class Mammalia; order Rodentia; family Sciuridae; genus Urocitellus; species Urocitellus parryii. Next base: position 13,148,993 of record NC_135535.1, read on the forward strand.
ATCTTAGGTAACAAGTGGGAGGCACAGGCAGATATAAAACTGGGATGGAGAAGGGGGAGCCGTGAGGGATGTGCCATGTTTCCTGCCATGGAGTTCTGGCTTTCTTCTGGAGCAGCGGAAAGCCACCAGAGGACTTAGAGTAGGGGAGAAACTCAGCCAGGTTCACATCTCAGAAAAAGTGGTTCTGACAGAAGAACGGGTTGGAGGGCAGGCAAGATGGGATGAGGACCAGGAAAGGCCGATGAGCTAGAATAGGCTCTTGTGGCCTGTCTAGAAGTCAGGTAGAGGAAGTGTGTGTGTGTGTGTGTGTGTGTGTGTGTGTGTGTGTGTGTGTGAGAGAGAGAGAGAGAGAGAGAGAGAGAGAGAGAGAAATGGAAAGTGCCCAACCCCAAATTCATGCAAAAATCTATCCCTCAGTGTGATAGGATTTGGGGGAGGGCCTTAGGGAAGTGTCAGGTCAAGAGAGAAGACCCCCTTAATACTACCACATTGGGGATCTCCTTCCAACATATCAGTTTGGGAAAACACATTCAGGACACAGCAGTATCAATTCTAGAGATACTGGAGGAAGTTATTTTCGTGATCCAACTACCCGCCCATCCCATCCCAACTCCAGGCTAGAAACAATCTACTAAGAATGTCATTTTCTTTCATCCCTTACTGTGAACTTTATCATTGTCCCCATTTGTTAGCTATCTGTCTTCCATGTTTTCCCTTCCCAACCAGATGCTGCTTCTCGGTGACTGGGACATTGAATCTCCCTTTTCCCCCCTGTCACTGACCCGGCTCGGAATTAGACATAAATAAGTAAATTAATAGGCAGAGTTGAGCTAAGAAAGAGGTGAATGTAATGAAACATAAAACCTGAAAAGAGGGATGTAGCAATTAGGCTATGGCTGCATAACAAACCACTCTCAAAACTTTGTGACTTAAAACGGCAACTATTTCTTATTGCTTAAAAAGGCACAGGTAAGAGGAGTGGTTCTGCTGACCTGGGCCAGGCACCGTCAGGATCAGCTGGCTTACTTCATGCATCAGTCCTCATCTGACCACAGTGACCTCCTGCTCAGCCCATTGTAGCTGATGACTCACCAACAAGGGTCAGGAGGACCCCTGACCCACATCTCTCATCATCCAGCAGGCTAGCTGGACTTGTTCTTGTGTGGCCAGACAAGTTGCCAAGAAGCCAACAGAAGCACGCAAGCTACTTGAGGTCTCAACTCAGAACGGGAACAAGGTCACTTCTGTCTTCTATTAGCCACAGAAAGTCACGAAGCCAGTCCCTGTTCAAGAGATAGGTAAACAGAACCCACTTAATGGGAGTGATAGTAAAGTAACACCTTTGTTAAGGGTCCAGAAATAGGGAGGTGTGGAGAATTGGGGTCACTTCTCTACTCAATCATGGGGAAATTTTGGACACCAATTTGGCTCGGGTCCTTACTAGCAAGGACCAAGAGAGAATTGATTGACAACTACAGAATATGACAGTATTATAGATAACAATTATTGCAAGCCAACTGGTGTATTCTCCACAATGAATCTAATGTAGTTAATGCTGTAATCCCCTTTGTACAGCCACAGAAATTTAATCTTCAAGTGGAGATGTGCCTTATTCAAGGTTATTCAGCTCCTAAGGTAAAAAAAGCTACATAACTAAAAACACACATTCACAGTCACCACTTGGAACGCTGGACAGCTGGCTTGGGCTCCATCTGCAGAGAAAATTTGCAAGAGGTTCCTCTACTTGGCTGAAGGAAAACCTCATCTTTTTTTTTTTCCCCAATGCATCTTCTTTCTCTTTTCATCCCTCTTGATTATCCCTCTTCCTGTGAAGTCTATTTTTCAGATTTAGTCCACAGTGTTTTATAATAAAAGGCTTCTTCCCCTGCTTTAGAGAGACATGGGGAGGATTAACAGTTAATTTAATGTTTTCAAAAATGCCTTAAGCATCTTGGAATTAGACACGTCACGTGCAAATAAATAAAGAAAGGCTTTGGAGTATAGAGACATCACATGCTCAGAGCATCTAAATGCATGCATGCACACAGCCAACTGAAAATCTACTGATCCCACCAGACCGGCACCAAGCGACCTTAGGATTCACATTTTCACATGTGGTATTAGAAGAAAGAGATGAAAGGCAAAATTCCACCAGCCACCGTGTTTGCTCTCTCTGTATGGAGATGAGATGTTTTATAAACACCTTCCTTACTGTTTCATAATCCAAGCCTGCCCTGCTCCTGGCACACTCACTCCTTTCCTGGACTTTCCAATCCCTTCCCTTCCTGTTCCCACCATCTCCCCCTAAGCTACTCTACTTCTCTAGGGTACAACTCTCTGGTGACAGAGCAGTGAGAACAGGAGACAAGGTTCTGTTGTAAAAGAGGGTGAGCAAGATAGCAAGAAATCGGAAGCTTCCATGAAGCGAGGTTCTAATTTCTTACCCCATTTTTAGGTTGGAAACTGGTTGATCAGGGTCACCATCTCTGGGTCCTGCAGATGGAGCCTCCACCCTCGCTACAGAGTCTTCACATCTGAATCCTCGGAGAAGTAACCCCTAAGAATTCAGCATTCGTGGAAGCCTGGGATTCAGGAAACCTCCAGGACTCATAATCTGGTGAAATGTCATGTTGATTTAATGTGTCTTTGGGGGTTGCCAAAGAACATTAAAACATCCTTTCTCCCAGGGATCTGGCGACAGAAGCAAGAGGACCACAAGTCTGACGCCTACCTAGACAACTTAGTGATACTGTGCCTCAAAATGAGATAAAAACAGCTGGGGACACTTATTATCATGCAGGTAAGTCCCCACCACTGCCCCAAAATAAAATTCTTTCTTTAAGAACTAAACAACTGATATATGACTGCATTTCTAGGGTAAAACGTATAGTGGTCAAGGTAACGTGGGTTTATGATCGGAGAGGAAGAGCCTCCAATTTCCAGGCCTGTATCCCTCACCTTGTGGTATATTTTTGTTTCCTCTGGAGGCCAACTCGATTTTCATTTTAACCAGACTGGAGGAGCTGGCAGGAGACTACCTCACGTGAGTGTCCGCAGCTCCAACAGCTTTAGAAGAAACAGCAGATGGAAGATGGACAAGGAAACTAATGTGTCCTCAGTGGCTCTGGACACTGGTTGAGCTTCGCTTCTCAGCATTATCTCATTTACCACCCATCCCCTTTAAGGGTGTGAGAGCAGAATATAGAAATTCAGTTATCTGCAGTTTGCTTTGGAAGTCAGAGGTTGGCTGTCTCATTCTGGATGGTTCACAGAGCCGAAGTGAGCTCCCTGGAGGAGAAGGCAGTACCCCAGTCACCTTTGTACCTCGTCCAGGACCTGGCAGAAGACAGGAAGTTAGGACATATACTGAAGGCAAATTAAGAAAGTGCAGAAGGAGAATTGACATCCTTTCTTGTCAGTCTCCAAAATCTGTGCATCTTTCTACAGAATCAAATTCTGCATGTGTGTGCGCACATACATGCACACACACACACACACACACAGAATTTTTACCCTTAGAAAATGCATAAAACTCAACACATATTGTTTGTTCACAGTCTCCTTCCTGAAAATAAAATATTGTTGGGATGTGCATTCTTTGGCAGTACAGGTATTTTTTTACTCGTCTCGTACACATGTATCCTCATTTTTCTTTTTCTACTTTCAGAGAGAAGTTCTGAATCAGAGCTATGGCAATAGATTCATTCAGGTCTCTACTGGAAAAAATTCTTGCAAAGTACCTAATTAGTTTTGAGAATTTCAAAATTTTGAGATGGAAAATTCTTATTTTATTGCTTTGGAGCTTTGGGCCCAACCTACACACTTCAATGTGATCTTGTTTTGAGGCATCACCCAACCCCAATTCCCCACCTGTCTTCCTTAGTCAGTGGGCTCCAGTCACCAGGGCTGGTGCATAGACAAACTCATAGTGCTCCTGCCACAGGGCCTTTGCATTTGCTGTTACAGCTGCCTGGACCTCTCTTCCTGTATAAACTACATTTCTCACTCCCTTATATCCTTCAAGTTACAGTTTAAATGTCGCCTTATCAAGATGTAGTTCCTGAGCCCACAGTCTTCTCACCTTGGCTTCTCTAGGCTCTTAGCTTACTGGTTTTCCTTATGGCCTCAATACCTGGCATTATAGATGGATGTGTTTATTGTCTCTCTTCCCCCTGGGATATGAGCTCTTTATTTATCTTACTGTTCTAGCTTCAGTCCCTAAAGCAGTCCCTGAAACATAACGGAAACTCAGTGTTTTCTGATTGAATCAATGAATGGCAAACCAGGTGCCTCCACTCCTCCCTTGCACGTCCATTTCCAGCCTCCCTGACTGACCACAGTGACCTCCTGCTCAGCCCAGATGGAGGCTCGGAATCCTCTGCACACAGAAGCCCCTGCAGCAACTGCTGGCACTTACAGGAACTCATTTGTCTTGCTGTGGCTGATGCGCCTTCTGCCCTGAGGAACAGGGCTGGGCTGCACGTCAGGAAGGAGGACCTTCCTTTGCCCCTCTGGCTCAAGGCCAAGACTAGACCTCAGCCCAGTGGCCTGTTCCTTTACGTCTTGTTCCCACTGGGATCACAGATGGATCCTCTCACTTGCTGAGATGCACAGGCACTGGTTTGATTGACAGCAGATTGTGTGTCTCTCTCCCCAAGTCTGCATTCAGCACCTCCATGTGGGTAGCTTGGAAGCCGTCAGGGTGGGAGTGTTTACACCATGGGAATTGGCAAGAAGTCAGCGCCCGCCCCACCCCAAGAGCTGGTTATTCCACCAGCATATCATGTCCTTGAGCCTCTAAATTCCAGTAACTAGAAGAAATATGGAAAAACATGCCCAAGGGGAATGTTTCTTTCCTCGCCAGAAACAAAATAGGCCCAGAAGACTTTTCCCCATCCCATTTGGCCTTGGAAGGATGAAGAAGAGACTCCTAAATAAGAAGCAGTGCAGGGTACAGAACAGAGACGTTTGTCACTTGCAAGGACAGGGTTTTAGCCTCTTGGCTCCTGCCAGGAAAACTTCAGTGTGCTTAGCAGCTGTGAGCATCAGGAGTCTTTATTTGCAATCGAGGTGGAGATGGTGGGGACTGGCCTGGAGAGATGTTCTTTTGATACTTTCTGCAGCAGAATTCCCCAAGATGTTTCTTAAAAATTTCATTTTCCTGGCACCAACCAACCTGTGCTGATAAACTCAGAAAACAGGACTTAGAAAAATGCATTTCAATGAGCAGAACAGAGTGGCTCTCAGGAGCGCAGTGAGTCCCGGACTAACTAAAAGAAACCAGCCGACTCTGAGGAACTCGCCCACAAAGCACCCAGCTGGGTACCCTAGCAAGAGGTTCTGGGCGGAGGTCCAGGATGGAGCCTTGAACTCTGTGGTTTAGTAGAGCATTTGAGGAGATCTCGATGGTAGTCCAAGGTAAACATCGTGCTCCACCCATATGTCCCCCATGACCCCTGGCACCCCCAAGATAAGTTCTTTTGACATTCTTGACTTCTTTGCAACGACAGGCCTCGCCTGTAGTCGAAAATCTGCTTACTTTCCCCGGATCAATACCGCTAGACACACTTTGAACGCTTAATATGAGCAGGCATTACGCTGAGCCCTTGGCTTGGATTATTTCATTTAACCCTCCAAATAAGCCCCAGAGCAGAAGCTCTCAGTGGTGGGTGCGTGGCGATCCCTCCCAATGTACAAATGGGGAAGCTGAAGCTCGGAGAAGTCAAGTCATCTGTGCAAAGCCTAAAAGCTAGTGTGATTTAAAGCCAAAATTCATACCCGAGCATTTTTGATACGAAAACTCACACTTCCATCATTAAGCTCATTGCTTCCCCAAGATTTTCAGAGATCAGAAGATAATAATTTAATTTAAATATCACACTGAGCCAAAGATACTTTTTTTTTTTCAAACTAATTCAGAGCATTTCTCTAAAATGTCAAAATCTACTTTTCTGGGTTTTCCTCATATAGAAGTCTGGACTGGTTAGGACAGATTTATGTGGTTGGAATGCAATCCGAGTAATTGGTTTGGGTAGAGCAAAGTAACCGATAAATTAGCTTGAACATGACCTTTCAGAGGCAGCCCTTCTCTTCTGTTCCCATTCTCTGGCCTTGAATTGTCGCCCGTTAATTGGTAGTTTGTTCTCGGGTCCGGCTGCCTGTTCCTGACACTGGGCAATGCATTATGAGATAATCTACTTTCCGTGACTTCACGTGGTACCCATGGCAACCGTCAATGCCACTTCCCTGCAGACAGGCTGCTGCGTTTGTTCCCAGTGCGTCGCAGAAATGTAAACATCTTCGATAAAAATGTCCAGTAAAATGACAGTCCCAGCAAAGGATGACATTTATATAATTACCAGAGGGAAACAATCTATCATGACTCCGACTCCTCCTTTCCCAAGAATAAAAAAGGAAGGTGGAGGGTTTGGGGAGGTTTGGTTTTTTTTTTTTTTTCATTGTTTTTTTGTTTTTAGTGTTTTACCTTTTTGGATTTGGAGGAAAAAAACTAAGGGAAACGGTTTGCTGAACAAGATGTAATTGAAGAGACACAATGTTTCTGAGAGGATACCTTGTTCATTAAGGATCTGGTTCATTAGCGGCAAGGTGGCAACCATATTTATCCTCCCATCCACCATAGTTACAAGGCAAGGGCTCACCTGGAACATCTCCTCAGGTGACTCAACCATCCTGACATTCAAAATTAATAATCCAAGATTCTCCTGGCCAATGGAGAGAGGGCTTTACTTTGAACACTTTTTTTTTTTTTGGAGGCACACCTGTGATTGAACTCGGGGGTACTCAGCCACTGAGCCACATCCCCAGCCCTATTTTGTATTTTATTTAGAGACCGGGTCTCACTGAGTTGCTTAGCACCTCAATAAGTTGCTGAGGCTGGCTTGGAACTAGAGATCCTTCTGCCTCAGCCTCCCAAGCCGCTGGGACGACAGGTGTGCACCACCGTGGCTGGCTAACTTTGAATTCTTGAATCTGGATCTGGACAGCATCTCTACCACATTGTCTCTCACTTCTCCTCCTATGCTGTTCCTTCTGCCTGGCATGCTCTTCCCACCTCCTAGGGCAGCTCTTGTCACTGGCCATTTACAGTGAAGTTCAACTATCACCTCCTTCAGCAGCCATGGAATTCTGAGGTGGATCCACCTTGCATGATCTCTCCTCTCCAGCGTGGGTGGTACCTATGAATGCAACGCCACATCTCTCCTGGGGGTACGTTGATCCTAATGGAATTTCTTCTGAGTGGTCCGAACCTCATCAGATGAGCTCTTTTTTGATTTTCTTTCTTGTGCTAGGGAATGAGCCAGAGCCTCATTCATGGAGGTTCTGAACTACATCCCTAGCCCCACATAAGCTTGTAAAAGAAGTTAAAACTGGGGCTACCAGTTTCAGCTTAGACACATTAAGAACTTGGAAACTATCGCTCCCATTATTATATTAAGAAAAAAACCTAAAAAATCTAAATATTCATCAATTTATTGGACCATGGCAGAGGTAAAGAGATAAGAAAAACTATCCCTCTGAAATCTGGCTAGACAATCTCATCCAGAGAAACACAGCTGAGCTCTGCTGCTTACCTGGAGCAGAAGCCTCTGGAAGACTCGGGTGGTAATTTTGACATATGGTGGGAGACTGAGTGTGGACGCCATCAGAGCAAGGAACTCCTGGGGGCCAGTCTTCAGGGGACCTCCAACGTTCTGTGGTCTTGAACTTCAGGATCTCTACCAGATTTGCCTGTCGACATTCCAAGAAAGATCCCTATAACTCTAGTAGAAAGGAGGGAAGAGTGATCTTTTGGAAATATACCCAAAGTCTGTTCCATAACAGACACCTACACTTCAGAACCTTCCAGAACCCCCCAGAGAGGAGGAAAAAATTCTTCCCACTCCAGGCCTCTGTAACATACCTATCTCACCTAAGGAGAAGAAGAACATTCCACATGAGTCAGGTCTCCAAGGGAACAGGGAACCCTGAAGACAGGAGGGAAAAAAAAAAGGGTCAAATCACTGCAAAAATGCAGTCTTTTGGTACCTGCAGGAGATAGGTTCTAGGGCCCCAGAGATGCTAGGATCCACAGATGCTCTAGTCCCTCATACATAAAAGCAAGTACTTGCATATCGCCAATGCACGTCATCATGTCCAGATTATTTATGAGACCTAATGCAATGTAAGTTCCATAATAATTGTATTATTTGGGGAATATTGACAATATTGTCCACGTGTTCAGCACAAATGCAGTTTTTTTTTCAATTTTTTTTTGACGTGATATTGGTTGAATCCACAGATGTGGCACTTGCAGATGCTGAAGGTTTGTGAAAGTCACAGCCCCAGGACACAAGGCCAGTAACAGACGGAAACTTCATTGGAAGGTTGTGGAATATTCCATCTTCCTCATACCTTACCACCACACCTACCCAGCTCAGTAAAGCAGCAGTTCACAGCTTCGAGAGCTACCAGAGGAGGAGTCTCTGAGGAGAAATACTCAATCAAAAGTCAAAGAGGGAGACAAGCAAAGTCCCTAGAGACACTGGAGGTATTTGAAGCCCTCATACCTGTAGGAGCAGCAAACACTAAACACAGCCCAAATGCCATCCAGATTGTGCAGACCTTAGACTGAAGGCGAATTTACCCCAGGTTCTAATCACTCCGTTCAACACGTCTGGCCTCCAGGAAGAAAATGACAGGGCAGACCCACAGGCAGGGAGGAGAAAGGTCTGGAGAAGACAGCAATCCTCAGGGACAGACCCAGATCCAACTCAAGTGTCAGAATTATCTGCTGGAGAATTAAAGGAGCTATGTTTGATCTACTAAGGGATATATAACTGGAAAAAAGGACAAAATATTCCAGGACAGTTGAGTGATGTAATCAGAGACTCTAAGAAACAATCAAATGAATACAAAAGAAGCAAGATAGTAACCAGAATGAAGAGTGCCTTCAAGGGCCCATTAGCAGACACACACAGCCACAGAATCAGTGAGCTAGGAGATCAGGCAATAGAGACAGCCCCAAATGCAAAGAGAAAAAAAATAATAAAAGCCAAGACAGAGCACCCCAGAACTATAGGATGACATCCACAGGGGAAATACATGCATAACTGGAACACCATAGGAAGGAGGAGAGAGAGAGCAGAAGAAATGTTTGAAGTAATCATGACTAAGGATTTTCCAAAATTAATAACCCCACCAAACCACATATCCAGAGAATAAAAACAAGGCTAAACACATGGAAGATGAAAATACCTACATATTGCACATTCAGATTGGAGGAGACCGAAGACAAACACATTGGTAGGCATCAGAGGAAAACTGCACTTCACCTGTGGAAGAACAGTCATGGGGATTATAGAGAACTTTGCACCAGAAATCACACATGCAAGAAGAGAGTGGCGTGAAACATTGAAAAGGTAAAAAAGAAAAAAAAAAAAAAACACTTTGTACCATGGTAGAAATTTATGTCCAGAAAATGAGTCCTTTAAAATTGGAGTATAAACAAAGGCTTTCTCAGACCAGAAAATAACAATAATAATAATAATTGGAGAGAGAGCAAGACCAGAAAATAACAATAATAATAATAATTGGAGAGAGAGCATGACCAAGAGACCGTTCCTACAATAAAATCTAAAGGATATTTTTAGGCAGATGAAAAATCAGGTGGAGCAAACTCCTGGATGCACATAAAGGAAAGGAAAATAAAGAATAGAGAAATAGTAGTCAGAATGTGCCGGGTGATGTCATCCCATGAACAGGTGAAATAGATGACAGCGATGTGAGCCGGAGGGAGGGCGGGCTTGGGGGCGCTTGGTTGTGAGGTACACGCACCATCTGTGCAGTGGCCTGGTGCTACATGAAAGTGGAATTTGGTCATCCTAAGGGTAGATTGTAAACTATGAAAGCAATGTGGTGTCCTGGATGGGAACGTGGAACAGGAAAGGATTTTAGGGAAACACACACACACACACACACACACACACACACACACAGAGCTCTACATTGAGATGATTATGGAGATGGGCTTTGTCTAGGTGCCCAGAGCCCCAATCCTACCTCCACAAGCAACTGAATTCTACCAAAACCCAACGTGAGCTTGGAGGAGGACTCCAAGCTCTAGACTCCAAGCTCTAGGAGAGAGCCAGTATGGCCAATGCCTTCATGGTAGCCATTCTTAACCCACGACAACTGAGACCAATGTACGCTGCTTCAAGCTGCTCTGGTTTTGGTGATCAGTTATGCTGGAATAGAAAACCAACACACAAACCTTCCTGACTGTTCTAACCCAGATGCATGAGTTTCCCAAGGGACTGTCATCTCACCTATCCATTCATCCAGCCTACACAGAGTAGGACCTGTTTCACCCATTCCTCCACTGATGGACGCATAGGTTGCTGCCATCTCTTGACTATTTTTACGAACAGTGCCACAATGGACACGGAGGCAGAAGTCTTCAACGCCCTGGTTTCATTCCCTTTGGGTATATATCCTTAGTGAAATTGCTAGACCCATGTTCAGCTTTCTGAGAAAGCTCCTCACGACTTTCCAGAAGGGCTGTACTGAATCACATTCCCATCCACAGTGTACAAGTTCCCCTTTCACCGCATGCTCGCCAGCATTTGTTTTTTTTATGTTTTTTTTTTTTTTGTCCTTTTGATGATAATCATTTTAACTGGAGTCAAGTGACATCTCACTGTGGCTTTGACAATAAATCGTTGCTCATCCTTAAAGGTTGGAAATCCTGTCATTTGCTAGAACATGGAGGAGCCTGGGAGTGTTAAGACAAATTCCACCCAATCTCACTCATATGTGAACCCATAGAAGTTAAGAGTGGAAGAGTGGATACCAGAGGCCCAGGGGATATGCGTGAGGTGGACGTGGTAGGGCTTGGCCAAGGCTTACCATGTAATGGTTACACCGGGAGAAGAAGTTCCAGTGTCTATTTCACAGCAGCAGGTGACCCGCCACTAACCCTAATGCATTTCAAAATAGCTAGAAGAGATTTTTTAATTTTCTCACCACAAAAGTGTGATACATTTTTAAAGTGTTAGATATGTTAATTATCCCAATTGGATCATTACCAAATGTATCCATGGAATTGACACATCATACTGCGCTTCAGGAACAATTATGTGTCCCTCAGAAGGAGAATTCATGTGGAAATTTGTTAAGAGTGAAGAAAAGGTCCCACACATTCCTTCCACTAGGAGAGACACCGAGTTTAGGATGGGGGACAGAATACAGTTCTTGCCATCTTGAAGCTTAGAGTGTGGGAAATAAAATATATAAAAACAATGGTAAGTTTTGTAAAGGGGAAAATAGGATGTGAGAGGAGAAGACATTTTTCAATACAGAAAGATCAGGGAAGACCTGGAGGAGGAAAACAGAATTAAGCTGAGACTTGAAATAAGCAAAGAGGAGCAGAGTGGACACCATGTTCTAAAGTCCTGAGAAGCACTGACCAGAAGCTCCCTACTAGGAGCTGGTATATAGTATAATGGAAAACCAAAGACAAGGAGAAGATCTAGCAAGAGGCCAGAGAAGACGGACAGCACCGTTGCCGTAAGTGAACGTGGGGAGAGTGCAGGAGGTGCACGTGGATGGCAGGAGGAGGTTGTCCCAGCAGGGTCCCGGGGAGACCATGGTACAGTGCCAGGAGCGCACACTGAGGACTGCGGGGACCCATTGTGGTCTGGGAAGTAGAGTTCCCACCATGCAGAGTGGGAAAGTTCACTCTGGATGACGGAGCTCAGACAGGAGGAGGCAGCCCGGAGCTGAGCAGAACAGTTAGGAGACTATTCCAGAAGCCCATGCTGGAGAGCCACCAGGCAAGAATCCAGCCATAGACATGGGAAGGAGGGCAAGTCCTCGGGAGAGGGGAAGGCTGGATATTCAATGGGCTGAAGAGGATCAGGAAGGTCAGAGTGATGCCAAGGACTCTCAGGCATCCAGCATCCTGGATAAAAGCCCATCTGCCATGGTGAGCAGCACTGGGGAGGCGCAGGCTGCCCCCTTCCAGGAGACCACCTCTGTACTGCTCTGCCTCCAGCCCCCCATCCTCTCCAGCCATCTTGGCCCAGCAGACTCCCGCTCTACCTCCAGAATCCAGCTCAGCCGTCACTTCTTCTGGAGAGAGAGCATTCCCTGAACTGTTTGTTGTCCCCTTCTCCTCTTGTCCCCAAGCACCTGAATGTCCCTCTTCACACCACAGAGTGCTCTGTGGCATAAATACCCACGTGCTGCTTTGTCCCACAGAATCAGGAGCCCCTGGCCCTGAACATCAGAGCTTTTCACTTTTAAAACATAGTCCCAGGAAAGATTTGTCACGTGAGCAGACAGAGTAACAATATAAGAAAGATCCGATATTGGAACCAGCGAACCCCAGCCTCTGACCCATGGCAGCAAATGCCTCTGAGCGTGGGCAGTGGAGCCCAGACCCTGCTCCCCAAGGACGACATGGCCAAAGGAGAGTTAAGGAACCTCAGACAAAATCTCAAGGCATTTGACTCACCTGCTTTCTCAATCTAAAACAAACGAGGTGAAATTTAAAGGAGTTGCTTCCTAACGGAACAGGAAAATAAAATGCACTCGAATGTTGAAACTGGGACGTCTCGCTGCAAGAAAAACAATGAGTGGGCGCCGACTGCGGCTTTCAACACAAGGTCATTGCACCGGTGGCCAAGTGCGCTGCGCTGACCAGCGCAAGGCTCCTTCACGCTTCCCAACAAGCATCTGAGAAAAGGAGACGCTCGCTTGCAGAAAGGACAGATTTAAAATTCAAGGCAAGAAGAGGAGGATGGTAGACTGGAATGGAAGGATATAAGGCAGAGGCACACAGAGGTCTTCAGAGGTACAGGTGGTGATGGCCGGGGTTCACGCCCAGCTTACTGTTTTAATATGACAACTATGTTCTAAATATTTATTTTCATGGGCGAATTTATACCTTCAAAAAAAATTAAGACACAGTGTGTTTGCCCAGGGTTACAGAGTTAATCTGTGGCAGAGGTGGCACTTTAATTCAAACTCTGTGATTCTAAATCTGGTGTCCCTACCACTACTTCTTGTTGTCCTTGTTGCATAGCAAATGCCACCACGAGTCACGTCCTGCACATCCAAACTGGCATCTGCATCTGACAGGGGTATCCAGACAGGAAAGAAGGAGCCTTTTCCTTGGTTAATAATAGTAAGGATGCCCTTGTTGTTGTCATTAAGAGTCTTTGAAATGCGCTCCTTGCACAATGCTGTGTGACCTTGAACATTTGAGATCACTCAGTCACAACACCGCTGTCCTGCAAGATGAGTCCCATTGTTCTCATTATACAGAAAGGGAGACTCAGATTGAGTGACCTACAGACCACATGAAATTAAACCTACTGCTGACGCCATCGTCCTCTGATGCACTAGCCTCTCCTTAGGAGGAAGGTCCCCACCTGCAGTCCTTTAATCATTTTGCTAACAGCCAGGGGTGAACAGGACAGATTGCTCAGACCCTCAGTGGGCAGTTGCCCCCTCCCACTCACATGGAACAATTATGAATGGCTGACAAGATTGCATTTCATCCAGGTCTTCCTGTGAGTGACTGCATCATTGCAGAGCTCAGGGGACATGCAGGACATGGGGCTCAGGAGGGAGACCTAAGTATCCTACTTCCAACTCTTGTGATGACTATTCAGGGGCAGGCATGCAGCAAGACAGACAGACAGACAGACAGAAAGAAAATCACCCCCTCAGGAGGGACCCTGAGCCCACCTGCCCACACAGCCACCTGGGTAGGGGTTGGGTCCTACGTTTTAGATGTGATTAAGAAGCGTGGTCCTCAGGGTGGCAATGCTGAGGGGTGGTGGAACTCTTAAGAGCCAGGGCAGGGCACCATGTAAGGTGGCAAGATCTTGGGAGCAGCAACCTGGGAAGGGATGGCTGCTGGTCCCAAGGAGTAAGCTAGTTCCCACAAGATGGAGTTGTCAGAAAAAGCAAGCCTGGTGCCCGACTCTCTCTGTCTTCCTGTTTTGCCACATGCACTCACTCTTCCCACCTCCCCTCATGCTGCTGCCCGCATGCCATACACTAATTGTGATGCAGCCAAAGGGTACCTCACTAGAGGCCAAACCAATGAGGCTGCCTGCCCCATTTTGGATTTTAGCCTCCACAACTAAGCACTAAACAAACCATTTTGCTCTGTGAAATACCTAGCTTTGGGTATTTTGTTATAATAACAGAAAACAAACTAAGGCAGGGTAGATGTTGGGACTCATGCCCTCATCCTCAAATAAACTTGCTTTCATAGAAAAGCATAGCTTGATGAATGCTCCGGAACTCAACCAATTGGACGAGTAACTCCATGTCGTTTTTCTATCCTTGTGACCATGCAGTTTCTGAAATGTGCTGCTGGAGAAGACAGGGTTCTTATGCAAGAGCCAAATGGTGCTTTCTGTCCCTCCCAACACCAGCCTCACTGGCTGCAGCACACACTGGCCTCCATCGGCCCCACACCAAGCTCATGCAGCTATTCCCAGGGAATTTAGGTTCCAGCTTCTGCACTGTAGACTGCCCCTCGACTTCTTCTCTTCCCTCTCCTTCCCTCATGTCCTGTTGATTACCCATTCCCGCATCCAGGGTCTCCCTTCCCCACCCACCACTGAAACCTGAGCGCACGAGGCCAGGGCTGCCTGCTTCATACATCAGCGCTGTATCTCCCATGTTCCCAGCAGAGTGGCACATAGCTGTTGCTCAGTAAAAATCTGAATGAATGAATGAATGAATGAATGAATAGAAGAAGAAAATGTTTTTGAAGTTTCAAATGGACCTGAACATTTGGAAGTCCTCCCCCCCCCAAAAAAAATATATATGCTCCAGAATACAGAGTCCTTTCATACTATAGTCCTTACAAACTTTCTGAATGCAGCTGCTCACTGGTTTTCCCAGCATCTTTATTTCACATTTGCTAAGGTTAGGGGCCATTCTAGACAAAGCATACCCGAAGCTAGACTTACCCTTAAACTTCCCATTTGGCCTAAGCCAAACTGAGTTCAGTTTCTGCCCCTTGCAACGGAGATTGTTGAGCAACACAGTAGGGGGTGGGCACTAACCCTGTTCAACAAAGACCCCTGGCAACAAAATAATATAAACAATGTGAGCACTGCACTGCTGTGAGCCAGCAAAGCTCTCCATGGGCTTTGCATATAGCCACCGTCTGTGCCCACATGCTCTGCATTTGTGGATTCAACCAAAAGCAGATTGAAAACACTAAAAAAAAAAAAAAAAAAATCTTGCATCCATACCAACTTGTAAAGACATATTTTCTTGTCATCGTTCCCTGGATAATACAGTATAACAGCTATTTACATAGCATTTGCATTACATTATGAGAAATCTAGAGGTGATTTCATGTGGAAGACACCTCTGCCCTCTGATTTAGGAAGGTCATAAAATACTACATCATTTTATATGAGGAACTTGAGCAGCCACAGACTTTGATATGCTCAATGGTCCTGGAACCAGTCTGTCTCTAACACCGGGGATGACTGTGTATTAACTCATTTAATTCTCACAACAGTTTTATAGGTAAGAACTATTATTTATGCCCTTTTCATGAAGGACCACCAAGTTCATGACCTGCCTGAACCACACAATTAGAAGAATCAGGGTCCAAACACCAACAGGCCTGGCTCCAAAGGCCACACGAGGCTTTACTGTGTTCAGCAAGTTTAAGTCCTTGTGTGGGAATCAGAGGAATTACTAGAAAAGCCAATTAGGGTTGTCTTTTTCCATGTCCTGTGAGACATTTGGAGGCATGAGGAGGTGCACAGGAGGAGAACCCCGAAAGGAAACCGCCTCTCACCTGCGGATACGTGGCCCGGCTGTGCACTCTAGCTCCCATTGGTGGACTTCAGGCAGCCCAGCAGGCTGGACCCTGACCTTGTGATGTCCCCTGCCAGCTAATCCCCAAGGATCATACCAGCTGGCTTTGGCTTCCAACACAAAATGTTTTTCCCAATTGAGATTATGGCCTTTTTGGCAGCTCCCAAAGGAAAAAGGATTAAGCTTGAGAAAAGTTCTTGCTGAAATGGAGAGTAGACCCTTGGACTTGCACAAGAGCAGGGTGGGCAAGGCAAGGAAGGTAGGTTCCCGTAGGCGAGACCCAGAGCTGCAGGGGATAGAAACCAGGAGAGCCCCGTGAATTTTATAGAAAGGAAAAGCATAATTATGTTCGTTCCCTACCTTAGAGTAGTGGATTAGAGTCAAGGAGCAACGATCTACCCTGCAGTGTGCGTGGCTTTTGAGATCCATACAGAGCAAAATGCCAATCCAGGAGCTGCCGAGAGCTGCCCGATGTTGGGCAGGGTACTTAACCACACCACAGCTGCGGTGAAATGGATTTCCCCAGCACGGTAGGGACCAGGAGCTTCCTGATGGGCTTCCCCTTTCCTCTTGCCACCAGTGTCCTCTGGGGCACAGCGGTCACCTCGTCCACTCTGTGTCCTGCTCCTCCTGACCTGAGGCTTCTCAGCAGCTGCTTACACCACACCTGTTCTGCATCCTCCAGCATGCTGCTGAACCCCCCTCAAGGATAACCACTCAGGGCGAGGATGCCGCAGGGAATGAGGTGACGAAACAGTCACTAGACAGGTGACTCGGTGACACCATGCAAGCTCTAAAGGAAGAGGGTTAAAAGACAGAGTAAAGCTAAAGACATCAATCCAGAAGAGTCTAATCCTAATTTCCACTGTAACCGAAGGGTAGCCTTATCGAAATCACTCAGCATGTCTATGCCCCCCGGTTTTCTTGTAAAATGAGGGCATAGGAACTAGTCAATTTTATAAAATGTTTAAAGCTTTTTCCTCTGAGTATTGTTTTAGTGACATCTCACAAATTTAGAGATGCTGGGTTTTTTTTTTTTCATTTAATTCAAAACATTCTCTAATTTTTTTCATGATTTCTTTTTGGCCCATTCATTATTTAGAAGTGAATTGAGTACTTTTCCAAGCATTTGGGTCAGATGTCTTTGTGTTATTGATTTCTCACTAAATCCTTTGTCATCAGAGAGCCTACTGAGCTTAATTCCTGCTGATTTTGTTTAATGTTCCATGTGCACTTGAAAAAATGCATGTTTTTGTTATTGATGGAGAAACTATTTTATAAATGCAATAAAGCCAAGTTGACCGAGAGCATTGCTCAGGTCTACTATATCCTTACTGGACTTTTGTATTCTCTCAGTTACTGATAGAGGAATGCTGAAGTCTCTGATTAAAATCATGGATTTGTACGAATTTCCCTTTTTTGGTTTCATTATGCTTTGCTTCATGTATTTTAAGCTGGAATAAGAACCTTAATGTCTTCTTGATGGATTTATTCTTTTGCCATTATGCCATATGCCTCTATGTTCTTTATAATATCCTCTTTCACTTTTAACCCATCTCTGAATTTATATTTAAAGTGAATTTCTTCTAGATAGCATAGATTTGGATCTTACTCTTTTCATTCATTCTGAAAACTCTGCGTTTTGATTGGCACATCTAGATCATGTATATTTCATATAATCATCAATACAGCTGGTGTTTCATCTGTCACCTTACTATTTGTTTTGTGTTTTTCTCCTCTGCATTTTGTTCCTATTTTTTCCTCTTTTTCTGTCTTCTTTTGGATTGGGTATTTTGTAGTAATCTGTTTTATATTCACTGTTGATTATTATATATAATTTCTCAATTCTATTTCTAATTTTTTCTTGGGTTTTACAACATGAATTGTCAAAGTATACTAATGAACCTTCAAATAATATTACACTGCTTCAGATATAACACAAAACTTAAAATAGTACACTTCCATTTATTCCTCCCATTTTGTGTTAATTATCAAACATTTTATTTTATTTCTATATATATATAAGTCCCAGAACATATTTCTTTTTTTTCATGACTTCATAATGACTTTAATTTTTTAAATTTATATATGACAGCAGAATGCATTACAATTCTTATTACACATATAGAGCACAATTCTTCATCTCTCTGGTTGCAAAGTATTTTCACACCAATTCATGTACTTTGGATAATAATGTCCATTACATTTCACCATCATTGCTAACCCCCTGCCCCCTCCCTTCCCCTCCCACCCCTCTGCCCTATCTAGAGTTTGTCTATTCCTCCCATACTCCCCCTCCCTACCCCACTATGAGTCAGCCTCCTTATATCAGAGAAAATATTTGGAATTTGCTTTTTTAAGGATTGGCTAACTTCACTTAGCATTATCTTCTCCAATTCCATACATTTATCTGCAAATGCCATGTTTTATTCTCTTTTATAGTCGAGTAATATTCCATTGTGTATATATGCCACAATTTTTTTTCTATTTATCTAGGTTGGTTCCACAGTTTAGCAATTGTGATTTGTGCTGCTATAAACATTGATGTGGCTGTGTCCCTGTAGTATGCTGTTTTTTAGTCCTTTGGGTAGACAGCGAGGAGAGGAATAGCTGGGTCAAATGGTGGTTCTATTCTCAGTTTTCCAAGGAATCTCCATACTGCTTTCCATATTGGCTGTACCAATTTGCAGTCCCACCAGCAGTGTATGAGAGTATCTTTTCCCCCACATCCTCGCCAGCACTTAATTGTTGTTTATCTTCATAATAGCTGACATTCTGACTGGAGTGAGATGAAATCTTAGAGTAGTTTTGATTTGCATTTCTCTAATTGCTAACAATGGTGAGCATTTTTTCATATATTTGTTGATTGATTGTACATCCTCTTCTGAGATGTGTCTGTGCATGTCCTTGGCCCCATTTATTAATTGGGTTATTTGTTTTTTGGGTGCTTAGTTTTTTGAGTTCTTTATATACCCTAGAGATTAGTGCTCTATCTGATGTGTGAGGGGTAAAGATTTGCTCCCAGGATGTAGGCTCTCTGTTCACCTCACAGATTGTTTCTTTTGCTGAGAAGAAAATTTTTAGTTTGAGTCCATCCCATATATTGATTCTTAATTTTAATTCTTGCACCAAAGGAGTCTTACTAAGGAAGTTGGGGCCTATCTCTCACCATGCACAAAACTCAACTCAAAGTGGATCAAGGATCTAGGAATAAAATCAGAGACCCTGTGTCTAATAGAAGAAAAAGTAGGCCCTAATCCCCAGAACATATTTTGATTAATTTTGCTTGAAATTATTATTATTATTATTATTATTATTATTATTATTATTATTATTTTAGTTGGGGACCAAACCTATAGCCTTGAGCTGTGAGACAAGTTATCCCCAGCCCACTTTTTATTTTGAGACAGAGCTTCACTTGGTTGACCAGGCTGGTTTTGAACTTGCCATCCTCCAGGGTCAGCCTCCTAGAGAGCTGGAATTTCAGACATGCACCACAGGCCAGTTCTGAAGATAATTTGTCAGAGGAGGGAGAAAGTCATTTCTATTCTCTGTTGTACTTTGCATTTCTGGAGTTAGTTATCACTTTGTGTAGGTTCATCTGTCATTATTCCCCCTCAGCCTGAGTGACTTGGAGTAAACCACCTAGTGCACGTTTACTGATGATAAATTCTCTCGGTTTTCTTGTTCATCTGAAAATATCTTTGCTTTCCTATTTGAATAACGTTTTCACTGGGTTTGGAATTTGTTGACAAAGTCTGAGTTTTGATGGCACACTAGTCTTCTTGGGCTGCTGGAAGAAAACAGACTGCACAGCTTACCAACAGAGATTTATTGTCTCCAAGTTCTGGAAGCTACAAGTCCAAGATCAAGGTGGACTATCATCAGTTTCTGGAGAAGTTTCCCTTCGGGCTTATAAATATTAATCTTGGTGAGTCCCCCAGTGGTTGAGAGAAAGTGATTTCTCTTCCTATGAGGCCACTAATTCTATCAATTCAGAGCCCTACCCTGTGACCTCACAGAGCACTAATTACTTTCTTCCTCTCAATGTAGCCAAGGGGTTTAGAACTTCAGCATATGAATTTGAGGTAGAAGGTGGAAGGACACAGTCCATCCATAACAACAGGATTTATTTTTTTCCATACATTAAAGATGCATTTCTGTTGTCTTCTGGGCCTTGCTTTGGTCTGGATCCTGCAACCAATTCTTATCCTTAATTTCTGCTCATCACATGTCCTTTCTTGTGCCTGGTCTCAGACTTTCTCTCGCCACTGGTTTTTCCGCAATTTGATTAGGATATACCTTGTCTGGTTTCTCTGTGTTTGTACTGCTAGGGGTTGGTTGAGCCTCTTGGACCTATGGGTTTGTCGTTTTTAAGAAATCTGAAAAAGTTTCAATCATTATTTCTTCAAGTTTTTTTCTTTCCCTGTTTCTGTCCACTAGCCCTTTGCTGAACCCAGTCTCTTCCACTTCATATTGCTTCACGACATCAAGAGCTATCGTTAGAGAATCTACATTATTTTTAAAATATTTTTTTAGCTGTAGATGCACACAATACCTATTTTGTTTATTGTTTTATGTGGTGCTGAGGATTGAATCCAGTGCCTCATGCACACCAGGCAAGCTCTACCACTGAGCCCCAGCCCCAGCCTGAGACTGCATTATGTTTTCAGTCTGTTTTTTCTTTCTTTCTTTTGATTCAGGTTAACTCGTTTCCATTGCCGTGTCTTTAGGTGCAGCTGGTGTTTTCCAGAACCCAATCTGCCGTTAATCCCGCCCAGCCCATTTTTCACTCCAGATATTGCATTTTTCATTCCCATAAGTTTCATTTGGTTCATTTTAATATCTTACTCTTCTTCCTATCTCCATAGTTGCTTTTAAATCCATGAGCATATTGAGAACAGCTCTTTCCGTGTCCTTGTCTGATAATTCCTTCATCTCAGTCATTTGTAATTCTGTTCCTGTTGCCTGATTTTTGCCCCGGTCACATCTTTTCTGTTTCTTGGTCATTTTTTCTAATTGAATCATATATTGTTTTCTGCCCTCAAAGACTGTCGTATCTTTTCTGCAGGTAGATACCTGACTTCTAGCTTAGGCTCCTGCTTTTGAGGCTCTATTCTAAACTGTTCAGCACAGATAGGGAGTAGCCACGTCCCCAGGGCGACTTGAGCCTCACTAGTAAGCCATGTCACCTCTAGATCTCAGCAGAACATCCTGGGTGTCACTGAGCTCTTCCTCTCTGTCTGGTTCCAATCCAAACATCTCTAGCTTGTGTAAACTTTGAGAATCCAACTTGGAGCTCGTCTTTCATTCTTTCCCCAGCCGCATGGAATTCCATGCTATGCACGCAGCTTAGCGGTTAGCCACCAACTTGCAGGATCCCTAGGTAGATGCCTGGAGTGCTCCACCTTCCCTCCTCCTCCCAGGCTCTACCTACCACACTGCCACCTGCACGGCCTCCCAGAACTACAGTCCTTCTCCTTCTCTGCAAGGCCGCCATGCCACACCCCCAGGTCAGCACCTCCAAGCAGACAGCAAGGCGCATGGTGGGGCTCACGCCTTTGTTTTATTCCTCTTGGGGTCACAGTCCAAAGCTGTCTGCTAGCCAGTGTCTGAGAACGGCTCAGGAATTTTTGTCCCATTTCCTAGTATTTTATAGTGAGAAGGTAAGTCCAGACCAGATTGTTCCATCTTCATCAGAAATAGGATTCTGGTGCTTTTTGAAACTATTTTGAGGAACAAAATCCTCTTTTTGAATGAAACCAGTCCAATAAATTCAATACAGCAGAGGCACAAATATGAGACTGAATTTAAATCCATATTGTTGGAAATGATTCTTTCACTTTTTTTTTTAACACTGGGGATTGACCTGGGGTGCTTTACCATTGAGCCTGTTCTTTTAATTTTTTTAATTTACTTTTTAATTTTTTTAAAATTAATTATTATTATTATTTTAGTTATACATGGGCACAATCTTTTATTTATTTTTATGTGGTGCTGAGGATCGAACCCAGGGTCTCACATGTGAGAGGCAAATGCTCTACTGCTGAGCCACAACCCCAGCCCCTAGTTTGTTTTTTTTTTTTTTTTAATTTCCAGACAGGGTCTCACTAAGTTGCTAAGACTGGCCTTGAACTTGTAATCCTCCTGCCACAGCCTCCTAGTTCCTGAATTTACAGACATGAGCCACCACATCTGATTTCTTTCACTGTTTGTGGCAACTTTATGATTCCCCCATAGGCGTCAAATTTAAAAATCATAACCTAGATTAGTCCCATGTCTCTAGACCAGAGAAGGGGCAAATAGCCCTTAGGGGTGGCTGGAAATAAATACCTAACCTCATTCATTTTCAACTCAGTTTTCAATTTCTCCCTTGGGTAGATGCTTTAAGATGGAAAAAATACAACAGCGTCATATATAAAAATACAACAGTGTTCATAAATAGAACAAATATACATATGTAGGTTAAAGGATGCATGCTTTTTGGTTCCTAAAAAGGGTGCATATCATAATGACATGAAGATCTCCAGACTAGGACAGAGGCAAGCAGACCTTTCCTGTAAAGAGCCGCAGAGTAAAGATTTTAGGGTTTGTGGTCCTACCATAATCTCTGTTAAAACTACTCAACTTGGCTTTTGTAGCATGAAAACAGCCGTCTTCCAGTAAAATTGTATTGGTAAAACAGCAAGATGGAGTTGGCCCAGAAATCAGAGCTTGTCAAACTCCAGGTGAGTTCTGAAGAGCCATTCAGTAAGGGGATCTTTGGTTCCACCTCTTCCTACAAACTGAAGAGGGGAAGCCAGAGTATCCTCCTTAGTGACAGCTTCCATATAATGTAGACCGGTCCATATAATGTAGACCGCTTAACAGGTCCATATAATGTAGACCGCTTAATCCGAACCTTCCCCCCACATACACACACCCCGTATTAACAGAAATCAAACTTCTAATGAAATCTCAAAGAGCAAAGTGGTAAAACTCAGACACTGGAATAAAATGGAGGTTAAAATCCTGGCTCCACTGCACAAAGCTGGGCTCTTTTATTACTTCTATGGTCCTCCCCATCTACCATGTAGCAAACAGGAATTCTAATAGCTACTTAACACTGAATTTGATACATAGTATATGCTCAGTAAATGCTAAATTCTTCTGGTCTCCACTCTGGACCCATTTTTGCTTTCCAAAGCAAAAAATAACAACAAAAATAACCAAGAGAATGAGAAAACGGAGTTGGCATCCCTTCCTCCTTCTCCCCAAGTATTTTGCTTCTTGTGCTTAGAAAGAAGGAAAGAGACAAGCTGCTCTGTAACCTTTTATGCCTTTGCCACATGCCAAGATGGCCCTCTGAGGATGTGGGACAGAGCAGGAAGGTAGGTGATGGCCAGCAGAATCTCTAGTATCCTTCAGGTTTGCAGTCTTCAAAGCAGTGTCTGTACAAGAGATTTTACTAAATGAACCGCAGAAGAGCAGGGAGAAACACCTAAGACTTCTATTCACATTGATTTTCCACCTCATCCCGGGTAAAATTTCCATTTTTGACATGCCTCCTCATATGAAATATATAATCTTACAATTCATGCATGTCATGTGTCGATATTTACACATATATTAAAGAATATGCTCAAAAAAATGGTTCCCGATCGTGGCTCATGATTAAGGAGATTAACAAGTCAGGCCACCTCTGCCCTAAGTCTGCACTTTTCCCCTGGGGTATTCAAGCACATTGATGGCCAGGCAGATGGTTGCAGGCCTGTAATCCCAGCGGCTCAGAAGGCTGAGGCAGGAGGATCGAGGGTTCAAAGCCAGCCTCAGCAACTTAGTGAGGCTCCGTGATTAAGCACCCCTGGGTTCAATCTCCAGTACCAAATCAAGGAAAAGACACACACACACACACACACACACACACATACACACCAAAAAAAAAAAAATTGATGTTTTGGGGGATTTCAGAAGCAACAGAATCAATCTGGTGTCTGCTTCGAGTATTGGAGTATCCATTTTATTGGAAGATTTTTCCAAAAGAGGAAAAATATTATGCCTAAAACAAACACATGTATTTTGGAGTTTAATGCTGAGTTTGCATGATTTATTTTAAGTTTGCGGTTCAGCATCCGATTTGGATGACATTTTTAAGCAGTGACAGGTCCCTCCAGATAGCCCGTGGGCCTCTCTGCATCTTGTGTTTACACTCTTCTGTGTGGAAAACCAGAGGCCCGAGCCACAGCGTTACTGACAAAGACCCACCTGAGCCAAGTCTCTGCATCCAACTATAGACAGTCCCAGAATGAGGACAGTCTGGCTTCTGATTTTGCAGGCTTATGCGGTTTGCGAAAGCCATACACATTCAGCAAGAGCTGTGCTCCTAATTTTGAATGTTGACCTTTCCCCTGCTCGTGATAGATGTTATAATCATCTTTGAAGGGCTCCTAGCAGCCACCTGACCACCAGTATGAAAACCGCTTCTCCCCCTTGTCCTGTTGCTGAGCACAAATCTGGCCTCCATGTCTTACTCTGCCCCTCTCTACCTCAGCAGATTTCCAGAGTAACACTAATGGTAGCAATAGCTAGGGTTTTATTGAGTGCCTACTATGTGCCAGGCACAATGTTCAGCCCCACACATAACAATTGCAATCACCAATTCTCACAAGCCTGAAAGGTACAGTAAGATTTGTATTATATCGCTGAGGACCTGGAGCTCAGAAGAGGTAAGCAACTTGCCCAATATCACTGAGCTGAATAAGGGGGAGCTGAGATTTCACTCCAGGCCTGTTTAACTCCTTAAACCAAACACTGAGATTAAATTTCAAAATTACAAAATTAGGTTAATAAGCACACTTCCCCAGGGTTTCATGGAATAATAAAAGTGATAGTGTCTATAATGTGTCTGGTCAGGAATAAGGCTCAGGATAGATCCATCTCTCTGTGGAAGCCACCATTAGGCTGCAGCAATCTCGGCAGGCTTCCTGTCAGAGGTGTGGCCAGGAACCGTTGGAGCAGACTCAGGCCACTTTGAGTTTAAAGCCTTCTGGCCTGCCTCCAGCCTCACTCTGAATCCATGGCCCTGGGCACCATGCAGAAGTGAGAACCTCAGCCTGCTTGAATACGGCAGGAGGCAGTGCCTCCTCCTCCTCCTTCCCCAGGCTACTCCGGGCAAAAAGAAACGCGTGGCATCAGCTGTGGGTACCAATGCACAGTGCCTGGCACGCCCTGGGGTACCCTGTCTCCTCTGCTCGGCAGAACTGCTTCATAAAGAGGCAACGGTGGTTTTTCTGCAAAAGTTATAAGCTCTTTGAATTGACAGAGAAATATTTATCCAGGGTTGCAAAAATTCCTCCAGGAGGGCATTACATGAAAAAAAAAGAAAGAAAATTCCTGCTGTATTGGAGAAGCGGCGCCTCCCTTTTGACATTTCATAAGGCATAGATTTGATAGCAACAGAAGCCCCAGAGACACACTGTTAGCTAAACTGCAGGCGAAGGCATAGTGCAGAGGAGCCAGGGAGCCCTGTGTCCTTGTCCCCGGCTTTGTCATCCTGAGCACACTCTTGTCAGGGTAGCTCTGGATGCTCTGCTTTCCCAGGGTTCCCTTCCCAGGGACTGTGGCTTCCAGTTCACATTCTTTAAAATGCCTGTTTTAATCCCTGCCCCAGGCTCCCTGCAGAATCTGTCCTAACAGGGGTCTGAACCCAAGAAATCGGGCAGGACTCTCCCTGGGGTTTCTGGCTGACTTTTCAAAGTCACCACTTTGCTCTTCCGGGAGAGGGAGAGAACCACCGTTGGGGTGGTCGGACCCTGGGAGGGTGACAGGGGCCCCACTGTGGGCTCAGTGCTCAGCTGATGGTGGGCTTCAGTGAGGCGTTTGCTGCTGCAGCTTATTACAGCAAAATTTTTTAATAATGATTGCACCAAGTTCAGAATTTGCTAATCTCTAAGATGAATTTAAGGATCTCCATAGTTAGAGAGGAGGCTGGCGTGAAATGGCTTTCAAATTTTTGTGTACCTCCCAGCTGACCTGCTTGCTCTTTTTATTAAAAATGTAGGTTCTTTGCTCCCAACCATGAAAGGCAGATTCTATCAAGGGACCCCTGACTCTGCATTTAACAAGCCCTAGGTGTGATCTGGATGCAAATGGCCAGGGAGTCCACTTCGGGAAACTGATGAAATGAAAAAAGAAAGGACCCAAGTCAGGCAGCAGCAGCTGGTTCTGTTTCAAATCCCCACTGGGTCCTTTCCTTGCTATGTGACTTTGGCCATGTGACTTCACCTCTCTGGTCTTAGTTTCCTTATCTGGAAACAAACCTCAGTCTCAGGAGCACTCATCATTAGGAACCCTAATTTACTGGATGTTTGGAAGGGAAGAAAGAGGAGGCAGAAACCAACACTTCCTTGAGCGCCCCGCTGTCCAGCACATGACTGCAGATCCCTGGTATTTTCTTTGCTAATTATTCCTCCCTCTGAAGTTGAAGAGTAGATAGATAACAGTCTGTGCTGCTCAAAAATGTCCTCGGAGCCCTGGCTTCAGACCCATGTTCTGACACAAAGTATAGGCAGTAGGTTAATATTAACAATGCATTAGTTGTTTGCAAAAGGAAGGTTGGTGTGTCAAAGTTATTTAATGCAATTCTATTCGTTTGTTCAGCAAGTTTTTATTGAATTTTATTGAATCTCTACTGTGTTCTGGGTCTTGTGGGAGATGCTGGATCCCACAGTGAGCAGGCCAAGCCAGGACACTGGCATCCTTCACTGGCCCATGGGGTGAGTTAATCAGAAGGGGCTGGGGCAGGCCCCCCGATGCTCAGCCAAGGTTGGTCAAGGAACAGGGGAAGCTGGGAGCCAAGCTGAGCCGAACCACAAGTCTCAAATGAGAGAACTGGGCCAGTTGAATTCCAAACACCTGCCTCAGATAAATAGCAAAACAATGATAATGTGATATTTAAACACTGGCTCCCAGACTTCTTATCAGCTGTGCCGGCTCGTAGGGAGAAGGCCAAAACCACGGAAAGGCCTTTAGACGGGAATCTGGAGACTTGGACAGCCAGGTTTTCTCTACCTCTGGTCCCCAGGCTACTACTGGCCACATAGCCACCCGGGGAGCTTATTTGAAATTCAGGTTCCTGCTCCCCTCATCCCAGATTTACAGAGGACCATATAGAGGAGGTTTCTCTTCTACTCCCCCGCCCCAGAGAACCTACTCCATCTGAGTATCACTGCAACTTGCTATTTGCACTCCATATAGCTTTTGTGATAGAAGTGGTAATAAAATTAATAAGGGATAATAAAATCAATCACTCCAAGTGGGGTCCTGGACCAATAGTATCAACATCCACAAGGCACTGTTAAAACCTGGGATTCTGAGCCCCCATCCAAGACCTACTGAGTATGTGAGACCCCCCCAGGTGATTTAATTTTTTTATGAGAGCATTATAATCATATATATTAGTTGGGTTCATTTTGACAGAAGTCATTTGGGGGATTGCAGTCCCCATTCCCCCTGCTCCTCTATCCCCCCACCATTCTCCTGCCTCTACTCTACCTTCAGGTGACGCCCATGGGAGCACGGGCTATAGAAGCTGGCTCGTAATGGAGGGATGTCACACAGGGAATGCAAACAGTGGACACGGGAACAAAGTATCAGAACTTCCATTTATGTTTATTTTAAATCCCCTTTCCGAATGTCTGGCATTTGCTACGTTTTATTTACCGTGGATGCTGCTGACGTTGTACGGAGGACACGCACATCTCTGCAGTTCACAGGTGCACATCATTCTGAATGAGGAGGGGTCTCAGAGTCCCAGTCCTCTGGTGACCCTGCCCCTTTCTGGCCTGCAGTGCTCTGCACACTGGCTTCCAGCTGTTGTTTGGGAAGAGAATGTCCCCCTGGCCACTCCTGCGGTTCTGAGCTGCAGTTCCAACCTGGGTCCTCCCTGGGTGGGGAGGGGGGATGTCCACACTTGGGGAATTGGTGACCCAGCCTTTTCTCCTCCACCTCCTGGGGCTGCCGGGTGCCTGGATGGGGCTGGGAAACCCACCCAGCTGAAGCCGTCTTCCTAGAATCCCGGGCGTGAGCCTGGGGGACCCTCCTGCCTTGGGGACCCTCCTGCCTCGGCCCCCCACTCCACTCCCACTGGGCCAGACACCTTCTCCGGCGAGTCCCCTCCTCCACCTCCCCACCCTCAGCTTGACACCTTTGTTCCACGCTTCGATTTTTTGAGAAGATGCTGTTTTTTCGCCAGGGCTCCTCTCGCCCGGATTTCATATTGGGATATTTCCGTCCCCTGGCACCACACCAGTGCCTCTCTAATTTCGTGCTCTTTCCTGCACGCACGGCACCACTGACTGGCTCCTGATCAACGTTCAATCCAAACACCACGTTTTTAGAAACTGCCCTTTTCCCAAGCACCTTATTAATCCTCAAAGCATCTGTGAGCTTTAAAAAAAAAAAAAAAATTGTGAGCAACGGACGTGTGACACGTGAGACCAGCCGAGGCTCGTGCTCCTCGTTTTCCAAACCGGGAAAATGGGACAGTCGGCCAAGTTCCTGATCTGGCATCATAGGACCCGGCAGAGTTGGAGGGAGACTGCATTGTTCCCGCCCTCAATCCCTCTGCCTCTTTGGGACAAAAGGGAATCAAAAGATGCAAAACACAAAGGCTTCTCCCCAGCACCGCCCCCCCCCCCCAATGATCTGAATAATGTAGCTGGGAGGCCATCTGCAAATCGGGGCTGTTTCAAGGCCCGGATGGATGGAGCAGGAGCACTGGAGAGAGGTCACTGCTTTTACCCATGGAGACCTTTTGAAATAACAAAAAATGGCTCATATCTGGGCTGGCTGCAAAAGGCTTTCAGTTCCTCTAGAGGTTCTCCAGTGCCAGCCAGGGTGAGCAGGAATCGCCAAAGCCTAGTAAAAATACACAGATTTCTAGGTCCTAAGCTTGACCTTCTGGATCAGCATCTTGAGGGCTGGACCTGAAGCTTTTTTGGGGGGACACTGCTTCTGATATCTGGTCAGTCTGAGGAACCCTGGATTCCTTGTCATTATGCATCTATTTAAATTCTAAAGTGGCCATGCGGGCAGGGGCTTAGGGATAATTTAGCCTAACCCCTCATTCCACAGAGAAGCCGAGTCTCAGAGAGCAGATGTGACCTGTCCAAGTTCCCAGACCCAGGAGGAGTTCACGGTGGTCCATTTAACGTTGAATTATAGTCCCAAATCAAATTTCAGGATCGAATTTGCACCACTGAAATTCACTTGAATATTAACTTTTTTTTTTTAATGGCTAGAAAGTAGAGCCAGGTTTCTCATTTAGATTCTTCTATCCCATAAGGCAAGTAATCTAAGTCAAAGAATAGGCATCCTTCACACCCGTGGCCCTCAATAAAGTGATTTCCATCTTGAACAGGAAAGGAGGGGGGTGTCCTATGGACCCTGTTGTGTTTCTGCACTGATCTTTGGATACAGGGCAGAGTGGGTGCTGAAATCGAGTCTCAGCTCCCATCTCTCAGTGTCCCACTGTGTGGCGTTCCTGTGTCTGACTTGAGTCTTCCAAACCCTGAATGGTCAGGTGACCTCCACTCACCTGCAACAAACAGAAGATTCCTGCATTTTGCACTTGCCCACTCTCTGTAGCAGGTTTGCAAACAGTCTGTGCAAACTGGTGGCAGCTTAATAAAAACCACAAAATGCACACACTCCTGGGTCTGGAAGCAGGGTCACTGAAAGAGAATAAACATGCCACCTCAGTGGGTGACAGCATTAGGAGGGTGACCCCAGCCGTTACTACCTGGAAGTCACTGGCCAGGTCTCTACAGCCTTTGCTTGAGCTTCTGAGCCCTGGCTTGTTTCTACCACTGACAGTAAGTTGGACACTTCCCCAGACTGACCCAGGCTCCTGAAGCCTGGGCACCTGGGCACCCACACAAATACTTGTTGAATCTTCGGACTGAACTAACCCTGATATCCGTGTTTCTTGGGCAACTTCCAACCCCATAGCTGATGTTGATATGGATTCGACTGACTTTTCCTTCAGCAAGCATTCAATGCCTGCTGTAGTCAAGATCAGTGAAACACAGGCCCTCCTCACCAAGCCTGCCACCCAGGGGAAGTGCACACAGTTCTCACCTTCTTGACATAAGGCAGCAGAGGTGTACAGCAGCAGCCTGCACCCTGGGAAGGTCCCCTTTGGACTTTCTCCTTTATATTGCTTTTTTCCAAAGCATCTTCCAATCCACTGCACAGATGGTCAAGTTCCCCAGGGTAAGGACCTTTGTTTCTGCTCATGGTTCTTCCCAAGTAACTAAAGACATTCTCAGCACATCGTAGGGGATTCATTTCTGAATGATTTTGGATTTGCCTGGGATCTGAATTCCAACCCTCTTTCTGCTGCTCATTAACTATGTGACTTAAGATGACTGTGTTTTGAGCTTCAATTTCCTCCTCAATGAATCCAGAATAATGATAGTTGTTATAAGAAATAAAGTTTATAAAACAAATAGTTCTCGACAGATGGTATTCATCTTATTGTGATCAGCTTATTATCTTTGCGCTAATGTTATTTAGAAAGGAACAGTATCTTGAGAGAAAAAGGCTAGTAACTCTAACTGGCACACTGATTCTAGATTCTTTCTTTCTAGTACCCATGAGGTTGCTTTCAGCCACAAGTAACACAAAACCAATTCTAAGTGGCCGAGATGAATTGAGATCTGTTTTTCCTATGTAAGTAGAAGTAGGGAAGTGGCCACCAGAGCCTGAGCTGGCACCTCTGCAGTTCTGTGGATCAGAGGATAGCAATCTATGGCAGCTGTGGTTCATCTGTTGAAGGCTTTGTCCTCAGTGTGGTGATGGGTGCTGGTGAACTTAAAGAGGTGGAGCCTGGTGGGAAGGTCCCTAAGTCCCCTGGGGGCATGCCCTAAGAAGAGACTCGAGGACCCCAGTCTCCCTGGCTTCCTGTTTTGAGGTCTGATCTTTTCTTCCAGGACTTTCTTCAGCTATTGTGATGCTACTGCCCATCTGCTATGAGGTCCTCACTGGAGTCAAGCCAATGGTGATACCTTGCCCTTGACTCTCTGGAACTGTGAACTCAGTGAACCTCTTTTTCCTTAAAATTGGGCTGCCCCAGGTCTTTTCTGATAGTAACGAAGAATGGACTAATACAATTGCCCACAGAGCAAATCTGACTCTCCCACTGTTTTTGCAAATAATTGTTTATCAGAACACAGCCAAGCACACTTGTTTTCTTATGGTCTTGGGCTGTTTTTACACTCTGATAGCAAAGTCAAGTACTTGCAAATGAGGCCATGTGACCTGCAAAGCCTAAAAATATTTACTATTTGCCCTTTATAGAAAAAGTTTTTTTCATCCCCTGCCCTTGAACATTGCCTAATGGCCTAAAGGCACATCTGCTTTTAAGACAAGATGAAAGGGGTGGCACAAAGGGTGGCATTAAGTCCCTTTAATCAGGAAAGTGAAAGCTCCTACAGAAAGCCCCAGCCAAATTCCCTTTTTAACTCGTTGGTCAGAACTGAGTCCCCGTGGCCAGGCTCCTGATGAAAGGGAGTCTGGGCAAGTAGGAAATGGATCATTGCACCCAGTTAGAATTAAACTGGCCAAAAGGGAGCCACTAGCCATGGTTGGCTACTAACATCTTGAAGCGTAGTTAGTCCAGAGAGAGATGCAAAGTATAAGATATACAGATTTCAAAGACTTAATACAAAAAAGAACATAAAATATCACATGTTTTGGATATACTGACTTAAGTATACTATACTATCCAATATTTTTGATTTATTAAATAAAATATACTATCCATATATAATACTAACATTTTAGATGCATCGAGTTAAATAAGATATACTATCAAATAAATATAATATCACAATCAGTTTCAACTGTTCCTTTCTACTTTTTTAAACTATTATTTATTTATTTATTATTTTTATGTGGTGCTGAGTATCGATCCCAGGGCCTTGCTCCAGTGAGGTGAGCGCTCTACCGCTGAGCCATAATCCCAGCCCCCCTTTCTACTTTTTAAATGTAGCAACTAGAAAGTTTTCATTGACAACCATGTCTCACATCTGTGGCTCTTGTTATATTTCTGTTGGGCAGCATCGTGATCTGTTGCCTGGAACTGATACATTGCTACCTTAAACTATAGGGCCATTCCTTTCGTAAGAAGAAAGGGGAGCAGGTATTAGATAGGAACAAAACCATTTTAGCATAATTCATTTATTGAAGAATATAGAGTAAAATGAACAAAAGAATAAAAATGGCACGCACTAGGCCAGACACTTGGAATGTAACAGTGAGCAAACAAACTGGGTCCCCACCCCAGTGAAATTTTTTTTTTTAAAGAAAGAGAGAGAGAATTTTTTAATATTTATTTTTCAGTTTTCGGTGGACACATCTTTATTTTTATGTGGTGCTGAGGATCGAACCCAGAGCCCCGCGCATGCCAGGTGAGCGCCATACCACTTGAGCCACATCCCCAGCCACCCCCTCACCTCACCCCCACCCCCACCCCCACCCCCAGTGAAATTTTAAGTCTTTTTGTAAACAATGATGCTGGGATTTGTTGGATGGGCTTTGATGGGCAGTGCTGGGTGAGTGGGAATGGAGGGCAGCCCAGGCTGAGGGAGGAGACAGTAAAGATGTTGGGACGGGGCGGGGGGGGGGGGTGAAGAGGAAGGTCCCACCAGGCCCAAAGCCACTTCTTCCCATTGCACCCTGATCCAGCCAAACTCATCTCTCCATCTCCCAAATGTACCACCTACTATTGCCAACTATCCTAGCTGGCGACCTAATGCTGGGTTCCCAAAATCTGACTGTCCTAATAGCTTAAGAAAATGACAAAGCACGCAAACACACAGAAGTAACTTCAAAATCCATGATGTCCGTCTGACCTTCAGAGTCTGTGGAAAGAGAGTGAGCTGCTGGAATTCTTTATTCTTATTACGGGACACATAAAGGAGGTTTCATGGAACATTCTATCCCAAAAAGGGCAAAGGGGTGAGATTACAAAGGAACAGGTGAGGGAAGCTCAACCCCAGTGGTTGACACCTGCTCCTGAGCCACACCTTGTTATGGGAGCTGGGGTAATGCCCAAGTTACTGCGACGTGGCACTCCCATGCCAGACGGAAGGCAGTAATTGTTCAGAACCCAGTGCATCAGGACTGAAAGGCGTCTGCACCCAGGGCAGCTCCCCACAATCTACGTTTCCTCTTTGAGACTGCTGATGCCTCTCCCGCAACCAGGATTATCTTCCTCATTTCTAGCTCCTCTTTCTTGGCTTAGAGTAAGACCATGAGACTTTGAGACTCAGTGCAAGCACTTCTCCAGGAAAACTTCCTGGACCCTCTATCTCAGCCATAGAACTCAGACTAAAAAAAAAAGAGGGATGGGGGGGGTGTAGGAAAGGTAACCCATGCTTTGAAAACACCATGCTAACCTTTGAAATAAATAGGTGAGCAATGCAAAACTTTGGATTTGCAAGTTTGTAAACGTTTAGTAGAAAAATGTTAACACTAATATATATATTTAAAACGTATTTTATGAATCTGAACAAAACCATGATAGTTTTAAAGTAGTAACAGTATGAACAGCCGCTGAGAACTTACAACATATCTGACACCAGGCTTATGTAGATTATTTGAGTTTCATGATCATCTCATTAAGTAAAGTTTTTTATCTTATTCCATATAGCCCAGGCTAAGACTGAACGCTAGGCAAATGCAGGAGACTGTGGTAGATTCAGAGTGGGGGGGAAAAAGGACACCGTGAGATGAGGGCACAGAAAGCACCAGCTTCCCCAAAGCAGCCCAGTCTCCAGCAACGGAAGCAGATGGACAGGTGAGATCCAGGGAAAGAGGAGGAAGGAGAAGCAAGTTGGGAAGGTCCCGAAGTTACAGAGACATGTGAATTTCACTGTGCAGACATCTGGGAGCCAGAAAGAATGGATATAGACAAGGGTATCAGTAAATTCACATATTGGAGACAGGAGAACATTTACTTAGAAGGTGACTCCATCCATCCAGGAAAAAGATGATGAGCTGCGGTCACAGGTCGTGAGAGCTGAGGAGTAGGTATGAGGGGCTGGGGAGCAGTGAGACACTGAGGTGTGTTCACTCCCCAGCTTCCAACGAAACTGCATTGCTCATCTCATTTAACCCCTCATTTAACCCCCTTTACCCTTCAAGTTTGGTGTGAGCATCCTTGTCCTTCATGAGGAGGCCGAGTCCCAGACAGGTGCATAGTCTGATCAAGATCACAACAAGTATCTGATGCACCAAAGCAGACAGAACATCTGTTTGGCCTTTCTGGAGTCCAGGAACCCTACAACTGCCTCTCATCCTGAGCTGGGAGCAACTCACTGTCCTCAGCCCTCCTCGTCTGTCAGACATTAAACATGGGATGACTCACTGATATATAAAGAATTTAAATTCTTCACCAATCTGCAAAGCATTTTGCAGTCTGAGCTCCTCACTT
Organism: Urocitellus parryii; assembly: GCF_045843805.1. NCBI lineage: Eukaryota > Metazoa > Chordata > Mammalia > Rodentia > Sciuridae > Urocitellus > Urocitellus parryii. The sequence goes on from NC_135535.1 coordinate 13,183,332, forward strand.
GACTTTCATGTTATTCCCTTTTGGGTAAATACCAAGTTGCAGATGGCTAATAGTATCTACATTTTAAATGCACTCATGCCTTAAATGGTAAGCAAAAGTTCCTTGTCCCCGACCTTGAGCCCCATTTCCACTCCACTCAGCCTCCCTCTATTCATCTGCCAGAGCTTTGGTCAGCTCAGATGGAACCCCTCCAGAAGGCCACAAAAGATTCTGTAAAGCAGGAGGGATTGGGGAAAATGATGCTTGGACTCTACTTTGGGCCAGAGTAAAATTCTATTTTAAAAAATAAGAATACACTAAAAGAATGTTACCTCCTTCGTACCCCCTCCCCCACCATAAAAAAAAAAAAAACTGAAATCAGTTCTAGCACCGGTCACCTGCTAACTGGCTTTGGAGTCTGTTGAAAAATGTGGTCCCTCCCCAGACATTGTGAATGCTTTGTGTCCAGGGTCTGAGTTTCACATTGGTGACCCCAAAGCTGGCCTCACACAGTGCTCAAACACAGAGCCTTGGATAGGCATGTCATTTGGGGCAAGTTACTTCTGTCACCCCACCCGAGGTCCACTTTTCTCAAAATGGAATAGTAATGTCCACCCAGCCAGGTTGATGTCATCAAGTGTAATAAGCACGTGCCCAGCAGTTAGGGGCTTCTTGGTGAATTCTAATTTACTTGATTCTCAAAGGAAGGTTGGAAAAACTTACACGATAAAGACAGTTTGATATTTAAATACGTTGTTTTTCCTGCGCTTTGTGCAAGACTAGCTTTTTTTTTTCTTTTGTGAAGGCATTTCATACTCCTGCTTGATTCCGTTTATGAGGATCACTTCGCATCCATGACAATCTGATCACAGTGCTAATTAGTACTAGGGGAGGGGAGGGATGGAGAGGAAGGAAAGAACATACTAGAAGGAAAAGAGGAGGCAGCACTTAGGTACTAACTGTCAGAGGTGGTTGGGAGCTGAATTGTGTCCCCACCTCTCTTTCTGTTCTCAAGTCCTGACCCCCAGAATCTTAGAATGTGACTAGAGTGGCCAGAGGGCACTTCAAAAAGTAATGAAGGTAAAAGTGAGGTCAGATGTCGGGCCCCCATCCAACATGACTGGTGTCCTTATAAAAAGAGATTAGGACTCCGACGTGCAGAGAGGGAGAGAATGTGAAGACACAAGGAGAAGACGGCCATTGATAAGCCAAGGCACGAAGTACGAAAAGACCTCCCTGGAACACCTTAATCTTAAACTTCCAGCCTCCAGAATGGTGGGACAGTCCCTTTTTGTTGCTTAGGCCCAGTCTGAGATACTTGGTTAAGGAAGCCAGAGCAAACTGGTACAGCCACCATCCAGATGCTGTATATATCCATTGGTTTCCCCAGTGGCTCTACAGTATAGGCCTCATCCAGGATAAGTGTCAGGTGTGGTCTCTGCCTTCTCGGAACCCCCACCCAGTGCATGCTCTTCCACCACCCTTCACCTTGAATGGAAAACAACTACTGCAGTCATCTCCATGGTACAAATGAAGAGGGCCTAAAAGACCAAGTGGGTGGTGCGATACATAATATCATAAGGTCCAGAGGCACTCAGAAGGATTCCAGCAGGCTCAGTATCGGAATGGGCCAGGTCCAATGAATGAATGTAGCAGTGGAATTTCCAAAGCAACAACAGGACAGGTCATAGAAGGGCCCTTACTAACTAGGAAGTAGAGGAGAGGACAAGATTCACCCTACCCGCCTCAGGAAAGGGACCCCAGCAAGGCACTGACAAGATTAGGCAGCATGAGTCCATGTCAGGGCCATGGCTTCTGTGCCACTGCACAAAATCTGTGTCTGCATCCACTTGGTTTGTGAGTGGACACGTGTGGGGTCTCTGGAGCCACCCAGGTCAGGATGCATCCTGGATAAGTCTGGGACATTTTTTAACTTGTCTAGTGGAGACTAGACAAGTTCACTATCTCCTTACCAAATTATGACGAAAATGGCAAAAGCCACAATACGATTGACTTCGGCATAGGAGTCGGTGAAGGGTCCACCTTGGTAGAAAGATAAGCTCAAAGTCAGGGCAAAGGGGGGCCCTGCGGTTGAAGGCACAGCTGGTGTCTGAGTTAGAGATGAGGAGCTGCCGTTTCCTTCTATCAAACACCTAGCACAGGTGTGGGATCCTTGCACGGGTTATCGCATTTAACATTTGCAACACTCCACAAGGCAAGTACTATCATCCTCTGTGTTTTGCAGTCGAAGAAATTCAAGGCCAAAGAAGTTCATTCATCTGCTCAAAATTCCACAGTCATTAACAGGCGGGACTCGTTCTGAACTCAGGTGTGTCTAATGGCACGTTCTTGCCCTCCACAACCACCATCTTCAATTTCCCAGATGACGGGATCCCACATGCGCTATGGAGAGGAGATGCCAGGGAAGAACCAGCCCAAAATTATCCCCCTTTATTCTTCCTCCCAACACTTGCCTTGTGAAGTGTTGCAAATGTTAAATGTGATAACCTGTGCAAGGATCCCACACCTGCACGAGGTGTTTTCTGTTGAGGTCATTTTTCTTTTTAGAAAATTGGAACAGGAATCCAGGATACAGCCCTGTATGCTGCTCTCAACACAAACCCCTATACCTGATAGATTCGAAAAAGTCTGTATCTTTAGCAGGGATGAAAAACCAACAAAGGACAAGCGAAACAGAGGAAGAGCTAAAAGGAGCAAATAGGATTGGACAGATGGAGGAAAACCTAGCCTAACACACCTACAGGACTCCAGGTTCTGGGGAGGGTCCAGGGTTTGAGGTGACACACAGAAGACGCAGGAAACGGCCCCAGAGCAAATAAGAAGGTGATTGACTGGGGAACCCATATTTTCAGCATCCAAACATCTCTCCTTTCTTATCTTTTTATTCCAAGCAGGGGCAGTGGTGTTTCCTCCCCCAACACCCCCTGAGTTAGAATTAATGTCACTGTTTTACCTGAGGAACCAATAACCTAGGTAACACCACATGTTAAAGAAGGGGTTAAAGTCCTTCTCTGAATCACATCCCCTTCTTCTCTACAGCCATTAGAGACAGGTGGTAAAAAGAGGAGGTAGGTAGGGGATTTTGAATACAAAAGTAGGCATCTTGCCTAAAGTCACTGAACAACAGAGAAAAGCAACACCTTCCGAGAAGCACTGGATTGTAAGGGGTCCACCAAAAAGCCTTATATGGGAGTCCTCATCCCTGGCCTCTGTGAATGTGAGCTTAAAGGAAATAGAGTCTTAGTCAGCTAAAGTCAAGATAGGATTAAGTCATGTGGGATAAAGGAAGACCCTAATCCCATGACTAGAGTCCTTACAAAAGAGGGAATTTGGATCCAGAGACACAAAGTAGAAAATGAGGAGGACAAATGCCATTGGAAGATTAAAGCATGATTGGAGAGATGTGACCAGAAGCCAAAGAACATCAAGGTGATCCAGCAACCACCAGAAGCTGGAAAGAGGTGAGAAAGGACTCTTCCTATAATTGCACAATGGCAACATGCTTAGGAACAAACTAAGCTAAGAGGCTAAAGATCGTCCCTGAAAACTACAAAGCACTGTGGAAAGAAATTAAAACAAAGTGTTAAGACAGGTCGTACTCATGTATTGGGATACATGAATAATGTTAAAACAACCATCCTACACAGTGATACAGACCAAATGCTATCCCTATGAAAATACTAGGGACTTTTTTTTTCAAAATAGAAAAACAATTCTAAAATTCACACAAAATAGACAGACAATTCTAAAATTCACACAAAGCTACAAATGAGTTTGAATATCCTAAACAACCGTAAGAACAAAGCTGGAAGTCTCACACTTCCTGTCCTCAAGACACATTGAGATGATATAGGCAGCCTACAAAATGGGGAAAATATTTGCCATCCATCCATCCTATAGGGGGTTAATATCTGAAATACATGAAGAACTCCTTTAGTATCAAAATAAAGAGTAAATAAATGATTACAAAAAAAGGCAAAGGACTTACATAGACCTTTTTTGTTTTGTTTTTTTTTTGCTTCTGTGACTAAAAGACCCAACCAGAACAACTGCAGAGGAGGAAAAGTTCCAAGACTTATGGTTTTAGGGGTCTCAGTCCATAGAAAGTCAGTTCCATTCCTCGGGGCTCAAGGTGGGGCAAAACTTCATGGTGGGAGAGTGCGGCAGAGAGAAGCAGCTCACATAATGATCAAAAGCAGAGAGAGACTCCACTGGCCAGAAAGGCTATATACCCCAAAGCCGCGCCCCAATGACCCACCTCCTCCAGCCACACCCCACCTGCCTCCAGTTACCCACTCAGTCAATCCCGTCAGGGATTAATTCACTGATTGGGCTAAGGGTCTCCTAACCCCATCATTTCTTCTCTGAACCTTCTTGTATTGTCTCACGAGTGAGCTTTTGGGGGACACCTCACATCCAAACCATAACACCTTTCTCCAAAGAAGACATGCAGATAGCCAACAGGCATATACAAGGATGCCCAACATCATCAATCATCAAGGAAATGCAAATCAAAAACACAATGAGATGTCACCTTCTATAAAACAAAGAAGTGACTGAACCCTCATGGAGATACAAACGGCATAACCACTGTGGAAAGAAGCAGGAAGTTTTCTCTGAAAATTAAGAATAGAAGTACAGTATGATCTATCTGCTCGGTTGTTATCCAGAAAAAATTGAAATCAGGATCTCAAAGAGACATTGGCTGTCCCAAGTCCATTTCAGCAATATTCAGTAAGAGAGAGAGAACAAAACCAAATGTCTATTGATGGGGAATGGATGGAGAAAGCGTGGTACCGACATGCCATGGAGCCCTGTTCAGTGCTAAGAAGGAAATCCTGTCATATCCTGCAACGTGCGTGAAACTCAAAACCTTATGCTAGTGACAGAAGCCAGTCAGAGAAGGGCACGTGATGTATGATGCCACAAACGTGAGGGATCTAAAGTATCAAACTCATAAAAGCAAAAAGGAGAATGGTGGTCACTAGGGACAGAGAGGCGAGGGAATGAGGGGTTGTTCCACAGGTGCCCGTTTCAGTTGTGCAAGATGAAAACGTTCCAGAGATCTGATGGACAACAACTTTGGCAGTATGCACTTTAAATCTGGTAGATTTCTTGTTTGGCAGGATTTTTTTCCCTACTATATTAAATTTAAAAAAAAAAAAGATTTTTTCCTAGAGCCTTAAGTGGGGGCACTTGGCCTTGTCAACACCTTCATGGCAGACACTTAGGCTCCAGAACTGCAAAAGAATAAATTTCTGTGGTTTGAAGCATCCCAGTTTGTGGTCATTTGTTACAAACCATCCCAGGAAGTGAATATGGAAAGAAACTCCACCTCAAACCCATGAAGGACCAATGCCAGGGGAACACAAGAAGTCCAAAGACGACAATAACAAAAGTACAAAGTCTTTGAAAGAAAGAGAAATAAAATATTTCACAGGGATGAAGGAAAATAGCCACAAAATAAAAACAGGTGCTTAAGGAATCGGGGCCATTAGCCCTGGTGGAGATGTGATCCTGGATCACAACGCAACAGAGAGTTTACACCCGAGGAGGGGGATGATGTGGTGAACTGACAGATGGACCCCAGGGACCCTCCCAGGAAGCTGCAAAAAGGGAGAAAGTAATAAAAGGACCAAGATGCAGAAATAACTACAGAGCGCAAACCTCTCCAAGTGGGAACTCTAGAGGAAAGGGTGGAGAAAACATAGGAGAAATGATAGTAAAGTGAATTAGAACACATTTACCGCAGCTTAGGGAAGAATTCAAAGACACAAGAATGCAGAGCAGTCTGAATGAGAAAGATGGCATCTTAGCTTTATGAATTTGGGGGCCTCATACACAAGGTCCTCAGAGGCACCACCATTCCCTTAACATCTACTGCTAGGCACCTCCCTCTCAGGGGTCGACCTCCCTCTCTCATCTTCATTGATACTTCTCTTGCAACCCAAGCATCCTTTCAGAATTCATCTCTGATTCTGAGCCAATATTTGTGGTGTATGGAATTGAAAGTGCCCATTTCAGAGGAGGCCTATGGTCTAATTAGAGTTTATTAGTCTCCGAAGTGTGTGTTCATCAGCAGCTCAACAGTTTGACACAGTTTTGGAGTATGTCAGGCTAAAGCTTTAATCCCTGCCAAGTGAGAGGGAAAATCAGATAAGGCACCATCTCGAGGTTTTTGATTATTGCACATAAAAACACACACAATACTAAAAAATTCTCATGTAGCAATCTGTTTGTATAAATATTATGGAGACGTTGACATTTAAGCAGAATATTACTGTTCAGAAAATGAAGCGGGATATGGATTGTAAGAATCTCTGAACCGATAGCAAAAAATAAAGAGCCACAGAAACCAGTCAATTTTTCAAAAAATTAAATCAACATTAATCTGCAATGAGAAATATCTGAGCTGATGTTTGGTGGAGTCCAGTGTCTCTTGAGGAATTAATGGCTTGTAGGATGATTTTGTTCACCAACTCTTAGCAGAAGGATTTGAACAAAAACGTTTCACTTAGTAAACGAAACATATTTAATTTGGTGTCTCATTCCATGTTGGATTGCCATTAAAGGAACTCATATCCAGACTTATAACAACAGCTTTCCATCAATAATCGTCTGATAGTTACTATGCTACTGAATGCACCTTTCAATTTTATAATTAGGAGGACTTGGCAGATGGGACATAGAGATCAATAACATAGTCAATTTTCTATTATGGAAATAAATTGATATTTCCACTGTAAAAAACATTTCTTTCAGTAACTCAGAACAACACTGTTTATTTCTAGCAAGAAAGTAACTAAGAGGAGGTTCAAATGTTAGATAAATTATAGTAGTGCTTTCCAATTCTTTCAACTCTACTCCATTTTCAATATCCCTAGGAGATGTTAGTCTTGGTTAGCAACTTCCTCACAGGAGATTTATTCCCAAAATTCTGCATTGGATGAGCAGAACTGGCTCTGGTGATTCTCATGCTTGACATCCAACCAGATCTGACATTATTTGAGATGATGTCAGCATGGCTGGGAGGTATACAAAGGTATAATATAATAGAAACAGCATCAATTTAGGAATCAGACAGATCTGGGTATACATTTTGGCCCTGAACTTGCAGGCCTTGCTAACTATCTCTGAATCTTAGCTTCTTTGCCTATAAGTTGGAATTAGCTATGTCTAACTTCGAATCCTTGCCCCTCTACTTACTAGCTAAGTTCATTTAAAATAGGTTACTTTGCTTCCCCCAACCATCTGTTGTAAGAGTGGAATGAAATAATTTATAGAAATGTCCCAGCACCAAGGGCATGACCAACCATTCCTTTCCTCTTCCCTCTCCCTTCCCCCATGACCTGTGGACAATGCACAAACATTGCACCAAGGTAGAGAAATTTAAGATGCACTTGTGCACAGAGCCCCGTCATTTTAGATGTAATTTCCTCAAAGAAGGTAAAGTTACACCCTTATATGGGAAATCATATTAATGTAGCAGCTTCCTCCATCAATTGTGCATGGCATCTATGTGATCAGATCAATCTCATATTCTTAATTGCCGACAAGCAATTATACACCAAGCATGAGAGTGGATGATAAGAAGACCGCGTCATGACCACCAACCTCAAGGAAATTAAATCTAGGTGGGAAGTCTCTGCTCATTCAGGAACAAGCAGATACATGACGATGATAGTGATGTCTCCTAGTGTCAGGGAGCCCAGACTGCCAGGCTCTCAGGAATTCTCTCTAGTTTTTAACTGCTGCTGAAATATATCAGAGAATATTGTGTCTTGTGAAGTCTCCTTTTCCTCCTAGAAGTCCAGCCTTCTTGAAGAACGGAAAGTGGTCAGTACTGCTTTGTTTACTGTTGGAAATGGTAGGATGAAGGAGAATCAAGGCTTCTGTTTTGGACACATTAAACTTTACATCTCTAGCATCCACTTGATAATGTCTAGTCAATTTTTTTTTTTTTTTTTTTGGCACCAGGAATTGAACTCAGGGGCATTCAACCACTGAGCTACATCCCCATCCCTATTTTGTATTTTATTTAGACACAGGATCTCACTGGCTTGCTCAGCGCATCGCCGATGCTGAGGCTGGCTTTGAACTGGCTTTGATTTGTCTCAGCCTCTCAAGCTGCTGGGGTTACCAGTGTGCACCACCACGCCCGGATAGTAAAATTTTTAACATGCAAGAAAGACTCAAAGGAGATATCTGAAAGGATGAACCAATGTTCTAAGTTAGAGAATCACAATTACGCCAAGGCAAGTAGACCCATGGAATTACCATTTCCCAAGAGCGTAGAGACAGAAAAGATACTAACCCAGGGGAAATACTCCTAGAGAGATGGAATGAAAGAATCAATAAGATTTAGTGGGACCAAAAGAAAGGAATGCCCTCAGGGAAGCTCAGCACATGAGCAAAAATTCAGGGAAAATATTATTTCTTTTTTGGAGCTAGTGAAGATGTTAGTTAACTGGATTGTCCATCCGTGACCCAAACCCAGGATTCCCCAGACTCTTTAGGAGTTGCCACTTGGTGTCCAAAGGAAGACCAGCCCCCTGCTTTGACCACAACAATTCCTTTCTAGTATATTTTATCATGTAATATTTTTTTTTTGTAAAGAAGGAACTATAATGCTTTTTTTAAAAGTTGGCTTAGTGGCAAGATCACAGAACCTAGGCTTTGTCACTTTGTCATTTTTTTGAGAGAATTAAATAAGAAAAAAATCTCTAAAAGTAACGGAGTGCCCAGCACATAGTAGGTCCTTTCTTTTTTTGAAAGGGTGCCAATCTAGGAGAATTTATTCTAGGCACAGCACACTAGGATTCTCTAGCACTACTAGCTGGAAGCCAATGCCTTTTCATCTCCTTGGGGTTTGTCTTTGCCCACTCTCTGATTCTGCAACTTGCACAAGCACAAGCACACACACACGCATATGCACACACACACACAATTTTAATTTCTTCCAGTTGCCAACAATGATGAAGTATTTCAGCCTACCCGTTCAGGCTTTCTGTGAGTTCCATTCATTCTCCCATGTTAGCCATGCTGGATTAAGGTCCCCCAAGGATCCAGTGGGCTCTCCAGGTCCCTTTGGGAACCTGATGCAGGGAAGAATGTGTCTGATGGACCTGCTCTTCCTGAGGTTAGGCTTTGATGGGAGGTCGCGAGAGTTCATGAGCTCGCTTCACCCCTCTGAAGATACCTTGAGAGGAAGTGAGGGAGTGAGGGAATTGAAAGAGAGATTTTAAAGGGTCGAAGGAAAAGCTATAGATGGCTGCTTTCCTCCCCATGCCAGTCAGTATTTTCCAAAGATGGTGGCACCAACAACTTGCATCTGACATGCTCCTCTCCAGGGTGACACTGATGCTCCTCCATCTAGGGATGGGCCTAATTATCCTCCTCCTGATGAGATGCATCAGGAGTAACTCTGACTTCCAAGTCTGGTTCAGAAAAGGCCAGGAAGCTGGCTCCCACCTGCTTCTATGGAATGTTGAGCCCAGGGACAATTCCTCTCATAAATGGGCCACCCTGCTGTGAGAAGTCCCTGCCTTAGGAGAGGCCACATATAGGGGCTGTGTGGACAGGCCCAGCTGCACACAGCTTTCGAGTCATCCCAACCCTGGGACCAGGTGGATAAAGAAGTCTCCAAGGGATTCCAGCTTCCAGGTGTCTGAGTTATCACTGATCATTCGAGGTCCCTCCAGATAATGTGGAGCAGAGTCAAGCCATCCACTTTGTATCCCACCTAAATTCCTGACCCACCTTCTGTAATCCATGATTTAACAAAATGATCCTTGTTTTATACCACTCTTGCAGCATTAGTGACAGTGGCACTCCCCAACACACATAACAAGAAAGCAGCATTCGAACGCGCTCACACACACACACACGCACATCCTCACTCATGATGGGAAAGGGGACAAATTTTAAACAAGAAAGATCAACTCACTGACTCTACACCCCAGTTTCCTCCTCTATCAGGGAGTAGGAGGTGAGCACCCGCTCCCAACGACCCTTCCACATCTAACATTCTGCCTCTGAGATCTTTCCTCCATTCCCTCCAGTTAGAGTCTGGTCTGAAACCTCTCGTTTCCTCTGAGATATACATCACTGACGACTTCCCAGGACTGGTTGCACTTTGGACAGCATCCAAGCCTAAAGGAAAAGGAATAAAGCTTTGATTGGGGGAATTTCAGAGCCACTGGGTTATGTCTTACCAGGGATGGGAGAGACGTGGTTACCTTGGGTCTTGAAATTCATAGTAATAATATTATCATATAAATGAATTCTATTATGCCCCATAATTATCATTATATGTTGATGCTCACTTTGAGCTAAGCATTCTTCTGGGCACTGTAACACATTATCCTATTAATCCTCACAGCAAAAATTGCCCCACCCCAACTCCATGTTAGGGAACATAAAGAAGACTGTCTCATGGGGATGAGAATATACCTGAGAACTCTACACTGTATGCTGATTGGGAGGCCTCGGTGCAGTGAAACGCATTTTATACTCTGAATGGAGGTATCTCCTAACAAAGTTGAATAATGTTAATTTCTAATTTTCAGGAGAAATCTGGTATTGCAGAGGATTTGCAATTTTCCTCCCATAATTTTTGTGCAAAACTGTTGATGTTCATTATCACCTGATGGCTAAGAGAATCGGTGCTAACTCAGAGGAGAGGCAGACATTGCAGCAATAATGAGAATGAGGCCTAGGTTCAAAAAGTGAATCTGTCGGTTCCTGCTGTGGGACCATGGGCAAGTCACCTGACTCTTCTAGGACTTCATCCTGTCCTCTGTTGGTAATTAGGGTTTCTCCTCACAGGGTTGTGTTAGGATTGAAGGAGATTATGCATTCAGTGCTGTGCCTAACACACACAAAATAGTTAATAAAAGTTTGCTGCTCTTATTAATGATCCATTCCTATGTCATTTTCAGGCAAATTCAAGACAAAAGACAATCTTCAAGGTGATTTTAACCTGCAAGCAGAAGTCTTAGGGGAAAGGCAGCTGTGTATGTACGTGCATGAGCATCTGAGCTTTGCAAATGAGATCCCTTCTTACAATAATGTTTCCAGATTAGTTGTTTAACTTTCCACTTTTCTCTTCTGATATAAAAATACCCTAGAGAAAAGTAATACACTGATCAGGAAAAGTAGCGGAACAAAAATGGATTCTAATCCTGGATAAGTTACTTATCTTCTTTGAAACTTAGTGCAGATACACTAAGTGCTCAATAAATACTTGTGGAATAAAATTCTCAAAACTCTTATACTAATATTTACACTTTTCTTTGGGGGATTAAATGAGATATAAAGGGAAAGTGCCTAGCTCACAGTTGCTAGTTGGCAAATGTTAGTTTTCTTTATCTGAGCACTTTCTAAAATGCCTGGTATTTTTTTTTCTATTAAGAAATTCCAAATTTGATCAGTTCTTTTCATTCTGATAAATTTTAATCCTTCTTGTTATCATGTGGATGACAGCGCTTTAGCTCCTGAGCTGGTTTTAGTAAACATTCTCCCTCTGCCTTAGGTTTTCTGACAATATCATGTTCTATGGATGCACAATGGTGCTTCTTGCAGAAGAACCATCAAGCTGCACAGAAATTACCCCTGTGCCTAAAGTTGGATGCCCATTATTTTTCATTAACTTAAGAAGTAGCTGGGCTGAGTTTGGTTTGATCACACATATGTACACACACATTCCCGTATGCACACCCTTTCAATGTAGTGTCTTATAACCATGAATTCTGAGATAGTCAGGAAATCATTTGACTCCCTCTAACTGGAGGTAAATTTAGGTATATGTTTGCTCCCTGAAAGGAAATCATTTGTTTAATCTTTAAAATTAAGGAATGGAGGGGAAGTAGCTCTTTTTATAATGCTGAGCAATTTCTACTCTCCCACTTAGAAGCAACTAAATTCACATCACACTTACCTTCCTGACTTAAATCTGGCGATCAATCTAAAAGCCCCCATCTGCCAGCCATTTCCTAGGTAACCAACCCCAGGTGACTTTCACGGGCAGTTCACAACAGACAGAAACCAGCAAGAGAAAGGAAAAACCTATCGTTTTGTACTTTTTACCCAGTATGTTTAAATAATTAAAAACATCATAAAGAAACAAATCCATAGATCAAACGATATGTAAAATATGATTGCATGGTGCTTTCCTACCTTCATTGATTAATTCTGGAGGGAAAAGAACCATTTACTCAAGGCTTGACTTGACCTAAAAGAAATTTCTTCCAGTCTTTCACATGAAGTTAGAGTCACTGGGCCAGCTCTTGTTGAATGAGTGAGCTACAAACCGGCAGGAGCTAACTATTTACAACAGTGATGTCCTTCAAATTTCCTTTTAACCTGAAAATATCATAAAAGTGGTTCTTCTTAGAATGCACAAAATTTGGGATCAAATTGAGTAATTCATGGAAGTCTAAAAGTTCAGGCCTCTATTGAAGAGTCAGTCCTCAGTAAATCCTGGGCCCAACACATACCCACTGCATGACCTTTGGAAAGTATAAATACGCTTTCTGAGTCCCCATTTATTCATCTATCAAATGATAATAACAATTAGTTATATCTCATGGGCTTATCACATAGTAAACATGTCATAAAGTTTAGAAATAAATGAATAAAAGAATAATCACTTTCTCATACGTAAGTGAAACCAGAGTTTGAGGCTAAACTAGATTCTCAGCTTCTATGGGTGGTTGAGTCTGTGTAAGCTGCAGGCCTCTAAAGTCCTGAAAGCCAAAAGCTCATTTTAGTGTGAGCAGCTAATCACTGCAGGGGATGCCTACCAGGGTCAGCTCCAAGGTCACAGCCGGCCAAGCCAAAGTTTTCTCCACTACCTTTGAGTGGCATGTTGCAGTCTCAGGTTGTAGCTCGAAATGGTGGGCTGGGCCCTCATCTCCAACCTCCTTCCACGTTCAAAGGCAAGAGTGAAAGGAGGAGGAGACCATATAGCAGACTGCCACTCCAGTGTGCTTGTGTGGGAGTTTATATACCACTCGAGTCAAGGCTGTTGGTCCAAATCTATGCTAATCAGGGTTTGGAAACGCACCAACAATATCCTTTAGCCCTACAATCTCCATTTGGGTCTGCTCCACTTCCATTTTCTCATGATCCTTGGGAAGTAGGAGGTGGAGGTCATCTGATCCTGGCGGGCTGCTATGGTGTGACAGGTCCCTGACTTGCCTCTGCTTTAGCTTGTGGGGCCTCAGCCTTGTTCCAGCTGCTGGGGCTGCTCCTGTGCCACTCTGGGACAAGGACTTGGCTTCATGAGGTACTTACTGAACTTCACCAGACCAAGGTATTTAGACTTATTTTAAAAATTACTGAGGCAATAAGGAGTTCAGTGGCTCCGGAATTAAAAGAAAGAAAATCATTAACTCTGAAATATCAGCCAGAGCATTAAATATCAGCCTCAGCAAACTTACCGAGCAGTCTCTATGTTCAAGAGAGAGAGGGGTGGGTGGAGAGAGCACAGGCTTTACAATAAGACAGACTTCAATAAAGCCCGGTTTCTCTGTGGGAGCTGTGTGCCCTTGAACAAGCAGCCCACCCTCTCCTCTTCCAAATGGGGAAGTCCCTCAAGGCTCATGATTGCAATCAACATAAATGGAATCAGCAAACTCAGTCAAAATAGCAATTCATTAGAAGCACTTGGGACACTTAACAGTCAACAAAAAAACTGGAAGACCAGTTTGGAAACCTAGCAGAGGTTTGGGAAGATTCCAAAAGTCTAGGTGAAGGGAACCTCAAAAATATGGTGCAGTGGCAAAGCTCTGGTTAGAGGCCATCAATGCTGCTGGCATAGATGTGACATCTAACTGGTCACCTCAAAATCCCACAATCTTATGTCATTTGATCACTGGTGCAAGATTCAAAGTCCACAATTATAACTACCTCTGGGTCTGCCGGGATAAAAGAGGTCTCTTTGGCCTCCATCATTGGAGGTGGACACTGCCTTTGTCACAATCATGAATACTCAGCTCTTCTAGAAAAGGGTGGTTGGGTCCCCAACAGACAACACTCACTCTGGTAGAAATAAGGATGCAACATTTACCGAGTTTGTTTTGAGAAGGGAGAAACTAAGATCTTCAAACTGTGTATCACAATGTCCCACCTATTAGCTGGTCCTCAGAGACTACAAGCTGTTAGCATTTCTTGTTCAAAGCATTGTCCCTAGAACAGAACAAATTTTAACTGACCACCTATTCTGTGCCTGGCCCCAGGCGAGGCTGCGGATGCACTAATGATTACATAGGTTAATACGGCATTACATCTGTTCATAGTGAGATTACAGCGTAATGGGGAAGGCATAGAAGTGAAGAGTGATTATAATAATTTGAAAGAGTGGTAATAAGGACCTTGCTCTGGATCAAAGTAAAGTGCTCTGACTGAGATGGGAGGGAGCTGTCCGTTCTGTCTTGGATGGCTGGAGGAAGCAGGAAGAAGGAATTCCTCACTGAAATGGTGGCACTTGTTCCTGGAAAACATACTCCTTTCCACTGACCTGACTCTGCACATTTCCCAGGTGCTGGATTTAAGAATCCGCTTTGCTTCTTCATCTGAAATGCAGATGCCAGATTTGAAGAGAAAAAATTACAACAGAACGCTTTAGATGGACCAGAGGTTGCCCCTGAGAGGGATTCTGAAGCCCATTATTTCTTCATTATTTTCTATTGCCATCCCTACCCCACACCCAAGGGGACCCTCTTTCTCAGTAATTAATGTTGGCGCTCAAAGGACACGTTGTTCTCTCCTTGACCCAGGTGTTATTTCAATAGATGGCCAACGTCTATGGAAGAGGTGACTCAGGCAGTGCTACTCCTCAGGGGGTACTCACCAGAATCCAGCAGAAGGAATCCAGACCTTTCCTTTGCTCTGACTCTCCAGGTAACCTTAGGCCTCTCGTGGACACTGCTTGGCCCTCTGAAGACCAGGGCTGAACGTAACAAGCACGATGCAGAGTCGCTGTGATGGCGTAGGTGTGTGCCTGTGCAGGGCTACGGCTGCCCAGCAAGTATTCACTGTGTAGCTCCCTAAGTGCCAGGTGGGAGAAAGTGCCCTCCATCAGCAAGGAGATGAGGGGCTGCCGTTTCTGAAAACTTTTGTGAAGTATGAGCAAAGACAGAAAGGAAGTAAAGAAATTTCAAGTTGTGTTTTTATATATGTCACAATGAAACCCACCATTCTGTATAATTGAGATGGACCAATTTAGAAGGAGGAGGAAGAGGAGGAGGAGAGGAAGGAAGGAAGGGAGGAAGGAAGGAAAGAAAGAAAGAAAGAAAGAAAGAAAGAAAGAAAGAAAGAAAGAAAGAAAGAAAGAAAGAAAGAAAGAAAGAAAGAAAGAAAGAGCTGGTCATGATAGCATTCACCTATAATTCCAGTGACTCAGGTGGTTGAGGCAGGAGGAGCCTAAGTTCAAAGCCAACCTAATAAGCAACTTACTAAGCAACTTAGTAAGACCCTGTCTCAAAAATTTTAAAAAATACAAAAAGGGATGGGGGTGTAGCTCAGTGTTAAATGCCCTTGAGTTCAATCCCCAGTACCAAAATGAAAATTTAAAAAAAGGAGGGGGGACTCCTGAGCAGAATCACCTAAATCACCTAGATAAGCCACTTCCAGGTGTCTGAACCTCAGAAGTAGTAGGAGCTAATAAACATGGTTTTCAGCTGCAAAGAAAGACACACAAGAGTGACAATATTTTGACATGATTGGGGGCTGTTTCTGAATTTGTATGACTAGCCTGTTCCATTTCATTATTTCTTCAGGACCTACAAAAGTGACCTGCACCAGGAAGGTAAGATTTAATTAATAATACTCATTTAACCAGCCAGTGAGGGTATCCCAGGACCATCACCATGGACGACTCCAGGAGATAACAGTGGTGGATATGTATAGATGGAATTTTGTATTTCTATCACTGATATATGACACACACTGATGGCAACACTGGGCTCAGGGCGGGGGTTCTCGAACATACTTGGACTTTAGAATCACCTGAAAATCATTCAAGTACTCCTGGATGCCTGCGGCTCACCCCTAGAGGTTCCCCCCACCCAGAGATGTGGCCTGGGCATCACATTTTCTAAGCTCCTAGGTGGTCACCTCATATAGCAGTTTGGGAACCAATTCTTCATGGGGCCATTATATTCTGGGTGGGTTTTAAGCCTTGGATTGTGGAACAGAGTGGTCCACATTTCAAGTCCATGTCCCCTAAAATAGACAGAGAATGGGAGACATGGGTGTGCTTGCCAAAGGGGGAGGTTTGTTGTGGTGAGTGTGGAGAGCTGAGCTTAGGCAGACCTGGCTGGAAGTTGGTGCAAGTCTATTACTAAATCATGGAACCTTGGGAACTTACATTAAGGGTTTCAAAATTCGGTGAGCACCTGCTAGGAGTCAGCGCTGAAAGGAAAGGGTGGTTGCATATAAATCCACCCTGACTGAGAATAATCACTCATTACCTTCTCTCACATGGAGTCTAAAGCAGGGCATGGCCAAGTTCAGCCTGTGGATCAAAGCCAGCTGGTCACGTGCTTTTGTAAATAAAGCTTGATTGGAACATGGCTCTGCTTGTGTTATCCATGAGCCCTATGACTGTGGGCATTCTACAGCATCCGCACTGAGGGTCTACCACAGATATGATAAGGCCTGTGAAACTTTAAATATTCAGATGGGTCTGTGCCCTCATCGACAACCGCAAACTACAATTCACAGAATATGGCTTCCCAGTGTTGTGTCCTCCAAAATCTCACATGTGAGACAATGCAAAAAGGTTCAGAAAAGAAATGATTGTGTTGATAAAGCCTTAACCCAATCAGTGAATTAATCACCAGAGGGCATCAACTGAGTGGTAGCTGAAGACTGGTGGGGTGTGGCTGGAGGAGGTGGAGCATTGGGGGCATAGCTTTGGGGTATTTATTTGTATCTGGTAAATGGAGTCTCTCTCTCTCTCTCTCTCTCTCTCTCTCTCTCTCTCTCTCTCTCTCTCCTTCCTGCTTCCCTCTGTCATACTTTTTCACCATGATGTTCTGTCTCACCTTGCGCCCCGAGGAATGAAGCCTGCTGTCTATGGACTGAGACCTCTGAAACTGTGAGCTCCCAAATAAGCTTTTCTTCCCTAAAATTGTTCTGCTCAGGTCTTTTGGTTATAGCAGCAAAAAAAAAAAAAAAAAAAAAAAGTCTGACTTTTTTTTTCCCTGTGAAGCTTTAGGTGGAAAAGTGAGACTTAGACTCATGAGCAAAGGGAAGAACATGTTTCCAACTTACCTCGAGGCTAAAAAATTCTGCAACACGACTCCTTTGCAGAAAAAGTTGGTTGGCCTGGGAATAAACACCAATTAACTGTGTTTTGTGCTGCTTATGATAATGGCAACCTATTATCATTGCAAATCTCCTTCCCCACATTAAGAGTTTAGGTTCTTTACATGAAGAGAAAGAACCTACAGAATGGGAGAAAATGTTTGCCACCTGCACCTCAGAGAGAGCACTAATCTCCAGAATATATAAAGAACTCAAGAAACCTAACCTTCCCCAAAACCAAATAACCCAATCAATAAATGGGCAAAGGAACTGAACAGACACTTCACACAAGAAGACATATGAATGGTCAACAAATATATGAAAAAAAATGTTCACTAGCAATTAAGAGAAATGCAGATTAAAACTACATTGAGATTCCATCTCACTCCAGTCAGAATGGCCATTATCAAGAATACAAGTCACAATAAATATTGGCAAGGATGTGGGGGGAAATATACACTCATATATTGCTGGTGGGCATGCAAATTGGTGCAACCACACTATAGAGCAGTATGGAGATTCCTCAGAAAACTTGGAATGGAAACACCACTTAACCCCGTTACCCTGCTCCTCAGCATATACCCAAAGGACTTAAAATCAGCATACTACAGTGATGCAGCCACATAAATCACAATAGCTAAGCTATGAAACCAGCCTAAGTGTCCTTCAATAGATGAATAAAGAAAATGTGGTACATATACATAATGGAATACTATTCAGCCATAAAGAAGAATGAAATTATGACATTTTCTGGTAAATGGGTGGAACTAGAGACTATCATGGTAAGTAAAATATGCCAATCCACACACACAAAAAAAAGACTGAATGTTCTCTCTGATATGTGGATGCTAACTCACAATAGGTAGGGGGGTGAGGAGGGAGGAAGGAGTGGAGGTTCACCAGATTGGACCCAGGGATGGGGGGAAGGGAGGGGGAACAGAATGAATCAGATGTAACTTTGCCGTGTTCACATATAAATCCATGACAGAGTAACTCCACATCACGTACCAATACAAGAATGGGAAGTTATGTAATAGAGGGAAGTTCCATGTATGTATGATATGTCAAAATACATTCTGCCATCATGTATAACTAAAAAGAACAAATTATAAAAAAGAAAAAAAAGAGTTTATGTTTTTCAAAGCTGGACCACCTCATGTAGTTTTTTTTTCCTACTAATATGATTTCACATTCCCTTTCTGCTCTCCAAAGAACTTTGATGTGTGAGCTGCCATTTCCCACAGAGTGCAGGATGGTATTGAGCAAACAGAAGGCACTCAAAAAAAGTATTTGACTGGTTGATTGCAATTCTCTGATTTATTTCCAGCTCTATGCAATTGGGCAGATCGTTTTTTTGTGTGTGTGGCTGATGTGAAGGGTCACGAAGACCAGTGCTAATCCCCATATCAAATGGCGACAGACTATTTCAAACTATTGTGGGAAATGGCTTTTTGTGACATTTCTGGTTGTCACTAGTTTCCATCCAAATCCTTTTAAGCATCATGTCATTCTTCCCACAAGGGACAATGCTGCCGCTGCTGCAGAAAAGAACAATGTTTAGAGTCAGACTTGAGTTAAAATCCCAGCCCTGCCACCTCCTAGCTTTGAGGTCTCAGCCATATGGCTCGTGTTTCAGGATCGTTTGGAATCTCGACAAGTCAGAAACACGGTCTTCCCTTTTCACGTGTCTAAATCTCATTTTCGTACTTGCAGCTCCCCAGGTACTATGGGTTTGGAATTTGCCAGTTCCTGAAAACTTGTATCATATTAATTGCCATTTTACAGAGTAGATGAGGGCATCTAAAGTCAACAAAACTGCTAAGAAAAAAAAAATGGAAAGTGAACAATGGAGATTCACACGTGTGTCTGTGACGCCCGGGAGCGATCGGGCATTTCTTCTGCATCATAAATGGAGGAGCACACCGGATTGTTCAATACTCGATTTTGGCACAATCTAGAGCTAATTTGAATGATTCTTTCTAGTTATTTCATGGTTATTATCACGTGGACCAGGAGGATGTCTTTTCTTTGTTGTTTAATAATTGGGCTTACCAGGGAGATTTTATTGCAAATCCAAGCCGAGCATGAGCCTACTCTTCAATGTTGTTGCGAAAGGTAAAACAATGCTGAGATCTTTCAATAGGAGATTTATGAATGTAATTATTTTGAGTTAATTCTATCTTTATTCCAGGCACTGGATTGCTTCTTTGTTGAAATCTTGTATTTATTTTGTACTCCATCTTGTTAAAAATGTAGATGATTCACAAAAGAGCCCCTGAAAGGGATTATGTAGCTGGAAAACAAGCCCGAGTGTGAAATTAAAGACGAGGAGTTGGAAAAGATGATTTTCAACTACACAAGAAGGTGGTGTAGTTATCAACCGCTGTGCACACTATTACAGGCAACCAAAGGCAGGAATTCTCTTCCCTCATACATACATCTGGCAGCACAAGCACATTTTTATATTTATATTTGAATACGGGAGGATCTCATATGAGAGGAACTGGCTTCAAATTAGATAATGAACAGGAAGACTTAAACTTGGGTTCTCTTCGGAACCTTGGAAAAGAAAAGGCTGGTTAATGGATAACAGCAACCTCTCCATGGCACCTACCTCATCTCATGTGACCCTCACAATAATTCTATGGGTATGTGTGGGGCAGATGTTAGAATTTATATTTTATGGAGAAGTACATTGAGCTTCAGGGAGAGCAAGGGCTTGCCCCATGCCTACAACTGGTCTAAAATCCATGTCTGACTCCAAGCCTTTGGGGTTTCCAACCCTTCCTATGTAAGCATCCCCTGCTCCCCAAAGGAGGTGCACTGCCTACCCTAGCACTTTTCTCCTTCTGCCTTCCTACGCCGTTCCAGAACCTCCAGCTGCTGACCTGTCCCTTGGTCTGGTCTCCCAGCTCTAATCTGCACCCTTCCCTCAGGAATCATTGCATTTGCTTTTCTCTTCGTGGCAGGATTCTTTGTTCCTTCCTCATCCTATCGGCCCCTGTTCCTCTCCACCGCAGCAGATACTCCCTGATCTAACAGGGTATTTTGTCTGGTAAAGAAACTGTGCATTTCATCTACTTTGGAGCTTCTTTTAGAGATCAGTGGTGGAGATGAGAGGTCTTGCTGGGATTGGGGACACAAGAGGAATTAATGACTATGAAGCAAGCGTTTTCCATCTGGCTGCTAAGGGAGTTGGTTGTGGTCCCGTGGCTAGAGGATTATAGGAAAAACACCAATTTTTTTTTTTCTCTCATGGAAGCTTTATGAGATGGAACAAAACCAAAATTGCTTTGGGGCTTCATATCATCATTCTTTTAACAAATATTTAATGGGCAATGCCTGTGTGCCTCTTTTAATAGAAGACACTGAAGATATATCAGAAAATGAAACAGGAAAAAAAAATTTCTACCCCCAAAGAATTTACATTCTATGGAAATATGCAGATAATAAACATACAAATAAAAATATCTAAGTTTGAAGGTTCCAGTTCTTGCATTTGATATGTTTGCTTCCTTGTATTTGGTTATTTTTATCCCTTAGCAATATTTTACAATATCCGATATATACATTTTGACTTTTGTTAACTCTATTTTTAAGTATTATATGTTTTTAAAATTATTTTAAAGAATTTAATTTTTTTTAATTTAAAATATTCTTGGGTTGCTGCTAATATATAAAAGCAGTTGAATTTTCTATATTAACTGTATAGCATGCAACCTTGTTAAATTCACTTATTAGTTCTAGGAGCTGTTTTGTGGGATTCCTTTGGCTTTGTTATGTTAATAATTATGGCATTCTCAAGGGCAAAAAAAAATACTTTTTTCTTTCTGATCTTTATGTCCTTTATTTCTTTAGCTTGCCTTATTGCAAAGGCTGACATACAGTAGAATATTAAATAGAGTGGTGACTGTGAAGTCCTGATCTTAAGGAAAAAAAGCATTCGATATTTCACTGTTAATTAGGATGTTCAGTGTAAGTTCTTTATAGATAGATGCCTTTTAACAGATTGAGGAAGTTCCCTTCTATTGCTAGTTTACAATGTTAATCATTGATTTTTTGCCAAATGTATTTTAGCATCTTTTGAAATAATCATATAGTGTCTTAGTCTGTATGTGCTGCTATAACAAAAAAAATTACAGACTGGATAATTTATAAGCAATAGAAATCCATTGTTCATGGTTGTGGAGGTTGAAATGTGGATAGGATTGTGGTCTGGTGAGGGCTACTATCTGCTTTTCAGTTGATACCTGGCTGCTGCATCCTCAGAATCGGAAGACACTATATCTCACATGAAAGAAGAGATTGAAAGTCAACAGCACTCCCCTCAACATTGAGCCCTCTTACAAAAATGCCAATTCCATGCATAAGGGCCAAGCCCTCAATGATTAATCACATCTCCAAGACCACACCTCCTAATACTGTTGATTTGGGAATTAAGTCTCAACATAAATTTTGGGAGGGACGCCATCATTCACATCATCACATAGCACTTTTCTTATTCAGTCTGTAATATGAATTCTACTGGATTTTTAATCATAGGCATATAAAAATGGCATAGCATAATGCTACAAGAAAAAAACAGATTAAAAGAAATAAGAATAATGAGATGTGCTGTTTCAAACACAGTGGGCAAGAAAGGTCTTTCTGAAGAGATGACATTTGAGCAGAGACCTAAATGAAGTGCAGGAGCAGGCTATGCAAAACCATAAAAGAAATGTCATTGGAAACACCAAACGGGAGGAGATGGGTCCCAAGAGATACCCAGGAGCTGGTCACGTCAGCCTCTGGGGCCATGGTAAGGAATTCAGTATTTTATTCTGAGTGCTATGGGAATTCATTGGAAAGTTTAAAGCCAAAGAGCACCATGAGCTGATTTATGGTTTTTAAAATTTATCCAAGCTGTCGTGTTGAGAATTGAATGCAGGTGGCAAGAGTGGCAGGGGGGACATAAACCTGGGGACTGTTTTGTTATGCCACACATTGCAGTTGCATGCTGGGTTAGAAAGGCAATGGGTATGATTAAAAAAAAAAAAAAAAAGAATGACCCATGTCATGTGGTGCCAATTTTAAATGTAAGTCAGTAGGGCTTTCTGTGGATTGAACCTGGGGGTTAAGGAAAGGGAAGACGCAGGGAGAAATTTCTAGAATCCGGAGCCTGAGCAACAGTGTGCCTGAGGGTGCCATTGTAGATGAAGGAAACGAGGATTGAAAGAGGTAAACAAAAAAATCTGCTTTTGAAGTTTAGATGAACCCCTTTAGGTGAACCTAAAATAGAAAGGTAATCTAAAATCGATGGCCGGTAGGTAATTCTGGGGCTCAGGGGAGAGCTGAGAATAGGGGGAAAAATTGGGAGTCACAAATTCAATCCCAAACATCCAGGTAAGTTCACAGAAACACGTGATGGAAGAGAGAGAGGGGGGATAAAGGGAACGACCACATTGGCAGCAGGTGGAGCAGGGTGAGGGTCAGTGCCCAGCCACACCCGGCTGGGCAGGAGCTGGGCCAGCTGACCCTGTCTCAGCAGGAGAGGCAGAGGATGGGAAGATATGAAGGCTGGTGGGTAGGTGGGCAAGAGCCAAGGGGAGGTGGCTTTGCTGTCTTCACAATAATCGAAGGCAGAGACTGCCTGCTTATTACAGTGGTAGCTTCAGAATGATGGTTCTGAGAGTGTGCATCTGGCCATCTAGCCTGGCGATCCTTGTGGGGTAGAGAGTATCAACCTGCTCTTGGGAGACCTGTCAGAGAGAAGGTGATCCCAGGGGCGTCCACCAGTAAAGGGAAGGGGTGGCAGCAGTGAAATTTGTGTATACATGTGGCAGACAGGGGACAGAAGAGAAGGGATTGGTGAAGGGAGATAAAATGGGGCCAAGTGGGTGGGTACATGTGACAGTTCTGGGATGTGTCTAGGGGACCAGGGATGGCCAGGAGGCTTGGGAGTGAGGTGACTGAGGCAGCCAGCGGTGGAGGGTACAATGGATGGCATCAGTGCTGGGGCCTGGTAAGGAGCAGGTGAGATGTGACTTCACCGTGACTCCCTTTAGGGGTTGACCCATGGACAGTCAGTGGCAGGGAAGGAGTTGGTGATGGTCCTACCAGGAGCTCGGGGATTTCTGGGGGCCTCTTTAAATAGTGCAGTAGGTTACATCATGGAGTGAGTATAGAGAGAAGGGGTGGAGAGCTTCTGATTGCACTGGATGATGCAAGATCTAGTCTCTTTGCAAAATCTCTCTCTCTGTAAATCATTTCCTGCTTCCCTAGAGTGGAGGGGTTCTTAAGCATTGAGATGTGAGAGGATACCCTCACTTTCAGAGCTGCCTAGAGAAGAGATGTCAAGGTAGGTTAGAGAGTGAAAAGACACTGGGCTTTCCCGTACAGCGGTACTGGTGATTCTGCACACGGGCAACCAGACCGAGGATCACCCTTCACAGATTTGATCAAAGGTGCCGTATGGGCCAAAGGCAGCTTCGAGTCAAAACACTTGAAAGCAAAATCAGAGCAAATGTGGAAGAGGCGAGAGGGTGCCCTTCATCCGCATAAACTGGTAGGATGTGGATCTCATTTACGGGAAGAGAGGTACAAGTTAAAAGCAGAGAAACAGATCAGTTATTTGAATGGTTCTCAGGGGTCTTAGAGAACAGCCTTTTTAGTCTGTCTTTCAAAAGCAGTTTATGATATTTCATCTTCAGTCCTGTCTGGAATAGAGGGTTTCTTGAGGTCTTTTCTAGCCCTAGTCATGTATTTGCTTTGGCTTCTCCCTTCCTATTCTGAGGGTCAGAATCCTAGATTCATCTTTGCATTCCCAGGACTTGGCCAAGAGCAGACACTCAGAATATGTTTGTTGAAGTAAACTACAAAATGCTGTATGTAATGATGTGAAGTTTCAGCTTTAAGATGCTCTGAGCTCCAAATTTTAATACTGCAAAATCAGAATAGATCCTGAGCATAACTGATTTTTTTATTGAAAATTCTGTATAAAAGTGTATTCTTCAATCCTCACAGCACAGTTCCTAATGTATATACGGTCATTACCTCCCTTTCACAAATAATGGTGACAACACATAGTGCCAGTCACTGTTGTAAGTCCTACTCCCGTTAACCCAGTTAATCCTCCTTACAGTCCTTTCAGGTTGTCCCAAGAACAATATTTTTCTAAACTCTGAACCCCAAAGACTGTGTTCCTAGGAGACAGGAGAATAAGAAGAAATGGAAAAGTGTTCAAGCCCTATGAAGCACGGATTGGAGGGGAAAAAAAAATCCAAGAGTTTAGAAATGTCATTTCAGAGTCTGAACACGCCCTGTCGGTGATCTGTCACACCACCCTCACCGTCAGGGGTTGGAGTATAGATTTCCCATTTGGTCATTAACACCCATTATCTCACTCCCCCTAGGGACTTGCCAAATTTACTTTCAACCGCTCTCAGCACTGAGACAGGAGGGGGGCAGGATAATGAGTCTCCACAATGTATAATTATTATAAATGAGCAGAGATAAACTACACCTGTCAAAATAAATGATCAGCATCCTAAATCGCTGGTTTCTCCATTTACTGTTTTGTAAACTCGAGTTATTCACCCTTGCTAATCTCTCCCACTGCTGTTCCCAAGATCCCCCCCCACCCCATCTGAGCTCCTAGAGTTAGCTCAGAAGGTGCTTGTCACCTCCAAATTCTTCAGAGGATGAGAGAAAAGCTGGAAGCAAATTGTTCCTGCAGGAAATGAATTACTAAATAACTAGAGTTCCCTGGAGGGATGTCAGACATGGGCTGGCTCATTGTGGCTCAGTCGATCAACGCTCAGCCTTTCAGTAATAACCCCTTTTTGTTCTTTTCCTAAGGTTCTGCCAACTGACAAAGAGAAATGGCAACATAGCATAGAAATCAAGCTAATTTTCAGTGTAACTATGCTTAAGAAGTGTTCCACCAACAGTGTATTGGATGCAGGAATACTTATTTCCATAGTCTGTGAAGTTCAAGTCCAACAAACCCAACTATTGACTGGTTCCATGTCTCTGGGTCTCACAAGTAGGAAAGCAGGTGCGTGTGCGTTTTTTAATGATAGCACACTGGGGCATTTCCCCTGCAGATTTGTTTTTCTTCCCATCTGGGCATATTGGTCAGAATTCTTGGGATGTGAGCAACAGAAATGAGGAAAGGACTTTATTAGAAGGATGATGTGGTCACTCAGTCAGTCCAAGATGGAGCAGAACAATCAGGCAGGACTGAGTAACTCCACGTATGTTAACTCCACGCACCACTCTCATAGGAGATTCAATCAGACAAATCTAAGCATCATCTACTCCTTTGAGAGAAAATCTGATGGAGTTCGACAAGAGTCTTATGTCCAACTACAGGGTGAGGGATCAGGATACTCGGAAAGCTAGCCCGTAGCCCCAGGAGAGGTGGTTCAGACATTACTGAGTCCACAGATCTGCTGCTTGCTGTGCTGGTCTGCACTCAGAATAAGAAAAGCAAACTCTCTATATCTGGCCTTTGTTTACCAAATCCTCTCATATGTCTCTTACTTCAAAATCTCTCTCACATACTCTCTCTTGGTGACCCTGTGGTTGGTTTTACCCCAGGGAGAATGAAATGCATCCACAGGTGAATGAAATACATCCACCTGCTCTGCACAGAATAGGTCAAGCCTTTGCAGATGAGATACCAGAAACTACCTAGATCATGGAAAGTCCAAAGGCTCTAGGGGAGAAGCTGGAGTGGCCAGAATATTGGCAGAAGCACTCAAGGTGCTCAACATAACAGCTGTTTACCAACGAGTACAGAAGATTTCAGTTTTAAAACCATCAGAATAGCTATAGTGGTGTGTTTCTGAATAACAGCCCAGCAGGTAGCCCCTGGAAGATTTAAGCCTGTTAATCTCTGAGTTTCTTAGACAAATAAAATTCTGTTTAAGAGCAACCTTAGTTATTGGAAGTTTTTTGATGGAAGAGAAAGAAACAGGAAATTCAAAAATAAGAATGAGCAGAAGGAGAAGAGAAAAGAAGAAAAGGAGGAGGTGGAGGAGAAGGTGGCAAAGGAGGAGAAGGAGGTGGAAGAAAGAGAAAGAGGAAGAGAAGGAGGAGGAGGAGGAGGAAGACAGAGGAGGACAGATAAATTCCAGCACAAACCAGAGTCTTTTTCTTCATCCCAGGTGAGGGTTTCCTTCAGTCTTGGGGACCCATAGCTGCAACATCTTGATGGCCACACAGCCCAGTTTTCTGGAACATTCTGGAGCTCTAGTCTAGGACTTGGCCTCCAGTCCCTCTGCAACACATGGGATCTGATGGGTTTCTCTAGCTGGGTAGCTGGGCTTCAGCCTTATTTTTGAGCTTTTGTCTATACTGAGTAAGCTGATACAGACACTGAGGCCATCCTTTGTCCCCTGTAACTGGCTTTTGTTCCAATAATCTGCCTAGTATCTCATTTTCATCCTGTGGCTGGTTCTGACTTAACTCTGTTTCATTTCCCCCCAGTCACCCATGGGTCAACTCATAAACACCCCGTGGAGATTCTAAGATTCCTAAAACACAATCTCTAACCTTGAGGAACCACAAATCCTATTCTTGAGTCCCACCTTGTACTTGGGACTGACCATCTGCTTATGGACCTTTTTGAGAGCAACAGTCCACTTAGATATATGGGTATCACCAACTTGGACACTCCTGAGGCTGTATCACACCCATTTGTTGGGAAACCCTAGTACTGAGATGTTCATAGGAAGCTGGAACATTTGGGTATTAGAACTCAGTATCCTTTTTAATACTGAGAGATGCTTTATTCCCCCCAGGTGGGATTATTTTAGCCCTCATACCCCTCTCCTGCCTTCTTGGTTTTACTAAGTATCCAGCTCATATGGCTATGTCCTCACACAGCACAACTCAAGTTCCTCCTAAATACCTGTTTCATCTTCATCATGGGACTTCCTGTGTGTTTCCTGTTCCGTGGGAACTTCAAAGCCAAGGGATGTATTGGTCTATGCTAAATGTGAGTGTCCAGCTTTCCCTAAATCCTCTACTTTTAAAGTATGATGCAAGCTTAGAAAGATCCTATAAATAATCTCATCACCAAGAATAGTTTATCAGTTGAAAAGATGCCTAATTTGGAGATATCTTGTTTTGTTAATCTAAATTCCATCCACTACAATGTCCAATTGTGGCTCCCATATGCTATCAGAGTGGTTAGAGGATACAGAGGATTGTAAGGATTAATGGAAATATTTTTGTGGGTTTATTTGTCCTTGAGGAAGAAAATGACCTCCAAAAGGCAAAATGTCACCTGTTGGTATCAGACAAATTTCTGCTTTATTCTCAAGGCAACCAGGACTCTGACCAGTAACAACCGAGTGGGCACCATATTGTCTTCCTCTGCTGGTTTCGTATTGACGTGAAACCTGCAAAGACAAGTGGGAAAGGTTGAGTTGGCTGCATGAAATCCTCTTGTCGATGTCTCACGATGTGAAGAACAAACACTTCTAGCTACAAAAGGCCATTGACACGAAGCCCTGCAAAAGTCTATCTCTCTGATGTATCCACCTGAAACTGAAACACCCATTGTCACATGGCCTGAACCTCTTTCCCAGGCTCACTCACCACATTGTATTGGAGCCTGGTCCTGATTCCCAGGCTTCCAGCCCCATCACCCCTTTTCCAGTTAATGATCGTGATCCACCTTGAAGGCCTAATGTTCAGTTCCCCTTATTAAGCTATGACCTTGACTGATGTCCAGAAACTCTCTACCGAGACTCTGCCTCCAGATGCTCTTAGTAAATAGCTTTCCCAGTTTCATATGACCACTAAATACTAGCATGGTGCCTTCATCAAATAAAAACTAAAAATAAAGAGGATTAATAGCAAAGCATAGTTATACTCCAGAACAAGCTAACATTGGTCTTTTCCACAAAGATTGGCAATGACATGAGCTCATTCCCTTCAAAAGAAGCTGTGAAATCTATTGCCTTTGTTTCTATTTGGGATTTTATGAGGTTTAGTGCAAAAAAAAAAAAAATCCTGATTTGCTGCCTAAGTGGTGAATTTGGAAGTTCTGTGGACTTGGTGGGTTGCCTTTGGTTTGAGCAGCAGGACCTCCCAGCTGGCTCTTCTTGGCCCAGCTCTTGACTATTGAAACCGTTTCTACAAAGGATCCTCATCACTTTTGGCTATTTGATACATTGCAATAATTAGTTGGCAGCTTATGTGATAGATAACAGAGCTTTTTAAAACAGAATTTTTTTCCAGCCCCCTTGTCAAAATTTCAGGGCTTAATTATTCTTTCAGAGTATTATGGGGAGAGTTGGGAAAATGTGGAAACCAAAACAAAACTGAAGCCTGTGAGAGATTTTCTGAAAATGTTCCATCATGCACCTGCTTGATGGGCAATGAAATTTGTTTAGAAGAATGTCGAAAGGAGAAGTGACTCTGAGACTCAATGTTCTCCTGGATTTAGTTATTTTTAAAAGGCATGAAGCAAAAGAATTTTGTTGTTGTTGTTCTGTTCTTTAGAAAATGCAAAAAAATAAAATAAAATTATACACCTTAGTCTCTTTCTCAATCAAACTAAATTGTAGTAGAAAGAATTCTGGCCTCTGATTCTGCCTCCAACACATCACATGACCTAGAACATATGTCCATTCATTTGTTCATTTGCAAATATTTGTTTAGTATCTATAATGTGCCAGAAACTAGGCTGGACACCAAGATTCCTTAAGTAAGTAGAGTAGACGACATCTCTGCTGTTAAGAGATGGTGTAAAAGGAGATTTGGATCCAGCAGGATGGGGGTTGCTGTTGACCTTGGCAAGAGCTACTTTCCAGAAAGTAGTAGCATCAGATTTACTGAAGTAGGTAGAAGAGTGACTGGCAGAAGAAGAATTAGAGATAACAAGGGCCAACAAGTGTTTCTGAATGTCTCAAGTAGGGAAACATACCCGAATTGCTCACCCTTAGAGAAGACGTGAGATTTGCTGCCTCCGTGTTGATTGGGTGCGTAGGTCAAGTCCTCCTCCCCAGGTACAGTCCACGGATAGTGCCCAAAGTGACCACTCGATGGGAGATTTATTCCAATGGAATTTAATTTGAGAACCATTTGGATTCTATTCTGCTGATACAGAATGATTAGCATCTTGGCAAGTCTGAATAAAGATTTTATCTTCCGTGTCTCCTCTTTTGCCCTCAGATACCACTGATTCTTTGTTATGGTTTTGCAACATTAACATGAATACAGCCTAAGGACTGAGCTTTTTTTTTAAAGAACACAATCTTCCTTGGAGTAGATGATTCAAGGGCTGAGGACTAATACATCCTTAAGTTTTGAGGGTGTGGTGCTGGTTTGGGGACGTCTAATGGGTTCTATTGAAGAAACCCTTCTCTGACCCTCAAACCATTGCTCTCCTTCTCTCTGAAGCAGTAAACCTTCTCAAAACACATGACCCAAAGAACTTGGAATAGTTCCTGGAACATTTGTATCTATTTGTCATTTTCTATGACTAAATCCCCCCATATCTCCAATTAGGACTTTGGTCATGGGTATTCTACATATCACTGGTAATAGTTGCGTGCAAGAGAGGTGAACACTTTTATATATAGAAGGTTTTGGAAAACCATGAATTTAATCATTATAGCTCCACAACTGAGGGCTCTGGGTAAATGGCATTTAAGATTGGGATGCATTCAGTTGCAAGTAACAGAAAGCATTGACTCACCCAATTTAGCCGTTAAGGAGATTTGATATCACAAATTGCAAACATCTTGAAATAAGGTGACTTCAGAGTTGATGAATTCAGGATTCACCAACAGCATCATTTCTCCAAATTTACAACTGCTCCATGGTATTGGCTTTATAGACTTTGTCCTCGGTGAAACTATGATCACAGAATGGCTGCTGCCACAAAGCTTCAGCATATTTCTCCCATCTCACTGGCCAGAACTGAATTGTCCTATTTCTAAAACAATTTCTAACATGAGGCATGTGCCTCAAAGGTAGATTTAGAGTGATGAGA
Source organism: Urocitellus parryii (assembly GCF_045843805.1). Taxonomy (NCBI): domain Eukaryota; kingdom Metazoa; phylum Chordata; class Mammalia; order Rodentia; family Sciuridae; genus Urocitellus; species Urocitellus parryii. Next base: position 13,213,636 of record NC_135535.1, read on the forward strand.
CTGGTCTCTGCAGCTGGAGACTTTGCTGGCAAGAATGAAGGGTGAATGGTGTTGGCAGTAGGCAGTGGGCCCCAGGTATGTGGTGCAATTACCACCTGGCCAGCCTGTGAGCAGCTTGCAGACACAACGCTTGTTTTAGAGAGTAGAGAATAATCAGGCCTCCCAGAAGTAGAGTAGGAGTGTTTATTAAAAAAAAAAAGAAAAGAAAATCATGAAGACTCGGTGTCCTGGGCTGGGGGGTGATCAGGAAGAAGTTTTGGGAACACTGCCTGTGGCTATTTCTGGCTGGTTCTTTACATTTATGGCAATTGGCCAGAAACCTTCCATGGACAGTGGATGCCAAACTCCCCTTAAGACCCTCTCGCTGGGCATTCTGAGTTGCTCTGGGCCTGGGATTCTAGTAGTGGAAATGCTGTGTCTCTGTGAGTTATTAAAGGACCCCCAACAGCCGCTCCTGCACAGGAATCTCGGCCACTCGCCCACGCAGGACCAGTGGCATCAGTACCCACATAGCACCCCTGGCCACCACCCACACACAGAACCTCCAGCTGCCACTCGTGTGTGGACCCCCATCTATCAATGTGGGGCTCCCCTGGTCGACCCTACCCTGGAACACTGCAACGACTGCTATAGTCCCCTCACCCAGTAGCCTGCACTTGGGGACAAAGGAGAGGGTCTGGAGACATTCCCCAGCCAGAACACTGCATGCCACTGAATTGCATCTCTGAACACATCGCCAATGCCACCACCTGGCCCAACCCAACCTGACTCCCCATCTCTGAAAGCAGCTGCCTCTACCTTGGGACTCCTTTGTCGCCATTTAGGTTGGGGCAATGCCCAGCTTGGGACACCAGCTGGGGCCTAGAAGCAATATCAACATACCTGTAGTCCCCCAAATCCCCCCTCTTCCCCATAGCCACTAACCCAGCACAGTGCTTGCAGCTTTGTGGCTTGTCCATAGCTCACAAAGCCTGGCCCTGAACTGCCCAATACAAAACAGCTCTCTGAGGCAGGTGCACAGCCCCAAGTGCACAGCCCACAAGACCTCCAGAGAGGTTCCTGACCAGGAAGTAGAAAGGGAGGGGAGAGTGGATGCAGTTGAGAGACTAAATTAGAGAACAGGGATTGTGAGGTCCACAGGTGATAGAAGGAGATAAGACCAGGTGCCCACATCACATGAGCGGGCCCCAAAGGAGATCCTTGGGGTGCAGTCTCCCATCGGGACTGGGAAGTGCTATACCCCACTTCCAGGAGCTTCACCCCCAAGATCAACCTTCCCACCCTAATAACCTTCACCATCTGAGGGTGGAGATACCAGCAAACAACACAGACTCCACCTATTGGAGAAGCAGGAAAGATACTGAACTCCAACAGAATCAATCCTTGTATTTTCCTTCAATATTTTTTCTTTTCTTTCTATTTTTTTTCTTCTTTTCTCTCTCTCTTTTCTACCACCCTCACATCTCCAACATTAGTGAAACCAACTACTTTTAATGAATAAGGCTACTGAGGATTGGATGTCTGAATAGTATATCAGTTGTATATTATCTCCTATTTCTACAATTTTTATTTTTCTTAATTTTTATATTTTGTTTGTGTACTCTTTCTATTGTCGTCCCACTTTCTTGACTCCCCAAAATCACTTTCTCTCTTTTCTCCTACTAACCCAACTTCTTTTGATTCCTCTTACATGCTTCCTAACATGTAATAACTCTATATCCTCACCTCCTACCTCCTTAACATCTCATCCTACAGCCTACCCCTGGTTCTCTGTCTACCATCAGAAACTTTGCAAACCTACTATTTTTATTGTAGATAATAATTAAACTCACCATTTTTGCATATTAAAAATTAAAAAAAAATTTTAAATATTATATATTTGGATCCCGTCAGGGACACTATAAGCATATAGGGTAAAAGCTGTAACACCTCAGATCCACAGTGCTAGAAGGGAAGACACATGAACAACATGAAAAACAAGATAAGAAGGTGTCCCAAACAAGCCAAGAACTAAATTATTAGAATCCATGACCAGCACAGCAAAAGAAATGACAGAGAAGGAGTTCAGGATGTACATAATTATAACGTTCTGTGAATTAAAGGATGATATAAGAAAGCAAATACAGACAGCAAAATATCATTTCAATAAAGAGCTACATAAGCAAATACATGAAGCAAAAGATTAATAAAGAAATAGAGATTGTGAAAAAAAAAACAGAACTCCTTGAAATGAGGGAAACAATAAACCAAATTAAAAATTCAATAGAAAGCATCACCAATAGATTAGATCACTTGAAAGACAGAATCTCTGACAATGAGGACAACATATATAATCTTGAAAATAAAGTTGACCACACAGTGAAGATGGTAAGAAACCATGAGCAGAACATTCAAGAATTATGGGATAACATTAAAAGACCAAATTTAAGAATTATTGGGATAGAGGAAGGCATAGAATTACAAGCCAAAAGAAAGCACAATCTATTTAATGAAATAATACCATAAAATTTTCTAAACATGGGGGATGAATTGGAAAAATCAAATACAAGAAACAGGACACCAAATATACCAAAAATCACAACAGATTTATACCAAGGCACATTATAATAAAAATGCCTACCAAACAGAACAAGGAGATAATTTTTAAAAGCCACAAGAGAAAGAAATCAGATCACATATAGTGGGAGACCTGTAAGGATCTCTGCAGATTTTTCAACTCAGACCCTGAAAGCTAGAAGATCCTGGAACAACATATACCAAACTCTGACAGAAAATGGATGACAACCAAGAATCGTATATCCAACAAAATTAAGCTTTAGATTTGATGATGAAATAAAAACCTTTCATGATAAATAAAAGTTAAAAGAATTTACAACTAGAAAGCCTGAACTACAGAACATTCTCAGCAAAGTATTCCATGAGGAGAAAATGAAAAACAACAATGAAAATCAACAAAGGGAGGTATTAAACTAAAGGAAAAACCAATCAAAGAAGAAACCAAGTCAAGTTAAATACTAAAAATAAACAAAAATGACCAGGAATACAAAGCCTGTCTCATTAATAACCCTGAATGTTAATGGCCTGAACTTGCCAATCAAAAGACATATACTGGCAGATTGGATTTTTTAAAAAAAAAGACCCAACAATATACTGCCTTCAAGAGACCCATCTCATAGGAAAAGACATCCAAAGACTGAAGGTGAAAGATTGGGAAAAATATACCACTCACATAGAATGCAGAAACAAGCAGGGGTTTTAATCTTCATATCAAATACAGTAGACTTCAAGCCAAAGTTTATTAAAAGGGATAAAGAAGGGCATTTCATACTGCCTAAGGGAACCATACATCAACAAGACATAACAATTATAAATACATATGTCCCAAATAATGTAGCATCTACATTCATCAAACAAACTCTTCTCAAGTTCAAGAATCAATTAGACCAAAACACAATAATTCTGGGTCACTCTAACACCCCTCTTTCACCACTGGATAGATCTTCAAGACAAAAGCTGAACAAAGAAATTATAGAACTCAGTAATACAATCAATAACATAGACTTAACTGACATATATAGAATATTTCATCCATCAACAAGTGAACACACTTTCTTCTCAGCAGCACATGGGTCCTTCTCTAAAACAGACCATCTATTTGCCACAAAGCAACTCTTAGCAAATACAACACACAGAGATATTACCCTGCATTCTATCAGATCATAATGGAATGAAATTAGAAATCAATGATAAAATAAAAGATAAAAACTACTCCAACACCTAGAGACTAAATAATACACTATTGAATGAACAATGGATTACAGAAGACATTAAAAAGGAGATTTAAAAATTCTGAAAGGTAAATGAGAACACCGATACAACATATCAAAATATCTGGAATGCTATGAAGGCAGTACTAGGAGGGAAGTTCATTGCATGGAGTTCATTCTTTAAAAGAAGAAAAAGTCAATGAATAAATGACCTGGGCCCTAGAAAAAGAAGAACAAATTAACACAAAAGCAGTAGAAGACAGGAAACAATTAAAATCAGAGCTGAAATCAATGAAATTTAAACAAATAAAATTGACAAAACAAAAAGTTGGTTCTTGGAAATAATAAATAAAATTTATAAACTTTTAACTATGCTAATTAAGAGAAGGAGAGAGAAAATTCAAATCACTAACATCTGTGATGAAAAAGGAAATATCACAATGGACACTACAAAAATACAAAAGATAATTAGAAATTATTTTGAAAATTTGTATTCCAATAAAATAGAAAATATCAAAGGCATTGGCAAATTTCTAGAGTCATATGCTTTGCCCACACTGAATCAGGATGATATACACAAGTTAAGCAGATCAATTTCAAACAAGGAAACAGAAGACATCATCAGAAGCCTGCCAACCAAGAAAAGCCCAAAACTGGATGGATACACAGCTAAGTTCTACAGGACCTTCAAAGAAGAACTAATATCAATACTCCTTCAATTATTCCATGAAATAGAAAAAGAAGGAACACTTCCAAACTCATTTGATGAGGCCAATATCACCCTGATCCCAAAACCAGACAAAGACACATTGAAGAAAGAAAACTTCAGACCAATATCTCTTATAAACCTAGATGCAAAAATTCTCAATAAAATTCTGGCAATTGAATACAAAAACATATGAAAAAGATAGTGCATCACAATCAAGTGGGGTTCATTCCAGGGATAAAGACCAATTCAACATACAGAAATCAATAAATACAATTCATCACATCAATAGACTTAAAGATAACAATCATATGATCATCTCAACATATGCAGAAAAACCATTCACCAAAATACAGCACCCCTTCATGTTCAAAACACTAAAAAAATTAGGGATACCAGGAACATAAGGAGTATTGGTATTAGTTCGACATTGTAAAAGCTATCTATGCTAAGCCCAAGGCCAAATCATTCTAAATAGAGAAAAAAATGAAAGGATTCCTTCTAAAAACTGAAACAAGACAGGGATGCCCTCTTTCACCACTCTTATTTAACATAGTTCTTGAAACTCTCACCAGAGCAATTAGACGAAAGAAATTAAAGGGATATGGATAGGAAAAGAAAAGAAGAACTCAAACTATCGTTATTTGCCAATGACAAGATACTATACCTAGAGGATCCAAAAAATTCCACCAGACAACTTCTAGAACTAATAAATGAATTCAACAAAGTAGAAGGATTTAAAATCAACACCCTTACAGCAAAAGCATTTCTGTACATTAGTGACAAATCCTCTGAAAGAGAAACTAGAAAAACCAACCCATTCACAATAGCCTCAAAAAAATAAAATACTTGGGAATCAATCTTACAAAAGAGGTAAAAAGACCTCTACAACGAAAATTACAGAACACTAAAGAAATAAATTAAAGAAAACCTTAGAAGGTGGAAAGATTGCCCTTGTTCTGGGATAGGCCGAATTAATATTGTCAAAATGACCATACTACCAGAAGCATTACACAGATTTAATGCAATTCCAATCAAAATCCCAATGACATTCCTCATAGCAATAGAAAAAGCAATCGTGAAATTCATCTGGAAAAATAAGAGACCCAGAATAACCAAAGCAATCCTCAGCAAGAAGAGTGAAGCAGGTGGCAACACAATACCACCAGACTTTAAACTATACTACAGAGCAATAGTAACAAAAATGATATGGTATTGGCTCCAAATAGACTTATAGACAAATGGTACAGAAGAGAGGACCAGAGACAAAAATACATAAATACAGTTATTTCATACTAGACAATGGCACCAAAAACACACATTAGAGAAAAGATCGCCTCTTCACAAATGGTGCTGGGAAAACTGGAAATCCAAATGCAGCAAAATGAAATTAAGCCCCTGTCTTTCATGATGCGCAAAACTCAACTCAAAGTGGTTCAAGGACCTAGGAATTACACCAGAGACTCTGTGCCTAATAGAAGAAAAAGTGGGCCCAAATATTCATGTTGTCAGTTTAGGCCCTGGCTTCCTTAATAAGACTCTAGTAGCACAAGAAATAAAATCAAGAATCAATAAATGGGATGGATTCGAGCTGAAAAGGTTCTTCTCAGAAAAAAAAAAAAAGTCAATGAGGTGAATAGAAAGCCCACAGAATAGGAGCAAATTTTTACCATTCACACATCAAATAGAGCACTAATCTCTAGGATATAGAAAGAACTCCAAAACCTTAACACTCAAAAAACAAACAATCCAATCAGTAAATGGGCCAAGGAACTTAACAGGCACTTCTCAGAAGAGGGTATACAATCAAGCAACAAACATATGAAAAAATGTTCAACATCTCTAGCAATTAGAGAAATGCAAGTCAAAACTACTCTAAGATTTCATCTCACTCCAGTCAGAACGGCAGCTACTAAGAATACAAACCACAGGGGCCTGGCATGCATGAGGTGGTTTGATTCTCAGCACTACATACAAATAAATAAAATAAAGATCCATCAACAATTTTAAAATATTTTTAAAAAGAATACAAACAACAATAAATATTGGTGAGGATGTGAGAAAAAAGGCACACTCATACATTGCTGGTGGGACTGAAAATTGGGGCAGCCAATATGGAAAACAGTATAGAGATTTCTTGGAAAACTTGGAATGGAACCACCATTTGACTCAGCTATCCCACTCTTCAGTTTATACCCAAAGGACTTAAAAACAGCATACTACAGGGACACAGCCACATCAATGTTTATAGCAGCACAATTCACAATAGCTAAATTGTGGAACTAACCCAGATGCCCTTCAGTAGATGAATGAATAAAGAAGCTGTGGTATAGATACACAATAGAATACTACTCAGCATTTAAAGAGAATAAAATCATGATTTTTGCAGGTAAATGGATGGAGTTGGAGAATATTATGCTAAGTGAAGTAAGCCAATCCCCAAAAACCAAAGGCCGGATATTTTCTCTGACATGTGGATGCTGATCCATAATGGAGGTGGGGGAGGGGGGGCATGGGAGGAATGGAGAAACTTTAGATAGGGCAAAGGGGAGGGAGGGGGAGGGAGGGGAAAGGAGGGGTCAGGGTGGTAGGAAATATGGTGGGATGAGATAGTCATCACTACCTTAAGTACATGTATGAAGACATAAATGGTGTGACTCTACTTTGTGTACAACCAGAGACACAAAAAATTGTGCTCTATATGTGTACTATGAATTGAAATGCATTCTGCCGTCATGTATAACAAATTAGAATAAATGAATACATTATAAAAAATGAATCCTATTGTAGTGTATAACTTTAAAAGCCCAATAAAATATTAAAAGTGAAAACAAAACAAAACAAAAGACCGTGTAGTTCATTACAAATTTAATGAGGCTGGACTGTAAACATTTAAGTCCTTCATGAATATAAACCTCAAACAAATAAAGCAACCCCAACAAAAAAGCCACACTTTACTCCTCTAATTCCCTGGAAAGTGCTGTAGGAAGAGGTTAAGTGGAAAAGGAGGCCGGATAAATAATTGAGACCTTCCTGAGATGCAGGAAGGGCTAGCAAAGAGAATTTCATAGATGCACACTCACCGCAGAAAATCTGCATCTTTCCCTTTAAAACTCCAAGAGAGAATGCCTTCCCTAGCTGGGAAACCCTCTGTAATGTGCAATAGCAGTATGTCTTCAGGAATTAGACTTTAGTATTCATTGTATTAGGCACTTGGCTAAATAAAAGATAAAATAATTTATCTTTTACTTTTACTAATGAATTTTTTTCTCTTTTTGTCCCTGTTAATTGACACATGATAATTGTATATATTTATGGGGGTACAGTGGGATGATCCAATACCTCTATATAACGTGTAATAATCAAATCAAGGTAATTAACATTTCCATCTCCTTAAACGTTTATCGTTTCCTTGTGTTGGGAACCTTTGAATTCTTCACTTCGAGTTCTTTTTTAAAATATATAATAAATGGTTACAAACTTTAGTCACCCTGCTGGGTTATAGAATACTGGAACTTATTTCTTCTATCTGACTGTACTTTGGTACCATTATCCAACCTTCCCCTACTCCTCCCCCCATGCCCTTCTTGGCTCCTAGTAATCACTATTCCTCTCACTCTTTCTATGGGATCTCACAAATGAGTAAGAACATGCAGTATTTGTTTTCTTGTGCTTGGTTTAACATAATGTCCTCCGGTTCCACGCATGTTGCTACAAATAATGGGATTGCATTATTTTTTATGGCTGAATAATACCCTGTTGTTTCTATGCACCACATTTTATTGATCCGTTCATCTGTGGATAGACACCTAGGTTGAATCCATATCTTGGCTCTTCTGCCTAGGGATGCAGTAGACATGAAAGTACAGGTATTTCATGATTCCATGATGTCATTTCCTTTGCAAATTGACTAAGTCAGCTTTGTGTCACTGTGACAAACACCGGACAAAAACAACTTAAGAAGAGAAGAGGTTTATTTTGGCTCATCGTTTCAGAAGTTTCTGTCCATGGTTGACGGGCTCCATTGCCTGAGGTGAGGCAGATCATTCTGGTGGAAGGGAACCAGAGAAGGGGAGAGAAAAGAGATAAGGAGAGAGGGGAGGGGATGGTTGGGAAGGAGCTGGGGACACCCCAGTGACCCATAAGATTTTAGGAGAGGCATTCCAGATCCAACCATCACACCACTGATACTTTGAACTTTTAGACCCATCACGACTCTTCAGTTATCATAAATTAACTAAGTAACTAAGTAGATAGTCTTAACAGAGAAAATAAAGCATAATGTGGAACTAAAAATATATGATTTCCTTTCAAAGTCTTAATCAAAATGACTTTTAAAATTTATAAGTAGAATCTCTGGATGTTAGAGCTAAAGGTTGATCAGATTATACCACCCAGCCAAAATCTGTAGCCCAAAATATCAAAGCTATCCATTTCTATTTCTGGATAGTTTGGAAACCTCCAATTTTGTTAGTATCACAAATTGACAGAGAAAAACGTGTACACTTCTACGGAGAGTCAACCAGAATGACTAAGTAGATGGAAGCGTTCATTCCAGATTGAATTAAAAATAATCATGCTCGGAGAAAGAGACTTTTTCTAACAGTTAATAGAATCATAAATGTAATAAGAAAAGCAACAGCCACTAGTGTTTGTTGGTTGTCTTTTGTGTGACAAGGTCCAGTGAGTACTTCTATGGTCCACCGGACAAGGTTGAAGATCACAAGCAACAGCCACCATCTGGTGGAAGCTCAGAAGGAAAGGACCTTTGGGGAGGGAAATGCTGGTGAACCCCAAGCTAAAAACGGGGGTACCATCGGGGACTTAGAGACGTGAGACCACGGGCCAGAACTTCCATAGAGTCAGTGTGATCGGGAGAGCCCCACATCTGAGCAACTCTGCCTGTCTGCCATGGATTGTGCACATTCCAATCGGTCAAACTCCACCAAGTGGCCACATCTGAGATGCCATCTGCCCCCGTCAGTTCCTCAGTGGAGGGGGACCTAGCCCCTGCCAAGGTCCTTAGAGCAGGGAGTTCCATCATAATAGGAAGCAGATGCTAAGTAAATGGTCCTGGAAGTCTACCTCTTTAGACATTCAGTCATCTTATAACCCTCCTTCCTTCATTTGAAAAAAATAAAAGACTGCTCCCCACTAATAGAATATCCATTGAATTATTTCTTTTACCACGGAAAATGGGCTACAAAATGTTCTCCAAACACTTTCCCTGTGCAGTTGCCTCCTACAATGTCCTACGAGATGGCCCATGACTGCCACCATGCAGGAGAGTCTTGGCTTATGCACACCGTGTAACTCACTTACACCAAACCCAAGATGTTTCCTCCTGTGTCACTGGAAATTTCCATGAAGTCATGGGAGTGGAATGAGAAGAGGGCAGCAAAGTAGAACTGAGTCTCCGAGTTTGAGTGAAGTAGTGATACAATTTAATTGTGTCTTCAAGACCACTTGGGAACAGCCCTTGTGTGTCTGTGTATGTGTGTGTATATTTTGGTGAGCCAATCAGGCCATCAGTTAGAAATACTCACAGTTTTTGAGCTAGATGCTTATTCAGACTCCAGTATTTGTACCCGTATCAAAATTATCTTTTAACCAACCCTTTCCACTAAAGGTAGAGTTTTTAACTGGACTCTAGCTCAGAGCATGTGAGCATAGACATCTCTTTATAAGGAGCTTCCTTCAAACCAGAAAACAAAATGGCCTCATCAAACAGGAGGATGAGGGCTGCTAGACTTAATTCCTTATGGAAGAACTGCTGAGAGCTGGGAGTTCCCAGGCCTCCAAGTCTCACATATCCTCATTCAAAGTTTTGGAGGCTCCATATTTTAACAATAACCCTGTTTATACAAAGGACACTTGGTGATGCTCTGAATTTAACAGACATTGCTTTGGCAATCCACGGATCAAACATTGCCTTTGGTTCTCAGCTGAGATAGATAACAACAGACCATCTAACTGCAGTCATTCAAGGGCCGTGATTTTTGAGTTTTGAGCCCAGCTGTTAGAGATTTAAAGATGTCATTCATTGTGTGTCTTTGCATCACTGTCCACAGTCTGAGAATTCCTCGTGCTCTTGTAGATACAAAATATGGCATGTCCTTGTGACCAACAGATTTATTGGTCCCTTCGAAGAAGAGAGACCTTAAAGGATTCCTCTTTCGTTTGCATTCTCAGAACCAAAAATGAAACTAACTCTGAGTACCAAGGACATAAGCTTTATTCTGTGGCCTAAGCATGGAGAAGCAGGAGCTCAGCTCACAGACCAACTTCTCAGCTCAGGGTTGAGGTCTTAGATACCAAGAGTAACAAACGAGGGAGGGAATAAATAATGATGGGGAAGAATACTCAAGCCTTTTCCTGGAAGATTCAGAGACTTCTGAGAACTCAGATGCCAACTCTTAAGGTTTGGTGTTTCCAATCCTGGTGGCTGGGGGGTGTCATTTAGACAAGAAAAGCAGTTGCCTGTGGTCCCTCCAGCAGCCTCTTTGATTTAATGGTTTGGCTGACCCACCATGAAGAGGAGCTTCTGGCCTTCAGACATGCTGACCTCAGAGATAAGCAAGATCAGGAGGGGTAGACAGCACACTGAGCAACATTCTTATAATTGTCAGCATTTTCTTTTGGCTTCTTTCCTCCGTGGTAAGCTTTAAGCTTCTCAGCTTGTTTTTCTCCTCTTTGCTGCAAACTGATGTGATCTCATGGCTTAGGGGTGAAGCTGTGGGATCTTCTAACTTTTGATGACAGAGAACTGTAAAAAAATAAGGAGATAAATGTTCACTCTTTTCCTGTAGCTGTAGAAGAGAAGACACAGTGTTGTATGGTGATGCTGTACATGTAAACATGTTTCCTAACAAAGGAATCATGCAAAACTCAGCAGCCTGAGAAAATCACCTTTGACCTCTAAAATACCTGCCATTGTCTTACTGTCTTAATGGTTTTCTGCCTGAATATAATATAATATGCTGAGTGACACTCTCACTCAAGCTACAAATACTTGTGAAGTTTCTTTAGCAAACCAGAAAGGCTTCAGTAGCACTTCCCTCTTTATCTGACACGAGTGAAGGTGAAATAATCCAATAAAAAATTGACTCTTATTTGGAGTTGGATTTCTTATTTAAAGTGAGTTATCCTAGACTATTGCAATAATTCCTTCCAGGATTATGGACAGGAACCCTCACTGCACCTTTGATGAGTGCTGCATTTGAGGTAACCTGAGTCTACTAGGTTCTCACAGCTCCAGTTGCAGATTATTCCAGAAACAATCACATATTATTATCTTCCCTATTTGTTAACTGTTCCCCAAAACCTACTTGCCAGTTCAAATGTCTGTACCAACAAGTGTTCTTTGTTGCAAACATGAGACAAAAAAAAAATGTTACTGGAAGGTTACTGCACAGTTCACAAGATATATGGAAAGGGTAGACGATGGGTCTTTAAAATATAGTCTTTAAAGGAAGCTAAGGAGGTAAGACCACCATCAAGGTCATGGTTGTCAGAGATTCAGGTTAGGATGCTGTGGGTACTCTCATCCCTGAGTTCACTGCTGTTGCTCCAGATTTTAAACTGCACCACGGCCTTCAGGAAATAATCTCTCAATGAGGCTCTACATTTTCTTTGTTCTCTCACATGCCAAAATCTTGATGAAACATCTGATGAGCTCAGCCTAGGTCAGACGCTCGTGCATGAACTCCCAGAGTGTGCAGAGAGGGAATATCTGCCCTGTAATAGAAATCTGGGTGTTTGCTGCGTCTGCATCAACCACTTCTGCAGAGGTCCACCGTCCTGAGCTCAAGGTCTGAATTCTCCTTTCTCCAAGTTGCTCTGCAGCCTGGGCTCAGACATGTGGCCTCAGCTTCACCCACTGAAGGGGACAGGGGGCAACACCAGGAAGCAGGCTCTGTGTGATGTACCCATCTGCTGGGGTCACTAGACACAAGGTCGAGTTCCTCATGCAGACGTGTCATCTGAGTTACTGCAAAAAGTTGAAATCCGTACGGGGGTGTCAGCCCTAGAACCCGGTGCCCAGATGGCAGCACAGCAGCTTCCCCGTCAGGCCAGCTCCCAGCATGGTTTTGGCCATTGTTCCTAATCTCTGGAGTCCATGGCTTCAGCCCTCCAGTGATTTAGTAAATGAGTCCTCTTCTGCTCAATCATCCAGAGTCAATTTGTCTTGGTCATAATCAAGAGCCTTTGCTGAATATATATCCTGCTACGCTTCCCACATCAGAACCTGGGACCCTACCTCCCATCAAGAGCAAAATAATGGGGGATCTCCCCAACAGATAGGATATTCAGACCTTGAATGGGGGGTGGGTGAGGGAGAGAGAGAGTGGGAGAGACTAACATGACCACGATACTTCCTTATGTTATCTGCAATACTCACGACACTCCCTGAATTTACTGTTCTCTCCATTTTAACAATTACACCAATCAAGGCTCAAAGAGTTAAAGCCACAAGCTTGAAGTCACGTAAGCCAACACTCAACAGAGCTGGTGTAAAACCCACCAAGTCCTGACGCCCAGCCAGCACTCCTAGCCAAGTCTACTTCCCATGTCTTCCTGATCTTCTCTATGGCACATATTTTCATTAACTGAGTGTAAAGATACAGCACAGAACAAAACAAAACAAAAACCCAATATTAACAATGACCAAACCTTCCTCCAAGAAAACATGTTATTGTCTTTGTCAATCAGCTTTTTCATCATCAAGATCAAAAGATCTGACAAAAACAAATTTGAGAGAAGGGGAAATGTATTGGGTGCTCATGTTTCAGAGGTCTCAGTCCCTGGACGGCCAAGTTCACTGCTGTGGGCCTGGGGTGAGGCAGAACATCATGGCGGGTGAGCAAGGAGGAGGAGAGCAGCTCAGGACATCCCAATCAGGAAGCAGAGAGAGACTCAGCCTGGCTCCCCAGGGACGAGACATAAACCCTAATGGCCTACCTCCAGTGACCCACCTCCTCCAGCAGCACCCTACCTGCCTACAGTTACCGCCCAGTTAATCCACGTGGTGGATAATGCACTGATGAGGTTATAACTCTCAAACCCCAATCATTTCACCTCTAAACTTTCTTGCAGGGTTTTACACACTGAGCTTTTGGGGGACACGTCAAATGTAAATCATAACACTGTCAGTAACAGATTTCGAAACTTTTCTAAAAAGGCCGTTGTTCGGGAACATTCCACAGTATGACAGGAAATGTCCTCATGACCAGAACACAGGAGGAACACAGGTGAGAGCTATCCACACGGTTCTTGGGCAGCACAGAGGACTGCAGAAGAGCACAGCCCTGGTCCTGGAACCCTGGCATCTGCAGCAAATCCCTTCACCTCTCAGCTTTACTCATCCGAACAGCAAGGACAATAATAGAACCATCTTTTGTCACGAGGGTTGAAAGATGAAATGCATATAAAAGCACTTAGGGCACACAGTGTCTGAAAGATGTTAAATGTCCATGAAAGGTCGGCTATTCTTATCCTTAGATGACCTTTGGTAAAGGCTAAGACTTCCTGGAGAAGTGAGCCAGCCGGGTGCTCGGGGGAGACTTAGTAAGGTGGGTGAAGCCTCCTGCTGGTCCAGCTGGATCCCAGAGGAAATCAAGGCTGAGTTTCATTTTATTTTTTTTTCCCCAGAGAGAAAATAGCATCCATCCTCCTGAATTCACAGAGTCATTAAGTAGACAAAATAAGATAATATATGTGCAAAGAAGGCACTGGGAAAAAAAAAAAAGTTCAATGCCACAAAGTGACAAGATATGGTTGTCCTTGAGGCAGTTATTGTTTTTGGAAAGATTTTACCCTGGTTAATAATAAGACTCACCCCTGTGAGCCCTTTAAGTAAGTGGGGTTTAAATATGCGACCTAAAGAAGAAAAGGTTTCAGGGATTTAAATTAGTCTGGCAAAAAGAGGCCGAACAGGGTGATTTAATTATTTTCTGTAACTTGAATATTGCCTCCACAGGGAGGGTTGTGGCCAAATCATCTGTTTTCTACCGAGGTCTAAACAATAGGAAATCAGTTTCAAGTGCAACTATAAGGGATTAGGTGGCTCTAAGAAACCCCTCCAGACGTTCTTTGGGAGGATTGAAGATGTCATGTGCAGATGCTGTCAGCTTCGTGGTTGAGGCCTTCCAGAACGAGAAATCCGGGTGGATGCTTTGGACACAAAAAGGGCAAATGGTTTATCAACTAAGACCAGGGCTTTTATTCTAAAGGTGAGCTGGGATGGGCTGTGGGTTTCTCCAAACTGAGGCTCAGCAGATTGGAGGTGGTTCCAGAAAGTCCACAATTATGGAAAAGCGATCTCATCCCCCCACGGAGAGGGAGATGGAGGAGGACCAAGGCCTGAGAGCAGACCAACTCCATCGAGAGTAAAAATGTATGGGCAGTGTTCACATCACCCGCCCTGTGCAGGACCGGGCAGCCTGGGACTGTGGTTTAAGATACCTGAGGAGGTTAAAAAAGTAGGTCTCTCAGCAAGGATTAGAGAAATGCAGAGTTGGGGGACCAGATGGACCATTTCAAAAGGTTAAGCTGGGTTTCCCGCACCTCCTTAACAGAGGCACAAATGAAAGACAAACAGAATGATAGAATATTGTTGGAGAAAGTCCCAGAACTGTGCTGACTCGGATCAGCATTAATTCATGCTAAGTTCAATGGGACCACGCTGCTAGTTGGCAATCCATTTATTCATCTCTTGTTGATTCCCCTAAATACCCCAAACAGCTGTTCATGTCCTATTCTTCTCTTCAAGACTCTCTGTCCTGCTCGGTAATCTCCAGCCATGCTGGCCTTCGATTAGATGCTTGGTCACGCCGACTCCTCCTGCCTCGCAGCTTTGCACAGGCTGCACCTTCCGGCTGCAGTAGCCCCTGTCCTCGTGAGTTGCCTGAACAGCTCCTGCTTTATACCTCGGTCCCCGTGGCTCTCCTTCACCGTGTGACCTGCGCTCCTGCCTGGGTTCTCTCCCACGAGGCTCCATTTCTATGGTAGTATTTTCCCCCATTAACAGTCAAGCACGTATTGGGGGTTTGTTTGCTCAGTGTTTCTCTCTCCCAACTGGTTGACACTCCCCACCCCAGGAGAGAAAGCGCTTGTCTTTCTGTCCATTATTGATACCAGTCTGGAAGGGCAGGCCCTCGGTGAATCCTAGTTGAATGAATTCGTGTTAGACTAAATGCTAGTGCCTTCACTGGACGCCCTTTGCACTAGCTTTCAGTGTGGACTCGTGTTGGGCAGAACAGAGTCAACTCATCTCCCCATTCCTCGCTCTGGGGGCAATGATTCTGCCAGGCTAATCTGCTGGCTTTGGTGGTCCCCTACGGAAGTCGGCCTTCCTGTGCTCTGTTAAAGTGGACAACTGTCCCTGCAGCAGCTGAGTTCCCATACCCCGTCCAGCCCCAGTCTGCTTCTGTGCGGAAGTTGGAGTAGGACTTTTCACTACAATGAGACTATCAAGCACACCCTTCAGGAGCCATTGCCCATCGGCGACGGCCCTAGAACCACGGCACAAGAGAACAATAAGCTGAAACCTTTGGCCAACCGCACGCTGCCTTTCACGGCTTCCTGCTACAATGTGCACGTGATCACATGAAGAGAAGCTGCAGAGCAGAGTGACATGCAGAGTGGGGCTGTCACCTGAGTTATGATTTCCACCATCTGCACAGTGGCTAGTGGGGCTGGAGAAACTCACAGTCACGGGTACCTTTACTGGGTCAGGAGAAGCCTCAAGAATGTAAAATTCAAGGGTAAACTCTTGGACTCCTGCCTTCTGTGGCAGAAACTCTAGGTCCTTCCCCCGCAGAGGTGGGAAGGTATAGTTCCCACAGGGGGGAAGCTCAGGGAGAGGAAGACAGGGGGTACTGGTTCTGCACACCTCATTGTTCAGAGCGTCAGAGAGCCAGGGGACGGGAAAGTTCGCAAAGGCAGACAAGGGGCCAGTCACGGGGGCGGGGTGCTTTGGGCCAGGAGCTATTTGTGCAGATCAACCTTCTGTGCAGCTGTAGACAAACAGTCCAAAAACACCACTCTAAGAACCGGGCTAAAGGAAGTTCATCAGCCTCATGAATTTGGATTTGATCTTATTTGAGGATAAACTAGAGGAAACAACCCAGTGAATAAGAAATACAGAAGAATAAGGGAAAGGGAAGAATAGCCTCAAGACCCCAAGCAAGAAGAACACCCTGAAAATGATTTCCTAGAGGGAAAAAGTAATATTTTAAAATCTTCTGGATACAGATAAAACCGGAGCAGAAAGGCCAAGGTTTCAAGACAAAAGAAAATGAAATTAAAAGGGAAATGAATGATATAAATGAGGATTGGAAGGAAGAGAATGAAAAATTAAATAGAAACAGAAAAATTAAAGCCTATAATGAAGCGGTCAGCAGCAGAATTGAACACAAGGAAAGTTGGATCCGGGATACAGAAAGGAACGGGCAGCCCTCCTACGAGACATTCATCAATGACTAGGGTAAAAATAATGAGATGGTGACCGATATATACATCAGATGCATAGGGACAGTAATATCAATCAGCCCACATCTTCATCCACTCCCTCTCCGACCACCAGCCCAATCAAGGTTGTAAACCACCTTTACAAAGTCCTCGCGGCTTTGCTCTGGTGGCTCATGGGTGCATCTCTGAAGTCACCTCCTACACCTCTCCTTCATTTGTTCTGGGATCACTCTTTACAGGGGTAATATGGCACGGTGACTAAGCACAGATTCCAGACTTCAGAGGCTCACATTTGGACTCCAGTCCTGCCGTTCCCAACTGTGTAACCTTCGGTAAGTTCTCTGACTGCTTTCTGTCCTAGCTATCCTGGTTGTCCCAGAAAGTGCCCACGATGATGAAACCAACAGTAACTACAGAATGATTAAGTGAGCTACTGTGACATGCCTGGAAGGTGGTGAGCCCACAGTAGGTCACCACTCAGGCAGGCTGCGTCGTCCCCGCTCTCTTCCTCTCTACCCCATCCCTAACCCTTCGGGATTCAAAACTCATTTGTCAAGGTGCTTTCTGGATTCTATGGAGAAATCCTATCCTGGATGCTTTGTCATGTGTCATCTTCTAGACACTCTGCAAACACTAGTCTGGGGCCAATGTCCCAGATCCCCACATAGGACAGCCAAACTGGAATCATATATATATATGAAAAGAAGTAGAATAAATAAGAAAGAACTAAGCAGAAGTTAATAAGAAAAATGCTCACATTTGCTTTGTGGAAGCAATTTGGTTAGCACTTAAAAATGAGAAAAGGTGAGTGTCAGGAGGCTGCAGATGGGCAGGCTGGTTGAAAACATCACGGGTGAGAGATAAGGGTCTGAGCTAAGCTAAAGCAGTAACAATCTGGACAGAGCAGAAGCAGTGGGTTTAAAAGATATTTTGAGGGTGGGATGGACAGGGGTTGATAATTGAGAAATAACAGTGACTAAAGCCCATCAATCATGAAGATTTTTCTAGTCTATTTGACTGTGAGCCATTAAGGAATAAGGACTGTATTTTTATTAAACTCCTCAATGACTAGCATAGTAACTGACACACAGTAGGAATCTAGACACTGTTTGTTCACTTAGCTTTCTAGTCTCAGATCTCTTAAGTACTTCACCTTAGCCAGCAGCGTCTCCTGCTTCTTATCTTCCTGAGCCTGGAACTCCTCCCCTTCACCTATGGCCAAATCTTGATGAATCTTTGAAACACAAGCCCCCCTCCCTTTTAAAGGCTTTCAGGAACAGGATGGGCAGTGGTAATCTTTTTCTTCCCGTTCCACAGCTGCATTGTTCAAGAATCCTCATCGACTAACGGTTCTTGTTAGTTAGTTACCTAATTCTGCAAAGCCGTTCAACTCATCAAAGTCAACGCTTTGTTTCTGGAATTGGATCTGCAGCCCCTCCAGTGTTGGAACCCCCTTCGAATCTCTGTCCACCCTCTCTGCTACGCCCACCCCACGCAATGCATAGCATTTTAACATGGGAATCGTAGCTACTCAAGAAACCATGGGCCACGTGACTGTAAAAGCTGAGGTTACATTTTTAATCTTCTCAACTGGGCAAATAAAAAAAAAAATATGTTGTTTAAGATGAGACTTCTCTGATTTTCTGGCCGGGCTGGGGAAAACACTGTGGGAACAGTCCCTCCCTGGTTTCTAGGCCTGCTCTTGTCTCCCAGGAGAGAGGAGACCAATTCAAGACCCTGGGTTTCAGATTTTAACTTGGACCCAGTGATCCGTCTCCTCCACATAGACATCATCTGTCCAGATCCCAGTTCTGTGAGCACAGGGTACTCAGGTCCAGACATTCAGGAACCAAAGTCCAGGTGCACGTGCCGTGGTGGAGAAGGGAACGGTTACGGGAACTCTGAGCCTTCAGCAGTTTCCAGGTCAGTTTCTTGTCAGAAAGAAGATCTACCAAGGCTGAAGCCAGGGTGCTGGAAGCAGGGTCCAGCTCCTCCACGGGGTAGTGGCGAGGGTGACTGAAGAAGCCGCCAAAGGAGCGGGGACTCAGATTCAGCAGGGAGCTGAGTAAACAGGCCCCTGGGCAGAGGAAAGGGGCAGCCGGGCAGAACAGCCTGGAGGAGTGCTGCAGGAGGGGAGGGGTCACCAAAGGCCCCAGGTGGTCATGCCAGGCAAATGGTAGCCACTCTCCGAAGGACAGGGAGCCCCGTGCCCTTTAAGGACTGGCCTTCGTTTCATCCAGGAATGTGGAGAACACCCACCGCTGAGTCTGAAGTTTGGGGGCAGCAGGCTTTTGTTTCTATTAGTCAGGGTGTTTCTGAATGCAAACAAGAGGAAACCCAGCCCAGATGGATACGAGGACACGTACACAGACAGGTGGGCTTTCTATCAATGGGGAGTTTGGCTGTATTCAGGGACTCCATGATGTCATCAAGGGGTCCAGAGCAGGAACTGTTAGTCCCCAAGAGCCGCTTCTCCTCCTCTGCTAGCAAAACCCCCAGCTGCTCCACCTCTAGAAGACGACCCGTGACTAGCGCCTCAATCATCAGGACAGTACGTTCATAAATCAGAAGCCTCTTTCTCCCTGTTTTTCTTTCTTTTTTTTATCCTGTCTGCTTGGTTTTTTTAAAAAGTCATTTCATAATAGTTATAGGAAACATTAGGATTCATTTGGACACAATTATTTAAATGCATGGAATATGATGTGCTCCAACTCAGTCCCCAGGACTCACCCTTGCCCCCCTTCCTGCCTCCCCCGCTTCTCTTTCCTCTCCTCTACTCATCTATTCATTTACATTTTCTTTTTTAAAAGTTAGTGTCCTGTGGCTATGCACAGTGGTGAGATTCGCTGTAGTGTTCATTTGTGTACCCTGAGAAGTGAGGTCAGATCCCGTGCCGCTTCCCTCCCCCTCAAGCCTCTCCTTCTACTCCCCTAATAGCTTTCTCTTATTTCGACGGAATCTTCCCTCCCTGTTTCTTCTCTCTGTCTCTTCTTCCTGTCCCTTTCTCCCTTCCTCTTTTTTTCTCTCTTTCTCTCTTTCCCCCCTTATATTAGGCTAGTTTCCTCACATCAAAGAAAACATTCAACCTTTGACTTTCTGGGTCTGAGTTATTTTACTTAACCTTATAGCTTCCGGTTCCATCTGTTTGCCAGCAAATGACATAATTTTGTTCTTTCTCATGGCTGAGTAATACTCCGTTGTGTATATATACCACATTTGATGTATCCATTCATCTTTTGAAGGGCAGCTAGGTTTGCTCCACAGTCTGGCTATTGTGAATTGTGCTGCTATAAATATTTCGGTGGCTATGTCTGTATAGTATACTGATTTTAGATCTTTAGGAAATATACCAAGAAATGGGATATGGTGGATCACACAGTGGTCCCAGTTCTTTTGAGGAATTGCCATGCTGCCTTCCAGAGGGGTTGCACTAATTTTCAGTCCCACTAACAATGTATGAGTGTACCTTTCCCCCCACATCCTCACCAACACTTATTATTTGTATTCTTGATAATTGCCGCTCTGACTAAAGTGAGATGAAATACCAATATGCTTTTGATTTGCATTTCCCTGATTGCTAGAGATGTTGAACAATTTTTTTCCATATATTTGTTGAGCATTTGTATTTCTCCTTTGGAGAAGTTTCTGTTTCGTTCTTTGGCCCAATTATTAATTGGGTCATTTACTTTTCTGGTGTTAAGTTTTTTGAGTTCTCTGTGTATTCTGGATATTAACTACTTACCTGAGGAGCAGGGGGCACACATCTTCTCCCATTCTGTAGGCTCTCTCTTCATGCTGTTTGTGGTCTCCTTTGCTGTGTAGAAGCTTTTTACTTTGATGGTATCCTGACTGCTGCTTTTAATTCTTGCACTTTCAGGTCTTGTTAAGGAAGTTGTTTCCTGTGCTAATATGTTGGAGTGTTGGGCCTACATATTCTTCTAACAGTTGCAGAGTTTCTGGTCTAATTCCTAGGTCTTTTAATTTACTTTGAATTGACTTTTGTGCAGAGTGAGAGATAGGGGTCCAGCTTCATTCTTTTACTTATGGATTTCCAGTTTTCCCAGTGCATACTATCTGCTTTGATGCCGGTTTGAGAACATGATGTTTGGAGCCACAGCAGCCATCTTGTGGCCATGAGAAAACATGAAATGCAATAGGCTGAGGGGAACACAAGGTTTTGGGTCCTTGATGAAAATTCAGCTGTTCAG